>NC_060124.1:400310252-401560252 GCF_021461395.2 Schistocerca americana | reverse complement strand
CTGGCCAGGGTAGTTGACTTACACCTTCTAGAGCACGTTGGGTGGCACGGGATACATGCGGACGTGCATTGTCCTGTTGGAACAGCAAGTTCCCTTGCCGGTCTAGGAAAGGTAGAACGATGGGTTCGATGACGGTTTGGATGTACCGTGCACTATTCAGTGTCCCCTCGACGATCACCAGTGGTGTACGGCCAGTGTAGGAGATCGCTCCCCACACCATGATGCCGGGTGTTGGCCCTGTGTGCCTCGGTCGTATGCAGTCCTGACTGTGGCGCTCACCTGCACGGCGCCAAACACGCATACGACCATCATTGGCACCAAGGCAGAAGCGACTCTCATCGCTGAAGACGACACGTCTCCATTCGTCCCTCCATTCACGCCTGTCGCGACACCACTGGAGGCGGGCTGCACGATGTTGGGGCGTGAGCGGAAGACGGCCTAACGGTGTGCGGGACCGTAGCCCAGCTTCATGGAGACGGTTGCGAATGGTCCTCGCCGATACCCCAGGAGCAACAGTGTGCCTAATTTGCTGGGAAGTGGCGGTGCGGTCCCCTACGGCACTGCGTAGGATCCTACGGTCTTGGTGTGCACCCGTGCGCCGCTGCGGTCCGGTCCCTGGTCGACGGGCACGTGCACCTTCCGCCGACCACTGGCGACAACATCGATGTACTGTGGAGACCTCACGCCCCACGTGTTGAGCAATTCGGCGGTACGTCCACCCGGCCTCCCGCATGCCCACTATACGCCCTCGCTCAAAGTCCGTCAACTGCACATACGGTTCACGTCCACGCTGTCGCGGCATGCTACCAGTGTTCAAGACTGCGATGGAGCTCCGTAGGCCACGGCAAACTGGCTGACACTGACGGCGGCGGTGCACAAATGCTGCGCAGCTAGCGCCATTCGACGGCCAACACCGCGGTTCCTGGTGTGTCCGCTGTGCCGGGCGTGTGATCATTGCTTGTACAGCCCTCTCGCAGTGTCCGGAGCAAGTATGGTGGGTCTGACACACCGGTGTCAATTTGTTCTTTTTTCCATTTCCAGGAGTGTATTAAAGCAGACGTATAGATTCTTAGGACTTTGTATGTTCATGTCACATTGATTCATTACTCTTGTTATAACATACAATAGATTAAAATGATTATAACATATCTGAACTTACATGAACCATACTCATTTGAATGTACAGAGTACTGGGAAACTGTTTATACACTTTGATGTTTGCACTTTATATGTACTTTTACCATATATAATGATATCATAATGAACGAATATGTTCGAAATCAGTCATCATTAACTCAAAAGTGAGCACAACAGAAACAGAAAAGTAAAGAAATAATAAGTTTAATATTTGGGTTTAGCTGTGGAGAACTTGAAATCGATGCTTCTGTACGCCTTCCTTCCGACAATTTCTTCCACTAATGAACTCCCATAAGAAGAATCCACAGTGGAGCGGGACGTGATGAGGCACTGGCTGAAAGGGGTGGGAGCAACAGGGGGGAAGGGGTTGGAGGCGTGGGGTGATGGAGGAGGAAGCGGGGGAGGCAGAGTCAAGGGATTCTGAGCGGCCACCGGAAGTCCACGCTAAGAGCAACCAATTTGCCGGTAAATTTGCTCTGGACAGTTCCTGTAGACAGCAGTCAGCTCGTTCTTCCCAAGAATGACCTTCTGTTCCAATGTAATCAGGCTTCTCTGCAATGCGACAGTGTGAAAGCCAGCGTGGCCAAGTGTGCAGTAATTTTCCATTTTATTAGTGGAACATACGTCTTTGCTGTAATCCATTTCGGCACGACAACTAGAATGAGCTCTGTTTTTACCGTGAAATAAACTTTGTCAGCCGGCCGAAGTGGCCGTGCGGTTAAAGGCGCTGCAGTCTGGAACCGCAAGACTGCTACGGTCGCAGGTTCGAATCCTGCCTCGGGCATGTATGTTTGTGATTTCCTTAGGTTAGTTTGGTTTAACTAGTTCTAAGTTCTAGGGGACTAATGACCTCAGCAGTTGAGTCCCATAGTGCTCAGAGCCATTTAAACTTTGTCAGTTTCTTACTACCCTCGTTGTTCAGTCCGTTATCTCCGCGTTCAGTTCCAGTTAATATACTTATTTGAGGATGCAGATCTTAAGCTACCTACCTGTTTTTGCAATCGTAGTTTGTAAAAATCTCGGAAGTAGACTAGTTATGGGACTCATATCGTTGCATCGAATTTTTTGTTAACAATTACCACGCCTACCGACAAACACGATCACAGTTACATTTATTGCCAAATTTTATGTACGAGGGTCTAATGAGAAGTAATACGTCCACCTTCGTTAATTGGATTTGGACGGGAATATTTTAATAAATCAAACGCAGAAATAACCCTTAGAATGTGATCTTTAATTACCAATATTCACTTTTCCATATAATCACCAGACAACTGGATACATTTCTGCCAACGATGAACAAGTTTTCTGAAGCTGTCACGGAAGAAGCCGACACTCTGTTTCCGCAACCACAGTCTCACAGTTCTCTCAACGTCGTAATGGTGTACCCACGTTTCGTCTCCTGTCATAATTGAATATAGGAAGGCGTCACCTTCACTCTCGTAACGCGAGAGGAGGTCCTGGCAAATGTCAAGTCTGTGCGCTTTCATTTCAGGAGTCAGCATCCGGGGTACTCATCGTACACAGATATTCCGATAGCCAAGCAAAGCAATAATGTGACCCACACGTTCTAGTAAATGCCGATTGTGCTTTCAATTCCTCTCAGAGTTATACGAAGATCATCGGGAATCAACGTCTCAACATTTTGCTTGTGAAACTCGGTGATTGCTCTCACACGACGTCCAGCTCTTTGTTTGTCACGCAGGTAAGATATTCCCGCCTCAACATCTTTAAACTTACTCGCCCAACGACTCACAGTACTCACATCAACACAATCACCATAAACTGCTTTCATTCCGTGATGAATCTCCTTTGAGGTAACACCTTCTGCAGTCAAGAATTCAGTGACTGCACGTTGCGTAAATCGCATTGACCGACTGTCCTCGCAGGGTTCCATACATTACACTGTAACAACACAACCGTTCAATACTAAGGCTTCCCGCCAACTGGAGCAGTAGAGAAGAGGCTACAGAACAAAACAGTACCTGCCACATATCAATTATGCAAACTTTTGAAGAGTTACGAAGGTGAAGACATTACATTTCAGTCAACACTCGTATTATTTATGAGACAAAAACTTGAAATGAGTGAGTCCCACAATTTACTTTCTCTACATTGCGAAGAGTGATCAGCAGGGATCTGCAGTGAATTGGTGGGCGACTGTAATCAAAACTCCTGTCACAGCTTCCTCCTTGTATAACTACCTCAGCGTACCCTGTTTTTGTGAGAGATGCGCAAAAATATGGGAAAAAATGGTTCAAATGGCTCTGAGCACTATGGGACTTAGCTTCTGAGGTCATCAGTCCCCTAGAACTTAGAACTACTTAAACCTAACTAACCTAAGGACATCACACATATCCATGCCCAAGGCAGGATTCGAACATGCGACCGTAGCGGTCGCGCGGTTCCAGAATGTAGCGCCTAGAACCGCTCGGCCACTCCGGCCGGCAAAAATGGGAAAACCAGACACACATTACAATGCCTAATACGGTGTAAGAAAACAGTTTTGTATTCAAAACGGACTCCAGTCGTCTCGGAATGCAGAAATATGGGTCTTGTACGGTTTCCAATAACGAATCTAATATCATTATTCCTGCAATATTGTGGCATGTTGAAGTAACGATGATGAAGGTGAATAGCGATTCTGCATTGAAGCCTGTTAGTCAAGGGAAGGCAGGATTCGATTACAATTGTGGACGAGGCCGTGATCAGTTACTATTAGCTGCCTTTTACAGTTACAGACAATTTATTTTAAACCAGTAATTCCAGACTCAACAATAAATAAAAATACCACACTTTATTAATGAAGGAATAAACAACTGTGTAAATAATAGTGTTTTCAGTGAGTTACAATTTACCAAATCACCACTAAATACAGTTACAGCAGATAATGTTTTGAAAGCAAGCCACTGTGATCTGGGAAGAAGACGTTACACGCCAGGAATGTCAATAAATTAAGAATTGTTTAAAATTCGCTGTAACTTACAAATTAGGTATTGAACTATTAAAGGCAAGTCACCACAAACACAGCAGAAGGCATCAGACGCCAGTAATGGCAGTAAATAAGGTTTTAAAGGGTTACTGCTAAAATAAAAATACCAAATTAGAATTTTAAGGCCAGTGACAACAATCACGGTTGAAGGCCTTACAAGCCAAGAATGGCTATAAATTAAGAATTGTTTAAGAACTCGGTGCAATTTACAACTTACAGGTATCGAAATATTAAAGGTAAGTCGTCACAAACACAGCATCAGACTGAAGGAGCGTTACGCTGAATTACTGGCCATCAGACCTCCTTTTAGAACACACATGTCTTAGAAGAACCAAGGGGCCACAGACGGTGCTGCAGGAATCGACCTCTGTGAAGTTCTAGCAACGAACACTTCCGCGAGCAATGAGATACGCAGCCAAGAGTTGCATTCACTTCACAAGATGGTAACTCAGACTAGTGGCAGTCTAACGAATGACTAATTATAATCTTGCTGAAGCTACCTGGCGTCCGATAAACCAAATGCAGTTATGGAACAATACGCCAAAGCCGGAACTGGCTTACCAAACTGTAACAAGTTGAACGCAGTAAATAGTAATAAGAAGTCGAGGAAAGCTAATAAGATACGCCTTCCCCAAGCACTCCGCTCGCTGCTCCTCGCCTCGGCTGCACTACGAGCAGCAACACGAACCCAACTCAGTGGAGAATAGTGAGATATCACAATGGTGGAGGTTTCTCTACTTGGATTGAAATGCACTCATCTTATAGCTCGCTGGATCCGGTTCACGACGAGGTCGTGCACCCTCGTGACCACAGCCCTTCCATCCAGCAGTCCAAGCGTGCCGCCAGCGGTCCCGGCGTGTTCGCGCACTGCGCGGACCTGACTCCTCCTGAGTCCCCAACCGAACTGGCCCACTCCCAGGACCCTGGAAAAACAACAACGTTGCTCCGAAGATAGGGCAACAGTTACTACATATCGATATCCACTGCTGCTGCCACTACCAGACAGACAATGCTTGCGAAACCGAGTGGTGCCAGTCAACATGAGAAGACGACAAACAACCGTAACCATGCCAACTAAACGATACCGTCTGGCCTCCAACGGAGGGAGGGAACGTACAAACAGCACCAGAGCGCGCCGCAGCACGGCTCATGCACCATGATTTTCAGAATAGGTCACAAATGCTCAATAATATTGAGATGTGATGGCTGCGGTAGCCAGCAAAGATGCGACAATTCATCCACGTGTTCACAGAAGCAGTCGTGGACGATGTGAGCTGTCTGAGCAGGGACCTTGTAGTCTTGGAACACACCATCGTCGATGGGGCAAAACATTATACCATTGGATCGACCCGATCAACAAAATTTGTCGTATAATCCCCGTAAGTAATGCAAGGTTGCAAAGTAACCATGAGGCACACATTACTATGGTGGGCTAAATCGTCACTGAACCCCGCCACGTTTCACTCTTGTGACATAAACTCGCCCAAAAACCGAAAATAATATGAAACAAGACTCTTCGGACGAAATAACTTCCTTCCAGTGCTCCATAGTTCGTTTTGTGGTATGGCATAACGCTTTTCTATTAAGGACATCTGAATCACTCACGAGTGCTTTCAAAATTCCAGCCCTCCCTGAAGTTCCCCGTTCATGAAGCTCCCTTCGGATTTGTTTTGGTGCTGAAAAGATTCGTGACCGCAACATTGAGCTCTACAGTGACTTTTGGTGATGTTGTCGTCTCCTTTGTCGTCATAAACTTCTTCATCGACCGACCGTCACTCAACGCACACTTTCGTACGCGTTCTGACGTATTCGGTATAAATCTTTATATGGTGCATCCTGAAACACAAAACACTTCGTCTTCCTTGGTTCAAATGGCTCTGAACACTATGGGAGTTAACTTTTGAGGTCATCAGTCCCCTAGAACTTAGAACTACTTAAACCTAACTAACCTATGGACATTACACACATCCATGCCCGAGGCAGGATTCGAACCAGCGACCGTAGCGGTCGCGCGGTTCCAGACTGTAGCGCCTAGAACCCCTCGGCCACTTCGGCCGGCTCGGCTTCCTTGATTTCGGGGGCACCCACCACACTAGCACCAATAGTCTGGCCACATTCGAAGTCACTTAGGTGGAACATAACGCTCCCACGATTTTTCAGAATACTGTTGTGACCACGAATGACCCAGGCAATGTATTGACGACTTTACACAGATGCCCTTCTTGGTCAGATACAACAGCGCAACATGAAGGTTGGCTAGCATCTTCATTTATGTTCAAGAATGCATTTCTCACTTTATTTACGAACTTTGTCTAAGCTCTGTACATCCCGCTTGGTTGTACGATTTCCCATTTTCTCTTGTGTACATGAGTTGATCAGATGCTAGTGTTACGGAGATATTCCGTGGGCAGATAGGAATTCTCGGAGGGAAGAAGACATGGGAGGGAAAGAAACTGTTGAGCACGTTAAGAGAACCAGGATTTGCTATACACTGCGAAACGATCGTGCTGCCGCAACGTACATACCGCGTAATGGCCGCTAAGAGAAATGAAGAGAAATCAGGGCTCGTTTGGAGACATGTGGACAATCGTTTTTTCCTCGCTCCTTTCCGAGTGGAATAGTAAAGGTAATAAATAGCAGTAGTGCAAGGGTCCCTCCACCATGCACCATATGGTGGCTTGCGGAATGTGTATGTGGATGTAGAACTGGAACTTGAGATCAGGCTTTGTTGACGCCTACTACAATCTTCTGTATAATCGGACTTTTACTTGTACATGAGTAGTCCATATTCGATGCAGCCGGGCTCGTTTTGCACATCTCGTTCGTCTGTTTCTGCTTCTGATATTCGCTAAAAGGGGTGTCCTGTTACATGGTCAGATCATGAACTTGAATCCTTCTTCTGGGTCCGCAGCTCGTGGTCGTGCGGTAGCGTTCTCGCTTCCCGCACCCGGGTTCCCATGCTCGATTCCCAGAGGGGTCAGGGGTTTTCTCTGCCTCGTGATGACTGGGTGTTGTGTGATGTCCTTAGGTTAGATAGTTTTAAGTAGTACTAAGTTCTAGGGACTGATGACCATAGATGTTAAGTCCCATAGTGCTCAGAGCCATTTGAACCAACCTTCTTCTGGGGACATGATAAAAGCACTCTGTACGATATATCGGTCAAGACTGAAGATGACCTCATGGTAAGAGTATGTCACATTGTTCAAATTACACCGGGGTTGATCGAACAGATCACGCAGAGCTTTGTGGTACCTGGTCGTGTCTACACAGAAACTAGGAAACATCACGCTGAACTATTACTGTGACTGTGGCAGATGAATAAACCTATTACAAAACTGTATCTTCTTAGACTTTTGTCAGTCAGAAGACCACCGATAAACAGGATGGTTGGTTGGTTGGTTGGTTTGGGGAAGGAGACCAGACAGCGTGGTCATCGGTCTCATCGGATTAGGGAAAGATGGGGAGGGAAGTCGGCCGTGCCCTTTCAGAGGAACCATCCCGGCATTTGCCTGGAGCGATTTAGGGAAATCACGGAAAACCTAAATCAGGATGGCCGGACGCGGGATTGAACCGTCGTCCTCCCGAATGCGAGTCCAGTGTCTAACCACTGCGCCACCCCGCTCGGTGATAAACAGGATGCCATATTGGCACAATTTAGTATACAAAATTCGGTTCAGTCCTTTACGCACTATGATTCTCTACCTCAGAGTCATGTTTTTGCTGTTCGCCGTCATATCAGGAAGTTTTTATCGTCACGGGAAATTTTCTGTGTACTTTAATCGCGCACTTGTTCGGCTTGTTAGTTATTTTCCACTCGACGCGACTTCACAGCTAAAAATCTAAAAACATTTTGGCGCGTTCCACATAGACTGCTAATTAACTGCACGCCTGCGCAGCGCAGATAATTCATTTCACGTTCAACTGGAACTTTGATTGCCTGCGAAATCCGGCTTCCAGCTGCAGCTAAATATCTCCGGCCTGCCGCCAGTAATACCCGGTACAGCACATACCGTCTGGCAGAGACCGTACAGTATAGCGAGTGACAAGTGTTGCCAGATCCTATGTGCAGCAGTTCAGGAGTTAGGGGCTAGTGCTTTAAACGATCGGCGGGACATGGACCTAATGGGAGGGACATTAAAAAAAAAAAAAAAAAGAAACAAAATTTCAGTCATTAATACTTCCTTATCATATGTTACGATCTGGTGCTTTGGTAATTTTAAACAGCAAAATAGCCTGGAGAAAGCGGCAGCTGGGGCCGTGAAGACGTAATAATTATAATTAAGCAATGACATCATTATTTCTAACAAAAGATGTACAAATTCAGTCTCCAGATCACTTTCTTTAATCTCCATAGCACCGGGTTCGAGCCAGCTGCCCATCTTCAGATCATTTGTTACAGCTACAGAGTAACTTGTCGAATGTGTAACTGAAAGATGGCAAGGGACTTAGATAACCAGTTTAACGGAATAGATACCTTCCAAACTTTGCAGAAGCTCTCCTGCGAACCTTGCAGAACTGTAAGTTTGGAAGGTAGGGTAACTCAGTTGGTAGAGCACTTTCCCGCGGAAGGCAAAGGTCCCGAGTCAGAGTCTCGATCCGGCACACAGTTTTAATCTGCCAGGAAGTTACATATCAGCGCACACTCCGATGTAGAGTGATAATTTCATTCTAGAAACATCCCCCAGGCTGTGGCTAAGCCATGTCTCCGCAATATCCTTTCTTTCAGGAGTGCTGGTTCTGCAAGGTTCGCAGGAGAGCTTCTGTAAAGTTTGGAAGGTAGGAAACGAGGAACTGGCAGAAGTAAAACTGTGAGGACGGGGCGTGAGTCGTGCTTGGGTAGCTCAGTTGGTAGAGCACTTGCCCGCGAAAGGCAAAGGTCCCGAGTTCGAGTCTCGGTCCGGCACACAGTTTTAATCTGCCAGGAAGTTTCATATCAGCGCACACTCCGATGTAGAGTGAAAATTTCATTCTAAAAGTTAAGATGATTGAATGAATGCTTTAGTCGTTCTACAAAATCTCCCCCTCTCTTGAATATAACACACAGAACGCTCATACAACCATGTGAAACAGACATGGCCATATTTAAGATGTTGTTCAACCTACGTGTAATATTACCTCGAATGTCTGCTACGTCGTCAAAGCCTTGACTCATCCAATACTTTTTCGTTTTGTGGTACGTGCTTATTGATAAAGTCAAAGAAAGGAAAGAATTGTCTCATTTTTGTATTTCAATCAGTTCGCCTCTCGCTTCCAAGCCTCGCTCTTTATGTTCGGCAATCATGATGTGCGGGACAAACATTGCACACACTTTTCTTCAAAAGATTCTGGACCATACCTTGAATACTCCATTTAGAGAGAAATGTGGCCTCAGTGCGTTTTATGACGCATCAGTACTGACACTCTACGGACGAACGTCCGCTACTTAACACTGTCTGCGAACGTCTGACCGGTGAAATGCACATCTGTTGTTAACGGTTGTTACTTCAAGCTGCCACCATGCTTACTGCGCTGAAGTCGCTTAGGCGCCAGGAATAAAACCAGTCTCGGAAATTTTTGACTTACAGTGTACATAATATGAAGCACTAAGCAAAACTAACATAACGATAAATTTGGTTATGATACAATAGTACATAAAACTGAAGACAACCTTACTTTACCATTATGGCATTTAACACAGAACGAACGGGTCACTAATGCAGGATATGATAGCATTTGCCATTTTTTCTACAACCTCTCGCGTTTTTTTCACCTCTAATTTCGCCACTTCTGTTCCTTCCGCGTTGTACGCTTCCCTCGCGTATTTTTTTCCCCACTCTTTACCTAACTCGTGCCTCCGGAACAGCCATCGTCGAGTGAAATTTCATTCTTCTTTGATCCGAGCCTGCATGAATTTTTAGTGCTTAAATTTTGCGCTGCTCCGCAACGCTCTTTAACAAAAATCCTCGTCCCAGTTATGAAGTAATAATTCAGCAGGCCCAACACTTGGCGCCGACCGCCGACCCGACTAAAATATGAACAAAGTTTTTAGAATTTCATCGCGGAAGAACAAGAGTTCGCTAACAGCATTTTTCTTGGTTCTTCAACTCGCTCTTTGATAGCGTAACTAGACTTCTAAGGTAGACGCTCAGCGATGAAACTTTTTCCTCTCATTGTTTCCTGAAGTCACCATCGGAAGATGCGAACAACTCCCACACAATTTTCCTGACCATTGCACTCAGTTTCCTTCGTTTCTCGAATAAAATGTTTTCTTAAGGACGCAAAACAGTAGATAAATTATTTCGTAAAACGCTCTCGAGCTACATGTTTGTTCGAAGAAAATGAATAAAATTTTCATTGAGTTTGACAATTTGTTGCTGAAGTGAAAATTAAAAGTGCTCAAATGCGATGGACATTTAGGCAGATCAGCGTGGGAATGGATTAGATAATTCGTGTGAGGGAAATTCTGGAGCAGATATCTTATCTAAACAGGGAAACCAAGAATATTTGTTTCTGGTGTTGCGAAACCGGATTGGCCAAGAAAGAAAAATCTGGAATATTTTCCACACAATACATCGTTTCCCAGACAGATAGTTTGTTATGTCTATAATGTATTACATACAAATACTTTCGTCATTTGATATTAGATCAAAGTATTTGCGAAAAACTGATGAGACCTATAAAGGGTCAGCGGAAGTTCTTAATTAGGTGATGGTTAGTGCACTATGTAGCTACAGTAATAACTAGCATTAGTAAAAGCTTTATTGAATGTCTGACGAGTAGTGGAGCAAGTTTTAAATCTAATTTAAAATCATTTCTCCTGGACAATTCCTACTTAAAAACTGGTAGTCAGTAAATGAATAAATAACTAAAAAAGTAAAACTCTCGTTTTTAAGTGTAGTTGCATGTGTAGGAATAAAATGATGTTTTCATTAATGCTAACACTAATCATGTAAACATATCCTGTCAAAAGACTCGTTCCACAACTAAGTAACTAACTAAGTAGTGACAAAGACATCGAAGCCGTGTAGCAAGGACTGTCGCTTCATCTCGCACAATCACGGCAACGAAAGTAACATGTACATGATAAGTAATTGTAAACAGGACGGTTGAAATTTAAACACTTGAAAAGTGGCGAGGTCATTTAGAAATATATCTCAACATAGAAAAGGAAAAATGTCAATGACTGTGGGGGAATTGAAGAACCATCCGCTCAAAAGAAGAGTTCAGTGTGAGAATACAAGTTCCATGTCATAGCCACTTTGTCACCTTACTCGCTATAAATCAAAGAAATTTGTTTCGTTTTTTATATTTAACTCTCAGAATTTACCGTTTAGAGCACAACATTGTTTGGCAGTGAATCATGAATACCGGAAGACAATCGAAGCGTTTGGGATGTTAGTGCTATAGAAGGATGTTGAGAGGTGGACTGATAAGTTAAATGAGGAGGTTCTACATAGAATCGACAAGGAAAAGAGCACATGGAAAAAACAGACAAGAAGAAGGAGCAGGAGGATGGGATATGTGTTAAAAAATCAGGAAATAACTGCTATGGGACTGTAGAGAATGAAAACCCAAAGGGCAAGATTCGAATGTATCCAAAACATAATTGAGGTCGTATGCTGCAAGTTCTGTTCTGAGATGAAAAATTTGACACCTGAGAGAAATTCGCGGTGAGCTGCCTGAAACCAATCAGATAACATATGACTCAACAAACAGAAAAAGAAAAAAATATGGCTTGTGAGTGCAGTTGCTCTGAAAGGAAGGCTATGTTGACGCACATTCTAGGAAACGATGCTCTACGACCATACCAATAAAAACAGTTCACTTCAGTAATTTAAAAGCACGTTTTACGACATAAAATACTGCACAAAGATCTTTTTACTGAACTGGAGATAATCATTTATGATTCGTCTGCTGAGATACTGAAGCATCTTCTGTTGCGTTTCTTAATAGGGCTATACAGTTTTGCTAACAGCATTCGATATCCACTGAAAAAGCCTCATGATATGTGATATTTGCAACAGTTTACAGTGAAACTACTTGCAAAAAGACGAGAGATTATATTAATCTGGGTGTATCAGTGTAACTTAAATTGTCAGTAGAACAGCTCATAGTTCTCTTTAATAATATCCTCGGTCGCTGAAGTATTGCATTAGCTTCTGATGCGACGAGCATTGAATATAAAAAGAGGGCCGTTTTTTCATAACTCACTTTTTGGAAAATTGTAATTTTCCAGGAAACACAAAAGAAGGTTTAGGGGTTTCTATGTGGATGAAATTTTGCAAACTTCACATGTGATGTATTAATTTCTAAACAGCAATTGAGACCCCCATAAACCGAAAGAATAATCCGCATACATATGTTTGAAAAAGACCGTGAAATATCATATAATTTCAAAACTTGCTTTCTGCATAACATATTGATGTAGAACTTTCTTATCATCCACTCACCAAGTAAATATAGTAAGCAAGTATATTCCATAAAACTTCAAGTATTACTGATGTAGGATGCAGTAATTATACTAAGGCAAACATTTAAATATTTTAAATTAATCCAATTAACATCTTTATAGTCCAGTGTCTCACTCTGTTTCTCCAACATCTACATTTTCCATCACATAACGTAAATTTAGAGCTATTCACAGCAACATTCCCCTTCATTATGTTTTCATAGAACCCCCCCCCCCCCTCCCCCCCGCTCCCTCGGCATCATCTATATTTGAATGAACTTCATCAACTTTGCCAAACCTTGACTCTTTTCTTTATTGGTATGACTCATGATTTTCATTTTCTGGATTGCGTCCATCGCTGTGAATGCTTTCTGTTCTTTCTTGAGGATTTCTACCATAGATGCTCCCCACAATATGTATATCTAGCAGCAAATTGAATTTTGAGGTTGCAATGCATTCATACGCAGTAGCTTCCGAAAATCTGGAAAGTAGTCAAACAAATCCTATTAATTTCCAGAACTACATAAGCAATGCTAGTCTATTTCAACTGCTGAATAAAAATATTAATGAGAAATACTTCCACTTCATCGCAGGTTACGTTTGCAGCATAACAGCTTCTAGGCCCTCTTATCGACATATAATCACTTGAAAGGTAACCGTATCTGGCATCCAACGGTCCCATTCTTCCTTTACCGATCTTCCATTGGTTCTTCTATGTGACACACTTCTTCTGTTCCTTCCTCTTTCAGTCTCTATTACAGGTTCAGAGTATTTTCAAATCATTTTATTTGATAATAATCTTTCAAACACAAGCTGAGGATACATACAACGCCTTTGTCCGCTCATTCAGGCAGTTTTGCCGCTAAGAATGACCTGATCATAATGCAGATGGGTAAAAAGCGACACGTATTCCTCTTCTGCGCTTACCATTTCATCCCCGATTACCATTTGCGCCATAAGTCCTCAAATATTTGCTAGGTGTATTTCAGTCTCTGTCTTCCTCTACAGCTTTTGCCCTCTACAGTTTCCTCTAGTACAATGGAAGTTACTCCTTGATATCTTAACATATATCAGTCATCCTATTCCTTCTTTTTCGTATATTCCTTTTCTCTACGATTCTGCTAAGACCTCCTGATTCCTTACCTTATCAGTCCACCCAATTTTCAACATTCTTCAGCAGCAACACATCTCAAGTGCTTCGATTATCTTCTATTCTTGTTTTCCCACAGTCCACGTTTCACTAGAATACAATGCTGTGCTCCAGACGCACATTCTCAGAAATTTCTTTCTCAAGTTAAGACCCATACTTGATAGTAGTGGGCTTCCCTTGGCCACGAAAGACCTTTTTACTAGTGCTAGTCTGCATTTTATGTCCTCCTTGCTCCGACCATCAAGGGTTATTTTACTGCCTAGGAAGCAGAATAGGCCGGCCAGTGTGGTCGAGCGGTTCTAGGCGCTACAGTCTGGAACCGCGCACGCAACGGTCGCAGGTTCGAATCCTGCTTCGGGCATGGATGTGTGTGATGTCCTTAGGTTAGTTAGGTTTAAGTAGTTCTAAGTTCTAGGGGACTGATGATCTCATAAGTTAAGTCCCATAGTGCTCAGAGCTATTTGGACCATTTTTTTGAAGCAGAATTCCTTAACTTAGTGATCCCAAATTGTTTCCTCACTGTCCGTCTTTCTTCGATTTACTCTCAATCTATATTCTGTAACCATTAAACTGTTCATTCTATTCAACACGTCCTGTAATTTTTCTTCACTTTCAGAGAGGATAGCAGTGTCGTCAACGAATTTATCACTGATATCCTTTCCCCTTGAATTTTAATCCCACTCTTCAATCTTTCTTTTATTTTCTTCAATGCTTCTTTGATATATAGACTTAATTCGTATATTACACCCATTTTAATCCGACAATTTCGTTCTTGGTCATCCAGTCTTATTGTTCCCTCTTGGTTGTTTTACATATTGCATATCACCCGTCTTTCCCTGTAGCTTACCTTTAGTTTTCTGAGAATTTGCAGCATCTTGCACCATTTTACATTGTCGTAGGCTTTTTGCAGGTCGACAGATGCTATGAACGTGTCGATTTTTCTTCTGTCTTTCCTCCATTATCAATGTTACTTCTGAAAATGTTACGAAGACGAAAACTGAAAATGGCGTTAATAAAGTCAAAACACTATTCACCCTACAAAAATTAGCTGCAAGAAGCAAGTTTTGCTACTTCAGATTGATGGTAGAATGCAGGTTTTTAATAACGGAAGATATTTGCTAGCTTCTAACCATAGAAGTAATTGGGTTTTGAAAAACTGTTTTCTGAATAAGATAAGGGGCTGTCTCAAATCCCTATTACGAGATGTACACTCAGAAGTGTCTTTCTGCTGCTTTTACCATTCGTAAAACCAAACTTATCGTGGTCTAATAACTCCTCGATTTTGTTTCCCACTCTTCTGTGCATTGGTCTTGTCATCAGATTGGTCTGTTGAGTTTTCGGTCTGATTGTGCAGTAAACCACATATTTCACTGCAAGTACTCTCTGTGGAATGCTACGCCGTGTAAAAGCAGGCTGAAGTGGTCAGAGGTTAAAACAATAAAGTAGAGTCGGACGACGATTCGGATCACCATATGGGCATATACGTTTAAGTTTTCCGTATGCCCCATTAACCGCCTGAGGTAAATGCCGGGATGGTTCTTGTCACACGGTCGATTTTCTTCCCCGTTCTTCGCTCCATCCTCTGAGATCATATCGTCGACGATACGTAGAACACTAATATTCCTTTTTTCCTCAGGATGTACAAGGGATATCCATAAAGAAGCCGTGACAATGAAAGTAGGTGACGACCTTGATCCTTCTGTATATTCCCCACATATTTACCCTTCATGCAACACATTTCTCCTGAATGTGAAAGGTTTGTTGGAGACGTTGGTTATAGTGTCCGGCATTTTGACTGTTCAGGAACTATTCCACCGTGAAAATCACCTGGTCGACTTTCTGAGAACTACCTATCATGGTATTCCTCAACCGGGAAAAGACGAAGACGTCAGTGAGTGTCCTGTCAGGGAAGTACAAAGCAAGTCGGGATAGAATTCGATCGCCCAGCGAAGCAGTATGTATGGCTGTCTCCTGCATAGAATGAGCTGCGGTGTTGTCGTCCAGCAAAAACAACCGTTCTTAAAAATTTCCGCAACTCTTCGTCCTGGGTCAACTTTCCGTAATCTCATTAGGAAATTGCAGTGGTATGATTTGCCCTTTACGAGCATAGTCTGCTAGTTTCATGCTATGGCGAGCCCAAAAAGCAGGCAGCATGACCTTGTTCGAAAAGTCTGTGGTCGTCGCCTTTACAGGCGGTGCTGAGTCCGCATGAGCAGTGGCGGCATTTGTCGTATTGAGTATAGTGTGCACGGTATTGTAAACTGCTCCACATCTGATTTTCGCTTTTTCCACTATCGCTTCGGTTGTAATACTCCCAGTTCTTCACAGGGAAATGGTGTGTCATTTCTTCGCCGTTCTGAGCAATTTCATCAGACTAGAAGCGTCTGCGCGACCTAACCATTGTATCACCTGAAGCTGCATTTTTGCCACAAACTTACAATAATAACTCAGTATGTATTTTTAGCACTGTTCGTTCTCAAACGCAGAAAACGTTACGGTCGTAACTGCACAGTTAAGTAGACTACACCACACTTCAACGTCGTCCATACATATCATGCTGAGTTACGGACAGAAAAATTCTTTTCGTATTTTGCCAAAAAATTTTGTGCCATGTTTCTAAAACTATGCAATAATTGTAGAAAATGTGCACTTAAGATTGAATAAACGCAGTTCATTACGTAAAAAAAAAATAGATCGTTATGCACACCTCGACTTTTGGCTATGGATAGCATTGGGCCTGTTGTTATGTTAAGAAGTCCAAGATGGCATGTCGGACAATATAGAATACTTGATCTTCATTAAAACCCTTCTTGACTGTGCCTGTGCTGAGAACGAAGATTAAATTTTTCATTTATGCAAGTAGACGAATGTGAAAAGAATTATCTGTACCGTATAAACAAACTGTTGTTTCAGAATTTTATTTTGAAGTTAGTAAATTTAACAAATTTGTTATCGAATAAAATTATTTTTTGACTTACTGGTAAGTAGTTCTTTTAAGATTTTAAATTAATAGCAAACCCAGAATTGTATTCTGAGTGCATAAAAAGCTTTTTCCGAAATGTATATGACTGGCAGCATTTTACAAGCCCATTCCATATCTCCCAGATAATCCATGATGTGAAATGTACGATATCTCCAAATTGCGTATTCGGTACCACAACAGCTATACCCACTACTAGAAGCACAGGAAGTTTGTGACAGACTAGGACCGAACCCGGTTTACACACTTGTCGCAAGCAGTCGCGTTAAACACTTCGGCTATCTGAGCACGCTTCCAGGATTGACCCATGTCCGAAAGAACAGACACCGTATCCATATAAGTATGTAGTTCTGGCAATACCGGCCATGACCTTCCTCTTCTGTGCGGATGCACACATATCACCCGAACTCTTCCGGGACTTGGTAAGAATGTCTTCCACGAATAATGAGTATGTGGGGTAGGGACACTACGAATGTAGTGTGTGGACATGTATGGTGAGAATGTAGGTCTCGCGGGAAGAGTGCGAGAGATAGTCCCTGCAGTCGCACTATCTTCTGTGCGATCGGTAGTTCAGATGGATACAGCGTCTGCCATGTAAGCAGGAGATCCCGGGTTCGAGTCCTGATCGGGGCACACATTTTCACCTGTCCCCGTAGATATATATCAACTCCCGTCAGCAGCTGAAGGTATTAATATATAATTTCGTTCTATCCATATCCATATCGATGTAAGTACAAAGCTTTATAGGTCGCAGTGTCTACTTCCCGTAGCGCTCGTTCAATTATGTGATACCCGTTCAGGCAGAGATTATTTTTCACGTCCGGTTGCCTTGGCTTTGACATGAAATATTTTAGTGTAATGTCTGTATTGTAGGATGCAATGTTCTTTCTACCGATCGTCTGCAGTGTCTGTTCCTTTGGACAGGCATGGAAGTTCGAAAGAATATGGCATCCAACTATAAAGACACTATTAAATATAGACATTGCAATAATGTACTTAGTATTAGCCTAAAGTGCCACATTTTAATATTTTGTGGTAAGTTTTCTTATTTCATTAAGGAAATACAAATATTTATTGCCAAATAGTTGAAGTATGACAAGTGTATTTTCTCATTTTGAGTGAAATGTAGGGCAATCTGTTCAGTTGTTAAAAACCATTCAACTGCCAAGATCACATGAAATGTTCTTTTATCCAAGCAACTGGTTTCAACAGACTATGCTGTCATCTTGAGGTTTTAAAATCTTTTGTTGTAAATGAACTCACATCCAGGGTGGGGCAAATAAATTTGGAACGGTCATTTGGAAACCATTTGTGGGAGCATTAACGGAGGAGGAGAAGACCTACAGCTACTTCCAACAGGATGGAGAAGCTGCCCGTACAACCGGCCGAACATTTACAGACTCTTCACATCTGACAGAGCTGTTACCAGAGATCAGTCTGGTCGTGGCCCTAGCTGGCCACCCACGTCACCTGATCTTTCTGTGTGCGATTACATTATGTGGGGAGCCCGCAAGTCTAAGGAGTACCACAACTACCCTCATAGTTTTCAAGAACTGCAGCAGAACATTTCGGATGAAACTGCAGCAATTCCACCAGTCTAGCTTCGATCTGCCTTCAGAAACTCGGTGACCAGAGTCAAAAAGTGTTAAGAGATGAGTGGTGGCTACCTTCAACATCGGCTGTAGTCAGGTTGGCTCTGTTTCATTGCACCCTGGAACTCCGTTCACCGGGCCACTTTTATTTGCCCCTCAGTAAATGGGGAGCGTGTCCCTTCTAAGACTCGTCACACACATTTTTTCTGGTGTTTCGGCAAATATTTGCAGATACGTTTATGCAGTATGTAGCTGCAATAAGCCCAAACAAATGATGCTGAGTTCTGTGTTGACGGAAAGTGGCAGTTTGTTTCCCGTTACAAACTAAATGATTTTTAAAGCAGAATTTTACATGCCCATTCAATCTAGTGGCCTCAGTTTAGTCTAGTGCCGTCCGCCCCCGGTAGCTGAATGGCATCGTGGAACACAGTCACGTTCGAGAGCGTTTTCCGATGACCCGACAGTCAACATCGAAGGACATGTACCATCTGCTTCTTCGACAGATCGCCCGGAATAGGGTGGAACGGAAACATCCAGCTATTAATTGGCACGTGGTGTGGCTCACGGTCCACCACCCCCACCTACCTACATCAGCCAGATCAACATGGTACATTGTCGTGAACCGAAAATACCCAACGAATGATAAAAAGTACGCAATACATTTGGCGGATTCGCCCTTGTGTCAGCAATGCGGAGTGCTGGATACGGACGACCATCGGCTGGACTGCGGCGAGGCATTGGCTGTCTGGGCTCTCGCAAGAAAGATTATAGCGTTCATACGGCGCACTATCTATACAGCAGTCTGTTCTGACATAGTATTTTTTCCAGAGGAAACGTATTTTCAGCGTCACAAGACGACCGCAGTGGCGTGGATCACAGGTATGACGGTCCATTACATCTATAGAGACACACGTCACAACGCACTGAACATCCTGGATTACTGGCAATACTTGCAAGTTGGACACACAAAACAGTTACGGCTACAAAAGTACAAGGATTGGTATGCCACTTTCCTAGTAACGGTTTTTGCGGACCCGCCATATACTTGAGGTGTGCCGGGTCCGCAAAGATGAGCGGCGGTGCTGTCGTTGTGAAACCGACCGAGTAAAGTGATCAGCTAAGGACACTATGCGAGTATGCGACCTCGGAAAAACTAACGTTTGCACCGTTAGCAAATGGATGTACTTCAAATTTTGTTTTCATATCTATAAATACTTTTCTTTAGGGTGCCGGAGGTGGCTCCACTTTAATTTTGTTGTTATTTCATGCTGCATGGTAGGACGGCAGCGAGGTTCCTTCCAGGACAGTTATCATGCGTACTAAGTTTATTTTGTGGATAATAAAGGTTTCTGTTCCTCCTAAAAAAAAATGGTCAGCGTGACGGATTGTCAATCCTCTAAGCCCGGGTTCGATTCCCGGCTGGGTCGGGGAATTTTGTCCGTCCAGGGACTGTCTGTTGTGCTGTCCTCATCGTCATTCTATCGCCCTCATCCACTGCAGGTCGCCAAAGTGGCATCAAATTGAACGACCGGCACCCGGCGAACGGTCTGCCCGATGGGGGGGGGGGGGGGGGGGGGGTGGGGGGGAGGGGGGGCCTAGCTATACTATTAAATAAATAAAATAAGTCTTGTGCGATATTTGTTTAATGAATATATGTTAACAGGAACAGTAAAAGAGAAAGAATAATCAATATTCCGGTAGGGTCTGAGCAGCGCTTCTGAATGGCAGGAGCAGGGTGAGCCTAGGTGGTGCTGTCGAAGCATGAATACTGGTTATTCCTCGTTTTTTACTGTCCCTGTAAATGCAGATCTATAAAACGAATTAATAGATAATTTGGGACCGCTGAATCGAGTGAGCGCGTAAAATTCCGCTTTAAAAATCATTTTGCTCGTAACTGGAACAAACCGGCGCTTTCCGTTGGCACTCGGCTTCGCATAAAATATGCGATGAGCAATATGTGTTTGGAATGGCTCAAGCTACTTTTTGGAAAAACTGAATTCTAAATATCTACCGACAACCAGGGAAGATGCTATTAACGACCCATAGGAGATACACTCTGGTGCATCTGACGAGTGAGCTGGTAGCCCCGAAATCAAACATCACACAACTGAAAGAGATTGTGGATCCTTTTTTGCAGTAAGAGAAAAAATTTATTCCTCAGCTGAAATAATACGTCTGCGTTCCCGCGTTCTATCAGATGGAAAGTTTACCCGTGAGGGTTGAAATTTTATATGTACGTCCACGTAAAACTAGCAATGTTTCAGGCACTACCGATAACGAATTCCATTGCAGTGGAGACCGAAACGTTACAGTGTGTTACTCCGTGACGGCATCACATTACCAGAACGCCTGAAGCCGACAACGGCTGCGGAGGACTACGTCCACTTATGCAGAATGAAACTGGTTGGATGCGGCAATAGAAGGAGAGATACGCGCGAAATTTGCGTGCGAGCGTCGCCGGCAACGGCATTAGCATAGCACAGTAGTGCAGCGGCGAGCGCACGGCGTCGACCGTGATATCGCCGCGGCCGCGCTGCGCGCCGGATGGCCTGATGACGGTTAATGACGCGAGGAGGGGGCCATGGCTACTGCACCGCACCGCAGCCCACAAGCCGAAGCCAACCCCGCGGCGCCAGCGCTGACTGCCAGCCTGCTACCGGGCCGCGGTGCTCAGCTGCAAGGGGACTACGTTAGCTCCACGACAAACGGCACTAAAGCGCACATCGCCACTGCCTGCAGCTATAAAACTCGGAAGATGTGCACTAACAAAGGAATGAGAAATAATCCTTACATATTAAAAAAAGTACGAGGGGCATTCAATAAGTTATGCAACACAGATTTCTTTAAGCTGATTGCTTTTATTCAGAATACAAATACAACATATTATCCCCACACTTTTGGCTTGCAGCATCAATAACCTCCCCATTACCCAAGTACTGCTTTAAAAAATGGTTCAAATGGCTCTGAGCACTATGGGACTTAACTTCTTCCATTTGCCCCACGTCCCACATCTCGCCCCTTCCGACTTCCATCTGTTTGCCTTAGTGCACTCTGTGGGAAGCAGTACGCCGACCGGGGTGGCCGAGCGGTTCTAGGCGCTACTGTCTGGAACCGCGCTGCTGCTACGGTCGCAGGTTCGAATCCTGCCTCGGGCATGGATGTGTGTGATGTCCTTAGGTTAGTTAGGTTTAAGTAGTTCTAAGTTCTAGGGGACTTATGACTTACGATGTTAAGTCCCATAGTGCCAGATTCATTGTTTTCTTTTTTTCTCTTTATTGTGATTTCATTCACCTGCCCCAAATGGGCAGGGGAGGGCTGTCAGCGGCACAATCCGCCGCTCTTCAGCCGAGTGACATGACAACTAACATAAGAATAAAATGTTACATACGATAAAAAAAGGGGAAAATAAAACATAGTAAAGGGAGAAAATGGAGGTAAAAATAGACTGACATGGAGACGTTCATGGGGGACAGTTAAAAAAGTCACCAGAAAGTTGAAAACACAGTTGGCGAGTCTTAAAACACAGAGAAGACACTCAACGCGCATGCACAGGTTAAAAGTCGGTCGCAGTATTAAAAACACTCCGCAACAACACACTTAAAACCCACTTGGAGCACACACGACGAAGAATAAATCTGCCAGGTGGGATCAGAGACATTTTTTTGTCTTTAAGGTCTTCTCTTAGGTGGCGAGGAGCCCAGCAGGCATACACCTTTGAGTATCTCAAATGATGGACGAATGTTTCAGCACTGCCATGTTTCCGTAGACATTCTGGAAGTGCCAAAGAATATGTGCGGTGCTCTGGTTTTCCGTCAAAAGAAACTCAATTACGGCTCTTTACTTGGAACGCACATCCTTTACAGACACCACGCTGAAGCCTAAGTATAGCGCCGACACCTAACGGAACTTCATGAAACTATAAGACTTGAAGCGGGAATATTTCAGGAAGTCCCAAATACTTCTGGAAGTCCCACAGCAAAGTCCCCATTTTTGAACCGAAACTGGTACAGGAAAAATTGTTCAGATATCTCTAAGCATTATGAGACTTAACATCTGAGGTCATCAGTCCGCTAGACATAGAACTACTTAAACCTAACTAACCTAAAGACATCACACACATCCATGCCCGAGGCAGGATTCGAACCTGCGACCGTAGCAGAAGCGCGGTTCCGGACTGAAGCGTCTAGAACCGCTCGGCCACAACGGCCGTCCACAGAAAATACTGTGTTGTATTACTTACTGACGCCTCTCGTACAAGGAGACCGGCGTCATCGTCGGAAGTGCAATACGGGATACGAGTAAGAGTATGTATCCATGAACAACATCTCTTCCTGAAGAAATCAACCGAATTCAACCAATTTTGGTGCAGAGATCACTTACTATCTGAAAAAAATCACTGTGGGGGCTAAGAATGACCTAACTGTCAAAGCTGTTGGGGGTGAAATAGAAATGTAGCCCATTTCGTGCGAATACCCGGACTACATGCATCCACTATTTGAGAATGAGAGCACTAAGTCACTTTTAACAAAGTTAACACATAATTTGAAACATCTACGAAACATTACATCGCTGACAGCCACTGACAAATGATGAAAGGAAAAAAATTTATCGCCTACTACATTTTCGCTGTTCACGCAGTATATCTGTCGAATCAGGTATGACGTTTTAATTTATTATTTCTTTACTACGAACAGTATTCGCAAACACATTTTGCAGACAGTATCCACACATTCCGCTGGATGTACATACATCATTATATCACTGTATGACACAACTTCAGGGTAAAATTCGACAGAGATATGGGTGAACTGCTCATATGGGTACAAAAATATGTGAAATATGTTAAATGTCATACGTGAAATATGTGTGACATATGCATATGCGAGAAAATCAACGGGTACAAACCGCTTAATAACCGCTACAACGATTTGAACCAAACTTTGTACTCATACCAGTTACTATCTGGAAAGAAATACTGTGCAGGTAAGATCAAACAAGGAGATGGACAGACGGCGAGGGGGAAAGCGGAAAAAGTGATAGACAAAAAAAAAATGGCTCTGAGCACTAAGGGACTTAACAGCGGAGGTCATCAGTCCCCTAGAACTTAGAACTACTTAAACCTAACTAACCTAAGGACAGCACACACATCCATGCCCGAGGCAGGATTCGAACCTGCGACCGTAGCGGTCGCGCGGTTCCAAACTGAAGCGCCTAGAACCGCTCGACCACTCGGGCCGGCAGTGATAGATAGAGAGAGGGTGAGTAGAAGCGGGTAGAAAAAGGTGGAGGGAAAGATGGACAGAGATAAGGTGATAGGGAAAAGGATAGAAAGAGGACCAATTGTACGGAGAGGGTAGGTGTGATGGGAGGAGGAGGACATGGACAGTGAAAAGAAAGGAAGGATTTGGACAGGGAGAGGGGGAGCGGGAGATGGACGGAGAGGGGGAGCGGGAGATGGACAGAGAGGGGCAGGAGGACGTGGAGAGAGAGAGGGTAGGAGGAAGTGGAGAGAGAGAGGGATGAGATGAGAGGAGGAGATGAACTGATAGAAGACTGGAAGACATATGTACCCGGACAGCTCTGGGTACTCAGGTGGTATGACAATGTTTCCACATGGCGCTGAAGTCCATATTGTGGAGATGAGCAAAATAGAAGCATGATCAAGGAATACACGGAATACATCAATAAAATCTGAATCATTAACACTTCTGGAACAACGGAATACACCCGTAAAATCTGAAGAGTGGATACTGAAAAGCTTCTAAGTGTAGATCCCTCAGCGAAAAACAGTGAAACTTTCTTTACACATAATTCGTTTCTGTCCACGAAATTGAGATAGTATTCTGATCCCGCGAATTATGCTGTCCATCTCAACACAGAAAAAAATAATGAAACAAATTAGAAAATAGTTATTTACTAAGGACGTTCTAATTGCCATACCACGTAGCCGACTGCTTCTAGGTGCCAATACGGTAGTTCTTGTATCAAGGACCATTAATACAGCGACGCTGCAGTTTATTTGTGATAATACACGTAGAGTTCATCATCTTGCGTGCCTTTTACGACTGACGCCGCTTCTCGCTTCCCGTATTCCTCTTCATCACATCACAACAGTCTCCTTCTCATCGTCCTCTGACAGCCATCACGTTCCGGACTTCTCGAACCCAGCTGCTCCTAAGCCGTGCACGCATTGTTTTCTCCACTGCGATCCACTGCCACACTTCCATTGGCCATGGGCTATCATACATCTTTTACAGATGTCCATACCATTTTGGACCTCTCATTTCTATGGTGTCCAGTAATGGCTGATTTACACCCACAGCCTCTCCTATGTTGCTGTTTGATACACGATCCAGCTTGGAGATGCCACAGCTTCGTCTCCAAAAATCCATCTCTAGTGCAAACAGCTTGTTTCTCTGACGCCTGTTTATTACCCATGTACCGATGTTTTCAACATCTGAACAAAATATCACATGTTTGATACTATTTTTATTTTGTTGTTCCAAAGGAATGAGGTCAGTAGCCTTAAGGCCCTACCCTGTTTTATTCTTTATATCATCTTAAATTTTTCCGTTTGATTTCACCATAATTAACTGGTACTTAAAACACGTACACAGATGAATCAGTAGTACTGTCGTTAACAAAAAACATTATTTATATCTTTCAAATTTATTACAAAAGAATAACATAATTAAAGTCAGAAAACTAGTCTCTCGGTATTGACCTGTGTTCCGTACACACACCTTTCAAGTGATCACTGAGAGAGATGGCACAGTGGTTAGCAAACTGGACTTCCTTCGAGGGGACGAAATTCGTGATCGGCCTTCGAGATAGAGGCTTTCCGTGATTTCCGTAAATCACTCCAAGCAAATGACGAAATGGATATTTTTAAAAGACACAGCCGATTTCCTTCCCCGTCCTTCCGTAATCCGAGCTTGTGCTCCGTCTATATATATATATATATATATATATATATATATATATATATATATATATATATATATATATTCTCCTGTTGAGGAAGAAATGGCAACAGTGCCATAAGGTATTTCTGTTTTGCAAATGATAAACCTACCACGTGGTTAAAATTAAAGTGCAGCTACTCAAGGAGGTCCAGTATGAGTTGCAGTTACCGGCCATCGTATGGCAGGCAGATATCCTACAGCGTGAATGCGGAACTGCTTTACGTAGAAAAGAAAGAAAAAGGAAAAAGTTCCAATTTTGGCCACCAGGTACAAACCTGCCGCAATGGATGCATGAAAAACGTAAAGAAGAGTTTCCATTTGTAATGGATTACGAATGGGACGTGGGTAAAAAAGGTCAAACAAGCTAGAAAGGCATAATGTCGATTTTATTATTAACCGCTGCTTACTCAATTCCTTCAGTATGGGCACCAGAGATATCGACGAGATACTGCATCCGCGAAACGGCGTGATCATCAGTTGCTCGAAAGCAGTTCAGGTAGAATTTGAACAACGTGTTTCTGTATATTGGCCTTCAGAGCAGGTGGGGCCGAATGTGATGGTTCAAATGGCTCTGAGCACTATGGGACTTAACATCTGTGGTCATCAGTCCCGCCGGCCGGTGTGGCCGTGTGGTTCTAGGCGCTTCAGTCTGGAACCGCGTGACCGCTACGGTCGCAGGTTCGAATCCTGCATCGGGCATGGATGTGTGCGCTGTCCTTAGGTTAGTTAGGTTTAAGTAGTTCTAAGTTCTAGGGGACTGATGACCACAGATGTTAAGTCCCATAGTGCTCAGAGCCATTCATCAGTCCCCTAGAACTTAGAACTAATTAAACCTAACTAACCTAAAGACATCACACACATCCATGCCCGATGCAGGATTCGAACCTGCGACCGTTGCAGTGCCGCGGTTCCGGACTGAAGCGCCTACAACCACTCGGCCGCAGCGGCCGGCCGGGGCCGAATGTGTCACTTCTTTCAGATATGTCCAGAACCATAGGTCACATGGATTAAAATCATGTGGTCTAGCACGCCGTTTTTCTTCTTTTTTGTTATCATTTTTGTAGTCCTTAGTCTTCTGACTTGTTTGATTAGGTCAGCCACTAATTCCTCTCCTGCGCCATCCTATTCATCTCAGAGTGACACTTGTAACCTAAGTCCTCAATTATTTGCTGGAAGTAATCCAATCCTGTCTTCCTCTACTGTTTTTACCATCCACAGCTCCCTCTGGTGCCACGGAAGTTATTCCGTGATGTCTTAACAAATGTTCAACCATTCTGTCCCTTCCGCTTGTTAGTGTTTCCATACATTCCTTTCCTCGCCGATTCAACAGAGAACCTCCTTATTCCTTACCTCATCAGTCTACCTAATTTTCAACATGTTTCTGTAGCACCACGTCTCAAATGCCTCGATTGTCTTCTTTTCCGGTTTTCCCACAGTTCACGTTTCACTATCATACAGTGGTATGTTCCAGGCGTAGATTCTCAGAAATTCCTTCCTCAATTTAAAATCTGACACCGGTAGATTTCGCTTTACGGCGAATACCCTTTTTGTCAGTGATAGTCTACGTTTTTTATTTTCTCCTTGCTTCGTCCGTCATGTGTTATTTTGCTACCTTGGTAGCAACATTCCATAACTTCAACTGCTTGGTATTACCAATCCTGATGCTTAGTATATCACTACTCTCATTTCTACTACTTCTCATTACTTTCGTCTTCCTTCAGTTTACTCTCAGTCTATGTTCTGTACTCATTAGAGTGTTCTTCCTCTTCAGCAGCTCCTGTAATTCTTCTCCACTCTCGCTGAGAATAGCACGTCATCACCGAATCTTACTATTGATATCCTTTCACCTTGAATTTTACTTATACTCTTGAGTCTTGCTTTAATTTTCATCATTGTTTCTTCGACGTATAGATTGAACAGTAGGGGACAAAGTCTACACCCCTGTCTGCACCATTTTTAATCCGAGCACTTCGTTCAAGATTTCCCATTATTACTGTTCCATCTTGTTTCTTAAACCACTTCGTCTACAGGCCACAAGTGGCCCATCGGGACCATCCGACCGTAGTGCCATCCTAAGAGGAGGATGCGGTTAGGAGGGGCGTGGGGTCAGCACACCGCTCTCCCGGTCGTAATGATGGTATTCTTGACCGAAGACGCTACTATTCGGTCGAGCAGCTCCTCAATTGGCATCACGAGGCTCAGTGCAGCCCGGAAAATGGCAACAGCGCATGGCGGCCTGGATGGTCACCCATCCAAGCGCCGATCATGCCCGACAGCGCTTAACTTCGGTGATCTCACGGGAACCGGTGTATCCACTGCGACAAGGCCGTTGCCATCTTGTTTCTTAAACATATTGTGTATTACCCGTCTTTCCCTATAGCTTACCTCTACATTCTTCAGAATATCGAACAATTTACCCCATTTGATACTGTCGAACGCATTTTCCAGATTGGCAGATCCTATGGACGTGTCTTGAGTTTTCTTTATTCTGGCTTCCATTATCAACCGCAACGTCAGAACTGCCTGTCTGCTGACCTTACCTTTCCTAAAGCCAAACTGATCATCTTCTAAGTGATCCTCAATTTTCCTTGCCAGCAACATGCATACATGAGCTGTTAAGATGATCAAGCAATAACTCTCGCACCTGTCATCTCTTGCAATGTTTATAATTTTGTGGATGATGTTATTCCGAAAGTCAGATGGTTTATCGCCAGTCTCATGCATTCTACACATCAACATGACTAATTATTTTGTTGCCAGTTCCCTCAGTGATTTTAGAAATTGTAATGGAAAGTTATCTATCCCGTCTGCAATATTCGGTATTAAGTGTTCCAAGCTCTTTCCAATTCTGATTGAAATACTGTATCTGCTATCCATTCTACATCGACTAATGTTTCTTTTTTTTAATCATCTCATCATAGAGGTCTTCAATGTACTCTTTTCTCCTATCTGCTCTCTCCTCTGCATTTAACAGCGGAACTCCCACTTCACTCTTAAGGTTACCATCTTTACTATTCATTTCCCGGAAGGTTATTTTGACTTTCCTATACGGTGACTAAGTCCTTCCGACAGTCATTTCTTTTTCTATTTCTTCACACTCTTCCATCAGCAATTTCGCTTTAGCTTCCCTGCACACTTCATTCTTAAGTGACTTGTATTTCTGTACCTGAACTTTTTGTACTTCCGTCTTTGAACGATCAACTAAAGGATTTCTTATGTTACCCATGTTTTCTTGGCATTTACCTTCTTTGTACGTATGTTTTTCTTTCCAACTTTGGTGACTGCCTTTTAGGAGATATCTACTCCTCTTCAACTGAGCTGCCTACCGAGCTATTTCTTATCGCAGTATCTATAGCCTCAGAAAACTTCAAGCGTATCAGTTCATTCCTTAGCACTCCCGTGTCCCAATTCCTTGCGCACTGATTCTTCCTGACTACTCTCTTAATCTCCAGCCTAATCTTGAGCTCTACTAAGTTGTGATGTAAGTCTGTATCAGCTTCTGGATGCGCCTTACAATCCACTATCTCATTTCCGATTCTCTGCCTCATCATGATGTAATCTGACTGGAATCTTAACGTATCTCTAGGACTTTTCCAATTAAAGCTCCTCCTCCTCTTGTGATTCTTGAACAGAGTGTTCCATATCACTAGCTGAAATTTCTTGCAAAATTCAATTAGTCTTTCTCCTCATCCATTCCTACTACCAAGCCCATATTCTCCTGTAACGATTTCTTTTACTCTTTCTCCTACAACCACATTCCAATCCCCCATGGCTATTACACTGCTGTCTCCTTTGACGTACTGAATTACCCGTTCAATATGCTCATATACTTCAATATGCTCATATACTTTCTCTATCTCTTCAGCTTGCGACGTCGGCATATATACCTGAATTATTGTTGGTTTGGTGTCTATTCTGATTATAATAACCCTATCACTGAACTGTTCACGGTAACTCACTCTCTGTCCTACCTTTCTATTCATAATGAATCCTAGTACCGTCAAATCATTTTCTGTTGCTGTTGATATTACTCTATACTCATCTGAGCATAAACGCTTGTCTTTTTTTTTTCATTTCACTTCACTGACCGCCAGTAAATCTAGATTGAGCCTTATCCTTTCCCGTTTCAGAGTTTCTAGTCGCTACCATGTTCTGACATTCCACTCCCCTCCCCCTCCCCCCCTCCCTTACCTCGTAGAACGTTAGCCTTTTGTTGGTTATTCAATTTTTTTCATCCAGTCTATGAATATGGAAAACTTCTGGAAATATCACGTTCGTGGAAGGTTCCATTAAGCATTCTTCAAAGACAAACGGCCCGCGAATATGGCGTGCTTGTGAAACCACTCCTTACTATCGCATACGGCCAGTCCAATGGCTCTTTGGACACAACGTGCGGGGCACTACCACAAATTTGTCAATTCTGTGTATTCACTGCACTCTTTAGTGTAAAATGTGCCTCGTCACTCCATGAAATATTTATCTGGCCACAGTCAGGAGCTTCGATCCAGAACCCGAAGTGCAGATTCAGTACGTTGCTGCGGATCATGAAGTTTCAGTTGCTGCATCATCTTGATCTTGTACGGATACCATTCGGAAAGGGACTGTGATGTATGGGTTGGTCAGAGCTGTGGCAGTTGCCAGGGCATGTACTGCTTGGTAACTTACAGCAACAGCAACGTCTTATATAACTTCCACAGTAATAGTTCGCCTTCCTCTTTCAGGTGCAACACCAAGTACGAACGTGTTTTCGAATTTCATTGTCATCTTCTTTAAACGGGCCTCTCAGACCTTTCAGTCGGTGATACTCCCTCAATTCAGCACTGTAACTGCTGCCGCTCACATTAAACAGTGCATGATCTCTCTTGTGTATAGTTTTACTATTCACTCACGTTATGGCTTGTCAAATGACCGAAACAAGGCATCTCATGTGCCAGACATTACAACCTTTTATAAAGTCTCAGGTGTTATCTAGATATTACCACTAGAGTCTCCGTTACTGTCTTTAAAACCTGTTAAGGCACTTACCTTAACGGTCTGTTCTATATAAAAGAGTACTGTTAGCGTCTTTTGGCTGCATCCCGAGTGGGAGTGGGAAGGGGTTGGGCAGTCCTATCTAGGGACTGTCTTCGACTTCAGTGCAGGTGTTAGAATGGTACAGTTGTCACGTACATATCTCGGGTACTGCATTCCACAATAGTTTCATCTACAAAATTGTAGTGGACTGGCGGAAGACGCGCAGAGGAGCCATGCTTACGGCTGAGACTGGTAACTGCCCATAGAAAAATATAAAGCATTACTTCTAAATAGACGGAAAGACCGCTTATGGATTGATTACAAAATTGCCAAATAATCTCTTGAAACGGTGACTTTCGTTAGATACCAGGGAGTGTGGGACTTGGATAATTATAAGTGACACAACAATTTAACAAGCAGATGTCTGATTGAGATTATCTGGAGGAACAGCGTAGCCCTCCAAGAAGGAGAAAACGTGTGGAACCTTCATTAATGTATCAGGTTTGATACGACAGGGAAACAGTTGTGCCCAGCGTAAGTTCCTTGTGTGGCCATCTCCAATGCTCAAAATACGTGAAGAACCAGTTACAATAAGGTAACACGCATGCCATATTAAATGTACAGTTTCATAAACTTTAAGCGTAAGTTAAAACATTAAAAGCACTTCTGTATGCCCATAGTCCCAATTGGATTATTCGTGTCAGAGTCTAAGATCGCACTGAGGCTTCAGTTTACAGTTAATGGTTCAAATGGTTCTGAGCACCATGGGACTTAACTTCTGAGGTCATCAGTCCCCTGGAACATAGAACTACTTAAACCTAACTAACCTAAGGACATCACACACATCCATGCCCGAGGCAGGATTCGAACCTGCGACCGTAGCGGTCGCGCGGTTCCAGACTGTAGCGCCTAGTACCGCTTGGCCAGCCCGGCCGGCGCTACAGTTAATACTCAGCTGGTTTCAGTGTAGGTTATACCAATCTACAGAGTACTCCTTACATATATGATGCATTGACAACATGTATTAACGTTATCTTACATTCACAGTTCGTGTGTTTTACCATTCCTTTTATTATTTTATAATTTTTAAGAACTTGCGTACAGAAAACCAGCCACGTGGTTGTGACTAAAACCGGTGACTAATGTATTATACACACATCCAAAAATGTTTTGCATCACCCCGGTTCCCAGAACTCCTGGAGGCAGACGTTGACTGTGGATATTGTGTCACAGACACAGTCCCTTTGACTATTCAGATATCTCACTAAACCCGACCAAACATGTAAACAACCAGGCATGACCAGCTCCTATTAGACGGAAGAGGTCCGACAGCCGATCAGTTCCAGTCTTTCCATCACGAAGGAGGTACACGACTCGTGTTTTCTGTAGTTGAACCATGCCTAGACGGTCAGTACCGTGGTTTGATCGCGTCCGCATTGTTACTTTGTGCCAGGAATGGCTGTCAACAAGAGAACTTTCCAGGTGTCTCGGAGTGAACCAAACCGAAATTGTTCGGACATGGAGCAGATACAGAGAGACAGGAACTGTCGATGACATGCCTCGCTCAGGCCGCCCAAGGGCTACTGCTGCAGTGGATGACCGCGACCTACGTATTATCACTCGGAGGAACCCTGACAGCAACGCCACCATGTTGAAAAATGTTTTTCGTGCAGCCATAGGACGTCGTGTTACGACTCAAACTGTGCGCAATAGGCTTCATGATGCGCACCCTTACTTCCAACGTCCACGGCGAGGTCCATCTTTGCCACCACGACACCGAGCAGCGCAGTACAGATGGGCCCATCAATATGCCGAATGGACCGCTCAGTATTGACATCACATTCTCTTCACCGATGGGTTTCGCATATGCCTTGAACCACACAATCGTCGGAGACGTGTTTGGAGTCGACAAGGTCAGGCTGAACGCCTTAGACACACTTTCGAGCGAGTGCAGCAAGGTGGAGGTTCCCTGCTGTTTTGGGGTGGCATTATGTGCGGCCGATGTACGCCGCTGGTCGTCATGGAAGGCACCTTAACGGCTGTACGATACGTGAATGCCATCCTCCGACAGATAGTGCAACCATATCGGCAGCATACTGGCGACGCATTCGTCTTCATAGACGACAATTCGCGCCCCCATCGTGCACATCTTGTGGATGACTTCCTTCAGGATAACGATATCTCTCGACTAGAGTGGCCAGCACGTTCTCCAGACATGAACCCTATCGAACATGCCTGGGATAGATTGAAAAGACCTGTTTATTGACGACGTGACCCACCAATCACTCTGAGGGATACACCGTTGAGGAGTGGGACAAACTGGACCAACAGTGCCTTGATGAACTTGTAGATAGTAAGCCAGGACGAATACAGACATGCATGAATGCAAGAGGGCGTTCTACTGGGTATTAGAAGTACCGATGCGTACAGCAATCTGGACCACCACCTCTGAGGGGCTTGCTGTATGGTGGTACCACATGCTACAAGGTGGTTATCACGAGCAATAAAAAGAGTGGAAATGTTGTTTATGTTGATCTCTATTCCAATTTTCTCTACAGGTTCCGGAACTCTCGGAACCGAGGTGATGCAAAACTTTTTTGATGTGTCTAGTTATACGTGGTGGTAACTATGTAAACTATCCATTAGCCTCAGTTACTGCTGGACGTTTTACAATCGAACATAGTTCCAAAAAATGAAAATCATCATGTTCAAACAGCAAAGTTAATAAAATTTTGTGAAATTTCAGTTACATACCAAATACAGTTAAAGGAACGGTAACAAACAAGAGTGATGCTATAGGTCGTGGTACAATCAGTACTATGTCCAGAGGCCAGAAAACGTTCTGCTGTGAAATGTCCTCTGTTATGAGTTTCGTACATAAATCCATTCTAATTTACAAAATTTCATGTTAAAACTAATAAACTGTCAACTACATCATGTAATAATGTGGAAAATATATTATATTTGTCTCTAGAAATTTCGTACTCATATGCGATCTAGGAGGAGTCTAATCATAACTAGATGATTACTGTCAGATTAGTGCATCTATTGGAATTGGCGCATAGTAGCCGAATATCAACCATGTTTAAACAGTTTTCTGAGCTGGGAGCTTCTCGTCGCCACCTGCTCGTTAAACAGCGTACAAGAGAAGACGCCTGATGATAGAAGATTTTAAACTTCTCCAACAGATCAGTACGTTTCTCTTCTCACGTGGATAGAGCCTCGTTCTATGTTAGAACAAACTTGATGCACTGTCCCCACTTTCAAAGAAGTGAGCAGCGAATTTAGAATTTTCTGTCGTGTTTTTACGATGTAGTGCGACTTGTTCGCTGAACCTGTCTTTACATATTTTTTGGCAGTGAAGAAAACCATAAAGTGACCGAAATCTAGATTCGCAATAAACATTACTTGCGTCTAATTAATGTACCGTTTACTACTTCATTCACCTGTTACTAGAGTATCTTTACTCAATCTGAGCAAGAAGAGAAGCACTTTTGATCGCGGTTCCGTTAAACAAGAGACTAAGTGTAACAGAGATAGTCATCCAATTCCAGCGGCAGACGCTGTAAGAGACGAGTTGTTCAAGACGTGTGTTTTGTTGTTGAAATGCTTACAGCCTGTGAAAAGCCTGTAACAGAAGTAAAAGCTAATACTTATACGGGTAAAAGTACACGAGAATAGGAGCAAAAGCGTTGTAGTTATCGTGAAACCGCAAAAGAGCATTTTGCGTAGTAGTTGGGAATGTAAGGTCACGATCTGTAGCTGGTTTCAATATCAAATTTGCCCTAAGTAGCGCAAATGTTTTTGAAACCTAAAACTTTCGATCACCCAAACGCGCGGAGAATCTGATGATGGCACGAACACTTGTTATGTGAACTGTTGCATTCTACTGCACATGATACACCGATATTCTTCCACAGTTAGTTAACCTCTGTTACAGCCCCTTCCGAGCAATTAGCTGATTGCTTCCAGTCCCATTGATGACACTCTACTGAAGCGCGAAACTGAGATACGGTTTGGCAGTCACGAACAGTAGCCCTCATTTCACCCTCAGTTTACGATGTATTGTGTTGGGATACTTGCTGCTGCATGAAACACCAACACATTCTGCCAGAGAACGAAACAGCCAAGAGAAACCAAACAAATGAGTACTACCCTTCAAAGTAATGCAATTATGTACCACGAAGACGATAGCATATTTCGGAATTTGTGGATTATTAGAAATAGCGACTGTGGTACACGATAACGGGCCCTTGCTATTTTTTACGCAGTTTGATGAAGAGCCTGCTACATGCCCATTGACAGTAGTAACAACGAGAGTTCGTTGTTCTCTCCATCACTAGGATATGGTCTACAACCAAGTGTTAGATTCACATCTGTTATTTACTGTCTGATGTGTTGATGCTTTGGGTTCTTTGGTGTCATTTAGAAAGCTCTCCCACTACCATACCAAACCTTATTTAAACCACGTAGTTCCTAACGAGACCAACGTGGTTGCTGCCCCACAAACGTAACAGTGGCGATGTCTGTAAGGAGCAAATCGTTCGCTTTAGAACGCTGTAGATGTCGAAGAGGAACATACACGACGTTCATGTGATCTAAGATCAAGTATTGTGCATACTCCATTCTCTTCTATGGAATCAGCTCAGTAAGAGGAGAGATCTGAGTGACGGAATGAGTACGTTGAAGCCCTCTTTAAGGCCGAAAATTTTTCGTCGTCGTATAAGAAGAAACTGGAGTCGATATGGATGATGTAGAGGACCCAGTGTTAGTCAGAATGTAAAGGAGCTCTGCAGAACATGGGATCAAATAATGCATAAGGGACAGATAACACTCCATTGGAATTCGTAAAGTCATTGGGGAATTTGGCAACCGAATGCCTATTAAAGGTGGTGTGTAGAATGTATGAGACTGCCAACATGCCATCACACGTAAGGATAAACATCGTCCACACAATTCCGAAGACTGCAAGAGCCGACAACTGCGAAAAATATCGCACGATCAGCTTACAGCACATGCATCCAAGTTGCTGATAAGAATATTACACGGAAGAATGGGAAAGAGAACTGAAGATCTGCTAAATGAGGACGAGTTTTACTTTAGGAAAGATAAAGGCACCGGAGAAGCACTTCTTACGTTGCGGTTGATAATGGAAGCAAGACTGAAGAAAAATCGAGACGTGTTCATAGGATTTGTCAACCTGGAAAAAGCGTCTAACGACGTCAAATGAGGGAAGATTTGAGAACCTCAGAGTAAAATAGTTGTAAGCTATAGGAAAAGGCGGGTGGTATCGAACATGTACAAGAATCGAAAAGGAACAATGACGTTAGATGATCAACAACGAAGTTCTTGGATAAAAAAGCAAGTAAGACGGCGATGCAGCATTTCGCCGCCACTGTTCACATATACTCCGAAGAAGCAATGACGGAAAGAAATAAAACATTCGAGAGTGGGACTAAAATTCAGTGTGAAAGCATATATATAATAAGATTCACTGATGACACTACTATCCGCAGTGAAAGAGATGAATAATTACACGACCTATTCTAATGAGTTCCGAATATGGATTGAGAATAAACCGAAGAAAGACAGAAGTTACGAGATATGGCAGAAATGTGTATAGCCAGAAGCTTAACATGAAAAGTGGTGATGGCGGAGTTGGTGAAGTTTATGAATTCAGCCACCTTGAGGGTGAAGCAAGGACGAAATACAAAGCAAACGAGCACAGGAAAAAGAGCGTTCCTGGCCAAACGAAATCTACTAGTATCAAACATCTACCTTCATTTGCAGAAGAAATTACTTAAAATGTACGTTTGGAGCACAGTGTTGTATGGTTATGAACCGTAGACTGCGGGAAAACCAAAAGAGAAGAGATTCGAAGCTTTTCAGATGTGTTGACACAGAATACTGTTGAAAATTAAGTGGACTGATAAAGTAAGGAGTTAGAAGGTTCTCCGTAGAATCAGTGAAGAATGGAACACATGGAGGACAGTGGCAAGAAGAAGGGGTTGGATGATAAGACAAATGTTAAAACATCAGGGAATAAGCTCCATTGTACTAAAGGAAGGTGTAGAGGATGAAAACCGTAAGGGAAACCTGTGATTGAAATACATCCAGCAAATAAGGACGCGGGGTGAAAAGAAGAAGAAAAATGTTGGATCGACTTGAAGACATGGCAGAATGATAGAAGGGAACTACCGTGTTTCAATGTACGCATGACCACATTGTAAATTAATTTTCGAGTAAATTGGCCTATCAATGCGGACTGTCCGCCATCTAAACAAGGAATCAAATACCACACGCAGAAATGAAACCCTGTAACGACCAAGATCTTAACGTACAGGGACTGGAGTGAAGCGCCGCCTTCTCAGTGGCTGGCTGGTGTGGCCGAGCTGTTCTAGGCGCTTCAGCCTGGAACCGCGTGACCGCTACGGTCGCAGGTTCGAATCCTGCCTCGGGCATGGATGTGTGTGATATCCTTAGGTTAGTTAGTTTTAATTAGTTCGAGGGGACTGATGGCCTCAGATGTTAAGTCCCATAGTGCTCAGAGTCATTTGAACCTTCTCAGTGCCAGAGGGTTCCAAATCCAAAAGAATAGAGTGAAAATAACTAATGCTGTGGTGAATATAAAGAAGGCAACAGCATGGAATGGACATTTGGAGTCAGTGATGACTCATACAGTGACACAGAAACTTGCATGTATTTAGTGGCCAAATAGTACAGACGTTCTTTGTACAATGACTTGGCCCCTCACCGTCTGGTTACTGTGAACATGAACCAAAATATTTATTTCAGCATTCTTATTAACCAGATGTTGGCTTTTCCTCTATATCTATTATATACAGGGTGAATCACATAAGACTTTCACCGCAGATATTGCGGTAATAGAAAGTGATATTGAATGCGGTTTTGACAGAACGCATTAGTAGCCATGTGCTCATACTGTTAGCCAATACACAGATTGTAATAACACTTGTACAGTATATTTTTTGCACAAACATACACTTTTTTCAGAGGAGCATGCCTGTTTACTTTGAGAAACCACAAGTACGGTAAATTAGAATGTTAGTCGTGTTTGTTGCAGGATTCTAGTGCGAGTCGTTTACGAGATATAGTGTTTTGAAAAGTTCCCACAGCGACACTTATACAATACCTGTGTTGGCACAAACTAAACAACAACACAAGTGTATGCATTAGTTACGTGGATTCTGACCAGTAACGAGACAATCGTCAATCACAAGTTATACGAGTATTTAAAATGACAACCTGCACAGACAGTACACGCTTCCAGTCTGGTATGGGACGATTGCTGCACTTGTGCTAGCCTACGTCGTTGAACAACATCGGACGTATTTGGTATGACCATGGAGACAGCGTCTTTCAGCTTTCCCCACAGGGAAAAGTCTACAGGCGTCAAATCCGAGGAGCGCTACGGCCAAGGTACAGGCCCACAGCGTCCAATCCAAAGAGATGGAAACAGTTCGTGAAGATATACTGTAGTACTTCGCGCACTACGGGCAGGACAGCCATCAGGTTGATACCACAGATTCCTCCTAGTCTGTAGAGGAACGTCTTCTAGCATCTGAAGAAGATGTTGTGTTAGGAGGCTGCAATACGTGAGCGCATTCAGTGTTACGTCTACTGAAAACTGGCCTGTGAGCTGATGAATCGCTATTACACATCACAATACCACACGATTACACGTCATGGATGCTGATGTTCCGTATGACCAAGCCAACTGGGATTGACAACAGTCCAACATACATAATACACATCTGGAAATGGAAAAAAGAACACATTGACACCGGTGTGTCAGACCCACCATACTTGCTTCGGACACTGCGAGAGGGCTGTACAAGCAATGATCACACGCACGGCACAGCGGACACACCAGGAACCGCGGTGTTGGCCGTCGAATGGCGCTAGCTGCGCAGCATTTGTGCACCGCCGCCGTCAGTGTCAGCCAGTTTGCCGTGGCATACGGAGCTCCATCGCAGTCTTTAACACTGGTGAGCGCCACAATCAGGACTGCATACGATCGAGGCACACAGGGCCAACACCCGGCATCATGGTGTGGGGAGCGATCTCCTACACTGGCCGTACACCACTGGTGATCGTCGAGGGGACACTGAATAGTGGATGGTACATCCAAACCGTCATCGAACCCATCGTTCTACCATTCCTAGACCGGCAAGGGAACTTGCTGTTCCAACAGGACAATGCACGTCTGCATGTATCCCGTGCCACCCAACGTGCTCTAGAAGGTGTAAGTCAACTACCCTGGCCAGCAAGATCTCCGGATCTGTCCCCCATTGAGCATGTTTGGGACTGGATGAAGCGTCGTCTCACGCGGTCTGCACGTCCAGCACGAACGCTGGTCCAACTGAGGCGCCAGGTGGAAATGGCATGGCAAGCCGTTCCACAGGACTACATCCAGCATCTCTACGATCGTCTCCATGGGAGAATAGCAGCCTGCATTGGTGCGAAAGGTGGATATACACTGTACTAGTGTCGACATTGTGCATGCTCTGTTGCCTGTGTCTATGTGCCTGTGGTTCTGTCAGTGTGATCATGTGATGTATCTGACCCCAGGAATGTGTCAATAAAGTTTCCCCTTCCTGGGACAATGAATTCACGGTGTTCTTATTTCAATTTCCAGGAGTGTATATGTGGAGTATCCTGTCGCAACGCCTATGTACAGAAGCCAACGCGATTCTCATAATCAGTTCCGTGCTACTTTAGACGGAGAGAGATGTGATAGTGGTGGGAACTATCTCGATGAAGAATGCGTAGGACACTTGTCTGATTCATGTCACTTCCTCGTGCGATTGCACGGGAGCTAAAGTGAGGATCAACCGCAACAGCAGCAAGAACATTAATTTTACCCTCTTCTCTCGTCACTTGTTTCCTTCTGTTACGTTGCCTAGGTGTTGGACAACCGCTTTCACGTAACTGGTTGAAGAGGTTAATAAATAATTGTCGAGATGGTTGATGTCTACTGGAATATCTTGCTACATACGCCTTACAAAAATGAACCGTATTCTTTCTACACTCTCCATACACTATGAGCATGTCGGCTTTTTCTTCATTGGTATATCCCACCGTCCACTCTTGATCTGCTGCCTTGACTGTTACACACTAAACGACTATCAAGTCGCAGTACACTCAAAGAACACACAAGCACACTGGAAGCAAACACTACAACATGGCACCTAGCAACAATGCAGGGTGAATGGCACAAACTAGTGTCCGTGTGGTAACTATTCAAAATAGGATATCTCGTAAACAACACGCTATAATCCTGCAATAAACACCAATGACATTCTGATTTACCCTACTTTCAGTTTATTTATGTCAGTAGGCATTGTTCCATTTAAAAAGTTTACGTTTGACCAAAAAAATACATTTTATAAGTGTTATTGCGATCAGTGTATTGCTTAATAACACGAGCCTCTGACTACCAGTCCCTTGTGTGAAAAACACACTTCAGTAGCGCTGTCCACTTCCGTAATATCTGCGGTGCAAGTACTGCGTGGTTCACCCATATATAAAGCAATGTTTATATATTCAGGATATCATTCACTGCTAGATGGCAGCAATGTCGCGGGAGACTTTAATGTATCATAGAGCAGCCAATTTGAACAAAAATTTGCGAATTATATACATCTAAGTTCCTCGTGAATCACTCTATCTAGTAGTGTAAACTGTATCAAAATCCCTACAGTTGTTTCTGACATTAGCCTGAATGTATAGAGATAATTCACAGCGGAGAACTTTAAATTATGTAAGTGTACATAGAATATGCAAGAAGAAAATATACGACACATGCCTGCCTCCAGAAAGCATAATGTGATCATAAACATTCGCGAATAAAAAATAATTAGCAGTGGCGCACAAGAATTTATGCATATTCTTTGTTATACTCAACTCTGTTCCGTGATAATCCACTTCCTAAGTTCAAACAACTGCGTGTCATATTGTGTCGATCATAGGAAAACTAGAACAGCTCAGTTTGGCAGGTTCTGGAACGTGATAGAACAGACGTTTGTCAGAAAATAGGATCACAGATCCAAGATATGATGAACAAACTCTGGATTTAAATGATTAGCAAACATATCTAGTGGAAACTCTTAAGCTAAAAAGGGATAGTTGAAACTGGAGTAATAGTAAGAACAAACCGTTATTAGAAAATGTGCTATCGATTATCGGTTACGTTGAGTGAATTAATTATGTAGATTTGAAAGGACTGCACAAGATTAGGGGAGTCGATCAGAACACAGCCTTTTAAAACAACAAGAGCCTTCAATGATCAGCTGAAACAATATTTTCAGCCGTTATGGAAAATGGCTCCTTTGAATGTTATTTATTCTTACTGTTTCACCACAACAGTTTCAGCGGGCATAGAAAGAAAGTAATGAAACCGTCGAAGAAAGCAGTTGTGTTCCGCTCCATTTCTGTCCTTGCCGTCAATATTTGTTCCGTTGCAGCACTACCGATCGATCCTTCTGTTTTCATTGCTGCTGCTAATAATCCGATGAATGTAGTTAGTTAGGAATATCGCAAAAGTAATCTCAAGTTTTAATAATCCATCTTGTGGGCGAATCCTCAGCTTGGAGAAAACTTTTGATTATATCTGCCAAGTTGTGATGAGCCGCGTGCTTCAGCCGGAACAAAGACGGCTGCCCACCTAATTATAACTGCGATCTCGGAGCACCGAGACATCGCCTCAAGAATTCTGCCGGAGAACAAACCCAGCGCTTCCAACATTTCTCCGTTACTGTTTACCTCCACCATCCACCGACTCAATCTTTCAGCCCTTTTCGACTACAGAAGAATAGCGAAATGGAACAGAAATATAACATTTAGAAAATCGTCCACGCAACCAGTAAGCAGAATTTAAAATATCACTACGTCATAGATTAACCAACCACCAGAACTGTTTATAACCTGTAAGGACATTACCCCAAACCAACAGAACTCTTTATAACCTATAGGTGCATTACCCCAAAATATCAACTATGTAGTAAAAATATGTACTCATTGCAGGCCACTGAAGATGCCTTACAGAGAACAAAGGCGAAGCACGTATGGCACGAAAATTTTTTGTTTCATTCAGTTGTAGTTAGACTGTCCAAAAGGAAAAAATTATCAATCTACCGTAATAGTGAAATCCGTTTGATGATATTGATGTCGTGTCATAAATGGTGCAAATAATCTAAAAATGAATAAATTTGGATAAACGTAGTTAGCGTACGGGGACTGGGAGAAAATACGGAAGCACTGTGAGAAATGCGTGTTTGAACATAAATGAATATGCTGGCCAAACCCACAGATTGCGCTGTTGTATTTCACCAGGAACTCCACCTGAACCATATCAACAAATGTTGCAAGTGTCAGGTGTGGTCACAACAGTGTACTGTGTAGTTGTGGGTGCATTATGTAGGAGTCAAGTGAATTCAAACGTGGCTGTTGCTGTAACCCACAATGCCGAAATGTCTGGAGTTTAAAGAGGCACAGTGTCGAATATTCATGCCGCATCAGCAAAATCGGAAAAAATGTCATTCGCTAGAACAGAACGCGGATGAAAGTGTACGTTGAGTGATCATGATGGGAGGTCATTCAAGAGGACTGTGACGAGAAATAAGATGATAGCCGCAAAAACTCGCTCTAGAAGTGAATGTCGCACTCGCGAATCCTTTCAGCACTAAAACAACACGGGCGGAACTCCATCAACTGGGAAATCCAGGGAGATCTGGTTCAAAAATGGTTCAAATGGCTCTGAGCACTATGGGACTTAACATCTATGGTCATCAGTCCCCTAGAACTTAGAACTACCTAAACCTAACTAAGGACATCACACAACACCCAGTCATCACGAGGCAGAGAAAATCCCTGACCCCGCCGGGAATCGAACCGGGAACCCGGGCGCTGGAAGCGAGAACGCTACCGCACGACCACGAGCTGCGGACGGGAGATCTGGAATTCAAATCGTTGATCAGCGATGCAAATGCGAGTAACAGTAAAACATGGTACCGAAACCATAAACCTGGTCTATGGAGCGATAGAAGAATGCCATATGGTCGTAAGAGTTTTGTTTCACACTGTTTACATCTGGTCGAGTCCCAAGAGTGAAACGTGCCGGAGGTTCACTGATGATTTGGGCAGACATACCGTGGTATTCCATGGGCCACATGGTTACTCAGCATGGTAGCATTACTGTCAACGATTAACCGATCGTTTCGGCTGGACAGGTGCGTCCCATGGTACAATCTTTGTTCTCCAATGGCGATGCTATGTTCCAAGACTACAGGGACCCCGTTCGCATTGCTCGTATCTTCCACGACGGCTTTTTGATCATGAGTATGAATTCACATCTCCCATGGCCACCACCGTCACCAGGTGTAAATGTTGTTCAGCCTTTGGGGTCTGTTTTGGAGAGAAGTATGAGTGATCGCTAAACACCCTATCATCATTACCGGAAATAGCCACTATTTTGCAGAAAGAATGCTACAAGATACCCTTGAAAACCACACAGGACCTGTATTTATCCATTCCGATATGTCTATTAGTTGTTCGGAATATCAAAAGTTTTACTGCATCTTAATAACCATGGTAGTGTGATGTATTTTGTTTGAATCTTCTCATAATGACAAGTAAGAAGGAGCGATCTGAATGTACTTTAAATATTTTTATAGCCAAGACCAGGTTCAGAAGCCCGCCGGAGTGGCCGAGCGGTTTTATGCGCTGCAGTCTGGAACCGCGCGACCGCTACCGTCGCAGGTTCGAATCCTGCCTCAGGCATCGATGCGTGTGTCCTTAAGTTAGTTAGGTTTAACTAGTTCTAAGTTCTAGGGGACTGATGACCTCAGAAGTTAAGTCCCATAGTGCTCAGAGCCATTTGAACCATTTGAACCAGTTTCAGAGTTGTTTTTTATTGACCGGTTTCGAAAGGTAAGTCTGTCATCTTCAGATCCTTATAAACTGTTTTGGTTGTAAGTCATGTTCCATTGGTCGTTCATTACTCAAGACATGTTAACATTTTAGTGGAGAGTATATTGCACATTCCCCACAGGTTTGTCAAAAATAAAATTGCAAACAAGTTAGTCACAAGTAAAAGTACGAGGGTTGGAACTTTAAAAATGGTTCAAATGGCTCTGAGCACTATGGGACTCAACATCTGAGGTCATCAGTCCCCTAGAACTTAGAACTACTTAAACCTAACTAACATAGGGACATCACACACATCCATGCCCGAGGCAGGATTCGAACCTGCGACCGTAGCAGTCACGCGGTTCCGGACTGAAGTGCTTAGAACCGCACGGCCACCGCGGCCGGCTTGGAACTTTAATAGTGGCAACTATTTATTTACAGCTCGTACAAAGTAGATATGTGTTTCAAAGTTTTACTGGCCTTCAAAGTAGTCACCAGCATTGTGTATAACCCGTTGTCAGCGATGTGGAAGTCTTAGGATACTCTTAGCAATGCCAGTTGTGTTGAGAGTTCGAGCGGCGTGGTTTATTTCCCGACGAATTTCTAGCTGTTCTGAAGCGAATGGCGTGAAGTGTTTCCTTCAGTTTAGAAATCTAGTTGAACTCATGAGGGCTCAAGTCAGGGGAGTGCAGTAGCTAGTGTAGCACTTAGCAGCCCCATCAGTCAAACAAATCAGTAACGGCTTGCACCGTACGTGCTTGTGTGTTGTTCTGCAAAATGATGGTCAGGTCCTGCAGAAAGTGTCATCACTTCTGTCTCTATGCTGTTCATTTTTGGAACGCAACCTACGGCCAGCTTAGAATCAGAAGTGATGACACTTTCTGCAGGACCTGGCAATCATTTTGCACGACAATGCTCAAGCAGGTACAGTGCAAGCTGTTACTGATTTGTTTGAGTGATGGGGCTGCTAAGTGCTATACCACCTACTGCACTCCCCTGACTTAAGCACTCGTAAGTTGAACTCGATTTCTAAACTGATGGAAACACTACACGCCATTCGCTTCAGAACAGCTATAAACTCGTCGGGCAATAGACCGCGCCACTATAACTGTCTACACAACTGGCACTGCTAAGAGTGTCCAACGAGTTCCACATCGCCGGCAACAAGTTATACACAATGCTGGAGACTACTTTGAAGGTCAGTAAAACTTTGAAACACATATCTATTTTATACGATCTTTAAATAATTAGTTGCCACTATTAAAGTTCCAACCCTCTTATATAGAGCTATGTGTTTTGGGTGTTTCCATTATTTTGCCAACCCCGTGTATATTTTCATCTACGACGTGTAGTCGCAAAATTTTAATTGTCAACTTGAATAGATCACGCTGTGACCATGAAGCTTTAGTCGTTCTCTAAATACTCACCTTTCAAAACAACACATTTTTCCAAATAATGCACGATTTCGCGGAGGCATGGGATCTAAATAGTTGCATTTTGACTTTTCAGATAATTTTTCATTCCGAAAATCACCCTTTCACCATTCTGGACATGCCTGCCATGCAATATTTTCTTCACTCAAGTAAATACGATGGACTCACTTGCTCTCACATCAGCAGGAAACGAGAATGGGTATGAGAGGGGTAGGGGAAAAGAGACGACGCAAAATGGCACTCGTGTCACAAAATTCAGCTATCAATACAGGGTTCTGAAGTGTAGACGCGTATGTCCTCCACGATTTTACTCATCCAGCGTGACACTAATGTTGGGAGAGCCGGAGGACGGGGCAGGTTATCTTCCATCAGAAAAATTCCCGATGTTTATTAATAAACTGTTATTTATTAAATATGAAGGAAAACTCAGCTTAAATGTCCAGCAAAATTACATATGTGGAGTCATTACTAGTCATCTGAAGTATTAAACTCTTGTCAATGTGCCGCTGACTGATGCCTGCGCAGAGTCCGGAGCTGGCCTACGATGCCTACAGAGCCTAAGTCTCGGAGACGACGGACGAACACTGCAGCTTGTAGACTCGGCCCTAACTGGAGACTGTACACGACTCGGCGTTCTGAAGAGAACTGTCCTGGCGTTGCTGAATGTTCCGGTATTTAACGAGGAATCGACCAATCGCTGTCTACACACATGGTGACCATGGGTTTGCAGCTGCAGCCCCTGGCGGATCTCGGTATAATTGGTATTGCCAACCCATACAGCTGCTGTGCTACGAGTGTTTCGAGCAAGGCTTATCAATTATGGTGCAGTACTCTTTGGAGTACTGAGTACCGCCACCACAATTAGTGCTTCATTTTACTGGTCAGCGGTACAGTCCTTGTAGAACCCTGGCATCTTTTGTCACTTGCCTCCATTCTTTTCTGCCCATTGCTTTACTCCTTCAATTCCTGATTCTCATGCTTTGAGGCCCTCATCCTTGTCTCGAAGTCACTGTTTCCAGGATCTTCCTCCTCTCGTTCTTCCATCCGTCTTTCATATAAAAACTTTTGTAGCACCCGAGTTTCTAGCGTGCCGTGTGCATGACCAGCGCATCTTAATGTTCCTTACATCATTTTCACTAGAATATTCATCTGTCCAAAAAGTGTTTCTAGTTCTGCGTTTGTCCATATTCTCCAGCTTTCTTGTTCTCTCGCCGCCTCATACATTTTTCTCAGAATCTTCCTTTCCCATGTCAATAACCAGCCTTTGTAGTCATCACCCAGCCTTCCGATCCATACTCCTACTAGCATTTCTGGGCTTCAGTACATTCTGCAAGGAGCAATAGTATGTTTCCGCTTCCAGTCCTTTCTTGAATCTCTGCTGCTCGTAATGGAGAGACTTTTGAAGGCAAATGACGCCCAAGACGTGACCACAACGGCTTCACTGGCCAGTTCCCACCACAAGGAAAGAGAGCCTAAACAAAAATAATTTGGTAATTTCAACCATATAATCTAGTTGCCTACAAAACATCGAACTCGTTGATAATAACCTGTGAATGGATGGATCTTTAATTTTCAAGTCATAAAACTAAACTGATCATTTCGTGCAACTTAAATAATTTTCTCCAGCCAACGAGTATTACTTGGATGGAGGACCGTCAAATGGAGGGTGCAGCGAAATTTCACATTCCCCATTCGTTTTAATGAACAAAATGCTCAAAACGGCGAACAGTTCCTGGCCATTTCGTTTAAATGAAAGCTGAAGTCACACAGTGGCGAAGTTTATCAGTTTTCCCTCGTTCGGACAATTCGCGCCAAACAGATGTCTCAGCCTGAGAGGCAAAGAGACAGAGTTGCCTTTGGTGCGAGGTTGCACCCACGTTTCGTTCCCTCCTGCTTTAATATTTGCTACTGGTACCTATTTGTGAACTGCGAATGCACTCTTAGGTGAGGGACCCGAGTTTACAAATACCACCGACAGCCACGCTCCAAGGCCATCTGGTTGCTCATCTCGGGCACCTTCAATAACCGGAAGCAATCGTCATTTTGTTACTCACGTGTTGTCTCTCAGCACATGAGGAGCGGCCATGAGTCAGAGCCGTCCTTGTGGATCACTGGCTGCTACCGAGGAATTACATCGCTTGCGCAGGGAGCCCCCGCCATCACGATCTCAAGAATCGTATTGAGTAAGCACCGCCATTCGGCCCCTGTTCCTGTTTTCGCTATACGGATCTCGTGAGTAGCATCTTACCATTCACTCGTTTAACCATTCCTCGCTCTCTAGGGACTGGACGTAATCTCGTTTAATGTCAATGTGTATTAACGTATTTTTTTGTCTTAGCTCCTTGTCCTACAGCACTGTAGCTCCGTGCCAAGATACTCAGATTTGTGAATGCATGCTAGAAAACTTGTGACAGGTCTACCTCACTTTCCAGCGTTTTATTGCAATATATAATGCTGGAAGAAAAAATTGTACATGTTGAAAGACGACGTCGATTTTCATCTGATGACGGCGTGCCTCACCTGGGGGATAGTAGGCATCCCGGAAATGGTTTCAACGTCCGCCATCAGATAGCGTACATCTACATCTACAGCTATATGGATACTCCGCGAATCACACTTAAGTGCCTGGCAGAGAGTTTATCGAACCACTTTGATCATACAATGAAGGCTTTCACGACCGGATAGGATTCGGTCAGCTCATTCTATCTGAGAGTTCCAATTTTGTCAAACACTAATGCTGAACTTATACCAGTGACACATGCGCTTCACATACGAGTGCTGTTCACAAAGGAAGGTCCGATCGGTTGCAAAATGGAAACCACAGTGACAGTAAAACATGTTTTATTCGCAGCAGTATATTACACCTTCCAGCTACTTCTCCACTCAGTCGCCGCTTCGACTCAAGAGATTTTCAATACCCTCATCTCAGAAGGTAGCGGCCTGTGTTTTCCGTCACTTCTCTACACTGGTTTGCAGTTCATTGTCTGTGCCAAAATGTTGTCTTTATGGTTGGCGGTTTATATGAGCAGAGGTGAACATGAGAGGGAGAGAAGTCTGGCTTTATGGTGGGTGATCACTTCCCATCGAAAATTCCTTGCCTTTTCCGAGAACTGTCATGCAGAATGAATGCATGACAATTACGTTATGTGGGGTTGCATGAAATCAAGGGAAACCCCGCAGCGGGTACCCTAACTTGGCGGGAGACGCTATTGTTCTAGGCATCTTTCAGCGCTTACTGTCGGCTCAAAGCCGAAAAGAGAGATGTGACAAGATCGACAGTCATACTAAAGACACTGTTCAACACATCTGTTCGTCAGATTTTTACTGTGATTTCCATTTCACAACTATCGGATCATACTTCCCGAATAGCCCTCGTAGAGACATTAATTGTAAAACATGTCCAAGTTCTCAAAGTAGACGGTACGTATGAACATACTCCTCAGATGCTAATAAAAAGACCTAACCACAGACTAAAGGCACGTGAAGTGTTCAGCGAATTCCTGGGAAGAAAATGAACGAACAGAAATTGGCAGCTACTTCATGTGTATAAGTGATACACTCACACTGACCATTTTTATCCTGCGAAAAAATCGTGAAACATGAATTTTGACTAAGTTCACCCACTTCTTTGTTCCTCAATTGTGTTCTGCTAAGAGAAAAAACTTCTCCATTAACAATGGTTAGGATCGAAAAATCGTAGTATCTGTCGACTGTCATTAATACCTCCAAGGTCGACCAAATGGGGCTTTGCATTTATATGCCATTAAAATCACCTGGGTGCAATTTCTCTCATTCCTCATCTTATAGACGAGCTCGGCAATCTGCCAGAGTAAATGAAATTTCAGAGGTCTGAATATTCATCCGGTTACAATTGGTCATGCGGAATCTGGAATGACTACACTAGGACACACGGCTCCGAGTTGCTTTAGCATTAAATTTCGCAGCAGTTACTGTCACGGGTTTTGCACTAACTGCGTAATCAATGTTGTGAAACAAGTAAATTAAAAACAGCGTACTCGTTTAAGGTCCACGGTGTGTGTTCCTCAGATACATCCGTGTCAAGTTTGTGAAAGATGAAAATGAACAAAAATCATAAAGAAGAAGAACAAAGCGCGTAAGCCACTTGACATTGAACAGGGAAAGTCCACATATAAACTTTAGTACGGATTTTGTAAGAGACATTTGTGGACAATAAATCTAATTTGTAACAGCCTCTTCACGATATGAGCCTAATATGAATCTCATTCTTCAAATGGCTCTAAGCACTATGGGAATTGACATCTGAAGTCATCAGTCCCCTAGACTTAGAACTACTTAAACCTAACTAACCTAAGGACATCACATACATCCATGGCCGTGGCAGGATTCGAACCTGCGACCGTAGCAGCAGCGCATCTCTGGACTGAGGCACCTAGAATCACTGGGCCACAACAGCCGACTATCTCATTCTAACGGAGAAATATTCTTCCTTGCAGGAGACAACTGAAATCTTACTCTCCATGAAATCCGCGAGCTTGCAACGACCGATAACGACCTGCAGGGTTCAGTTATAACAGATGCTCTGGTTTCGTGAGCTAAATCGGCCATGGAAACTTTCGCAAACTTCGGATTTGCGGGCGCGAAATTCTCGGATTTTTAAGCCTTTGTCGCCCAGTGAACAAGTTAGTGGAGTCTCCATTAATGAATTCCGATATTCTGAAGTAATCGCTAAACTTCTTTCTCACTCTCGTCGCCAATTCAGTTAAACAATATAATTCGCACACTCTTTAATCTCGCTAACATGGAAATGTACTTGAAACTGTAAAATTGCTTCAGTTCCAATTCTGTATCATTCTGTGGTCCAAGTTCATCACAAACACGATATAGACGATTACAGTTATTCTCATGCCAGACGCAATTGTCGACAAAATCTTTTATTGTTAATCTTATTATATGAAGTAACATTCGCTTGAAACCGGCATAAGCGACGTCTCGCTACAAATGAGATCTTTTTCGTGTAAAATAATGTTCTTGAGAGAGAGAAACAGCGAGAGAGAGACAAGAGAAGAATGATTTCTCATAATCTAAAGCCATGGCGAAATAATTTACCTCTACCATGCTTGGCACGAATATTGCCTGTTTTCCGTTATTTTCACATGTCACCGTCATCTACATACATACCCTGCAAACTAAATGGTTCAAATGGCTCTAAGCTCTATTGGACTTAATATCTTAGGTCATCAGTCCCCTAGACGTAGAACCACTTAAACCTAACTACCCTAAGGACATCACACACATCCACATCACAAAGTCACTTAGTCTTGTACAAAAAGGTGTGCATTATTCAGGAACACACATTTTCAATAACTTGCCAGCAGCCATAAAAAGCTTAACAACCAATGAAATTCAGTTTAAGAGAAGCCTAAAGGATTTATTGGTGGCCAACTCCTTCTACTCCATTGATGAATTTCTGAGGAAAACCAACTGATTTGTATATAAGTACAACATAACTTCTGCACAATTTCAGTGCAGTAATGTGTTCACTGAAAATTTGTGTGTGTGTGTGTGTGTGTGTGTGTGTGTGTGTGTAAGTATAATCTAACTTCTGCACCATTTCAGTGCAGTAATGTGTTCATTGTAAATAAGTATTACAGTAGTTGTATTACATGTTTCTTACCTTATAAATAAATATAAAACTTTTTTATTTTAAATTCAGTGCAATAGTATTTGTAAAATGACTCTTAGTGTTCATTAAAAAATGACGATCATTCCACTTGGGACCTGTGGAATGGTACATTAGCTTATTTGTTTTAGTTTAAATATTTGTCATGTATTATTGTTTTTCTGACATGTTCCACATCCTGGAGGACCTCCTCACTACGGATCAATTGGAATGAAAGTAAATCTAATCTAATCTAAAATCTAATCATACCCGAGGCAGGATTCGAACCTGCAAACCAGGGTACGCCGCATAGTGGAGGGTATCTTGTACAACCGCTAATCATTTCTTTTCCTGTTCCACTCGCAAACAGAGCCAGAGACCAACGACTATTTAAGATCCTCCGTACGAGCACTAATTTCTCGCATCTTCGTGGTTCTTACGCGAAACTTACATCGGCAGCAGGAGAATCGTTCTGCAGTCGGCCTCAAATGCCTCTTCTCTAAATTTGCGCTGTAGTGCCTTGGGGAAAGAGCATCGACTTCCCTCCAGGGATTCCCATTTGTAATAACGGAGCATCCCCGTAAACTTGCTTGCTAATCGAACTTACCGGAGAGAAATCTAGCAGCACGCCTCTGAGTTGCTTCGATTCCTTCCTTTAATCTGACATGCTGCGGATCCCAAATGCTCGAACACTACTCAAGAATGGGTTGCACTAGCGTTCTACACGCTTTCCCCCTTGCGGATCAATTACTTTCCTAAACCCTTCCAATAAAACAAAGTCGAGCAGTCATTGAAATCTGTTTTCGCAGGATAGAGAGGATCAGGTTATGGTTGTGGAGGGGGGCGTCATCAGTTACTGGTAGTTGCACAAAACACACAAACTTTTATTTTCCTAAGAACCATTTACTTTCACATTGCCTTAAAAGGGTCAAAATAAAACAATATGGCTGAAGGTCTAGTTAAGACAACTTGAGATACCTCCTGGGCTGAAGGCCCAAAACCACACAAAAAACAAGAACAGTTGAAGGCCGGAAAACAGGTTATAAATATTGCTTTAAAGAATACACACGGCTGAAGGTCTTACATAAAAAGTATTTCACCTAAATAGTCGGCTGAAGGCCACACACAAGACATTGGGCAACTCAGGGCTTAGGGCCTGGCTAACAAGAATTTCAGATAAAGTAAATTAAAAAAAAATTGTTTTAACCAAATGAATCTTCAAATTTTAATTTAAGATGGCTGAAGGCTTAATATTAAAAAATATTTCACGTAAAAGCTCGGCTGAAGGCCACACACTGGACATTCAACAACTCAGGGCTTAAGGCCTTGATAACAAGAATTTCAGATAGAACAAACTTTCAAAATTTAGTTTTTAAACTAATAAATCTTCAATTTTTAATTTAAGTAAGCTGAAAGCCTTATCTTAAAAACATTTCACGTAAAAGCTCGGCTGAAAGCCACACACTGGACATTGATCAACTGAGGACTTAGGGCCTGGATAACAAGAATTTTAGACAGAACAAACTTTCAAAATTTAGTTTTTAAACATATCCGTTTTCAAATTTTAATTTCAGTCAGCTGAAGGCCTTATTTTAAAATTAAAAGGAACTAAATTAATAGATGGCTGAAGGCCTCGTGCAGTACTTCAGACTGAAATGAAAATCACAATCGAAAACCTGCAGAGCAGTGGTGCTCACAAGTGTTCCAAGGGCCGGCCTGAGAAGGTAGCTCTAACGTAAGATGAGGTGAGACAGCCAGCCAAGAGTAAGGTTAAATACTCGGATGGCAACCCGACTGAGGGACGGCTGATGGACCAACCAACAACCTTATCAATGAAACTTCCTGACAGATTAAAACTGTGTGCCGGACCGAGGCTCGAACTCGGGACCTTTGCCTTTCGCGGGCAAGTGCTCTACCAAGCACTTGCCGGCGGGAGGCAAAGGTCCCGAGTTCGAGTCTCGGCCTGGCACACAGTTTTAATCTGCCAAGAAGTTTCATATCAGCGCACACTCTGCTGCAGAGTGAAAATCTCATTCTGGAACCTTATCAATTCCCTTCTTTCCGACCAATGGCACGACAACGGAAAGTATCAGCCGAGGACAAAGATACAAGCAGCACTACATCTTAAAAATTGGCGTCTAAAAATAGCCAAGGCACTATAACTACTCTAAGAAAAAAAATAAGGACAATCAACTAAAAGGCTGTCGACCTACACATCCTGCCGGACAGCATCAACACTGCAAGGAAAAACACACTGCCGGAAAACTACACTAACGACCAGGGCAGGTAACTGGTGCGTTAACGGCCACAATGCAGAAAATACCGCAGGTGCACTTCACTGATAAGTAACAACAAATTTAATAGTTAAAGAAAATACAGGAAGACAGCTGCAAACTTTCACGAACTCAAACACACCACATGTTGCTGCTAGCTGGAATGGCCCAGGAAGCAACAACCGGCAATGAACAAAGAGATGTCAGAGCAGTTGAGGTTTCACAACAGGTTAACTGATCACTCAACTTCAGTGTCCAGGTTCGGTGGGCAACGAACTCTGTAGCTCTCGAAGCTAGCACCTCACAATCCGACCTCGCGAGCACGCCACCAGCAGTCCTGGCCTGACCTCGCACTGCGAGACTTCCTCACTGCTCTGTTCCAACTGACCGACTGGCACACACACACACACACCACATGGAAATATAGCTGTCACACGAAAGATATCAATATCAATGGCGTGTGACGAGGGCCTCCCGTCGGGTAGACCGCTCACCTGGTGCAAGTCTTACGGTTCGACGCCACTTCGGCGACTTGCGCGTCGATGTGGATGAAATGATGATGATTAGGACAACACAACACCCAGTCCGTGAGCGGAGAAAATCTCCAACCCAGCCGGGAATCAAACCCGGGCCCTAGGGATTGACAGTCTGTCGCGCTGAGCACTCAGCTACCGGGGGCGGGCACCCGAAAGATGGAAGAGCAGTACTAGTATCGATAAGCACTGCTGCTGCCACTGATGGAGCCAAGTCAGCAGCTCGTTACAGTAGTAACTCTGGGAGAAATAAGACGCCACTTATTGTGACAAAATGCCAAATAACAAACGGCATCAATGCAAGCTGGCCAAGGCTCAGTCATTTTCTCTACCACCAATCTGACGTGCTTATTCTATTCCATGTCACTCTGCAACGCTATGCTTAGATACACTCCTGGAAACTGAAATAAGAACACCGTGAATTCATTGTCCCAGGAAGGGGAAACTTTATTGACACATTCCTGGGGTCAGAAACATCACATGATCACACTCACAGAACCACAGGCACATAGACACAGGCAACAGAGCATGCACAATGTCGGCACTAGTACAGTGTATATCCACCTTTCGCAGCAATGCAGGCTGCTATTCTCCCATGGAGACGATCGTAGAGATGCTGGATGTAGTCCTGTGGAACGGCTTGCCATGCCATTTCCACCTGGCGCCTCAGTTGGACCAGGGTTCGTGCTGGACGTGCAGACCGCGTGAGACGACGCTTCATCCAGTCCCAAACATGCTCAATGGGGGACAGATCCGGAGATCTTGCTGGCCAGGGTAGTTGACTTACACCTTCTAGAGCACGTTGGGTGGCACGGGATACATGCGGACGTGCATTGTCCTGTTGGAACAGCAAGTTCCCTTGCCGGTCTAGGAATGGTAGAACGATGAGTTCGATGACGGTTTGGATGTACCGTGCACTATTCAGTGTCCCCTCGACGATCACCAGTGGTGTACGGCCAGTGTAGGAGATCGCTCCCCACACCATGATGCCGGGTGTTGGCCCTGTGTGCCTCGGTCGTATGCAGTCCTGATTGTGGCGCTCACCTACACGGCGCCAAACACGCATACGAACATCATTGGCACCAAGGCAGAAGCGACTCTCATCGCTGAAGACGACACGTCTCCATTCGTCCCTCCATTCACGCCTGTTGCGACACCACTGGAGGCGGGCTGCACGATGTTGGGGCGTGAGCGGAAGACGGCCTAACGGTGTGCGGGACCGTAGCCCAGCTTCATGGAGACGGTTGCGAATGGTCCTCGCCGATACCCCAGGAGCAACAGTGTCCCTAATTTGCTGGGAAGTGGCGGTGCGGTCCCCTACGGCACTGCGTAGGATCCTACGGTCTTGGCATGCATCCGTGCGTCGCTGCGGTCCGGTCCCAGGTCGACGGGCACGTGCACCTTCCGCCGACCACTGGCGACAACATCGATGTACTGTGGAGACCTCACGCCCCACGTGTTGAGCAATTCGGCGGTACGTCCACCCGGCCTCCCGCATGCCCACTATACGCCCTCGCTCAAAGTCCGTCAACTGCACATACGGTTCACGTCCACGCTGTCGCGGCATGCTACCAGTGTTGAAGACTGCGATGGAGCTCCGTATGCCACGGCAAACAGGCTGACACTGACGGCGGCGGTGCACAAATGCTGCGCAGCTAGCGCCATTCGACGGCCAACACCGCGGTTCCTGGTGTGTCCGCTGTGCCGTGGGTGTGATCATTGCTTGTACAGCCCTCTCGCAGTGTCCGGAGCAAGTATGGTGGGTCTGACACATCGGTGTCAATGTGTCCTTTTTTCCATTTCCAGGAGTGTATTTAATCGAAGTGACTGTGTCAAACTGCAGCCTGCTGGTGCTGTATTCGCTTAGGGTAAAATATTATCGAAAATGTTACTGATAAGCGTAGCGACTCCGAAATCTATTAGTGGATGCACACTAATATTTTTCGCTGTCGATTAGTTCTATGTAGCACCCTTTCCTCGTTCCAAGAGCTTCCATCTACCCATTATTTCTTTACAGATAAAATAGCTGCTTGAATACCACTTCGTCAAGAGAGATAAGATTGTCATGTCGTGCGCGTTTGAAAAAGTATTTAGCCTGCTCCCTTAGTTTTAGAATTAATCCTAGAACTATAATAAATGAATCGACATTGCATTGGATACTATTAATTCCATTTCTCATATGACTATATGATAAAAGAATTGTGTGTGTGATGATCATCTGTCGCTACTGAAACTGTTTATAAAGTTAAACAGATTCAAGTCACAAGTTGAAGGTCAAGCATTAAATTCAGTGAAAAAGTGTATAACAGTCTAAAATAATTTGATACCTGTATCTTCTATGATTCTTGTTCGGGTTTTCTGTTCTGATTTTTTTTAGTGTCCTAAATTGCTAAAATCAAAACAAGTACTGAATATGAACACAATAAGACATTCAGCCCTACAAACCGGAATTGAGTTGTTTCTACAGGAAGAAGGCATTACATACTTCAAGTACATGGGTATCTCACAATGAAGGATAGTGCAATAGAAAGAGAATGTTTCAGTCACGTTCGCGCTTCCATTTATAGGGAAGTAGTCTCTTCGTCAAGCTTACAAAGTAATATCACGAAGGTAGCTTTTGGAAACTGTTTTGAGGGATGGAATTTTTGCAATGATGGAAGTAATTTGTGGAAGTTAACGTCACATCGACAGCACGATGGAGATGGAACACAAGCTTGGATTACGAAAGGATGGGGAAGGAAACTGGCCACGCCCTGTTCAAAGGAACCATCCCCACACATGCCACTAGCGATTCACGGAAATCACAGAAAAAATAAATCTTGATGCCCAGACGGAGATTTGAACCTTGGTCCCCCCGAACTAAAGTGCGGTGTGCTAACGACTGCACCAGCTAACTAGGTTAGTATTTTTGGAACCCACGGCGCACGTTACATACAGACCGCTGTCTTACGAGCATTGGATATGCTTCATAGCTTTATTTTAAGGTTCCCAGACAAAGGAAAAAAATAGAATCAGTTAAGTTCGTCACTGATACAGAGAAACCGTTGCATTAATTTCAGCCGTAGCTGCACTATGAATTCGTAACGTAATCGAGTCAGGGTCATGTACGAATAGCGCAATGTGTTCTCAGGGATGAATACCGCTTTAGTTTGCAGAATAATTCTGTGGAGGGCGTAACTTTTCCTCTCTCTCTAATCGGTTATGCAAATGACCATGACTGTGTGAGCCTTATCTCATCGTAAATATAAGGTAAGAATTTTGCAAATAATTACTCATTGGCGGGGAAATTGTACAACGAGCCACTAATATACTAACAGCTTACTTCACCTTCTTCTTACGCAAATATTGAGTGAGAGTTGGAAACTAGTGAAGATCACAAACAACAGATAGAGCTAAGAGTACCACGAAATTTAGAAGAACCTGCAACGAATCAATGAAGTTATTTCGAAATTAGGTCGGTAGTTCAACTTTTCTAAATAAATGTGTGCTCACGAAATAGTTCTCACATGAAAACAACAGATTCACTTCGCGAAATAACAAAGAGACATAGTAGCTATGGTTTCAGATTACTAGGGAAAGTCAGATGTAATAATTTCAGAAAATACAAACGATCATTACGGTAATAGAAAGATGAGGTTTTCCTATTACAATCAATATCGTGCTACCTTGCAATAAATTTTACTCTCGGAATTCATCAACTTCACAAATACCGATTATAAAATTGCACTGTTTTCAGTAATTTAGAACTATTCGCAGGAAATAATAACTACAATAATTTAACGCTGTAATGCGAAGAACCACACGTTCACAAAATCTAGGATGAATTGAAAAGTCTGAAAATTGCAGTTTCAGTTTGTCAGTTTTATTTCACGCAAATTATTTTTCTTTTACTTCAACACCATTTACATTCAAATTATAACTATTTTCACTGTCGCAGATTGTTATAACGGACAACCTAACTAATTCATACATCACTACTGAATGATTTAGATAGTTCCTCCAACAGAACAAGACCGTAATTTTGAAACACATTCCTTTCATTAATCGACAGATTATATATTCACTAGTGATCTTCTATTTCGTTACAGTAGGAAAGGTGCAGGAGCATAGTCTAGGTAACAATGACAGTTTTACGTGACTAGCGTTGTTATTCAGTTCTCAGTGAAATTTACTGGGTATACACTCCTGGAAATGGAAAAAAGAACACATTGACACCGGTGTGTCAGACCCACCATACTTGCTCCGGACACTGCGAGAGGGCTGTACAAGCAATGATCACACGCACGGCACAGCGGACACACCAGGAACCGCGGTGTTGGCCGTCGAATGGCGCTAGCTGCGCAGCATTTGTGCACCGCCGCCGTCAGTGTCAGCCAGTTTGCCGTGGCATACGGAGCTCCATCGCAGTCTTCAACACTGGTAGCATGCCGCGACAGCGTGGACGTGAACCGTATGTGCAGTTGACGGACTTTGAGCGAGGGCGTATAGTGGGCATGCGGGAGGCCGGGTGGACGTACCGCCGAATTGCTCAACACGTGGGGCGTGAGGTCTCCACAGTACATCGATGTTGTCGCCAGTGGTCGGCGGAAGGTGCACGTGCCCGTCGACCTGGGACCGGACCGCAGCGACGCACGGATGCACGCCAAGACCGTAGGATCCTACGCAGTGCCGTAGGGGACCGCACCGCCACTTCCCAGCAAATTAGGGACACTGTTGCTCCTGGGGTATCGGCGAGGACCATTCGCAACCGTCTCCATGAAGCTGGGCTACGGTCCCGCACACCGTTAGGCCGTCTTCCGCTCACGCCCCAACATCGTGCAGCCCGCCTCCAGTGGTGTCGCGACAGGCGTGAATGGAGAGACGAATGGAGACGTGTCTTCTTCAGCGATGAGAGTCGCTTCTGCCTTGGTGCCAATGATGGTCGTATGCGTGTTTGGCGCCGTGCAGGTGAGCGCCACAATCAGGACTGCATACGACCGAGGCACGCAGGGCCAACACCCGGCATCATGGTGTGGGGAGCGATCTCCTACACTGGCCGTACACCACTGGTGATCGTCGAGGGGACACTGAATAGCGCACGGTACATCCAAACCGTCATCGAACCCATCGTTCTACCATTCCTAGACCGGCAAGGGAACTTGCTGTTCCAACAGGACAATGCACGTCCGCATGTATCCCGTGCCACCCAACGCGCTCTAGAAGGTGTAAGTCAACTACCCTGGCCAGCAAGATCTCCGGATCTGTCCCCCATTGAGCATGTTTGAAACTGGATGAAGCGTCGTCTCACGCGGTCTGCACGTCCAGCACGAACGCTGGTCCAACTGAGGCGCCAGATGGAAATGGCATGGCAAGCCGTTCCACAGGATTACATCCAGCATCTCTACGATTGTCTCCATGGGAGAATAGCAGCCTGCATTGCTGCGAAAGGTGGATATACACTGTACTAGTGCCGACATTGTGCATGCTCTGTTGCCTGTGTCTATGTGCCTGTGGTTCTGTCAGTGTGATCATGTGATGTATCTGACCCCAGGAATGTGTAAATAAAGTTTCCCCTTCCTGGGACAATGAATTCACGGTGTTCTTATTTCAATTTCCAGGAGTGTATTTCAAAGGGGTCTTACGTCAATTTGAAATCGACTGTCTTACAGGTTGTCAATGCTGTTTATGGTGACAGTGTCGGCGCTACGAGAATTCTGCACTAGTTCGAGCCATTACGAAAACACTCTGCTTAACTGGACGCTATACTGAGGCTGCGCTTGATGTTAATTGGAGCTTAATTCAATCTGCCAATATATGTCGCTCACACTGTGTCTTGTAAAAGGTGACTTGGCCTCACATTGCCCAACTTCTTGCCTTGCACTCACACATAGACACACACACACACACACACACACACACACACACACACACACACACAAACAAACAAAATCACTCTGTGCCGATGTTAGTACTGGAATCCCGAGCGCGCGCGTTCTGACGTAACAAAGCAAAGCCCAGTGACACTGCAACCAACGTAGTTTTCCCTCTGGCAATATGAAAACATCTAACTTATCCTAACACGGCCTACCGTCACAACCCAGATACGTAAAAATTTACATAAAGTTGCAGACGATGTTAAACGTAGGCTTACGATTTTGAAAAGGCATATCATATTTTGTTTTTTGCGTAGGTGTAACTTCGAAGTTACAGAAAAGTAAATATTTTCAAGTCCACAATATTTGATGATACTCGAGAAAAATATTTAAAAAATATCTCACGTTGGTGTTATAGAATTAAAAAGTTTACTAGGGGTCGATGCAATTATAGGAACGCCGTGTGGAGTAGCCGCGTAGGCCGAGGCTCCTTGCCACAGTTCAAGTCCTCCCTCGGGCATGGGTGTGTGTGTGTTGTCCTTAGCGTAAGTTAGTTTGAGTTAGATTACGTAGTGTGCAGGCCTGATGACCGATGACCTCAGCCGCCACCATTACACGAACAGCCATGGAAAGAAACCAGTTTAACGTTAGTGGCCTCGTTGATAGTACGAAGAATATTGGTTCAAATGGCTATGCGCACTTAACTTCTGAGGTCATCAGTCCCCTAGAATTTAGAACTACTTAAACCTAACTAACCTAAGAACATCACGCACATCCATGTCCGAGGCAGGATTCGAACTTGATACCGCAGCGATCGCGCGGTTCTAGACTATAGCGCCTAGAACAGCTCAGCCACCCCGGCCGGCACTAAGAATATTATTAACATCCAAAGGCACTAGTCTGAGGTACTACAACCACTTTTCCAACGTTTCGGTGTGCTTTAAACCCACAACGCCCTTTCATGAATGATATTTCACGAATGTATCGAGCTCCTCCTGTGGTTGAGTTTCACACAGTTGACAAAGCTCACCATATGCCGTCAGCTACGTCTCCAGACCTGAAGCGCATTGAATATGCCTGCGATGCATTGAGGAAAAGAAGTACAGTTCTTCAGTGGCCACCAACAACCATTCCAGATCTCAACGTGGCACGAAACCCTGTAATACTGCCTATCACTTTCCGATGATATATTGTTGCTACTGGAGAATGAAGGAGATGAACAAATGGCACCGCAAGATCTTGCTGGCTCGGATCAGGGATGGATGCCAAGGAATAGGTAGACGCTCAGACAGAGATGAAATTAATTAGAAGCACAGGTTATATTTATGTAAAGTTGATCCCTTAACTTTCTTCTCCAAATTAAGTGAGTATTCCACACTGTTCCGTTACACAGGCACGTTTGTCATAAATCAATAGCAGAGGGGCAAGCTAGTAACGCTGCGAAGACTTCGATTGTCTGGTTTCGGTGCGGCGTCTTCGTAGGCCGGATCGGTGGCGGTGGCCCTCGCGCTTGCAGCCGAGGGTGTGTCTACGAGGTGGCTGCTTATTGGCAGGGCACGTTTTACAGGCCAACCTCAGGACATAAAATGCCTTCCGCGGTGTCGATAGTGTAAGACATTGTTAACTGTGAACCGAAAACGATGTTCCTCGAATCGCCTGACAGTGATTCCTCAGCGACAGAAACGTGGCCTTTAGCAAGGTCAAAAAATTGGAGGCAAGGACTGCATCCCATGAATGCAGACGTTCACATTGCGGACACATTCACTAGCTGAATGTTCACAGCGATTTTTCATATAGTTAAGAATGGTGTAACGAACATTCCAATATATGTTAAATATTATCTGCCGGCCGCGGTAGCCGAGCGGTTCTAGGCGCTGCAGTCCGGAACCGCGGTACTGCTACGGTCGCAGGTTCGAATCCTGCCTCGGGCATGGATGTGTGTGATGTCGTTAGGTTAGTTAGGTTTAAGTAGTTCTAAGTTCTAGGGACTGGTGACATAAGATGTTAAGTCCCATAAGCCTCAGAGCCATTTGAACCATTTTTTAACCAAATATTATCTATTCATAAACACAGTAGTTAACCAGTTGTCCTCTGGAAGATACGGTACACGGCCAAACACGGCAAGATGGTGAGTTGCACAGCACTCAAGTGCAACTGAGCTATCTACAACTTTTTGTCTTGTACGAGACACCTACACACACACACACACACACACACACACACTTATACAAACAAACACACATACATACACACACAAACGCACGCATACAAGAAAACAAAAATACTCTGGAATGCTGAGCGGGATGCTCTGACAAGTCTCTGTAAGACCTACTACTTGGTTACAGTATTTGTCGCTCATATAAACCTGAAGTATACATTTATCCTCCATACGGGATATAAGCTGACACACGGCTCCATTCGGACAGTAGCATCACATTAACAGTGGTCACACACTATCAACAACACGAAGACCACGAAGAACAAAAGTGAAACATAGAGATTATCACAATTGCTTCGTAAAGAATAATATTAAGTGTAACAACTTTGTGAAGTTAGTGTCACTGTTATGAGGTTTCCTACGCGGATAAAAATCTATTTATGACAGATGTACCGAGCGGTTTTAGGTGCTTCAGTCTGGAACCGCGTGACCGCTACGGTCGCCGGTTCAAATCCTGCCTCGGGCATGGATGTATGTGATGTCCTTAGGTTAGTTAGGTTTAAGTGCTTCTAAGTTCTAGGGGACTGTGAGCCTCAGATGTTAAGTCCCATAGTGCTCAGAGCCATTTGAACCATTTTTTTAACAGATGTAGTACATGAAATAGGTGTCTCTAAAACGACACGCTTTCAAAACGACTACAATGTCACTTTAAAATCTCCTAACCTGATAACGAACTCTACTGACTGTGTAGTTTCGTATGTAAGGCAATGGAAAACTGCAGCCAGCTTATAAAGAAGATTACTTACAAAATATTCACACAACCCATCCAAGCGTGTTGCAAATGTATGTGGGATGCATAGCAAATACGACTATCAGCGGATATTGAACGCATACAGAGCAGCGAGGCTGCAGCGTAAACGAACCCTAACGTGAAGGCACTTCATGCTGGAACCAGGTGTCTGGGTGAAGGTCAAATGGTTGAAATGGCTCTGAGCACTATGGGACTTAACTGCTGTGGTCATCAGTCCCCTAGAACTTAGAACTACTTAAACCTAACTAACCTAAGGACATCACACACATCCATGCCCGAGGCAGGATTCGAACCTGCGACCGTAGCGGTCGTGCGGTTCCAGACTGAAGCGCCTTTAACCGCACGGCCTCTCCGGCCGGCGTGAAGGTCAAGTGGCAGGAAATGTTCAGAGCTTTTGGCGTCTCGGAGAGAACATAACAGGTAAGCTGTATAGTAAAATAAGCATTACAGACCTGATCTAAATACTAAAGAAACTGCAGTCTGTTGCATAAACAACTTGTTGATGGAATAATCTATCGATCAGTACCAAATATAAGACCTTATACATCGACAATCAGAAATACTGTTTGCAATGGAGACGTTCGTCTTTGACGAGAGTGTCTGCTTTCAGTTCGAGAAGACATTTGGAACACGACGAAATGTGACGCTTGGCTACACAATCAAAACAAGAATTTAATGTGAGAGTACAACCAATATTCAGAATGATGTAAAATAAAATACTGAGATCCTTTTAGGGCACATAGGCAGAATGGAGGACAATATGACGACAAAGGAGATATGTATGGCAACGAGGTTAATTGGCAGCAACTCAATAAAAAGAGTCAGCGAAAGTTGGAAAGCCGTAAAGTTATAGGTTGTCGGATCGTGGAGCAGAATCTGACAGCGGTTATGCTGTCAGTCCAACGGCCGGACAGAGCTTTCTCGGGTGGGATGACAGGTGGACACGGGGTTTTCTCCGGTGGGTCCACGCAGGCGTGAGTGCGGCTCGTTGGGGGAAGGCTCAATGGCGGTTGCAGTGAACGAAATAGCACATGGATAGTGCATTTTTTGAAAATTCTGCCACAGACGCTTCTAACATGACACCACAAAACCAAATACACCATAAAAATCGCGGCAATGAGATGAGTTAATTGTAACTTTAAGCCTGATTCTATGTTAAGTGTAAAAAAAGTTTCACTTCTTTTAATATGCATTTTACTTTGAACAAGTGAAATTAGTAACTGCACACCACTGAGGGTGTTGACATCACATGAAATACTAAAGGAAAGATGCCAATAGCAGCAAAAACCGTAATAGGTTACATTTCAAGTGTTGCAGAAATCCAAAATGTTACAGAGAATTTTGTAATAGACAGATATGCAAATGTCCTAAGTCCTTGATGGTTACACAGTGTATCAAGTCAGCATGAATCATGTAGTTCCTCATTTAATCATCCAAGATACTAAGCTACGCACAGTGAACTATTAGATTCAATTTAATTAATTATTACTGTAAATCCCAGTTAAAATTATATAATTAATCCACGATAGAAGGGCGAATAATTAAAATTACCATACAGGCATCAAAGGACAATTATACAGAGAACAGAGTGACGCTCTGTTTTCAAGCTGGCCGCCCGTATTTTGTAACTATAGGTATGTATATTACGAATTTTGCTAATAAACTTTATAATATTTTATTGGTTTTGTAATGAGAGGTCGCAAAATTACCATAATAGTTAGGAGTTATATTAAGCCCTTAGATGCAAATAGCCCTCAGCTTGAATTACGTTAATTGTTTCAATACTTAACATGCAGTCAGTTCCACAAGAAAGCGTACGCAGTGATTTGCATGAAGTAAAAGACATTATTAAAAATACACACATCAAAAAAAAACTATTGCATCACCCCGGTTACCAGAACTTCTGAAGACAGACGTTCACTGTGGATATTCTATCACAGACACATTCCCTTTGACTGTTCAGAGAAGTCACTAAATCCTCCCAACGATGTAAATAACCATGCATGAGCTGCGCCTATTACATTGACGGGGTCCGACAGCCGATCAGCACCAGTCATTCCACAAGGAAGGAGACACACGGCTCGTGTTGTCTGTAGCTCAACCATGCCTAGACGGTCAATACCGCGATTCGACCGCGTCCGCGTTGTTACTTTGTGCCAGGAAATGTCCAGGTGCCTCGGAGTGCACCAAAGCTATGTTGTTCGGACATGGGGCAGATGCAGAGAGACAGGAACTGTCGATGACATGCCTCACCCAGCCCGCCCAAGGGCTGTGGATAACCGCTACCTACGGATTATGACTCGGTGGAGCTCTGACAGCAACGCCACCATGTTGAATAATGCTTTTCATGCAGCCACAGGACGTCGCGTTATGACTCAAACTGTGCGCAATAGGCTGCATGATGCGCAACTTCACTGCAGATGTCCATGGCGAGGTCCATCTTTGCAATCACGACACATTGCAGCGCAGTACAGATGGGCCCAAGAACATGCCGAATCGACCGCTCAGGATTGGCATCACGTTTTCTTCACCGATGAGTGTCACATATGCCATTAACCAGATACACTTTCGAGCGAGTGCAGCAAGGTGGAAGTCCCCTGCTGTTTTGAGGTGGCATTATGTGGAGCCGATGTACGCCGCTGGTCGTCATGGAAGGCGCCCTAACGGCTGTACGATACATGAATGCCATCCACCGACCGATAGTGCAACCATATCGGCAGCATATTGGCGAGGCATTCGTCTTCATGGACGACAATTCGCGCCCCCACAGTGCACATCTTGTCAATGACTTCCTTCAGGATAACGACATCTCTCGACTAGAGTGGCCAGCATGTTATCCAGACATGAACCCTATCACACACGCCTGGGATATATTGAAAAGGGCTCTTTCTGGACGATATGACCCATCGACCACTCTGAGGGATCTACGCTGAATCGCCGTTGAGGAGTGGGACAATGTGGACCAACAGGGCCTTGATGAACTTGTGGATAGTATGCCACGACGAATACAGGTAAGCACCAATGCAAGAGGACGTGCTAGTGGGTATTAGAGGTACCGGTGCATAGAGCAATCTGGACCACCACATCTGAAGGTCTCGCTGTGTGGTTGTACAACATGCAATGTGTGCTTTTCACGAGCATTAAAAAGGGCGGAAATGATGTTTATGCTGATCTCTATACCAATTTTCTGTACAGTTTCCGGAACTCTCAGAAAAGAGGTGATGCAAAACTTTTTTTGATGTGTGTATATGTTTACATGAGAATATAAGTTATTGCTAATTTCTCAATTACCTAATAGTTAATCCAGTCACCGCCATTATCGATTGGTACCTTAACCCACTGTCCCATAAATCAACCTCGTTTCCGACTTCTAAATATCGTTTGATCCACTTCGCAACAAATGTCTTTGAATACCTTAGAATTTTAACAGCAGATCCATTTGAAAGCTTTGGTCCCTTTTGATGGTTTACAAGGAACACTGCGTCGTGACGCTTCCGATAGTTTCACTCATTTTAAACTGCAACTGACAAAATGAAAATTCTAACTCTCACACTGTTTATCTATACACTGTTCTAAAGCGCATTGATTACAGACGCGAGACCACTACCAGATGTCGCTGCCGACGTTAGATTTAAAATTATGGCTTACACTTTATTGTAGGATTGACTATACATTCAATAGTGAAATCACAGATAGCATTTAACAGCTGACAGCTGCACTCGAGAGCTGTTTTGTATATGGTCGATGGTGCTGGAGGCTGTATCGGTGGGTTTGTTTGGCTGCATTCGAAATAGTGTGGGAGGTGAAGCAGACGTGCAAGTTAAACTCTTTAACTTGTGAACTGTGACGAACACCGGTACATACTTAACTTTTCACTCTTCTAAATGTAACTGTGATTTCCGTGATTCAGTTTCACTGTCCATACGAACTTTAACTGGAGCTTGAGCCTGCTGAGAAATTTTATCTATTTTGGCGCAGTTGGTACTGACACTCGCATGCGACTCACTTACTTACTTGCTACACAGTAATTTTGTGGACCTTTTTTTATGAATGACGTAAGATCATTTTACGAGTCTGCGATTATTATCACTAGTTAATTCAATTGTCTATCTTCGTAGCTGTTTATATTTTTATTTTCTAAGAATATGCTTTTAACGCGTTTCGGTCACAGCTGTCTTCAGAATCACATTTAAACTCGCGGTACACGGTATCTTTTCAATCCACAGGTACACTGATACAATATGTACACTTGTCATGGTACAAGTGTACATCTGAGTTGACGAGATACTGTGTATAGATATGTTAAATATGATTCTGATGATGGCTGTGGCCGAAACGGACTGAGGTGTATATTTTTTAAAAAATAAGAATATAAGTAACAGATCAAGACAGATAATTATATCGATTATTTTGGATGATGAACTTAAGTTCCACGTCGCGATTAATAGTGAGAAACTATTCTTTCGGACTTCGAGTGTTTGCTTCCGAATTTTGTAATTAATCGTCAGCTGCTTTGTTTTCGTTTGAATCTTCAGTTGTGTAAGTTACCCTTAGCAATTATATGAGTTATTGTCTGTACACATTTATTTGATTTAAACCGTAATTATTTTGTTTTAAAAACGTTATTGATCCAACCTGATTTATCCATGCAGTTCATTTATTTATTTAAAATTTTTTCGCTGACAAGCCTACTGAATTACAATGATTAAAGAATCAGTTTTTTAATAAATCCACAGGTTTTGGGGCGCTGGTGTACGGTCGTATCTCAATTACATTGAAGCGAATCAAGCTAATGATCTAGGTCGTCCATTCTCCACATCAATAGCGAACTTTAAAACAGCTGATGTAGTCGCAAAGTAATTGAAGAACGGGAAAAATTGCGTAGACGATAACGCAAGGCAGATCGAGCTAGAGAAAACGTTATACGTGAACTGAAACTTGCAACAAAATTGGGATCACAGCAGAGAGAGCCATAAAGGGAGAGAGAAACTCTAAGTGCTGAACAATTCACTTGTGATCCTAAAGGATAGAAACGAACCAAGTAAATAAGTAACGTAGGTTGCTAGTGGGAAAAGTCCATTCGATTCGGTAGGCTGCCTTCCAGTATTCAACAAATATCCTCCATCTATGGTACTGCTGCTTTAGCAGCGTCAATGGAAAGACTCCAAATCCTTTTTTTCCATTCACTGTCGTTCGTTTATAGAGCTTCCGACCTTCTGACTTTAGTATTAGCTGGGAGCAAACTACAGAACGGTGAGAGCGTCGGAGATTCTTTTTTGCGGCAACCAGCGCACAGGTTGGGTGGAGTGCGCACGCATCGCATCCCGGTTAGCAGTAATTAGGCCAGGGCCAGCAGCAGGCGCCGTAATGAAATGGTCGCGGCCTGTGCTCTAATTAACCGCGCCCAGTGCGCCATTACTGCCGCTGAAGAGCGCGCCACCTGCGCTTCTGTGGCAGCCAGCGCACGCAGAAAGCGCTGAAACGCCCACACTTCTGAAAGAACCAACTCACCGCCTCCGATTCATCCCCCAGAGCACGAGGCCATTCGATAACCAGCCACCTAATGGGCAGAATCCATTTCTGTACCGGTGTGTCACAGGGGCAAATATTGGCTCCTATTTATTCTTAATATACAAAGGTAATATTGTCAAATGGAGGCAAATTGCAGGGAGCAAAGAGGGCATATGGGCATACGGCCTGAAGTGCGTTACAAGGGAAGTACACCCACTTCATGGAAAAGATAAATATTTGACAATGTCGGTTTTAATACAAACGTCAAAAAAAGTTTTGCATCAGCACTCCTGAAGATAGACGTTCACTGTGGATATTGTATCACAGACACAGTCATTTTGACGGTTTAGAGAAGTCACCAAACCCGCCCAAAGATGTAAACAACCATACATGAACAGCGCCTATTAGACGGAGGGGGTCTGACAGCTGATCAATTCCAGTCATTCCACCCGGAAGGAGGTACACGGCTCGTGTTGTTTGTAGTAACCATGCTTGGAAGGTCAATACCGCGATTCAATCGCGTCCACATTGTTACTTTGAGCCAGGAAGGTCTCTCAACAAAGGAAGTGTGCAGGCGTCTCGGCGTGAACCAAAGCGATCTTTTTTGGACATGGATACAGAGAGAAAGAGCTGTCGATGACATGCCTCGCTCAGGCCGCCCAAGGGTGGATGACAGCTACCTGCGGATTATGGCTCGGAGGAGATCTGACAGCATTGCCACCATCTTCAATAATCCTTTTCGTGCAGCCACAGGTCGTGTTACTACTCAAACTGTGTACAATAGGCTGCATGATGCGCAACTTCACTCCTAACGTCCATGGCGAGGTCCATCTTTGCAACCACGACACCATGCAGCGCGGTACAAATGGACCCAACAACAAGCCGAATGGACCCCTCGCGATTAACATCACTTTGTCTTCACCGATGAGTGTCGCATATGCCTTCAACCAGACACACGTCGGAGACGTCTTTGGAGGGAATCTGGTCAGGCTGAACGCCTTAGACACAGAGTCCAGCGAGTGCAGCAAGATGGAGGTTCCCTTCTGTTTTGGGGTGATGTTATGTGGGGCCGACATATGCCGCTGGTGGTCATGGAAGACGTCGTAACGGCTGTACGATATGTGATTGACATCCTCCGATCGACAGTGCAACCATACCGACAGCAAACTGGTGAGGCATTCGTCTTCATGGACGACAATTACCGCCCCCATCGTGCACATGTTGTGAATGACTTCCTTCAGTATAACGACATCGCTCGACTACAGAGGCCAACTTGTTCTCCAGACATGAACTCCATTGAACATGCCTGGCGTAGATTGGAAAGGGCTGTTTATGGACGACGTGACCCACCGACCACGCTGAGGAATCTACACCGATTCACCATTGAGGAGTGGAACAATCTGGACCAACAGTGCCTTGATGAAATTTTGGATAGTTTGCCACGACAAATACAGGCATGTATCAATGCATGAGGACGTGGTAGTGGGTATTAGATGTACCAGTGTGTACAGCAATCTGGACCACACCCCTAAAGCTCTCTCTGTATGATGGTACAACGTGCCATGTGTGATTTTCATAAGCAATGAAAAGGGTGGAAATGATTTTTATGGCCGGCCGGTGTGGCAGATCGGTTCTAGGCGGTACAGACTGGAACCGCGCGACCGCTACGGTCCCAGGTTCGAATCCTGCCTCGGGCATGGATGTGTGTGATGTCCTTAGGTTAGTTAGATTTAAGCAGTTCGACGTTCTAGGGGACTAATGACCCTAAAGTTAATTCCCATAGTGCTCAGAGCCATTTTGATTTTTATGTTTATCTGTATTCCAATTTTCTGTACAGATTCCGGAACTCCCGAACCCGAGGTGATGCAAAACTTTTTTAATTGTGTGTACATTTTCCAATCACATTAATGTGATCACCTGTCAAAAGGATGAATAACCACCTTTTCCAGTGCGGACCACTACGAGACGTGCAGGGATGTGGAGCCATGCCGTCTCAAATGCCGTGGTCAACTGAGTTAGGTTTCACAGTTGAGGATCCGCGGCGCGAACAGTCCGATCGAGGTGGTCCCACAGATTCCCTATTGGATTTTAATCTAAAAGGGGAGGGGGCGATGGGCTGGTTTTGGTAATCATGGGAGTAGGGTAAACTCATCCTGGTGCTGTTCGAACCACACACGTACATTGTGAGCTGTTTGATACGTTTTATATCCTCCTGGTGGATGACATCGTGCCGGCCTGGGTGGCCGAGCGGTTCTAGGCGCCACAGTTGCGGGTTCGAATCCTGCCTCGGGCATGGATGTGTGTGATGTTCTTACGTTAGTTAGGTTTAAGTAGTTCTCAGTTGTAGGGGACTGATGACCTCAGAACTTAAGTCCCATAGTAGAGCCATTGGAACCAATTTTTGATGCCATCGTGCCGATGAAAACCACACTGCATGTAGCAGTGGACATGATCCTTAAGGATACATGCATGTTTTTGTTGATTCATTGTGCCCTTAAGAACGGCGACATCGCCCAAGGAATCCCACGAAAATATTCTCAAGATCATAAAGCTTCTTCCTACAGCCTGGACTCTTCAGACGATTGTTGCAGTCCCGTACATGCCAAAAGCCATCTGTCCGATGCATAAAACGTGATTCATCTGCATAGGCCACCTATCACCGCTCAGTGGACGTCACATTACGGCTTAGTGGTCGAATTCCAGCCTCCGTTACCGAAGAACAGCAGTCAAAGGATGCAGAGGCCCATGAGCAGCAACATCCGCTGAACGGTCATTGAGGAGGTAGCCCCTTGGTTCATCTGGCGGTCAGTTGCAGAACTCCAATTCTGTTCTCCAGTACAAATCTCCGCAGCCCTCGTCCGACACTATAATCAATGGCCCGTGGTGGTGCACCGGAGCTGTCTCAGCGCCGGTTTTGGATAGCACCAAGGAATACCTTAACCACGGTGGCATGCGTGCTGTTTACAGATTTAGCCGTTTCGGTATTTCTTCCACCCTTGGTCCGAAAGCCAGTAATCATGCCCTTTTGGGAGTCTGCTTAACTACACCATTTTCGTAATACTACGACGACTGTATCGTTTGCTGCATTTCCCCAATACGCTTTATATACCCTCCACTGCTAGTGCTGCCCCTTGCCCTCTGTGAGTGTTTATTGTTCTCTGACATTGGACATAGGTAGTGGTCACGTTAATGAGACTGGACTGTGTGAGTAACCACAATACGCCTCTACAAGGGAGGACGAGGAATACCAGGCCAAATGAGGATTGAACATCATTCGTTAATGCACATTTGATTTAAGATTTGAATTACGATTACAAAATTGCAAAAACATCAGCAAACTTAAAAGGATGGTTCCGAAAATGAAAGGATATATTTACCAATTTCTAAATTAAGGCAAGGCCAACATTTAGGTACGATGAAATTTACCACAAATAATCTTACAGGTTTCATTTTTATCTTAATTGTTTCTTTTATGATACAGTCATAACCGGTTTCGGTCTTCAAAGGCCATTTTCAGAATTTACACAGATAATGATAAATTGGGTCTTTTATAAAACTCACTTCCTTAATGACGACTGTCAAGGATTGTACGTCTTTTAATTCTTTGTTTTTGGCGCGGTTTTTGACGATGGTTTCATCCTTCCATACGTGGATTGTCACGTGCTGTCTGGTTTCATCTTTTGACAGAGTTTTGGAGATGTTTTACTGATCGTGCATGATTGGAATCGGATGCTAATCTGCCATTTCATCCAAGGTTTTACCCAGGAGTGACGATTTTTTATGTGCACTTGCACCTTGGAACTCGTGGCACATAAAGTATTAGTTTTATTTTCTTCCGGGGTATAAAACCGGTCGTCGTACACTGAAAACACACTAAACAGCTATTGCGGATTTGAACTTTGACTCAGTTTCGTATTGACTATTTTACCATCTCTGATTTTAAATTGTTTGATTGTCCTTCACATTATGTATGATGAAATTTACCAAATATCCTTTACATCAATGAGCATTTGAGAGTAAAATTACATAATCTTACGGTATAGGCTTCAAATAAAATTTAAGAAAACTTCTAAATTCCTTTAGCGGTCCGTGAAATAATTTTCACAAACTCACTGTAACATGCAACTGATCCTTAACTGGGCACGTCTAGTGACATTTAAATTTATTTAAAGAATGATTTAAGAAAAGACTAATACAACATCTGTAATAAGAAATTTTAAGATGAAACTTTTGCTTATACTATAGCATAGTAAGAAACCTGAAGATTAATTTTATACAAAATACACGTAGTGACCTGCTGGAGTGCAAGCTATTCTCACCGGGCTGTAGAACCCGTAACACTCCACGAGAGCGCGGCCTAGTACCTAAAATTGACTGGTTCTACAATTTACAAGACAATTTTTACAAACACAATAAAATTAACACTTGCAGTACAACGTGGCAACAAATAGCTGAATCTCACATGATGCGATTAGATTTAGGATTAGTTGTACCTCTTCCTGCAGTACCGCTCTGTTTTACAATATAAGTAAAAGTAAGAATCCTCGTACCAGATGGTATAACAGAGAGCTACAATAAGTTAATACAATTTTCCTTCATTTACATTTTTTTGGTTGCAAGACACGCACTACCGCTCTTAAACAGACACTTCCGTTAATACTAAAAGAGGCCAGGCAGGGCCAATTCCACAAGGCTAGCCACAATAATACAGATGGAGCGTTAAAAGTGACGTCAAACTTTACACTATTCACAACGCAAAATTTACTGGATATCAGATCGTATGCCCTTATCCACTTGTCTCACTTAAGAACCAACGCAAAACGCGGCGAGCACGTAATTAGATGTTGAGCTTTGTCAAACAAATCAAATGATTTAAGTAGTAAGCTGGTAATTAGTGGGCATCGGTTTGCCTCTGACGTCGACTCAGTTAACGAGTATCACTCATATTAGCGCACCTTGCGAGACGCTCGACTGGTCTAACGTGTCCTAATTGGAGTTACAACAGCGCTGGTGCACTGCCGAATGTAAGCAACAATTTAAACCTCCTCGTCAACTGATAATGGAGAGACGTAAACATACAGCTTGCGGTCCCGCCTTGACGGCAAGTACAGTAGGACTCAGGCACAGATGGCGGTTTGCAGCACCAGTCCTTAGCCCGCGGTGCGAAAGGACCCTCTTGCCGTGATGCCACCAGCTACGGCGGGACGCGGCCCGCTCGCCCGCCGTCGAAAACACAGCCGCCAATCCCGGACCGCCACGTGCTTCGCACACCCCACCACCACCTGCCTCGTCGCAGACTGGAAGAGAGCGAGAACTTCAGAGACCTCCAATACTCTCGTTAGATGAAGATGCAGGCGAGTCGCTTGACGTATTCGTACCTCCGGCTTGGAGAAACGCTCCCTCAACACAGTATTTTGATGTTGAAGTCCTCCTTCAACGAAAGCCAATAATTTGTTGAAGCATTCAGCATTCATCCGCATTAATTCGGAAATTCATTTGGATCCTCAGGCATTACTTCTGTCATTATCATGCTCTAAGCATAGCGGTTTCCTTCTTTTCTTTGAAGCCACGGTCGCATCCAGCACGTATTTTTTCTGCGACGTTGTATTCTCCTCCTAGCGACGCACGCCAGTGCAAATGCAGCCGCCGCTGTAGCTAAATTTTCTGGTACGGTATTCATTTATAGTAAATGTGCCACTACTGTACGTTCCCACAAAATAACAACAACGAAGACTCGCGCCAAATATGCTGTGTTTACTTTTTCCGTTTAAACACGCTGTGACAAGATTTTGTTCTATTTTAATAGTTTGGGCCTAGAACGCTTGGAGCGCTTCAGTAGATTATAATCTTTCATGAACAGTTTCGTTCAGAACGTAGAAAGGGATTTAGAAACCGCTCGTCGACGGCTCTAGGCAAAGATAAGCGCACACGAAAGTCTGGCGTGATTTGGCGATTCGCGACACGGATTAGAAAGCAAGCGAGGGAATCTATATGTACTAGCCTTTTCCCTCCACGCTCAAGAGGGCGGTAATGTCGTGTATCACACATCGATACTAGGCGGCATCCCTTTCACTGCTGTTTCTGACTCTGTCTGGTGTCGACAAGTGTCGTGTAGTGCAACGCTGAGACATGATGTCGCGGTACATGGACCAGCGACATTATCTTTGCATACGGATAGACGTATGTCAATGGGTGGGCGACGGGGCGGCTGTGCTGGGAACTGAATTCCTGGCGAAAGTATCTGCACCATTAACTAATGGTTCAAATGGCTCTGAGCACTATGGGACTTAACATCTATGGTCATCAGTCCCCTAGAACATATAACTACTTAAACCGACTAACCTAAGGACATCACACAACACCCAGTCATCACGAGGCAGAGAAAGTCCCTGACCCCGCCGGGAACCGAACCCGGGAATCCGGGCGTGGGAAGCGAGACGGGATTCAGTAACCACGAAAAGTGGTTGCGCCTGTTACGTATACAGGGCTAGGAGGAGAATGTGTTGCGAACTTTAGTATGTGTCCCCAGCACCAGCACCGAGCAGGCCCGCCTCATAACATTGCGGAACATTCTGCACAACTGCCACGCTTGTAGGCGTTATTATCTACGGACTCGCCTCTGTGGCCACGGTATTGTCGCTGCTTTGTCTTAAAGGTCGCCACGATACTGGTACTGGGATTTCTGTTATCCATCCCGTCCACGGATTACGCCGTTTTTGACAAACCCACCTTGGGCTATGGAGAACTTCCACGGTATGGTCGCAGCGAACCACTAACACCGATTCAGCGACTTTCATTGGCGACAGCCTCCTGAGACCAGTCATCCTTCTTCAACAACACAAAGCGAGACATACGTACAGTCATGCTCAAAAGTATCCGAACGACCTGAATTGCATATCGCCTGATTCTCATGCAACCCACATAACGCAGCTGTCTAGCAGATCCTCTAATCGCTCCTTGGTACAGTCGTTTGACTGTTATAAATGGATCCAACAAGACACCACTAGGAAACACTTCTCTGTATCGCAATAACTCAAGATGTAAAGTAATACCACGATACTAGAAATATCAGGGAACACCTTATCACAGATAAGACTGTCATGAAGGCTTGTAAGCTCACATTTATTGCACTAAATGACATACCTGGAATGTTACCACTCTCATTATTACGTCAAATAGGTAATGCACGTAGTAAGTTTGTCGTATTCATGATTTCCTCTTCAAAGTAACATACCGTACTTGTTATTTAACACAAAATGACATTAAAAATTTAAGTTATTCACGAGCAGCTAGTTGAGAATATATATGAACTTCAAATGACACGACGAACTGTCTCGTTCTGCATATGGACTCAAACCCAGGTCATGCAGATTAAGATTTCGTGACTGACGGAAACTAACAGTCATTTCTGACTAGGCATACAGAGAGAGATATACCACGATTTTAGACAGTATCACTCAGCAAATATCAACATTAAATTACATAACGTAAACATTTTTAAGGGACGCGAATTCTTAAGCAGCATCTATTGTCTCTGTTAAAGAACTACGAGAGATGTTAAATATTGCTTCTTCACAAGTAACTTACTTGAAATGCCGTGAGGTAAAGCTTTATGTTGGACAGGGATTCGAACCCAGAACCTAATAGGATTGTTATCGAAGCACAACCAACTGTGACATATCGGATTTTCTCGGCAGTAGCTAGATGTTTTAACTGAAATGACGAGACGAGACATTAATTTTTTCCTTCCCAGGACTCCAACCCGGCACCTATCGCTGTTATATTCTAAAGAAATCGAACGTCAAATACGGGTTTGTTACACCAGCAGCGACATGTGAGCATGTTTGAACTAGAAATAATATGACGAAGAGTTCAGTGCTGACTGGGAATCCAACCCCACACATATCGTTGTTGTTGTTACACACAAACAGACGTCAGCTACCGAATTTTTCTCCACCAGCAGCTCGGAATAACATCCTTGAACCTACAGTCATCTCGCAAGTAGTTATATGTCTCACTGGGAGTCAGAAACGTCAGATATCGTTAGTGTTGACAACGAATGAAAATGTATTAAAATTCAAAATTATTATCCACCAGCAGATAGATGTTCTCATGCTAGAGCTTCATAATTCATAATGAAAACCTTAGTGCCCGGCCAAGATTCGAACCCATTCACGCGCAATATGTGGAGATGTTGACAAATCTGCAGTTTTGAACAAACAACAAATTGTAATCGAGCTGTATTGTCACGAAGGGATCAAATTCCGCGTTAACGGCGGTCTGAGTTGCATTCCCAGTTCAGAACCAATTTTATCGGCATACAGAAGCTCAAATAAAAGATGGAATAAGTGTCCTGTGATACTACATAGCGTTTGTTTCCTCACTAGAAATGAATAACTAGTGTAAGAAAGGATACTGGTGATAGAGATTCTACATTTCGCCACCCCTGACTTTATTGTGGTTCAACCTAACGTCTACTTGGCAGAGAAGGAATATCATGTTTAATGTGAATTTCAGACCACAATTCCATTATACCTTCTTCACTTGGTGTAGCCAGAAGCGAATAGAATCTGTCTCTCCCTATCAAAAATCATCGGCGGAATGTGGAATCGTACCCAGACCGTCAGTATATGAACCTATCACATATCCAACAGACCACCACATGCTCTTCACCGTTACTCATTTTCCTATCATAACACCGATGCGGCACACTCTATGAGAACTCTGACACACAGGCTCCTCGTAGTGGTTAGCAGCATGTTCAGTACAAATTGGTTGACCGAATCGCCATGAACTAGCTGCCTCGGCTGTCCAGTGCATACATTCGACCCTCTTTTGTAATCACCGCAATTAAATAACGTAACTGCCACCTACACAGAACTACCAACAGTGTAGGATGCAGAAATTTAAATAGGAAGTGTTCCTTTCCATTTGAGCTACTTTATTGCGCTATCTGTTTGTTGAAACCTTGGTACAGTGCAAAAGAAAAGCTGTAACTGTCTGCCTCTCAGAAGTCTAGATCCGGCCTTATGCATGCGGAAGATCTGGAGGAACTGTTGTCGACTTCTGGAGCTGCTAGCTACTAGCGTAACGGTAAGCGTCGCCCACTGTCGATAAGGCGTCGCGAGTTCTATTACAGCCGCTGCTACATTTTTTAAAACGCAGTTCTGCTGTCTGCTGAAGTTACCAATTTAATGGAACTTTGAACATAATTCCCTTCACTTCTCAACCCAAAATAGTCGCACGCGGTAAAAGGGCTAACTTCTGCGACATTTAGTTCTTTTCAGGTTTAATAGACGGCCAGGCAGCAGATGCATCTCGAAGCTTTTGTATTATGTCTGGGGAGAACGCATCGTGCCAAAATAGTCAGAAAAGTATTTTCTACATTAGCTGTCATCTGGTAGTGGCATTTTATTCTTCTTCAAACCTTGTTTTTTGACAGCTTTACCTCAGAACAAGTTTTCTACATGCATGTAATCAAGAAATGCATGTGCATTGTCAGACTGTTATAGATAACATCAGAGAATTCGCATATACCGTTGATGATTAATTTCTCTCTCATGTTTAGTATTGTTTTAACAACACTAAAAGAAACATTATGAAAATTGTGCACTGTATTATAAGAAATGAAATACAACTACCCACGATAACCGTACGACGAAAGTCTGTTTTAATAAAACTGAGTATCTGTACACAAGCGTGCCTCTATCGGCACGAATTAGTAAAATACTACTCACTTAGATTTCGATTGGGTCTATGATTAATTGTTATGCTATGTCATACTCAACAGGTATGCTAATGTGCCATTTCATAAATAAAGTCATGTATTCCTAGAAACCCAAAATTTGCTTTCAGCAGCGGAAAGAGGCGTTACCTCTTGTGCAGCATTGTAAGTTTTTCACCATTGCACTATGAGCTGAAAGTATTTTCTTGCGATTTGCTTATCAATTCATTTCCTTCATACTTATCACCCTGGCATGTGAGTCTTAAGTGAAGAACAATATTGAATTTCGTATCGTTGACGGCCGATTCGAATTTCTTCAGAGACGCTTGTATTGTGAAGCAGCTTGGCAGTCAGAAAGCCGAGATCTATGACCATTAATACAACAAGGGATTGCACTGTCACACCGTTGCCAAATGTTTGTGACGATGTTGCCAATTCTCACCTGTGCTAGGAACAGCTCTGTAGCGTTATAGGAGGAGAATCCCGTGCTCGTGTCATAGGAGGATACGGAGAGGAGGCGCGGGGATTGGTTAATATGCTGCGTTTTCTCCTAGCAGTTGTGTCAAACATTCAGGTGTGTAATCTTCCATCACGATTACAGTTTCCCACAAAATATATACGAATAAAACACTTACCTTGTTGCTTTGTGACAAAAGATTATTTCAGTACAATAAAAAGTATTTGGAATTCAACTTTGCCCAGCTGTCACGAAAAGTAAGATAACAAATATTTTGCACCTCGAAATCGATTGCATCTATGTGCAGTCTTGTGATCATACAAGTAGAATTTCATGAAATGCACGAGAATGTAGAAAACGTTGGTGCGAATGGAAGCTGTAAGAAACACAGTTAACTGATTATTCTATACCACGTAATAATCAATTCATTTGAAAATTCAGAAGAGAAGAAACTAAAAATTATGCCCATTAAGACAGAAACTAAAGTGCAGATGCGGGCACCGTGCAGATCTGCGCTTTTTCATCTTCATATCTATACAAATAAAGTATACTAACCATCGTATTCATTGCTTACGTAATGTTTCCATCTTGTTTAGTCTTCTAATGATGAACTGAATCCACACCCATGAGTCTGATTGATTCTTTGTATCCTTCCATCTACTATCTTTGAGTGTTATTGTTCGGTGTTCAAAAAGCAAAACATTACGCCTGGCCGGCCTAAGTGGCCGTGCGGTTAAAGGCGCTGCAGTCTGGAATCGCAAGACCGCTACGGTCGCAGGTTCGAATCCTGCCTCGGGCATGGATGTTTGTCATGTCCTTAGGTTAGTTAGGTTTAACTAGTTCTAAGTTATAGGGGACTAATGACCTCAGCAATTGAGTCCCATAGTGCTCAGAGCCATTTGAACCATTATGCCTGCTCCCACGAGGTATTAAAACGAGGTCGCAAGAAGGCTAACGAATTATAATCAAAATACGGTGAGACGCCAATTTGTCTGTCATCATGGTGTTAAGTCGACAGAAATAGTTGGGTGTTATTGCCTGCATCATCGGCATCCCATTGTCGTCTTCTCTTATTGAGATTTTCATTTTACCCTGCACACAAGACGCCGAGATAAATGTGCATATTCTCCGTGACGAAACATCCCACATTCCATTCACCTTGATCCATTCGTTACGTGCATCTGCGTTATTGAGTGATAGGAAAGCTGTTGTGAGGTGACGAATAACAATAACAATGGTACTAATAATAAATTAATACTCAAGGATGTTTACTGCATTACAGACAATTAACAAAATAACCAAGAAAGGCTGAGTGTTTAATTGGCGCACTGCGTAGGTGTTCTTACCACTTTGTTACTTGCGAGAGAGAAAAGAAAGAAGCCTGTAGCCATACATATCGGTAGTACAATGAGATATTACCTATCAGCTATCCTTGCTTTACATCGCGAGACGAAAATGGTGTCAGGCAACATGGCCTCTATCTGGGAGCCGGTATCTAGCGTCTTCTAAGGTCTCTTGGACAAGAGAGCGAGCTGGGTCTCACACGGTCGTTGTTTACGAAGCCCATGTGATTCCTCCAGGGAGCAGGGAGGGGGGGGGGCATTACTGCAAGGTTCTGATTGTAGAACATGCAGAGGTGAAGAAAGGCATTGCGTTGCAGAGGGATACTGGGTGATGTTAATTATTTGCTGCTGTTCCTGCACAGTTTGCTAGCTACCCTTCAGATGAAAAGTGCACATTCTGCATTCTACCACTTTCACGGATTCCCGTAAAAACTGTTTCATTAAAGTGAGATCCCGAATTCGGCATATCGTAGTGCGACGGTGATATTTTGCGGCAATACTAGGGCACTGCCATAAGCACAGACAATATCCGCACATTTTGCGTTAGAGACGAGGCGGAACACACGGCGGCCATTTGTACATTGAAATAGTCGAATTAAACTGCACTCTGATGCGTTCGCAGTTTCCCCCAGTAGACAAATGACAACTGCAAATTCAGCGAGGTGATTTCATGGGAGCAGAGCGAAATTAAAATTGCCAGCCGCTATCGGTAAAACTAATGTTCGGGAAATACATTGTATGTCACTGTCATAGGACATCTCCTCCTCGCTGTAGATTTGTTTCGCTGCTAGCATCATTCTGTCGCCAACAACCGGGCATACGAGGTGATGAAACTTGACAGGTATGTAGAGGTGTGAAAATAATGTTGCGCGTATATTTTGTTTTTTCTCAGTTTCATTTTTAAGAAGTAAAACACATCCCGGAAGGTAATTAGGTGTATTAGGTTTAGGGGCAAAATATTCGGAACTGTGACATAATATAAAATATATGTCTCATAAATATGTAAATAACGTTTTTGATAATTTGTAATCAACTTTCATAATATTTTGAAATTTCGGAAAATCAATAAATTTTGAAAAATTAAAACTGCTCATACAATAAAAATTAACGAAAGTTTTACGCACTGCCCAACCACGTGGAATAAAACTCGCTTCTTAAAAATCGTTTCTGGAAAATAAACTATTCACAATATGCTATTAGAGTACTTTTAACATGTCTAGTTAAAATATCTAGACATTCATTATTACTCTAGTTATTTGAGTTACTTATTTTTGTTTTATGCTTTAAATTGTTACTTTACTTTTTACATTAATTGTTCTCTTGTTTTTACTTTATCGTTTCACATTTGTGTAGTTTGTTGATTGAAAGTAGTAAGTAAATTACTATTGTGATGGTTTAGTACTACAATAATTATAATACGTAAAAATGGAAATATATAGCATTTTTTCTTATACCATGCATATGAAATGAAAGACATTTCTTCACAAGAATGACAATACAACACAAAATAAAATTTAGCAGGATTTCAAAATGTTGCGGGTCACATTCTAATATCACGATTTGTTTTAGAAATATTTCATTTCTGGTACTTTGTAATACGTTGGAGAAGTGGACTGATAATGTCCTAGTAGACTGTAGCTTGACTGTACTATTTCTCAAGTGGAAATTGACGTAATCATTCAGCATAACTGAATCTGAAAATTTTCTCATAAAGTTCTTCCCACATCGAACGCCGCCTACGTCCAACGACTGTACCTGTCTCGTCGAGACTTTTGGGATCATCAGACGAGCAACTTCCTTGTCCTGCAAACTAAATACCTAAAGCGTAAAATAATTATTTAAAGCGTAAATAAACAATAAGTTAAATAAATAACTACGATAACAATTAACGTATAGATATTTTAATTAGGTATGTTGAAAATACTCCAATAAATCAGTGCGCGCAGCTTATGTTCCAAAAATGGTATCTCAGAAATGACGTCTTTAACACACGGGTGGATGTGGCGTAAAAGCTTCTTTAATTTATATTGCAAGAAATTTTTTTCTTCCAAATTAATTAATTTTTCTGGTGTATTTTGCAAAATTTCAAATTATTAGAAAAGTTGATTATACAGTTTCCAAGAACGTTATTACATTTCAACTATTATATGAAATACTGTTTTTAAACAGCGTGATTTCGAAGAAATTCTTTCTATACCTCATATTTCATATTGCGTTTCGGGGTGTGTTTCATATCCTAAAAGTGAAATTGGACAAAACAGAAAAAATACGTACTGCATTAGATTGACCTCTTTACTGACCCTTCAAGTTTCAGCAAGATCGTTTATTTACACCTGGTAACGTTCCCTGTAAACTATGCTGCTGGTGTATAAATACCATTGCTGGTGCAAGCTGTGGTCAACAGCAGATTCCTTTTATTTCTTATGCTGATCGTGCCGACACTACCAACCTTTCAGGTATAGCCTTTCAAGCTCTCATCTCTGGGTGGCACGAAATGTAATACATGCTTGGATATGCAGGAGACTAAATTTTCATAACAAGAGCTCAAAAAACGACATCTACATTCCGCATAAAGTTAAAGACTACGTAGCACGTTTGTTATTCGGTAACCTGAATGTTGCTTCTTTGTGGGTAGATTTGCCACGCGTACGACGGAGAAACATTATCAAAACGTTTAGGAACTAACCGCGGCTGTCGTAACTGTGGTTCATTGCTGCTCACGAGGTCTGGATCCCACGACTGCCATGTGACTATGTAACTGATGACTTCAGGACGGAAACCATATACAATGCTAAGCAGGAGTTCCACGACTCCACGCGGATAGCACCTAAGAGGAGAGACGCATTATTCGTTCGCCAGCGTATAGCCGCGCCATCTGCCTTGAGGCAAGAAATGGGCTGGTTTGCAGAAATTCACATACCTTGAGGGACAGTACCTCTATTTATCAAACACCAATAATTTTCAACGTGGTGTCCGCCGTTGCGGCTTGCCCTCGACCTGTAGTACATGTGTGTCTCCAGTAGTGCCTCCAACGATGATATAAGTGTGACACCATTTCGACTTTTCAGACGAGTCCCAATTCGCCGTTATGCGTTACGATGGACATATGCATTAGTGGAAACTCCAAGTAGAACGAACGTTGCCAAACTGCTCTTCTTACCGTCTTATGGTCTTGGCACCTGGCATGATGGTACACTAATTAATCAAAAGTATCCGGACACCCCCATAAACATATGTTTTTCACATTAGGTGTATCGTGTTGCCACCTACTGCCAGGTGTTCCATATCAGCAACTCAGTAGTCATTAGACATTGTGAGAGAGCAGAATAAGGCGCTCCGCGGAACTTACGTACTTCGAACGTGGTCAAGTGGTTGGGTGTCACTTGTGTCATACGTCTGTACTAGAGATTTCCACACTCCTAAACATCCATAGGTCCACTGTTTCCGATGTGATAGTAACGTGGAAAGGTTAAGGGACACGCACAGCACGGACGGGTACAGGCTGACTTCGTCTGTTGACTGACAGAGACAGCCGACAGTCGTAATGCGTAATAGACAAACATCTATCCAGACCATCAGACAGGAACCCCAAACTGCAACAGGGCCCACTGCAAGTACCACGACAGTTAGGCGGGAGGTGAGAAAACTTGGATTTCATGGCCAAGCGGCTGCTAATAAGCCACACATCACGCCGATAAATGCCAAACTACGCCCAGCTTGGTGTAAGGAGCGAACACATCGGACGACTGGACGATGTAAAAACGTTGTGTAGTGTCACGAATCAGGGTATACAAGGTGGCGATGGCAGGGTGTGAGTATGGCGAATGCCCGGTGAACGTCATCTGGCGGCGTGTGCAATGCCAACAGTAAAATTCGGTGGCAGTGGTGTTATGCTGTGGTCGTGTTTTTCATGGAGGGAGCTTGCACACACTGATGTTTTGAGCACCTTCTTGCTCCCCACTGTTGAAGAGCAATTCGGAGATGGCGATTTCACCTTTCAACACGATCGAGCACCTACTCATAATGTATGGTCTGTGGCGGAGTGGTTTCATGACAGTTACAACCCTGTAATGGACTGGCCTGCACAGAGTCCTGACCTGAATCCTATAGAACACCTTTGGGATGTTTTGGAACGTGTTCTGGAACACCGACTTCGTGGCAGGCCTCACCGACCGACTGCGATACTTCTCAGTGCAGCACTCCGTGAAGAATGGGCTGCCATTCACCAAGAAACCTTCCAGGGCCTGATTGAACGTATGCCTATGAGAGTGGAAGCTGTCATCAAGGTTAAGGATCGTCCAAAACCATATTGAATTCCAGCATTTCCGATGGAGGGCGCTATGAACTTTTAAGTCATTTTGAGACAGGTGTCCGGATACTTTTGGTCACATAGTGTACGAGGTGACATTGCGTACACAGCACGATCACGTCTGCTTCACTTGATATCTCAGAACAGGGGAAAGAAATCTAACATGTCCTTCTCAAAGCAAACATCCCGGCAACAGCCTTCGAGGATAAAGAGAGACACTTAAAAATGGTTTAACTTCCCTCCCCATGAAATTTGAAGTTACATTATTGTGTCTGTATAATATCTAATTACTTGAATGAAAACTTTTTCGCGAGAGAAGTCGTTTCTCCAATATTTTTACGCATTTATCTCCCACACTTCCAGGCAGAAATTTTCCTGCTGTTTTGAATTCTCAAGTCTATAAAAGAAAATAATGAGAAGTTACAGTTCATAATCATACTCTCTGAATCTCGTTGTCGAGGTCAGCACCTGGAATAAAATCTCTGTGGCTGTGCAAAATTCCGGCGATCGTCGACCCTGAAAATTCTTAAAGTAATGAGAGTCACAATCTTACACCGAGTGGTAGCCATCTTGGTGCTATGATGTACTCACTCTGCAGCATGGGAATCAGTGTCCAAGTTATGTATCAGTTTCGATAAAGTCCAGAATTTAATCTCTTAAAATAGAGCATAAAGACTGTGGTCCAGGCTCTAATGATTTCCCAGGATACAAAGTTCCCTACAAGTTACGACACATTAAATAATGTTCCGAGCCACAGACAAAGGGGAAGTTAGTAAAAAAATTTAAGAATTGGAAGTACGTTCTCCAGTCATGAACTTATATTTTTTCCATAAATGATCTCCATAGCTATTTCAAGATATGAGACGATACGTTATGATAATTCATCAAATTACATTCGGTATTCAAACGGCAGCTTACAGTAATAGTACCGCTAATTACAATTTCTGCAATCCAACTCTCCGCAGTTCTCAATCAGAAGTAAGTTCATTGCCCACGCAGTGTTTCACGTTATACCCACACAAACTTTATGTCACGAGTCAGAAATAATCTGTCTCTCGCAGTCATAAGAAGTCGTAATATCACTTGCGATGCTACAATTGCGGTCCGTTTGGGTTTTGGTCCTGAGGTTGGGTTGAGGTCCCGGTTGGCCTCCTCGTCGATGACATGGCGCACTGCGCCGCACCTGGATGCTCTGAGTAGCAACCTTCGGCGGCTGCCGTAGAAGAGAGCGCACTGGTTAAGGCACAGGATTCGCAATCGGCTAAAGAAGCAGCTCCAGTCCCCGTGCGATCATCTGGATTTAGATTCCTCGTGCTTTCGTTAGATCCCTTAGTTCTTTATACAACGAGGTGCAAGAATTCTTTACTTATTCTTCTTAGCCTGCCTCATCTTTCAACACCATGTCGTTGATGTGTTTCTACTCCCTCCTCCTTCCCAACCTGTTCGGGAGGGCGGTACCAATTGGCAGGTTTGACAAGCTTGCTACCTCCTGCATCTGGAATCTCATGTCAGTGTCCAATCATTATGTCGAGACAATACAAATGAGTCGATTGTTTCACTTTATTTCACTTCTATACTTATATTCTCACGCTACATACCCTTACTTGGGTGGCACAACAGCATTCACAAAGCAGATATGAAATTCAAGCACACGCTATCTGATCAAAAGTATCCGGACACCCATTAGCGGACGTTAACTTGTGGTGTGTTCACACTTCGCCTTTATGACGACTTTAACTATGCTGGACACACTTTCAACTATGCGTCTTAATGTCTTTGGATTGTGGTAACCCTCTCTTCCTCATGAGCAGACACCAGCCAAAGCAGTTGTGTTGGACGTTGGGCTCCGGAGCAAAGTCGATGTTCTCTCTCCTCCCAGAGTTGTTCTGGTGAGTTAAGCTCTCGAGTCTGGACAGGCCAAGCCTTTTCAGGAAAGCTATTGAACACAAATTATTGCCTCACAGGTGCTACTTGATCGCAGGGTGCTTACCTATTCAGTCGTCTCTGAACTGTTCCTGTACTGTACGCAGTACACAATCATACACTACTGGCCATTAAAATTCCTACACCAAGAACAAATGCAGATGATAAACGGGTATTCATTCGACAAATATATTATACTAGAACTGACATGTGATTACATTTTCACGCAATTTGAGTGCATAACCCAGAGAAATCAGAACCCAGAACAACCACCTCTGGCTGTAATAACGGCCTTGCTACGCCTGGGCATTGAGTGAGACAGAGCTTGGATGGCGTGTACAGGTACAGCTGCCCATGTAGCTTCAACACGATACCACAGTTCACCAAGAGTAGTGACTGGCATATTGTGACGAGCCAGTTGCTCGGCCACCATTGACCAGACGTTTTCAATTGGTGAGAGATCTGGAGAATGTATTGGACAGGGCAGCAGGCGAACACTTTCTGTATCCAGAAAGGCCCGTACAGGACCTGCAATATGCGGTCGTGCATTATCCTGCTGAAATGTAGGGTTTCGCATGGATCGAATGAAACGTAGAGCCACGGGTCGTAACACATCTGAAATGTAGCGTCCACTGTTCAAAGTGCCGACAGTGCGAACAAGAGGTCACCGAGACGTGTAACCAATGGCACCCCATACCATCACGCCCGGTGATACGCCAGTATGGCGATGACGAATACACTCTTCGAATGTGCGTTCACTGCGATGTCGCCAAACACGGATGCGACCGTCATGATGCTGTAAACAGAACCAGGATTCATCCGAAAAAAATGACGTTTTGCCATTCTGTCTGTGATGCAGCGTCAAGGGTAACAGCAGCCATGGTCTCCGAGCTGATTGTCCATGTTTCTGCAAACTCAGGGATCGAGACGTGGCTGCACGATCCGTTACAGCCATGCGGATAAGATGCTTGACATCTCGACTGCTAGTGATACGAGGCCGTTGGGATCAGCATCACGTTCCGTATTACCCTCCTGAACCCACCTATTCCATATTCTGCTAACAGTCATTGGATATCGACCAACGCGAGCAGCAATGTCGTGATACGATAAACCGCAATCGCGATAGGCTACAATCCGACCTTTATCAAAATCGTAAACGTGATGGTACGCATTTCTCCTCCACAACAACGTTTCACCAGTCAACGGCGGTCAACTGCTGTTTGTGTATGAGAAATCGGTTGGAAACTTTCCTCGTGTCAGCACGTCGTAAGTGTCGCCACCGGCGCCAACCTTGTGTGAATGCTCTGAAAAACTGATCATTTGCATACATAGCATCTTCTTCCTGTCGGTTAAATTTCGCGTCTGTAGCACGTCATTTTCGTGGTGTGGCAATTTTAATGGCCAGTAGTGTATAAGATGTGTTCATATCCTTCAGCATTCAGTAGTCCTCAAGAACATTAAGTAGACCCCACTCTAGCAATAAAAAACATCCACAGACCGTAATACCACCTACTGCATACTTCACTGCTGGCACTACACGTGTTGCCATGTAACGTTCTCCAGACATCAGTGAAACTCAAACCCCCATAGGAGTGCTACAGGCTATGTCATGCTTCATTACCGAAAATCACTCGTTTCCAGTCATCCATTGTCGAGAGGCGTCGCTCTTTACTCCGTCTCGAGCGTCTCTTAGAAAAGACTACAGAAATGTTTGGCTTATGAGGAGATACGCGGTCATTGAACCACATAATTGTTTTAGCTCTGAACCACATTTGGTACGTCTGACTCTGAAAATCACGAGTGATTACTTCCGCTTTTTTCATGGGATTTTTAACAGACACCATCCGCGGGATGCTCTACGATCATTGCCCGTCAATAAATGAGATTAGCGTGCTCTTTGTTTAGGTGTAGTTGCTGTAGTTCTTCTTCGTTTCTCAATGACATCAACAACAGTCGACTTCAGCAGCTTTAGAAGGATTTAAATGACCCCGATGGATTTGTTACGCAGGTGACTGTTGAATTCTGATTCTTTTACTTTTAGCTAGCAGAAATGTGTCGTGCGAGCTGTGAATTTAGCTGTGGGTTTCAGTACAATCCAAAATATATGCAAAATGTCCATTTAATTGCACCTACCTTAAAAGATAAATAATTTTGTTTAGTCGACCTAACTGAAGGAAGTGTTTAAACTCTATCTTGGCTCTTGTTACATGTGAATAAACGTGACTGTGTTCACGTTTGCTGTCGGTGTTTTTAGATGCCCTGTGGTGATGTATGAAGACGGTAACGATGCTTCAATCTCTGCCTCAGCTTGTTTTGCTAGGATTTTCCTTAACTTTACTCCAGCTTACACTGAAGAGATCACTGAAGCTCTTTGACAACAAATTGACTTGTATCAAACACCTTCTCTGAAAGTACAAAGAACTTCGGAGTTTTGAAGGAATGTCGAGGTGGGGTTATGATTTTCAATTTATTCACAATCGCCGGTCCTCAGTAATATTTGATCGCAGCGGCCGATATATAACTGTAGGAGCGTGATTCATTATTAAACATAAAATATACATAAAACAATTGTATGTGCCACTCTTTCACAAAAGTGTTATTAAGTAATTAATTATGCCTCACCGTAATTAATTAAAAAGCTACATATCCAATTTGGCTATTCCGATCTGTTTGTCTTATACACTACGGTTACAATTAATCTTTCGCTCCTTGGGAGGGCCCCCAAGAAAAACGTATGATCATAGGACAATGAAACTTGTGGGAAACGCTTGTAATGAAAAAAGAAACACGTTTTAATTTTCACATCAGAGGGTAACATTTGTTAGTTGTGTACCACGTTTACATTCCAGGTTACAAATGTAGCTCAATGTGGCGACTATGAGTATCCATCACGACTATGAGCATCCACGACACCCTGGAACCGCACTGGATATTGCTTTACTTCTGCGCGTAATATGTCCCTCGGTACGTTCATCTTGAACCTCCAACGTGTGTTAGCTGCCCGTTGATAAACCTTCAGGTAACACCATAGCCAGAAATCACACGGACTCAAATTTAGTGATCTTGATGGTAACGGAGTTTGGAACGATCGGCCAGTGCTTCTGTTGTCTCCAAATGAGTTACAGATTAACCGAGTGACCTCACGAGCACTGTCAGGTTCATCGCAACAGTTGAGTCCAAAACACCTCTCTCCCGCAGAGGCCTGATGGCGAAGCAGATCACAGGAACGTGTGCCGTTCACGTTACATGTCCTTCGTCCTTGTGGACTGCGTCCCTCCTACGTCGCCTTGCTAGTACCGGCGCCTAACGGCAATTCGTGACACTAACAGTACTAACAATGCAAATCCTGTTGTGCAGTCTGTACAACATCTTACAGAACTGGATACCCATATAGTAAATTGTTTTACGTCTACACTGGCCTAAGTAGTGAAAGTTTAATTATAACCACCAAGTATTTCCAGAGCGTTGTACTTCCCACATGTAAATTACTCTTCCCACATGTAAATTATTCGTTGCGCAAGCATGCGCGTAGTGCTTGCGATATTAGTCTCTGCACTGACTTCTGAACGTTACTCTCCGTCATCTTGACGTATGTGCCAAGAGAACGTGCTATGTACTCGCTTATCAGCCTGCATAACAAAGGAAAGCTCTCAGCGCGTCGATAGGCGCCAGGCGATTTTTCTGGAGGAAGCTCGGCCGCCGACGGTTCGATTTCCGCCCAGCCCCTCTGCATGCTGCCATCTCCGGCTACCCCGTTCTCCAACGCTTCTTCCAGATCCGACGCCGTTTATCTCCGTTCCTCCCCCTCTCGCCGTCTCCTTCCTTCCACGCTTCCGCACGTTCTTCCCCTTTCGTAGCAAAAGGTCCCTCATCAATTTTCTCACCCGGGGGCAACATTTACGGGATAAAGTTTTTGTCTTCGTCTCCTACCACCTCAGTCTTCAACTCAGCACACTTACAGGGCGCTTTCAGCGTCCATTAAATCATCATCTACGCCGGAGTTCGGATGAAGGTGAACTCAGTTGTAAATTAAAAATAAGAGACTGCAGCCCTCGCTCATTGCATCCTATCAGTTTGGTCTGTGTACACTTTCAGTGCACCATAACAATTCTTTATCTATAAGCATATTCCTCGTTACTACCACAAAACGTTATTCAAACACAAATACTCTCTTCAGTTTCTTATGCAAGGCAACTGCATCCAAATAAAAAGTAACTGAAAAAAAATTACAAGAGTAAAAAAAAAATTTATTTCAGTGGCTCTTTTACAGTACAAAAAACAAAACTCCTTCAGAATAGGTCTTGAATGCCGAAACGGTACCTACCGACCGCCGTGTCATCTTCAGACCATAGGCATCACTAGATTCGGATATCGAGGGACATGTAGCAATCACACCACTCTCCCGGGCTTCGTCTGTTTTCATGACGGGAGCCGCTATTTCTCAAGCAGGTAGCTCCTCAATTGGTCTCACAAGAGCTTAGTGCACTCTGCTTTGCAACAGCGCTCGACAGACCCGGACAGTCACCCATTCAAGTGCAAACCTAGCCTGATAGCGCTTAACTTCGGTGATCTGACAGAAAGGTGTGATACTAATGTGGCAAGGCTGTTAACGATTCGAATCTAACGTCAATAAAAAGTGCAACATTTTTCAGTGGCAATGCTATTTGAAGCAACACGTACACAAAAATAACAGAATACAAAAAGAAAGTGCTTTAAATGTATTACTCTGCTTGAAACGATCTTCAAATATAACGATAAATTAAAATGACCTACATGGTGTAGCTCACCATTTGAATCACCTGTGGACGAGTAACTAGAATGGGGAGTCTTAGAATAAAATTGTTGTGGATATCATGATGCAGAGACATCAATATTTCGGATGTCAAACTTAACTTAGAGTTAAGAATAAATACCTATATAAAGGAACTACCTGTTGTGCAAATATGTGTGGCACCATCCATAACGAGCAGGAATACAAGTTCAGGTGAGGGACAAGAGCAAAATGTCTCTCTCAAGGCATCTTAATGGAAGTAATTCCTGGAACATTCGGTAAAATATAAAAGTGCAGAAAAGGATTTTACGATAATAAAGAGAAGGCATTTACAGGCAGACCACATAAGAACCGAAACAGTGCGACTGTAAGCAAGACTATACGAATGTAAAATAAGTAAATGTGGCAATAGATGGTATGAACACTACGGATGATGAGCACAAGGCTTCTCTGATTAGCGCTAGCTTATAAAGCGTCTGATACAGCCGACGTAGGATGACCGAAGTAGAGATAAACCGATGCTTCGTGAAGACGTTATGGCAAAAATCATAGCTTACGACACGCGTAAGGAGACACAGGCGAACATAAACGTGTGACAAAATGATATAAATAAATTTGCACATCTGACTGGGAGATCCGTTTATACTCATTTCATGTACAGAGAGAGACACAATTCTCTTGGATACCAAACTGTGCACGTGGCAAGAATTTAAAGCATATTCTCGTACTTTCGTGTCTGCCTTACAACAAGGAATAGCTCAGAATAAATAAAGTATATCGTGGCCCCTATTGATGCAGTTATAAACTAATGTCACGCAGAATACAACGAAGATTGTGTGCAGAATGAAATTTTCACTCTGTAGCGGAGTGTGTGTTGATATGAAACTTGCTGGCAGATTAAAACTGTGTGCCGGACCGAGACTCGCACTCGGGTACCGACACACGGCTTTAATCTGCAAGGAAGTTTCAAAGATTGTTTGTTTTTTACTGTGGGCAGAACATGAAGGTGCAGTATTAGCTTTGTGACAGTTAAAAAGTACACTGAGTATCTTAACGATGAATGTACGTGAACTGATATCAACCACTATGATCATCGTCAGTTTTCTGGCCTGTAAGCACGTCCTGGTTGTCTCCATTTTTTTTTTTGTTTGCAGCTTTCCTCAGGTTGTTGTGTCAACATCATTTAAGCAGTTAGCCTTCTCGTCCCCTGTAAACTCCCCTCTAAGACGAATTTATTTTTCTTGCTTAATTGTTTCGTGCTTTCTCTGCGCATATGGAATTCTTTTTCCAGTTGCATCCAGTAACTGCCTTTCTACATCTACATCTGCATCTACATAGATACTCCGTAAGCCAACGTCGGTGCGTGGCAGAGGGTACCCTGTACCAGTACTAGTCATTTCCTTTCAACCCGCAAATAGGGCGTGGGAAAAACGATTGTCTGTGTGCCTCCGTTTGTTGTTGTTGTGGTCTTCAGTCCTGAGACTGGTTTGATGCAGCTCTCCATGCTACTCTATCCTGCGCAAGTTTCTTCATCTCCCAGTACGTACTGCAACCTACATCCCTCTGAATCTGCTTAGTGTATTCATTTCTTGGTCTCCCTCTACGATTTTTACCCTCCACGCTGCCCTCCAATACTAAATTGGTGATCCCTTGATGCCTCAGAACATGTCCTACCAACCGATCCCTTCATCTAGTCAAGTTGTGCCACAAACTTCTCTTCTGCCCAATCCTATTCATTACCTCCTCATTAGTTACGTGATCTACCCATCTAATCTTCAGCATTCTTTTGGAGCACCACATTTCGAAAGCTTCTCTTCTTGTCCAAACTAGTTATTGCCCATGTTTCACTTCCACACATGGCTACACTCCATACATATACTTTCAGAAAATACTTCCTGACACTTAAATGTATACTCGATGTTAACACATTTCTCTTCTTCAGAAACGCTGTCTTTCCCATTGCCAGTCTACATTTTAAATCCTCTCTACTTCGACCATCATCAGTTATTTTGCTCCCCAAATAGCAAAACTCTTTTACTACTATAAGTGTCTCATTTCCTAATCTAATTCCCTCAGCATCACCCGACTTAATTCGACTACATTCCATTATCCTCATTTTGCTTTTCTTGATGTTCATCTTATATCCTCCTTTCAAGACACTGTCCATTCCGTTCCACTGCTCTTCCAAGTCCTTTGCTGTCTCTGACAGAATTACAATGTCATCGACGAACCTCAAAGTTTTTATTTCTTCTCCATGGATTTTAGTACCTACTCCGAATTTTTCTTTTGTTTCCTTTACTGCTTGCTCAATATACACATTGAACAACATCGGGGAGAGGCTACAACCCTGTCTCACTCCCTTCCCAACCACTGCTTCCCTTTCATGCCCCTCGACTCTTATAACTGCCATCTGGTTTCTGTACAAATTGTAAATAGCCTTTCGATCCCTGTATTTACCCCTGCCACCTTCAGAATTTGAAAGAGAGTATTCCAGTCAACATTGTCAAAAGCCTTCTCTAAGTCTACAAATGTTAGAAACGTTGGTATGTCTTTTCTTAATCTAGCTTCTAAAATACGTCGTAGGGTCAGTATTGCCTCACGTGTTCCCATATTTCCACGGAATCCAAACTGATCTTCCCCAAGGTCAGCTTCTACCAGTTTTTCCATTCGTCTGTAAAGCATTCGCGTTAGTATTTTGCAGCCGCGACTTATTAAACTGATAGTTCGGTAATTTTCACATCTGTCAACTCCTGTTTTCTTTGGGATTGGAATTATTATATTCTTCGTGAAGTCTGAGGGTATTTCGTCTGTCTCATACATTTTGCTCACCAGATGGTAGAGGTTTGTCAGGACTGGCTTTCCCGAGGCTGTCAGTAGTTCTGATAGTATGTTGTCTACTCCCGCAGCTTTATTTCGACTTAGATCTTTCATTGCTCTATCAAACTCTTCCCGCAGTATCATATCTCCCATTTCATCTTCATCTACCTCCTCTTCCATTTATATAACATTGCCCTTAAGTACATCGCCCTTGTATAGACCATCTATATACTCCTTCCACCTTTCTGCTTTCCCTTCTTTGCTTAGAACTGGGTTCCCATCTGTGCTCTTGATATTCATACAAGTCGTTCTCTTTTCTCCAAAGTTCTCTTTAATTTTCCTGTAGGCAGTATCTATCTTACCCCTAGTGAGATAAGCCTCTACATCCTTACATTTGTCCTCTAGAAATGCCTGCTTAGCCATTTTGCACTTCCCGTCGATCTCATGTTTGAGACGTTTGTATTCCTTTTTGCCTGCTTCATTTACTCCATTTTTATATTTACTCCTTTCGTCAATTAAATTAAATTTTTCTTCTGTCAGCCAAGGATTTCTACTAGCCCTCGTCTTTTTACCTACTTGATCCTCTGCTGCCTTCACTACTTCATCCCTCAAAGCTACCCATTCTTCTTCTACTGTATTTCTTTCCCCCATTCTTGTCAATTGTTCCCTTATGCTCTCCCTGAAACTCTGTACAATCTCTGGTTTAGTCAGTTTATCCAGATCCCATCTCCTTAAATTCCCACCTTTTTGCAGTTTCTTCAGTTTTAATCTACAGTTCATAACTAATAGATTGTGGTCAGAGTCCACATCTGCCCCTGGAAATGTCTTCCTAAATCTTTGTCTTACCATTATATAATCTATCTGAAACCTGTCAGTATCTGCAGGCTTCCTCCATGTATACAACCTTCTTTTATGATTCTTGAACCAAGTGTTAGCTATGATTAAGTTGTGCTCTGTGCAAAATTCCACCAGGCGGCTTCCTCTTTCATTTCTTACCCCCAATCCATATTCACCTACTACGTTTCCTTCTCTCCCTCTTCTTACTACCGAATTCCAGTCACCCATGACTATTAAATTCATCTGAATAATTTCTTTTATTTCATCACACATTTCTTCAGTTTCTTCGTCATCTGCAGAGCTAGTTGGCATATAGACTTGAACTACTGTCGTAGGCGTGGACTTAGTGTCTATCTTGGCCACAACAATGCGTTCGCTGTGCTATTTGTAGTAGCTTACCCGCATTCCTATTGTTTTATTCATTATTAAACCTACTCCTGCATTACCCCTATTTGATTTTGTATTTATAACCCTGTATTCACCTGACCAGAAGTCTTGTGCCTCCTGCCACCGTACTTCACTAATTCCCACTATATCTAACTTTAACCTATCCATTTCCCTTTTTAAATTTTCTAACCTACCTGCCCGATTAAGGGATCTGACATTCCACGCTCCGATCTAGTTTTCTTTCTCCTGATAACGACATCCTCTTGAGTAGTCCCCGCCCGGAGATCCAAATAGGGGACTATTTTACCTCCGGAATATTTTACCCAGGAGGACGCCATCATCCTTTATCCATATAGTAAAGCTGTATGCCCTCGGGAAAAATTACGGCCGTAGTTTCCCCTTGCTTTCAGCCGTTCGCAGTACCAGCACAGCAAGGCCGTTTTGGTTAGTGTCACAAGGCCAGATCAGTCAATCATCCAGACTGTTGTCCTTGCAACTACTGAAAAGGCTGCTGCCCCTCTTCAGGAACCATACGTTTGTCTGGCCTCTCAACAGATACCCTTCCGTTGTGGTTGCACCTACGGTACGGCTATCTGTATCGCTGAGGCACGCAAGCCTCCCCACCAACGGCAAGGTCTATGGTTCATGGGGGGGGGGGGGGGGGGGGTGCCTCCGTATGGACCGAAATTTCTCGTATCTTATCTTCTTATCTTCGTGGTCCTTACGCAAAGTGTATATTGGCAGCAGTTGAAGCGTTCGGCGGTCAGCTTCAAATGGAGGTTCTCAAAATGTTGCGCGGCCGATTATGTTAGTTCATTTCCCATTTGCGACTAGTACCATCTCTAGACTGACCAGGAAGTATTCGTGTGCGGCGTGGGCAGTGCTCATGATGAATATTTGGTCCACAAAAGTTGACATGATCAGGGCTGTGACTTTTGATAAATGTAAATAAAAACTTATTTTTGTGACCATAACGGGAAAATCAGAGATTCACAAAAAATATTTAATGAAAAGTAAAAAGCAGTCGTGATCGCATAAACAAGTTTGTTTAAAAATGGTGACCGGTTTCAATCTCTTTTACACCATCATCAGATCATATTACGAAGGTGACGGACAGAGACGGTGACACGGAGCAGAAACCGAATCTGCACGCGTGAACGGCAGTTGCTGACCTATGTCTCGTACTTACGGTTCCTGTTCCGATTTACATCTCCGCCTGTCACCTTTGAAGTATGATCTGATGATGGTTTAAAAAGATTGAAACCGGTCGCCATTTTTAAATAAATGTGTTTAGCCGATTAAGATTGTTTTTTTAATGTTTATCAAATAAATAAAACAATTCATTGTGTCAGTCACTTGCTTATTTTACCACTTTACATTTCGATCATTCACGTCATCAACTTCAGGTGTAGAAAGTTGTCGTTACATTGCTGGTGTTAGTGAAGAGAATAGACGCCTTTTCGCAGCAGCAGACGAAGTGCACCAAAAGACCCAACATAGTCTGAGTTGCACGTCGACTGTGCTCTTAACTAACGCCAGCAATGTTACACACTTCTCTACCAGAAAATTATGGCGAGAACTATCGAAAGGCGTAGCGGAATAGTAGAAAAGAGACTTATGCAGTCAACTGTTTTCTTTATAGTGGTCATAATGTTAAGGATCATTTGTGTATGTATCTGTATTGCGGGAAAGTAAACAGAATAATAATTTAAAACAAAGAATTAATATTATAGACAGAAAGCTTAGCTGTAATAAGCATTGTTGCAGGAGTCAAATTAAAATGGCTAAGAACAGAGCGGCCAGAGAGAAGATCGTCAAATCATAATGTCGTGTGTGCATTGTTTCTGGAATAGCTTAAGATAAAATTATCTTTGCACCTCTCCTCATCATATCACAGTTTTCATTTCTGGAAAATATTCTCGGGAAGGCATTACACTTGATGTCTTACGCTCCTCCTTTTGACGTGCGACTCTACCTCACCACCTCTTAAAGGTGCCTGACTAAATGGATGTGCTGCCTGCATGGAGCAGAGGAGACACAGCGGAATGTGCAATGAACAGCAAAAGAAACTGGTACACCCGGCTAATATCGTGTAGGGCCTCCGCGACCACGCAGAAGTGCCACAACACGACATGAAATGGGCACGACTAATGTCTGAAGTATTCCTGGATGGAATTGATGCCATGCATCCTGCAGGGCTGTCCATAAAACCGTAAGAGTACGAGGGGATTTGGTCTTCTGAACAGAACATTGCAAGGCATCCCAGATATGCTCAATAATGTTCATGTCTGGTGAGTTTGGCGGCCAGCAAAAGTGTTTGAACTCAGATGAGTGTTCCTGTAGCCATTCTGTAGCAATTCTAGACGTGTGGGGTGTCGCATTGTCCTGCTGGAATTGTCCAAGTCCGTCGGAATGCACAATGGACATGAATGGATGCACGTTATCAAACAGGATGCTTACGCACGTGGCACCTGCCAGAGTCGTATCTAGATGTACCATGAATCCCATATCACCCCCACTGCACATGCCCCACAACATTACAGAGCCTCCACCATCTTGAACAGACCCCTGCTGACACGCAGGGTCCATCGGTTCATGAGGCTGTCTCTATATCCGTACACGCCCATCCGCTCGCTACAATTTGAAACCAGACCCGTCCGATTGGGCAACATGTGTCCAGTCATCAACAGTCAATGCCGGTGTTGACGGCGCCAGGCGAGGCGTAAGGATTTGTGTCGTACAATCATCAAGCATACACGAGTGGGCCCTGGGCTCCCAAAGCTCATGTCGATGATGTTTCGTTGAATGGTTCACACGCTGACACTTGTTCATGGCCCAGAATTGAAACCTGCAGCAATTTCCGGAAGGGTTGAATGGTTCTCTTCAGTCACTGTTGGTCGCTTTCTTGCAGGATCTTTTCCCGGCCTCACCGATGTCGGAGATTCGATGTTTTGCCGCATTCCTGATATTCACGGTACACTCGTGAAATGGTCGTACAGGAAAATCCACACTTCATCGCTGCCTCTGAGATGATGACTCGGATCGCTCGTGCGCCGACTATAACACCACGTTGAAACTCATTTAAATCTGATAACCTGCCATTACAGCGGGAATAACTGATCTAACATCTGCGCCAGACACTTGTTGTCTTATATACGTGTTGCCGATTGCAGCGCCGTATTCTGCCTATTTACATGTCTGTGTATTTGAATACGCCCGCCTATCCCAGTTTCTTTGGCGCTTCAATGTATTTGGTGTGTTACTGTGTTTTTGGTTGTACACGCACATTCTCTCTGCGTAGGTACTCCATAATGACAGTACGAGCTGATGGCAGCATCAGTCTTTCGTGAGCTTACAAACACAGACAGTAACCAGCACAGGTCTGAACAGGCCCTGCCACTGGAGGCTACTGAGGACCAAAGCACTCCACACAGCGTTTTGTGTTGCCGAAGTTCCCTGTCACATTTCTGCATAATAATTTCCCGTGCGTCTGTGGGAGCAGCCATGCTCCGGAGCTGTGCCTGCGTTTTTGCACGGGCACTCGGCACATTACTGCTGAACTTTTCAGGCCGGATGTTCCTCGTACCCGACAGGCAACTGCAATCGACAGCACCGGCTACACAAAACATTTCGTAATCTGCTTTGAGATTTTCTGCCGTTTCATCCCGTTTCGGCAGCGCGTTGTTTCTGACAGGCATCGCGAGCAGTTCTGGTTTCCGCACGCTGGCGTACACAGGCAGCTGCGCCCTGGGGGCCTGTGGACAGCGAAATTGAAGCGGATGTTTGTTCCTGCACACCGAGCCGACTGTAAAGGCGCACAACAGAAAAGTCTTCTTCCATTAAATATAAAAAAATACTCTATTCGTGTAGTGACCCTCGGGCTAGTATCTACGGACAAGACTGCTCGTTTCCCAGTGCGAGTTAGTCACTTACTGACGCACGAGCAACTTCAGCCCGACTCGAGAAAATAAGGCCGGCCGCCGTGGCCGAGCAATTCTAGGCCCTTCATTCCGGAGCCACGCTTCTGGTACGGTCGCAGATTCGAATCCTGCCTCGGGCATGGATGTGTGTGATGTCCTTAGGTTAGAAAGGATTAAATATTTCTAAGTGTAGGGGACTGATGAATGGTTCAAAAGGGTCTGAGCACTATGGGACTTAACATCTGAGGTCATCAGTCCCCTAGAACTTAGAGCTACTTAAACCTAACTAACCTAAGGATATCACACACATCCATGCCCAAGGCAGGATTCGAACCTGCGACCGTAGCAGTCGCGCGGTTCCGGACTGAAGCACCTAGAACCACTCGGCCACCAGCGGCCGGCGGGACTGATGACCTCAGATGTTACGTCCCATAGTGCTTAGAGCCATTTGAACCGTTTTTGAGAAAATAAGCCAGTATATATGCACTCTGTGTCACTTAAGCGGCTTCTGCGGTCGAATGAAAGAGACTGATGTTCTCATTACAAGCGAAGTATACGAATTAAAGCAACCAAGTTATTTAACATCTCATACTACTGTGCAATTGATTTTTGATATTGGACTGTGTAATTTTTTATCTTTTTTATTAGCACTACTGGTACAGGTTAATAATCAGCACCACAGTATGAAAGTTCACATATTAAAATCAAAGAAATAACATCCCTAGGTCGCAAAACTTATGTCTTTTGACCTAAGTTTCGGCACTACCATGATGCCTTCATCAGAAGTAAAACATTCGAACTGGCCTATAACATAAGTACAAAAATTATGGGACTTTTTTTATATAAGTGTAAGTACTGACTAACAGAAGAACAAAGAAAGAGTACTTAAACGTCACGTATTAAATAAAAATCAAGCGATAAAGCTATAGTCACAAAATTTTTGAAAAAAATGCGTGGAAGGCAAGCCGCTATGGGCTACTCACACAGGTCGAGCTACAGGTAGGGTCAGCCTGAGGCGCCGACTTTAGCAGTTGCGGGCAGAGTGCCATCTAGTGGCGCAGATACAAACAGGCTACTTAACATTCAAAATATAGACAGATGAATATTATGCGGAACATGAAGTAAACGGCAATATTTTAACTGACAGCAGCAGGCATGGTAATATTTTGTCTACGTGAGAGGTTAGAAGTACTTTTTAAAGGCTGAAAACGCTGTAATGGAATTGCAGGGGGAGCTGTGACTCAGCGCGTGAAAAACGATGTAACATAAAATGCAGCCAATATAAACCATTTAATAAACAAAATATTATGAGTCTACTTAGATAGAAAAAAACATTTCGGTAACTGCGAGAAGAAACACGAAATCAAATATCAAGTAACGGCCTTAGACCGTTTAAGAAGCTTTTTTACGTAATTGTAGCGTCTCATTAAGAATTAGGCCATCATTTCGAGAAATATGCTTAAAAATTTCTAATTCTTTGAGAGTATTTATTCTACGCCCTTTCTTCTCGGTGTGCAAAATATTGATATCGTGAACAGCTCTAAGCGCGTGACCTGCAATCAGAAGGTGACCGGCAAAGTACAAATTTCACATATTATTTACGCATAATGTCAGGTCATTTCAGTATGTCAATTCTGTCAATATAATTCTGTTAGAAGTGAAGAACAGCAGGTGTCTGTACGCCAGAAGTAGGGTGTCTGATTTGTAAGCACAGTCATACACTGACGAAAAAAACTGCAACACCACAAAACAATTAATGTTGAGTAATGAAATTTCGCGAATTCGTTTGTTTAGGTAACATATGCAAGTGATTAACATTGCAAGATCACAGATTAATGCAAGCACGAGATAAACGATTCTGGTACATTAATAACCAGTGTCACTGCCATACTGTTGAATGCAAGCATGGAAACTTGCATGCTTTGTGTTGTACAGGTGCCGGATGTCAGTTTGTGGGATGGAATTCCATGCCTGTTGCACATGGTCTGTCATTACAGGAACAGATAGTGCTGTTTGTGGTCGCCGCTTAAGTTGTCATCCCATTATGTCCAATATGTGCTCGATTGGAGACAGATCAGGTGGTAGACCAGGCCAAGGAAGCAAGTCGCCACTTTATAGTGCAACGTGATTTACAACAGTGGCACGTATGCGAGCTTCATCCTGCTGGAAAACACGCCCTGGAGTGCTGTTGGGTGCACATGGCAGCACAACAGGTCCAATGACCAGACTGACGTACAAATTTTCAGTCAGGGTGCGTGGGATAAAGAATGCTCCTGCTGTCATACGAAACCGCACCCTAGACCATAACTCCAAGTGTAGGTCCAATTTTTCTACGACATAGACAGGTTGGATGCAGGCTCTAATCTGGCCTCCTAATTAACACACGGCTATCAGTGGCACCGATTCACAACCAGCTGTAAACAAGAAACAAAACAGGCCTTCACTCTGCTCTCCAAAGAGCTCTCGCTGGACACTGCTGACGTCGCTAAGTGTGTGGTTTTGGGTCGGCGGAATGCACGCTACAGGGCTTCTGGCTCGAAGATGTCTCCTTAAAGTACCGATTTGTAACAGTTCGTTGTGACACTGTGGTGCCAACTGCTGCTCAAAGTACTGCTGCAGATGCAGAACCATGCGCGACAACCGTACGCTGAACATGATGGTCTTTCATCACGGTAGTGCCTTTTGGCCGCCCAGAGCTTGGTCTTCTTGCGACTGTAGATTCCAATGGACATCGCTGCCAGCTGTCAAGTACGGTGGGTATATGCCTGCCAAGTCCTTATGCAATACCGCAAAAGGAATATCCAGTTTCTCGTAGCCCTGTTACACCACCTCGTTCAAACTCAGTGAGGTGTTGATAATGGCTTATTCGTCGCCTTTAAGACCTTCTTGATTAACGTCAGCTCCCATTCCCATTATCAAAGGCAACTAAAGCACAAGACCGTACAGCGTGAATTTGAAGCAAACGTGATTTGCGTCTTCATAGTGACGCTCCAAGCGGCATTCTTATGCGACTGGCGCGAAATTTGAATAGACATTATCTTTCAGATGTAGAGACATGTTTGTAAGCTTTCGTTTACGTCGCATAACTCCTTCTTGGTGTTGCGATATTTTTCTGTCAGTGTACATTTATACATATCATAAAATAAAGTCTCACGTCACATTTTTCTGTCTGTATGTCGTGGATGATCTCAGGAACCCCTTTAGGTATTTTGATAAGGTTGTCAGCCGGCCGTTGTGGCCGAGTGGTTCTAGGCTTTTCAGTCCGGATGTGTGTGATGGAGACAGATGTGATGGATGGGCATGGACATGGATGTGTGTGATGTCCTTAGGTTAGTTAAGTTAAGTAGTTCTAAGTCTACGGGACCGATGACCTCAGATGCTAAGTCCCATAGCGCTCAGAACCATATGAACCATTTTTGAAAAGGTTGTCACTCATACATGGTGGCCAGAAACAGCCTGGAAAGCTTTTAAGGGTGTTGCAGGGCAGGCTGCGCTGGGAAACAGTTGTTAAGAAAATAATTCGATACGTTACACCGTTTCCGAATTAATTGGCAATGAAGTTAGTCAATCAGACCGTTGCGCGCGGAAATACAAGTAGTCCGCAGGATACAGTTAACGTTACTTGTTTCCATAGCGTACATAGTAGCGCACTAGACTCCTCAGCCTTAAGCTCGGGTCGATGCTCCCTACTGCCCAGCCAAATTTTTCTGTCGACCTGTTGTTCAGTTTTAGGAAATCAAACGAGGAACACGTTTGGCGACGCCGTCCGCGGTCGGCAGCTTGAATTTGTGAGCGCAAAGGCCTGATTGCCTAACTTCAATGCTAATTATCTCGGAAAGAGCGCAACGTACTGAATATTTTTTCTTAACGGTTATTACACATCACGATCTACCCTGCAACACACAAACTTTTCGGGTTGCTCCTGATCTTCTGACCACACTGCAGACAAACTGATCCACGTGTGTGTAAACACTGAAGCGCCATGCAAACTTGTACAGGCATGCGTATTCAAATACAGATATATGTAAACAGCCAGAATACGGAGTGGTGGTCGGCAAAGCTTACATCAGATAAAAAATGTCTGTCGCAGTTGTTAGATCGGTAACTGCTGCTACAATATCAGGTTATCAAGATTTAAGTCAGTTTGAACGTGGTGACATAATCTACGTACGAGCTATGGGACACAGTATCTCCGAAGAAGCGATGAAGTGGGGATTTTCCCTTACGACTATTTCACGAATGTGATGTGAATATCATGAATCCGGTAAAACACCAGACCTCCGACATCGCGAAGACTGAAGAGAATCGTTCAACCCTTCTGCAAATTGCTGCATGTTTCAGTGCTGGGCCATCAACAAGTGTCAACGTGCGAAACATGCAACGAAACATCATCGATATAGGCTTTCGGTGCCGAAAGCCCACTCGTAGACCCTTGATGACTGCACGATCCAAAGCTTTATGCCTCTCCTGAGCCCGTCAACGCCGACGTTGGACCGTTGACGACAGGAAACATGTTTCCTGGTCGGACGAGTCTCGTTTCAAATTGTATCGAGTGAATGGGCGTGTACGGGTATGGAGATAACCTAATGAATCCACAGACCTTACGTGTCACCAGGGGACTGTTCAAGGTGTTGGAGACTCTGTAATGGTGTGGGGCGTGTGTCTAATTACGACTCTGACAGGTGACATGTACGTAAGCATTCTGTCTGATCACCTATATTCATTCATGTCCAATTCCTCACCAGAGTGGCTTCAGGAACACTGTTCTAAGTTTAATCACTTCCGCTGGCCACCAGACTCCCCAAACACGAATATTACTGAGCATATGTGGGATGCCTTGTGACGTGCTGTTCAGACGAGATCTCGACCCCCTCGTACTCTTGCGGATTTATGTACAGCCCTGCAGGGTTCATGGTGTCAATTGCCTCCAGCACTGCTTCAGACATTAGTCGAGTCCATGCCACGTCCTGTTGCGGCGGTTCTGCGTGCTCGCGTGGGCCCTACACAATGTTAGGTAGGCGTAAAAGTTTATTTGATTCTTCAGTGTAATGATGGGTCTGAAATACACGTCATCTGCTCCACTTCTAAATGGCGTTTGGAGTGAGTTCTCGTGGAAATGATGGGAGTTACGAGCTGGTCAGCTAGATAGCTGGCGGAATCTAGCGGGAAGACCGGTAAATTTTCACCACAACACCAGAGAGCAGTGAAGCTTGACCAGAATCTATCTCTGCATATCGCAAATCAAAATCCCCCGGGCTAGTCTCAGGGACTTCCGTAGGAATTTTCACCCGTATTTATTATTAGATAGACTCATTCACGGAGTAAGGTTTGTCTATGCTTATTATAAACAGAAGTTCCTCACGGCGTTTTCGTTTCTGTAAGTGAAGATAATCACAATAACTCGTAATGACTGCAGTAGTAGCAGTAGCTCTATTAGGAAATTCATAGTCGTGCGTTATGACCCGACTTCAGTCTAAGTATTGGTTTGCCGTCTTATGTTTTACTGCCGAAGTTGGCTCACAAGGAGACATCGCCAATTGGAACTCATACTTTAAAAAGAAAAGAGCACATTTCAAGATGGCAGCAGCAGCAGTTGATCCTGCGCGCAAATTTGGGCCGTAATTCTGATAGTGCGCAGTTATGACCTCCTGAAAGTACAGCTTTCAAACTTTACCGCGCACAAGTCGTTTGTCACTCACTCCCTGTCCCCTACAGTCGGCTAACGCCCGAGCGCGAAGCTGGGCGCAGCGGACTGCCAAGAACCGCCATTCTGTTCGCGAGAAGTTGAAGACGAGGGAAGAGGATATAGGCGCCCAACATGTTTGGAATATTTATCGGGAACATATGTTATATATGCCATAAATACTAAGTACTATTACTTAGTAATGAACCAACTTACAGAACAAACATGTTAAATATTACTTCAACAATATTCTCGTATCGGTGTCCTGCAACTATTTATACGTCACAAGAACAAAATGAAAAAACTAAGCAACTCAAGAATTATTATGATATGAATGACTTTTGATTCACAATTTAATCATGCCAGGAATAGCGCATCTGTAGCATAGGTACTTCGCTTTAACAGTGTCAATTTTAAAATCAAAAGGAAGACTAGCGCTCAACACCGATGTTAATAACCAAATAGCCTGCCTACTTCTCGCGTGAACGACTCATTCGTTGTACTCATTTATGTACTTTGCGTTTGTGAATAGTAACATAAAAACGTTCAAAGCAACAAGGTCTCTGGCACCAGCTACAGGTTACTGACCGCGAACTTTGACGCAGTTACCAAAGCATGTTACGAATGTCAAAACAGTAGTTCACGAAACTCTAACTCCACTGTGCAGTACTTCTCGCTTGGCCGTCAGGCGGCTCTCGTGGGACGGAGCGAGTGATAAAGAAACGCTGCACTCTAAAGCTTAAAAACTTTACTTTCAGGAGGTCATAACAGCATACTGCCAGAATTATGGCCCAAATTCTCGTGATGAATAGATTACTGGAGGTGGTATCATGTAAGTGTGTTTTTTTCTCTTTAAAATATGAAATAAAGTTGGTGACGTTCTTTTCTCACATAGTATGACTGGTTCTGTCCGAGAGCCAGGAACTGTTCAATTATTAATGTCTTTACCCTGTTGTGTTTATTACGGAAAAGCTTGCATTTTATTCTTTCAATGAATGGAGACATTTTTGTATTGAGTGTGTGGAGCACTACTTATGGACCTTCACGGTTCACAGCAATATTTTGTTTCATTGAAAGCGTATATTACGTTAGCAGAAATATTTACCTGTAACTTCTACCTATTTTCTGTGAATTTCAAGCATCTTTCACAGTGTTACATTGCCGATCATTTTATGTACGTCGACAAGTTCTATGAAGGTGTTAAGATTTTGCTTTTTTCTTCCATTATGAAACGCTACGTCAGAATCCATCCACCCATCCATCTTCCCACCAATCATGCTCTAACAGATCATGCTCTAACAGATCCTCAATTTCCTTCACCTTTAGTCTTTTCAGAAATTTTTATGCGTGAGCTATCAAGCTTTTACCTATTTCTCTGGCAGTTATATCTTTAGGAGTGCCTGGTGATATTCTACCCAAGGTTAGATAGCATGCCTGCTGTAACTTGAATAACCATTTCCCCTGATTATTTTAAAAATATTGAAGGAACGTTATCTGCGTCTTCTGTGTTGTTTGATCGGAAGTCTGTAAGCTGTGGAAAAATTATTACTGATTAACTTCCTCTCAGTGGACGAAATGTTTGCTATAGAGAGGTTATGAGAGCTCCGACACGAAATAATAATTATGCTACAAATTTGTGTGTTTGCAGAATTAGTGATCGTAAGTGAATTTTATCCATAGTGGATGCTGTTGAACTTCGTGTCTGTTCCTGAATAGGATGTAGATAAATTTCCGCTACCAGTCACAATAAAAGGTTATTTATTCGTTCAAATGGTTCAAATGGCTCTAAGCACTATGAGACTTAACACCTGAGGTCATCAGTCCCCTAGACTTAGAACTACTTAACGTAACTCACCTAAGGACATCACACATATCCATGCCCGAGACAGGATTCGAACCTGCGACCGTAGGAGCAGCGCAGTTCCGAACTGAAACGCCTAGAACAGATCGGTCACAGCGGCCGGGTATTTATTCGTCACAAGACCGGTTTCGGCCTTGCGCCCATCCTCAGGTGTTTATACATTCATTTACATGTTTATAAAAAAATGGTTCAAATGGCTCTGAGCACTATGGGACTCAACTGCTGAGGTCATTAGTCCCCTAGAACTTAGAACTAGTTAAACCTAACTAACCTAAGGACATCACACACATCCATGCCCGAGGCAGGATTCGAACCTGCGACCGTAGCGGTCTCGCGGTTCCAGACTGCAGCGCCAGAACCGCGCGGCCACTTCGGCCGGCTATATGTTTATATTGCTGGTGATCAATAAAGATGAAGTATCATTATTATAATGATGATTTATCTTTATTTAACTCCAGGATCACGTACATGAATGTATATATGAATGTATAAACACCTGTGGATGGGCACAAGCCCGTAACCGGTCGTGTGACGAATAAATAATCTTTTATTGTAACTGGTAGCAGAAATTTTTCTGCACCTTGTTAGTGACCCATTCCATCAACTTAATAAGGGAAAGTAGGGGAACAGTGTGCACGTAAGCAAAAATTATTCTACAGAAACATTCATAAGAAACAAAGTAAAACCTACTGTTTGTAACCGTGCCATAGTTTATCTACTTTTACCGTACTAAGTCATATTAAGTGTAAAATACAACGCAAAGAAATTTAATTGAAAATATTCCAAAGATACTTTTGCCCACGACTCCTCATCTCATACGGTAATTATCTGCAGTGATTGGGCAATTGTGTCCTCGAGAACGGAAGCTGAATATTAGATATACATGAGTGAAAATAATCGCCATTCAAATTAAAATATATCTACCAGTTTATATTAGGAAATTTGAATATTGAAATGAATTTAAACAGAAACGAGGAATGTGTGATCACTGTCATTACAACAAAATTCAGATGTCCGTTTCTTGGATAAGCAGTGAACCCAAACAGTTTTCTCCAGTGCGTGCAGCATTTTTCTAAGCAGAGCAGCCAGCACGTCTGTACCACTCTTTTTCGTTACCCACGTCACCGCAGACCAACACAACTCATCCGCTTCTTTACTATGCGTAGGTAGTGATGTCAATGCGCCAGTAAACGATCATTATGATCATCTTCATCGTCATCATCACAAATAACGGATATGTCTCATACCTCAGGTGATTTTGGTTTTTCTTCCTTCTGGTTATCTTTCCCTCCTTCTCTGGCGGCTCAATAAAGCAACTACGTACGTTTTTGTTTATCAACCCTGTCCATTGTTCCTTCAATTCCTTACGTTTTTCTTCATCTCCGCGTCTTCCAGCTTCTTTTACAAGGGGGTGTGCACCTGTTTCCTATTAGCGCACCCTACTTTACTGTTATGTACTAACCCCATCCGTCCTTGTATGTCAAATTATTATATTTAGACAGCAAATATGGCCAGTAATATAATTAGTTACAGATTTTAACGACATGTTTGGATAAATCAGTAATAACAGTAAGTTTACAATCTCATCTTCTGTCTGCTGAAAATAAAAATAAAAAATAAAAAAAAAACTGGGTTGTTTTGTTCGTCCCACATGCAGTATTCCACAGCTTAATGGCGCCTGTCTTCTTATTCCTCTTCGTTAATTGCAGGAATCAGAAGAGGGTAACAATAGTCAGAAGTCTACATCTACATATATACACCACTAGTCACCAAGGTGTGTGTGGCGGAGGGCACAATTCGCGCCAAAGTCATCACTCCCCCCTCCCCCCCCCCCTCCCCCCTCCCCCCTCTCTGTTCACTCGCGGATCGCGCGAGAAAAACGACTGTCTGAACGCCTCAGTACGAGCTCTTATTTACCTTATCTTTGAATGGTGATCATTGTGCGATTGGTGGTAATAATATATGCTCTACATCCTCGGTGAAGGTCGGATTTCGGAATTTAGTGAGCAGCCCCTTCCGTTCAGCGCGCCGTCTATCTGCAAGAATGTCCCACTTCAAACGTTCTAAGAGATATGTATGTTTACCATGATATTGAAATGAATGCGTACGATTACCCACTGCGTACAGTTGTCCAACTCTCCTATAAGCCGTCGGCACACGAACCATAGTTTCGAACGTTGATCACCGAGTTCCTCGTGTTGCTGAACGCTCAGAACCGATGCGATTTGCACACACGGTACGTATACTCAACTGGGTATACGCGACAGCACCTCGCTCCGGGGCTGTTGTCGGCTGTATCCGGGTCGCACACAACGCTGTTTACGAAATGGACGGGCGTAAAATTCCTACCTTACCTCTATTAAAACACACATTTAGTTCCTTGTCCTTATGCTAGCCATGTTGTTCGGTCTGTGGTACAGACTTCAGTATCCATGAACATATAAGGCAGAAAGGAAAGTACTATGTCCATTCAATAAGGAAATCGGCTTATAAAAGTTCCATTACAAATAGTGCAATACAGACTTACAATACTTCTCAGCATGAAATAAAAATTATTTCCTAAGGTCATTCTTGCTTGAACACTGTTCCTATTAAGCAGCAGAATCTTTATAAAGTGTGATATACTAACTTAAAACAGAAAGTGCAAAATGTCTTAGAAAGTGTAAAATATCTTGCTGAAAGTAGTACAAGCTGCCTTGTAGTTTAAACCAATCGAACAAACTCACCCCTCAGAATAAGTGCACTTATATTTTCCATAACATCGAATATTACAGAATATACTTATTAGTTTAATAAAAGTCATGTTGTATCAGAACCCTTTAGAAAACGCATAGGCCAATTTAAAAAGATTTGGGTCCAGTAAGACGTGAACGAGCAACACAGCAACCGATACCTTACGATCCTGCGAGTGCGCTTATTGCGCTATACCGACCATAGCCGTTACAGGACCCTACTTTGCATTTTGGAGAAAGTCTTAATCGTATGTATATTATTATCTGACTTTTAATTTTAAAAATGTTTCCACGAACATCCCATTTTTTACGGATCCACCATAAGACATTGCCTTGAATCGGATTACTTACATGATACTGAAGTTACAATAATTCTTTCTCGTCATTTTATTAAAACATATAATACAACTAACGATGTGTTTTCGAGAGATCCACAATTTTATGATGATTATAAACGCTACACATACATACGGACCTTAAGTGAAAGCCAACATGGTGTCTCGCGACTGTGTACTGAAGATAAATGTCGTGCATGTGATGTAGATGGCGTTCTTACATCTCACTGCTCAACGTTCAAACGCACGTTCAGAATGTCTGTCACGTTTAATATTGTTCCTCCCGTTCAGAAAGTCTCCCCAGGATGCTCCTTCCACGCTATGACATCAGAAACTCGACTGACTAGCTGTCAATGTTCGAATGCACAGTCCGTCTGCCGACGGCTTTATTCATAAGAGTCCACACACATCTACGTTCGTTCACTGCACTACTAAATATATTTCGATTTCTAGCCTTCAGTTTGGTGCTTAGAAGAAAACAGTGCAGCAGATATACTGGATACAGTTTGTAATTCGGTGTAACAGTGTGGCGTAGCACAATTACAGTTACAGTATGAGGAAGTCAGATTGCGGGTGCAGCTGTGATGGTATCGACACTTGGAGCGGTCGCAGATAAGGCGGAACTACAGAGGAGAGTTACCGGCTGCGTGACGTGACAGCTTGAGGAGGCTTTGCACACGCCTTCACTACCACCAATGCCGAAGAACTCTGGTAGCGTGGAGCGAGGGATGTGATTCGTATCTGTCGCAGTAGAGGGTATGAATGCTACAATCAAGGTCCATTACCAGTCCTGAAGTGGTACTTCCATCAAAAGTCCCGAAAAGCGTTTCGTGGAAGTTCGATAACCAGAAACTGAGTCAATTACCAAAATAGCTTTCTAGGGTGATAATATTTGCACTTGACTTAATATTCAGCACATCGTTCACAACTGCTGATAAAGTTGCACATAAAATGTCGACGCGCATGAAGTTACGAAGATACGTTTCTGAAGTTCTGTCACTCAGCGATGTAGGGAGGTAGCGTAAGTGGCGAACACACTAGATTTTCATATCAGAAGACTGCCCCAGAGGAACTGAATCGTTCAGTGTTAATTTGTGAACTGACATCTTGTAAGAATCTACATATGGCGAGTGGCTGAATTTAATCACTCTTGTCGATTGTCGCCGCCAGTACATCATTATGTCTGGAATATCAAAACGGGAAAGGTTTTACAAATGTCGCAACTAGTCATAAAATTTGTCCGCTTTTTAGATTATTTAATTAGCAACATGTTTCGAGGTTACTTCTCATCATCAAGCTATAGTGCCAGTGCAAAATTTTTAAACACAATTGCATATAGATTTTAAAGTGTCTTTGTATACTTTCGGCATGTGCTGCTGTCATCCTGCGGGGGGAAAAGAAGGATAACCTAACAAGAGGCTATGTCACTTTGTATGTTGGTCTGCCTTTCCCATGAAAACCTATTAAACTATAACTCACTTGTTGTGGTGTGGCAGTCTTCTTATGGTGTGTTGGTGCACATCAGTTTCTATGGCTCTTCTGAACTTTTTAGCCAATGTTCACAAACTTCTAAAGATAATTTGACACATAATAGCACAAACAAATCAACCACACAGAAAGTAAGATGGCAGTCGAAACAAAGCTTATATCAGTTTAGTATCAGTATATCGACAATGATGTGTTCAGTCACTTGCAGTGTCTTCTGCACATCTCGCGTTCACACCATTGATGTTGGCTGGCAGATGTCATCTACTATATATAAAAATCAGAGTGTATGTTTCCCAAACCCCTGAATCGATTTCAGCCAAATTGGACACAGATGTAGCAGACCTCATGAGTATTAACACTGTGGGGTTTATAACATCCTAACTCCAGTAGGAGCGGAGATACAGACAAAAACAGGTTTTTTCCAGCCCCTGGCATATACCCTGCAGTACATAACCGGCTTTGCAGGGTTGTCTACGTGGCCAAGGCAAGAAATGGTTTTCTGGGTCCTGACACATAGGCTGCCCTGCATGACAGGCTTGTCAATGTTGGAGTAATATCAGCTTGCTTCATCAACGTGCTTTGCATGGCGGCCTGTACATCAGGGGCAAATTAATGATTTTGAATCCCCTGATGTGTAGTCCTGCGTAACAGGCATGTTGTCGGAGTAGTGTCGGCCTGCGTTATTGAAGTATATTGCAGCGTGCTAATGAGTATGCCTGGGACAGACTGAAATGGATAGAGGAGGGGACGGACAGAGCAAGGGAGAGGATGGTTAGATGCATGAGACATGTAGAAGGTATAGGGCGGCGATGAGCAGTTGGAAGATGGAGAGGGGATGTGGAAGTAGTGAGAGAGTGGGAGGAAGATGATATGGTCAGAGGGAGGCTGGTGGAAGATATGGTCAGAGAGAGGGTGTAGGAAACGAACACGGAGAGGGGGAGCAAAGAATGAAAACACCGAAAGTCTGGGGAAGAAGAGATAGGCTGATAGAGGTGGGAATATGAGGATGAGGTAGAGAGACGGATGGTGGAAGAGGTAGGCACAGACACACGGAAGATGAGTTGTGTTATCTATGTTTCCAACAAATGCATGATGCATGAGCGCAATACATACCCGAACTGTACAAAGAAAAGTCAAAATCTATGTGCACTTTAGCCTGATGATGAGATGTAACCTTGAGACATGTTGCTAATTATATAATTTAAGTACTCAACGAATTGTATGATTGGTAAAGGTAATTAATTGTAAAACCTATTCATATTTTTGAGAATGTCAGTATTGCTTTAAGTTACTGTATATTCACTGTACTAAAGAGAGGGAGAAAGAGACAGAGATAGTAACCGGTGATCAGGATTAACGAGGACCGGCTAAACGACATTCTATTGTACTTGAAATGTTGTTTTCCCAATAATCAATTTTCTTTTTAAAAACTGTCTTTACTTTTTGACTTGCTTTTGTAAGTGACAAGAAATATACCAGTGAGTGACAAGAAATGTCTTGCTAAATAGCAATATATGCTTGCCTCCCTCCGTTATCACAAAAGGAATTACCTGCGGACAAGATTAAGCGTCACCGCCGCCCCCGCCGCTGTTGCTGCGATGCGCAGTAGCAGGGTGTTCGGGGCGCGGTATCTGGCGGCGGCAGGGCGGCCGTACGTCCCTATCTGTGTCGGCTGACCTGTTTTCTTCTTGCCACGCCCTGCTGGCGCCGCCCCCACGCCGGGCCACCGTTCCTCACCGCCGCCCCGCCGCCCCCGCCGTGCACGGCGACAAACGGCAGAGTGGGGCGGCGCCTTGTTTGCGCCGTGTACCGCTAGCCAAATTGCCTGCCGATGCCAGCACGGTCGCCATCTTTCATCGCAGTCTTTTGTCCTCCGCCTCGGTTTCCCTCTGGTTGCGTACGGACCGCAAACTGTACCGCAATCCACCCCGTGTTTCTATTGCTTAGGATCCTTTCGAGCTCTATAACGGCCAAATATTCCCTGGTGCTAGCAATTTCTTGATTTATCGACTCCCCTATATTTTATTCCTCCACGGCTTTAGTACGACTGCAAGCTGTTGTACAGTGGCGTAAAGCTACATTCCGGCAGATAGCTTCTAATATATCTGAATTTCTGAAGAGAAAGATAACATGCCATACTAACAATAGATACAAAAGTACAGGTCAGAGAGATTTTAAGAGAAGTGGCGGCTTGCTCAAAAAAAAAAAAAAAATTAATAAATAAATAAAATAAAATAAAAAAAACGGAATGACGATTGAATCCCGACCGCTAAAGTTCATGTTTTTATAGTTTGTCTTGAGTAGAACTCGGCTATTTGGGCCTAAAGCTAATATATCTCGAAACATTTAATTTACCTGTATAAGAATCGTGGCAGTGGTCAAAGAATATGCATCCTAATCATTTGAGTGCTGCCTTATAGGTAATCTCTAGTCTGTAGTTTCGGTAAGAAGTATGCCATCTTCCTCATTCGTGTACAAGTAACTGATAAAATTTCAGCATCTGTCTGGATATTATCAGATCCGTAGCTTCAGATGAATCAATGAAAATAGCGTTTTCTTCCACTTCTTTTTCATATATTGTAGCTACGAAGGGAAGTTGGTAATGCATTGCGTGCAAAACTAATCTATCTGGCTTGAGTGTTCTAGTATTGATTTGGTGCATATATTTCTTCCACACAACTAGAGTAAGGTAGACTACACTCTCAGAACTAAAAGAAAGCCATATCATTTGTACTTATCTTTATGTGTGTTCAAAAGACATAAATGCAGTCCCTCTCACAAGAGGCTTGTCTAACCCTACGTGTCGAAATCTGCCCCTACATTTTTTGTACGGGGAGAATACACTGAAAGAAATACAATGTCAAGATTATAGCTGCTAAGACTTGCTACAAAAACATTTCAAGAAAATGTCAAAATCTGCCAAATTCGTAGCTCGCCAGGCGACGGGTGGAATGTTTACCTCTGCTGTAACTGTAGGAGGCAGCACGTGCACAAAATGGCGGATTCATGTCGTTGGTTGACGCCACATCGGTAAACAAATAATACGGCGCAACGCGATGGTAATTTGTACAGTTAATTTCAGTTCCATAGATAGTTTTTCTGACACAACTGTTCTCAGTTACTTTATGTTCAAATTTGCAACCCGTTTAATATCCATGATAAATAGCAGTTGTCTTTGTAATTTCGCTAAGTTTTAACAATGGAGATGAAACAGAATTAATTTTCTTTGTGGTTCCTCCGTATGCTCTTGCTAATAGCATTTGTCTTCGTGTGGGTTTGAGAGTTTCACTTTAATGTGGAGTCCAGTTAATGTTTTTCAACCTTGCAAGGATGAAATATGAAGAACGTGGTGCGCTATCCTGAAGACCTCGATATGTGCTATTATTACTAGACAATTTAAAAATATTCATTAGAATGATGTCACGTTTCCTTACAAATTGTGGAAGCCATACAGGACACAGAAAATATCTCGCACCAGTCCATGAATTGTGGTTAGAACTATGATTGACGTGTGAAATCAAGTACAGACCAAAAACAGAGTGCCTTCAAAGTACAAAGAAAACGTGTAGAGTTATAACTTGTAGTGAGAAAGAAAAGGCTATAAAGTGTTTGGTTTAGTGAATGAGGACGTAAATGCTTACATATAAACAGTGCTCAAAGCCAGTTTCGTGTCGTAAAATCTGAACACGAATTTTTATAAATGGAAGAAAGATTTATAGGTAGTGCGACATATGCCCGAAAATGAAACTTGCAAAAGTGTGAAAGAATAACTATTATAACGATTAGAACTATTCGCGAGAGTCATTACACTAGTACCAAAAGAAATATACGATACTGGGCGCTCTGCATTGCAAGTGAGATGAACACTACCGATTTCCAGGCTTCTTCGACCTAGTTAAACAAATGCAAGAAATTGCACGGAAAAGGAAGTCGTAAAATTACGAATTTTACCTGAACTAAACGTGTAGAGGTGACGTCATTAGTAGGTAATATTATAGAGAATGTTAAGTCCCATAGTGCACAGAGCCATTATTATAGAGAAATTAGTAGCTGAATTGAAGACGAAGCTTCTTATTAGCTCCTTAAATGCTGCGCACTTTATCATTTCGAGAGAAAAGAAGAGTCGCTTGTGCAATCGATGATTGCTATGACAATCGTATACGACAAAACCAGTCATAGATGTTAGTGAGTTACTGTTTTCAGATTATTATCTGCCTTCAGGAATATAAAGGCAAACGGGGACCAAAGATAAAAAAATGACTGTTTTCTTGCTAAAATCTTGTAATCGATGAAGAAAAATTAGGAAAAATGGGGAAGAATAATTTTCAATGTTACATCCGAAACGTCTTCTTCCCATTTGGAGAAACTAATTCATTGCATTTGTTGGACTCCTGGCCTGGATACATTGACACCCCTGTCTTTAGGAGGACGAAAAGACTTTTAATACAACACAGACCCCACCCAGAACCAACAGTGTAATTCTGCCTCTCGATAAAAAAATTTTGCAACAGTCTAAAATATTTTTCAAAAAACTTTCGAGAAATATAATTTCCGTTAGCTCTTCGGCATTTCAGGATTATCAGCGGAACGATATTACTAAACTTCAGCCATTTCTACAATCTACGGCATTTTTCAGTAAACTTCCGGGAAATATAATTTTCGTTAGCTCTTTGTCATTTCAGATTTATCAGAGGAACATTATTATTAAACTTCAGGCATTTCTGCAGTGAGAGTTTGCATCACCACATTTCACGAATTTGAGCAAGTACACCTGGTGCGGTACGCACACAACATGCAGAACAACGGTCGTGACCATTTCTTACTCCATTCCAGTTTTGCTTAAATAAAATTGGTATTTACTGTGAAGTGCACGAATGCATTAATTTTTCTTTTATGAGGTGCACCTGGTGTAAGGAAAATGTTTCTTTCTTTTTTCGTCATTCAACAGACACTTCAAATTTTTGTGACGAATAAACAACGAACTGTATTTCATTGCTAACAAAATATATATTGCCGACCGCGGTGGCCAAGCGGTTCTAGGCGCTTCAGTCCGGAACAGCGCGACTGCTACGGTTGCAGGTTCGAATCCTGCCTCGGGCATGGACGTGTGTGTGATGTCCTTAGATTAGTTAGGTTTAAGTAGTTCTAAGTTCCAGGGGACTGATGACCACAGAAGTTACGTCCCATAGTGCACAGAGCCATTTGAACCATTTGAACCAAAATACACATTATTGAATAATTATCATAAGAGGTATGCCACAGGAATTGTTGTAAGATATTTAATGTCAACAAATTCAAGTCCCGATTGATGGAAGTCGTCAGTATGGAACATCACACACTTCCTTGCTTTTGTTTCCTCTGCAAGTCATGTGTATAAGAACTACATCTGCAACAGTTTAGCTGTCGGAACGAAATGCATGTTACTCAAAAGACTAATGATTACAGACATTTCCGGTATATTTTAAACTGTTTAAAATTCACATGTCTACGCTTTGGACTGTGCAGACCTACGTTCTCTTGTCACTTCTGTCTCTGCTTATCCGTCGATTCGCGTGTCAGGTAGCAAGGGCGGTTCAAGCATAACGGCCATCATTTCAACATAAACAGTAATTTGCATTTAAAACAGACTTGGTTGCAAACCAAGAATGTTTATAATTCAAATATTTTACATACGACTACTGTACCGGACAGCCTAACGCAGTGGAAAATATATTTTACGAGAAACGCAAAGTCTTCTCATTATGAAGGCGTGCTCCAGAAACGCAAAAAATAGAGACAATCAACAGTAAAACAAAATACCCGCCTGACGGACTATAGCACACTATCTACAAGAGTGATAGTTGAAGTTTCACATATTTTTTTCTGACATCGAGTTTCCACTGTAATTTCCGCGCAAGGCAAAGGTCCAGTTCCAGACGTCCTGCAATATCTCCAGTTCCAAGCGATGCTGTTGCTCTCTACGCGTCGTTACACTACTTTCCTTCTTTTCCTGACCACTTCGAGATTTCAGTACATGGAACTGAACGCACCTGTTTGTCGTTGATGTACCTGAGCCTCAGACCAACATTTCACTTCCAAGCTAGAACAAGTATGCGGCCAAAATCGTTTAAAAAGTAATATTAAAAGGTTTAATACTGTAGCTTGAGATCATTATTTAATTTTATGCTCCTTTTGATAGTGAACGCTGTTTGCTGCCCTTAACTATGATCACGGTGACATTTATTCACAGCTTTCACTGGAAGATTACATATTATAATTACACACATATAATACTCCTTCAATGTTTGTGTATCTATTCGTGCATTTATTTCTTCTGACATTCAGGACGCTTCTTAAATTCAATAACACATCCTTCGTTAGCATTACAGTATGCGTAGCAGTTCAGAAGTACATAATACTAATACTAATAATAGATAAAATAATAACTACAGAAATTTCGTTCTTATTAACATTGTATTACGCAATTTCCTCATTGTGTTTTTCACTAATGCGAGTAATGATGTGTAACAGAGATAAGTGGCAGCTGTACAGAAGAAACCAAATGAGAGGAATAAGTTTCCTGGTTTGGGAAAGAGCGTGAAATGATATGTTAAGCAGCGTTCTCAACTTTTCAATGCTCCTGGTACCACTTTCACTCATGGCTTTCAACATCCCCCCCCCCCCCCCTCCCACCCCTTCCTCATACAAAAACAGTGTATCTGTACAAGCCGGCCGAAGTGGCCGTGCGGTTAAAGGCGTTGCAGTCTGGAACCGCAAGACCGCTACGGTCGCAGGTTCGAATTCTGCCTCGGGCATGGATGTTTGTGATGTCCTTAGGTTAGTTAGGTTTAACTAGTTCTAAGTTCTAGGGGACTAATGACCTCAGCAGTTGAGTCCCATAGTGCTCAGAGCCATTTGAACCTTTTTTTTAATATCTGTACATAAAGATATCGGTGAAGATATTGTTATGCGAGCTGCTACTAAGTCGGTAGAAAGTACGTTTGGAGTTAACTTCCCAAACAGTTTCAATCCACGCCTCTATCAATTGATACTGTTGCCCATAGAATAGCTGATGATGTTCAGCTTCATCTTTCCACGAAGTTTCGTGACAAGCTGTTTTCAGTTCAGTTCGATCAAGCAATATAGATGCTCATTTCAGTACATAAGTTCGATTTTGTGATGGTATGTCAGCAACAGAATTACTTTTTTTTGCAAACCAATAAAACGGAAAGCAACTGCACCCTAATTATTTACTATCTTAAATGATTTTATGTACATGGCAAACATAGAATGAATAACTACTTTGGAATGTGGACCGACGGTGCACGTTCAGTGTCTGAAAGATTTCATCGTATACAAGAACTTGTGAAAAAAAAAATTCATCACGGTTCGTCCCAAACCATTGCGTGACCGCAGAGTAATGGTTTCCAAGGAGTTGAGCCCTCAACTGGATACTGTACAAACACCGGCGGTAACCATTGTGAATTCAAAAATGGAACCCTAAGATCAAGAATTATTTCTGCAGTTTGTAAAGACATCGGTGCACCACAGTTAGCGTTACTGTTTTATTGCGAGGCAGAATTTTTGTCACTTGCTTATGAATTAAGAAATGAAATAGCTATTCTTCTAGGAAAGGAAAGCCGATCCGAAGGCGAAAATTTGAAGATGATTTATTTATGAGAAATCGAGCTACTTGGTCGATATATTCGATAAATTAAGTATCTTGAAACTATAACTGCAAGAAGCAGTCACACATATGTTGGAAACGTCCGATAAAGTTAATGCATTTTGGAGAAAATTGGAGTTGTGAAGCAGAAATTTAAAACAAATATCCTATAAATGTTCGCAGGAGTGTTTAAACGAGAAATGCTGAAGAAAAAGGTCTAAAAGAACAATTTTTTGTAATCACCGAAAATGATTAAACCCCGCTGAGAAATAATTTCAAGAAGTAGTTTCTTGGTGAGGAAGCCTTGGTGGCGAGTTACGAGTGGGTTAAGAATCATGGGTTAAGAATCCGTCTCAAAATACTCTCAAAGATCTCTCAGCTGTCGAAGAAGAAATCTTTAAGGAGTTCACGATAAATGACGAGATCAAAAGAAAATTTAGTAATACATTGCTCTTTGAATTTTGGGCAGGAGTGGTTGATGAGTTTTCTGCACTGAAAACAAAAGCATTTCGTATACTATTACCATTTTCAATTTCCTACTTTAGCGAATTCGGATTTTAAGCATAAGCTGCTTTGAAGACCAAAACAGATCTTAACTAAACATAGAAAAAGAACTCCTAGTGTCTGTTTCTAGTATTAAAGTCTCCTTCGAAGAACTTCGCTCTGCAAGCGAGGCCCAATGGAGTCACTGGGAATTACTGAAGTTATTGTTAATTTATCCTTGAAAAGTTAATTATTAAATATACTGACCAACACTGATACAGTCCTATTATAAGTAAAGTATGTCAGTGCGAATGCGAATTTTAATTTTTCACTATGTCAGAATGTATTTTGCTCTGAAAATTCCTGGCAGGTTAAAACTGCGTGTCGTACGGAGACTCGAACTCGTGACCTTTGCCTTTAGCGGGCAAGTGGTCTACTAACTGAGCTACCCAAGCGCGACCTACCACAGCTTCAATTCTGCCAGTACCTCGTCTCCTAAGTTAGCAGATGAGATGGAAGAAAGAAAGAAAAGCACAGATACGGCAGAGATATTGGATCACTACTGGAAAGGAAAAGAGCTAAAATATGCAGAGGGGGTGGCTACGCTGAACGCTGATAACTGTAATCTCCTTTCCCATACAGGGTATTGATTCTTGAATCAACTCTCTTTGTACTCTCGGTGGTACATGGATCTCACCACAAGACGAGAACACTCCTGTGTCCTGCCCTTGACTAACTGGAAGTCTGCTAAAAGTAGGGCAAACATTCTATTTACTCGATCGGGTTAACAATTTCATCGCTGCGAAACAATTACACAAGAATGGATTCGAATATTGCTAATCTATAATGACGATCCGCCCAGACAGATGGGCGTCGGAAATTGTTTCAACGGCACCCCCTCCCCTCCTAAAATGCGAGTTAAATTGGGCACCTAAATGACGCGCGGGCCGAGGCAGCGACGGGAAAAGACAAAGCACGACAGATCGGGGGCGGTGGCGCGGAATTTATAGCTCCCCCTCCCTTGTCGACTCCTGCCACCTCTTTGGGAGGGCGCAAATGAAGTTCCTTGTGCGGACTGAATTAGGCGCGCCCAAATTAAATTTCACGATTGACTTCTCCGAGAATCTCGGCACCCTTCACTAACCTCTTGAAGCTGGACACAGTCTCAGACCAAATTCGCCTTCTGCTGAATCTCCATCCTTCTTCTCCAGATAGCGTTGAATGTTCCCTGCTGTTTTTTAAGTTGCACCAGAAGCGTATTAAAAGGTAAAACATCTACATATGGCCCTGCATTATGCAGTATTACAAGTGTCGATTTGACTTTCTTTTAACCTCAGTCATCGGAATCTATGTTCTTAGAAACCTTACGGTCTTTTTTTCCAATGGAGAGGACGACGCGTTTTAGGAATTTATTCTCATTATCGTGTGATGTCTACGTATGTGTTGTTCTCCCTCTCTTGCCATAGAGTCGTCTTTTTGTGGTTACACTGCAGTCGGAAATATGAAAACATTATTCTTACGATTTTTATACGCTGATGTTAATGAACAGAAATTTTTGTTCATATGATTATAGATATTACACTCCCCTCATTGTGCAAAAATTCACACACGCGCATCTCATCACCCATATCGTTTGTTTAAGTGAAATCAAAGTACAGTAGCAAGATATTACTACACTATGGCTTCCCAAAGAGTTCAGTTTTTCGTAAATTAGTCTACATTATTTACATCAAGTTGTCGCTTGAAACTTCTGTGGTTATCACCACAGACTACTTACAATTATCAATTATGGTTTATTATTATTTAATAATATTTTGTTGCAAATGATGGGTAGAATGTTTGAAACAATGATTTTATTTGTGAGTATACTGTAGTTATTATAGAAGACATTAATCGAGTCACTATCTAGCTGGTCACTGAGAATTTTTTGCCATGACCTTTCGTGTTCTCCAGCTCCTTCACTAAATTCATTGTATGTCACTTTTGCAAGGGATGGAGTATTGTAACATCTTCCTGATGTAATGTATGAATAATGGAACATTTCTTACTCTATTCAATACTTTCGGTAACACACACTCTCTTGATATCTTTATACCATATTTCCTCTCACGTAAACCAAGAATGTGAGTTATGATTTGAGTGTGGATGAATGTCTGCACCACGAATGAGAGACAGTCTGTAAGTAGATACACAAAATATACTATTGTTTAATTTTGGACTGCAAAAAATCGCTAGATTTATATTTTCCGATTTGAATAAATGCCACAAAAGGACGACTGCATGGCAGAACAACAAACACGCAAACATCGTAACATTTACCAGTATGAATAATTGCATTTATTAATGGGAATAATTACTAAAACACGTAGTCTTTTTTATGGGGGAAAAACGTAATTTGTGCAATATTTTATTATTAAATCCTTGATTTCTTTTTCCCCCCTACGTCTTAAACTACACGAAATGGAATGAGCAAGTAATGGCAGTTGTAGGGAACAATAAACAACTAATAGGCAAGTTTCCGAGCTACCATTGTTTTAACAATAACATATGACAAACTTTAAAAAATGTCGCATCTCAAAGCGCCTTTTAGTGGTAGTTTGCGAAACTCTTCAGACGACCGTTGTAGGCTGACCCAGTGCAGGGTCTGGTACAATCATTTGTGCCAGCCCGATAATCGAACGCGGTCGCTTGCCTTGCACTGAAGGGCACTCCTAATTGTGTGCACAGTGAACGTTTCGTGGCTTAAGTCAGAGCTTCAGTTTGTCGCTGGTTCCTCCTCATTGCCTTCAAAGTATCCACATCATCCCTTCTCCCAGAGATGTTAGTCTGACGACGTTACGTGAGCATCTGTCTACAGTTGAAGCTTTAAGAGGGTCCGTGCGACCTGATAGGATAGCGGCTCGATGGCGCATGGTTGACGAAAGGCTAGGGAATTGGTTAGAAACCTGGTCCGGCACGCCGTTTTCCTTGCAGCTCAGTCATGTTTAGGGGCAACTGCTATTCTTTACTCGATTCTCTGATTGTTTGCAAGGCACTAAGTATTACTATTTGATGATACCACGCTACAAGCAAACGTAATTCATAGTTTTATTATGTTGTGCAGTGATTTTTTTCTTTTTACATTACAGAAGTGATAACAAGTCTATACACTTGTGATCTGGCACTTATTTTTTTAGGTAATTTCATTCTAATGACGCATTGGAATTCGAAAGTATGAACAGAGAAGAAAATGGTTCAAATGGCTCTGAGCACTATGGGGCTTTACATCTATGGTCATCAGTCCCCTAGAACTTAGAACTACTTAAACCTAACTAACCTAAGGACAGCACACAACACCCAGTCATCACGAGGCAGAGATAATCCCTGACCCTGCCGGGAATCGAACCCGAGAACCCGGGCGTGGGAAGCGAGAACGCTACCGCGAGAACGGATTGAACAGAGAAACTAAGGAAAAATAAGAGGAGAGTGTAAGCTGGGGGGAAACGAATGGAAGCGTACTTCGTCTGGAATCGGTTTGCACAGAGCACAGTTTAATTGTTGCGGTCACTTGGTTTAAGAACAAGGGGAAAAAAGTGTATGAGTGGAAGAGATGGGATGCATCGTGGTAAGACAGATATTCTGAAACTAGTTTCTGAACTGCAAAACACTTTCAGGGTCAGATTAGACACTTGCTGTAATTTATTGGTTATGAACTGTAGACTGAAACTAAACTTTTACAGAAAGGTAGGAAGTTAAAGAGATGGAACCAAGATAAATGAAGAGAATGAGAGAATATTGAAAATTTGAAGCTTTTGACCTGCGAACATTTCCAAGGTCAGATGTGGTCTCCGGCTGTAATTTATTAGTTATGATCTAAAGATTAAAAGTAAAGTTTTGCAGAAAGGTAGTACGTTAAAGGGAGAAGACCGTGATAAATGACAAGAACGAGTAGTTGAAAGTTTCAAAGGGAGCATTAGGCAACGACTGAATGAAATAGGGGAAAAAATATAATCAAACATGAGTGGGTAGCTTTGAGATTTGAAATAATAAAGGCAGCTATGAAATAGGCAAAAAGAAAATGCCCAAAGGAAGAAACCAATGAATAACACGCGAGTTACTGAATTTAACTGACCAATGGAGACAATATAAAGGTACAGCAAATGAAGTAGGCAAAAGGATGAATAGTCGTCAAACGAATGATACTGACAGTGCAAAATGATAAATCGGGATTGGCTACAGGGCAAATAAAACAGGCGATCCTGAACGACAAGTTTAAAAAACCAGACACTGAAAACAGTAGATGACTTCCGGTTATTTTGGGTGGAAAAATAAAATGAAACACTGAAAGTAATAGATGAAATTAATTAATTGGGCATCAAAAGGCCGAAGTAGAGATGAAATGAAAAGGAGACTGGGAACAGAACGAAAAACACTCCTGAAAAGAACTGTTATCATAGAGTATAAATTCAATTGTTATCAAGTTGTTCCCGTACAGCTATTTGTCTGGAGTACAGTCTTCTACAGAAGAGAAACGTGTTTAATTAACATTTCGTAGAAGAACAGTTGTTGTTGTTGTGGTCTTCAGTCCTGAGACTGGTTTGATGCAGCTCTCCATGCTACTCTATCCTGTGCAAGCTCCTTCATCTCCCAGTACCTACTGCAACTTACATCCTTCTGAATCTGCTTAGTGTATTCATCTCTTCGTCTCCCTCTACGATTTTTACCCTCCACGGTGCCCTCCAATGCTAAATTGGTGATCCCTTGATGCCTCAAAACACGTCCTACCAACCGATCCCTTCCTCTAGTCAAGTTGTGCCACAAACTTCTCTTCTCCCCAATTCTATTCAATACCTCCTCATTAGTTACGTGATCTACCCACCTTATCTTCAGCATTCTTCTGTAGCACCACATTTCGAAAGCTTCTATTCTCTTCTTGTCCAAACTAGTTATCGTCCATGTTTCACTTCCATACATGGCTACACTCCATACAAATACTTTCAGAAACGACTTCCTGACGCTTAAATCTATACTCGATGTTAACAAATTTCTCTTCTTCAGAGCACGTTGGGTGGCACGGGATACATGCGGACGTGCATTGTCCTGTTGGAACAGCAAGTTCCCTTGCCGGTCTAGGAATGGTAGAACGATGGGTTCGATGACGGTTTGGATGTACCGTGCACTATTCAGTGTCCCCTCGACGATCACCAGTGGTGTACGGCCAGTGTAGGAGATCGCTCCCCACACCATGATGCCGGGTGTTGGCCCTGTGTGCCTCGGTCGTATGCAGTCCTGATTGTGGCGCTCACCTGCACGACGCCAAACACGCATACGACCATCATTGGCACCAAGGCAGAAGCGACTCTCATCGCTGAAGACGACACGTCTCCATTCGTCCCTCCATTCACGCCTGTCGCGACACCACTGGAGGCGGGCTGCACGATATTGGGGCGTGAGCGGAAGACGGCCTAACGGTGTGCGGGACCGTAGCCCAGCTTCATGGAGACGGTTGCGAATGGTCCTCGCCGATACCCCAGGAGCAACAGTGTCCCTAATTTGCTGGGAAGTGGCGGTGCGGTCCCCTACGGCACTGCGTAGGATCCTACGGTCTTGGCGTGCATCCGTGCGTCGCTGCGGTCCGGTCCCAGGTCGACGGGCACGTGCACCTTCCGCCGACCACTGGCGACAACATCGATGTACTGTGGAGACCTCACGCCCCACGTGTTGAGCAATTCGGCGGTACGTCCACCCGGCCTCCCGCATGCCCACTATACGCCTTCGCTCAAAGTCCGTCAACTGCACATACGGTTCACGTCCACGCTGTCGCGGCATGCTACCACTGTTAAAGACTGCGATGGAGCTCCGTATGCCTCGGCAAACTGGCTGACACTGACGGCGGCGGTGCACAAATGCTGCGCAGCTAGCGCCATTCGACGGCCAACACCGCGGTTCCTGGTGTGTCCGCTGTGCCGTGCGTGTGATCATTGCTTGTACAGCCCTCTCGCAGTGTCCGGAGCACGTATGGTGGGTCTGACACACCGGTGTCAATGTGTTCTTTTTTCCATTTCCAGGTGTGTATCTTACCCCTAGTGAGACAAGCCTCTACATCCTTACATTTGTCCTCTAGCCATCCCTGCTTAGATATTTTGCACTTCCTGTCGATATCATTTTTGAGACGTTTGTATTCCTTTTTGCCTGCCTCATTTACTGCATTTTTATATTTTCTCCTTTCATCAATTAAATTCAATATTTCTTCTGTTACCCAAGGATTTCTATTAGCCCTCGTCTTTTTACCTACTTGATCGTCTGCTGCCTTCACTACTTCATCCCTCAGAGCTGCCCATTCTTCTTCTACTGTATTTCTTTCCCCCATTCCTGTCAATTGTTCCCTTATGCTCTCCCTGAGACTCTCTACAACCTCTGGTTTAGTCAGTTTATCCAGGTCCCATCTCCTTAAATTCCCACCTTTTTGCAGTTTCTTCAGTTTCAATCTGCAGTTCATAACCAATAGATTGTGGTCAGAATCCACATCTGCCCTTGGAAATGTCTTACAATTTAAAACCTGGTTCCTAAACAGAATATATGCTTTTGCAATATTATGCTACAGGAGCATGCTGGAGATTAGATGGATGGATCGGATAACTAATGTTTCGCTTTCGAGAGAAAGGAAGTGTTATGGCGCAGCTTGACTATAAGAATTACCCACGTGATAAGCTGTAGCCTGAGGCATCAAATAATTGTGGATTTGGTAATGGAAGGACGTGAGCGAAGGTTGGGGGGAGGCGGGGGGGAGAGTAGTAAAAATTGTGGAAGGAGACCCGAGTTTAACTACAGTAAGAAAGTTTGAATGAATTTTGGTTACGATATTTGTGCAGAAATGAAGAGGATAGATAGATCACTACGGCAGCCGGACCAGAGCAGTGTTCGGAATGTTTACGACAGTAACAAAACTTTACTTCTGCCACAATTTGTTTTACTAAAGGCCATCGGCTTTCGATGATCAGTCGTCTATTCTCAGACCCTTTAATCAGTATAAATGCCATGTAGCAACTGTTTACATTGAAATGAATGAAGATGGAGGACTTATCCTACGAAACCTGTAACTTTTAACAAAGGACAATTTGAAAGAGTTGTTATTTTATTTACCATACAAAATTCATTGTATATAGCAATTTCGGTAAATGAATTAGGAAGAACGACTCAAATGCGCTGCGTAAATCGCAAAATTCACCGATACTTGCCACTATTATTATTTGTTTCCATTGTTTCCATAAACGGCAGCAGCAAACGCAGGAAATACCCTATAGAAAGAGTATCAAACCGTATGTAAAAAACGACATTCCATCGGTGGAGATCTTGATTGAATTATTCTGCTAGAGAAATGAATAATAGATCATTTCAGAAGCGATTAGTTTTGAACAGTACGACAAACACACTGTTTCCAAGCTCATTCTGCGGCGAGTGAAGTTAGACTCTGAAGATAACCACTTCGTTACTGCATTCGCTTACATTGTGCAGTCTCCTTGATATTGTTTTGATTAAGAGAATAAAATACTGTATCGTGAAACAAATTTCCAGTTTCATTCCTTTTAAAACTTTATATTAAATATAAGTATTTAATATTTTTTCTAGACTATATTCGCCAAAAGGAAAATATTTTGATGTTGCATCACTAGTTAACTCGCCATTCGAGCAGTCACCACTACCTTATGGTAACTCTAGAGGCTATTTCAGTACTGGATTTAAATTGAGTTTCTCGTAAAGCAATAACTTCGGAGTGCCTTCGACGAAAGAACTGACGAACAGTGCTACAACATCGACCACTGGATAACGCATTCTGCAAGAAAAATGAAACGGATTATTTTTTTGCCAGCTTCGTAATCTGAAATAGCTTTTTTTTACAGGAAGCCTGTGTTAGAATTTCGCCCTCTCTCCAGCACTCGTCGTAAAACGGAGGTGCTTCTTTTGTCGGGAAAAAAACTCGCACATTTTAGCGCTGCTGGCAGAATGGTGCCACGTCCTCATCTCGGCGAAAAAAAGAGAAGCGTTTTCATCAGAGCCGTGGGTTGTTCCTCGCAGAGCAGGTGCGGCGGGTGTGGTAATTATGCTGTCAGACGGCGGGTGACGTCACCGCCACAAGTTTTCTCTGCTTCCGCTGGGGGCCAGCACTGGTACTTGCCTATTAAGCCACGGAGAGGAGCTTACGTCCGGCTCACTTTCCGTTATACTCGGAAACAGCAAAGTAAAAAATGGTTCAAATGGCTCTGAGCACTATGGGACTCAACTGCTGTGGTCATAAGTCCCCTAGAACTTAGAACTACTTAAACCTAACTAACCTAAGGACATCACACACATCAATGCCCGAGGCAGGATTCGAACCTGCGACCGTAGCGGTCGTGCGGTTCCAGACTGTAGCGCCTTTAACCGCTCGGCCACTTCGGCCGGCTAAACAGCAAAGTAAAACCGTGGTCCTCAACCTATTAGGTTGGCGCGTAAGTTCTTGCGTTTATCCATAAGTTTAATGAAGACAACACACATAACAGACGTTTTACTCACACAACAAAGGTTTTACTCTTAAATATAATATTCTGCTACACTATTTACAACAGTCTGGCAAATCTGGGGTAGTAACTCTTCGATTCTGCAACTCTATAAATCACATGGTTTTCAGTCGAAGAAATCATCGAGCCATGTTCGGAGCGTATTTTTATCCACAAAGGGAATTCCTTGAATATTACAATTGATAAAATGTTCTGCGCTATTATGCTGTGGTCAAATTGATTTCACCTTAAAACCCAACGTTTCTTCCCCATTATCCCCATCACCAAGCGGGATCGTAGCTTCTTTGAATGTCCGACTGACACCCTGGTTCGCTACTGAATAACACAATAGAAGATAGGGAAAGTCGACGTTGTTCAAGAGCCAATTGATGACGAGCAAGCAAGGATGCAAATACTACCATCACCTCATTTTTAAAATTTTGGCTTACAGCATGCATTGCCCATACACCTGATTTATTTAACCTTCCTCAATGCATAAAAATGTCGAACTATGGTGGAATGATGACAGTTCATCACACTTGCCAGTTCTCGAGTACACTGATTGTGGATCATTGCGGATTAATGCGTATAAACGAGCCTCCTCAAACCCCGAAAGTCTTCCTGAACGTGGAGAGCCACTGATGTCAAAATGATGCATCTTAAAACGAGAAAAGCATTTTCATGCCGTTCTCTGTCCAATGGCATTATCCCTATACGCGGCGCAAATTTTTGCGGCTGACTCCACTGCTATAATTCCTCTATTGAACTCAAACAGAACAATAAGTCGGAAATGTTCCGATTTCTCCATCTGGCACTATATTTTGTATTGTCCATAGCTCCACTCATTATCTCCAAATGACAAGATGACAGTTTGTAAACTTAAATAGCAACAATTAAGTACAAATAAAAATGACAATTGATAAATAAACCCACAGCAGCCGGAAAACGAAGATCCAAAATCTGACTCACCAACCTAATATTTAACTCAGCGCTCGCACGCTGTCCCTTAGAATGACTGTAGCTCCCTCCTCCCCCCCCCCCCCCCAACACCACCACCACCACTGTCACCAACATCACCATTACCACCGCCACCACCAGTTCGCCAAATCCACCATCCCGCTAAAATCCCTACTTTGGCCGCATTCGAATAGCACCCACTGAAATTAACCCTCGTAGTGTTTCATTGTCAGCGTCCCAATGAGACTTTACGTGGAAGTCGTAATAGGTTTCGTCAGTCGTGTGTACAGTTGCATACCACACAACTAAGTCAATGTCAAAGTGCTGTGCAAGTCAGTGCAATGCTCGCTACACATTAATTTAAACCAATTAACAATAATCCCCAAGTGTGGACATATCTACTGCAACTGAAACACCGTCACAGTGAGGTTTATTAGATATGCAAATAGCTAACTGTATTTATTATTTAAAGGACAAGCTAATTATAATTAGTTGCAGGACAATAGGGTTTGTAATGACAGAGCAAAAGGGCACAAAAAACATCAATTTGCTGTGAACAAAGTTCAACACATGCCAACGAATATGACTGTTAATCCGCCAGTGGTGTAGCCTCGAATTTTTACTTAGTGGTGTGTGTGGGGTGCTCTGCAAATTCCACGTAGTTTTTTATGTTTTTGTATCTTTTAACACTAAAATTAGTGGTTTAATCAACTGTTAGTTATTATTATGTCCTAATGTTATTGCAAATTATTAACATAAAATGGAATTTTATTTATGAATTGTTAGCGACATACCAGTTGCAAATAATGAGTTGTAAAGCAACGAAATTTTTGTTTTGCGTCCTAAGTTGTATTATTGAAACTACTGAGTGATCTGTCGTGATCACTGGCAACAACAACATTTTCTTCATCTCCACCATTAGAATCATTTGGCCGCTCATCAATTACATCGTCAGTGCTCGCCCTTGAGGACCAAACTGTAACAGTATTTGTTCTTTATTATGTAATCAGATAGCATATCTTATACAAAGTACGCACAAAAATGCAATGAAATCGCTACTCTGACTTTTTCGTCTTGACAGACGAGAATGGTGAATGGTGTTTTGGGGTTTCACAAACCCCACAAACTCAAATTTGTTTCAACAGCATCGCCTGAAGTTCTATGCTCAACTAAAGTTTACAAAACTCTGCTAACATCTAGTAGCTGCTACCTGGAACTACAGAGTAGTGTGATATGCCATCTAGTATTTAATTACAGAAATTCCTCATAAGGGATAAACAGCACCCCCAGACAAAACTGCAGGGTCAAGTAGTTACTATAGTGCGAACATCAGTTCTTTGAAAATTAACGGCCAACAGTGGTAGGTTAATGGCATCCGAATGTACTGCTAACACGTTGGAGCATACTTCAGATTTAAGTCGAAGACAGCTTGGGAAGCGCTACAAGCTTTCTTAATCTGCACAGCCCGCAAATGCAAAGTAATCGAGTTAAAATCTCACGAAATAGTAGAATTAATCAACTTGTATTTCAAATCCTGCAAATTGTAGGTTGTTCAGATATAGGACAGGTCTACTGAGAAACGTGAAAGATACTTAGAACTCAGGGAAGATGTGCTGCAACACCGAAATTAGCACCGAATGCAAAACGGCAGAGATTACGGCAAAGCAAAGCCGCCAAGGACATCAAGAGCGGCTCAGGTGTCTTCTCCACGTCGAGTTTCGAGGCCCAGTCCTCTCTGAACTTAATTATCTACATGATTGACAATTCAGTGTCAAGGGAAGGACCTCCACAGTGACCACTCAGAATTTCCCTTTCTTTTCCAGCATACAGGGTAAACTGGCACAAATTTCCCACAGCAGGCTCGCGGAGTGCATGGTAATATGTCGAGGGTTGGTAGCCACACATTGGGGTCGAGTCGTTCGTGCCAAAGTACGGTGTCGACAAGATTCCCATGACTTGATGACCGTATTTTGCGGGTAAATGGAAATGCCGTGTGGCTAGGGCCTCCCGCCGGGTAGACCATTCGCCTGGTGCAATTCTTTTGAGTTGACGCCACTTCGGCGACTTGCGTGTCGATGGGGATGAAATGAGGATGATAAGAACAACACAACACCCAGTCCCTCGGCGGAGAAAATCTCCGACCCAGCCGGGAATCGAACCCGAGCTGTTAGGTATGACATTCCGTCGCGCTGATCACTCAGCTACCAGGGGCGGACATTATTGCAGGGAAGGCAACGAGTTTTCCCATGATAGGCTAGTGGCGCCATATCGTTGTCTTCTGCTATCCGTGTGCAGAAATGTGAATTCGTCACAGATTGTAAACCTCTGGGGGCTAGTCCGCAAGCCCTTTCAAAGCAAAAAGCTTCATTTTCAGCTGAAATGGGCGGTCAGTTGTTTATTGCAGACACTTGTGCGAAATTTAGTGTCCACCAGGCCATCCTTCCTCCGACACAGCCTTAGTGACAAATCTCCTGTGGTCAAGGCAAAATTGCAACTCGGCTACTCAGCTCGCTCGGTTTCCACCCAGGTAGACTGGAATCTTTCTCCTGAGCTAGTCAGCCTTGTGTTTTCCTCATACTTAGCCAAAAATGAGCAAATAAAAAGTTTAAACATTGCATAACGATACGTGACCGCATTGTCAGAAACCTAATACGTAACATTGCTATCCGCGTTCCTTGCGAACAGGCCTAATAACACACAATGGTACCGACCTGTCGCCGTGTAATCCTCAGCCAAAAGGCGTAATTGGATGCGGATATGGCAGGCATGGGGTCATCACACTGCTCTCCCGGCCTTTGTCAGTTTTCGTGACCGGAGCCGCTACCTCTCAGTCAACTCGCTCTTCAATTGGCCTCACAAGGGCTGAGTGCACCCCGCTTGCCAACAGCGCTCGGCAGAGTTGGACCGAAATCCATCCAATTGCTAACCAAGCCCGACAGTGCTTAACTTCGTTGATCTGACGGGAACCTGTGTTACCACTGCGGCAAGATCGCTGGCTAACATTGCTGTGATTTATACATAACTGTAAATTTACTTTTCATTAAGGCCAGTTTCTAATTCAAATGAGCAAAATATAGGGAAAGTCCGTAAACTTTATTTATTTATTTATTCATTTGAGAAAGTGGAAAGACATATAAAGGGTCTGTTTGTAGATTATGATCGATCTTACTCTGAACTATAGCTTAGATTTTCAGTAAAATAAATGGCGCTCGTAATTATGGTTTCATCAAGAGCCTGCGAGTTTCAAGTAGCTAGACTGCTGTGTCCGGTGCAGCCCTCAGGAGTTATCTGAAATCAAAAATGAATAACATAAGACGGTATAACGTTAAATTTGTGGGAGCTTATATCTAACCACAATGAAATAACCTTAAAAACAATGATAGTACGCTAACTCGAACTTTGAATTCGATTTTTGTTTTTTTTCCCTCTTAATCGCTTTACAAACAGTAGTTGATATTAACAAATTTCATATATTACAGGTATGAGCTCCCAAGAAAACTGTTTCCTTTTCAGAGAGGGGATCAAAGGTAGAAGTTAGGCGACCGTGACACTGTTTCGAACAACGGGATGTAGAAACTTCTGTAGCTCACGGATTAAAAAACCGTTTCTTCCCAACATTGAAGACGCATATACCTTTCTAAAAGTGCAATAAAAATTGCATTTTGGATCATTTTGAATGAGAATCTGGCCTTAATGTAAGTTCATACGATACTACAACACCAGTCTTGTCCAGAAGTAGGATGCGAAGTTCCTTCGGACGTGTAAGCATGTCCGAAAGAGCATTGCATCCTACTTCTGGACAACACGGCCACTGCAGTGTCAGTGAGCGAGATGGCGCAGTGGTTAGCACACTGGACTCGCATTCGGGGAGGACGACGGCTCAATCTCGCGTCCGGCCATCTTGATTTAGGTTTTCCGTGATCTCCCTAAATCGCTCCAGGCAAATGCCGGGATGTTCCTTTGAAAGGGCACTGCAGACTTCCTTCCCCGTCCTTCCCTAATCCGATGAGACCGCTGACGGCGCTGTTTGGTCTCTTCTCCCCAACCAATGCAGTGTCGTATTTGTCCGCCAACACCGTGCAAGTGATTTTCAAGTAAAATATCTCCCGTGTACGGGACTATACATAGTGGGTGTACGAGTGCAGGTTGTAGACAAATGGTTCACGACGTGTGGAAGTTCTGGTCTGGCCATGAAGAGTGCTCGAATAGCCTAATAGTAAGGCGATTACTCTTAATAATCGGAATTCCGGGTTTCGAGTCCCAGTCTGGCACAAATATTCATTATCGTCATTCCCTTATACAGCTGATGGTTGTCCGTATTCGCAACTGCGAATGCATTTCAAGGTAAGTTCAGTCAAGATTATTCGTCGTTCCTTTAACTCCTTCTGTGTTGGCTGAACTTGGTAGGAAACTCACATTCGCTAGCCACTGTAGTAGTGTGTGATGAAGTAAAGACCAGGCAATAACTGTTGCTCTTCTTTCTTGATACTCGGGTGCCATGGTAGGATGGAAACTTATGTACGCTCCTCCCAATTTAAGTGCTTTATCGAGTCACCGAAGTTTAACTTATGAAGTTCTACATTGTCGTATGAGGTAGACATAGCGATATGTATTATTTATTATATTTTTAACAGTCTTTATCGCAATATAATGTAATATCAGTTAGTTTCTTTTCAATTATCTTATGAGAAAAGTTGTCTTGAGTAGCCATGAGAGAGTGATCTAGTATGGCTGCTTGTAGTGTACACTTTTCGCCGTCCTGCCTTAGCAGTCCGTTGCCCAGGGTAAACCATCTTGGAGGTTGTCTACACGTCGCACCCCAAATTAGTTGATGACTCTTTTCGATTGACTACCAGTCACCCTCAGATCATGCTCCTACTATGATTGATATCTAAATGCAGTATTATTCACCACAACCTACCTGTTTCGTACACCTACAGTTATGCCTTAACCAGTCTTCGAATACTGACAAGTTACCCTTAATAACGGTGTCATGATGGTTAACACAGCAGAGGGACAGCACTTGGAGCATATGCGTTATCTAAGGAACGCTGTTGACAAAAAAATGAAACCAGTTTGAGCCGTTCACGGTTCGTGTTCATCCCATTAATTGTTTGTCATCTTTTATTACGATAGCGCCACCTCGTTTTCTTATTCCATTTACTGGCGTCACTAACTTCCTGCCGTACTTGCCTGTGAGTGGCACCAGCAGCGTGTATCGATAAGCGCACTGTCGTACCATCTCTGGAGCGACCGATAGTATTTACAGGTCGTCGTGTGTCGTGTAGTCGGTGAGTGGGAGACGCACCAGCATTGCAGTCGCGACGGAGCAACAATCGCGGACGGACCAGCAGTCCAGTCGGTCGGTTGGCGTCGAGCGGCAAGCAAGCCCCCGTCGCCCATAGTCGGGCTGGAGCCGCTGGCGGCGTACACGCGCGGTTGCAGTGCGAGGTGCTGCTTTCAGCTGGTACAAAGTTCGTCGACCACCGATCTTGGACACGAAAGTTAAGTCCTCACTTAACTTAATATCGAACCTCAACTGTTTACATTTCTTCTTTTGATTCTGGTTGTCGCTTTTGGGACATTCCCACGAGCAACAACGTAGTGTATTCAAGTCGGCTAAGATTCCAGCCATCTTCCTATGAAATTTAACTTGATTTCATTTATTCCCAGTTATGGTAGTTCACCAGCGGTATCTTCTGCCTTGTGGCCGTTGACGTTCCGGTTACCTGCTCTGGTCGTTGACTTAGTTTTAGGCTGTGTATTTTCCTTGTCATGTTGTTACTGTCCAGTGTGGCGTGTAGTTCGACAGCTGAGGTGTTGTTGGTCGTTGTTTGCGTCAATATTCTGTGTGTTGTTGTATTGAAATCTTGTGGTCGTTTTGCTGGTTGCATTGGGTGGAACTGATTTGGTTGATTAGTCGGTCAGCTGTCAGTCAGTTGGTTGCCTCCAGATTAAGAAGTCGTTGGACAGGCTGCCAGCCGGCCGAAGTGGCCGTGCGGTTCAAGGCGCTGCAGTCTGGAACCGCAAGACCGCTACGGTCGCAGGTTCGAATCCTGCCTCGGGCATGGATGTTTGTGATGTCCTTAGGTTAGTTAGGTTTAACTAGTTCTAAGTTCTAGGGGACTAATGACCTCAGCAGTTGAGTCCCATAGTGCTCAGAGCCATTTGAACCATTTTTTTTGACAGGCTGCCAGTCTCATATAAACGGGCGTTAGTGTTACAGTCCTAGGCCGACCCTAGGATACTTCCGTTCCTTGTGTGTTACATAGTAATTTCCCTGTTTGGATTTTAGTTATTTGGTTGATTCGTGTCTTTCAACCAAGAATAAAAAAAAATAAATGGCTCTGAGCACTACGGAACTTAACATCTGACGTCATCAGTCCCCTAGAACTTAGAACTACTTAAACCTAACTAACCTAAGGACATCACAAACATCCATGCCCGAGGCAGGATTCGAACCTGCGACCGTAGCGGTCGCGCGGTGACCAAGTATCAGTATACCTTAAATTAATGTTGTTGTTTTGCCCTTAAGGCATGAGATTGTTTTTCTTTATTTTATTTGAAATGTTTTAAGATATGGCCTTCTGCGTTTTAAAATTGAAACTGTTCTTCTAGGGTTTAAGCCGTTAAATTATTTATTGGTAGGCGGCCTTCAGACGAGTATTAATATTTCTTAAATTAATCTTCTTCCCTTACCCTTAAGGCATAACATTGTTATGCTTTTGAATGGGCCTTCAGAACGATTTGCATGAAATGTTTTAAGATAAGGCCTTCTGTCTTCTGATTGAAACTCTTCTTACTGCTTAATATGCGACCTCCAGCCTAGTTCCATTAAAATTAAGTTGCTAAGGCCTTCTGCTGATTAGATTGAAGATTTAGAAAATATTCTTGGGTGAAAAGGCTTGTATTTCAATTTTGCTTAAGCCTTGTGTCTTGGATTTTGAATGTGGCCTTCAGCTGATCTAAAGATAATCAAAGGAGGTCGATTAAAATTTTGAATGTGGCCTACAGCTGATCTAAAGTTAATCAAAGGAGGTCGATTAAAATTTTGAGTGTTTTGCATCCTTGTTGTAATACTGTGTGTTGATAAATAAAGTTTTTATGTTGAGTGCAACTGAGAGGAACTCATTTTGGCCCCTTTCCACAACCTAATCCGTTCTGTGCTGCTAGCTCAGTCATTTCACAGTTATTATCTAGTTGCTATTACATTATATTGAGATGAACGTCACAGAAATTTATAAGCAGTTTAATGTATTGCATTAGCTGTTAACTCTACTCGATATTCCGCTTTTGTCCACGCGGCAACAGCAGACTGTGTGTCCTGTGGTGAGATCTAATGATACATTTATCAGCTAGTGAAATTTCGGTCAGGAGTACCCACTATCGATGCGCTTTATTCACAACTACCTACAGCAGGACAGCAGTAACAGAGAAGTCAGAAAGAAGCATTTGGAAGAGACCCGTGAAACTTGTTGCCAAGATAGGGTTTGGCAAGGATGAAGTCAAGCAGTAGACTCTTTCGCCGTTTGTGGACGCACATTATCTTGCAGAAATGTAAGCCCAGGATGGCTTGCCGTGAAGGGCAGCAAAATGGTGCTTCGAATATCGTCAACGTCCCGCTGTGCTGTACGGGTGCCGCGGATAACTAGCAAAGGGGTCCTGCTAATTAGCCAAATGGCGCACCAGACCTTCACTCCTGGTTCTCGAGCTGTATGACGGGTGACAGCCACGTCGGTACACCACCGTTGTCCACGGTATCTCCAGACATGTGTTAGACCTGGAATATCGTTGATTGCTTTGACCTGTCCTCAGTGATGAGTCCCGCTTCCAGCTGAACCCCAATGACCAGCGAAGATGTGTCTAGAGACGACCCGAAAGCAGTGGGATATCAACCTTGCTGTCACACATAATACGACCTGGCAACCGGGAATTGGTTGTCATTTCGTTTCATAGCAGTACCCGTCGCGTTACCATCTGCGGCACCCTTACAACATGGCGGTACGTCGGCGATATTCTACGCTCCGTTTTGTTGTTCTCATAGCAAGCCATCCCTGTCTCATATTTCAGAAAGGTAATGCTCGCCCGCACGTGGTAAGAGTTACTTATGTTTGTATGCTTGTCGTTGTGCTTGCAAAACCATACCTCAGCCAGCAAGGTCCAATTGAAAACTTCTGGAGCATTATGGGCAGGGCCCTACATCCATCTAAATATTTTGACGTCTTAAGACGACATCTGGACAGAATTTGGCACGATATCTCTCTGCACGACATCCAACAACTCTGTGAATCAATGCGAAGCTGAATAACTGCTTGCATAGGGGACCAACGCATAGTTGACTGGCTCAATTTGTCAAGGATTTCCTCTTGAATAGAAATACAATTTTTCGAAATTTTAATCATTTGCCTATCGGAGACAATAAAACCTCTGGTGGCAATGGTCCACCGAAGGAAGCCCAGACAGGAACGTCTACTGGAGTGCTATATCCAGTGCTGTAATGACTCAAGCACGTTTGACATATTCCTTCTGCGCTCAGCCAAAATTGTCACCTTTTGACAGAAAGAAGCAGAAGGCACAAAATCGGAAAACCTCTCCTCATCACCGGCGAAGAAATCTGTCGAACAGAAACAGAAGCATAAGGAAGAAATGCAAAACCGAAAGGAAGGGTGTACATTAGGCTGCTTTTTTCTATTCAGTAGGTCTTGCACTTCTGCCTGATTTTCATTGAAACTTGTCATGGATATGCTTTTACCCTGAATTTTAATCCCACTCAAATTCAGGAGTCATTGATTCTATTGTGTATTATCTGCCAAAGTCATCAGTTTCTCTTTTTAGGTTCCCTTTCCACAGATGGTTGTATGTATAGGAAATGGTCGACTTATATTTATTGGGAGAATTTTGGGAAAATGTAATTCTTTTGTAAATGATACTGCATACAGGACACCAGTGCTACCTGTTCTTGAGTACTGCTCGAGTGTTTGGGATCCCCCACAACTTTGGATTAAAGGAAGACATCGAAACATGTCGTTTTAGACATATAGGGGTTCGACAAAAATGTGGATACACCACCATAAATGTATGCTTGAACAAAAATGCTGATGCTAGCCCAGCCTGTAGGTAGCGAGGTTGTATTTGACCACGAACGCCTCCTGCCAAGAACGGCACGAGTGCAATCTCCTCAACATGTTGCGTGTGTCAGTCGTGGTAATAACAGTGTTCTGTGCAGTTGTTGTTCTATTATGTCGCAGCTAAGTGCATTCGAACGAAGGCAAATTGTTGGTGCTCGTATGGAGGGCACTTCCGTAGCCAAGGTAGCCAAAGTGTTTGAAGTTTCAAGAGGCACCACATCGAAGATTTATACCGAGTATAGGGTAAGCGGGAAAACATCGTCCGCTAGGTCAAAACACGGACGAAAGATGTGCTGAATGATCGTGACAGATGGTTAGTGACAACTTGTGACAAAAATTAAGAGGACAACAGCTGCAAATCACACTGAAAACTGAATATCGTACTCTGGAACTCTGTCTGTACCAAAACAACAACAAGGGAACTCCATAAGCGACCTGAAATTCGAAACCCACTCACCAGTGACGCAGATTTACGTGATTGAAAAACGTGGTGCCAAAGCGATGAGAGTTGGACGACGGAACAATAGAAGAAAGTCATTTCTTCGGATGAGTGTGATTTCACACGATTTCCAAATTCTGGCTGACGGTACGTCCCAGGAATGAAACATAAAGGGTTTTCGGTAATGATTTTGGTAGCCGTATCGTGGTATTCCATGGGCCCTATGAATTCTCTACAGAGCCGCATCCCTATCAAGGATTATGTGACCATTTTGGCTGATCAGGTCCATCCAGTAGTACCATTTATGTTCCCTAATGATCATGCTGCGTTGCAAAACGACAGGGCACCTGCTCACACAGCTTGCATTGTCCAGGATGTGGTTTTGTGAGTACGGAAATAAATTCTTGCGTCTCTCCTGGCCAACACAATCACCAGATCTCAATGTTACCGAGCCTTGATAGTCTACTTTGAACATATGAGTGTATGATCACCATCCACCTCCACCATCGTCACCTGAACTTGCCACTATTTTGCACGAAGGATGGACAAGGCTCCCATTGAAACCATGCAGGACCTGTATTTATCCATTCCGAGACGACTGGAAACTGATTACACGTCAGTGCCTCAGGGAAGTGTGATAGGACCGCTATTATTAGCTGTACACATAAATGATTAGGAGGACAGGATGGACAACAATCTGTGATTGTTTGTTGATGATGCTGTGATCTACGGGAAGGTATCGTCGTTGAGTGACTGTAGAAGGGCACAAGATGACTTAGACAAAATTGCTACTAGTTCTAAATGTAGAAAAAATGTAAGTTAACTCAAATGAGGTGGAAAAACAAAAATTAATGTCAAATACCGTGTCCTGCTCAGAATTAGAAGGCTATATGCAATGGAACCGGCACGTGAGGATTGTGGTAAGTAATCCAAATGGCCGACTTCCATTTATTGGGAGAATTTTGGGAAAATGTGATTCTTTTGTAGATGAGACTGCATATACGGCACCAGTGCTACATATTCTTGAGTACTGGTAAAGTGTTTGGGAACCCCACCAGTTTGGATTAATGGAAGACTTCAAAGCATTTCAGAAGCGGGCTGCTAGATTTGTTACCGGTAGGTTCGAACAACACACAAGTTTTACGGAGATGCTCCCAGGACTCATCTGGTAATCACTGGAAGGAAAGCGATGATCTTTTCGAGGAACACTATTGAGAAAATTTAGGGAACTTGCATCTGAAGTTGACTGCGGAACGATTCTACTGTCACCAATACACATTTCATGTAAATACCACGAAGATAAGATATGAGAAATTAGAGCTCATAGAGACGTAGACGATGGTTTTTCTTCGCACGGTTTGCGAGTGGAACGGGAAAGAAAATGACTAGTGGCGTAGCAGGGTACTCTCCGCCATGGAAGTACAGTGGCTTGTGAAACACACTGAAACGCCAAAGAAAATGGTATAGACATGCATATTCAAATACAGAGACATGTAAAGTAGCAGAATACGGAGCTGTGGTCGGCAACGCCTATGTAAGACAAGTGTCTGGGCCGGTTGATAGGTAGATTACAGCTACTAACATGGCAGGTTGTCCAGATTTACATGGGATCTCCGAGGCAGCAATGATGTGGGGCTTTCCTCGCAAGACCATTTCACGAGTGTACCCTGAATATCAGGAACCCGGTAAAACATCAAACCTACGACATCACTGAGGGTGGAAAAAGATTCTCCAAGAACGGGACCAACGACGACTGAGGAGAATCGTTCAACGTAGCAGAAGTGCAACCCTTCCGCAAATTGCTGCAGATTTCCATGCTGGACCATCAACAAGTGTCAGTGTGCGAACCATTCAACGAAACATCATGGATATGGGCTTTCGGAGCCGAAATCCCACTCGTGTACCCTTGATGACTGCAAGACACTAAGTTTTACGCCTCACCTAGGCCTGTCAACGTTTACATTGGACTGTTAATGACTGGTTGGACGAGACTCGTTTCAAATTGTTTCGAGTGGATGGACGTGTACTGGTACGGAGACAAACTCATGAACCAGTGGACTGTGCAAGTCAGCAGGGGACTGTTCAAGCTGGTGGAGGCTCTGTAATGGTGTGGGGCTTGTGCAGTTGGAGTAATATGAGACCCTGATACATCTAGATACGACTCTGACAGGTGACACGTAAGTAAGCATCCTATCTGATAACCTGCATCCATTCATGTCCTTTCTGCATTTTGATAGACTGGGGCAATTCCAGCAGGACAATGCAACACCACACACATCCAGAATTGTTACAGATTGGCTCCAGGAACACTTTTCTGCTTTTAAATACTTCCGTTGACCAACAAACGCACCAGAAATGAACATTATTGAGGGTATCTGGAATGGCTTGCTACGTGCTGTTCAGGAGAGATCTCCACCCCTTCGTATTCATACGAATTTATGGACAGCCCTGAAGGACTCATAGTGTAAGTTCCCTCCAGCACTACTTCAGACATTAGTTGAGTCCATGCCACGTCGTGTTGCGACACTTCTGCGTGCTCGCGAGGGCGCTACACGATGTTAGGCAGGTGTACCAGTTCCTTTGACTCTTCAGTGTATTATATGTGGATGTAGACTATGCATGGTAAAGTGTGTGTGTTTCTGACTTTCCCATATTTTTGTCAACGATCTTGCACGATGAAAGAGTCTGAGCTCCCAATTTCGTCAAAGTTTAATATCACACAGCAAGAGAATGCTACCTGCCTTTAGTTGCTGCTTTTGATCCTGGCGAGGTCGCCAGTTTTAGCGAAACAAAGCTGCTGTTCCACCCTCGCCAGCAAGGTAGAGTGCTCAACGGGTTCTGAGGAGCGACGCGTTTGAATACATTAGTCTGTCAGGCGAAAGGTCGCACTTGGAAATTATTTATCTCTTCATCACCGGGAAAGCAAGCCCCCACACGCCTCAGTGTCAGCCACCTCTGCCGTAAACGACGATTGAAACAATCGCGTTAAGACCTAATGGCATTAGGTGCGAGGCGGAGCGCTAACTCGAGTATAAACCGCACATCATAAGCGCCGACGCGGCAGAGATGGCGGTAATCCACGTGGGTGTGGCCGCCACACCCCGGCGGGTAATTTCAGCGCGCACCTCGCGTGTAATTAATAAAACAACGCGCGCGGCGTTAGCGTCGCATCCGGTGTCAAAGACCCGCCGCCGCCGTTGCGGAGTTCCCACCGATGGTGGCGCGCTGCGATTAGCACCACGCGGTGCCACAGGGACTGTGCTAATTGGTAATCAGGTGAGCGCAAATCGCCCAAGCATCGAAGTACACAGCGCAGTAAAATGTGCTACACCCACAAAGAAAACATATAGCGGCGCGCAAAAAGTTTCAGGAGGAACGTCGACATACGTCAAGAGCTGATAGTGCGATAGACATGGCAAAAACCTACCGGATAAAACCGATACCGGTGTTGTAATTCCAATAGTCGATATTTGAAAACTGGTAGTCAAGGAAGGCAGGATTCGGTTACGATTGTGGACGCGGCCGTAATCAATTGCTATTGGTTGGCTTTTCTTTTAAGCACACACAATTTATTTAAAATCAACAACAAATTAAAATAATGGCAATAATTTAAGAACTGTTTCATAGCTGAAGGCCTTAATGGGAATAGAGCAAGAATAGATCAAACTTGTTGTAACTTATAATTACAATTATTAAAATATAAAAGACAAATCACCAAAGATCTTAAAGCTCATTGCTACAATCAAATTAGGATTTTAAAACAAGTAACTGTGCTCATAGCTAAAGGCCTTAATGGCAATAAATTAAGAATTGATTAAACTTGTTGCGACTTACAATTACAGTTATTAAAATATAAAAGAGAAGTGACCAAAAGTCTTAAAGCTCGCTGCAAAAAAATGCAATTGCCAAATTAGAAGTTTAAGACAAGTAACAATACTCACGGCTGAAGACCTTAATTGCAATAAATTAAGGTGCAATTTTCTCATACGATGACATGGTTGGCGACCGTGGCTGTCATTTGATGACAAATGATGATGGTGTTGGGACAGCAACCAGCCACAACTTTACTTTAACTTCCTTTATTCAAAGATTACCGTTCCCGGTTTCGAATCGTTCTGATTCATCTTCAGACGGTGTACATGCTTTCCTTATAACACGTGGTGCGTTTTTTACAGATTAACTGTCGTGAAATGTCGGTTTGGAGTGTTTGTTTTCATAACAGTCGTCCAACAGATGTGAATACATTCCCACTGCATTCTTATTGTTGCACAAGTAAATCATTCTCACTGGGCACATCAGATTTGCCACTGAAAAGATTTCTACCACGCACCACCATAAATTAAGAATTGTTTCATGGCTGAAGGCCCTGAACGCCAAGAATGGCAATTATTAAAAAAATTTTACAAACATACATAAAATACAGACACAGCAAACAATGTTTTGAAAACAAGCCAACGTGGTCATAGTTATAATTTTAAGGAAAGTAACCATAGTCACAGGTGAAGGCCTTTAACGCCAAGAATGGGAATTATTAAAAAAATTTAACAACATACAATGAAACAGCAAATATAATACCCGAGGTTAATTCAAAAGGACAAGCAACTGATCACCAAACAGGTGAAACAAATGATGGTAACTTGGTAATACAATAATAAAATAATAACACAATAAAAAAACACAAGGGCCAGTCACAGACGGTTCTCCAGAACCGGCCTGTGAGCATGTCAGGCCAAAAACACTTCCGCGAGAAAGGCAGCCAAGAGTTGCATTCACACCACAAGATGGTAAATGCAAAGATGTAAAAATAAGCCAAAGCCAGAATCGGTGGTCTGGACTGCGCCCCCAGAATTCCGTGCTTAGAACGCCCAAAACAAGAAAGGAATCACTACCACCGAGGTGGAAGAATCGCCAACCAACCTACAATCAAGAAAGCTGTCAAACTTACACGCCTCACTGGATAGTGGCGGCCAGGCGAGGAAACGTACACTGCCATTACATACACTAACCCCCAGGGCAGGTAATTGGGGCGCTGGTTGAACTTAACAACAATTGTAACAAGCTGAAGGTAGTAAATAGTAATTAGAAACTCAGGAAATCTAATCAAATCCGCCCTCCCCAAGCACTCCACTCGCTACTCTTCGCTTTGGCGGCACTATGAGCAGCAACACGAACCCAAGCCACTGGAGAATCGCGAGATTTCACAATGGTGGAGGTTTGTCTACTCGAATTGAAATGCATGCAACTTAAAGCCTGCAGGATCCGGTTTCGACGAGGTCGTGCACCCTCGCAACCACAGCCCTTCGATCCGGCAGTCCATGTGTGCCGCCAGCAGTCCCAGCGTGTTCTGGCTCTGCGCAGACCTGGCTCCTCCTGCGTCGACAGCCGAACTGCTCACTCACAGGACAATGAAGAACAACGACGTCACCCCAAAGATAGGGCCACAGTTACTACACATCGATAAAGTCGCTGCTACCACTAGCGGACAGGCAATGCTTGCGAAACTAAGAAGCGCCAGTCAACACAAGACAATCAACCGCAACCACGACAACTAAACGATACAGTCTGGCCTCCAACAGAGGATGGAAACCTACAACAGCACAACGCGAGCCGGAGCACGGCTCAGTTCTTTGGTATTTTTTTTGTCTCGTTTATAACAGATGTTTTATTTTTAGAAGTCACCAAGTAAAAAACTGAAATATCAATTAAGCGAAGCGCCGGCCGAGGTAGCCGAGTGGTTCTAGGCGCTACAGTCTGGAGCCGCGCGACCGCTACGGTCGCAGGTTCGAATCCTGCCTCGGGCATGGATGTGTGTGATGTCCTCAGGTTAGTTAGGTTTAAGTAGTTCTAAGTTCTAGGGGACTGATGACCTTAGAAGTTAAGTCCCTTAGCGCTCAGAGTCATTTGGATCAATTAACCGAAGCACGTACAAATTACAACGAAAAACAGAGTTCTTGAACCTCAGTTTTCACCCTTCAGTACTGACAATTCGTAATGACCAAAGTGAAGTATTATCCCTGATTACAACACGATTTTTGAGCTGAGGTCCAAAAATTAGAATCAATAGGAAAATACTCGCGATTTTTTGTAGTATTCAACCTTTTATCAGAGAATAGCAGATAACTGTGGCTGGAATGTTTCCTTTTATTTCCCTATTTAATTTAATATTGTTATTCTACGTATCTTGAAACTGAGTCAATTAACATTTTTCACCTTTTTTTCATTTTTACTTATATTACAGGAAATAATAATCAAAAACCGAAACTCGATTAGTTTAGAAACCGACTATTTTGAGCGGTTTTAACAGTCAGGTTGAAGCAGCGTGGGAAAGAAAATGATATCGTATAATCGAAAAATGGATGTTTCGGTAATAACTGCCATCCCTTATATTGCAGTCATTTTGTGAGGGAATAAAATTTTTGAAAGATATTGAAGAAAAAGTTCGAATGTTTTTTGAAATTATTTGTCTAAAAGTAAGAAATGAAACAGATGAGAGAAGCATTTGACTCACCTTTGAATGTTGTTCGAAATTACATACAGTAACTGAGATGCTTTATATGTTACTGATGTCGGAAGGCCACTGAGTGAAATTCCACCAGACAAATAACCTATAGCATCCATACATATTATGAAAATTGGTATATGCGTACGTTGTGTTACACATCTCCTTCTAAAACACTGGACCGATTTCAACCAAACATGGTATACATATCCGTTAGAGCCAGGCAACAATCACTGTGGTGACAGGAATCACCTATCAGTGATAGTTCAGAAGATATTATGTTACAAAAAATGAGATGCATCTAAAATTGCCTCATCATGCATGACGTTTAAATTTATCGCTTTTGTGACACCCACCCTGTTCGTAATAAATTTCACAATTATTGTGCACATATGCCGTTAAACGCACCTGCAGAATTACATCAGGGTACCACACATTCGGGAGATGTGGTGCCATAAGCACTGAGGTGCGGAAAACAATGCCGTATCATGCGTGAAGTTTTAATGCATTCATAGTTTATTACGAAGACGGTCGTACAGTCGAGTCAACTTAAGGAAATCCCTGACACCAGGCAGAGTTTTTGACAGCTTTCGACAGCAGACCGCAAACGACTATATGCGAAAACAATAGCCGTCTGTGGAGCGATGAAGAGGCGTTGCCATAGAAACGTTTACAAAATCGTGTTGTATACACGTGTGGCAGCTGCATTTATTCAAGTGCTGAGTCTGATCCGAAAGTCTTCTCACGCCCCTCTTTTTCTGGTCATAGTGTGTATTTATTTATATATTTATTCATTTATTTATTTCAAACATGTCATAGCATATGTGTGAAAAACTTTGATACTTTGTTTCAGCTTATTTAGTAACCCAGAACATCAGTATGGGCACTACCACTGTCGCGGAGCAGAATGATGCGGTGCCAGGTGCTGTGCGAAATTTTCCGAAACATAGGCATTGTGATTTCCTTGAAGGACTCCCAAACAGCTTTTTTCAATTCGTAGATTGTCTGGTATCGTTGTTTCGCGGAATTATCTCATTATGTCAGATTCGGACTCCTCGGAGGTCACTCGATCGGCGCTGGGAAATACTCTGATCCCTTCCCTATCCACCATCCACGAATTCTCGAACACGAATATAGTAGTGGGCAGAAGCTCCATCTTGCTGAAGCCAACTATCACCAGGAATGTTCAGTCTCTGGAGCTCTGCAATAAACCATTGACACAACATCTGCATCGTCAAAGAAATACGGCTGTATGACTGACTTCTGGACATTGTAGTCTAGATCATAACATTTGTGGGATTATTCCTTGCTCCAGAACAAGAAAAGAAAAAATAGTTCCCCTCCGACAAGATCAATAAATTGCATATTCGTCTGAAAAGTAACTTTTACCCCGCTGTTGGAGCGTCACAAACACATCGAGTAATCTAGAGTAAGCTTTATGTTTTCCCCGCATGTCTCAACTCATTTACGACAGTTGGCCTAAAAGGTTTTTCAAAATGGTTCAAATGGCTCTGAGTACTATGGGACTTAACATCTGAGGTCATCAGTCCCCTAGAACTCAGAACTACTTAAACCTAACTAACCTAAGGACAACACACACATCCATGCCCGAGGCAGGATTCGAACCTGCGACCGTAGCGGTCGCGCGGTTCCAGACTGAAGCGCCTAGAACCGCTCGGCCACACTGGCCGGAAAAAGGTTTTAATTCCATATCTTTTTATGTGCGTGAGCATAGTCGTTTTTGGATTTCCAAGTCCAACAAATCTTTTCCACAATGATTTTATGGGAGATCTGGTCACACTATCCGCCACTGCTCCACGTGTTGATGATCGACCTGTCCTCTTTTAGACCAAAATGGATTCGTTTCTGAATAGTTTCTGTTGCAATCGCAGTATCGTTCGTTTTGGTGGAGCTTCTTTATGGAATCGTGCAGCAAATGTGCGTCGCACATCTCTTATCTTCTCTGTGGGTGTGCACGTTCATGAGCCTATCCACTCGCCAGAACACGTTCTTTCACACGGTAGGTGTTAGTGTCCGGTACCTGAAATAAAATAAAATGCATATGGAGTGTAAATATACATCATAACCAAAAAAGAGGGAGTTACAGTATTTTCGGAGCTTGCTGAACATTAGGCATATTTCTTTGTATAAATGTTACATAATTTCAAAGGCGTTTTCAAAAATACATAGAAATGAAACTTTTTCGATATTACACCCGAAATACAGTTCATTTTTTGTATCGTTTGTAACAGAAAATTGACAAAATGACTACTGGGCAATGCCTCGTTTGTCGACTAGTGTTCCTGTAAAATTCTAAAACTCTATGTTGCTCATTGATCTTTCACTTCTCAATTGGCACCTTATTTGCTGTAAATGATTTCAATCATCATTCAAAAGCGTGTCAAATGTTTCTCTAATCTATTTTATTTCTTACTTTTAGAAACTAAAAGCATCAACTACGTATAAGCCAGACTGTGGTTTTTTTAAATGCAGCTGCAAGAGTCATTCCAACATTTTCGTAGTTTAGCTAATTTTTATCTTAGTCACCGTTAAAATTTAAAATGTTTGCCGTAGCGCTGCACAAGCTTTCCAGAGCCTTCTTGATACCCAACTGCCGCCAAATTGGTGAACCAGTCACTGGCATCCTCTTTCGGTTCGTTGTCGTTTCTACTGTGTTTATCGGAGAAAAACTTAACTGTCTTCAAATTAGGAAAAAGGTGGTTATCACTTCGGACAAATTCTGGGCTTCGAAAACTTCCCACTCAAATTTTTGTAGCAAGTCCTTCGTCAACGCAGGAGAATGCTTCCGAGCGTTATCGCGAGAAAGCCCAATGCCGCTGCATAACAATCCACACAGTTCATTATGAAAGATGCGGCGTAGACAGTGAAGGGTGCGACGGTAGGCCGCTGCATTTATGGTGTCCCATTGAGGCCTAAATTCCATATGTCGGACGCCCTTTCGATTCCAAAGCACTGTGATAACCATTTTAATTCACATAATTTGTGTGTCTCTGGTTTTGTTTTAGCTCGAGAATCATGGCAATTCCACTGTCTGGTTCAAATGGTTCAAATGGCTCTGAGCACTATGTGACTTAACATCTCTGGTCATCAGCCTCCTAGAACTTAGAACTACTTAAACCTAACTGACCTAAGGACATGACACACATCTATGCCCTAGGCAGGATTCGGACCTGCGACCGTAGCAGTCCCGCGGTTCCGGACTGCAGCGCCTAGAACCACACGGCCACCGCGGCCGGCCACTGACTGGTGCTACGTTTCTGGACTCTCATGTGAAACCCAGGCATCGCCAGCGTCCTGCTTGTCATACCGACTCAGAAAACTCAGACAAGCGCACATTCTTTGTTCTTTGTATTCTTCTCCCAATGTTGAGCTCAAATCACCAATAGTGGGAGGTGTAGCCTGTTAAATTCCGTATTCACTCCAGGCCTTGAGTTGGTCACAACTGAAGGTCAACCTGCTGGCTCTTCGTCACGAATACTCGTTCTTCCGCCATTAGACATGCCCCATTTATTTATTTATTTATTTATTCCAGAAACCGTGTTACGCTACGAATATTGCAGTTGGTAGGATCGTTCATTTCCTCAAGCAATCTCAAAATCTTGCAAATAGGCAGTAAACGCTCAGTTCCTGCTGTGTGTCATACCGGCGCCAACGATTACTATGGCCTATTACACGGCGCTGGCTTTGTAGCTTGCCGTCTACAAGTAGAAAAAACAAATATGATTATGAAAAATTATGTATCTCAGCCTGAGTATTAATACTTAAATTTGTGATTCGTGTAGAGGACCTTGTGTAATAACTAACTGGAGGTCCTCTCGAACAATATCCAAATAACATCACCTTCGCTGAGAAGTGTGCATGTCCTAAGCAACATTGCTTCGTACTTCTTCAGAGCACAGGCACTGCAATATCGTATTTATCCGCCGATATCAGGCAGTGAATCTGAATTAAAATATACTCCTAGTGCACGGGAATTACATAACGTGTACGAGCGTCAGGCTTTTGAGGATGAACGAATACGTATGGGCGCTAGAGTCTAGCCGTGATGAGTGCACGGATAGCCAAAGCGATTAAGCTCGCCAGCGTAAAGCTGGAAATCTAGTTTCGAGTCCCGGTCCGCTACAAATTTCCTTTGTTGTGATTCCATTATGCAGCTGATGCTTGTCCTTATTCGCCACTGCAAATACATTTCATGTCTTTCATGATGGCTGCCTATTTCTTCGGAGATGGTTGCATATCCGAAGGAACAACGGATCTTACTTCTTAACAAAAAACAAAAACAAAAATGGTTCAAATGGCTCTGAGCACTATGGGACTTAACTTCTGAGGTCATCAGTCCCCTAGAACTTAGAACTACTTAAACCTAACTAAGGACATCACACACATCCATGCCCGAGGCAGGATTCGAACCTGCGACCGTAGCGGTCGCGCGGTTCTAGACTGTAGCGCCTAGAACCGCTCGGCCACTCCGGCCGACCCTTCTTAGCAAGACAGGCACTCCAGAATCGTAGCGTCGTCTTTAAATGGACTGCCACGCGAAATTACATTTTATCAACGTGCTGCGCAAACTTTGTTTATGGCCTCGCAAGAGCGCGCAATGGTACTGTGTTGCAGGGATTTTAATGTATGGAAGGATTGCATTCATTTACCTTCAAACAACCTAATTATTAATATGTAGCTTTATTTTTCGAGGTGATAATTAAAATTTTATGCTGTTTGTCGTATATTTACATTATTTTACAGTAGGCTAAGAGTACAGTTCAATAACTATACGTATCATAAATGGACGCCATTAACCGTAACGTAGGTTACATTTACCAATATACATTTTTTCCGAAAATGCAGCTTTTCTTTGACCCCTTCGAAAAGTAACGCGATGTCAAGCCCTCTCAATTTGCACAGAAATGTTTTGCCCGCGAGCCATTTCTTCACGTTCGACAACACTGAAAAAACAGACTGAGCCAAGGCGAGCGAATACTCGAAGTGAGGTAGAAATTCATTACGCATCTCACGTATTTTTGCGTCACAGGTATTGTTGAAAGCACTGCTACGCCGTTCTGTCGAAACAGATGTTTCTTCTTCGCCTTATATGGGTGTCATTTCTTCAATTGTTTATCGTAGCGGTACAATTTCTCACTATACTGCCGTCCAAGGATCGTTTTTTCCATTTCCTGAACTAAGTCGCACACTTTCATTCGACGATCAGCGAGAACATCGCAGTGGACGTTCCATTTTATTTCTTTGGTAATAACTAATGTCGGGCGTCCTCGAAATTTATCAAAGAAAAAGCGGAAGCGACATCAAGTGAATTCGTTGAACCCATATCCAACTGTTGTCACTAATGCGGTTTCGCTTTTATCACGTCTCACGTTTTCTCATGCAGGAGTTGAAAGCGACAGACTAAACAGTATTTCTCTTTTCCCGTCAAACGTAAGTAGTGACCATGCAGCACAATTACAGGAAGGGCTATCTATGAAGCTGCCTCAAATTTGTAATAGCGTCAAGAAGTTGATGGTACACGACCGTAATACACTCCTGGAAATTGAAATAAGAACACCGTGAATTCATTGTCCCAGGAAGGGGAAACTTTATTGACACATTCCTGGGGTCAGATACATCACATGATCACACTGACAGAACCACAGGCACATAGACACAGGCAACAGAGCACGCACAATGTCGGCCCTAGTACAGTGTATATCCACCTTTCGCAGCAATGCAGGCTGCTATTCTCCCATGGAGACGATCGTAGAGATGCTGTATGCAGTCCTGTGGAACGGCTTGCCATGCCATTTCCACCTGGCGCCTCAGTTGGACCAGCGTTCGTGCTGGACGTGCAGACCGCGTGAGACGACGCTTCATCCAGTCCCAAACATGCTCAATGGGCGACAGATCCGGAGATCTTGCTGGCCAGGGTAGTTGACTTACACCTTCTAGAGCACGTTGGGTGGCACGGGATACACGCGGACGTGCATTGTCCTGTTGGAACAGCAAGTTCCCTTGCCGGTCTAGGAATGGTAGAACGATGGGTTCGATGACGGTTTGGATGTACCGTGCACTATTCAGTGGCCCCTCGACGATCACCAGTGGTGTACGGCCAGTGTAGGAGATCGCTTCCCACACCATGATGCCGGGTGTTGGCCCTGTGTGCCTCGGTCGTATGCAGTCCTCATTGTGGCGCTCACCTGCACGGCGCCAAACACGCATACGACCATCATTGGCACCAAGGCAGAAGCGACTCTCATCGCTGAAGACGACACGTCTCCATTCGTCCCTCCATTCACGCGTGTCGCGACACCACTGGAGGCGGGCTGCACGATGTTGGGGCGTGAGCGGAAGACGGCCTAACGGTGTGCGGGACCGTAGCCCACCTTCATGGAGACGGTTGCGAATGGTCCTCGCCGATACCCCAGGAGCAACAGTGTCCCTAATTTGCTGGGAAGTGGCGGTGCGGTCCCCTACGGCACTGCGTAGGATCCTACGGTCTTGGCGTGCATCCGTGCGTCGCTGCGGTCCGGTCCCAGGTCGACGGGCACGTGCACCTTCCGCCGACTACTGGCGACAACATCGATGTACTGTGGAGACCTCACGCCCCACGTGTTGAGCAATTCGGCGGTACGTCCACCCGGCCTCCCGCATGCCCACTATACGCCCTCGCTCAAACTCCGTCAACTGCACATACGGTTCACGTCCACGCTGTCGCGGCATGCTACCAGTGTTAAAGACTGCGATGGAGCTCCGTATGCCACGGCAAACTGGCTGACACTGACGGCGGCGGTGCACAAATGCTGCGCAGCTAGCGCCATTTGACGGCCAACACCGCGGTTCCTGGTGTGTCCGCTGTGCCGTGCGTGTGATCATTGCTTGTACAGCCCTCTCGCAGTGTCCGGAGCAAGTATGGTGGGTCTGACACACCGGTGTCAATGTGTTCTTTTTTCCATTTCCAGGAGTGTATATACTTGCGTTAGTAATGACATCCGTCCTCAAACACGAGTACTTATTGAATGCCTTTCGAGCATGAGTATCGGTAGGTAAGCCGTTTGAGCAGGCGCATAGAGTGAAGATCTTATTGTTCTAGCGTCCGTGAGTTAGATAATTTCAAGCAAATTTTAGTGCAGTCAAACCCAAGAACAATTGGCACGATTAGTGGGAGTGACACAGAAAGCCATTTCAAAACGTCTCAAGGTTATGGGCATGATTCAGAAAGAAGGGACTTGGGTCCCGTGTGAGCTGAAATCAAGAGACATTGAAAGGCGTTTGTGTGTTTGTGAACAATTGCTTCAGAGGCAAAAATGGAAGCGATTTCTGCATCGCATTGTGACCGGGGACGAAAAATGGGTTCATTACGATAATCTTAAACGCAAAAAATCATGGGGATATCCCAGCCATCCTTCCACGTCGACGGACAAACCGAATATTCACGGCTGCAAGATCGTGCTTCGCATTTGGTGGGACCAGTTCGGCGTCGTGTACTATGAGGTGTTAAAACCAAGTAAAGCAATCATAGGTGCTCGCTCGTTATCGAACACAATTAATGCGTTTGAGCAGAGCCTTAACAGACAAACGGCCGCATTACAGCGAGAGGCACGATAAAGTGATTTTGCAGCACCACAACGCTCGACCCCACGTTGCAAAAGAGGTCAAAATGTACTTGGAAAAGTTAAAATGGGAAGTCCTACCCCAACCGCCGTATTCTCCAGACATTGCTCCCTCTAACTATCACCTGTTTAGATCAATGGCGCATGGCCCGGCTGACCAGCACTTCCAATTTCATGAAGAAGACATAAATAGGATCGATTCGTGGATCGCTACAAGAGATGAATAATTTTTTCGACGCCGGATTCGAACACTGCCCGAAAGATGGGAGAAAGTAGTGGCCAACGATGGAAAATACTTTGAATGATACATGTGCAACCAATTAGTTTCATTAAAGAATCAAAGTTCGGGAAAAACGGATGAAGCAAAGTTTTACACCTTGTATTTGCTGGTAGATTAGTTCAATAAAACTGTTTAGTTATTAATAGTAGGTTCAAACATGTCGTAATAAAATGAATAATTGTAGTTTTTGTATGACACCATTAGAACTGATTTTAGCCTTGGTGTCTCAGTTGGTTACACTATGTTTATCCTCACGCTCCTAATATGGATATGATTTTGGAATTGTTTTGGCTGCTGTTTTGTTGTTATACTCTTTGTTTCTAGTTCTCGTATGTTGTAGCATTCAACAAATGGTTGTTTTTTTGTAATTATGTGACACTGTAGTATCAATGGATATTTTAACAACATTATGTGATTACTATATTACATAATACTGTATGTAGTTCGCAGTCTTTCATTTGGTCACTTTTTTTAATCCCCAAACCTCTGATATCAGTCTACCTTTCGAGTGGTTTTGCTGTTGCCAGTCTGAATGATTTGTGGCAGCTGCTTTGCCTAATATAATTGTCTATCATTACAAGTCTATGTATGTATCCATACATTGTAATTCTTACCAAGTGGTCGGATTGCTTTTATTATGTACCCTTATAATATCATATGACTTTAGTGTAGCATCATGTCTGTATACATATATATTCATGTGTGATAGTTTTCACCATATGGTTGGTTTGTTTTTTATCATGTCACATTATTTTATCTTGTTAACATTTTAATCGTATGATACGACTATTATATTTATTAATATTGAACAGAATAAAAACAGTTGTATAGAACTGCATCTTCTTTTATTATAGTTCTCTTACTATAATTTAAGTGCATGTTAATCTTTAAGTGACTGTACTATAGCGTACACATATTTTGTACCTTGTTCTTTTACCTATGACCTTTGACTTTGGTTTGCAGCTTCTTCAATCAACTCTCTTGTGTTAGCCTATTGGTTCTCGCTGTGCCTGAGCAATGGTGCTGTGCCCTTACATTTCGTACAGGTTTCCACGTTTTCACCGTTGATTTCTACTTGGTTAAGCCTGTATCACGGCGTTAAGTATCAAATTTCTTACGTTTTCAAGTCAGCAATGGTGGATACTTCACGAATAAACAGCATGAAAGCACTGTCAAGTTGTTACAGTAGATATTTTTCGTAAGTACACTTAATTTTTCCGATGAATAATTCTCTCGAAAATGTAATGTGTTTTGAGATTTACAGTTTTCACTTTGTTTCAGTTTTTATGCTGGCACTGTGAAGATGGCCCATGCTCGAAACTGGTAGTGAATAAATGTATTGTAAGACAGCACAATATATACCATGCATTTCTAAAAGTTTAAATTTTGATCCATTCCGATATGAGTGTGTGTTCATTCTTCCTCGTCTAGTGTTGTACTGTCATGTATCCTATATAACGTTAATTAACGCCTCCCAACAGGTCGTTTGTAACGTTTCATTATGTAGAAAAGTCGTACGGAGGGCTTCGCGGAATTTTGTTCCGCCCAGAGACCTAAATTCTATAAATGTACAGTAAGGCTATTCAACTTTTTAACGTGTGCAATAACTACTTTCGAGATCGTATGCACAAGTCATCGCCTAACTTAGTGACTAACTATCAGTTCTGCTTGACGTTAATTCAAGTTATGGTAAAGATTTGGACAGGTTGACGGAAAGGAGAATAAGTCATGTGTTCATTTTTACTGTAGACAATTCCCAAGAGGGTAGTGATCCAACAACTGTATTTCAGTTTTATGACGGCAAGCGGTATTATTCGTCTATGGGGAGATAGTGCTAAAATTAGTGAAACAAAATTTTGTCGGAAAATGTAATGTGTTTTGAGATTTACAGTTTTCACTTTGTTTCAGTGGCACTGTGAAGATGGCCCATGGTCGAAACTGGTAATGAATAAATGTATTGCAAGACAGCACAGTATATATCATGCATTTCTCAAAGTTTAAAATCGTGTATGGGAAGATAGTGCTAAAGTTAGTGAAATAAAATTTTGTCGCACGTTACCTTCACGTATTACGTGGAAACGAATTAATACACTTACAGACTATAAGAAAATATTGCTGTAAAGGTACGCTGAATTTCATCGGTGCTACGGTCTCCTTGCGAAGGTCTGTAATCCTGATTCGGTTCTAGGGGCTTCAGTCTGGAACCGCGCGACCGTTACGGTCGCAGGTTCGAATCCTGCCTCGGGCATGGATGTGTGTGATGTCCTTAGGTTAGTTAGGTTTAAGTAGTTCTAAGTTATAGGGGACTGATGACCTCAGATGTTAAGTCCCACAGTGCTCAGAGCCATTTGAACCATTTGTAATCCTGATTGAAGGAATATGTACTTAAATCAAACTGAAAAATAATGATTCCGTAGCTTCTGGTAAACCTTGCGGGATGTAAGCTCGTGGTCCATGAAACTCTTCAGCTCCTAAAGTTTCGTCCAGTGCTTCGCTGGACATCTTCAGAGGGGTGTTTCTCCTCCGGTGAGTCTTGCCGAGTCAGTCGGCAAGACTCACCGGAGGAGAAACACCCCTCTGAAGACGTCCATCGAAGCACTGGGCCGGCCGAAGTGGCCGTGCGGTTAAAGGCGCTGCAGTCTGGAACCGCAAGACCGCTGCGGTCGCAGGTTCGAATCCTGCCTCGGGCATGGATGTTTGTGATGTCCTTAGGTTTAACTAGTTCTAAGTTCTAGGGGACTAATGACCTCAGCAGTTGAGTCCCATAGTGCTCAGAGCCATTTGAACCATTTTTGAAGCACTGGACGAAACGTTAAGAGCTGAAGAGTTTCATGGACCACGACCTTACATCCCGCAAGGTTTACCAGAAGATATGTCATCCGGTCGTGAGAGCCTTCATACAATGATTCCGTAGGACAGGTGACAGAATGTGCGTGACTCGAGATAGGAACGAAGTAATTAATGTGTCGTCAGACACCAGACTAACCTGGGCTTCGATGTAATCTCCACAGGTGCACTCAAAACTGTCGAGATTCGAACTCACCGCGCCAGTAAAGAGCTCTTAAAAATCTATTAAGCAGAAAGCGGTGATAAATTCACGGTGCATGCGCTGAGATCTCGGACACGCGAAGTGGAGCACCGCCCACCCGGTGACCAAACAAAGTGGTGGCTGAGGGCCCCCCTAGATTTACATTTTTCGATCACGAGAGAGGCACACGGGCAGAGAGTGTTTGCGTTCGTCCATTGCTGGCCGACCAGCCATCCGAGATATGCTATGTCGGTGTGTGTGTGTGTGTGTGTGTGTGTGTGTGTGTGTGTGTGAGTGTGGTAGGGTGGCGGTGGGGGGAAATTGCGTGGGTGTACGGGAGGGAAGGGCGTGTAATTCCATGCCTGTAGCTGAGCGGTGCGCGTTGGTCGCTGGGCGCTGCGCCTGCCCTTATCTGGCGGCGGAAGGGCTCGGCATGGCTCGTTACAGGATTAGGGACGCTGCCGAGAGCCCGCGCGTGACTGCGTGCAAACGAGGCGGCGCACGCAAGCGGCTGCGTGCCTGCGACGGTCCACTCCCCACATACTTATGTGACTGGCGTGCGTCCACTTTTATTTTCCTCCGCAACTGGCGCTGATGATTTAGTACTACAGTAATGTACGCACGTGTCCAATCCGCATGGTGTCCATTGAGCTGCGGCGTGCAAGGGAGAGGGCAAATAATCTTCGCACAGCTAGGCGGAAGTTGCCGAAGATGACCGATGCAACTTCGCTCAATGACAAAGTCGTTAATGCGGATTGCCTAGTTATGCTGAACTCAAAGCGATAGGCACAATGTTACAACATTTTCTGTGCTATTGTATATTCAACTGACCAGAAATCCTTGATCTTTCTATTTTACTTCACTGACGCCCGCTGTATCTAGATTGAGCCTTTGAAGTTCCCTTTCAGCGTTTTTAGCTTCCCTATCTCTTTCGAACTTTCGTCTGGTAGGATTAAATCCTTTCACAGGCCATCCAGCTTTTTTTCTCTTGGTAACCTCCCCCATGGCAGACCCCTCTCGCGGGTCCAAATGGGGGACAAATTTGTAATCTTTGGCCAGTGAAGACATCATCATTGTCCCCTTTCCCTTTCGCGCACACATTACCTGCTGTTATTATAGTGGTTTCCATTGCCATCTACATCTTCGCGCCACTGATCATTGCTGATTCTCCCAACTTTTACCGGCAGTTTCCCACCACGAGGGCAAGATGTTTCCCCGAACCTCTCCTCGTTTCTATGCCAATTTCTTTGATAAGGCCTTATACCAGACGTCTTCAGCCGCCATTATTGATGATCGTTAATCAAATTTTAACCACCTGCTGGGTTCTAACCCAGAAACCACAACGTTTTGATTACTAGTCATAGACACTGCCATTACATCACCTAGCTTGAAGTTAGGCAAACCTATCTTTATCGTGCTTATAGCCTTATAGAAAGCTTTTGGCAACGATGAGTGAACTGAATTCTTATTGACACTTTGAAAGTAGCAGTGATAAAATACAGGGAGCTAAAGGTTATTTGCATCTCTACAGAGACAAGCAGTTATAAGAATCGAGAGACAAAATGAAGTATTGATTGAGAAGGGAGTGAAACAAGGTTGTAGCCTATCCCCAATATTATTCAATCTGTACATTCAGCAAAATGTAAAGATAAACGAAGGAGAAATTGGGACAGGAATACTCCGCGGTTTGGCGATGACATAGTAATTCTACCAGAGATAGCAAAGGACTCGGAGGAGCTGAACGTAAGAACAGCAACAAACTATCAATAGAAGCAGACCAAGGATAGTCGAATTAAATCAGGCGAACTTCAGGCAACTGCATCATGAAATGGGACACTAAAAACAGAAGACGAATTTTGTTTTTTGGGCAGCAAAATAATCGATGCTGGCCGAAATAGAGAGGATGTAAGAAGCAGGCTGCCTATAGCAAGAAACGTATTTCTCAAAAAGAGTACTTCGTTTGTACCGAAGCGTCTTTTCTGCAGGTATAGCCTTGAACGAAATGAAAGCGTGAACAATAGGCAGCTCAGGCAAGCAGAGAATAGTAGCTTTGGAAATGTGGTACACAGAGGAATATATGTATGTATGTTCTTTCCGACATGTCCGAAAAAACAGACAACATTATGATTCTGCAGCTTCTAAACATCAAGACACAAAGAAATTAAAAACTTTAGCTTGCCGTGGGCAAGCTGAAATTTCGTGCCCTTTGATATAAATCAGTGCCCACTGACAGCTAATATGTTCAATTCCTTTATGTCTTGATCTACAGAAGAATGCTGAAAGTGAGGTGGGTAGATAGAGTAACTAATGAGGAGGTATTGCATCGAATGCGGAAAAAGAAATGTATGACAAGACTTGACTAAAATTAAGGATTGTTTAGTAGTTCACAGTCTGAGACATAAAGGAATCGTCATTTAGGTAATTAAGCGGTGGGGAGGGGGGGAGGGGTTGAGGCCAATCATGAGTACAATAAGCAGACTCAGATGGATGTAAGTTGCAGTAGCTATTCAGAAATGAAGGGGGTAGAGTAGGGTGGAGGTATGCACGTACTATTTTTCGGACCAAAGACCAGAAAGACCACAATGTGAAGAATCGGTTAAAGTTATCGTCATTCACGATTAACTATCTCACGAATGGATCAATACCGAATGAAACATGTTCCCAGGTGACATGAAGAGTAACGATGTTCATATATTACCAAAATTAATTTCAACATCTTCCTAATAACATTTTCGCTGAAAGGTCCTACGATATTTTATAGAACATAAAATCCTTTGTAACAACTTTCGTCTGTTACCAGGAGAACTAATTTCACAGGTTTAACAGTAATGTTACCATGAAAATACTGCAAATTTATAACGATGAAATGATGCGTCACGTATGTGTCTAAACTTTGAGAATGTTCCAAGAACCTTTCTCAAATCACAATGCCATCACTCTGAGTAGATTATGTGATCTTGAGGTGTCGTCTTTCGTCACGAGCATGATAGCAATTTGAGCACTCGCAACTTTGCTCCACCTTCATCATCAAGAGCTGGTTCATTTCAACAATGATGGAATTACACTCTCTGCCGCTCCCTCCAGGAGGGAATTTCGGAGTGGAAGCGCCCGGCACTACCTCCCCCTTTGAAGGTAGGGAAGAAGTTTCGGGCTTGATCTGATGTCGAGAGTGATGTCGCTAGGGGACAATAATCGGCCATATCCTTTCAGAGGAAGCCTCCCAGCACTCGCATTACGCTTATTATGGAAAACTCAGAAAACATAAATATCGGTGCCAAGACGGTCATTTAAACAACTACGCCCGGGTTCCCGGGTTCGATTCCCGGCGGGGTCAGGGATTTTCTCTGCCTCGTGATGGCTGGGTGTTGTGTGCTGTCCTTAGGTTAGTTAGGTTTAAGTAGTTCTAAGTTCTAGGGGACTTATGACCACAGCAGTTGAGTCCCATAGAGCTCAGAGCCATTTGAACCATTTAAACAACTACCTTCCTACAGTGCCACCTCCCTTGCTTCTCCTGGCGGTATTATGTTCTTTATTGCTGCTCCGTGTTAACCTCGCAGCTTTAACGGACATCTTCACGGTTCACTTGGAGTAAAGCTGCTGTACGTTGCAGATATAGTGATGATGAGGCAGCTGCAGTATCGATAGTTCGCTCAGCAGTGCTGCATTGCATACACTTTGCCGGTCAGGATTGGGATCACGTCCATCGTCCTGTAGCCAATTAGCCGTGTGTAAACACACCACCTGTGGCCTTCATAGGGACCCCGCAGGCCGAGCTGCACTACCGTAGGGATCTGTGTTAGCACCCTTGCTGTGTTCGCTATGCTGTCCGCACTTAGATGAACCATAACTGCCACGATAGCGTTTTCTGTTCACAAGCTTCAATTAGAGAACCATACCATTTCAAAGCAGCAATCCTGGCATTCAGTTTTTCGATTTAGGGAAACCACAGAAAAGCTACTCCTGGATGGCTGGATGGAGATTTGAATCGTCGTCCACTCTAAATCGAATGCAGTGTGCTAACCACTGTGTCTCCTCGTTGGACATATGACGATTTTTGTAACTCAGAAGACGTTTCCAGCAGACATGCCCCATCCTGTGGTCGCTTACTGGCAAATTTCTCTGCATAACTATTGATAGGAGCCTCACACGTAGACAGCACATTCGTGACAGCAGGGGTACAGGACTGGGGAGAGTCTGCACACTGTATCTCCCCCCCCCCCCCCCTCCAGGGTGCTCACCACTCTATGGCGAGTTCGTTCTTCGCTACCACGGGGCCCCAGCCTTTGCAGCACTTTTTCCCTTCCATGCTGCATGTCTATCCTCTTGCTGTTCTTTTTCCCCTCTCTTGGGGAACATGTATTATTGGCTATGTTCTGCGTTCTGTTGCTGACCTGCATACAATCTCAACTTTCTTTTGGCTCCTTTTTCCTTTCTTTGTTTCCCTTCTCTTCTCGTTCCTCCGCTTCGGTGTTTGAGGACCCTCTTTCTTCTTCTTCCACCCTGTGCGCTCCTGAAGGCTGGCCCACTCGACGCGTAAAAGGTGACTGGGTAACGCGTAATTCCTTGCCCCGGATCGACAGGTAGGGTTCGCACGTACCCCCTGGTACAGGCCAGTCCCAGGGAGAGGTGATTGCCTGAGCTGTAACCTTCCCAGATTGCCCATTGGTCCCTCCATCTGGTGTTCGGGAGGTATGATCTGAGGCGTAGGGGGCCCTCAGTTGGAAGGAGTGCCCCATTGGAGACGCTGGTAATCATGGGGGATTTCCTCGCGATGAGTTATTCATCCTCTCCAGCGACGTCGACGAAACGAAAACGTAATGACGCTAATGATTTGAAGACCCTTCCCGCTTCACCGCGGTTCCTTGTGGTATCACGTACTGAAGACGGCCAGTCCTTCGCCAAGGTGAATCCGTTTATTATTCAGAAAGGTGTTGATGCCATTCCTGATCCTGTGAAATCCTGCACTCGTTTGCGGAACGGCACTTTTCTTTTGGAGACGGCTTCTGATGCTCAAGCACAACAAGTATTTGCTGCCTCGCTTCTCCATGGGTACCCTGTTCATGTCGAGGCACACATAACTTTGAATTCTTCCCGTGGTGTAATTTACACCAGGCTGCTTGACGGTCTAACTGAGGCTGAAATACAATCTTACCTCTCTGATCAGGGTGTCATTACCGTTCATCACGTCATGAAAAAGGTCAATTCCTCCTTGGTGCCCACCCGCACTCTCCAGGAAAACTGTCACTTGCACACTCTTGGTGGAACAGATGTCATGTTTCTGTTGGTCCCTGGTCATGTTTGTCTGCCAGGAGACGAGGCTGCTGACGCTGCTGCCAAGGCTGTAGTCCTCTTACCTCAACCCGCGAGTACCTCCATTCACTCCGATGATCTCTGCGTTGCCATCCGTCAGGATGTGGTGCCCCTTGGGAACCGCCAATGGTCCTCCCTTCACGGGAATAAGTTTCGGCTTATTAAGTCTCTCCCGGCGCCTTGGACGACCTCCTCTAGGCCCTCCCGCCGGGAGGAGATTATTTTAAGTCGGTTGCGTATTGGATACTGCCTTTTTAGTCATCGTCATTTGCTCAATGGTGCTCCCCCATCACTTTACACACTTTGCGCCCAAATTTTAAATGTCCGCCACTACCTTCTGGAATGCCCTTTTTTTACTAATTTGCTTTCCATCTTGGGTTTGACATCTGATTTATCAACTGTTTTAGCAAATGACGCGCGGGCTGTCGCCCGCGTTTTATTTTTTATCCGCCGAACCAATGAGGTGAAGCCCATTTAATTTTTAGTTTTGGATCTCCATTTTTGTATGGTGTCTTTTTATCCCTGTTTCCACGTGCCTTGTTTAGCATTGGGACTGACATATAGTCGTTTCCCTTGTATCTGTGTTTGTGAGCTATAATTTCAGCATGGGATCGTATGACCTCAGTTGTTTTTTTGCGCCGTAAAACGAAACAAACAAACAAATGTATTACTTACTTAATCTCATTTTAATGCTGCCCACTCCGGATTGCGCTGTACCCAGCAGGATTCCGATCAGTTGTTACGGGACCTTAGTACGGAAATGACGTTCGCTCAGACGTGAATCTGCTGCAGTCGGTGCAGACCGAAGTGCTAATACTCGCTGTGCACTATTCATGGAGCTTCCCAGCTTCATGAAGTGGCACCATACTGATTCTTCGAGATCGATCTTTTCACTGTGCACGCCGTTTCCATCCGATGGCACAGCAGTGTGAAAATCGTCTCATCGCGAACCTCGTCGACCAAGGTCACTGTCATCCGCCCGCAATGAAACAGGATCATCAGCGCGACAAACATGCCTGGTAGCAGCTGGGTGAAAGCAACAGAGCAACCCAGATGAGAAAGTAAAAGCGAAATAACAACAAACAACCCAACCTGCAATGTCTGCAGGAACAGTTAGCAGTGCTTAATCATTGTGCAGAACAACACCCAGGAGTCATGCAGTTTCTTTATTTACAACGCCTTTTAAAAAAAGGCGAAACACCGAGACGAGGTAGAAGAAACAAAATGAAACTTCATGGATTGACAGGGTATGTAATGTTACGTCAGTAGTTAAAAAATCGTGTCAAATTCACAAAACAATTGGTTTTATGAGACCGCCACTCTGGCCTGTTTGCAAACATTGGTTCTCTTGGGAAGGGCGTCATTTGAAACTTCCTGGCAGATCAAAACTGTGTGCCGGACCGAGACTCGAATTCGGGACCTTTGCCTTTCGCGAGCAAGTGCTCTACCGTCTGAGCTACCCAAGCACGACTCACGCCCCGTCCTCACAGCTTCAATTCTGCCAGTGCCAGCGAAAGGCAAAGGTCCCGAGCACGAGTCTCGGTCTGGAATACAGTTTTAATCTGCCAGGAAGTTTCATATCAGCGCACACTCTGCTGCAAAGTGAAAATCTCATTTTGGAGGGCGCCGTTTAGCCGTACTACACTTTCCCCAGGGAAGTTGGCTCCCAGCTGTTGCAACTGCTCCTTGATATCCTGGATAATGGAAAAAGAACATACTTGAAGTCTGAATTGGTCCTACCCATTTTCTATTGGAGACAGATGGAACTTTTACGACATTGCAGTGTCCATGTTGATCAGAAGCTTGACGCAATATTCCTTCGGATATGCATGTATGTCCGAAGGAACAGGAGCTGCGGCGACTTTTAGCCATTATGAGATACATGAATGTATTCGCAGTTATGAATATGGGCAACCATGAGCTGTATAATGGAATGACGACAATGAAAATTTGTGCCGCCCTTGGAACCGAACTTGGACCTACCGATTATCGCGAACGGTAGCCTTACCATTAGGCTCTACGAACACGACTCATGGCCGGCCTTAACTCTGATATGTCGTCAATCATTTGCCTACAACCTGAACTTGTACATTCATTATTTATATTCCCATATAGGCGAGACATTTTAATTGAAAGTCTCTTGTCCGGTGTCGGTGAAACTTGGTGGCTACGGGAGCTCCTCAACATCACGGAGACAGTTCGTGGAGGCACGTGCCATGTGTGGATGATGAATGTGCTGGTGGAAAAACGTGCCACGATACTGTCCCATCGTGAAGTAAAACGTGAGGGGTCAAGGTGTCCACAATGTACAGTTGCCCCATCAGAGTTCTCTCAGTCACTACCAGCCATAACCCGAAGTGTTACTCGATAGTAAAGACACGTTCCGAAAGATCAAGCCAGTCTGAGGGGGATGAAGAATAATGTGATCACAACTAACTAAGGAAACGAAACGGAATGTGTTATGGTTGACTAATAAATTAGAAAAAAAATAAAGAAAAAAAGCTTCGTAAATGTGAGAAGAAGGGAGCACGTTCCTTGGTATTTCGCAGAGGAAAAACGGTCATATAGGTTACGTTCTGGAGGAACGTTATGAAGGTGGGAAAAATATGAGTTTCAGCTTTTTTCTTAAGAGCGACATGGCATTCAGTTGTGCACAGGATGCAGGGTACGTTGTTCCAGAGGCGGACGGCAGCAACGGCTATGGTACCAGGTAGGTGCTCAATGGTTAGCACAACTTGATAGTTCATTCGTGTCCAGCGGTCGCTCAATGGTTAGCACAACTTGATAGTTCATTCGTGTCCAGCGGTCGCCAATAATCCTCACAGACACACTGGGGCTGAACTGGCTCGCTGCAACCATACCATGGGGCTGTCCTTAGTTGGCAGGTGGGTGACGTGAAGGCTGACGATTGTATAGGTATCTTCATCTGTGAAAAGAATGGATGACAGACACGTCACTGTAGAGGCATCTCCACAGGTAAAAAGGCTTGCACGCATTGTGATATGCATAACGGCAGCTGTCGTGGAGAGTCTTTCACACGGTCATCTGGCCTACCTCAGAGTGGCGGGAAGCCTGCCTGCAGCTGATACTAGCGTCAATGTCACAGAACTTTTATCCCAACTTTAAGTGGGTGTACCTCCCTTACGCATTTTCGGCCGTATGTCCACATTATATTCATTCCTCCTGTCCCCATCAGGGATCGTTTCTTGCAATTTTTCTCCATTTACCAAAATCAATCTGTAGAGGTAGCCATGAGAGGTAGGCAAATAGTTTTGATTAACACTTCGAAAAAAAATTTAAATTACTTAATAGATTTTTGGTTTGGTTGGAGGCACACGTCTCCATTCCTGGTACACATCCCAGCGCCACAGTAGTGTAGCACGCCAGTAGAGTACCCTGGCCAAAATGGTGCAGCTCGTTGACAAATTGGAGTACGAGTTGGTCATAAAGTTTTAACAATCACATTTCTGACTACCACCCGCACTTACCTCCAAGCAGCAAGTTACGCTGGGAAATAACCGTAGGCTGCAGCTCTCTCACTAATAGGAGAGCACTAGTGATGGAGTGGAATTCGGCACAGAGAGGGAAACCTGCGGGTGCCCGGTCGCCGCCTTGTAATGGAAACACAACACGGCCCGCGAGCCCCGCGCTTGTTTGCGACGCCGCCGTCAATTTATTCCATTAAGTGCGACACGGGACAGAGCCGCCTGCGCCGGCGTCTCCCCGCGGTTTACAAGCACCGCTTTGTCACCGGCGCGTTCGAAATTAAGCCCGCTTGACAGACGACGCGCCAGCCATTGTCTACAATCGTCCTAGGAGCAGCCTGCCCTTCCCTTCTATTGCGGCCTGTCCCTCGAGGCGGTCAATATTGCTGCTGCTCGGCACAGCCGTGTAAACCGAGCGCAACGAGCGTCAACCTAGTGTGCCGAGGACTGCTTACCGCAAGCTCACTTCTGCGTGTTGCCTCAGGGCGAACAAGCGCGCCGAAGGACACGAAAGCTGTGGAACGACCAACACTGGTCGAAGTATTTCGAAATTTGCAATACCGTACACAAGAAGTCATCGAAAAACCCCTCTGAATATACTGGGTGGTTATAATTAAAGTACAGTTACCCACATCTGTCGAGTGTGGCCTGCATTTATCATATGGCAGAAATACTTGGTAGATATTCTAATACAATAATGCAGAATCGATTTACACTAAAAAAGTTAGTTTCACTTCGGTCACATAGTGCAAATATGGCGCTGTGAATACAAGAAAGGAGAATAGAAATGTTTACGTAGTTAACGGATTAGGAACGGGACGTGCGAAGAAAAGTTCAAAGACGTGAAAAAGGGTGTAATGTTGATTTTATTATTAACTTCCGTTTACATAAGCTGTTCAGCTTGAGCTGCATCCGTAAAACAACGTGCTCGCAATAGTTCCATTAATGTCTGCTTCCGAGCAAGCAATTTTCATAATGAACCGATTATTAATAAGGTTGTAGTTAACATTTTTGTGATGGCAGAAGATCCCTAGTTCTTCTGGGAGGTCGATGAACATTTCCCTCTTACACTTAAGCAGGAATGTCACATCAGATGTAGAAGTCAGCAAGTTATATTTTGTTGTAAGTAGACGAACAGCCATACTCGATTTCTCCATTGTTTGTTTTCTGCCCAACGCAACATGTTCCCCAAACTTTATTTCCAGCCCCTCTCAGGTCTGGCAACGTAACAGGCCCCACAGTCCGCGCAATCAATTTTATAAACTCTAGAAGCATGAAATAGATTCTTTGTATCTACAGAATGTAGCACAATACATCCTACGTTATTTTTGGTTCCAAAAGTCACTGCTACATTGTACATTCTAAAGACATGTGGAATCCTTGTACCGATTTTTCCGTAGTAAGGTAAACTAACAAAACTAATATTTTCTTTAGGAGCCATGTTATGTAAAGCGTCATCTCATTTTTGTATTTATTATTATCTATGTTCGGGTACACACTACCTACCAATTCGAAAGATACAAAATGTGCGCCTGCCATTTTCATTCCGTACAGCAGTATTGAATTAACTGTGACAGAAGCCAGAAAAACAGAGGAGTGACGTACTAGAACATGCATTGATAAGGTCGTATAGTTGTATGTACTCTAATGTATAAGCCATATAGGTTATGCCACGAGTTGTTGCTTTTCATGGAAATGGAAATGAGCGTTTCGCGTCATTGGCCGGGAGGCCCCTTACGGGGCAGGTCCGGCCGCCTTGGTGCAGGTCTTATTACATTCGACACCACATTGGGCGACCTGCGCGCCGGATGGGGATGAAATGATGATGAAGACAACGCAACACCCAGTCCCGGAGCGGAGAAAATCCCCGACGAAGCCGGGAATCGAACCCGGGCCCCTTAGGACGGCAGTCCGTCAAGGCTGACCATTCAGCTATCGTGGCGGACGTAGCTTTTTATATTATCGCCTAACTATGTACGTCTTTTATTTTTTTAGCATTGATAATGGATAGGCACTAGCGGAAATCTAGATTTGCCTAACAAAGCTGAAAAGAAAAGGACGACTAACTGCTGTGCTCTATCATTTGAAAGCCACATCACTGTCGTTGACTATACCCACATTACTAATAGAAAGTAACTTGAATTGAAGAAACGAAGTCAGCATGTTCGTCGGCACAGAAATGCAAACGAATTTGTCCTTCTCCATGGCAACGCAAGAACCCACACAAGTCTGCACACCCGAGAGGAGCTCACAAAACTTCGTCGGACTGTTCTTCCCCATCCACCCTACAGCCTGAATCTCGCACCTTCCGACTTTAACTTTTTTGGCCCAATGAAGGATGCGCTCTGCGTGAAGGAGTAAACGGATCGTGGGGAAATTACTGATGAAGCTTTAAGTTGGCTCCGACGTCGACAAGTACAATGGTACCATCCTGACATACAGGCCGTCCCAATAACGTAGTGTAAGGCCGTGGCATTAAACAGAGATTATATCGAAAAACACGGTTTTGTAGCCAAAATCAAAAACTGTGGGGAATGGCGTGGTGCATTGGAATCCTGAATAAAATCAACTCGGTTTCAGAGAGAAAGTGTTTTGCATTTCTTATTGAACGCTCCTCGTAAGCTGAGCGAATTATTCAACACTTGAAAATTTGTTTCCGCCTTAGTATGACCTCACCCACATAGTTAACGGAAAGTGTTGGCGAGAGGTAGCAATCGTGTCTAATGGAGATACTCCTGTTAAATTATAAGCTTTGGAAATTATAAGCTTTATAGTCCTATGCGTAACCTGTGATTTACCCCAAGTAGGTATCTTCATTCCTGAAGAAGACATATTTTGAAGTCATATTAATCTTTTTGAAACCCCATGTACTGTTGAGTACAAAAATTACAATCGAGAAGCTCTTCTGAAGACCAGGCCTGATTGGGATGTTGAGTCTACCCCAACCAGTACACAAATGTTATTGAGACGCCCGGTGCAACTTCTGTCGAAATAATGATCATGTTACACACTAAACTACTCATGCACCAAAAGCACTAAGACATGACGTTGAAAGACAATATTCAATAGTGCATACTGTCAAGAGAGGTGCCAAAACCTTTTTTTTTTTTTTTTTTTTGTCATCAGTCTACTGACTGGTTTGATGCGGCTCGCCACAAATTCCTTTCCTGTGTTAACCTCTTCATCTCAGAGTAACACTTGCAACCTACGTCCTCAATTATTTGCTTGACGTATTCCAATCTCTGTCTTCCTCTACAGTTTTTGCCCTCTACAGCTCCCTCTAGTACCATGGAAGTCATTCCCTCATGTCTTAGCAGATGTTCTATCATCCTGTCCCGTCTCCTTATCAGTGTTTTCCACATATTCCTTTCCTGTCCGATTCTGCGTAGAACCTCCTCAATCCTTACCTTATCAGTCCACCTAATTTTCAACATTCGTCTGTAGCACCACATCTCAAATGCTTCGATTCTCTTCTGTTCCGGTTTTCCCACAATCCATGTACCACTACCATACAATGCTGTACCCCAGACGCACATCCTCAGAAATTTCTTCCTCAAATTAAGGCCGGTATTTGATATTAGTAGACTTCTCTTGGCCAGAAATGCCTTTTTTGCCATAGCGAGTCTGCTTTTGATGTCCTCCTTGCTCCGTCCGTCAATGGTTATTTTACTGCCTAGGTAGCGGAATTCCTTAACTTCATTGACTTCGTGACCACCAATCCTGATGTTAAGTTTCTCGCTGTTCTCATTTCTACTACTTCTCATTACCTTCGTCTTTCTCCGATTTACTCTCAAACCATACTGTGTACTCATTAGGCTGTTCATCCCGTTCAGCAGATCATTCAATTCTTCTTCACTTTCACTCAGGATAGCAATGTCATCAGCGAATCGTATCATTGATATCCTTTCACCTTGTATTTTAATTCCACTCCTGAACCTTTATTTCATTTCCATCATTGCTTCCTCGATGTACAGATTGAAAAGTAGGGGCGAAAGGCTACAGCCTTTTCTTACACCCTTCTTAATACGAGCACTTCGTTCTTTATCACCCACTCTTATTATTCCCTCTTGGTTGTTGTACATATTGTATATGACCCGTCTCTCCCTATAGCTTACCCCTACTTTTTTCAGAATCTCGAACAGCTTGCACCATTTTATATTGTCAAACGCTTTTTCCAGGTCGACAAATCCTACGAAAGTGCCTTGATTTTTCTTTAGCCTTGCTTATATTATTAGCCGTAACGTCAGAATTGCCTCTCTCGTCCTTTTACTTTTCCTAAAGCCAAACTGATCGTCACCTAGCGCATTCTCAATTTTCGTTTCCATTCTTCTGTATATTATTCTTGTAAGCAGCTTCGACGCATGAGCTGTTAAGCTGATTGTGCGATAATTCTCGCACTTGTCAGCTCTTGCCGTCTTCGGAATTGTGTGGTTGATGCTTTTCCGAAAGCCAGATGGTATATCGCCAGACTCATATATTCTACACACCAAAGTGAATAGTCGTTTTGTTGCCACTTCCCCCAATGATTTTAGAAATTCTGATGGAATGTTATCTATCCCTTCTGCCTTACTTGACCGTAAGTCCTCCAAAGCTCTTTCAAATTCTGATTCTAATACTGGATCCTCTATCTCTTCTAAATCGACTCCTGTTTCTTCTTCTATCACATCAGACAAATCTTCACCCTCATAGAGGCTTTCAATGTATTCTTCCCACCTATCTGCTCTCTCCTCTGCATTTAACAGTGGAATTCCCGTTGCACTCTTAATGTTACCACCGTTGCTTTTAATCTCACCAAAGGTTGTTTTGACTTTCCTGTATGCTGAGTCTGTCCTTCCGACAATCATATCTTTTTCGATGTCTTCACATTTTTCCTGCTGCCATTTCGTCTTAGCTTCCCTGCACTTCCTATTTATTTCATTCCTCAGCGACTTGTATTTCTGTATTCCTGATTTTCCCGGAACATGCTTGTACTTCCTCCTTTCATCAATCAATTGAAGTATTTCTTCTGTTACCCATGGTTTCTTCGCAGCTACCTTCTTTGTACCTATGTTTTCCTTCCCAACTTCTGTGATGGCCCTTTTTAGAGATGTCCATTCCTCTTCAACTGTACTGCCTACTGCGCTATTCCTTATTGCTGTATCTATAGCGTTAGAGAACTTCAAACGTATCTCGTCATTCCTTAGTACTTCCGTATCCCACTTCTTTGCGCACGGATTCTTCCTGACTAATGTCTTGAACTTCAGCCTACTCTTCATCACTACTAGATTGTGATCTGAGTCTATATATGCTCCTGGGTACGCCTTACAATCCAGTATGTGATTTCGGAATCTCTGTCTAACCATGATGTGATCTAATTGAAATCTTCCCGTATCTCCCGGCCTTTTCCAAGTATACCTCCTCCTCTTGTGATTCTTGAACAGGGTATTCGCTATTACTAGCTGAAACTTGTTACAAAACTCAATTAGTCTTTCTCCTCTTTCATTCCTTGTCCCAAGCCCATATTCTCCTGTAACCTTTTCTTCTACTCCTTCCCCTACAACTGCATTCCAGTCGCCCATGACTATTAGATTTTCGTCCTCCTTTGCATACTGCATTACCCTTTCAATATCCTCATACACTTTCTCTATCTGTTCATCTTCAGCTTGCGACGTCGGCATGTATACCTGAACTATCGTTGTCGGTGTCGGTCTGCTGTCGATTCTGATCAGAACAACCCAGTCACTGAACTGTTCACGATAACACACCCTCTGCCCTACCTTCCTATTCATAACGAATCCTACACCTGTTATACCATTTTGTACTGCTGTTGATTTTATCCGATACTCATCTGACCACAAATCCTTGTCTTCCTTCCACTTCACTTCACTGACCCCTACTATATCTAGATTGAGCCTTTGCATTTCCCTTTTCAGATTTTCTAGTTTCCCTACCACGTTCAAGCTTCTGACATTCCACGCCCCGACTCGTAGAACGTTATCCTTTCGTTGATTATTCAATCTTTTTCTCATGGTAACCTCCCCCTTGGCAGTCCCCTCCCGGAGATCCGAATGGGGGACTATTCCGGAATATTTTGCCAATGGAGAGATCATCATGACACTTCTTCAATTACAGGCCACATGTCCTGTGGATACACGTTACGTGTCTTTAATGCAGTGGTTTCCATTGCCTTCTGCATCCTCATGTCGTTGATCATTGCTGATTCTTCCGCCATTAGGGGCAATTTCCCACCCCTAGGACAAGAGAGTGCCCTGAACCTCTATCCGCTCCTCCGCCCTCTTTGACAAGACCGTTGGCAGAATGAGGCTGACTTCTTACGCCGGAAGTTTTCGGCCGCCAATGCTGATTATTTATCAAATTTTAGGCAGTGGCGGGGATCGAACCCGGTACCGAAGACGTTTTGATTATGAATAAAAGACGCTACCCCTAGACCACGGGTACCCACAACTACATTAGTGTTTTCAAATATTTCAAAATTTTAAACATGGTTGAAACAGCAACTATTGAAAATCGTCACGCTAAATGATAACAGCCAAACAGTTGCCGGGCAAAGATTTATTGAAATCCTTGACCACGGTTTCGGTATATCTAAATATACCTTCATCAGAAGCAAAAATACACTAAAATTACATCCTTCAGTGGAGGTGCTTAAAACAGTGGTGCCAAAGGCCTCGTCAGTATTTAAAATTAAAATATCACTTCCATCTGAACAGCATATTTATATCCTGACGACGCCTTTGGCACGATTGTTTTGTGCACCTCCACTTAAGGATGTGATTTTAGTGTATTTTTGCTTCTGATGAAGGTATATTTAGATATACCGAAACCGTGGTCAACGACTTCAATAAATCTTTATCCTGCAACTGTTTGGCTGTGAAGATTTTATAATATTTATTGTAACAGACTTAGCTGTAAATAGTCACACTTGGTAGCTAGTTTCGACCACATTTGCTGATCATCTTCAAATCTGATTAATCAAGAGCTGTGAAACGTCAAAATTCTTGACAAAAGAACTTAGTCCTAAGCTATGCGTTGTGGATGCGTCATGAACATCCATGACGCGTGAACATGATATTTCTTAAAGAATTTGAACTTCCCACAGCTCCAGATTAATCATATCCGAAGAGAATCAATATATGTGATCTAAACTAGTTGCCGATTGTGACTTTTTGAAACTTAGACTGTTTTAATTAATATTTAAAAGAAGCTTCAATGAAGATATTAGTAAGTCTACTTTGTTAGAAGTTAATCACACGGTAGGATCCACAACTCGATGCAGTGCTCTACCAAGTCATGTCATTCCGATACGACACAGTCAGCTTTCCAGATCTAGAAGCCTCTGTTTCTTATTCAAGTGGATCTGTAACTGACCTCATGAAACAAAGTGCGCCCCGTTTCAGTTTTTACACCACGGAAAATCCGCTGCCACTATTTGTAACTGTACCTGGATCCTCCACGGGTCACTCACCCTCGCCGCTCACACAGTGTCTTGTACTTCGTTAATTTATGGTGCTTCCAAGAAACGATATTCTGCTGTGTTCAGCTGCTAGACACATCACAAGTTTATTGAAGCCTTTATTATGATATTTTAGCAAAATACGCTTTTAATTCAGTTTGCAAGAATTTGGAAGTAAGATTTAATGGAGGATAAAAGAGTATTTCATCGTGATTCAGGAGTGCCCTGCTGTATCGTATGTATATCATTCCGTCACTTTTATCGCCTTTTTAAAGAAACTACGTTACCCGTCGTGAATAGCGCTGAGTACAGGCAGAGAGCGGCGGACGTAACTCACACTCGACGCCGTAAAAGTCGCACCTAAAATGAAAATGCGTCATGTGACACGCGGTGTCACAAGCGTAACGTGCAGTGGCGTTTATGGATAGCTCCATTTGCTTAGCTGTAGCACGTGGAATATGAATTATGGCTTGTGGAGTGGCCAGATTTACTGAAGCTAAACGGCATTGCTGTAACAAATTTTGCAGGTTGTGGTGCTCCCGCAGCCCGAGACTATACGATAGACGGTAGTCAACGGTAAGGCTTAACGTCCCGCGTCTGTGTACGGAACTGCTTATGGGACCGTCTACATAGCCGCACAAAGGGTGCACTTAGTGGTCAGAAATTAATCAGTACAATTTCAGCAGACAGCGACAAACCGTTACTGCGAAATGTTTGACCTAAACAGACAATTATCGACAAAGATTTCAGGAGACCCAGAGAGAGTAACAAGTCGTCGCTCTTCACTCAAGAGCAAATATTGAGGTTTACTACTGTCACAGAACTCTAAGGTATTCACCATACGAGTGTGTACAGCAAAAGCCGTGGCACCTTGTTCCATCTACTGTGGCATCTCTCAGTCTGTCCAACTATCGGAGCGCCATTACTTACTGTCAGGTGTTAGCTGTGCTGTTTAGCAAACCCCTTTGTGCTACAGTCCCATCTCCGGTGACCTAAAGGAAAGGGAAACATTCCATATGATCACGCAAGTTAATTTAAAGAAAATGAAAATGTCATGCGAACAGAAATATCATACTGAAACACAATTAGTAAGGGTGGCTCAATTAAAAATGATAATTTGGGATCGACACCACGCACTTAAATATGAGATTGAGAGGAGGGATCATCTATCTATAACAGAAACAAGTGGTCACTGTAACAATCATGTGTATTGAAGTAAACATTAATAGGTGAGCATCCGACTCTTATAACAGAACGAACATTTAATAGCTATGCAAGGGTTTATGATTGTAAAATCTACCCTTGAAACAGATGGATGGTCATGGTAAAAGAATAATTACGAGGATATTTGGCCGATACAACCAGCGACTGCAAGAGTGGTTAGTTAATTACAGAGAGAACACAGAAAAGTAAGTATTAACACCAGAAAGCTCACCAACATTGATAATGAAAGCAACCAGCTGGCTGTGAATCGTTGAAACTGTATAGCTGATTCCTGAATGGAGTGAATGAACGTCACGTTCCTACCACACTGTACTTGCAACACTGGTCAGTCTTTCCAGTCTCGTGTAGCTGAAAGCAGGAGACAGCGGCGGTACCTGCTGGAGATTCTGAATCTTGCCTGACCTCGTGCTCAGTTCTTCTTTCTCATCCATCCTACAGCCCGGATCTCGCACATCTGTTTGACCCAGTGAGGGATGCACTCTGCGTCAAGCAGCAAGTGATGAGGGGAGGTTATTGATGCAGCAAGACTTTGGCTCCGAAGTCTACCAGTAGAGTTGTAGCACGCAGGCATACAACCCCTCCCAGTAAGGTGGAGTAAGGTCACCAAATCGATTGGAGATTATGTTGAAAAATAGGCTTTTGTAGCCAAAAGAGTAAGGACTAATATGGTGTATTGGGATCCTGAATAGAAATTACCTGCTTTCAGTAATAAAAGTATTGCATTAATTATTGAACGCCCCTCGTAGAATCGATAAGAAACCACATGATTGTTGTCGGTATTTCTGTAAGTACTTACGACAAGACAATCTAAAATGATTACAGAGGGAAAGTGTGATTAATTAATTTGTAATAATTTTGGTTCCTTAACAATCAAAACTATTCCTAATGTTAATTCCAATTTTTAATTTCTTTTCGAGTCAATCGCAACATAAAAGGGCCTTTTTTTTAAAAAAAGGAAAATCGTTTCTGGAGTACTAAAATGTCGTTGTGTAAAAAGTGGAACATAGTGTTCGATCACCTATCGTATTCAGATTGTGCATTGAATTTAATTTCTCAGATACGGACTCAATATTATAATCTGTTTACGTAGAGATTACGTTAGACAAAATCTGGCCATTATTGTGAAGATGCTTATGCTTGGTGAATGAGCCGGTCAGCAGTCGATACCGATTTGCTTCCACCTCCAAAATGCATGGTATAGCTGCCCACTAGGAGGCAAGCGAATCGTGCCGCCGATAGTGAAAGGTGATACGTGCTCAACCCTGAGAGTGTCAGTCGGCGCGCTCTGCATTGTGCCTCGCCGTAACTGTTAGCCAGTCTTGAATGCTTTGGTTCTGAGTTCACGAAATCGCACCAGGTCCATTGTGGTTCACGGCCTGTACTGGAGCACGGAGTGCCGTGTCTCCATCGTCACATTGGATTTTGGACTGGGCCGGCCAGTGTAGCCGTGGTATGCGATGGCGTTCACGGTCTAAAGTAAAAGGAGTTTGTTGGTTTCAGTTTGGATAAGTGGAGGCGCTTTCTAGATCCTGTCTTCATGGTTGTCGAGCACTCACAGTGGTTGGATAAGTGTCTCACTGAACCTGTTTGTGGAGGCTACAGCGGTGTATTTTGAAGAAGGTGAGCCGGCCGGAGTGGTCGAGCGGTTCTAGGCGCTTCAGTCTGGAACCGCGCTAACGCTACGGTCGCAGGTTCGAAATCTGCCTCGGGCATGGATGTGTGTGATGTCCTTAGGTTAGTTAGGTTTAAGTAGTTCTAAGTTATAGGGGACTGATGACCTCAGATGTTAAGTCCCATAGTGCTCAGAGCCATTTGAACCATTTGAAGGTGGTGAGCATCGGCGGGACTCTGGGACACCTCCTACTAACGGATACGTACGTCATACGTCTCACATTGATTTCTGCTGTCATTTCACGCAGTGTTGCTTGTCTGTTAGCACTGACAACTCCACGCAAATGCCTATGCTCTCGGTCGTTAACTTAAGGCCGTCGGCCAGTGCGTTGTCCATGGTCAGACGTAACGCCTGAAATCTGGTATTCTCGGCACACTCTTGACACTATTGATCTCAGAACATTGAATTCCCTAACGATTTCCGAAATGAAATGGATCTCCAATTTCCATTCAGCGTTCGAAGCCGGTTAAATCCCACCGTGCCGCCATAATCACGTCGGAAACCTTTTCACATGAATCGCCTGAGTACAGATGACAGCTCCGGCAATGCACTGCCCTTTCATACCTTGTATATGCGACTCTACGGCTATATGTATACGTCCATATCGGTATCCCATGACACTCGTCACCTCAGTGTATAATTCAGTTACCGATTTCTTTTGTACTGTTTCTTGCCTTTGCTGTGACAAAAATTATTGGAAGTGGTGTTCTCCCTTAACTGCTTCAGTGTTGCGCTGTAATTGAAGTAAGCTGTTAGGAACTTGCTTCCGCGTAATGTTACGGCATCATCTTGTGATGCTTGTACAGCGTTACTGATTTTGAAAAAGTTTACTGTTCCTTTTGAAATCGTAAAGTAGAAGTGCCAAGCCCCATGCATCTTTGATTGTCTGTTGTTAATTTAAAGCTCGTTTTATTCACAACTGTGCCTGCTCGTAATTTGAGAACAGAGCAGCTAACAGTGTCAGTACCCATTAAAAATTTTAGATCTGAGCCGTTAATTTTAATTGCTGTACTCGTCGGCCTGGTTTAAAGTTTCGTTTGTTTTACAGATTTTTTTCTTTTTTTCTCAAGTCCTGACCTCTGCTCCTTTGAGCAATCTAAGTCTTTCATCACGTTTCTGTGCTGTTAAATGTTAGTCCGTTTGTTGATTAAAAGTCACATGTAGTTCCGAGGTCCAATGGGTTTTCCTTTAGAGGGTGTTTTATTCCAAATCAATAGTTCACGGAAATATTTTATGTTTGTTAATTGTTTTATTTTATATGTGTTTTGGAAATTCCTGTCCATACTGTTGTAAACCGTTGTGTAAAGCTGATCGCAGGCGCCTGGTGTTGGGCGTTCAGTGAGGACCTGTAGCTGGCTGCTTCGCAACTAGAATTATTTGTTGAACGCAATTATGTAATGATTTAATTTGCCGTGTTAGCGTTTTTAATTAATTTTGTAGAATGTTTTTAATAAATTATTGAATTCAATGTTCGCTCCATATGGAAATGTGTTTAAGCGCCTTACACTACCGAGTTTGAGCTTTTATTTCTCCGATTCTTTTCTATTAATTTTGTGTTTCTATTGCACTAAGTAAGTTGACCTAAGGAAGTAATCTGAATAGAGTAATATAATCAAAGCACAACGTAAGATGTTTCTAAAGCTTAAAGTAAATCGGTCACAGGTAGTTGAACGGCTAGCACAATGCACCGTACGTTAGGACGACAGTTAATTGAAATATGGAACACAGGGTTATGTACTGCTATTTGTGTTCTAAAACTGGCGGCTACTTTCATGGAAAAACACGTAACACAAATTTTCTTTAAAGATTCACAATATGAAATTTCTGGTTTAATTTCTTATTAATATAATTTATCCTCTACCCACACAAAAAAGTATGTGTGTGTGTGTGTGTGTGTGTGTGTGTGTAACAAAGAGGGAGAGAGAGAGAGAGAGAGAGAGAGAGAGAGAGAGAGAGAGGGTAGAGAAAGAGTTTGCAATGTTATGCCAAAGTTGTTGGTGGAGGGTATATCTGCAACCAAAATTGCAAATTTTCGTACTAACGTGAATATTCTAGGCTTCAGATCAACCTGAGATGCGTAACCAATAAGAAAAAATACTCATTCGCTAAGCATCTGTAAATAATTGCTTTGATTAAAATGCCTTCGTATTTACAATAAGGCTTGTGTTGTTAGAAAGAAACATCAGATACTAGTCTTGTTCCAGGAAGGTGCATCATATATTAGTCTTGTTCCAGACAACATATGTCGGCCACAAAAAAGAATAGCGAAAATTCGTAAACGTTTTCAATCTCCCTTATCGTTACTCTCCATTTATAAAATGCCGCTTCTTCCTTTAAATAGTTCGAATAATATAATAAAAAATTTTGCTATCCTTTTCCAAAGTACGTTAAAAACTCTTAATGCGTAACTTCTTTAATCGGCTAACACCATTAAGAATTTTACTTTAACAGTAAGAAAGAAAAGGTGAAATTGCAAAAATAAAGAAACAACACTAAATTTATAACTTAAATCAACATAATCAGTAGAACTTACCACTAATTTACCTCTTGTAATGATTAGTTAAGGTGAGAAATGCAAAGGTGCGCAGAGTTTTGGAGTCTTACGTTCAACGTTGACCCCCAGTAAGAACCATCTGCGTAAATCAGGTCAGAAGTCAAAAGGCTGCAAGGACATACCAATAGGACTATACCCACAATAGCGCTGTGATAGTCGAATCAATCTCTGGGCTGAAGACAACTTCACTTTATTAGTAAAATGTTTCCTCAATCTAATAGATTATTTGAAATCTAGTCTTTGTTCTAACTACTTAACTAGTGGATCAACTTTACAATAGTTCAGAAATTCTGTTCGCAAAACAATGTGCGCCGGATAAGAAGGAAGTAAGCACGGTTGTGCATCGGACACGCACGTCTTCGGTGTGGTGGCCGCTCTCAAGGCGCACAGAGGCAGCACTGCGACGCCAGGGTCATCTTCAGAGATGGCAGAGTGCCCACGCCGCAGACATTTGCATAACGAGTCACCTCAGTCGTTCCCTCAGGGCAAAACAAAGCAACACGGGAGCATAGGAGAAAGAGCAAGTGAAGAAGAAGGAGCAGTAAGAGGAGGAGGTAGAAGATGAGAAGGATGACGCAAGCTGTGATGAATTGCGGCTACGGGGACGCCTTTTACCGAGCTTCCTCCCTGAAACACGAGGCGGGTCAGCGGAGAAACACGACGCTGCTCCAAGGGTTGGCAGCAGTGACCTATGCCGTCCATCGTACCCCTCCAGGATGCGCCAGCGTCGGCTACTCTGGGCGATAATACATAGAGAGGGAAGGGCTCGGAAAATAACCCTTAAGGGTGAGTAAACCTCGCATCGCCGCAAGGTTCCGCGCGAAGTAGGCGAGCACTTGACGCAAAATCTTATCAGTATTGGGGACTTGAGCAGCTTACATTTCAGTACAAACAAAAATATTTCGTTCCTTCACATGATCAGCTACGAACAATCACTGTCATTGTCTCGACTACCGCTTCTGCTGTGCTGGAAACTTATTAATTTATTAAATACATTATTTTTTAATTTTCCATGTGTTCCTATTTGGTAGGTTATTTATCTTTTTACATATATACAATAAAGTAGTAATCTCATGTTAAGGCACAGATTGAAAATTGTTTTTGTTTATATTCCAGTGTAAAATATTAAATGATTCTTGAATCAACCAGGACATTCCATAGACACACATAAGTTACATGACATCATAACGGTTTGCGACGTTCTTTTTTACGTCACACGTCCAATTTAGTGTCGTAAATATCTGCTATATGCGGGATCTCTAATACGGGTAACTGCGCGGAAGCGAAATTCCAAACAAAAGCAATACGCAAATGCAGTAGACAAGTCTTTTTCCATTGAAATAATTATGTTTGTTGTAGCTGTCAAACAATGTCGTTGTTATTGGTTACTAAGCAAGACGCAATAGTCTTAACACTTATGAAATAGTAATTTGTCAAGCGAAAATCGTTAAAACTGGAATGACAGAACATGTGATTCTCTGAATCCCCTATAATATCCTAAATCTCCATACAACTCACGTTTGTCGGATAACTGATTGGAGGAATATACATCGTGAGTCGAAGTGAGTCTGTCGTGCAAGATTGAGAACGTTGGTACATTTAAAATGGCTGATAAACTTTATACAGCCATAGAGATGAGATTCATCGCTGGTTAATCATTTCCGTGAGTTGACATTAATTACATTTTCTCTGAGTATATCATATGTGATTATTCTAGATTTTGTACATCAGATCATATGTTTAATTCGTTCATTGTTCTCAGTGAGAGAGACGGAAGTATTAATGGCTCTTCCAAGTTGTCTTTATGTTGTTAATGGACGCTTGAAACGAATACTACTTGTTGTCAATAAATGATAAAAACGTCTTATTTAAATACCAGTTCCTAAGTAAGTACCAGATTTCATTTGTGTTTGATTGATTTTACTTACTGAATTTCTCAAAATGAAAGTGCCTGTAACTGTCAAAGTGAGACTAGGCATTTATCTTCTTTGGAGTAATCTTTGTGAAAGTTGAATGAATAACAATAACATATGAGGCTGGGTCACCATCTTTATCTGTGATCGTATTTACAAATAGTTCGACGTTATTCAGCAACTGGTGAATTTAGCAATGTCAACAGGGAATGAGTTGCAGTTCTGGAATTGAACAACGGGTCCACGTGTACACAGATAAGCCTATCGTCAGGTCTGCCAGTTATCGAACACGCAAAATAACATTAAAAAAAATAAAGAGTCCAGTGCTTCACATAATTCTTACTGATACATGCAGTAAACAACCGGCTATGTATGCTCATTGTGTTGTTTTACTTTCTTTGTTTTTACATATGAAAATAATGTTAACTTTTCAAGATGGAGAGTTTATGAAAACACCTTGACAGCTATAATATGCGCCAGAAATCAAGACAAAGTGTGTGATATGCCTGTGATGCTTCTCCGTAAGAACTAACATGTAAATATCATGACAGATGTTATAAAGTTTATTTGCTTGCTTCTGCTGACTGCAAGTATTTACATATGAATTTTTTTGTATATTTTGAATAAATTGGTCCATATGATTAATGTAACAATGAACATTACTTTCCGAGCTCTGTGAGATATTAAAGAACTGGTTCCATTTGACTGAACATACTGTAGTATACCTACGTGACACATATTTTAGCACGGAATACATTCCATACTAAATGAAAGAAACGTTACGTAATTTACAAACACAGAAAACAGTAAAGATTTAAACACAATCCGGGAATGCATGTAACTAACAGTAATGAAATGTATGTATGGTCTAGTTGCAAACCAAAAGTACTTACCCGGAACTACGAGGTATCGGGATCGAATCCCGGCCGCACCAAGGTAATTGTCAGTTTGTCATTAATCTACGCCTCAAATTTCAATTATGTGAGGAGGCACCAATAATGACACGTGGTTCAGATTTCACGTTAAATTGGAGGTCCCTTTTCTCAAGTTGGGGAACTGGTATGGCACAAGCAGGTTGCTGAAAAGGCTTGCAATGGAAAAACTTTCACTCGGTCATTGATCCTCAAACGATTATTATTTCTACCATTGAGGTTTAAGCAAAAAAATAGTTCAAATGGCTCTGAGCACTATGGGACTTAACATCTGAGGGCATCAGTCCCCTAGAACATAGTACTACTTAAACCTAACTAACCTAAGGACATCAGACACATCCATGTCCGAGGCAGGATTCGAACCTGCGACTGTAGCGGTCGCGTGGTTTCAGACTTATGCGCCTAGAACCGCTCGGCCACACCGGCTGGCCGAGGTTTAAGCCCTGATGCCACAATATAACAGTAAAATGGAGGAAGGCCTATAGCGAATCATCATTCATGCGCGAAGGCCAATGTACATTCGAAAAATGTGATGGATAATCTCCCAAAAACATAGTAGATTCTACAAAATATGACTGACCCATTCCTTAAAATTGCTCGTCACTGTTGTTTCTTCTAGGTAATATTAATACGAGACATAGAGAAGATCCAAAGAGGGGTACATTATTTGATCAGGAGTTCTTTTAGTTAACACAACCATGTCAGATAAATATATTCCCAAATCTAGTGCCAGACGTTACAAGAGAGCCATTGGGTGTCAGGGAGTCATCTATAATTAAATTTCGAGGACTCGTATTGCAAGAACTGTCAAGCAATACGTTAGTTTTGCGTGCATACAAAGTGACCCTGACGGTAAATTACGAGAAGTTTGAGACGCAGGCATGCTGACAGTCGTCCTAACCACACACTATTTGCGGTTGCTATTGCTGCTGGTGTGCTAAAGCTAAAGGTGTTACAGTATACAGGAATAAATCTAAATACAACGTGTTTGGGATACAAGTGCAAATATTGTGATCATTGGTGCCTCAATATCTACCAACTTCATTAAGTTAATTATATTTTAGCTGTGTCTAACAATCTTCCAGCAAACACATCACATAATTTACCACCTGATATTTTCCGCACGGTCTTACGTGCACCACTAAATGGACTACCCCTGTCAGTACAGAGTTACCATTTTGCGTCCCCATGTCCGAAATTCAATACGTGAACTGCAGCCCAGAGGAAAATAAACATTAACAGCTTGATATTGCGACACTCGTTCTAATAGTTGCACTTATTTGTCTGAAAATGAAGTAAATACTGATGTAATGTTGTGCAGCACACCGTCCACAGTCAGCATTAAAATATCTGCACATAATAAAACTGTATGACTGCAGCTAAAAACTGTGTAGTTTTTCCATTCAGTTATCAAAATACATTAACGAAGCTAGGCACCTTGAGTCCTTGTGTTGAATTGTCTGTACAGGACAGGGTAGGTGTCGAGAGCGGTAGGTAGCATTTTTCAGACCAGACACAGCAGATTCCCGGAAACTACCAAGCAAGAGACCAGGTGGATTTTCACCGGCAACAACGACACCTAACGGTCCTCCCTTGGGATGGGTAGCGAAGGCTGCGCGCCAAAGACTTTCTCAGCCCAGCAATGAGCAGACAGGTAGCCTGGAGTGGTTAGACCATGAATATGAACAATTCTTGAAGCAGGATATTTGTACAATCGACATTATCAACCGAACTTAGCTTTTTGCACAATAACAACATTATATACATTTCTCAGCATATATATATATATATATATATATATATATATATATATATATATATATATATATACTGAGGAATGTTAAACGTTGTGACTTTGCAGAAAGCTAAATGTATTGTGGCACCAGCGTTTAGCGCTTAATACTCTAAGGTAGAAATAATAATCAATTGAGGGTCGATGAGCGAGTGAAAAATTTTTCAATTGGAGGCCATTTCAGCAACCTGCATGTACGTATCCCAGTTCCCCGATTGGGGAAAAGGGACATCCACTTTAACGTGAAATCCGAACCACGTGTTGTCGGCGTCCTTGGCGGCTCCTCACATCATTGAAATGTGAAGCTTACATTAATGACAAACTGAAAACTTCCGTGGTGCGGCCGGGATTCGATCCCGCTACGTCTTAGTTCCAGGTACGCGCTTTCGATTTGCAGCTAGACCACCTGGCCCTATAATTTCAGTTCACGTATACATGACATGTATTGTGCACGGCAGCATACATTTCATTACTGTTAGTTAGATGCATTCCCGGATTGAGTTTAAATCTTTACTGTTTTCTGTGTTTAGAAGTTTCGCACCCGTTTCTCTCTTTTAGTATGAAACGTATTACCGTGTTAAAATACATGCCACATAAGTATGCTAGAACATGTTCAGTCAAATGAAACTAGTTCTTTAATACCTCATAGTACTCGGAAAACTACTGAAGGCACTAACTACTGATAGGCATAGTTAGCAAATGAAAGATTTTGATAGAGAACAAACAATGTATTTACCTTAATAGTCATAATTGACATCCAGTCTTACAAATTTCAAAACTCCGCCATCTCTCTCCCCACATCCACCACTGCTAGCGGCTCACCTCCAACTGCGCAATGCTACACGCTGTTCACATCCAGCTCCCCAACACTACAATGGCAGACAACAATGCAAGGCAGCCACAGACTGCACACAGCACAGCCAGTGATTTTCATACAGAGCGCCACGTGGCGTTAGCAATAAGAAAACCTAAACAGCCTACTTACATGCCCCCATGCTCCCCACAAAATATTTTACAAATTGTTTTGGGCAGTGGCCAATAATGATTTGATAAAATTTTTCATAATTACAATAACAAAGAAATCAAAGGCACACACTTATTGATACAATGTTGGTCAAAAGCTAAAATTTTCTCACAGTCTATAAAGACAGTCCTGATCGTTCATCACAGTAAAATAGCAGTGTTTTTCTCAAAGTCTGAGTAGTAGAAGAAAATGCACACGGAAGTAGTGGATTTCCATGCAGTCTTGAAGAAGTAGTGTTGTCCTTCCAACGAAAAAGCAGTGCTGACTCTTGACATGCAGACAGGTAATGGGCCACAACAGAGCAAACCCACAACAGAGTCATTCGAAGTTTTGAAGACTATTGGTAGGTAGGTCATCACAGAGTAGACCCACTGTAGTCCTTGTAGAGATGGCCAGCAGCCATCTGCTGCGACTGCGCAGGTGCACAATCACCATCGAAGAGTCTTGCGGAGAATATAGCAAGTCCATAAACCAACACTTGTGCACTCACACAGTTTTTTGAATTGTCCTTAGAACCAGCAATGCTGTTATCCAGTCCCTTGCTGAATTATTAACACACGTGCAAACACTAACAGTCCCTACTTCTCACATATTGTCCACACACTATGACCAACAGAAACGTGTGCAGTGAAATGGAACTTACAAGTTAATAATATGATGAACTGGTGTCAATTACAATTTTATAACATAAGAATACAATTGCAAAGGTACAAAATACATCATTAAAGAACATAACAATACAGATAACATTTCTAGTACAGGCTTTACAAAAGAATCGAAATAACATATACATCAGTGTTACAGGAATTATGACATAAGTACATACATAAAATAATGAAAATAGTTTTCGAAACATTAATTTCACACATGAGCATTAAAACAGAACAGAATAAATAATGTCTAAACATCTTTACAAAGTAAATAACATAGTATTGGAAAAATTCTGCAATGTAACTCTCATCAGATAAACACATAAAGACAGGAAGAACACAAATATACAAGAGTACACAAACACATAGCAGAATAACAGAAAGGGAAAGGACAGGGTTTGTTTTACTGCAGTATCTTGCAAACAAAACATTCTTTACTACTTGGAGATCTCCCTTCATTCTTCATTATTTCAAAAAGTGTTATCTATACCTGTTTTCTGTACTTATTTCGTAAAACTTCTCAATGCATTTCTTCCAATTCATCGCAACTCACTCTCTTATATAGTCTACCCCCTCTTAAGCTAACTTAAATCTACTGAGCTCAGATGCTAAACTAAGGGACGAGGCAATGCTGCAGCATAAAACAATTAATACAAATAGCAATGACAAAAAAAATGCAGAGTGCAAAGCAAGCAGCAGTAAATCTAAATTAACAGATAAAATTCAAAATTACAACTAATATGAGCCAATGTGCAGCAACAAGAAAAATAAATCAGTAGTAAAACTAGCTTAACAGAGTAATACAAAGTGAAATTTAGTAGCACTGTGCCTGTCAAACAGCAGCAGCAAATGCAATAACTTATATCTAAACATGACATAGCTCAAGCAAAAAAAAATAGTATGCTAAAGACAACAATGCAGATAAGGGAAATGTATATTCACATCTTAATGTCTATATAATTAAAGTGGTGCACCACAACTTACTCTACCATAAAAATTACCAATTACTTGAAAAGTAAATTATGTATGCAGTTTATGTTATTAGTCCCTTCTTATTGTTCTTTCCATTCCAAGAGCTCCTTTTTCGAAGAATGTGGATCAGAAAATAATTATTTAATAGATCTGTTGACAGAAAGTGTTCACATTAGCAGATGCATATAAGTTTATTTTATAAAACCAATGCTGCAACACAGCTGGAGATCAGATATTAAACAAAATTAGCAATCTCTCAACTAGAAAGACAATAGATGTAAAATGTAGATCATCATTTCATTAGGCATTTTAGTAAATATCATAAATTAAGAGCACCACAGTGTTATCATATGTTTTCAAGTTTGAGCGTGTCGTATTTGCGATGCTTCCGACAAAGAAATGTCAATAGTGAGGTTAATGGTCTCACTTTTTTTTTCCACCTGTGCCTCTGAAAGGCACAAACTAATGGCTTTTCCTCCAGGCAACTGGCACACCTGGGCGCCACCTGGGTCACTTAGCTTCCTTACCGAAATATTTACGACAGCAGTTTGCGCTACAGTGACAGTCTCATATAAAAAAAATTTCAGAGGTCGAGAATTTGCGTTATGAATGTGTAGAAACAAAATCCTATAAATATAACAGCGTCCAAAAACTTTTTTTTGCCGGCATTGTAATACATTCATGCATTTACATACATTTCATAACTCTTAAAGTACGATTCTTGGTTTCCAACAACCTTTTTCACAAACCAGAGTCCCTAACCACTACTCATTTTTCGTTACCTTATTACACATATACATATTCGTCGACACTTCTTCAATATTTCATCATAACAAATATGTAGCATAATCAAATTCCTCATATAGCATCAGCTTATTGATCATAAACATACCTCAACAGCATAATACACATTGTCCTCATAATAATAACATCATAACACCTCAGTCAAATCTCAAAATCGTCGTAGCTTCCTCCAATAATATCGAAACCTAAAGAAAATTCTCTGCTCATTTCAATAGTGTCATCTACCTCAAACGTACTTTAAAAATCATGATCCCATACCAAATACATCATTCAAAGCTCTCATAGTATCACAATGGCTCCAAAAAAAATTAACAGTTCACAAAGTACAGACAAAATACAATTTCGTAAGTGTGAAGTTATCTAACTGTGTAATTACGTAAACATCTGTCACTGATGTAGTAAAAAAAAATGTTTGTCTCTCTCAGTTAAATGATCAGATAGCTGTGTAATTTATGTGTTAGAGAAATATGATATCTATGTGTAAAGTTGTATAAGCAAATACCATATTAGCTAGGGCTCCTTGTGCTTGCCACAAACATGGTACACAAAGTAAGCGTGTACCCCCCTGAGGATTAATGTAATTATAGCCTCAGGTGTTACAGATTACAGCAATGGAATGAAATGTATCACAGAAAACCTTTGTATCATTGTACTTCAAATATCTTTAAAAATAAATGATTTAAGTACAAAATTAATCACTCAAATACGTGTCCTGTAGCGCTAAATGTGCGTCTTGCTGTAAGATAATCTCCGTGGAAGTGTCGTAGTTATTGTCCTCCGAAAGCTAATTTCTGCAGAAGCCAATGTACTTACCTCATGATAAACAAAAGTGAAATGCTTTGCGTATAGATATCGTAGTTATTACGTACAGTACTGTGATCAAGAAAGTACTGCATTGTAACGTATTGTTGTGCTACAGAAAAAAAGGCTGCCTTATTGTAGCTATACCACAAAGTTACTATTAAACATGTTTTACTTTCCAGAAGAATTCAGAAAAACAGTGTAGATATAAAGCAGATACATCACAAAAGCAACAATGTAAATTGTGTCACACATTAGTAGCGTCGTGATATAATTGTGTAGCTGTCAAAGAAACCAAGTGCTAAGTCATCTTTAATCCCACAGAAAGTACTTCAGATAAAGAATGTCTTTTCATGTAAACCAAAATGTTGCATGAAAATCTCATTAGCAGTGCCGATATATGTTCTAAGTATGTGAGCCTTATAGTCGTTACGTGATCGTGCAACTAACAAGAAAGAATGTACACACACAAAAACACCGTGTCGTCTGTTCACTATAACAATGCATTCGTAATTATTGCCTAAATATGTTCCCTAGGTTAGTTAATTTTAAAACATAGTTGCATGTGAAGTTTCTAAGTGTGACAAAGAGTACTAGTAACATGAAGTGAAAAAATTTTATAGCAAAGACTAAGTTAAAAAGCAGATTATCTCTCAATAAATGGTTTTACATGTGAAATGTGGTGTAAACCTTTACTCTTCCTACTATGCAAAGCTCGAGCTTCAACGGAATTATCGTGTGGTATATGTCGGTAAAGAATACTGGAAGTTTTCTCGAGGTTAGCGTGTATGTTATTTTTCTCTCAGCCAGCAGGCGCACGTGGCTGCCTGTGGTGCGAGTCATTGCCTGCTATCTCCTTGTTGACGTGCGTCGTTATAGGGATTAGGAGACCTAACTTCTACAAATTCACCTTGCCCAGAGGGCCCAGCCCTGTTTAAATCCCGCCAGTTCTGATGAAATTCAGGTCTGTCGTTATGATTATATCGTCTGTCGTCATGTCGGTAGTTCCTGTAGTTTCTTTCTTGTCGGTTCTCTGTAACTATTATTCTGCCAACGGTTGTCATACGGGTGGTGTCTGTTTTGGTCACGATTTACGTTGTAAGAATAGCCTTGTCGTGTATTATTTCTGTCATCGCTCCTGTTTTTGCGTTCTGCGATTGTCAGTGTCAATTTCCAGTTCTTGTAACAGTCCCTGAAAAGCTTCCATGTCGTCTTTGCAACGTCCTGCTACAATAATATGTCGTAAATGTTCAGGCAGTTTGATTTAGCAAATGCGGATGAGTTCTGAGGAGCTGTATGGGTTAGACAGGTACTGATTCTTGTGCAACATGTCTTCAAAATATTTCACAAGACTGGAAAATTCAGATTGTTCAAAGTGTTTCATCATCATGATGCTGTGTTTTACTCGGTCTTGTGTGGCTTGAGACCAATATGCTGAGAGGAAGGCATGGTAAAATTCTCCTTCACTGTGGCAATCGTGAATGACCGATCGCATTCTTACAGCTGGTTCATTCTCTAAGTAGCCACACATAAATTCTAATCTGTGCTCTAATGACCAGTTGGGAGGAAAACAATGAGAGAATTGATGGAGCCAGAATTCTTAAATGTTTTGAATTTACGTGTAGTAAAGAACAGCTTATAGTCAAAATCATCATGTCGGCGAGTCACATATCGGTCATTGTTACGTCGTTTCGGCGGTTCCATTTCAAAATTCGGTGCACCTTGCCAATTTCTTTCATAATTTCCGAAATGTCCTGTATTATTATTTTGTGGTTGTTCCGTATTTCTATGTCCCTCTTCCCGTACTGGAGCGCGAGTGTCCTCTGAAATATGAAATTCTTGTATTACTTGTGCCAACTGATCTTGTACTTCCCGGATTTCTCTTTTGTACTGTGTATCGATTTGATTTTTTTTTTTTTTTTTGCTTGAATTTTCTAATTTGTTCATACTCTTCAGTGTCCGTGAAGACTACAGGTCTTGTGTCATTCAGATCATCATCTACCTTTGTAGATAAGTTAGTGAACTGATCTGAAAGTTCGGCTACTTTATCCGATAGTGAAATTATTTCCTCTGTGTGTTTTTCTGAACCAAGTTTCAGAGTGTCCATTTGTGTTGAAATCGTATCTACTGTGTCTTTTAAGGTTTCCTGAGTTTTTGCAAGTTGCGTAACCGAATCGGTAGATGCAACTGAGTCAGTTTCAGCTTGCAAGGTGTCACGATTTTCATGAACAATAGTTTGCAGTTCTTTTATGGCTGCTTCGTGATTCTGTAATGCATTTCCATGACGCGAAAAAATAGGTTGGAAATGCTCACAAATTTGTGTTTTTACGTCGTTACAGACTTTTTGACATTTCGATTCGATTTTATGTAACTCAGTAGTTAAATCTTCACGTGTTTGTTCAAGAGTTTGTTCCAATGAGTCCAACTTTTGAAGCTGTTGCTGTGTTTGTCTCTGGTGTTGTTCCATTGTGTCTAACTTTTGAAGATTTTGTTCCATTGTGTCTAACTGTTGCTGTGTTTGTCTCTGATTTTGTTTCATTTGCTGCATTAATTGCAATAATAATGTATTAGTGTCTGGAATGTGTTTCTCTATGCTTTTTGGCAGTGCATTTTCACCGGCAACATTCACGCTTTGACGAGCAGAAAACATGTCTTGACTCATTTGAGAAAACGGTGAGGACCCAAAACCTGAGTCTACAGTATTTGCAATGTTGTGTTCTGTCGTTTCGGATTCCTGAGGCGAGCTGTTGCCGACCGATCGATCGATAATGCTTCCCCGTTCACTAATTGTTTCACTGCCTACACCATTATTTGCAGCCCGCTCCATTTCCCTATGCACAATTACCAAGTTACTACTTTGAACATTAGTTAATTCCTTACTCTGCGGCGCTAACACACTGCTTTCGTCTTCACTGTCATTTCTCAGCTTACTTTGAAGCCTAGTATTACGTTTTTCACATGCCATTATTGTCACAATATTTCACTCGACAACACAGAAAAGCACAATTTGAAGAGCAAAATAACAAAACACATTAACATAGCATTGAAAATAATATCTAGTTAATTGCAAGCGCAGCTGCGAAATACTTGGTGCAAATCTACATGCATGCCACAACTGTGTACAACAATGAAAAACTACAACCACAAAGGAAATTCTCTCTATAATTGCGCGCTAACAATAAACAAAAGCTACACTAATTACACAAACTACAAGAAAAAATCAGAAGATTCCAGTGAGGTATCCTCGGCTAAGGGTCGACATATGAAACGTCCCCTTTGAACAATTATACATGACTGTGCTTAAACTGACACACAATATTTTTAGCGCAACGCAATCTGACTTTCAATAATCCCTACAAAAGAATGGCCCTGACTAACATTAACCTATACCTTTCACAAATCACTTACCTCACAAAAATCTTCGTTACTCGAACTACTGCAATACAGCGAGCGCCACTACTGCCAGCTAAATAAAAGATTCAAACTACTGAAGGTACTAACTACTGATAGGCATAGTTAGCAAATGAAAGATTTTGATGGAGAAAAAACAATGTATTTACCTTAATAGTCATAATTGACATCCAGTCTTACAAATATCAAAATTCCGCCATCTCTCTCCCCACATCCACCACTGCTGGTGGCTCACCTCCAACTGCGCAACGCTACGCGTTGTTCACATCCAGCTGCCCAACACTACAATGGCAGACAACAATGCAAAGCAGCCACAGACTGCACACAGCACAGCCAGTGATTTTCATACAGAGCGCTACGTGGCGTTAGCAATAAGAAAACCTAAACAGCCTACTTACAGCAGGACCTAATATAGGAGATTATCAAGCAGGATTTAGAAAAGGTAGATCATGTGCAGAACAGATTCTTAATTTAAAAACAGTTTTGAAATGGAGAACTGTACAAAATAAAAATACAGTAGTTACTTTCGTAGACTTTAAGAGGGCCTATGGCTCAGCTAACATTATTCCAGGTACTTTATGAATCAGGGATATACGAAATCAAACGCTCACAAAGACAACATAAAGAATTAAGTTTCAAGGCGTAATTTCTGAACCATTCAAAATCAAAACAGGAGTTCGACACGGAGATGGACTGTCCCCAATACTCGTTACCTTGGTTTAGACGAAATAGTAAAAACATGGGAAATCACATTAAAAAACAGAGGCACAAAAGGGTATAAGCATGGGCCTAGGAAAGAACAAATCTGAAGTGAAATGTTTAGTCTTTGCGGATGATATGTCATTGATAACTGAAAACCGAACAGACGCAACTGTTATGCTTGATCTGTTACACGAGATTGCTGAAAAGACTGGGCTGAAAATATCGTATGAAAAAATCGAGTGTATAGAACACAAACATAATACAGAAAAGTGTATGAAAACAAATTATGGAAAAATTAAAAGAGTTGATAAATTCAAATACCTGGGGAAGTGGAGCCAAGCCAATGGACTGGATAACGAAATAAAAAAAATAATAAAAAAGTAAGAATTTGCATATAAATTAACACAGAACTACTACTATAAGAAATCATTATCTATACAAGCGAAGATTAGACATTATAATTCAGTTATTAGGACACAAGCAACATATTATCAGAGTACCTAATATTGAATAAGAAAGACGAATTAAGAGAACTAGAAAAAAAGAGAGAGAAAAATACTAAGAAAAATTCTAGGTCTTGAGAAAAACAATGAAAATAAGTGGATCAAAAGGAAAAATGATCACAGATTCAATTAGAAAGAGACGGCAAAAATTTTATGGACATTTAAAAAGCATGGAAGAAACATGGATTACAAAGAAAATTTTTAATTACGTTAGTAAGCTGAAAAAAAACGTAGTATGGATTGAAGCAGTCAAGAATGGTGCCAACACAACAGGTTTACAGAAGAAATAATACGTGGCAGGAATCACTTCAAGCTACTGATAGAAAAAGCGAACTATGAAGAAGATGGGCCAAAACCTCGACAGTGTGGACAGATGAGCAGAGACGAGCAGTTGGAGAGAAACTGAAGAAGTACTGGGAAGAAAGGAAGAAAAAGAAACACCATAAGTCTTAAGTTATATGCGGTCCATAGTTGGCCATATATATATATATATATATATATATATATATATATATATATATATATATAATAGAGGGAAACATTCCACGTGGGAAAAATATATCTAAAAACAAATATGATGTAACTTACCAGACGAAAGCGTTGGTATGTTGATAGAGACACTAACAAACACAAACACACACACAAAATTCAAGCTTTCGCAACCCACGGTTGCTTCATCAGGAAAGAGGAAAGGAGAGGGAAAGACGAAAGGATGTGGGTTTTAAGGAAGAGGCTAAGGAGTCATTCCAATCCCGGGAGCGGAAAGACTTACCTTAGGGGGAAAAAGGGACAGGTATACACTCGTACACACACACATATCCATCCGCACATATACAGACACAAGCACACATATGTCTGTATATGTGCGGATGGATATGTGTGTGTGTGTGTGCGAGTGTATACCTGTCTCTTTTTCCCCCGAAGGTAAGTCTTTCCGCTCCCAGGATTGGAATGACTCCTTAGCCTCTCCCTTAAAACCCACATCCGTTCGTCTTTCCATCTCCTTCCCTCTTTCTGATGAAGCAACCGTGGGTTGCGAAAGCTTGAATTTTGTGTGTGTGTTTTTTTATGTGTGTGTTTCTGTTTGTTAGTGTCTCTATCAACATACCAACGCTTTCATTTGGTAAGTTATAGCTGGAGCCTTGGAATAGTAATAACAACCTCTAGATTGCGGTAACAAAAGATAAAAGATGCAGAATTATATGAGAGAGGCAAACTCAGTTAAAAGGAACATTTAAAACATTAAAACCTGGGTTTAGACAACTAGTAACAGTAGCCCATAAAAACACAGGAGATGCCAGTTATACTTGGTTAAAAAACTGATAAACTCTGAGAACATTTAAGTGGTTACAACAGAATATGAATAAAGGATAACAGTGGTAAAGTGCCCAGAAACAATGTTCTGCTCTGGCACTCCCAGAACTACCACAATAATTGAAGAAAGAAACGGCGGTTACTAAAGGCCCCAGATGAGGCAGGAAGCTATAAACGTCAAACATGGTACTCAATCGACGCAGATCGTGATATGCAGACAGATCATAGGTAAAATGCCATGATTCACAATAAGACATGATATTCATAAACACAAAGGTAATAATCACGGCAAGCAGAAAAGGTAAATTTTCACTGAAAATTTTTGGATGAGATATGAAGCGATGACAGCAACAAGTTTAACATAAAGCTATCACCGAATAACTTTTCTCTGTCCTCGTCGTCCTGAAGTAGCGGATTCGTAACATCCAGTATCGTGTGCCAGACTTGATCCACTCAGATAACATCCTTCTGAAGGCGCTTCAGCCAGTCCTAAACTGCAGAAAACGCACTGGAAACAGAAAGGCGCGTATTCAGCCACATTGTAACGTGGGAATGTACCACTCGTAGCCTATCACCAGTGATAATTTCATATCTCACTCCAGCACAAGATTGATTCGGCAAGCTCGACCGATCCGCTTAAGTTGGCGTTCGCCCAACTGTCCCCTGTTAATGCAGAAGGTAACACCAGTTAAGAAAAAACATACCGAAACATATTATCGATCCCACGTTTTCTCAGTGTTCGTACAGAACAGATATAATTAGAGTAATACAATAACAATTTCTTGTATCACACACAATGGTAACGAGAGGTGAGCCTCAGAGAGGTGTGGCAACTGTCGTTGTAGGAAAGCTGGACATAGCAGAAATGATTGGTGAACAAATTAATACAGCAGACAGAAGATTTACTTAATTTGTACAAAGATTCATTACAAATAATGCCCCAAGGATTAGGATCCACCTCGTACAACAGCTCACTGTAGCAAGCACAAATGATGGTGTCGTGCCGGCCGGAGTGACCGAGTGGTTCTAGCCGCTACAGTCTGGAACCGATTGACCGCTACGGTCGCAGGTTCGAATCCTGCCATGGGGATGGATATGTGTGATGTCCTTAGGTTAGTTAGGTTTAAATAGTTCTAAGTTCTTTTGACCTCAGAAGTTAAGTCCCATAGTGCTTAGAGCAATTTGAACCTTTTTTTTTGTGTCGTAGCGATAAAGGCCCAGTTGCAAGCAGATTAAGTGGCTGCCGCTGGCAGTTCTGTCGGACGGTCGCAGCGAGAACTCGTGGTACAGAGTCACTGGAGGTGTGGCTCAACGGGTGTCCACCATAGGGTCCTTCAGAACCCACACAATCACTATTGATGTCGAACGGAAACTTTCAGTTCTGTTACCAACTTCACGACGCCCGTGGAGTGGTATCAATGTGTGATACCACGTCATTAAAATCGATCTTTGCAAGAGAGAAATGACAGCTTATGATAGAGACGAGCCTGAGACAAGAAATTTAGAGTTTAATATAAGTAAATATTACAAAGTAATACCAAAAGAAGAGATGATCGTATAGTGATCGGATGTCATTTTACAGGAAGTGCGAACCTAGTAGAATACGCCATCTGTCCAGGACTCACTCTTACCTCCCAGGCGAATGTATCCAAGTTCACCGTTAGAGGAGATTAGGTGACTTTGACTTTTCATGTAGGCTTGGTAGGTTGAAGAAGAGGGGGTGGTACATCGTCTCGGTAGTTCGTAGTGGTGTTTAAACTAAGATAAATTTATGTTTCCGTTACAATAACGATATTTTTTGTGGTTAGAATTATTATGAGTCATAAACTTTAATGCTTTTAATCAAATCTTAGCATGGAGTGATCACACTCCTGGACACCCGCTCACAGGACCAGTTCTATTGTGTCACCTTTTCGGCCAACATCCTCTTGCTGCCTGTCGATCGTTGCATAGAGGGGCCAACCTAGATGTAAGATTTTCTCACCCAAGCCACGATCGTCTACAAAGCACATTTCCAGAGAGCCGCTGTTGTTGACATGAGAGGTGAGGTCCCAAGCGTTTCACGATGGCCACCACCACACAAGAGGGTGCTGGCGACGTGGAGGGTGGTCCGCCAGCGGCCACGGGTCATTTACTGCGCGCGCCTGCGTCTTTCACAGCACACAACAGCCTCTGGTCGATACCGGCTGCCCACACAACGAGCTTCAGCGCGCTGGCTGCGGCGCTAACACGACAGCCAAGCCGGAGTTTCGCAGATACTAATGAGCCCTGAGCCAGCAACTCCTCCCTCCCCCCCCCTCCCCCTTGCAGGCAGCGTCTAGTGTTACCTGACCTGTGGTGGTGGACGACGAGACAGGGGGAGGGGGACACTCCTTAGCGAACATGTCACAGCTCTGTTCCACGCAAAGAGCCAGACATGGGACCTCCACAAAGACGAGATAGGCAGCTGTAGACGGTATGCACCAATGTGGAATGTATCCTTTGACACTCGATTAATCAGTCAGTTGGTATAATTGATTCATTCTTAGATTTTTGATAGATCAAATTCATAATGATAAATGTAAGCTCCAAATTTTGTTCTACTGTATTAATTTGTTTCGTCAACACATTTTCAGCTTACAAGGCCATCATCAAACCAGCTAATTAAATAAATTAATACTGTTACACATATCAACTTTTGAGCTTTTCATTTATAATTATTAACCTACAAAACAACAATAATTCTTGAAATATAAATTAATTTTTATTATCCTACGTTTTTAAATCAGACTAATGAGTATAAGATAATTTCTCTAAGTCCCAGAGAGATTCCTAACCCCGTACAAAGAGTCCTGAATAACTGTGATTGTGAATTTTTAATAGCCATGAAAATACTTGTATGGGGCACATGCAATACGTAATTGATCGTGAGTAGTTCACCTCTTTGCTATTATACGTTGCATGTGCCCCAAGCTTTTTGTTTTAAGTCTTACAAATACTTTCACAGCTATTAAATACTTGTAAGATTTATAGCCAAAAACATGTGGAAAAATAAATTAATTTTTGTTATACCACGTTTTTAAATCAGACTAATGGATATAAGGTAATTCCTCTAAGTCCCAGAGAGATTCCTAACCCCATACAAAGAGTCCTGAATAACTGTGATTGTGAATTTTTAATAGCCATGAAAATACTTGTATGATTTAAAATGTAAAACATGGGGCACATGCAATACGTAATTGATCGTGAGTAGTTCACCTCTTTGCTATTATCCGTTGCATGTGCCCCACGTTTTTTGTTTTAAGTCTTACAAGTACTTTCACAGCTATTAAATACTTGTAAGATTTATAGCAAAAAAGTTGTGGCACATGTAATAGATAATAGTAAAGAGGAGAACCATTCATTATCAGCTATGTATTGCATATGCTCCAATCTGATCATATTAAGCCTTACAAGTGATTTCATAGTTAATAAAAATTCACAATCGCCAATTTTCAGGACCATCTATATGGGATTAGGGCTCTGTATGTGCTACGCGAAATTATTTATTAGTTTTCAGTCCGATTTAAAAACTTGAGATAATAAAAATTCATTTTCATTTAATTAGTTATTTTCAGCTTTTTAGTTTTGTGTGTGTGTCAAATTTTCCAATTAGTTCCAACGTTTAGATTTGATTACAACACATACATGTAAGTTTTAGATTTATTTCAATTTCCTCTCAACCCGACTCAGGCAATATATTGCTTCCTCCAATGTATATCTCGCAAAAAGACTAAGAAGGTAAAAGCGAGGGGGATTCCAACTCACACAGAAGCTTACCAGCAGTTCTTGTTCCGGTGAAACCTTTGCAACTGTAACAGGAAAAGGAGGAATGGGCAGTGGTACACAATGTAACCTCCACAACACGCCAGGAAAAAAATGAGTTAATATGGCATTGACATCATATTCTGAGCTATGCTGGAAGTCTCAGGTCTGTAGACTATCAGGAAACGACAGTAGTAAACAAATAAAGACAAGAAAATGAGTTATTATTGCATTGTCTTGCACTTCGAGCTATTATCAAGATTTCTAGTCACTGACTCATTCGGAACTTAGTTTCAAATCAGTTGCATAATTTGTACCGAACAAGCAGACAAGAAAGCGATATCGACCTCCTTTTCCCCTCTTTCTCTGCTCTACTATGCCCATGCACTCACATACTGCATGGAATGCATTGCGATACTGTCCACCCAACATTCGGTGTTGCAGGGCACCTGAGATGTCAGACATTAGTAACCCTCCTCACACCCACCCAAACCCCAACGGATCAGACAGACACGAAAGCGAGATAACATGGCATTGTCATCCACTTCTGAGCTAGTTGCAAGTTTCTACCTCGTCAGGAAGTTAAGTTTAAAATGAGCTGCAAAATAAGTACTGAAAACACAGACAACAAACTGACGTAAAAAAATACGAGGTAAAGAGACATACTTGTAGATTTAACTTAAAATATGAGATTTAGTCAATAGGTATCTACATCTGTTTTTATTATTGCTTTCAACAGTAGCACAAAATTTGGAGTAGCATCGTTTTTGACAAGAATTTACCCTGGACTGGGTTCAGAGTCACACATATTTCTCAAAAAAAAAAAAAAATTATCGGTGCCTCTGACAATAAAATTACTGATATGTAATATCCATTATTGTATTATTGTCCATTAGCCATTTTCAAGTGGAACATACACTACATGTCAAAATTTAAAAAATGTCATCCATGTATACAGTCGTGTATCAGAAGTGACATCTATATTCAGAGATATGACAGGAATGACCATTCGAAACAAAATGTCAAGTAAACTTGGGCTATAAAACTCATACCTTAAGAGCTATGAGGAATCCTGGATCTTCGATACCGTGAATAAAATCTCTTCTGCTGCAACCTCTTCACTTTCCATAATTTGAGAAGTGGCAGTGTGGACCAAAACAAGAACAAAATGTCCAGTAAATGTCTAAAATGCATACCGTACGAACTACGAGCACTTGTTCATCTTTGCTACTTTGAAACTCTTCTAATGAACAAATGCTCACAAGACTTAAAGTGTGCATTTTAGAGGACATTTTCACGAGACATTTTTTTCTCGTTTTTGTCCGAATTACCACTTCTCAAAACATGGAAAGTAAAGAGCTTGCAGTAGAAGAGATTTGTTTCACAGTATCAAAGATCAAGAGTTGCTCATAGCTCCTAAGGTATGCGTTTTAGAGCCCATGTTAATTGACTTTTATTCCGAATGATCATTCCTGTCATCTCCCTGAATATTGACCATCATTTCTAAAAAACCCTGTATATCTCATTATTAGAGGGACCATCTGGACTGGCTGAGTATATAACGGTTAGGTATTTATCGTATAAATAACATCAAAATATGCTGACAGGACACAAATCATAGCACCAAAAATAAATTAATATAGAATAATGAAATTCCGGAAATTTATTTGTCTAGGTGACATATTTGAATGATTAACGTTATAAGATCATATGTTAACGTAAGGACGAGATAAGTCATGGCAAATTTGGACTGCTGGTACAACAATAACCGGTGTAATCACCAGAATAATGAATGCAAGCACGCAAATGTGCATGCATTGTATTGTGCACGGCGGATGTCATTTTGTGGGATGAAGTTTCATGCCCTTTGCAATTTCTCAGTCAATACGGGGACAGTTAATGCTGTTTGTGGATGACACTGAAGTTGTCGTCCGATGCTGTCCCGTACGTGCTCGATTGGAAAAAGTTCTGGTGATCAAGCAGGCACAGGCAACATATCGACATGCGGTAGATAATGTTGGATTACAACAGCGGTATGTGGACAAGCACAGTGTTACAGTCAGGGGGCGTGGAATAAACACAACAGTTCTCATGCAGTCGGACGAAATGACGCCCCAGACCATAGCTCTAGTTGTAGATCCAGGGTATCTAGCACACAGACAGGTTGCATCTCTCAACTGCCCTCCTCCTAATCAACACACGGCAATCATTGGCACTGAGGCAGATCCAGGTTTCATCAGAAAACAGACCTCCACGCTGTCCTTCAATGGGCTCTCACTTGGCACCAGTGTAGCCGCAGATCGTGGTGGTTTGCGGCCAACGGGATGCACACTGCAGGGCGTGTGGCTGAGAGCTGTCCTTGAAGTGACCGATTGGTAACAGCTCCTTGTGTCACTCTAGTGCCACCTGCTGCTCAATGCAGTCCTATACACCAAAGCCATACGCCGAACACGATGGTGTGCCCTATTGATAGTCATGTGGAAGTCCAGAGCCCAGCCTTCTTGCAATTGTACGAGGGTTGTCCAGAAAGTAAGTTCCGATCGGTCGCGAAATGGAAACAGCTGGGAAAATCCGGTAAAGCTTTGCACAGATGATCTGGGCAGTGTCTCTAGAATGCCCGTCGATAGTGTCGGGTCGCCCTTTTCAGTCTTGAGTGAACAGTGAGCACATAAAGACGTGTAGGGAATAGCGTCTCCCGCCAAGTATGATGGCCTGGTTAGAGATTTCGCCTGTGTCATGCAGCCCACATAACACAACTGTCGAGCAATTCCTTATTCATGCCTGCACACTGCAGGGGCTATGAAGACGCTCCTGCAGCGTTTCCGATTAGAAGTGTTTGATCACCCGCAATACAGTCCATAATTGGCGTCCCCTGAGTGTCATCACTGTTCACAAGAACCGCCGGCTAAGAAGACAAAATTGTTGCACCCAAAACGAGCTGCAGAACAGTGCAAATAACAGGCCGAAAGCGCAGGCGGCTGCTTTCTATGACGAGGGTATTGGAAAGCTGATATAACACTACGACAAGACTCGAAGTTGGAGCGGCGACTATGTAGACAAGTAGGTGGAAGCTGTACCTAAATGTTGCAAATAAAACGTTTCAGGTTTTCACTGTGGTTTCCATTTCGCGACCGATCGGAGCTTACTTTCTGGTCAACCCTCGTATATTACTGTGACCACCGCTGCCAGCGATCATGTACAGTGGCTACATTCTTGCGAAGCCTTTCTACAGTATCACACGACCTCGTTCAAAATTAGTTGTTTATAATGGCGTCTTTCTCGCTTTAAAGGCGTTCTTAACCATCATTAACTCAGCACGTCCAGTCTGATGGGTAACATGCTCACGACATATTGCAGCGTGTATTTCAAGTAAAAATTAAAACTGAGGAGACATCATACACATGTAGAAGCAGACCTAAGTATCATTCAAGCCGCACAATTCCTTGGCGCTACCAGTCTGTTTTCGTCAGTATACTTGCTGTGGCCAAGGGGTACTGCCACCTACCTCCCGCAATACAGCCATCTCTACATGGTTGCCTACTGAGCAAATGCAAGCAGCAGAACCATAGCACAGTTCCGGTCAGGCTTATGGACGCATTAGCTCTGCCAAAAGACATTAACGTGGTTGCATCGCTTTACCACGCTAGCCACTTACACTGAACTAGAGTAGGACAACATCCTTCTGCTCGTCGGACATTTAGGAAGCCGTGTGGCCCAACGAAAACGAGTTGTCACAGACTTGTCTTCGAGTTCTTTGCTAGTGTCGGTGACAACTCTAGATATTCGCTGTTGTCGTAATAAGTGTATTACTTAAATTCTATTCTGTCACTCCATAGTCGTCTAACCACCAAGATAAACTGAGACAATTTCTGCCTCCAATACAACACGTGGTGATCGCAGTCACAGCACTAACACGCATGTTCACCGATTAGAAATAAAGCTGTTATTATGAAGCACGCATATCCAACATATCAATGAAAACAAATACGTAAATTTGTACACGTAGATTGTGTTTAGGCAGTCCACCTGATCTACGTTTCATCTCCAGAAAATTTATGACTTTTCTAATGGTGAAGCTACGTAAATAACACGCTGTAATAAGACGTTGACATCTTGTGCAGAACGAACTAGCTGCTATTTACGTCGATTATTTGAGTCACGTCCTTCGAAAAATGACCACGGCCAAATCCTTCCTTTTTCCTTATCCAGTCCAAGCTAGAGCTCTTTCACTAAAAAACTAAAGGTTGATAGATTGCACTCTATTCTTTACCAGATCATATAAGCATATATGACCAGGAAAGAAACGCCTGTACCAATATGAGAATAATTGCAGACGATGCATTTGTGCACAGAGATCATGCTACTAAATAAAACAAAATGCAGATGATGAGCGGTTGATTCAGAGACTGGTAGCTGATTTTCAGCGGAAACAAGTGTTATATACTGCATATAAATATAAGAAAGGTGTGATATTTTTTCTGTAACAGATTGATCGTCTGTAACTGGAATCAGTCACGTCCAAGATGAAAAAGTTTTTCGTCTGCTCCGATTTCCTGTGTGTTCATCAATCTATTCAACTTACGAAACTTCCTGGCAGATTAAAACGGTGTGCTCGACCGAGACTCGAACTCGGAACCTTTGCCTTTCGCGGGCAAGTTTGGAAGGTAGGAGACGAGATACTGGCAGAAGTAAAGCTGTGAGACCGGGCGTGAGTCGTGCTTCGGTAGCTCAGTTGGTAGAGCACTTGCCCGCGAAAGGCAAAGGTCCCGAGTTCGAGTCTCGGTCAGGCACACAGTTTTAATCTGCCAGGAAGTTTCATATCAGCGCACACTCCGCTGCAGAGTGAAAATCTCATTCTGGAAACATCCCCCAGGCTGTGGCTATGCCGTGTCTCCGCAATATCCTTTCTTTCAGGAGTGCTAGTTCTGCAAGGTTTGCAGGAAAGCTTCTGTAAAGTTTGGAAGGTGGGAGACGAGATACTGGCAGAAGTAAAGCTGTGAGACCGGGCATGAGTCGTGCTTCGGTAGCTCAGATGGTATAGCACTTGCCCGCGAAAGGCAAAGGTTCCGAGCTCGAGTCTCGGTCGGGCACACAGTTTTAATCTGCCAGAAAATTTCATATCAGCGCACACTCCGCTGCAGAGTGAAAATCTCATTCTATTCAACTTATATACCCAGCAAAAAAATATGCATAAGACTCCAACTATAAAGGTTGTGGAAGGAGGTGTCGTTCTTTTTCATAGCAGGAAACGGAGAAAATTAGATAAATGCATCTGTAGATGCATTAAAATCATCAGCATTTGAGGCTGAAGATTTCTAGCGTAAGAAGTCAGTGTAGTTTTTCCATCGGCCTTGTCAAACAGGGTAGAGGAGCGTATAGAGTTTCACGGCACTCTCCTGCCATTGGGGTGGGAAACTGCTCCAAAAACGCGGAAGAATCAGCGATGGTCAGGGGCATGAGGATGCACAAGGCAATGGAAACCACTGCCTTAAAGACGCATAAAGCGCATCCACAGAGCATGTGGCCTGTAATTGAAAACTGCCAGTGTCTGGCTATTCGTAAAAGATTCCAGACTTATCCTTATATTCAGACCTCTAAGAAGAGATTGCCAAAAGCGACATAACAATGAGAAAAAGATGGAATAACTGAGCAGAGAGAGTGAGAGCAAAGCAGTGGATAGGGAGAGGAGGAGGAGAAGGAGGGATGGGAGGAAATGGTAGACAGTGACCTTGAAGATAGCAAGTAGAATTGCCTAACGTAACCTGACACTGGAAGTGTAGCACGACATTCAAGGTCAAGGTTGGACATAATCTGTAGTGATACCCTACTCTTTAGTACATCATATCCTTCCACACCGATTCTTCCATGTGACTTTCGTCTACTGTTCACCATTACTAAATTGTGATCTAAGACTATGTCTGCTCCTGGGTATATCTCATAATCCTGAATCTGACTTTGGAATGCTGTCTGACCATGGTGTAATCCAGCTGGAATCCTTCCATGTCTCTGGGCCTATTCCACGTACATCTCCTCCTCTTGTGATTTTTGAACACTGTATCTTTTAATATTGCAGAGTTCAATTGGTCTTTCTTCTATCTCATTCCTACTCACAAGGCGATTTTCTTGCATAACTCTTTCTTCTATTTTTTCCCCCATGATTATTAGATTTTCATCTCCCTTTACAAACTGAATTACCCACACAGTATTCTCATATATTTTCTCTACGTCTTCGTCCTCTGTCTGCACGTTGGAATGTATGGATGAACTATTGTTGATAGCCTTGGTTTTGCTGTAGAGTCACTGAACTGCCCTCAATAGCTCACAGTCTGTCCTACCTTCTTATTTGCAACGAATCCTGCGCCAAGTATACCATTTTCTGCTGCTGTTGATATTACCCTATATTCGTCTGACATGTAACCCTTTACCATTTTACTTCAGTACACCCCCCCCCCTCCAATCATAGATTGCATTTTCCTTTTCAGGTTTTATAGCTGTCAAACTACTGACATTCCATGCTCAGATCCTGGCCAATCTTCACCTTGAGCGCCGTGCTAGACTTCCAGTGTCAGGTTACGTTAGGCAATGGTTCTTGCTACCTTCAAGGCCACTCTCACCTCTTCCTTGCCCCCACCCCCACCCCATCGCTCCTGTGCCCCTTCTCCTCCACCACTTTTCCCTCAGCCTATCACCCATCTACATCATCACACTCTCTCAGCTGCCCAGTAAACAAACTTGCTACTTCAAACATGTATTCTGTGCACTGCCAGCTGTAGCCTTAGGGAGTGTTCAATCTGAATATGACGAGCATAAAGGCCACAAGCAGTCATCATTTTCAATACATGTCTGTTAATTGTAGTCTCGTCTGTTTTTTTTAATTGATAATACTAAGCTAAGTATTAATACAATATCCATTCTACTAGGAACTTTTTAGATGTATTTAGCCACTGCTGAAGATTTCATAAATCAGTAAGGATTATCGGTATCCTAATTTACACCCCCTGTACAAACAAACAAATCCGAAGTCACCTTTCAGTGCAAGCTGTACCCTGGCTTGAAAAATAATAATGTGCTTCCTGAGCCTGTGAGTCTTCCGATATTTTAATTCATATATTACTTTCTAAAGAGTATTTTAATAGTACAGTGCAAAAAAAATTGGCGGTATTTTTACATGAATGCAGTACACTTCTTTATCATATATAAATGTGCCAATCAGTATTCAAAAGTCTGTGCATATTACTGATATCGTAATTCTTATACTAAATACTACACACTACTTCCATCGGCGAATAAAGGTATTATGAGTAACTACATAACAACACGTTGTTCCAACTTTGGAACGCAGTACACCATCGATTCTGTATGGTACGGGTTCGACACGTTCTTTGTAGGTTTTGGAGGTACCTGGCAGTAGACGTCTACGCACAGGTCATGCAGTTTGTGGGCTGGTGTCTCATAGGCATGGTGCTGGCACCTAATAGCATCCAAGACGTGTTTCATCTGCTTCATATCAGGTGAAATTGGGGGCCAAGACATACACGTGAATTCGTTATCACACTCCTCAAATCACTGTAGCATGATTCTGATCTTTTTTAAGTGACAGTTATTGTGATGTAGGATGCCGTGAGAGAGACACTGACTTACTTTTACTTAGTTCTTCTCGTTCCCTCTGGAAAATAGGGCCGTGACGAAATTCCTACACCTGGTACGATTTCTAGAAAGTCTCTTCACTTCAGGTTTTCCCATCCTCTGCAGCTGCTCTCCCGATCGTCCTTTTCCACGTCTGTTTTGGATGACCACGTTTTCTAACTCCTAGAGGGTTCCAATCCAATGCCACCCTTTCAACAGCTTCATCTAGTTTCCTCAATGTATGTCCAATCCAGTTCCATTTTCTTTCCTTGATTTGTATACTGATTGGTTGCTGATTTGTCTCCCTCCAAAGATCTTCAATTGTAATTATATCTGGCTATCTCACATTTAAAATACACCGGAGACAGTGGTTGATAAAAACTTGGAGCTGGTTTTTGATATGGTTAGTTATGGTTAGTCACCTTCCAAGTTTCGCAACTATACAACAGGCCTTCACATTCCTACTGAAAAGCCGGAGTTCGGTTTTCTTTCGGATGTTCCTACTTCTCCAGACAGGGTACAGTTGCACAAATGCACCATTTGCTTTGCGGATGCGACTACGGACGTCTTCCTCAGCGCCTCCTGTAGTCGTGACTATACTTCCGAGATAGAGGAAAGATTGGATCTGTTCTCTCCATTAATGGCCAGCCTATTCGTGATGGTCGAGTTTATGCGCATTTCTTTGGTTTTGCGAGCATTTATCTTGAGGCCTCCAACTTCCGCCTCTCTCTGTAACCTGGGCAGTTTCTCTTCGATGTCTCGATATCGTTGTGCCATTAAGCATGCATCGTATGCGCTAGAGAGACATCAAGTACAAATAGACGCAGGTGTGTCACTACAATACTCATATAGTATGAAGTGCCATTACATCTTCTATTACCGCCACAGGTTCCAAGAGATTTCATGTAAATGTTGCACTTAACTTAATACTGCCTTCACTGCCCTCATCCGTGGCACAGTCCACGTTTCTAGCAGCCGTCCGGCTAGGCAGAATATCCTGATACCACCACTGACCATGTGTAACAAAAGGTATAGTTTATCTTATCAGGCGACATGTTTCCATTGATCCACGGTTCAGTCTCGATGATCCCATGCCCACTGGAATATTAACTGACGATTCTGTTGGCTCAATAGTACAAAGCGCCATTTTCAGTAATGTGCACTGAACTATGTCCTCCAATATATCTGTACTCGATCATCAGATATGACACAGATCACCGCATTGTTAAACTCCACGCTGGTTTTAGATTAATGCTGGTTCTTGGATGCAAGCTTCTTCATTTTGCTATTGAGTTTTTTTTTTTTTTTTTTTTTTTTTTTTTTTTTTTTTTTTTTTTTTGGCATCACATTCTTAATCTTGACGGTATTGGTGTGCAGTTTTACAGCCAAGGTAGATCTATCATGCTACGTGCCTAAGTGATACGCATCTTACAAAACTCCTGCTCCCACCACTACACATAACTAGCTAACTTACAGAAGTGATGGGGAAGGTCTCTTCAGATCATAACACTTCATAATAGACATTTTAGGTTCGTAGAAAACGCCTCTACGATGTCTAAAGTTCATTCAAGCTACATTAGTACTCAAACGGTCCCCCAAATCCAATTCGAGTTAGCCATACTTTCGTGGTTTAGTCCGGGCACCGTATAATATTATATGTTGTCTGATTTCATACAAGTTTATATGAATCAACAATTATTAATATTCGCACCTACTTTCCAATTCGTGATTGTGTTTACTGCTCCCGCCTGCGACTTATTTTACAGACTCCTTCAGACCAACGACCATGCAGCAAGCTCCATAGTCGAATCATAGGGCATGCCATCTCCGTCTGTGGGTTTTCGTATGGTAGCGATGAATAAGGACAAGGCCCGACACGTGGAAACCGTGTTGATACCTGTACACTTAAAAGCGATCCTGCTTCACAAAGTGGGCAAGCTTCTAAACTCCATGTTCAGTGATGAAGCGTGGGCGACCAGCATCGTGATGCCTACTCGTGGTTTCATAGTAATTCAACCATTTACATAGATTTTTATGAGGAACGCGAACAGCCGACAAGTTTCTCTGATTCCGAGGTGCTCATGCCCAGGCCATCGGCAATAGTAATTGTCATACTGGCTTAGGTCAGTTGATTTCCTCATTTATTGTCAGAAACCGACCTCTGAGGAAGTATGCAGTGCCATTCACTGACTTCATTAACGCTGCCCCCTCTATTATCAATTATCTTCATCCACTGCATGTTGAACTATGATGTTATGTATCTCCTTTAATTAACAGTCCCAATTTTACAGTTTAAATTAACTGAGTAACCAGTGTTGCCTGGGTATGTATTTATTCCTCCGGTAACCCATCTCCTCCTTCCCTCTCTCTTGGTCCCTCTGTATCTGGCCCCCTCTTGTTGTCCATATCCTCCACCCCCACACTCTATCTCCTCCTGTCCTTGTCTCTGTCCATCTACCACTCCCCCCCCCCCCCCCCGTCTAAGTCCACCTACTCTTCCTGATTCTCTCTGTTCATCTGCCCCTGTCCCTCTATCCACCTGCTCCTTCCCCCTCTGAGCATATCCTCCTCCCCATATGTGTTCAGCTCCTCCTGTCCCTGTCCTGCCTCCTGCTCAGTCCCTTTATGTCCTCCCGCCCCTCTCTCTGTCCACCTATTCCTTTCCCCTCCTGTCACCACATAATGAACCCTACTCCAGTCGGAGGTTTCTAAACCATATACCTCCCCCCCCCCCCCCCCCTCCACACACACAGCATTTCCAGATACAAATTGGGTTCAAATCTATCCAAGTGTTTAGGAGAAGCTTTCACCCACAGATTTCCCAGATTAAGCACAGATCACGTATTGTTCAAATATATTTAACAGGGTTCCCACATATATTTACACATTTTCACCTGTAACTTTAGCGAATTTTGTCGTGCAGCTTTGTTCTCACGCAGCTGTGTTGTCATATCTCATGTACAATGTATGGAACAAGGATATAATTTTCCAGTAGCCTACACTCAGTAGTATATTGTGATACTGTATTCGAAATATTTTGCGAATAGAGTTAGTGATAAAGACGTAGTGAACTGTGGATTTACTTTTAAAATATTTTCTTAAGGAATTTACTTTATTTACTAGCGATTCATCAAGAACATTAACACATTTAATCACACTACGTGATCGTGGAAGTAGTTGCCAGTGAATAATTGATGAAAAGAAATTTCTTTCAATAAATGGAAAATTTATACTTAAAAACCCTTTCTTTTTTTTTTTTAAAAAAAAAAAAACAGATTTAAATTATAATCAGAAAGTAACTTCTAAATATCAAGTTACAATTTATTCAGCGGCAGAAACAACATTTTTTTTCATTTTTTTTTTTTTTTTTGGGACAATATGAGCTGTCGGGCTGAGAACCTTGCCGCTCCCTTTTAACACGGCCGTAGTCACGACTGCTCACAGCAACCTCTGAAAGACTACACTGGTGCAAATCTGCAACACACCAGATTACTTTAAACTAAAAATTTTAACAACTCACACTAACACATAAGTATGCACCCCGTAGGAGGGATGGAAATTGTACAAAACACTCACATTAAAAAAAAAAATATTTGCCACCGAAAGTGCAACTAAAATGACCATTTAAATAAAAACACATGAAATGCAGTCTTACATAAAATGTACAAACATGCTCTACATTACACATATAGTGCCTCTCAACATGATAGGCAAGATCAAAACATATTTCAGGAGTTCGGCCTTTACACCTTAAGCAATAAATTCGTTAACACCGAATCCGACAAACATGACAGAGGCAGCTACTAACGTATGGCAGATTGACACAGGGATTACTGAACAACCCGAACCGCAGATTGCTCTAAACCGCCTCTACTCCACAAGGGAAAAACGGACCACCCAATTCATAAATAACCTCCTTCCTGCGGGTGGGAAAACGGAGGAGAATGGTGGGACGACCCCAAAACAAAGCGGCTGGTGACCTTACCAATACAACAAGTAGAATTTAACAAGTAAATGAAACAACATATCTCCAATCACTTAACTTCTAATAAACTGCGATTTCTGGCGAAGACCTTACACTGCCAGCCGCTTCAACGGACGCAGGAAGGCGCGCCGATCTCCCGTGTCACGACGTCCGCAGCTCGCACCCGCCAGCCCGATGTCTTTGTTTGACTCCTGTTGCTCTCGTGTCAACCGCGAAGCCACAACCCCTTTCTAAACGGCGTGGCCCACTGGACTCATGTGGGAACCTCACATGCTCCGACGCTCAAGGCGGACAAGTCATCTCGTGTCTCAGTGCGCGACCGACCAACCGATCGATCCAAGCGCCAATGACCGTTGCCCGAGCAACTCGAGCAGACTGGCGGCCTAACTCGCAGACTCAGATGCAGGAGCTCAGCCCCGACCGGGAGACCACTAGCTGAGTTCTGTTACTGGCGTAGTGGCAAGACTCGCGTTTGATCCAAACGACAGACATACTAAAACTCCGACAACAGAGAGACACTAACTGCCACACAGATGCGAACGAGAGACAGACCAGCAACTGGTGACGCGAGACTGACTCACCCTCACTCCGACTGACCAACTGCCCAGACTCGCCGCCTAGTGAGCTCATAGCGCCCATTAAATGACATGAACAGGCTACCTTTCCCCTTTCACACCAGAAGGAGTCACCAAAGCTACGATTGCCACAGCGGCGCCACCGCCAGAAACGTAGGGCGACTGCTTTACACTACATGCTGCGGCGCGCTTCAAAACATCAAATTTTACCACGGCTCACGTAGTAAATTAAAACGTCTGGCATGATGCAGTAGTGTCTCACACATATCAATCTTTATGACGTCAGATCTCCTGAATTATGTGTTCCACTGTGATATAATTTTGCACATACATTCTGTGATATGTTTGAACACTGCTGCAAAACGTGTAGTCAGTACAGTGAATAGTAGTAAAGAAGTAATAAGTTAAAATAATTCTGCAAATTCGCACTTCGTGAACCGCGCTACTTTTCCATCCCGCATCCTCGCCCCTTTGATAGGTAGGTAGTTCTTATCTCCTGAGCGATTCTTTCCAGACAGTTAATGATACGTGCATCAAGTTTGCTTGAAATTTGTTCAGTGGTTTAGTAGGAGACAGTCCATCCATTTCATTTTCATAATATGTGATGTGTTGCTAGAGGAGGCCGAAATGCACGCGTTTAACCTCACGCAAACTGGCGTGAGGTCTGGAACAGGACAATGTAATTAATATAGCCAATAAGGTACGTTGCTGCTGGAATACTTAACTTTAATCCATAATTGGTGTACATCGCTCTTGACGGTACATGTTTTACAATCTCAATATTAACTGGTAATGGCGCCTTGCTAGGTCGTAGCAAATTACGTAGCTGAAGGCTATGACAACTATCGTCTCGGCAATTGACAGCGTATTTGTCAGTGAACCGTTCCTAGCAACGTCGGCTGTACAACTGGGGCGAGTGCTAGGACGTCTCTCTAGACCTGCCGTGTGGCGGCGCTCGGTCTGCAATCACTGACAGTGGCGACACGCGGGTCCTACGTATACTACCGGACCGCGGCCGATTTAAAGGCTACCACCTAGCAAGTGTGGTGTCTGGCGGTGACACCACAATATGTATAGATGTTCTCCTTGTTGGTATAGTCAAATCATTCTGTTGCATAATTTAAAATATTGGCTACATCCTTAAATGTATGATTGCAAACTATATGGGTATCATAAGCTGCGCTGTTACTACCATAGCATTAAAAAATAGACAAGCGGTAAATGGGACCAATTAAAGAAAGGAAACAATCGAAAATTAAATTCTGTAAAGTAATGACTTTACCCAGACCCCTTTATGGCAGCGAAGCCTGGGTGCCGACTCAAAAGTAACCGAATAAAATGCAGTCGGCAGAAATAAGATTGTTAAGGAGTGTTAAAAGATGTTCAAGGATTGATGGGGTACGAATAACCACATTAGGAAACTGTTAACTAAATAATAATTAACTAAATAATAACAAAATATTAAATAATAAACAGAATGGTATCGATCACTTGCAAAGAAGAAAGACGCCACAATTCGCAAGACAGCGTCGGATTACATGCCGAGGGGAATAAGGCATTAAGAACAACCCAGGACGCGCTGAAGACAACTATGAATGTTTAAAGGGCAATAATTCCTGATGCATGAAGTGTTGAAGAACAAGACTTCGGTATGTAATGTACGACAGTTTGAAAAATCAGAATGCAAGGTGAATATGTACAAAGCTGTACAAAACTGTCCAATCCCATGCGAAATGCCTGTGATTGTTCCTGCTGGTGTTGGCTATGAGCCCTATAGAACTTCTGAGGTCATCAGGGCCCTATAACTTAGAACTACTTAAACCTAACTAACCTAAGGACATCACGCACATCCATGCCCGAGGCAGGTTTCAAACCTGCGACCGTAGCGGTCGCGCGGTTCCAGACTGTAGCGCCTAGAACCGCTCGGCCACTTCGGCCGGCTCCTGCTGGTGAGATACGTCAGCCGACAGCTCTGCCTCTGCCTGTTTGCGAGTAGCATTGGCTGTGGTGATGACGTAGTGGCGAGAGGCCTCCCGCCGGACCCGGCCTTTGCGTGGACAATGGTCTGCATGGCGATTGTCTCCTAATCATATCAGGGGGAGCGGGCGGCCGGCCGCTCAGCCCGGCCTGCGCTCGCCAGACAACAGCGCGGCGCCGGCGCCGGCGACAGATAAACCGCACCCTTTACGACCTCCGCCGGAATTACAGCCGCATTTCGGCCGTAATTTGCGACGCCATCTTCAGGCGCTGCGTCGGTGCCCTCTATAAACGCAGTCCCCCCCGGGCCATTTAAAACTCCAAATAGCCGAAGGAATGTCCTTGTCCATTGTAGCCAGACCGAATTCCGTCGCATGATTACTGGACAACAACTCCAACAAGTCCTGCAGCAGTATCTCTGTGGGAATTTGGGCGTTTTCGTGCGTACTATTCGGATTCAATGACCACTTCTCCCGGTGGTGGATTAAGAGCATTTCAAGGAGCCATTTAAAGCACAACATCGCGACGAAAGAAAATACCACTGCTCTGGTGCAACAGCATGCGTTTCATTTTATTCCAGTCCGGTACTTTGGCAGTTGCCGAAACGCTGTGTACATCCTGGAGCAATACAAACTTCGTTTTGTGTGTGAGGGGTGTGCGGGGGGCGGGGGATAGGTCCTCTACCGCGATTTCGTCTCCAATGACGATTAGCATTTACACCCAACGTCCTCAGATATATTTCAGTCTTCCCCTACAGCTATCACCGTGTAGTGCCATGGAATGTTGTCCTTTCCATTCTTCTTGTCAGTGTTTTCTACATATTTATTTACTACGAGATTTTGCGGAGAATCTCCTCATTTCTTATCTTAAGAGTCCACTCTATTTTACAAATACTTCTTTAGCACCACATAACAAACGTTGAGATTCTCTTGTTTTAGGTTCTCCCGCCAGTTCACTTCCTCACAATGCTCTGCTCCAGATGTACCTACTCAGAAATTTCTTCCTTCAGTTAAGGCATCTGTTTCATACTAGCAGATTTATCTTGATCAAGAATGCCCTCTTTTTCTGTTCTAGTTCCTTAACTTTGTCTACTTATTGGTCCTCGATTTTGATGTTAAGTTCATCATCAACTTCATTTATGTTCCTCCTCATCCATTCCGTCTTTCTTCGATTTACTGTCAGTTCATATTCTGTGTTTAGGAGACCATTTCATTCAGCATGTCCTGTAAATTTTCCTCAGTGTCGCTGTAGATAGGAGTATCTTCGTTACCTTCATTATCATTGTATTGCAAGTATTATAACCGAGCGAGGAGGCGCAGTGGTTAGCACACTGAACTCGCTTTCGGGAGGACGACGGTTCAATCCTGTCTCCGGCCATCCTGATTTAGGTTTTCCGTGATTTCCCTAAATCGCTTCAGGCAAATGCCGGGTTGGTTCCTTTGAAAGGGCACTGCCGATTTCCTTCCCTCACCCGAGCTTGCGCTCCGTCTCTAATGACCTCGTTGTCGACGGGACGTTAGACACTAATCTCCTCCCCCCCCCCCCCCCTGCAAGTATTATATGGCAGGTGCCGCTTCTCGCTTTCCGTATTCCACTTCCGATGATCACAGTGGTCACCTTCCTGTACGATGGGCGTTCGATAAGTAGTCCAGTACATCTTCCTCTCGGCCAGTTCCGGTTGAAAAAACGGATTTGTTGCGGACATCGTGGCAGCGCTATGCGTAGCCGTCAAAATGGCGTCTGAAACGGAGTTGCGTTCCGACAGTGAGCTGTCATTGAGTCTTTTCTGGCGGGAAACCAGAGCATCGTACATATTCATAGGCGCTCCCAGAATGTCTAAGGAGACTTGGCAGTGAACAAAAGCACGGCAAGTCGTTGGGCTAGGCGTCTGTTATCTTCGTAACAGGGACGCGCAAACCTGTCCGATCGGCCGCATACAGCTGTGACTCCTGCAGTATTGGAATGTGCGGAGACAAAATTATTGACTGCTCACATTCAAACACCTGGTTGCACAACGATACGTCTCTGTTGAAAGTGCTGACACACTCGTGCACCAGTTGCGGTATTCAAGGGTGTGTGGCCCAATGGCCCAGTAAAGTATGTGACACTATGTTTGGCCTAATGAAGGATGTGGCACAACGTTTATTCCAATGCAGGATGAACTCCGTGAGAAGCAGCACTTGGATAAAAGGGAGCCGGCCGCTGTGACTTAGCGGTTCAAGGCGCTTCAGTCCGGAACCGCGCTGCTGCTACCGTCGCGGATTCGAAGCGTGCCTCGGGCATGGATGTGTGTTAGTTAGGTTTAAGTAATTCTAAGTCTAGGGGACAGATGATTTCAGATGTGCTTAGAGCCATTTGAACCATTTATTGGTAAGGGGAGGTTATTGATGCATCACGTCATTGGCTTCGACGTCGACAAGTAGAGTGGTATCATGCGGGTAAGGCCCTCCCAGTAAGGTGGCGTAAGACCATCGCATTGAACGGAGATTATGTTGAAAAATAGGGTTTTGTAGACAAAAGAGTGACAGATCATATGTTGTATTTGAATCCTGTATAAAACCAACTTGATTTCATTAAAAAATATCGCTTTACTGATTAAACGGGTCTCGTGTTTCTCTGGCATCCATCACATCCCTTTTAGTCTGGTTTTCTTCCCTCAGTCTTGAACCTATGCTTTATTTCCGTCGCCGCTACTTCACCGTAGTGGAGAAAGACTACATTCCTGTCTCAAAGACTTTTTAATCGGAGCACTTCATCCTTGGTATCCATTCATATGCATTCCTCTTGGTTCTCCCACGTAGTGTGTGATATCCGTCTTTCCCATTCTCCTGATCTTACTTTTCTCAGAATTTCAAACATCTGGCATTATTTTATATGGTCTAATGCCCCTTCTACGTTGACAAATTCTATAAAGTGCCTTGATTTTTCTTAAGTCCTGCTTCCACTACCAGTCAAAACGACAGATATGAATCCTTGGTACATTTTCCTTTTCTAAAGACAAACTAGTAGTCACGTAGCGGATCCTAAACTTTCTTTCATGTTTTTTTTTTTCCTTTTGAATTTAACTCTCGTTGCAACTTGGATGCATGAGATGTTAATCTGATTAATGCATGAGATGTTAAGCTAAATGTGCGATAGTTATCGCACGTATCTGTTCTTGTTATGTACCGAACAGTTTATATGATATCATTCCAAAAGTCTGATGATAAGTCTCCAGTATTATAGATTCTACATACACAGCCAATTCCGTAAATGATTTTAGGAATTGTGAAGTAATGGTACCTACCCTTTTTGTCTTATTCGACCGGAAGTATATCAAATCTCTGCTGCCAAACGCTACATGTACTCGCAGTATTGGATCCCATATATCTTCCAAGTAGACTCCCCTACCTTTCTCGATCACTTCATTAGATAGTTTCTTACCTTGGAAGAAGCCTGGTCACCCACCTGCTCTCTCATTTGTGTGTAACAGATCTATGTCACCTACACTGTACATGTTGATAGCTTTATTTATAACTTCCATGAATGTTTTTTGACTTTTCTGTTTCTTGAATGCAACCATTGTAACCATAATTTATTTCCCGATTTCTTCACATTTTTCCTGTAGCCATTTCCCCTTCACTTCGCTACACTTTCTATTTCTTTCATTCCTAATGTATATTTTTGTGTTCGTGTCTAATGTTGGGCGTTTTTGTACTTCCTCCTTCTGTGGATCAATTTAAGTGCTTCTTCTGTTACCAAACGTTTCTTCATGGTCACCTACATTTTTCTGTTCAATTTCTGTAACGGCCGCCGCGCGGGATTAGCCGAGCGGCCTAAGGGGCGCTGCAGTCATGGACTGAGCGGCTGATCCCGGCAGAGGATCGAGTCCTCCCTCGGGCATGGGTGGGTGTGTTTGTCCTTAGGGTAATTTAGGTTAAGTAGTGCGTAAGCTTAGGGACTGTTGACCTTAGCAATTCAGTCCCATAAGATTTCACACGCATTTTAACATTTTTCTGTAACAGCCCTTTGGAGAAATGTACCTTCCTAGTCATGTGACTTGCCCTATTATGGTATCCATTACTGAGGTATCTACTGCTTCAGAAAACGTCGAACGACGTCACGATTCTTCAGTCCTTTAGTATCCAACATCTTTCCACGGTGATTCTTCTTGATCGTCTTCTTAAACTTCAGCCCGTTCTTCATCATTACTGAATTGCGGTTCGAGTCTACATCTAGTCCTGGGCACGACATCCAATTCTCTATCTAGCTTAGGAAATTCTATGCCACCATGATGTAACTCAGCTGGTAACTTCCCGTACCTCCTTGCCTTTCTCAGGTATACCTCCTCCTCGCTCTATTTTTCAACAGTGTATTTGCATTTACCAGCTTAAGATTATTTCAGATCTCTGTCTTTCTGCCATCTCATTCCTGCTGCTGTGCTGAACCCATATTCTCCTACAACACGTTGTCCAGTTCCTTCCCCTGCATCACCATTTCAGTCCTCATCTTCCAAGTTACTCATCCAGTGCCGTCATACAACATATTTCTTCATTTCCTGCTCGGAAGTATATCTGAACTATGGTTGTTGGTATCGATTTGCTGTCGATTCTCATGAGAACAGACCTATTACTGAACTGTTGAAACACAAAAAGGTTATTATTCCTGTTAATAATGAACCCTGCTACCGTTATAGAATTTTCGCTTGTGTTGATGTTACCCAATATTCTTCTTGCCAGAACTCTTTATCTTCTTAAATTATAATTAAATCAATATCATTAGTTGCTCACAGGCATTGATATACAGCAACGGGGACAGTTGAAAATGTGTGCCCTGCCTGGGGCTTGAACCCGGGATCTCCTCCTTACATGGCAGACGCTCTATCCATCTGAGCCGCCGAGGGGACAGATGACAGTGCGACTGCAGGGATTTATCTCTGGCACGCTCCCCGTGAGACCCACATTTTGAACTTACGGTCCACACACTACATTCTTAGTGCCCCTGCCATTATACCGATTACTCGCGGCAGACAATCCACCGAGTACCGTAAGAGTTCAGGCAATTTGTGTGCATCCGCACAGTAGAAGGTCATCAGCCGGTTAGCCTTAACGATATGAAGATGGCATCTGTTCTTTCGGACATGTCAGAAATAACAGATGCCGTCTTCATATCTTTGTCTTCTTTTCGTTTCACTTCTGTATCCCCAACTAGATTTAGACCAAGACTTTCTATTTCTCTTTTCAGTTTTCTAACCCCTCTACCACATTCAGAATTCTGTCATTGTGCGCTCCGACATATAAAATGTCATCGTTTCCTTGGTTATTCAAACGTTTTCGCATGGTCACCTCCACCATGACACTCTCCTCCTGCAGATTCTAAGGGGAGTCTAATCCTAAATCTTTTGCCAATTGAGAGGTCACCCTGACTTTTCTTTTTCATTTACCGGCTACATGTCCTTTGGGTATACATTAAGCTTCTTTCACTTCTTTGCTTGCTTATCCCGTAGCTCATTGATGATTCTTCTGCCATTCCAACGACAAGAGGGTGCTATCGACCTCTGTCTGCTTCCCCGCCCTCTTTGAGAAGGCCGTCGGCTGAACGAGGGTGACTCCTTCTGCCTGAAGTCTTCGACCGCCGATGCTGATATATTTTATTCAGTATTTAAGCACTGCCTGGAATTAATCCCAAGATAAAAGATATTTTGATTTGAAGGCTGTGACTCTACGTAATAATGACCTCCTTGTACTCAATTTTAAGGGAACATGTATACCGTAATGGTGCCTTACGGATCCGGTTACGTGACCAGTAACTCGGAATTGAGAACAGTGCGCTCCCTCCTGTTATGTCTGGTACTACAGTATCTGCTGACGAGTAAGCGGGGCCTGGTCAGAGCAAACGAAGAGGTCTGTGTAGCTAGATAGTGGTCAACAGGCTAGTCAGATCGGATTTTGTTTTCTGGAAGGTTGAGACACTTGTAGCTATATGATGGTCTGAAGTACGTATAGAGTAAGGAGTGCGGAATGAATGTGTGTAGATTCGGTAGCGTTTCAGGATTTGTAACAACTGGAGAAGTCACAGGATCCTTGGCGCCAAGTATGCTGAATGTGTTGGGTATACGGAGTCCAATATGGATAATGAGGGAGAGCAATTTTGTGAGTTGGAAAGGAATTCTAACAAGGGGTGGTAAACTGATATGGTAGTGTACGGCATTCATTAATTTGAAGGAACTGATCGAGTAGAGTAGGTATCCAGGTAACGTTGCATTGAGAAGATAGGCTGGATAAAGTCTTTGTAGCAGTGGATAACTATGGAGGGATGCAATTCCCACATACAACTGTACAGAGAAAACCTATTTATTGAAGCTTTTTTCTGCATATTTAGTAGATAAATTTTCCACATTAATTCTGAATCGAAGGCTTGTCAGAGTAATTTTATTGGATTATTTAACTATACATAGTCAGAGGCTGCATGTGGTCCCTCCTATAGCTGTTTCACGGTGACAACAACGGCTCAGTCTTTTCCTTCGGGTACACTGAGGCTGTTAGTGAGCATCCATATGCTATTAGCTCCTCTCCTCACCCCTCTATAGGCATTATAAATTTTGTCTCTGTAGCAGCTCTGAGCTTGCAATGAGAACCCCCGCCGTATATATGTACATTTCACGCAGTATAATAGAAGAGACTCTGTGAACTTTCATCTTTGCACCGCACCAGCATATGGTATTAACGAATTAAGAAGAGGACGGAGTATCTGTATCAAGATGGTCGAGAATATCAACCAGTGCTCGAAATCCAGAGTTTTGGTTGCAGGACTGCTGGTCACATTTGGTGGTTCCGTTTAGTTCACAACGGGTTCCGTTGCTAAGCCATCGACATCTGAGATTTTGTTCTTTAGAAGAAATTATGCATAGGTTTTAGCACCTGAAAAAGTAGTTGCTGCTTCGAACGTTCGCGCAGAACTGCTGTTAACAACCACGACCAAGAACGCGGGTAGAAATAATGTACGCGAGCTTTTAACGGACACATCTGTGGCTTTTAAAGGCATTTAGACTAACGAGCTACCAATTTTAATTACTGTCGCCTGCAAAATTGAGACACGCAACGTAACTGCGGCTCCCTTTGCGACACTTTCTTTTTTGTGTCGTTCGTACAATTAGATTTCTTGAGTTAATTGATTCAGAGGTTTATTACAGAGACGGAAAAGTTCTGTCAGTCTACAAATAAAAGGATGTCACAGAAATAAATGAGTCTCCATCCATTTTTCGTGGCATGTTGCTTCAAAACGTTTAAAAAAAGTTTCAGCGTATCATATGCTTGTCTCTTGACGAGCCTGTTGTTGTTGCCGTTGTTGTTGTTTTGATCTTCAGTCCGAAGACTGGTTCTATGCAGTTCTCCACGCTACCCTATCCCATGCAAGCCTCTTTATCCCCTGGTAACTACTGCAACCTACACGCATTTGAAGCTGATTACTGTAATCGTCTCTTGGTTCCTCTATACCTAATCCGAAACAATGACCCTGGAGTAGGCGACATACGCTCAAAATTTGTGATGCGCTTAGGAGCGCCAGCAAAGACATAGCTAAACTCTTCCATTTGGTGTGCAACATGTATGGGACATATTTCAAGAATAATTTCGTAGTTCGAATTCCAAAGAAAGAAGGTGCTGCTAGGTGTGAGTACTATCGATCAATTTAATAAGTTATTGTTGCAAAATATTAACATTAATTATTTACAGAAGCATTGTAGGAACTCGCAAGGCAAAACTAACACGACCACATATCTTAGATGAGACAAAGGCACATGTACGTTTACGGCACTTTTAGACTTGGAGAAAATTTTTGACAATGCTGACTGGAATACACTGTCTTATGTTCGGAAGGTACTAGGGCTAAAATACAGGGAGCGATTATTTACAACTTGTACAGAAACAAGGCGGCAGTTATAAGAGTCTAAGTGCATGAAAGGGAAGCAGTGATTGAGAAAGGAGTGAGACAGGGTTGTAGCCTATCTCCAATATTGTACAATCTGTACATTGAGCAAACAGTGAAGTAAGCCAAAGAAAAATTTGTACAACGAACTAAAGTTGAAGGAGAACAAATAAAAGTTTTGGGATTTGGCGATGACGTTTTGTCAGATATAGCAACTGACCTGTGACAGCAGTTAAACCCAATGGACAGTGTACTGAAAGTAGGGTACAAGTTCAACAACAACAAAAGCAAAGCAAGGTTAATGGAACGTACTTGAATTAAATCACGTAACGATAAGGGAATGTGATTAGGAATAAGACAAAAAATGGCTCTGAGCACTATGGGACTTAACATATGAGGTCATCAGTCCCCTAGAAATTAGAACTACTTAAACCTAAGTAACCTACAGACATCACATCCATGCCCGAGGCAGGATTCGAATCTGCGACCGTAGTGGTCGCGAGTTCCAGACTGAAGGGCCTAGGACCGCTCGGCCACATCGGCCGGTGGAAGTAAGACACTAAAGTAGTAGATGAGTTCTGTTATTGCGACAGGGAATTAAACATTGACGATCGATGTATAGGGAATACAGAACGTAGATTGGCAATGGCAAGAAAACGTCTCTAGCGAAGAGAAATTTGCTAACATTGGATATAAATTCAAATGTCAGGAATTCTTTTCTGAAGGTTTTTGCCTGGAGCGTAACTTTATCGTTAAGTCAAACGTGGACGATAAACAGTTTAGACATGAAGAGAAGCTTTAGGAATGTGGTGCTACAGAGGAATACTGAAAATTTGATGGGTAGATCGCGTAACTAATGAGGAAATACTGAATGGAATTGGGGAGAAAAGAAATTTGTGGCACAACTAGACTTAAAAAAGGATCGATGGACAGTACACGTTCTGTGACACTAAGCAATCATCAATTTAGTATTGGGAGGAAGTGTGGGGCATATCTGTCGTCCAGTGTGCTGACCACTACTCCAATTCTTTCGGCGTTCCACGACGAGTACCGAAAGTGTACCTCCAGGTGAACAACCTTAATACGTCACTGAAAGTGGGTGACAGGGATTTTAAGAAGTTACTACGAAGTTCTGCGTGTTCTTTTTGCATTGTATATTCCAATAAATAATTGCTATTAATAACAATACTATAATAATTTTGCCTTTCTACATACACCTCGTCATAGTAACTCCTGGACATTCCGCCACAGCTACACAAATATATTTCAGTATCACCATCTCACATTTTAAAATCATGGACATTAGAATTTGTGTGCCATGTTCAACAGCACAACATTTATCGTGATGTGGTTTGTGTAACACGCAGGATTATTTCATCTAATTTCTAGGACCTTTTGTTACGAACAGTAATTACTTCATGTAAATCTGTAGCGATATTGTGTAACAAATACAGAAATGTCTTATACCAAACAGCACAAAGATTTCAGTACTGCTACATGATTACCCACTTGGAAGACGAGGCAGCAGACCCTTTCTTTAAATGAGTCATGGAAAAAAAAGAACAATAGTAACTGAACACAAAATTTTTCTTTGTTGTTCGATTTGTAACAATCCCAATCTCAATCTAAAATGTAGTCAGTGTAATTAAATGAAAAAGATATGCAGATAGTTATTACCATAATATTATCTTATTACTTTCTCCTCGTTTTAAGGGTGCTGCTTCCTCAATTGCTGTTCAGTTAATGAAAAGCCGCTCTAGTAGTTGCTTGATTAAGACCTCATTAACTTCCCTGTCAACAGAGAGGCAGGTACTCTGGTAGATATTTTTCTCAATCACTTGGAAAATACATTGTTCGACAAAAATTCTGAAATTAGTGCTTGTATCGTGCACTGCAAACGTTATTCTGAAAACCTTCTCTTCTTATTATGAGGCTCACAATAAGAAATTGACCAATTCGGAAATGCATTTAGTCACAAGCACAATAATATTATTTTTTTACGGCCAAGCACCAGCGGAATAACAGTATAAATTTCTTAAATATTTCTATCGCCATAAATAAACATTGAGTGGTATTTGGTATTTGTAATAAACCTACATTTTCCGGTATAATTATTACAGCTGCGCCATCTAATCCTGCTCAATATAAAACGGCATTTTCTTGTTCAGCAATTATCAGACTCCTTAAATTGCCACAGCATGGTAATGAAACAGAGTAGAAATTTGGCTGGTTGCAAAATATAGCGAGAAAAAATGGTTCAAATGGCTCTGAGCACTATGGGACTTAACATCGATGGTCATCAGTCCCCTAGAACTTAGAACTACTTAAACCTAACTAACCTAAGGACAGCACACAACACACAGTCATCACGAGGCAGAGAAAATCCCTGACCCCGCCGGGAATCGAACCCGGGAACCCGGGAAAATATAGCGAGAAATAAGGGCTATCACAACATCGTCGTTGACAAAATTTACAATCTGACGTAGTCCACAAAGAACCAGAACAAGGTGCTACTTTAAAACAATCCGTATCGTTTCCTTTCAATGACCAGATGTTATAGGAACTAAGTAACCTTTTTTTAAAAAAACGTAATATACACATCGTGTAGAGATCTCAGACATCACTTTTACGCCTTTTAATACACGATGCTAACCATAACACGTGCAGTATACCTAAACGGTGGCATACATAAAATTTACTGCTCTCATTATAGAGCTAGCTATGTCGTACAAACCAGGAGAAAATTTAAAACGCTATATAAGGGACACAAGGAAAACCGTAGGAAGCAAATCCACCTTCGCATCTCACTTTATACAAGATGGTCACAGGGTACGCAATATCGAAAACAACTTTGTAATCTTCCATACAATGAAGAAGGGTTCTTTTATGGACATTATGACGTATGGAAATTTACGTTCACCTGAAAAAAATCAAAGGAAAAGGTGCTTAACGAGGAATGCGCATAGAATGACAACAATTTCTTGGATATCTGCCACCTGGTTATTGACAAACCTTCAATTTAAGATACACCGTGCCACGCGGAGTAGCCGCACGGTCGCTGCAGTCATGGACTGAGCGGCTGGTCCCGGCAGAGGTTCGAGTCCTCCCTCGGGCATGGATGTGTGTGTTTGTCCTTAGGATAATTTAGGTTAAGTAGTGTGTAAGCTTAGGGACTGATGACCTTAGCAGTAAAGTCCCATAAGATTTCACACACATTTGAACATTTTTTTAGCCGCACGGTCTACTGCGCCTTGCCACGCTTGGCGATGCTCCCCCCGTCGGAGGTTCGAGTCCTCCATCGGGCATGGGTGTGTGTGTTGCCCTTTGCGTAAATTATTTTAAGTTAGATTAAGTAGTGTGTAAGCTTAGGGATCGGCGACCTCAGCAGTTTGGTCCAATAGGAACATGCCACAAATTTCCAAAAGGTATACCGTAAATTCTCAGCTGCACCTAGTTGTTTATCAATATACTATTGTAAGCAATCGACGATTCGTCCAAGCTACGCTATAGCTCTCAACAGTCCTCGGTGGTTTAAATTTTTCTCGCTAGAGGACGTAACCTTGTCCTTGACTTGGACGCCGCGTCCATTGTTACTGTTTTACACTTTCATTAAATCCAAAGCCTTAGTTTATGCGCATTATTTGAAAAATGTGGAGTTGTAATTTTGAAACACGTCCGAATATAATTTCTACGTAAGCCAAACTATGGTAGCAATTTTAATGTATCAGTCAGAACAATTTTTATAATTATGACATTCGTATTTTCCTCATGACATCACTGGCCGCGAAACTTGACTTATACTGTTTTTGTCATCTGACGTTGCTTCTCTACAGCGCAACGTAAAGTACATATCTTTTCTGCGCTTATACTGTACTTACATAAGCACTGTTCTCGTCTCCTATTACATAAAATATTTATATACCAATGACATAATGTATTAACTTATGGCAGTTCCAGACACATTTGATAATGACCTAATATAAATACCAAAAACCGTCGTATGGACTTAACGTAGTTCTAATTAAGCAACTGGAGAGACTTTTCATTAATGTTAACTTGTGACAGTTGATGGCCACAGTGTATACTTAATCAAGAGTTAATTAATTCATTCCTCAAAACAAAATCTGCGATTATTTTTTGTACCAGTTGTAAGAAAGAGAATGAAACTGTCTGTTACATGTGTGTCACATGTAACCGGGTCTCCTTTCTGTTTTTGTTTTATAGTGACAGTTGCCCGAAATTACCTAAACTTTTTTTAATAAATTCTGCAGCCGCGTTGTATGAAGGCATCCTCAGACTGTGATCGGGTTTCATTGATGTCCGTGCGGTCTGTCCAGCGCACTCGGTAGCCTGTCATCGGTTTCGTTTCCGTCTTTTGGATCGCAGCCTCCGTAGCCACTCAGTTGCCGGTGGTAGCTGCAACAAGAAACTTCGTCATTCTTCGTACGTTACAAAGTTACTCTCCCTTTAACCCCCACCTCCCTCAGCCCTCTCCCCCCTTCCCCTCCACAGCCGCACTACTGACTGCCATCGTTCGGTACGTTTTGGGAAGGTCACATAAGCTCTACAGAAAATTCTTATGGCTCGTCTTCGCTAAAAGGCTTCCGCGCAGGTTCTCTGACTCGCAGCTAACCGAAGTCGATTTATTGATGAAAGGCCGTCTGGCTTTCCAGCCGAGAAATTGAACGCGACCTGCCCTCGGTCCCATTTTCTCTCTTTTTTTTGTTTTAGCTCGCCAGCCTCAATGCCGTGGGAAATTGGTTTCCGGGCCTCCATGCAAGCTGACCCTTTCATGCGCAGTATTCGAGCGCGGTGCCAGAAAATTGGGCTGAAAGCAGTGAGGCAAATTTCTTCTTTACCGAACTTGGAGAGCACGCTGAAACATAAAGGTGAAGTGAGCAGACTGCCAGCTCCATTACTGTCAGCACCGCGACAGCGCTACACAGGGCACCGGAGTTTCTGTGGTGTGAACAAGTTGCAGAAGTTAGGATCGCCGACATGTTTCTGTTTTCTACTTACAACCACTAAGAATTGACCGAAGCCTTTCATTCTTTCTAAATACGCTATCAACCAGTCTTAGAAATCTGGCGCGTCATTAGAAGAGCTCAAATTTTTTTGTAACTTTTTAACGGTTATTACTAATAGTATAACCATATCGAGATATACCGTCTTCTTTCTTCAAGCGTGAGTAATTTGTGTGTTATGCCCCCTGTTCATTGCCCCTGTTGTCTATGGCTAGTTTTTATTTGATCTATCCACCTCTTCCTTTGTCTACCTACTGATCTTTTCTCTTTTTATATAACTCATCATTATTTAGGTATTCTATTTGCTTTCATTATTTGTAATAGAATCTCTACATTTATTTCTATACTCCGTAGTCTATTCATTTATGCTTTTAAGTCCTAGTTTTTGTCTGTTGTAGTTCTTATCATCGCAGCTGCCCTTATTAATACCCACATTTCTGCAGCATGTACTCATTGTTCTTTGCTTGCTGTTGTTGTCCTGGTCACACTGCAATTAAGTATAGATGGTATGCCCATGGATTCGTACAAATTTACTAGTGTTTCTTACCTCTCCTTTTTAATCAGTATTCTACCTATGGTCCCACTGATATAATTTTATCTTTCAGTTTTTTAATATCTTTTTAGTTTGTGAAGGAGACACTATTTCCCAAAAAACTGAATTAATTCACTTTATTTTCTGGTCATTTATTGCAGTTTTGTTTGGGCGCAGCATTTTTTCAAAAACCACGACTTTGTCTCTTTTTAGGTCTAAACAATTAAATTATAGATGTTGACATTTGTGTTTAATGTATTATTTTCTTTTTGATGTGGTCCTTGATGCTGGCTATGAGAAGCTGGTTCCCAGATCCATGGATCGATTTCATCCATATTTGCCACAAAAAAACAGGCTTCACGAGTATTACTGTGGGGTTTACAATGTCTGACCTAGGAATAGAGAGTAATCGGCAAAATCCTATTTTTTTAAGGCACCAGCACATAGGCTTGCCTGCATGACAGGCATGTTATGTCGGAACAGTATCGGTGTGCCAGATCAACTGGCTTTGTAGGGAAGCCTACATGTCATCGGCAAGAAATGGTTTTCCAGGCCCCAATGTGTTGGCTGCTCTGTGTGACAGGTATGTTGTATTGGACTAATATCAGCCTGTTTTATCGACCTATTTTGCTTGGCGGCCCATACTTCATGGTCAAATAAATGATTTTCAAGCCCCTGAGGTTCAGTTGGCATTACATGATAGGTGTATTGTGGGAGTAGTATGAGCCTCCTTTATTTGGGTCAAAAAACTGATTTCAAGCCCCTGATGTATAGTTGGCACTGCATGATAGGTGTATTGTGGGAGTAGTATGAGCCTGCTTTATAGAACTGTATTAAGGCGCTACAACTGCTGATGATCATGCCTGGGGAAAGACTGAGAGGCATTTAGGAACGGACAGACAGAGCTAGGGGGACAATTAAATGGGGAGAGAGGAGAGGATGGACAGATGTATGACGCAGGTGGAAGACTTAGAGAGGTGTCAGTCAGGTGAAGAAGAGGCAGAGATGAGAAGAAAGAGTGGGAGGATATGGTAAGAGGAAGGAGGGTGAAAGATATGGTCAGAGTGTGGGGACAGAGAAAGTGGACAAAGGGAAAGGGAAGATGAGATAAAGAGACAGAGAGAGTGGGAAGATAGAGAATGGTGGAAGAGGTGAACAGACAGGGCAGAGGTGGCCACAGAGAGGGAGAGGAGGACGTGTGGAGGACTTGTGCTCCAATATACGGGGTGATGAAGAAATCTCACACTTTGAGATCGGCATCTGACTCCTCATCTAAATTCAAGACACAAGTTTATCTAGTAAAATTATATTGGATGCATATTGAAAACAAATGTACGTTAAACGAGGAGATGACAACATCGTTACATCATGCAGCCCATCAGAATGTACAGAGGAATGTGTATCACATCGCACTATTGGACCGGCCTTCGTAGCTAACTAAGTAGACTGCTAGGATATCAAATCCCCATCCCGTTCTCTTCAGGTTTTTTTTTCTTTTTTTATACGTCTCTTCCCTAGTTCTTGCCGTTTATAAGCAGGACATCATTTTGTCACGTAACAGTAGCCTATGGAATAACAGTGGGAGCCATTTAACTGAAGGCATGTGTCTATTAACTGCGCTGTGCACCATCATAACTGGTCCTGTAAAGTTCATGTGTGGTGGCTCTATGAAGTACACAAACAATAATTACTTTGACATGCTTTTGGTGCATCCTAGAACCAAGCTGCTGCTGCTGTTCATGTGTATGGGACGCGGTACCCTCAACGGTGCTATGCAGGTAAGAACGTTTTTCGTCGCCTTAGGGAAACCGGTAATGTTCGTCCACAATTAACGGAAGTGGTCGTCCAAGGACTAAATCTACTCCACAAGCAGAGGACTCTATTCTTGAAACCGTTCACTGATCAGCTCAGCGAAGTACCCGTGATGTGGCGACGCGGTTCTAGATATCTCAAACACTGGTTGATGAAGTTTTGCACGATGAGGAACTGCATCCGCAACATTACACGTTAACTCAGCGTCAGCAGCTAGAAGACCGCATTCGACGAGTATTGGTTGGTGAATGGCTTTTGCACCGAGCGGAAAATAACGAACATTTTATAAATAACGCGATATGGACTCACGAATCGAGCTTCTCTCGTGAAGGTATTTCCAACCTCCACAACAACCATTATTGGTCGGAACACAATCCATGCCGGCCGGAGTGGCCGAGCGGTTAAAGGCGCTACAGTCTGGAACCGCACGACCGCTACGGTCTCAGGTTCGAATCCTGCCTCGGGCATGGATGTGTGTAATGTCCTTAGGTTAGTTAGGTTTAAGTAGTTTTAAGTTCTAGGGGACTTATGACCACAGCAGTTGAGTCCCATAGTGCTCAGAGCCATTTGAATTTGCACACAATCCATATGTTGTCCATGAACGTGGCGTTCAGGAACCCTTTGACACAAACCTGTGGGCTGGAATCGTGGGAGAAGTGCCTTTGGGATCTTACCTATTACCGGATAAGCCGAATGTGCACCTGTATCGTACGCTTCTTTGCAGTACTTTACTTGACATAGTAGAAAACATTCCAGTTGGTGTTTGACGATGAACTGGTCTTTTTTTTCAGTACAATGGTGCACCGCCACAATTTGGAACGAATGTACGTAACTGTTTTAATGTTGCGTTTCCAGAGAAATGGATTGTTCGTGGAGGTCCGGTGATCTGGCCTCCACGTTCCCTTAACCATAATCCACTAGATTTTTATTTGTGGGGACTCTTAAAGGTATAAGTTCATAGTGTTCGATCCATGGATGTACACCATCGGGTAGCTCGTGTGCGCGTCGCTTTAGCTATGGTGGACGCAGGTGGTTGCGTAGGTTCCAACAAAGTGTCATCCAGCGAGTGGCGAAGAATTCCCAAATAAGAAGTGGTCGCTTTGAAAACATTTATTAAAGTGTTCGTGGCACGCACTTGTAGGTACCGGTTCTGTGAAGATAAGCCTGAATGTCAAACATACACAATGGAATTATTGTGCATAGCATAATGTGCAAACTAGTGTAGCCTACGTATTGTGTCTTTTGAACCACATTGGATACAGACGATAATACTTTATCAAGTAAACTACTGGCCATTAAAATTGCTACACCACGAAGATGACGTGCTACAGATGTGATATTTAACCGACAGGAAGAAGATGTTTTGATATGCAAATGATTAGCTTTTCAGAACATTCACATCAGGTTGAATCCGGTGGCGACACCTACAACGTGCTGACATGAGGAAAGTTTGCAACCGATTTCTCATAGACAAACAGCAGTTGACCGGCGTTGTCTGGTGAAACGTTGTTGTGATGCCTCGTGTGAGGAGGAGAAATTCGTACCATCACGTTTCCGACTTTGATAAAGGTCGGATTGTAGCCTATCGCGATTGCGGTTTATCGTATCGCGAGATTGCTGCTCGCGTTGGTCGAGATCCAATGACTGTTAGCAGAATATGGAATCGGTGGGTTCAGAAGGGTAATACGGAACGCCGTGCTGGATGCCAACGGCCTCGTATTACTAGCAGTCGAAATGACGGGCATCATATCCGCATGGCTGTAACGGATCGTGCAGTCACGTCTCGATCCCTGAGTCAACAGATGGGGACGTTTCCAAGACAAAAACCACCTGCACGAACAGTTCTTCGATGTTTGCAGCAGCATGGACTATCAGCTCGGAAACCATGGCTGCGGCTACCCTTGACGCTGCGTCACAGACAGGAGTGCCTGCGATGGTGTACTCAACGACGAACCTGGGTGCACGAATGGCAAAACGTCATTTTTTTCGGATGAATCCAGGTTCTTTGTACGCCATCATGATGGTCGCATTCGTATTTGGCGACATAGCGGTGAACGCACACTGGAAGCGTGTATTCGTCACCGTCATACTGGCATATCACCCGGCGTGATGGTACGGGGTGCCACTGGTTACACGTCTCGGTCACCTCTCGTTCGCATTGACGGCACTTTGAACAGTGGACGTTACATTTCAGATGTGTTACGACCCGTGGCTCTACCATTCATTCGACCCCTGCGAAACCCTACATTTCACCAGGATAATGCACGACCGCATGTTGCAGGTCCTGCACGGGCCTTTCTGGATACAGAAAATGTTCGGCTGTTGCCCTGGCCAGCACATTCTCCAGGTCTTTCACCAACTGAAAACGTCTGGTCAATGGTGGCCGAGCAACTGGCTCGTCACAATACGCCACTCTGGATGAATTGTGGTATCGTGCTGAAGCTGCACTGGCAGCTGTACCTGTACATGCCATCCTAGCTCTGACTCATTGCCCATGCGTATCTAGGCCGTTATTTCGGCCAGAGGTGGTTGTTCTGGATACTGATTCCTCAGGATATTTTTTTTTTTTTTTTGTCATCAGTGTACTGACTGGTTTAATGCGGCCCGCCATGAATTCCGTTCCTGTGCAAACCTCTTCATCTCAGAGTAGCACTTGCAACCTACGTCCTCAAATTATTTGCTTGACGTATTCCAATCTCTGTCTTCCTCTACAGTTTTTGCCCTCTACAGCTCCCTCTAGTACCATGGAAGTCAATCCCTCATGTCTTAGCAGATGTCCTATCATCCTGTCCCTTCTCCTTATCAGTGTTTTCCACATATTCGTTTCCTCTCCGATTCTGCATAGAACCTCCTCATTCCTTACCTTATCAGTCCACCCAATTTTCAACATTCGTCTATAGCACCACATCTCAAATGCTTCGATTCTCTTATGTTCCGGTTTTCCCACAGTCTATGTTTCACTACCATACAATGCTGTACTCCAGACGTACATCCTCGGAAATTTCTTCCTCAAGTTAAGGCCGGTATTTGATATTAGTAGACTTCTCTTGGCCAGAAATGCCTTTCTTACCATAGCGAGTCTGCTTTTGATGTCCTCCTTGCTCCGTCCGTCATTGGTTATTTTACTGCCTAGATAGCAGAATTCCTTAACTTCATTGACTTCGTGACCATCAATCCTGATGTTAAGTTTCTCGCTGTTCTCATTTCTACTACTTCTCATTTCCTTCGTCTTTCTCCGATTTACTCTCAAACCATACTGTGTACTCATTAGACTGTTTATTCCGTTCAGCAGATCATTTAATTCTTCTTCAATTTCACTCAGGATAGCAATGTCATCAGCGAATCGTATCATTGATATCCATTCACCTTGTATTTTAATTCCACTTCCGAACCTTTCTTTTATTTCCATCATTATTTGACCGTAAGTCCTCCAAAGCTCTTTGAAATTCCGATTCTAATACTGGATCCCCTATCTCTTCTAAATCGACTCCTGTTTCTTCTTCTATCACATCAGACAAATCTTCACCCTCATAGAGGCTTTCAATGTATTCTTCCCACCTATCTGCTCTCTCCTCTGCATTTAACAGTGGAATTCCCGTTGCACTCTTAATGTTACCACCGTTGCTTTTAATCTTACCAAAGGTTGTTTTGACTTTCCTGTATGCTGAGTCTGTCCTTCCGACAATCATATCTTTTTCGATGTCTTCACATTTTTCCTGCAGCCATTTCGTCTTAGCTTCCCTGCAGTTCCTATTTATTTCATTCCTCAGCGAATTGTATTTCTGTATTCCTGATTTTCCCGGAACATGTTTGTACTTCCTCCTTTCATCAATCAACTGAAGTATTTCTTCTGTTACCCATGGTTTCTTCGCAGCTACCTTCTTTGTACCTATGTTTTCCTTCCCAACTTCTGTGATGGCCCTTTTTAGAGATGTCCATTCCTCTTCAACTGCACTGCCTACTGCGCTATTCCTTATTGCTGTATCTATAGCGTTAGAGAACTTCAAACGTATCTCCTCATTCCTTAGTACTTCCGTATCCCACTTCTTTGCGTATTGATTCTTCCTGACTAATGTCATGAACTTCAGCCTACTCTTCAACGCTACTATATTGTGATCTGAGTCGATATCTGCTCCTGGGTACGCCTTACAATCCAGTATCTGATTTCGGAATCTCTGTCTGACCATGATGTAATCTAATTGAAATCTTCCCGTATGTCCCGGCCTTTTCGAAGTATCTCTCCTCCTCTTGTGATTCTTGAACAGGGTATTCGCTATTACTAGCTGAAACTTGTTACAGAACTCAATTAGTCTTTCTCCTCTTTCATTCCTTGTCCCAAGCCCACATTCTCCTGTAACCTTTTCTTCTACTCCTTCCCCTACAACCGCATTCCAGTCGCCCATGACTATTAGATTTTCGTCCCCCTTTAAATACTGCATTACCCTTTCAATATCCTCATACACTTTCTCTATCTGTTCATCTTCAGCTTGCGACGTCGGCATGTATACCTGAACTATCGTTGTCGGTGTTGGTCTGCTGTCGATTCTGATTAGAACAACCCGGTCACTGAACTGTTCATAGTAACACACCCTCTGCCCTACCTTCCTATTCATAACGAATCCTACACCTGTTATACCATTTTCTGCTGCTGTTGATATTACCCGATACTCATCTGACCAGAAATCCTTGTCTTCCTTCCACTTCACTTCACTGACCCCTACTATATCTAGATTGAGCCTTTGCATTTCCCTTTTCAGATTTTCTAGTTTCCCTGCCACGTTCAAGCTTCTGACATTCCACGCCTCGACTCGTAGAACGTTATCCTTTCGTTGATTATTCAATCTTTTTCTCATGGTAACCTCCCCCTTGGCAGTCCCCTCCCGGAGATCCGAATGGGGGACTATTCCGGAACCTTTTGCCAATGGAGAGATCATCATGACACTTCTTCATTTACAGTCCACATGTCCTGTGGTTTCCATTGCCTTCTGCATCCTCATGTCGTTGATCATTGCTGATTCTTCCGCCTTTAGGGGAAATTTCCCACCCCTAGGACAAGAACCTCTATCCGCTCCTCCGCCCTCTTTGACAAGTCCGTTGGCAGAATGAGGCTGACTTCTTGTGCCGGAAGTCTTCGGCCGCCAATGCTGATTATTTATCAAAATTTAGGCAGTTGCGGGGATCGAACCCGGGGCCGTTTTGATTATGAATCAAAGACGCTACCCCTAGACCACGGGTACACATTCGGATCTATGCACCCAAATTGCGTGAAAATGTAATCCCATGTCAGTTCTAGTATAATATATCGTCCAATGAATACCCGTTTATCATCTGTATTTCTTCTTGGTTTAGCAATTTTAATGGCCAATAGTATTATTTCTTTTTGAATTTATTTGTGTCATGGACGAAACGAAGTGGCCGTTTACCTCTGTAAGAAGTTCGTGTTATATCTTAAAGTTTAAATAAAGGTAACTGAAACAAAAAGAAATACTCAGGATATCGTATTGTTTAGGTGTGAATTTACACGATATTATGGTTATCAGAAGAAATAAACACTTGGTCCGAATGCTGCTCGAACGTTGGCGAGTCTGCTTATCCGTTCTTCTCGGCATTAACTCGTCGCACTGTGCTAATGAGACAGCCACTGTGCCGGGTTGATGCCTCCTGCTCTTGGACACGCTACACGCAGTTAGAGCATAGCAAGAGCCTCGTTCTTAAATGCCTTTTCTATTAAACCTATTGATGGTATTAAGTGTTGCTAGATACGCTTTTGTCTTGAACGGGGAGGAGAAATTGCACGCCGACCGCGAAGTGCGGGATTTTTTCTTCACTCTCTATGTGTTGTACGCTTACAAGACCGAAGCTGCAAGGAAAAGGCTAGTCATTAAACAGACTTTTTATGTGAAGATATACTGAGCCATTCCTTACTTCGTTCTTCCATTTCATCTCCTTTAATAGTTCCTTTCAGGAATCTATTACCTATGATTTGTTCCTCACAAGCATCGACACAACTACCTCTCATTTCAGGAGTCAACAGCAGAAATATCCACCTTGTTTGCATTTTATTCTATCGATGCAATATCCAAAATAACAGCCATTTAGTTTAAAGTAATACACACGACTTCCATCATACGCTCGTCCACTGCGGCAATGTTTTCGTTCATCCACTTTTAAATTTTCTGCACCACTCACACACATGCTACAATGACACACACAGATCACCATGTTCTGCCTTCTTCCTGCGATGCATTTCCACCAGTTTAACAGCCTCACTTCTCATAAAACACACCGCAGGTTGCTGCTTCAACGCTCTGCAAAACAATGGGGCAGCACAAATTTACGCTGACACAGCTCCCTTTTCTGTAAAGCAACAGCACGCTGCTAATTGTTGCTCACTTGTGGAAACATAAGAATAACTCCTGCCTAATGCCAAATCGAAAATACAGTTCGTATGACTTTCACTGCACTTATATTGTTTTCATTTGAATCACCATCGTTGTTAGAAATGTTAATCAAAAACGAGGAAACGACATGGAGTTCAAACTGCTCTAAGATGGACATGCTGGAGAATTTGAGACAGACGGCAAGGGGACAACAATGCGTTTGAAAACATCCGGTAAATGAGCACTGGTCAGTGTACCAGATCGTTACGTACTTTTCGTCTCTTGATAAGAATCATTAAAGGGCGTAATCTGCCACCATTGTTAATGCTCCGAATTATTGATCGTCACGAGCGTAATCGAAGTGCAATGCTCTTTTCTACGTTTTTTTGAGCAATGCATTATATTTATGTACGCAGAAAGGCAACTGTCAATCAGTGCACATAGTCTCGACTTCCTGAATGTATTCTTTTCATTTCATTAGAATTTCGTGGCGTTATGAACTTCCCATACACATCTGCAGAATCGCAGAGTTTCTTGCATTCCCCACTAGAAAATTAATATATGTGGAGAACAACAAAGAACCTATAACATTCGCTATGATTTATGCGTACATTATTTTCACATCCGACGATTTCACCTTGTTAAGAACTGTGTCTTGCATTCTGTCTGCCAGGAAGACCTGAATCCACTAATAAAGCTACTTCCACATTCTTTTCGCACGTATTCCTCTTATAATTAATAGTTACCTTGTTCTGCAACTCCCAGAGTATTCCGTTTTGAAAGTCTGCTGCCCTTCCTTGATTGTGCTGCACTTTTGAGTACTTGGTCATGCGCTTGAACATACAAACACGTGTGACACGTATGACGTAACTACTAAAAATCAAATTCTTTGCAGGCGATTTCCAACACCTGTAATGTACTTTTTTAAAGACACGACATACAGCTTTGTTGACCCTTAACTATGCTCGCTATTTAGACTGACGTAAGTAATTTCGTCAGATAGCTTTCGATCACAAAACTAGAACCATCAAAAATTTACTTCTCCGTTTCTGTAAAGTATTGTTAAATAATCGATAAAAGAAAGGCTTCTATTAGTGAAAAATCAGTCTTTATTAAAAAAGAAAACGTTCTACCAATTAAGGCTCTTACATTGACAATGCTCTCTTAAATAAGATTTTCGGAATTAACTTAAAAAAAAAACAAAGAACCTCCACTTTAACAATGTTGAGAAATATGTTTTGAATTAAATAATGATCAATTAAGTAAATTATAAAGAAAAATAAAGAATGACTTTCAATACAAGAAATGGGAGTAGGAACATGAACGAATAAACTAAGCACTTTTTTTTTCTTTCATCACAGTCCGGACATACCACAGGAACTGGATTGTAAGCAATGTTGTTAAGAGTTAACCACCTTTTATTAAAATCGGTTTCGTTATTGCACCTTCATCTCGGTATGTAATTAATATTAATATTTTCGCAATGAAATGATACCTGTTGTAATACCGGTTGTAACAAAAGATCATTAATACATGTGTGACATCCAATCCAGGAAAAAATGTAAAAATCAGACTTTATACAAAAATACACTTTCTAATAATAATAAAAACAGTAAGAACTATGGTTACATTTAATTTTATATTCACACTATCAATTACTTGAACTAATGCACTTTATCTTTTACTTACAGGTGAGTCAGTTCAGAGAAAAGGCACAGAAGGAAGATTACCAATGTTGCTGTCTCCCAGGTAATGCACATACTTTTCGCTGCAACGGGTTGCGATTCCCGATAAACACATAAACGGGAGAGAGATCCTGGTTTAAAGAAATATAATTCTGACTTTTAAGACTCTCTTCACCAAGATTCAACCAACAAACGGCTAGCACACTTTTTTCCAAGCGCAAGTGATTCAAATAACGACTCACACCGGATGCCGCAGCAGTTATTAGCATTACGATCCGAAATGCCTCATAGGTTTAACACACTCTACTGGTACGAAATCGTATTTTCCTCGTCACCGGTATTGGAGTTGTCATCTAAAATACTAAGCGAGAATCCTGTCAACACAGCCTGTAATATAAACCGAGCTACAAATGTTTACAATAAAATGCCGACTGTCGTTATCAGTCCATCCTAATCTGTGCCTGATTCCCCTAAATCGTTTAAGGCCGATAGCGGAATGCTTTGTCTGAAAAGAACACAACTGATACCCTGTCCGTTCCCAGTCGACGCTTTTTCTCCTCCTACAATAAACTGACGGTGATGTGAGACACTAATGTTCTTTACTTTCTTCATTTGTTTAGGTGCTGCGCATATCATATTAATTCCACCGTAGAAGACAATGTTACGTTTATAACCTAGAATGCAAAAACTGGTGACAAACGGAATCACTTCATGAAGTGGCGTCAGTGTATGTATCTGGACGGAAATTTCTCATTGTCTCCCGCAATATTTATTAATGGTAACCCAAATATCAGATCAAAACAATTCATCAGAGGAGACAGCAATCGGATAATTTGCCTTTTATCTGAAATTCTTTAGCACCTGAGGCATCTGCAGACGTCTCAGGACTAAATATCATAGTTTCAAGCTAAGTTTCCCACTCGTATCTCCTCAGGTGGCTTCTACGTCTGGTACATTTTATTCCTCATCCAGTCTCATATTACGTGGAAGATCAAAAGTTTCTCGTATACTTTTTATTTCTCTTGGTATGCGAAATTGTTTTGAAATTCACTGTTAGTCTAGATTTAAAATAAACCCGTTTTCTTCGCAAAAATCTAAACAACGCGTCTGAAATACTTTTACCAGCAGAAGCAGATTAAGGCAGTTGTATAGGCTGTAATTGCGGTTAATTGGTAGGTTCATGTATTCTTCCACCACATGTTATCGGTGTTGTCCCTAACGACTTGATCCACAACATTCTTCCACATTTACTGTAGCATGTGTTTGCAAGTAGGAGGAAGCAATTAGTTTATGCTTGATGGGGCTTCAGTACATAGCAGTCACACTGTTCAGTATGCAGTGGATGGCATCTATTCTGGCAGATGTATGGGTAGCGGTGGACCATTTTCGTTGGCTGCACTTTTGCACGATCTCAGTCCTTTATATTACTCTCTGTAAAAAGCATTGTCGGCAAAACAAGTGGAGCCTCAGAGGACATATTCGGATGTCAATGTATGTTCGCACACGAACACATAGTCGGCTGCCATTTAAATGATTTAGAACAGCGATTCTCCGTATCAGGTAGAGCTGTCATCACAGTGCATCAGTGTTGTTCGTGTTTAGGTAGTTACCAAGACTGGTAGGGTATATAACGAACGAGAACAGCGTCAGATGTTGAGTGATCACTATCAAGAACACAAAAATGCCGTATACTCTTTTGAGTGTTATCAGCAGCTGACAGAGTTCAAAAGAGGCCTCATTGAAGATCTTCATTCGGTCGACTGGTCTAATCGTGCAATATCCAGGTATCTAGTGCATTCGTAAGACTGGATGGGAACGAGAGGGCAGACATAGGCAAGGTTTTGATCCACCATGAAAATGCAGGATCGACGTACTGCGTACCAAACACATTAACCATATATGTGCCTGCCATCGTAGAACCAGTAGTAGACTCCCTGCAACATTATACGTCATCACGAACCATTGACTGGAAACTTCCAGCAGTCGTACTAAGAATTTACCATCCTACATGAAAGCGGCAACACAATTGGCTGCATTTGGAGCGGTAACGCGAAGCATGGACTACCGATGAATGGCGCTGCACGGTGTTAGGCAATGAATCGTGGTTCTATACTATCCCGGATGATCATCGTCGGGTAGCAGGGCGGCGACCTGGGGAGCGGTCCTATTCTTGCAATGTTTTGGTGAGGCACAGGTGTCATAGTATTAGGAGCCTTCATGCATGATTCACCTCACGGCTTGTAGTGACTGAGAGAGCTCTGGTGGTACAATGGTATGCCACGAACATCTTGCATTCTCATATGTTACCTCTCGTGCGACGGCATCGCAGGGCCATGTTTCAACAGGACAGTACTCGTCTGCACATGGCACGTATCTCTGTGAACTGTCTACATGATGTTGCGGTACTTCCTAGACCAGCGAGACACCCAAATCTGTCCCGAATAAAACATACGTGGGGCGTGGCAACGTCAACTCCGTGCCAATGCCAATATCCAGAGTATCAATCAGTTAGATCAGCTGCGGGCAGCTTGCATCAGAAGAAGATACAGCGGCTTAATGACACCCTTCCCTACTGTAGCCGTGCGTGCATACAGGCCACAGATGGTGCAACGACATACTGATAAGTGGGCTCGTATTCCCAGTGTTCGTAAATTTGACACGTTTTGCAGTTACTGTAATAACTTCATATACCCACTCAACCCGTGAGGTTGCAATTCATTCCCTGCATCCCCTGTGGGTACTTCACATTTTGTGTCAAGCTGTGTAGCCGTGTTATGCAACCAACATACGTTCGCAGTTCAGATACGGTTTATCAGCGTGTCATGAAAACCTGTAAAAACATTCGACACCATTCGGGGGCACATGCTGGTTTATGATCCGACGAATGGTCGCGTGGGTAGATGCAAACAGGAGACATTATGAATATTTCTGCGAGTTTATGACTTCATAAATTTGTGAAATATCCCCTTATTACTATCTCAGATACTTTCCCATCGATAAGGAATGAGGAATGCGCCTCCAAGTATCTGCAGAAGTATTTCCGATACGGCGGTGGTTCAATAAGCAAGGTAATTCTGGGCAAGGCGATGCGGTTACGTGGACGTTGCAGGAACGGACTTGAACACGAGACGATGTACAGTCACGTTCCATTTCAGAGCAGTGCTCCTTATTACCTCACAGTGGGAGCGCAAAATTGATCGTCCTAAATATCTTCGCGGTAAACTGCAACAACATGCTGTTAACGTCATACGGACGAGAGACGTGTGATAGTGCCGATAGAGAAGTCAGCGGAAGATCCAAGAAAATGTTGACAAGCAAAAGTTAAATAAGTCAACGATAGGCAAATTATAGAAAGGAGGATGCCGAATAGCGGATTCAGGTATCCGTCCCAAAGGAGAATAAGTTGCAAACAACATATATTTAATTGACGATGTAGGTAAATGTGTTATTAGGCAGCCATTTCTGTGATATTATGGTCATAAGGACTGCTTTACTAATGTTTCACAGTTTTTTGTGGCAGCGAACTGGAATTTCAGAGAAACTCTGAGAAACACTGTTCCATGTTTTAAAATGTGCCTGAATGAACGATTCGTAGTGTGTGAACAAAACGGTTCAAATGCCTCTAAGCACTATGGGACTTAACATCTGAGGTCATCAGTAACCTAGAGTTAGAACTACTTAAACCTAACATCGTACACATCTATGTCTGAGGCAGGATTCGAACCTGCGACCGTAGCAGCAGCGCGGTTCCGGGCTGAAACGCCTAGAACTGCTCGGACACAACGGCCGGCTGTTTGAACAAAGAACACGCTTGTGGAAACAGCATGCTACATCAAATTTTATACGAAAATTATTAAAGCGGGCAATAGTTTCTTTCAAGGAACCGTGAAATGATAACCCATTACGCTGGAAATAAATGTTACGAAATGAGAGGGGCAAGCATTTCGTTCTCTAACCCGAAAAAAAAGTTCATGTTTCTGCTGCTAGTAAATAAACGTCTAGTGCCGTATAGACTGGTGCAAGCCTTTCGAAGTAAAACGCTTAAGACTAAAACTGAGATCGTACCATTAATCAAAACCTGGTCCTCAGTGCTAATCACCAAAACCGCTAACTTCTAGTTCTTGAACTGAAATACAAGAAGTACAAGGTTTTACAAAATCCGATAGTGATAATAATAATAAAAATAATAATAACAAATGATCATAAAAAGGCCGAATATAACAGCGAATATTTTGTATCGACAGAAACAGTTTTTAAAAAATAACGTAGTTTGTTTGTAGTTCCTAAATAATAATTTTACGTATATTATAAGAAAATGAACAAGCGATATTTATGTTAATGGCACGAAGAACTGATCAAAGTTTTTTGTAGATGAAATTGATATGTCCATTGCGTCAGTTTTGTTTGTAACTTAAAACTACCCCGTTCTGTAAGGTGATTAGTTACCGCTGACCATTTTCCTTTCTTAATTGGTCTTGAGAACCACAAGATGATAATTTTGTATTTATGATCCATATTTGGTTCCTAGATGTGGCTTAACGCTCAGTGTTACAATGACAAATATTTTATAAACTCCATTATATTAGTGCCTTTGGGCCTGGCAAGACAACACCAAGTGTCCAATAACCCATGCAAATGCATTGTGACCAGCGCGGGATTAGCTGAGCGGCCTAGGGCGCTGCAGGCATGGACTGCGCGGCTGGTCCCTGCGGAGGTTCGAGTTCTCCCTCGGGCATGGGTGTGTGTGTTTGTCCTTAGGACAATTTAGGTTAAGTAGTGTGTAAGCTTAGGGACTGATGACCATAGCAGTTAAGTCCCGTAAGATTTCACACACATTTGAACATTTTGAAATGCATTGTGGTTAGCGTGAGGAAAAATTTCCACCCTGGCAGCAAAATGTGATCGACCTTTATCATATTTATGGTGGTTCTCGTGATAATCGCTTTCTTTCCTAGATACATATGTTCCTAACGGTCTACATCTTCATCCACATCCATACTCCGCAAGCAACCTGACGGTGTGTGGCGGAGTGTACCTTGAGTACCTCTACCGGTTCTCCCTTCTAATCCAGTCTCGTATTGTTCGTGGAAAGAAAGATTGTCGGTATGCCTCTGTGTGGGCTCTAATCTCTCCGATTTTATCCTCATGACCTCTTCGCGAGATATAAGTAGGAGGGAGCAATATACTGGTTGACTCCTCGGTGAAGGTATGTTCTGGAAACTTCAACAAAAGCCCGTACCGAGCTACTGAGCGTCTCTCTTGCAGAGTCTTCCACTGGAGTTTATTTATCATCTCCGTAACGCTTACGCGATTACTAAATGATCCTGCAACGAAGCGCGCTGCTCTCCGTTGGATCTCCTCAGTCAGTTTGCTTTTGAAGCTGTGACATATGTGATGACAACTGGAAGAGAGAGCGTTGATGGCCAAGGAAACATAAAAAAATCTTTCGACACAGAATCGAACAAAGAGTGGACATTATCATCTGCAACATCTAACAACCCTACCACAACAAAGGTCAGCATTTAATGACGATTGTGGTGTTGCTCACGCTGCTAAATACTGCATTTTCGGGCAACAACAGTCATATTATGTGGCAGGTGTCATTAGAGCCCAGTTAATAAAGTCATTTCATGCAATAATCAAAAAACTAGGCACTCATCTTTTCGCGTTTCCCACGCTGGTCTCGTCGTAAAATCATGGCTCAATCGTTGAAAATCTAGGTGGTTACGATTCCAAGCTGGGATGCAAAAAGGCCTAGGTTTTATCGTGCTATATTCAAAAGTTTAGTAGATGCGCTTCACAAACCATTCTTGAAGATTACACTTTTGATGGACAATGGTGATGTAAAAAAAGCAGTCAGCACTCCGAAATTAAGTTACACTTCCTTTTAATTGCTTTTATTGCAATATCACGTAAACACAAAACATCACTTCACAATACAAAACATACTTGAAAACATCTTCCTCACATTTTATAAGCCAACTACAATATGCATCTTTCCAACATGACGTCCAAGACTTGACTTTTTCAAAGGTCCGACTCTCTAACAAGTTAACAACTAACTAACTATCGCATACGCGCCCAAAAATCAGAGTTACAAGTATGTCAAAGACCATAGCGACAAAAGAAAGAGTACACATAAGAATAATATCATTGCAATATAAATATATCGATGTATCAAAAGTGAAATCAAATCTGAATGTTGTCTTAGAAATATGTTAAGTGGTTAACAGAAATACAGTAGAATATTATTGGTATCGAGAGGTTCAGGTGAGGTACCATAATGGTTACGTAATTCAAGTACCATTACAAACAGAAACAGGAGACGATGAATCAACAGAAACAGCTGTGGAAAACAGCAGCATCACCGGTGAAGGTAGTTTCATAGAAGGTGCCATTGAAGCGCCGTGATCATCCGAGATGTGATATACTGTACATCCTGTTTCTGTTCTTATTTTAAACGGTCATTTCATTCAGCGGCTGGTACAGACGTGTAGCGTGTGGGAGCATTCCAGTAGTAAGGAGTACCGTTTTACTGCCTCACCTCCCTGTTTCCCGGACGTTAACAAGACACTGGTGCCACCATTGAAAGGCAACCAGTTCGCCTTGCTGGGTAGTAACAACAGCTCTTTCGGATGTTTAAATACGCCGTGTGAATTAAATTCCATGTCTACAAAGAATACAGGATCAAAACTGTTAAACGCCCCCTGTAGATGGAAGTGTCTGTGCCGTTGTGCTTCGAAATGCGAGGGCTATTTGGAAAGTAAAGTCCGATCGATCGCAAAATGGAAACCACATTGACAGTTCGATGAAACTTTCCATAATGAGATGAACGGTATCTCTAGTATGGCCGTCGATCGTATCACGTCGCTCATTTTTTTCAGTTTTGGGCGCAAAGGCCGGCCGGAGGGGCCAAGCGGTTCCACGCGCAGCAGTCTGGAACCGCGCGACCGCTACGGTCGCAGGTTCGAATCCTGCCTCGGGCATGGATGTGCGTGATGTCCTTAGGTTAGTTAGGTTTAAGTAGTTCCGTTCTAGGGGACTGATGACCTCAGAAGTTAAGTCCCGTAGTGCTCAGAGCCATTTGAACCATCTGAGCGCGAAGTGAGCACGTAAAGATGCCTAGAAATAGTGTCTTCCGCCAAGTATGACTGCCTGTAAGAGATTTCGCTTCATTTCATGCATCTCACAAAACGTAAATGCCAAGAATTTCCTTCCTCATGACAATCTTGGGCCGCACACTGCCAAGGCAATGAGGACACTCTTGCAGCGATTTCGAGGGGAAATGTTTGATCGCCCACCATACAGCTCAGCCTTTCCCCTGCCCCTGCTTTTCATCTCTGCCCACATAAACTGCTGGTCATAAAGACAACACTGGCACAGAGAAGCTGCAGATCAGCGTAGAGAACTTGCAGAGAGCGTTCTGTGACGAGCGTGCTGTGAAGTTGGTACAATGCTACGACAGATGTCTCAGTCGTAGCGGTGTCTATGTAGAGAATTAGCTGGAAGGTGCGGCTAACTGTTGCAGATAAAACATTTTTGTCTTACGCATTAATAAACCGCTACAGTTGTATTTAGTCCTTGATTTTTATTTCATCACATTTTTGAATCTCACTGCCGTTTCAGTTTTGCGACCGATCGGATATTACTTTCCGGATAGCCCTCGTACAGTTCTGAGGCGGAGATGTTAACATATACGTAATCTGTAACATGTACGTAATATGTAATAATGGTTTTACATGTAAAGAGAACGTAACCAGTAGCAATTCATTGCTAGCTACCGGAAGTACATGGAGCAAGTCTAATGTCATTAAAACAGATGTAGATCTGTGCGCCAGGAATTTGAAAAAGGCAAAACAGATGTGCGAGAAAGACAAAGGTCGTGTAGGGAAAGTACGTCCACATCAGATGTCAACGTGTGCCGCGACAAGGCACTCATTTAAGCCGATCGCAGCATTAGTGCGCAGCCTACTCGCCAGCAGTTAATGCGGCACCGGGGGGAGGGTGGGAGGGTGTTCCGTATCAGAGGACGAAACGTGAGTGTGCATCATATGACTTCTGAGAGAACGAAAACATCGATGTGACAGAGACATCTCTCGTCTCTTTCAGCCCCCCAGACCGCCCGTCCCGCCCTCAAGAAAATCAAAATAACGATACACGGCAAAGAAATGTGCTGCTGATTGATTTCTTCATCCTTGAGAGACCCTATATGCTGCCAGTTATCGTGCCACGCTGGAACGGTTGTAGAAGACAATGCGGAGGGAATGACGGACAGACCTTTCGAAAGGTCCAGTTGTTGCACGACAACGCTCGACTGTGTACGCCATTTCGGTTCATTTGCCCGAGAGTGCCAACTAACTGCACTGGAACACCCTCCATGAACCCTTGCGCTGCTTTGGAGCCAGCACATTCGGTTGCTGAGTTGGAGGATTGGACCCCAAGGTGTAAAGAGAAATTTTCTCATACTTCAATAGCAATACTTCCTTACAAAAGAAGTAAAAAATAAACAGTGAATGATTAAAAGCAACCATTACAGGGCATTTATTAACTGACTACAAGTGAAAAAAATGTTTAAGGCAGCAATGAAAGCCAGTCAAGAAAAATTTTAAATTAATCGATTACTCAGAGCAAGTACTATTAAGATAAAGGAAAATTGCCACCGTGAGTAGTTATAAAACGTTCTTCGGCGTACAATTAAATTTAGTAAGTCAGAATCAGAGTCAATTGTACAAAAATTTGAAATCAGTGTCCCACATAGTCAAAAACATCCGACCTAATGTCTCAGAGTGCTGCACAAATTAAAGAATTTAACTGCTACGCAAATTAAATCTATCAGGGCAGGTATATACGCCCTTATTAGCAATTCCATATTTTATGAATTAAAAAACAATTAATTAGATAACAATTTCAGGATAAAAAGCTCAACGATTCCGAATTATCAGGTAATCCAGTGATGATTGATGAAAGGAGACAGTACAGAGATTAATTAATTGAGTAAAGCTTCCCTCAAAAATTTAGTTAATACAATTATTACACACTTCTGGCTTACGGGATACAAATTCATTATGCAAGAATATACATTGTTGGCTTCTTTCAGTGGATTTGGTATAACAATTTCATTATTCCTAGGGTTACAACTTATTCCATTCGGGCTCAAATTCCTCACAGGCATCGGTCCAATCACAGACCACCGCAACGTTCAGGATACCCGGAATCCTGTTCTAGAAAAAACAATAGAATTTGCTCACAGCTTCCTTCTTCGCCACCCAGCAACAGACTAGCCAAGGTGCGCTTAATTCTCCAAGCCGTTCCGTCCGCCAGCTGCAGTAATTGCACTATCAACCTATGGCCCCAACAAGACATATCAACGATCTACTTACGTCCTCTCGCTGGTAGCTCGCACGTCACACAGTTCCAATCTCCGAAATCACTGCATCAGAACTGCTCCAATGTCCAACTCGCCACCGAGCTTTCGCGACCAGTATTTCAAACCCAAATATGCGCACCAAACCCACCGTCAAAGATCATGGCGGCAGACCGCTATGATCAATAGCAGCTGGATATCGGCTCACTCCATACAGCCTGTATCTCGCATCATGCGATTTTCATCTCGATTGATGATAAGATCTGAGTTGCTAAGTCATGTGATTTTCCTCTTCACACTTCTAGAGTTCTTGAGTTTCGGTCCTGCTATTGACATCATCTTCAGGATTCTTCTGCTGTACCCCAGTGGCTAAACACGGTAGAAAAACTGCCTAGCATTGCTTATAAAAATTATTTTTGCCGAACTTTTAAGGAGAAATGGAGTTAATGAGTAACGATATTCTGGCTGCTATTGGTGAGCCTTCGTCATTGGGTAAAATCCTAAGGTGTTGCCGAAGTGGCTTCTTACACTTCCCAGATACGATATTTTTGCACTTGGCTTGCCGTGGATGTTAGCAGAAACACATGTCAACATTGCAGTAAACACGCACGGTCGTGACTAAGGAAAACACATTGCAAAATCAAATGGCTCTGAGCACTATGGGACTCAACTGCTGAGGTCATTAGTCCCCTAAAACTTAGAACTAGTTAAACCTAACTAACCTAAGGACATCACAAACATCCATGCCCGAGGCAGGATTCGAACCTGCGACCGTAGCGGTCTTGCGGTTCCAGACTGCAGCGCCTTTAACCGCACGGCCACTTCGGCAGGCCGAAAACACATTCCAATGTGAATGACTTCAACACAGCTGCGCATATACTATGAAGTGATTCAGTGTGTCCTCATAAAATATCGCCATAATTAAAAACTCACGATAAGGAGATCGAAGCTCCCTCACTCCCAGGCGCAATAGTATTGTAGTCGACTGCTATGTTTCTCGCGCATTGTAGCTGTATGCTTACAATCTTGAGGATTTGTAGCCATGAATCCAGATGCCTGTAGCTGTCGTGCCTATTTATCAGGTTTGCTTCCATGGGAATAACTGTGCCGTACGGCTATGACGTAGTACAGGACAGAAAGAAGGTCTGCATTGCACGTAATACCATCTGAATTTTATTGCAGACCTAGATTTCGACTAAAGGCACAGCTATGATCAGTTCGTTTGAGTCAATTGATGCCTGTACATACTAAAGTAATTTTGTAATGTGTCTCGTTATAACTACGCTGAGTCTGTGTAACTACGTGTAACGCACTGGTGACAGCTAGGCTGTTAGCCGAAATTTAGATCTGCAATAAAATACAGATGATATTACGATCGATGCTTTCTTTCTGTCCTGCATCTCTCTTCATATTGCACTCATTCTTCGAGAATTCAACTGCTTACCGGATTTACTTTCTTTTCATGTCTGTCGACCGTTAAAGACGCGCCTGGTCGGTCGCAACGTAAGAAGCGATGTCGAGACTACTCTCAAGTAGTTCAAAACCGATACTCTTTTATACCGGTTTCGACGAATAGGTTTAAAAAATTTGGATCTTAGAGAACAACATGTTGGTGCGTAGCACCAAGTATTTAATTAACTAAATTAAGGGGAAACGTGTCATCGACTCTTCCCGTTTGGTTTCTCAGGATGTTAAGAATTTATACTATAATTTTGGTCACAGAAACAGTTGACATAATTAGAAGGAATTCCAGTAAAATTATAAGTCAAGAGACCATCGAATTCATACATCTTTGACAACTGATTACAAGTTTTAACTACTTCACTTCAGTTATAAATTCTACGTTCAAAACTGGTTCAGTTGTGGGGTCCATCATATCAGATACCATACCTGGTATTTTTATTAGTTACCTACAAAATAAAGCCATCGTGGGTAAAGTCTTTATTATTAACGTTACGTAGACGATACGTTGTTGACCGTTGACTGTTTTGAGGAAGATATAGAAGAAATAGTAAAAAAGTTTAACGACATCCACAGAAAAACTGAATTTACCGTAGAGAACAAAATTTTTAGCATTTGTAATTCCTTGATTTGAACATAAAAAGGAAGGGAAATAAGCACGCGTACGCGGTCTACAGGAGACTGACAACAAATGATTCTATAATTCCCAACAATTCATCCTCTCCATGGGCTTATAAAGAGCCTGCTTTTCATAGCTTACAAAATAGGGCAGTCCATGTACCAATGGGCAGGATGAATAAATAGGTGAAACTAACAATTATTAAGAAGACAGTAACTACAACTGGATACCAAGTGCGCAAAAGTAATAAGATAGAAAGAGTAAGCTCAAAGAAAAAAAATATTGTTGTCTTTATTCCTTACTATGGAGCAGTCTGGCAAAATATGACGAACATTTTTAAGACTCACTGTGTCCAAACATTCGAGGCAAATGAGCTTCTTAGATATATCCTGACCCCTGACGTCGGTAAAAAAGATGAACTAGTTAGAAAAATCGTGAGTTTATAAAATACATTGTGTGTCCTGCAGTGCAAAATCTATTGGACGTATGGGAAGAACATTTTCGGTCAGGTACAAGCAACATAAAGCGGCATGCATACTGAATAACTACGAGCAAAACAGCTGTCGCGAATTATGTGTACGAGACAGGCCATCCCCTTATAGTAATAGAAGACAGAAGTCCTGCAGATGGAAGAGAAAGTACTGAAACGTTCCCTTAGAAAAATTAATGAAGTTCTGTGCCGGTAAACCTCTACGTTATTTGATTTTCAAACAGCTGAGCAGAACTGAACGTACTCAGACATTTCTCGTTTTACTTATTCTGATCAACACTAAGCTAACACAAAATATTTTTAGCGCAACGCAGTCTGACTTCCAATAATACCTACAAACGAATGGCCCTGACTAACATTAACCTATACCTTTCATGAATCACTTACCTCACACAAATCTTCGTTACTCGAACTACTGCAATACAGCGAGCGCCGCTACTGCCAGCTAAATAAAAGATTCTAACTACTGATAGGCATAGTTAGCAAATGAAAGATTTTGATAGAGAACAAACAATGTGTTTACCTTAATATATATATCAGTTCATGATATCCAGTATTACAAATTTACTCTTTCTGGCAGACACACGGCCACATCGTCCGCTCTTAAAATTCTGCCATCTCTCTCCCCACATCCACCACTGCTGGCGACTCACCTCCAACCGCGCAACGCTACGCGCTGTTCACATCCAACTGCCCAACACTACAATAGCGAATATTCCAAAAATGCTAACCAGCCACCGACTGCACACAGCACAGTCAGTGATTTTCATACAGAGCGCTACGTGGCGTTACCAACATAAAAGCCTAAACAGCATACTTACACCTAAACAGCCTAGTTACAGTACTTAATGGAAGAACTGGAAAAGAACCATAACAACATTCATAACGCAGTTGTCCAAAAACAAAAGAACGAGATTTGTTATCGGCCTTTTAGAATTACTTTAAAACTGGTGCACAGTCACTAATTTGCAGTGCCTCTTTGACTAAGTAGCTGGAGGCTGACGACCATAGACCTCAACCATCCAGCCTCTTTGGAAATGAGGAGAAGTAGCAGCCAATAGAACAGCATTATGAGTGAGCCTTGCACAGTGATACCGCGGGCTTGTCAGTTCACAACCATCCCTGGACACCAGGAGAAACGCTAGCGGCCTGGTGCGATGTGCGCTGTGAGACGGGACGACTACTGACAGAAGTCGACGATTTGAATGTAAGACGATAAGACAAGTACTCACATCCCAATGTGTTTTTATAGTATTTTAATGTATGAACGCCGCAAATGTTTAGGTAGCCTTTTCACTGTTCTAAACTAATGAGCTACGTTTGCCAACCTGATGGGAGCATGTCTCTCGAAACGTATTGAGTCATGTATAAGACAGAAAATGGTTAATGGTACCAGTTACTACTGTTAACATATAACAACCCATAGTGACATCATTAAAACTGTCAATGTTAAATTAAAAACTTTTTTTATTCCACAGAAACTTTTTACTGTAAAATAAATAGGTAGTAAACATTAATGAAAGACGTGGATGACTAATCAAAGAAAGTAAAGAAAATCGGTGGCGAAATATAAGCAAAATGTAAATATAAGCGACATATAAATCTTAGCCAATATTAATTTCCTACAGTCACTGAGATCCTGTTCAGTAGTGCCCTCCACTAAACACTGTGATTTATACATCAATAGCCCGTCGTCTACACCCCGACGGACAGCTGCGTCCTCCATCTCCCGATGCTTTTTAAGGGACCGTCTGCATTAATCTACTGTATTTCGAGGTCTTCTTCTGTGTGGTGCTTTCCTTGAGCACCTGGTATGGACAAATATCTCCTCCTTGTACAGGTATCTAGTGTTTTCCCTTGGCTCTCGTTGCGAGGTTTCAGAAATAATCACTAGCGTCCTGCCTTTCATATGCAATTATGATAATAGTTTAATCAATCATCTTACCATACCTGATGATGGAAGCTAGCCTTCTGAAAAGCGGCCTGGTGAATAAATTAATTCACAGTGCTAGAGACTGATTTCTTTCCCACTGCTTGTTCCTGAGGTATCGCGGTCGTAACCATTCCAGTGTTTCAAGAAGCTTAAGCTTATGAATATATGAAGATGTAAGGTGTAACATATATTCATTTACTGTATGCCATACATTAATAATTTCTGAATCGGAATGATACTATACCTATTCAAAGATTATTAAACTGGTAAGTATTAACAGTGCAACCCAACTCTCCAGCACAATGTAAGACAAGTGACAATAGCTGCAGGCGAACATTAACGTCTTTTATACAGGGTCTTAAAAGCTAATAAGAGTGTTTTAGGGTATACTATACTCATAAATGTCAGGAAAAAAATTCGATACCTTTCGCTTTTTCCGAGTTAACTGGCATTGAAATTAGCCGTATACTGTAACCTGTGTGAGTGTCATCTGTCTCCTGCTTCATTATAAAGTAGCTTACAATTCGTGGTGTTCTCTGCTGTTTGCTTCTTCCGGAGCTGTTTCATTCCGACAATATATCGATAATATGTGGATGAGCACGAGTTTCTTGCAAAACAGTATCGGATAAGTGATTCCTTTAAGAGATGTCAGCGACTTTTGCACAAAATAATTTTGGATATTTGGTTGCATCATTGTAAATTACTAAAACTACTAAACTACCGACGTTTCGACCGACTTGCTGCGGTCCTCTTCAGGGTGGTTCACTGCTGAATACTGGTGAATGTCTTTCGTTATATGGCATGATCATTTTCGGTTATCTAGTGGCTACCGACTCAAATATCTGAGATGTCGTTCAACATTTTGAAGAGGTTGTTATGGAGGGGTAGTAAGCTGCCTTCTACCATTCATCTGCTGCAGTTGCCTTCCAATCCGCCACGAGGATAGCACAGGCAATAGCGTACCGTACAACCTCTTCAAATTGTCCAACGATTTCTCAGATGTTTGACGTCGGTAGCCACCAGTTGCGACAAGACGACGACACCTCTCGGCTGATAACCCGACAAGGATTCATCAACTGAAATATTGATATCAAACGTAAACAGCAAAAAGCAAGAAAATTCGTAAACTGTGTCACATTTAAACTGCATATATCTGCTTTTGTAGCATTCAAGATGTACAACTATTAAGAAAGTGGAAAAGTATAAGGAACAAAAAAGTCTAGAATTTCATTGAATGGACGATACCCAGGTGGAAACGTGTGTAAGAAAATGCGTGATTGTGGATACACATATTAGGGGTGTCTTGTATCGTTATGCAGCGTTCGACTCTTTGAAGCAGAGGGAATCTTCACTCTGCAGCGGACTATGCGTTGATATGAACTTCCTGGAACGTTGAAACTGTATATTGAAACTTTGCCGTTGGCGGGCGAGTGCTACAGCTAAAATCAAACACTGCTCACGATCCTCCCCATAGATTTACTCCCGCCAGTACGACGTCTTCTGCCTTGCAAATTTCACAGAATTTCTCCTGTGCAACTTGCAGCACTCCTGGAGGAAAGGATGTTGCGCATACATGGCTTAACCACAGACTGGGGGCTGTTTCCACAGTGAACTTTTCGCTTTGCAGCGGAGTGTTCGCTGACATGGGGTGTGACTGCAGAGGGAAAAATCCATTCTGCAAACAGTATCTCAATATGTGGCTAAGCAGTACTCCCGTAATGTCCTGTTTTGCAGTAACGCTAGTCCTGTAGGTTTAGCACGAGAAGTTCTGTAAATTTTGCAAGGTAGGAGGTGACGTATTGGTTGAAGTAAGTCTCTAAGGAGGAAGTGTGAGTCACGTTTGGGTAGTTCAGGCGGTAGGGCACTTGCCCATGGGAGGCAAGGTCGTGGATACGAGGCCCCGACTGGCATGCAGTTTTAATCTGTCAGGAAGTTTCATATTGAGGCAAATAAGTGTCCAATCGTGGCATACAGCGACAGAAAATGTGAGAAAGTAAACTTAGGTTACAGAGTAAGGAGCCTGGTTTTGGGCACTTTCATTTTTCCAGTTATTTCTTGTTTCTACTGGATCGAGTGCGAGATTACTGTAATCGGTTTCGATTGACCTATACAAATACCGTAGCTTCCGCATTCCTTTGTTAGTGTGGCAAAGTTAGGTCTTTGGTAGTCAGTTGTGCTTTTGACCAACGGGAGCCGTTCGCAGGTTGGTGACATGAGGTCTTACTCATTTCAAAGAGGATAGTATAATACGGAAGACATTCACCCGTATCCAGCAACGAGTCGCCCTGAAGAGGACCACAGTAGTTGTTTGAGTAGTTTACAATAACGCGGCCTAATGCCCAAAACTGTTTTCCCCAAAATGACACCAGCCGTAGAAGCCTACGAACTTCTATGTCAGAGACGTTTTTAGAATGTTTCGGTGATCGACTATACCATCCAAGCGCTGCGTTCAACACTTGGTGCCGAAGCTGGGAATATTGTTAGACCTGCATGGTGGAAGATGCCTGCAGTTAATGGGAATAAGCTAACAGACAAGATTTCTAGCGTCGTCCACATGGTCTTTTCTCCTTTTACCACAGGAATATGAACTACTGTTCTGTCACGCCCACTGTGGCAGCAACAATCACAAACATGTAGCGGTGTGTCGAACTGAGTATACAGGTGGAAGGTTGCCACATCCACCACATCTTTTAATGCAGCTTCAGTTCTCAACCATAAAGGTATGTCATGTACAAATTTGGTTTCATATCCTCTTTTATGAATATTTTTATAACACTTTTCCTGGGCCTCTTACGGGTGGGACATCGGTTAACCTCACAATGACAGAAGAGCCTGTAATGTGCAATCACTAAAACTAAAATGGTGGGAGCAGATAAATATAGGGCTTTTCGATTGCATTCTGTGAAACAATAGTTGGGCCTAGAGGTCCGCTGCTAAAGCGGTGCCTGGATGTCAAGACGTCGCGGGATCGAAAACTTGTCGAACTACTGAAATTTTCAGTTCGGCTTTGAGCTAGTTTTCAGCTCTCAACGATCTGAGTAGTCGCCATAAATGACATGTAGTTCGGATTTCACATTAAACTGTAGGTCTTGTTTCCCCAATTAGTTGAATGTGATTCATTAGGGGCACGTAAGTCGCCGAAGTGGCGTCCAGTCGAAATACCTGCACTCGGACACCGAGCACCATGACACTGTTATCAGTGAACCAATATACGATACGCTATGCATATCGGCCAACAATATACGATATGCATAAGCGTATCGGCCATTCCCCACCCCCATGAACAATAGACCTTGCCGTTGGTGGGGATGCTTGCGTGCCCTTTCAGTAGTCGCAGGGGCAACAGTCTGGATGATTGACTGATCTGGCCTTGTAACAATAACCAAAACGGTCTCGCTGTGCTGGTACTGCGAACGTCTGAAAGCAAGGGGAAACTACAGCCGTAATTTTTCCCGAGGGCATGCAGCTTTACTGTATGGTTATATGATGATGGCATCGACTTGAGTAAAATATTCCGGAGGTAAAATAGTCCCGCATTCGGATCTCCGGGCGGGGACTAATCAAGAGGACGTCGTTATCAGGAGAAAGAAAACTGGCGTTCTACGCATTGGAGCGTGGAATGTCAGATTCCTTAATCGGGCAGGTAGGTTACAAAATTTAAAAAGGGAATTGGATAGGTTAATGTTAGATATAGTAGGAATTAGTTCGGTGGCAGGAGTAAGACGACTTCTGGTCAGCTGAATATAGGGTTATAGATATAAAATCAAATAGGGGTAATGCCGGAGTGGGATTAATAATGAATAAAAAATAGGAGCGCGGATAAACTACTACGAACAGCAAAGCGAACGCATGAGACAAAGCCCACGCCTACCACAGTAGTACACGTTTACATGCCAACTAGCTCCGAAGACGATGAAGAGATTAAAGAAATGTATGATACGATAAAAGAAATTATTTCGATAGTTAAGGGAGATTAAAATTTAATATCCATGGGAGACAGGAATTCAATAGTAGGAAAAGTAAGGGAAGGACGTGCAGTAGGTGAATATGGACTGGGGTAAGGAATGAAAGAGGAAGCCGCCTGGTGGAATTTTGCACAGAGTATAACTTAATCATAGCTAACACTTGATTTAAGAATCATGAAAGAAGTTTGTGTACGTAAAAGAGGCCTGGGGGCACTCGAATGTTTCAGATAGATTATATAACGGTAAGACAGAGATTTAGGAACCAGGTTTAGATTGTAAGACATTTCCAGGGACAGATCTGGCATCTGACTATAATTTACTGGTTATGAGCTGTAGATTAAAACTGCAGAAACTGCAGAAAGAGACCTGAATAAACTGACAGAACCAGAGGGTATAGAGAGTTTCAGGGAGAGCATTAAGGAACAATTGACGAGAACATGGGAAAGAAATACAGTAGAAGAAGAATGTAGGTAAAAAGACGAGGGCTAGTAGAAATCCTTGGGTAACAGATAAAATATTGAATTTAATTGATGAAAGGAGAAAATATAAAAATGCAGTAAATGAAGCGGACAAAAAGGAATACGAACGTCTCAAAAATGAGATCGACAGGAAGTGAAAAATAGCTAATCAGGGATGGCTAGATGACAAATGTAGAGGATGTAGAGGCATATATACTAGTAGTAAGATAGATACGGCCTATAGGAAAATCGAAGAGACCTTTGGAGAAAAGAGAACCACCTGTATGAATATTAAGAGATCAGATGGAAAACCAGTCCCAAGCAACGAAAGGAAAGCAGAAGGGTAGAAGGAGTATAGAGATGGTCTGTAGAAGGGAGATATACTTGAAGGCAATATTATGGAACTGGAAGAGGACTAGATGAAGATGAAATGGGAGATATGATACTGCGTGAAGGATTTTACAGAGCACTGAAAGACCTGTCGAAACAAGCCCCCGGGGGTAGACAACATTACATTGTAACTATTAATACCCTTGGGAGAGCCAGCCATGACAAAACGCTACCATCTAGTGAGCAAGATGTAGGAGACAGGCGAAATACCCTCAGACTTTCTAGGAAAATACAATAATTCCAATCTCAAAGAAAGCAGATGTTGACAGATGTGAAAATTACCAAACTATCAGTTTAATAAGTCACGGCTGCATAATACTAACACGAATTCTTTACAGACGAATGGAGAAACTGGTAGAAGCCAACCTCGGGGAAATGTTGACAGTGTTGACTGGAATACTCTCTTTCAAATTCTGAAGGTGGCAGAGAGAAAGTACAGGTATCTAAAGGCTATTTACAATTTGCACAGAAACCATTGGCAGTTATTAGCGTCGACGGGCTTGAAAGGGAAGCAGTGATACAGAAGGGAATGAGACACGGTTGTAGCCTGTCACCGATTTCGTTTAATCTGTATACAGGGTGTATCATAATTAATGGCGTAAACGCATACAGTTGAAAGTACACGATACTAGAAGCAAAAAAGTTGCAGTTAACATAGGGCGGAAATGCCTACCTTAAGTGCTACGAGCAATTTTTCATCTGCGATAGTGTGAAAAAAATCTCTTCTTGTGCAAGCTCTTTGCTTTCCATATTTTAGGAAGTGGCAGTACGGACTGCGTCTAAAGTCTGTATGTTCGTTTGATCTTTTTTGTGGGTATTCTCTCGTGTACATATAAATTTCTAATTCACACGAGAGAACACCCACAAAAAATATTAAACGAACATACAGAATTTAGACACAAGTAGTACCTTAAAAAATTTATTGAACTTTTAGATCACGAAAATGGATAAATCGGAAGTTACATATGGGACAACGAAAGATAACCATAACAAATTTTAATTAATGAAATAATTTCGCTGTTCATGTGCACATATAGCGTCATAAGAGTGGAACTGTTAAACTGCTGTCACGTCGTAATTAACATTTACGATCTTATTAAAGCAGTGATAGTTACAAAACAGTCCACGAACGACACAATATGGACGTCACATCAGTCTAGACGTGACTACTAGACAGCTACTTGAATATGAATGACATTGGCATCCGTACCTGTTCTCACCAAAATTGTAACTGCACGTACATGAAGATGGCGATTAAGCGGAAACAGTCTGTCGTAAATAAAAGCACTCCGTCTTCAGGCCACGAGTAGCCTACCGGGACCATCCGACCGCCGTATCATCCTCAGTGGAGGATGCGGATAGGAGGGGCATGGGTCAGCACACCGCTCTCCCGGTCGCTATAATGGTATTCTTGACCGAAGCCGCTACTATTCGGTCGAGTAACTCCTCAATTGGCATCACGAGGCTGAGTGCACCCCCAAAAATGGCAATAGCGCATGGCGGCCTGGATTGTCATCCATCCAACTGCCGACCACGCCCGACAGCGCTTAACTTCGGTGATCTCATGAGAACCGGTGTATCCACTGCCGTTGCCGTCGTAAATAAAGATTACCTATTATAAGTAGCTATTTGTTGTATCTACACTGACAATCATGTCGTTATGTGACATATATTATGCTGCTGGCCCTAAAGAAGAAAAATTATTCCAAGCAGGGGTACAAATAGCGAATGTCACATCCACTGCTCGTAATGTACGAAACTAAACGGCTCTTCTAACATTAATGTCTGTGTTAACTCTCTATTGGTAACCATAAGCGCTAGCAGTAGCTCCCTCTAATTACACGATACTGCAGCCAAAGCACTGTGTCTTTCACAACGAATTCCTTAGAATGATTCCACTGTTTCTGTGTAGAGTCATTCGGTTGAACGCGTCCTTGTTTTTCGGAAAGTGCCCTGCACCCTTCCTTAACATTAGTGCTGCCTTCAAGCTAAAAATGGATACGAAGAATCGTTCACGATGTTTCAGTTTCTGGAGTGTGGAAAATGCACTTGAGCCTTCTGCTGTGAACTTTACTGTCTAATTACGGAACATTCTTGCTGACTGAGACACGCGGCAGAGGGCTGTTCTGGGAGTGTTAATTAGTGCCGTCTGAAAGGAAGGCCCTGTCATTAGCCAAATTAAGGGGTACGCTCTAACCCGAAAGCCACTTTTCCCGTGTTGGAGTTTCCACAGATATCCTTCTGGGCGCGCCTCTAAGAGGATTGCCTCGCAATTTTCCCTACAAAATATTAGGCGGCAATTTGCGAAGTTTTTTCGGTAAGTGGATAACCGTCACAAGACGAATGAGGACAGACCAAACTGCCAGAGATACAATACATTCCGTTGTATTCAACGCTGGAGGCTAATCTCCTGCAGAAAGCTGTGGAGGCACTGCGGTATTTGGCGCTACTGTTATTGGGTTAACAAAATTGATTAGCTACGAGCTTGTTATACATTTATAGATGAATTTGGTTCCTCTAAAACTGTAACGAGAAGCCTAACATTCCGAAGAGTAATCCGTGCGTCGGGGATCAACGACTTAATGAATGGCATCAGCTCCATATACCACTTTGAAATTTGACCAGAAAAGTCAGTTTATTTTTGAGCTGGCGATTCCTTTAAGTAGAACAGAACACAGAAGAACAGAAAGGAAAACTGAAGACTAGTACTTAAGTTTTCCCCACTGAAAGAAAAAGGTATCAGAGAATCAGTTCTGTGTTTGCGCTTGGTAACGGAGGACAGGTGAAAAGTCAGCGTATGTTTACCTGGAGATTCGTTCGACAGTGTAAGATGGAATAAGATGTTCACCATGACCAGACTTCATTGCGGTATATTTTTCTGTGAAGTGATTTTTACCTGCCATACACTTCTCCTGTTAAAAGCAAAATCTTCTGGATTTTAGTTTGTGAATTGTTTGTGCCTTTTAGATAATGAGCTCTACTACCTTTTGATTCCCATATTTATCTGGTTCTCCCAATTTATAGCTTCCTGCACTGTTAAAAGCGAGACACAGAGGGGCGGAAGGCAGTTTGTATGTCGTGACCATTAAGGTGCGTTTACACCTGTGCGCCTTGAGATCAGTCGCCGAGCGACTGTAGTTGCCCCACACGCAAGCAGAGGCATGTGAGTGGGTGCATACCTCTTCCTCAGTATGTGTATGCGAGTGGTTCCATTCACACCTGTGCTCTAACTTACAGTGACGCGTTACACTGTTGCAATCTTAGTGGGTATTTTTCATGCTGGACTTTTTCTTTCGTACGAGTATTTCACTGCAACTATTTGCATCTTACCTTCTCTGTTCTTTAGGTGTGACGGCTGCCTAGTAATTGTGGTAAAGACTATTTCAACAAAAGTATTTGCTTCAAAGGCAGTGTCTAGTCTCATGAGATAAAGTTTTCATTTGTCATCACCGTGACTGAAGTCCAACTAAGTCAACGACACATAACTGTGCGTCAGAGTTCCATAAAAGAATCCTAGTGTCACGAGTGCTACTCTCGAATTCTGTCAAGTCCCGATATGCTTGACCGCTTCGACGCCTAATCCATTACTTTCAAGTGACTGACACAGGCTCCGGACGAAATAAATATTTGTCAGTCCGAATCAACGGCCTATTAATGTATACTAACAGAAAGACTAAAGATATGGTAAGACAGTTACAGAATGCAGAAATTGATGTGAAACAATTAAGAATGAAACTACATGTGTTAATTCTAAAGAATCAATAAAACTCCGGTAATCCGTCTTAATGACAATCCGTGTTAACGTATACGCATGCACAGCTAGTCTCTCATCGCGTTTATACAGGGTGTAAATTTCAAGTTGACAAACCAGAATAACTCGAAAAATAAGCTTCACACGAAAAAATGTGTAGAATCCAAAGTTGATTATTTTCGAGGAGGACATCTGGTGGTGTTAAAATTAGCCCGCCTCCCCAGCCCCCTGGGGGCGGAGTGGGAGGCAGCTTTAAAATTTCAAATGGGAACCTCCATTTTTCATTGCAGAATCAGATTCTACATAAAAAACTACGTAATTTTCTTTTAAACATTTGTTTTGTTTCTTGGTAGTTGGCGGTGTAATTCAAGAAAGTCCATGTTGTCATTTTTGCGTGGAAAATGATTACGGATAAATAAAAGATACTTATTTGCCTCGTAAATTTTGATTTGTTAAACTAAAACTCTCTCCCCATAGGATGGGGTTTGAGAGAGAGTAATTAGAGTTTTACAAATGTTGACGTAAATACGGTAGTAATTTTTTTCCGCAGATTCGGATAAGTTTTGTTTGTTTCGTGGTCATGAGGCCACACAACCTTTAATTGTCAAACAAATCATCTGACTAGCTAGTTTTAGCGAATCAAAATTTACGAAGTAAATAAGTATTTTTTAGTTATCCGTAACCATTTCCCACTCAAAAATGAGAACATGGATTTTCTAGAATTACAGCGCCGACTACCAAGAATGGAAACAAATGTTTAAGACACAATGTACGTAGTTTTTTTATGTAGAATCTGATTCTGCAATAAGAAATGGGGGTTCCCATTTGAAAGTTTTAGTTACCTCCCACCCAATCCCCGTGGGGATGGGGTGGCGGGCTAATTTTAGCACCAGCGGATGTCCCCCTCGAAAATAATCATCTTTGGATTTACACTTTTTTTCTTCCGAAGCTTATTTTTCGAGTTATTCTGGTTTGTTAACTTAAAATTTACACCCTGTATAAAGCGCTGCTAGAACATTTAACGTTTATGGTACAGAACTGAAATGTAGTCCAGAACGCTATACATGTTCCTAGAAATAATCATAAATTGTTTGACTGTGAGAGAAAGGTATCTGCTTCAGACGCAAAGAAACGTAACGCATTGCTCTGGCACAGTACGCGCTAGTACCATGGAAGTTGTCTGTTCCATTTAGCATCGGGCAAACCGCGGTAGCTAAACTCCCTGACATTACTGAGGGAATGCCGATTATAGCTGCAGCAGAGGAAAGTTTGCCGCGTTACTGCGTGGTTTGCCTCCAAGCTGTAATGCATGCTCGCCGGCGCCGGCGAAATACGATTATCGTGGGCCGCATGTTGACTCTGCCTGGGCAAACTTGGGCCGTCTGCGCGGAACCGAAAGCACTTTCAGCGTAATTGCACAAGCCTTGCGCGTCATTTCTCCTGATGAGCAAGCAAAGAGTCCGGGCAGTGGTCAAACGACAAAATCGAAAAAAAATTACCGTCGTGATGGCGCCGCAGAATCGTAAAGAGCCTGAAATAGATGAGAGAGTAATTCGGGATCTAGGGTTAGTCACATCCATTTACTGCCCTTACTTTTTTTCCAAGCCATCTAAGAAAGCCTCCGCCATTTCTTTCTACACAGCTGCCCCAATACAACTTAATCGTCTCAATTTCACTTGTGCGTTGCTGGGTGCGATTAGGGGCTGGTGTCTCATTATTGCACCACAATCAACACCCAGGAACCTGAACACACTTCATTCTCTCTCTTACGCCAATGACTTCTTGATATCTTCTCGATCATAATTCTGTCCATCTCTACAAATGCTCAAATGTCGCATAAGCTGCATATCAATATATGTAGCGATAGTGCGTCGTTAGCTTTGTATTTGTTTCTTTGGCGTGCGACAGGTGGCAGTGGAAAGAGAGAATTCTGAGTATCCCCGTTGTACAATAATAGAAGCCTGGCTTTCTCATCAGAGAGCGGAGCGTGACCTGAAGTACAAATGTTAAATCGAGTGGTGTGTCGACATGTGCGTCGCGTAATTGTGGAAACGATAACTTCAGTACCCAGTTGTAGACTATTCGTGCGAGAAAATTTATCCAGTTTATAACGGTGTTGGCAAAGCAACCTGTATGTATGGTATGAAGAAGCAGTCTCGGTTACAGGGTTAAAATTCTTTTATTGTTCCCACATACGCGTTTGATATTTATTTAGGTATCTTCGGACTGGCTGATATTTGGTAGCGACTGGTACACGGGATACCGCGCATAAAACATCCCAGCAGGCAAATGCCCCTCGTCAAAGCTTTAAAAACACTGCGCTGAGCCCTTACCACGGCATGTGGCGCAATCCAATGCAAACCAAATGGGATCGGGCCTACACTAAGACTTTACATCATAAACATGCCGGATGTATAGAGCATGGCACTGGATATGAAAACATACAAAGCCTCTAACACTAGTGCACCAAACTCTCGGCAGATGGCGGCTGCATGCCGTGTGGGGACCTCGCATATTTTCATATCCAGTGATAAGTGTGCAACCAGACTATGCGCTACGCCTCCGGCATGTTATTGATGTAAAGACTTACTGGAGGCCTGATCCCGTTTGGTTTGCACACGACTGCGCCACACACACCGTGCTACGGATCGCAGCGCAGGTATTTCAAACCAACCAGAGGATTGCTGCAGTTCCTTACTGGACATGGACCGTATCCGGTGTATCTATTCAGGTTCGGGATGCGGACTGCACCATCGTGTGACTGCGGCGCCATACAGGCACTCCAGACCATGTGGTGTACGAATACTCCCTTTTCGATGACGTTGTATCACAACCCAATCGCGACACGCACCATCCGTCAGGCAACAGAACGCATTCCAAATTCTAAACGAACTATCAAACGAAATCTCAAGTAAAGTCCTAAACGAAACTTGTCTAACTTGAAGGGGGAAATCAGATGGCGCTATGGTTGGCTCGCTAGGTGGCGCTGCCTTAGGTCAAACGGATATCAACTGCGTTTTTTAAAATAGGAACCCTCATTTTTATTACATATTCGTGTAGTACATAAAGAAATATGAATGTTTTAGTTGGACCACTTTCTTCGCTTTGTGATAGATGGCGCTGTAATAGTCACAAACATACGGCTCACAATTTCAGACAAACAGTTGGTAACAGGTAGGTTTTTTAAATTAAAATACAGAACGCAGGTACGTTTGCACATATTATTTCGGTTGTTCGAATGTGATACATGTACAATGCGCTGACGCATGTTGTCAGGCGTTGTCGGTGGATCACGATAGCAAATATCCTTCAACTTTCCCCACAGAAAGCAATCCGGGGACGTCAGGTCCGGTGAACGTGCGGGCCATGGTATGGTGCTTCGACGACCAATCCACCTGTTATGAAATATGCTATTCAATACCGCTTCAACCGCACGCGTGCTATGTGCTGGACATGCATCATGTTGGAAGTACATCGCCATTCTGTCATGCAGCGAAACATCTTGTAGTAACATCGGTAGAACATTACGTACTAAATCAGCATACATTGCACCATTTAGACTGCCATCAATAAAATGTGGGCCAATCATCCTTCCTCCCATAAGGCCGCACCCGGCAAGGTCGCTGATATTCCACTTGTCGCAGCCATCGTGAATTTTCCGTCGCCCAATAGTGCATATCATGCCGGTTTACATTACCGCTGTTGGTGAATAACGCTTCGTCGCTAAATAGAACGCGTGCAAAAAATCTGCTATCGTTTCGTAATTTCTCTTGTGCCTAGTGGCATAACTGTACACGACGTTCAAAGTCGTCGCCATGCAATTCCTGGTGCATAGAAATATGGTACGGGTGCAATCGATGTTGATGTAGCATTCTCAACACCGACTTTTTTTAGATTCCCGATTCTCGCGCAATTTTTCTGCTACTGATGTGCGGATCAGCCACAACAGCAGCTAAAACACCTATTTGGGCATCATCATTTGTAGCAGGTCGTGGTTGACGTTTTACATGTGGCTGTATACTTCCTCTTTCCTAAAATAACGTAACTATCCGGCGAATGGTCCGGACACTTGGATGATGTCGTCCAGGATACCGAGCAGCATACATAGCACACGCCCGTTGGGAATTTTGATCACAATAGCCATACATCAACACGATATCGACCTATTCCGCAATTGGTAAACTGTCCATTTTAACACGGATAATGTATCACGAAGCAAATACCGTCCGCACTGACGGAATGCTACGTGATACCACGTACTTACACGTTTCTGACTATTACAGCTCCATCTATTACAAAGCGAAAAATGTGGTCAACTAAAACATTCATATTTCTTTACGTATTACACGAATATGTAATAAAAATGGGGGTTCCTATTTTAAAAAAAACGCAGTTGATATCCGTTTGACCTATGGCAGCGCCATCTAGGGGCCAACCATAGTGCCATCTGGTTTCCTCCTTCAAGCTAGACGAGTTTCGTTCTTTGTAGTTTTTTCGTTTGATACTTATTTCGTGAGATATTCGGCCCGGTCACTACCAGTGGACCACACTGTAGAGCTGCAGCGAATTCAAGATCTTGGGCTAGCCCGGTGCCAGGGTCATGTCCACTGGGATTCGCTCGGTGGGCACGGCAGATAATGTAGATCTGTACATAATGCTGACAAGCCTGGGACGCTGCAGGTAGTGTAGTGTATTGCACAACGTAGTAAACAATTAGAAATAGACATCAATGAATCACCGTTGTAGGTATGTTAGCAAGTCAAAGTAACACATATAATCAATAACAAGAGCATAATCTAGAGAAGTGGAATAATAACAGAATCACACAACCTGCAGTAAATAATATAGCTGCAGCAATTGTAATGTAAATATAGAATTATGACCCACTAATGAGTAATGTAGTTGGTAGATTATCTATCAATTGTTATTTTGAATAACACTTTCACCCTATGTCCTAAGTTATTTGTTGGATGTTGTGGGGGTATAACATCTTCCATGATTTTACAAGTAATAATTCTGACGGATGTAGTGGACTGGTGGAAAAATCACCTATTGTAGTGGCATATAAATGTACAAGCGTGACAAGGTTCGCGTTAGTGGAAAGTTATGCTTGAGAATTAAGTTTATCCCTAGTTGGAATCATATATTCTTTAGATTACAAAATGCCGGCCGCGGTGGTCTCGCGGTTCTAGGCGCGCAGTCCGGAACCGCGCGACTGCTACGGTCGCAGGTTCGAATCCTGCCTCGGGCATGGATGTGTGTGATGTCCTTAGGTTAGTTATGTTTAAGTAGTTCTAAGTTCTAGGGGACTGATGACCACAGCTGTTAAGTCCCATAGTGCTCAGAGCCATTTGAACCATTAGATTACAAAAAATGGTTCAAATGGCTCTGAGCACTATGGGACTTAACGTCTCAGGTCATCAGTCCCGTAGAATTTAGAATTACTTAAACGTAACTAACCTAAGGAAATCACACACATCCATGCCCGAGGAAGGATTCGAACCTGCGACCGTAGCGATCGCGCGGTTCCGGACTGAAGCGCCTAGAACCGCTAAGCCACAACGGCCGGCCTTTAGATTACATTTTGATGCTGTTATTATATTCTCTTTCGCCCGCATCTCGTGGTCGTGCGGTAGCGTTCTCGCTTCCCACGCCCGGGTTCCCGGGTTCGATTCCCGGCGGGGTCAGGGATTTTCTCTGCCTCGTGATGACTGGGTGTTGTGTTACGTCCTTAGGTTAGTTAGGTTTAAGTAGTTCTAAGTTCTAGGGGACTTATGACCACAGCAGTTGAGTCCCATAGTGCTCAGAGCCATTTGAACCATTATGTTCTCTTTCTATCTGACATATTTGTTTTGAGCCTCACGCGGTGCCCATTTTTGTCGAGCAGCGCTTGGCGTCACCTACAGCTGCAGGAAAGAGATGTCTGTGCCGTACCCTGCTCCAGAGAATGGCGATGACGCGAACGTCTGACAGACAAGAAGGTCAACGACATTAAGGCTTCTTGAATGTTAATATTAAGAGCTTGTCTGTAGAACACATTGAGAGTGATTCCTTGTATAAAGAGTGAAGCTTAAATAGGCTTTTATCTACAAGTTGTTGGGCTTCTCGTCAGTAGAGTTACTGATAATTACTGTAAAGAGTAACAAAGGAGAATCTATTGGGAGTCCGTCAACTTTTGTCACGGCAGAAGAACTTGACTGAAGTGGACTCTCGCTATGTATTCCAGTCTCTGCCTCAGCCTCTGTTGCTCCCTCTAGTACCATGGATGTTATCCCCTGTTTTACTAACCCATGATGTATCACGCTGCCTTCTTCATGACAGTGCTTTCTGTAAGTCCTTGTATCCGCCGATTCTACCGAGATCCTCCTCATTCCCTATCTTATAAGTCAACCTAATTTTCAACATGTTTCCATAGCACCGCATCTGAAACTCTTTGATTTCCTTCTTTTTCGGTTTTCTCCCTGTCCATGATTTATTACCATACAGCATGCATTGTCAGCAAGTTCTTCCTCACATTATGGCCGATGTATGATACTTGCACACACCTGCCGCCCAAGTACGATCTCTCTACGTGTGCTAATATGCTTCTTATGTCCTGTTTCCTCCATCCGTGATGTGTTATTATGCTTCCAAGGTGGGAGAATTGCCATTACTTAAGTTTAAATAATAAAATAGGGGAACTCAGAACTCACATGGAAATGGACAGATTCGGCTGTCCATTTTTTCTTGGCGTTGTTCGAGAACGGAGTAACAGAGAATTTGTGTGAAGGTGTTCAATGAACCCTCTGCCAGACCATTACGTGTGATCTGCAAAGTAGCCACGTAGATGTAGATGTAAATTTGTGGGTGTTGTATCTCTAAGGCTCGGATGGTAACTCAATTTGGAATTTGCTTCAACAAGGTAGGAAGCTAAGCTACACTAGTACGTTGACTGAACATGTTTCAGTAAGAAACAAGATACTGCATAACTCTGCTATATATATTTGTGGTTCCCCTACATAAAGGTAAATTGCAGTTAAGTGAAAATTGACCTCCAGGAATCTATTACAAAATTGTCATTAGTCAGACAGAAACATACAGGTACATTATTTTAAGATTTCAAGTCAGGTCTCTAGGAATAGTATACCTCACGACAAGCCCCAAAGAAAGTGTCTCTCCCTTCAACAGATAATATATATTGCAACGCTGCAGTGCATTTCAGTTGTGACTATTGCCAAAAGATAAAAGCTGCTTACTTTGAAGACAGGTAGCGTAAGTGTAATTTAATTTAAGATAACAGGCAGAAACAACAGAAGGAATCCCAGTATTTACTTTTATTACCATGTAGCAGTTTATTGTTGAAGTTATCACACTAATTAATCTACAGGAAAAGCTCAGCAGATATATGAAGCGGCACGTAACATAAATATGTTTTTTTTTAAAAGGTCGAACTGTCTAGTACGATTTTTAGATAGAACTCCACGAAACGTCCGCTAAGGATATTAAATTCGCAACTATCATTCGAAGTATGTCTAAGTACTACTCTAGCGTGGCAATACTTATCAAGTCGGCTTGAAGGAAAAGTAATTCAGAGCTGTTAATCGTAGATAATACAATAGTGTTGCGCAATGTCTTAAGCAAATGGCAATCTTTGGACGGATCCCCATGGTCGTTGCGTACATTATAAGAATTATTATTACAGATCCTGTGTAGCTGCCGACTGCATATAACTTTCCGCACGGGTTTATCTTCGGTGCTGAAGAGCTTAGAAATTCAGCCGTCTAGGCGGCCGTTGACGAAGTGTGTCAATTAACTGTTTGGCCTGCGCTGCGACAGTATATGTTACTCTCCCATCCTACACATCTGTCATTTGTACTGGTGAGTTAACACTTTGTTACGTGTGAGTGGATGAGTCAAATTTGGGATGTGTTTGTGTTTTCAGAGTAAAAGTGCCGCGTACTTCTCTGGTTTGCTTTGTCATGTTTATCATATTTTTAAAACCAGTTGTGCATCCCCTACGTTCTGTCACTGCATCCGTCAATAAGTCTTCCTCCTACCCTACTTCGTAAAACTGCGTGATGTATATTTTGCTCTAAATACCCAGTGTAACTTTTAATAATCTGAAGCAGCGAAGAAGGCAGTGACGCGGTTGAATAGACGTTTACGAGCGGCATAAGTATCCGAAACTAGACGTGGTTATGTGAACAGGAGTAGAAAGCCGATGTTTAAAACAGGCAGAGGTTTGAGATATTTTAGCTACAAAAAGGGATGTAAAAGCAGGAATATATCTTATAAACCAAAGTTGTTAAATCATCCGTGTACATCGCGAATACTGAATTTCAAAACACGTAGAATATATTTTAGTAAGAAACTGTGTCCGTGTGCAGTGGGTGTATACGCTGACTTCAAAACTCTCAATGCATGTGTTGCTTCCGACTGATCATACCATGAAATAAGTCAATTTAGGAATCATTTAAGAAGCAACGGACGCAATCAGCTCCCTTTAATAAAGCTTATTCGATTATGACGTTAAACGAATTAGGTCCACGAATTTAAGTATGGAAAGCAGATTTAGACGTTCACACCGTTGTATTCATAAATGAAAATTCAGAAGTGAAAATTTCCCAGTAACTCGTGTGTAACATAGGCAAAATGAGTTTCTGGATATGATAAAGCCAACCATCAACCTTTAAAGTGTGACGCAGTGTTCAGACAGCATCTAGTCTGCTTTTTATGTAGATATTCGTTGGGGGGGGGGGGGTATTGTTTATAATAGTTCATTGTTTGATGTGATAGTTCGTGTATTTACGAGAACGATGTCTAGTAGAGACGGCGATCCACTGAGGGAGCAATGATTTGGATTGTGTTGCGTGTCAGAATTTGTCTGCGGTAAGAGATTGTCATGAGATGCATGTATAATCCGTTAATCATAAGAACAAACCTGATGTAAACAAATACAAAGGCATTGATTCGTCAGAAGCCGAAGCACACGTCCTTGGAAGTAGGTCCTACTTATGTATTAGATATCTTAAAATGTACGTTAAATGAAACTTTGATACTCAAATGTACTAAGTTATCAACGTTTTTCTTAATCTTTAGCTACATAGCTCTTATTTTAAAAAATCGTGTAGTCACAGCGGCTGCAGCGTTGAGCTAGGAGTGTCTCCCTGTTAATGCACAGAATAAAAATGGCTGAAGCTGCTTTCTGTTCCGTAGTGAAACAGGCGCGTGGAACACTGTTAAAAAGTGCCGAGAAATAGGCTGTTCTTAATGTTTTGCATAAATTTACGGAGATAATCTGCTTTTACGTTTTACCAAAGTTACACTGCAGTTGACCAATTTGCTCGTATTAAACGTGTAACGCAGTTGGTAGCATCATAGGATATGACCAAATGCCGTTATTCGTTCGTTGGTTCAAATCACCTTAGTATCATTTTTTCCTGGTCAATCTGAAACAATGAGATCTAGGTATTATAAAACTCATTTTTTTGTGACTAATGCACGTCTTCTTGCTTCCAATTACATACCGGACGTGGAATTCGTTTCCATTTCAAATAAAACTTCTTAGTTATCGATGTTTTATGAAAGACTGTTCATAAAAGTTGTTTAAATTAAAGCATAATTTAATTTTCAAGGCAAAAATGAAAACCCAATGGACTTTATTTGGACTATGCCCATCGTTTTATACCACAGAGGTAGATAAGTATCGCAGAAACATGGAAAACATTTTCACAGCATCGGGCAGCATCATAAAATTGCTGCATTTATACATTTTCTACTGTACCATTAAAATATGAACCCAACAAAACTGATCTGGAGCCAAGCGGTGGGATTTGGCCCCAGAAGTAAGACTGTTAAGCCGCCAGACGTACTGGAACTAACGCACGCAGCCTTTTCACACGTCACTGCCGAACGCTGGCGGGATAGAGAACTACTCGTCATAAAAGAGAATGCTGCGCCTTGCTTCGTGGATTCTGTTGTTGGTGGCTCGTTATCGACGTAGCAGTTCACACTTCCAAAACTGAAATGTATTTTTCGGATTCGGATAAGGAAGGGGCTAAGATATTGCCAGACGACTGACAAGGGGAGGCCGCCAATTGTGAAATTCAGATTCGATTCATACTGCGCATAATAAAAGCTCATGGCCAGAGGTGTAATGTGGCAAAGCACCAAGATGCACTTCTCAGCCGTTGTCGAGAAAATCGACAGTTAAAAGAAACCGTTGCGTGAAATACTCCCTACGAGTAACAATTTTCTACAGCGTCGTGGCGCAGCGGTAAGCGATCGGGTTCGTAATCCGAAAGTCGCCGGATCGAATCTCGCGCCATGCAATTTTTTTATTAGTTTTTGTAATTCATATATATATATATATATATATATATATATATATATATATATATATAAAAACTATTAATGAATTGCTTATGCATCTTGGTGAAGGCGGATCGCTCTCCAATTGTACCGCCTCCATTTTTCAGCTTGTTTAACAGGGTGTACCAAAGCTCTCACGTCCGCACTGATTATTTATATATATATATATATATATATATATATATATATATATATATATATATATATATATATATATATAAATTCCCGGCAATCAGTTGCAACAATTATGCATATAATCAGTTGTTGAAAGTCGTTTGTCGTGGAAAAATAGGCGAGATCGAACATCATTATGTTTTCCGCAAATAAAGTTGTATTTCACAAATGTTATTGTCTTCATAATGTTAACCACGTATAGTTAACGGAAGACGTAGAAACGATATTCCTAAACGAATACGTATAGCGTAAGTCAAACATTCGAATTAGAATAGAGACCCCACGAACACAAATTTGCTGTGGCAAGTATGAAATATAAATCCGTTACTCGCTCGTTACACTTGGACAGATGTTGAATGGGCCGAAACGAGCCGCAGCATGACAGCGTAGTTGCCTGCTAACTTCAAAAGAAGGTAGATGCGGTCCCTAACGCAACTTATAACATCGTCGAAAATCAGTGCGGACGTGAGAGCTTTGCTAAACCATGTTAAACAAACGCAAAAATGGAGGCGGTACAATTGGAGAGCGATCCGCCTTCACCAACATGCATAAGCAATTCCTTAATGTTTGAATTACAAAAAACTAATAATAAAAAAAAAATTCATAGCGCGAGATTCGATCCAGCGACCTTCGGATTACGAACCCGAGCGCTTACCGCTGCGCCACGACACTGTAGAAAATTATTAATCGTAGAGAGTATTTCACCGAAACGGTTTCTTTTAACTGTCGATTTTCTCGACAACGGCTGAGAAGTGCATCTAGGTGCTTTGCCACATTACACCTCTGGCCATGAGCTTTTATTATGCGCAGTATGAATCAAATCTGAATTTCACAATTGGCGGCCTCCCCTTGTGAGTGTAATACCTTCAGTGGCTTCAATATTTAACTATACGGTGAAATCCTTCAATACTCTTCGTTACACACAGCTTATGCACAAAAACTACCCAATGGTTACGTCAGGAATTTTCATCATTCTTGTTTTTAATTGCAATAGTCCGTTAGCTAAAAACGGTAACGTGTTGCAGGTTTTCGTTTAGTCGTCTAAGGAGCGTGTTGTCGGAGATTTGCAGTGCATTATTTTATTCTGCTTAAAAATTAAATGACGTTCGAAGCTGTATTGCTCCTCTGCTCGTCCTTTTATTTTTTTCTTTCTTCGTGTGAACTGCAGCTGGCCACTTCACTGCAGGCTAGCTGTACCAGCTGAACGGCCAGTGCTGTCAAAGTTAAATGCGCTGGTAAAGCTGTTGTCCCGTATTATCGGTAAGTCGATGGGCGTGTAAGGCACAGCAAAAAACGTACCCTTCTTATCGTACTTTTGAAGACAGCTTGGTTGGAGCTCCGCTTGAAACGGAAATCCAGTGAGGTTCCAGCAAACGCGGAAGAACACAGTGCAATGTTTACATCAGGTTTATTCTTATGATGAACGGATTATAGATACATTGCGCTTTTTTATAGTTACTTTTATTTTCCTAATTAAAATTTAGTACTATGGATTGATGTTTGAAGGCATTAATAGGAATATTCGTGGCACTAGGAACTTCCGTCTACGTGCATATCCCGAGATGGTTGGATAAGACGCACTTTTAAGTGTACTGTTGTTCCTCGTACGTAAATCATCTTCCGTTTAATAGACAAGATGCAGTACTAGTTATCTTTGCAGATGGCACTAGTAATCAGTCCAAGAACATTCTCAGTAACAGAATAAATGGTAATGTTCAAAAAATTATCCAATTTCAGAAAGTCAACATATTCAGTTCTGTACTTGTAGACGTACTGCACGAATAAGTAAATCATGTAGTGTGATGATAAACGGGGTGGAAACCTCAATATTTAGGTGTCGACATTGGTGACTTTAAACTAAAAGAACTTAGTTCGCCATAACTGCACTTAGAATAACTGAAGATACGCTATAACTGTTTGCACATTTTTGACATAGTTTTTGCATATTTGGAAACAGCACATTTGACTGTTACGATGATCTGTAAATTGGTCCTGGCATGAAAGTGGTCATCGAGAGAATAAAAGTGAAATTTGCAGCTTTGGCTCGTTTCTCGTTGTACTGATAAACAGGAGCTGCCGACCCACAGTTATTCAAACATGGTGGAAGTTCGTAGAATCTAGCTTATCCCAACACTGATCTCTAGCGTAGCCGAATTTGTCAGTTTAGAATCATCAGTTTTCCATTATCGTCTGTATGCTTGTCAGGAGCCGACTTCTTTGTAACTTCTTTCCTTAGTATGAGGTGTCAGACCATATCATTAATACCTCAACGTAGAGATCGACGAATGCTCTTTCTCACTAGCATAGACGTACTTACGCAGCAAAATCAGAAAGGGAAAGGTCCGCACACGCGAGTAATTCCTGTGGGTTATAACGATATGTTTACGTAATGTGTATACATAAACATAGTTATAAATGTCCCCGTTCGTAGCCGCTAATTATAACAATATGTTTACTTTTGTGCTGTAACATATAGCTATAATCAGCGGTGGAAACATACTTGCGAACGCCGACCGTGTGCGGCTGTTTCTTGTTGGATCGTCTGATCAGTCGGAAGTTGCATTGCGGAAGAGAGTAAATGCCTATTCAAAATATAATTATTTTTGGATACCTCAACATGAATTTCCTAAGGGACCGTAGTTTATCATGCATTTACCAATAGAATATGGCGCGGAGAAAATATTTCGCCGCATACAACTTCCGTCCGATTTCGACGAAAGAATTCGTGACTGTGAACTCTCTATTTGGCAGAAACATAAAGAAAATTAAATAACTTCATGAAGGAGTGAGACATAGCTTCTATATTAAATAAATAGTCCATACACCAGTTCCATTTAAATCTGAATTTATGGCAATTAGTAGACGAACTTACACTGCAATGAAGGATTTAACATGGATGCCAATTTTGACTGGCACTTCTCGTAATGAAAACAATTCCTTTGACGTTTTCACATACACGTCGCGCAATAAATCTACTGCTAGGCACTTTTAGTATTACACATTTACTTTACACTAGAACAATATTATTTTTAACAATAATAATACGGCGGCAAGACATGCGCGTCCGACACACGTTACAGGAGACAAGAGAAGAATGAGTAACTGTTCATCGAGAATATCTCGTACATCAAAAAAAAGTGTAAAAAAGTGTTCTTCTGCTGTCCGTATTTCGCGCCGCGGTTTTCAAAGTCAATAACTCACAGCATCTCTGACGGCGCTTCGACAATAAACAAGTTACGTCACAGGTCGTTCACCTTTTACATTCTCGCAACATTATTTGCTAACTGTAGCTGTTGCCGAGCGACTGCTCGATTAGTGAATGATTTAAAACGATAAGGCAATCACGTAATGTTACAGGGTCTATCACCTGTACTATCACACATACTGTACGGATTCGTATTGGTACGTCACTGCAACCCACATATCATGTTACAGAAAACTGCTGTAAACAGCAAAGAAACAAAGGAGACAAGAGCATAAGATGAAAAATTGTCAGTTCATGTATTTGTTTTACTTGCAAACAAACTGGTTTTTTACGAAAATTATTTGATGGCACTCTAGCATTAACTACTATGATTGTAGTTGCTTGCTTTTCGCATGACCGAAACTAAAACATTCCGTTACATTGTAGATAATAAAAATAAATTGTTCCACTAACTCGGCTTCCCACGATCGCTCGTAACCAGGCCTCATCAGCAGAGTTCAAAGCTAGAGCATGGCCAAACAATTTGATCGAAATTTACAACTTTTCAAAATTCCTTTCCTCGCTGGTAGTTAACTCATTCCTAGAAAATAAAGTGTGAATGTCCAGTTACAAAATTTACTATTTTACAATAACTATGGCTAGTCATAAAGATATGTCAACTAGAACAACATATAACTTACCGTCTGTACCCGTCCTCCGTCATGATGCACATTTACCCCACGTCTCAGTGCAGTAGCACGGCGCTAGAAAAGCCAAAACAGCGGCGCAGAACATCGCTGAGGTGGAATATATGCGGAACAAAAAATGCTAAAGTAGTCAATCACATCAGAAGTTAAAGAAATCGTGATTGGCTTGACGTTGATGCATTGCATTTACTCCAGAGAACAAACAACGGTACGACACTCTGCTCTATCAGTTGGCTGTACCGTTTTGTTTAGCATCTGCGAATGGCGTGCTACGGTACTACAAAGCGTAGACTTCACTGTTCCAGGACTATCAGCATGTACTTACAAAGGAAGAAAATATCAGTCAAGGGCCGTAGGCATGCACACTTACATCGACTTACCGATCCATTTAGTGGCAGCCTACACACGTTCCTACGAACTGCACTCGGCGATTACAGCAGCACCGTGTTGTGATTTAAGTTCGTCGTGTTCTTCTGTCACATCCCGCTTGGTTTTAAATAAACGTTGATTTTCTTTGGTTGTTTTAGAGGTAATAAGGTCGAAAAAAGCAGAGAAAGCTGTGGTCAAAGAAGTGGCTAATGCTACAAAAACAAATTCCCTATGTTCTGTTAGTTGAGCAGTTGATTCGATAATTTTACGTAATTACCCAGGATTGGATGAATCATGCGTTTCGCAGCTTCTGCACATCAATCCATTCTTAAAGAAAAGGAAGTCTGTAAGCTGAGTAGAAGCTATTGGATACTGCGATTCCTAGCGACTGTCAGAAGTTAATATGACCTCAAATTCAGTGCAGTTGCTTCTGCAAAGTTATTAACTAAAATGATTCCCGAAACCTGCGATGTGATTTATGGTTAACTTAGTTAATAAAGCATGTTAAAGCAAAATAAACAAATACATTCACGTGAATGTTTCTCATTCACATAGGTATGTAGCATAAGGGATGATACGTGAGTTCAAGAATCACAAATTCGAACAAGACTGTACATGGCGATAGTGCATATCATGTAAGAAATTCAGCAAATACGTAAAAACTAAGTATTTAGCAACTGTTAAACCTGTAAAAAAAATACCACACTCCAGTCTTCATAGCAGAGGTGTTGTTTCACTGATGACTTCCAATACCAAAGGAGCAAGTGTATTTTACGAATTAACGTCCTCCGGGTATCGATATTTCGGTTTATTTCCGATACGTATCAGAAATAAAATCTAAACAAAAGGAAATACGGAAGATCTCCGTACTTTAATTTTATGTGCCACAGGAATGTTTCTGCATTTATTTAAAAAAGGTTTCGTTTCTTGCTTGTATATTGCTATGTTCCTCGCACGGCGCGTCCCATAAGCGTCTGCAGTCGTTAAATTTCTCCAGAAACTCTGTCCCTGTAGTTTCGTCCGCCTGTCATCCTGCCATGTATATTAGGACACAATTTAATCCCGCGCGCAGTGCCAAAAGACGAACGTTTCTCGGGAGGTTTTCACGGCAGCGCTAAACACGGCACAGTTAGGCGGTGTGGTGAGGGGTAGTCTGTCGGGTGGTCCTGCCGTCCCGACAAGGCACTTCAGTTCGTCAGTCAAAGCGGCTACACACGACAAATTTGTCGGTTGGTTGGTAGTCTGTCGGTACATGAGTATGTCGGTCCTTCACTTTTTCGATATGGCTCACGACTTAGAGTACGCCTAGTGTTCTCTTGTTACCCATTTCTGTGTGTGTGTGTGTGTGTGTGGGGGGGGGGGGGGGGCGCTACAGGCTCGAACTGCGTGACCGTTACGGTCGCAGGTTCGAATCCTGCCTCGGGCATGGATGTGTGTGATGTCCATAGGGTAGTTAGGTTTAAGCAGTTCTAAGTTCTAGCGGACTGATGACCTCAGATGTTAAGTCCCATAGTGCTCAGAGCCATTTGAACCGTGTGTGTGTGTGTTTGTTTATCGATTAAATATTTGTTTCTTTCCAGCAATTTTGGCTTCATTTTACGCACCAAATACTATCCGATGAACGACCAGACCAAAACTTTGATGGAGATGCTTACGTGTCAGGTATGTTGGGGAACGCTGACACAACCCATTTTCAGATGTAAGTTCGAACACCTGATGTGCCAAGAGTGCTTCGAAAAACTCTCGAAGTGTCCCACGTGCCGAGCAACGCTGCGGCAGAAGCTGCGCTCTCTTTCCATGGAACACCTGGCCGAAGTTGTGCGCACCCCTTGCGAGTACAGCGAGGATGGCTGCCCCGAGCTGCTCCCGCTGAAGACGAAGCGACGTCACGAGGAGACGTGCGCCTTCAGGCCTAACGCCACCGCCGCGGAATGTCCGCTGCTGTACTCTGAAAGGTGGCTGCACTGTGCCACTGCGCCAGAGATTGCGCCAAAGAGTACTATTAAGCCGCCTCCACAGTGCTTGTTGGGAGTTCGTAGCAGACAGTGCCTGTTTAGAGTTCGTGGCAGTCAGTGGTTGTTAAGAGTTCGTGGCAGTCAGTGCTTGTTATGAGATCGGACTGGACAGTGCTAGTAGAGAGCTCGTGGCAGTCAGTGCTTGTGAAGAGATCGTAGAGGACAGTTTTGTCGAGAGCTCGTGGTTGTTGTGAAGTTGGAGCAAGATGTTGTAGTAAAGAGTATAGTTCCATGTCTTATGCAGTTATTTGATGGGAGAGATAGCAGATGTTATTGTAATGAGTGCATTTCGTCAATATATATGAAGGTAAAATTTATAATGTTCCTTTATTAGTTGTGTATCTGAAATAATGTGTCACTACAGGTTCAGTCAACAAAGCATCTGGCTTGTGTTCTTGGATTAGAGTGTAATTGTGATTTTTTTGCGTAATTATAGTTTTTCTAAATTTCTTTTGTCACGTCAGTATAATTGGTATCAAAATTCTTGTCTTGTTGGAAAAGAACCGTGCCAGGTGTGGATGTTGAGTCACACTCCCACATACAGAACAGTTACATTTGTGCTTGGATTTTGTAGGTTTTATAGTTGCTGGGGACTTAATTAATTAACTGTGTTTACGGAAATTTTCTTACATTGTTCTTTGCAGTCAGATTGCGTAATAATACTAGTCAGGGCCAACCGATTACGAGACTACGTAATCGGACATACTAAAATTAAAAGTATTTTCAAATTTATTTAATTAAGCCCCCATGCACGTGGCGACCGCTGCTTCGGATCGTCCCTTGGATTCTTCTGATTGTGAAAATTGTAGACTGTAGTATTGCTGTAGCAATTTGTAGTTTAGTGATTGTAGTCTGTATTGAGTGTGTAGATTTGGTAATTGGCATTCTTCTAATGGTATTTTTCAAAATTTAATTTTTATTGCCTTGTATACGCGTTTGACAATCTTGTGCAATTATTTCAATTGTTCGATTGATCGTGTTTGAGGGAGACATTGCGTGTGAATAGTATTGTTGGAGATAGGGGGTCATTGTGTGTGATTTTCGTACAGTGACGAATCTTTTGTATGTTTTGCAAATGATTACGCGATCGATGAAAAAGGGAAAAATGATGAATAGTGAGAATGACGAAATTGTTGACATGGCGAACTCGCCAACAGAGGAAAACAGTATGATGGATAATGAAGTGGAAAACAATGTAATAAGCAAGGAAAATAGTCCGGTAACAGTTCAAAATGTTTCTCAATCAGAAAATTCACAGATTACGAGATTAACGACAGAAGAGATAAAGCAGTTGATGGGTGCTATACTAAATCTGGGATCACAAATGGAAACGCAGTTAGACTCATTACGATCTGAAATTAGAACTGAGATGCAAGCAATGACAACACGGTTATGCTCAAAAATAGGAACAATTGAAACAGAAATAGGAACAAATAAAGCCGAGATGAAAGCAGTGGGATCACAGTCACGATCTGAATTAGAAACTGATAGGGGAACAATGGAAACTCAGTTAGGCTCACGAACAGGGACATTTTTCAAATACACGAATGACGAATTAAAGAAAGAAATTAGAGAAGAAGTACAACCGATTTTGAATTCTCACAATAATAGTTTAATTTCATCAGAAATTAGACAAGAGGAACAGGACAGAGAACAGGAAGAAAGAGATCGCGTGATAGTACAGAAATTTTCAGAGTTAAATTTACAACGTGCACAAGACAAGGAAGAAATAATTGAAAGAATCGAGGAATCCGTTCCAAATGACAGAATAAATAACTTAACGCAACAGTGTGAACACTTAACTACTAAATGTGACAATACCGAAACCCGAGTCGCGACACTTACGGAAGACGTAAATAAACAGAAAGGACAATTAAGTGACTCATCGGAAAGAGTTGAGATGATCTCAGATAAATTGACAAGTGTTAGTTTAGCAGAAGGGTATGAAGAAAGTAATTTATTTCATTTACGAGAGGCAGTAAGAGAGCGCGAGGCGCGTGAATTTAACAATAATCGACATTGGGACTGGGACAGACGCGGTAGGTCTTTGTCGCCACGAGGTGCAAACATTGACTATAAACACTTCTTAACTGTTCGGAAAATTAAGATATTTCGCAATTCGAAGAACGACATACATCCATGTTCATGGTTAGATCAATTTATGTACGCACTTCCGCCAAAGTTGCCATTAAGTCACAAACTAGAAATTATGTGCGGCTATTAAAGTCCTCAGGGGATTCACTACTCTAAAGTGAATATGTGCGGTAGCGAGCATAGGGCCCCGAGCTGTAGTGGTGCTATTTCTCTTTTAGTTTTCTGTACCGCTGCCTACTCTTTTACTATTCTTTGCATCTGTCAAACCAACTCTTCGACTATCAATCTATCTAGTGAGTAAGTAAACAATAACCGAATATGACTAATTGTACCCAAAAGTGACTTTGGAAATTACCGTTTGGGCTTACTGTATTTTCTGCAGCATTCATTCGTCGTCTAAACGAAATGTTACCTGTTTATCTTCGTGACAAATTTATTTCATATGTTGACGACATTCTTATTGTTAAACGTTCTTGGAGTGAGCACAACAAAATTTTGGACTCATTATTACGTATCTTTGCAAGAGTTGGCATTACAGTAAACTTGGAAAAATCTGAATTTGGTCGTTCTCAGGCGAAATTATCGGTCACATTATTTCGACTGAAGGTATTCTTCCTGATCCAGAGAAACTAGATGCTATTCAGTTCGCATTGACATTCTTTGTAAACGAAAATCGGTCGACAACTCCGTTTGGTTAGTTTGTATTCCTGATGAGTGGGTCAATAAATTGATTTGGTATACGCATTTCAGTTATGCACACTTTGGTCCCCGAAAATGCTTTCATAAATTACGAGAAAATTGTTACTTCAGTAATATGGAAAAACGTATTCGATCTGTTCTTGCCAAATGTAAATTATGTCAAATGGCTAAGCCTCCAACGATTTCTCACAGAGCACCGTTGTTTCCCATCATTCCAGCGAAATTAAAGGAGATGGCTGCAGTCGATTTGTTTGGTCCAGTGGTTCGTTCTACTAATGGTTTTGCGTACATTTTCGTAGCAGTGGAACTGACATCAAAATATGTATGTTTTACGCCTTTACGCAAAGCAACAGCTCGTTTAGTATCTAATGCTTTCATCAAACATTTTCTTAAAGAAGTTGGTCACGTTGATAAGGTTATATCAGATAATGGATCACAGTTTCGTTCTAAAATTTGGCTTCGTACTCTACACCGTCGTAAAATTAAACCAATCTTCATTTCACTTTTTCACCCTCAATCTAACGCTTCAGAGAGATGGATGAAGGAAATCAATAAATTGTGCCGTCTTTATTGTCATCAGAATCACAGAACTTGGGATCAGTATCTTCATATTTTTCAAAACATTCTGAATGAACTCCCTAATGATTCAACTTCTTTACCGCCTCTATTGATATTAAAAAATAAAGCACCGACAAATCGCATTTCTGAAATAGTTCCTTTTCCACCTTCACGGAAACTACGGCATTCTGAAGTTGTGAACATGGCTCTACGAAATATTGCATCCGCGGCTGCTAGAAGAAAGAAATCGGCGAAACGTCCTGGTCGTTTAAAAAATTTGTCAGTTGGTCAGAAGGTATTAATTAAGTCCCACCGTTTGTCTCATAAAGGAAAAGGCTTATGTCGCAAATTTTTTCTGCTTTATAACGGTCCATACAGAATTCGCAAAATTATACATGATAACACTGTTGAAGTAGAAACTCTTAAATCTCGACGCTCTAAAGGAATACATCATATATCAAACGTTAAAATTTTTGTGGAATGACATACTTGTGAGAAACTAACAGCTACATGTAAACATGCGGAGAGTACAAGGATACCGCGCTGTGTTTTGGCGGCGGCACATACTCAAAGCAACAGTGAAGTCTGCGCGCCGCACAAGGCAGTCGTTGACCGCAAACAATTGCTTCCTACGTCACGCGCCTACAGCTGATCGAGCGCTCAGTGCGAATGCACTGACAGCCGTAAACAAATACACAGTCTAATTTCTCCGACTAAATTCTGTATAAAGCTATAAGGACTTGTTGAATTGTGTTATTAACATTCAGTATTTTGCAGGATACGGTGTATAAAGTATTTAAGACCTTCAGGTAAATTCTGTGCGTGTCCGACGTTAAGACGACCTGCTATCGAGAAATTTTCAGGAAGAATGTAATTTCGAAGAAGAAACTAATTAACTAAAAAAAAAAAGGTAACTATTAATTGAGTTTATTTTCAGGTAACAAATTTCCACTTAGGTACGTACTTTAGACGTAATTTGCTGCTCGCGATTACGTGATTCATACTTTGCGCTAATTTCATGTTCTATGGATTTACTTGTGAAGCGACGTGCTTGTATACATTTACTGATTTTGACAATTATTGATTAATGAACTGGGTTGTGACTTGTATATATTATACATCGCTTGGCTACACTGCTTTTTCACTGATGTCATTTTGTTTTTTAGTTATGTGCCTGCTGTGCTTATTTATTTGAATTATAATTGTAACCTGATTTATTGTGCTGATGAGTTTAGTTATGTGAGTTATACTTTGTGATTTATCTGCTTGTGCCTTCATGTTTGCTTATTAAGATGACATATGAATATTTATTTGCTTATGCTGATATGATGCTAATGACCTGTTTATTATGTAAGATATATGTTTGCTGCTTTTTGTATGGATTGCATATTTACATATTTCTGTTTTGTTGCCATAACTGCTCTTTAATTTGGTGTATAGAAATGCTGTTGTACAGTGTACAAACATAGAGTTTAGGTCACACTATTGGATTAATTATAGATTGTTCGCTTGGCAGAGCCTCGTTGTAGGAATTGTGCTGCATCCACTTGTTGACATTCTGTTCTTACTGGTATATTTACTCGCTATTGCAAGTTTTGCTTACGCTCAGTGTCTTACATTTTTAAGATAAAAAAAATTAACTGCTATCATTCGACGAACGACATTAGTACAAGAAAGTCATAGAAGTCACATGAGCTGAGGTTTTATGGAAGCTGTATACATTTATGCTAATAGGAAGGAAGCTAACGACATGACATACCAATACTAGGTTTAGACCATTGACAGTTATTACACTGCATTTTTCGTGAGCAATTGAAATAGGAAGTGACACTTGACACAAGAAATACTCCACATGTTTGCTTCTGTCTGCCATAATTCTTGAAGTGGTGTACACACTGTGAAATATTATGATCATTCACACTCCGTAATCGTACTTAATTACTGAGAGTTATTCGAACTAAGTCTGTTAGAGGTCAGGTATGCATTTCTTTTATTTAATGATGGACAAGGAACCAAAATGTATCTTATAATTTATAATGAGTAGAAAATTTGGGTCAGATGGATTACACAGAGGTTGTGTGTTGACAATGTGTCTTCGGATTGTATGGGATGCTGACTTGAAGTTGCATTAGGATTTTATCTGTACTTGTTCGAGGAGACTGACTAGAGGAAAGAGTTGTGATGGAAGTGATATGATATTGGTGCTGAGGTTTATATTTATCGACGTATTATTGAGGTATAGAGATTATATGAAGTTGAGTTGTTATGGAAGTGAAATGATATTGGTGCTGAGGTTTATATTTATCGACGTATTATTGAGATATGATTATTGGAGTTTTTGTGGACAAGAGGTAAGGTAAATGATATTAATGATAAGACGTATTGAAGAGGTATTATTGAGGTATGATTATTGGAGTTTTGGTGTATAAGAGGTAAAGTAAGTGAGGAGCATATTTTTTTTTGTTGGTCTTATGGAACAAAGAGGATGAAGAGAGCAGACTAGAACACTAAAATAGCAGGAAGATGGTCTATACACACACTTTGTTAAATAACTAAGCAGTATATACTTTTTTTTTGGAGAGAGGAAGTAATTGCATATCTTGGCTCACTGACAGTTGTTCAACAACAGTACGTTTTGATCTGGCTTGGCAAACATTGGTCTTGACATGATGACTATGACGTTGACTAACTATTATTGACTGTTATACATTGCTGCCAGTACTAGTTGATACACATGATGAACATCAGATTTTGACAGAATTACATTTACACAGTTAACACTATTCAATTACACAGTAGTACTTAATGTGGATGAAAGATGAGTGAGTGTGTTTTGTGTGTTTTCCTTTCCTAATCCTACCCACCTATCTCCTAAATATTATTTTATTTGTTTGTAGTGGCTTGCACTGACACCCATAAATATTATAGGTTTACTGGTATTTGTGTATTGTAATAGTTAATAGGACAATTATCTGATATCATTTGTGTGTTTGTTATGATTTGTATGTTACTGTAAAAGCATCTGTATGTGCATTCAAACTATTGTTCATGCCTGAACTGTCTGATTAGTGAAGATAAATATTCTGAACTGTTACCTGCACTTTTCAATATGTATGACATTTGGTCGTGTTTAATTTCTGCTGATGAACAGTGTGATCAGTGCTAGTGAATTTTATCGAACTGTTTCTACTGAAATGATGTTACTTCTTGCTGTCTGCACCTGCGCTCAACATTGCTGGGTGCAACTGATGGACTACTCCTACTGAAATGGTGTCATTTGTTGGTGTCTGCACCTGCACTCAACATTGCTGGGTGCAACTGATGAACTGTTTCTACTGAAATGAAGTCACTTGTTGCTGTTTGCACCTGCTCAACATTGCTGGGTGCAACTGATGGACTACTCCTACTGAAATGGTGTCACTTGTTGGTGTCTGCACCTGCTCAACATTGCTAGGTGCAACTGATGAACTGTTTTTACTGAAACGATGTCACTTGTTGGTGTCTGCACCTACTCAACATTGCTGGGTGCAACTGATGAACTGTTTCTACTGAACTAATGTGACTTGTTGCCGTGTGTACCTCTTGAACTTTACTGGGTGCCACAGATGGAACTGCTTCTACTGAAATAATGTCACTTGTTGCTGTCTGCACCTGCTCAACATTGCTGGGTGCCACAGATGGACTGTTTTTACTGAAATGGTATCACTTGTTGGTGTCTGCACCTGCTCAACATTGCTGGGTGCAACTGATGAACTGTTTTTACTGAAATGATGTCACTTGTTGGTGTCTGCACCTACTCAACATTACTGAGTGCAACTGATGGACTGCTTCTACTGAAATGATGTCACTTGTTGGTGTCTGCACCTGCTCAATATTGCTGGGTGCCACTGATGAACTGCTTCTACTGAACTAGTGTGACTTGTTGCTGGGTGTACCTGCTAAACTTTACTGGGTGCAACTGATGGACTGCTTCTACTGAAAAGATGTTACCTGTTGGTGTTCTTTTTTGTATAAACTAATCATTGAAAGCATTTTATGTGAACATTTGTATAAACTGATTTTTTGTATATTGTGTAAACTATTATGTAAAGTCACATGTATGAAAATAATTTGTATTGCCTTCTGTATTTCATATATTAGGTTAGTGAAAGGTCAGTGCAAAGCCAAAATTTTTAACTAATTATGTGATATTTAGGTATTAATATTATCTTTTGTTTTTGTCTGTATTTTTGTGGACGAATTTGGTGGTATTTTCACCACCAATGCTGGCAAAAATACCATCAAATTCTGGCCTGTGGAGGAGGGGCATATGAAAGGTGGCTGCACTGTGCCACTGCGCCAGAGATTGCGCCAAAGAGTACTATTAAGCCGCCTCCACAGTGCTTGTTGGGAGTTCGTAGCAGACAGTGCCTGTTTAGAGTTCGTGGCAGTCAGTGGTTGTTATGAGATCGGACTGGACAGTGCTAGTAGAGAGCTCGTGGCAGTCAGTGCTTGTGAAGAGATCGTAGAGGACAGTTTTGTCGAGAGCTCGTGGTTGTTGTGAAGTTGGAGCAAGATGTTGTAGTAAAGAGTATAGTTCCATGTCTTATGCAGTTATTTGATGGGAGAGATAGCAGATGTTATTGTAATGAGTGCATTTCGTCAATATATATGAAGGTAAAATTTATAATGTTCCTTTATTAGTTGTGTATCTGAAATAATGTGTCACTACAGGTTCAGTCAACAAAGCATCTGGCTTGTGTTCTTGGATTAGAGTGTAATTGTGATTTTTTTGCGTAATTATAGTTTTTCTAAATTTCTTTTGTCACGTCAGTATAATTGGTATCAAAATTCTTGTCTTGTTGGAAAAGAACCGTGCCAGGTGTGGATGTTGAGTCACACTCCCACATACAGAACAGTTACATTTGTGCTTGGATTTTGTAGGTTTTATAGTTGCTGGGGACTTAATTAATTAACTGTGTTTACGGAAATTTTCTTACATTGTTCTTTGCAGTCAGATTGCGTAATAATACTAGTCAGGGCCAGCCGATTACGAGACTTACGTAATCGGACATACAGCTACAGCTACTAAAAATATTTTCAATCTTTTATTTAATTAAGCCCCCATGCAACTCCTGCCCCTGGCTGGGCAGTCGGGCAGCCGTGGAGCAGCACGTCCGCTACGAGCACCGAGACGAGCTGGTCGCGGCATCGGATGGAGCCTTCAGGGTCGGGGATTCTTCCATAACAGTCTTAGAGTTCGACATGGCCCTGTTCGTGGTGCGCGCAGAATCTGTCCCAGAGGCTGATTTCACGTCGCATTACGTCCACGTCGGCCACGTAGCACAGGGCTTGCGCGCTGCGAAACCTCGCTACCGCTTCAAGGTGCGGCTTGATCCAGACGGTCCCTTCTACAAAGGACACGTGACGGACTACAGCCAGCAGGTGCAGGATCTGGCGGCCGCGGGCGGCTGCCTCTTCTACGTGAGTCAGGTCGATCAGCCCAGTGAGGTGTCCTACTCCGGCACCATCAAGAAACTGCTAGTCTAGGTTTTAATAAAGTCATGTTTGTTCTTATGTATGTTCTCAAACTTCCGTATTTAATTTAAAGCTTACTTGTTTTATTAAAATTCACTTACATTATTACTTATAACACACAAAATAAAAAGTTAAATTTAAACTGTATGACAATTCAGATTATAATAATCTACGTAATGCCTTACGCGACAGTGTAAGTCTCCATTTAATAACAGAACAAAGTAAATAAATCCTCGTTTTAAATGAAATTTCGCTCCTCGATTTCTAGCGAAACCTGGGAAATACTTTCTCATCGACAAGTTACTTGGATCAGAAATACGTCAGTTCATCAGCGCACACGATTGCGACCTCGTGGTCAATTTCTAGAAATATGGTATCCATTGTATACTCATCATCGGCTAACGTAACATGATTTCGGAGCAAGATTTGGTGTGTACATTGCCGTGGTTGATAAGGGCACCAACCCATTAGTCATTAAAAGTGTTTGGACTAAGCCATAAATATCTCAAATATGTAAGAAAGTGTTTAGAGCGAAACCATTACACACTGACAATGCGGAATACTCATTTAATTGCGTAGGCTTACGCGGCCAGAGTCGGTCGACATAGTTTTCTGGGTATAGTACAGCGTCATAATGTAAAAAACTACTGGTAATGACCCAGGGGGAGGCCGCTGCAATCGTGGCCGAAACGTTGGTTTTTCCACCAGCAGCAGTAGTTGTCTACATTATGACGTGGTGCTATACCCATAAAACTTTTGTCGACTGCTCATTTGTACATATCATTGCACCAGTATCAAGTAGTAGGGAATTTCAGGGTGCGAATATTCAGCTGTTAGAAAAAATGTATAAGGATAAGATTTATTCTGTACTTTATCGGTCACTTCAGCATTGCGTCGAGTGTGAATCTTTTTTTTATAATTCATCTACATCGTACAAGCTCAAACGTTTACAGCGAATTAAGTCTTCGTTCGAACATTTACCACAAGTAAAGGATTAACACGATTTATCAGATAGTGAAACACACTGACTTATGTAACACTCCGATCCGCAATTTCCATCGACAAAAACAATTTTGTTTTAGGAAGCATTACACGGGCGCGTAAAGGGTAAGCAAATAAAACAGAGGTCATAAATCTATGATTAGTTTTAGTTTTCATGTGCAAGGTCAGCTTGAGTTCAAAGCGTAGCAATGACCTTGGCCTTTCAGCAGTAACGAGTATTTCCTTTTCTTACGGTGCAGTGACGTCAGATTCTATTTGCCTCGCGCAGTCAGTCAGTTACATAACTTTATTTCTTGGTTTATATCAATATCTCTTTCTATCCTGCATTGCGTACACCGCCACCGCCATCGTAGGAAAGGAAAGGCATGACGCAGAACTCTAGTAATCTCTTATCACTTGATCTAAGGGGAATATCCATTACTGTATTGAAGTATTTATTGCCTTTCTATGTAGGAAAACAACGAAAATTTTGTGTAATATGTGGTTCTCCATATATGAAATATTTTAAATGTGTGATATTGATACTTTTCGTACAGAAAAGCTGCTCTAATACCGTAGCCCATAGTAGCAATAAAACGCTGTGTCGTCCATTTCACGAAGTACGTTACTGCTATCTGAAGTCACTTGAAAAAAATTTAAGAAAGTTTTATACGGCCTCTGTTTCATTTCTTTTAAGAGTTGTGCATTCACTTCCATAAAACAATCTTTTGTTCCAAAACTATGGAATTATTATTTGCAGTTCCCTATTAATTCTTTACTAAATGTTTCAGTAATACCACAATCTAGATGTAAGTAAGAATTTGATCAGTGCTAATGCTTGATAATTGCTATCTTACTTGGCGTGGTTCATGGTAAGTGCCAAAATTTCGGTCTTTTTAGGAGAAATTTTGTATACTTAGTTACAGTCAAGGGCTTTTAGTAACCTTACTAAGTACCGTCCTCTTAATAATTTTAAACATTTTGATCGCCTCTAAAAAGAAAAGTACTTACACAACCCATTTTAAGTGATGAGCTATGTTACGAAGAAAACAATTTCCTCATTTGCGCTTGAAAACTGCTTCAGTGCTTCCACCATAACAGAAGTGTTTGGATGAGAATGGACATAGTTGTAGAAAGCCTTACCCCGTCGCCACACGGACTGCGCGCTCAAACGTCAGTTTAGCGTGCCAAGTTTCTGTTATAGTGTGGGAAAAGCACGAGTCTTTCCGAGAGCGCAGAGCAGTATCAAGCATGACAGAAGTTCTGAATTCGCGTTTGAACATAGAGCAGTCAGATGGATGAGCGCCACTTAACGTCATGTGCATGCCATCTCTTTCAGTACTAAATCTGGCGAAGCAATATTAACTTTCAGTGGAAGACAATATTTCGTGAGTTTTACGTTACAATTTACGTCCTATGAACATACACCCTTTCAAAGAAACATCAAATCGTGGCTCTCGCGAAGCCCCGTCGGTTATTTTTACGGTTTGTTGTAACAAAAACACGGGAACTTCACATTGGTTGTAAAAGAAAGTTCGAATCATATTCTGCGTGTTACGAAAGTGGTTTCAAGGCAAAGGAACACTTAAAATCAGGTTTCCCGTAAGATTTGTTACAATTAAAATTAGGTAATAACATGCCTGCGGTTAAACGATTCAGAACATAGTAAAATAAAAGTTCAGCGTAATTTAATGAATAGACGATAATAGTTCAAAAGTGATTGTGTGACGGGCATGCGCCTCGCTATGTCGAAATATTTTTATTCACTTCCGCATTTTCTGACCGATGGCCCTAGTAGTCTGGTCCCTTCAATCCCACAATCAAACCTTCGCGTTTTCTAATAAGTTCTGAGACTTCATTGGTTTAATAGAAATTGAATGCATGATACTGTAGGTTACGTAAATATTAGTTCTCTCTCTCACACACACACACACACACACACACACACACACACACACACACACACACACACACACACACTCTCACACTCATTCACTCACTCCCCCCCTCTCTCTCTCTCTCTCTCTCTCTCTCTCTCTCTCTCTCTCTGTCTCTCTCTCTCTCTCTCCCCCCCCCCCCCCCCCCTCTCCCGTTTCGAGGTTAACTCCCGTATTTCACGTGCTCTAGAGATTTTGTTACTGAATAGAAAGTTATCACGCAAAAATTACTTCAGGTATGAGAAAAAGTACCACCACAGCTATATTTTGAGAATGTCTTTATTCTGTCACACGACTAGTTGCGGCGACACATTGCGGCAATCCTCAGGCCCCACCTCTGCCAAGAGTATTTCATTTACCTGGCGCAGTTCCCTTGCTAATAAAACACTTGGGTTACCTTTCATCAGGATTCTATACTCACCACCGTAGAATACAGAATCTGCGTTTAATAGAGCTAATGTAATAATTTTACGCCTGTCCGTTTCGTAAACAAAATGTTTAGTGAGCCAGATACTGGTGACAACAGCAGCTGGAGCGTGTTGTGATCAGATACAAGACGCTGCGGCACATACGGCATACGCAGAACCAGTAGTTTCTGACCGTTCAGCAGTACGGTAGAGATAATCATTTCGTGTTACGGCGGCTTTACTCGTCACAAAACTGAGCGTGTAGACATTTCGCTCCAATCATGTTATCGACAGATACAGCCCTGTCAGTATTTTTAACGGCTGTCACTGCAACTGCAGAGCGTACGGGGATCAACCAAGAGTAGGGCTAGAGAGCAATAGGCAGACTGTCCGAGCAATTAGGTGAAAACAGGCGAATTTAAAGTGCCTCGTCTGGCGAGGGCGCCTGTGAGGCAGGCAACCGCGCGACACAGACGGGCGGAAGTTTTAATGAACTCTGCAGTCGACAGGGATGGGGGGATCGCACGCAGGAAGGCAAAACTCGCCTGTTCTCGATTCTGCTCAATCGCCGTATCGTATAGACAGCTTCCAGCGTTAAGTACTGTTCTTTCCCTTGCTGGTCGTTGTCGGAACCTGTGACTGTTCCCTACATTTGGCAACGCAAAGTATTGTACCACAGTAATGTGCACCTAAAGTACAGAACACTTGTTATGGCCTGTGTTATTGTTAGGTTGCAAAATTTCTGTCAATTAGGTCCATGAGCGCAAATCTACATGTTGTTGCTGTATTAATGCAATTTTAAACGTAGCAGATAGACCCGTGAACATTTTTGACCAATTAGAAAAAAAGAACAGTGCGTTAAAATGATCATGTTTGATTAAAGAATTTGCAGACTCCAATCTACAGTCGGACGTGTCTGCTTGCTTGATGGTTTCGTGTATTAAGCATTTAGTACCGTATCAGTAATCACCGCCTCACATTCTAATCTCTCAAGAAAAAGTTTCAGCAGAAATGATTTAACATTATTCATCTTTCCTCCAAGGAGTTCCGCCGTATTCTGCCTCGGTTTGTCTCCCTCATTTGTGGTTACCTGTACGAAGATTCTGTACATTTACAAGGAAGAGACCAATGATAGGCTACATAATTCGAGTGAGACATTGTTTGGTTTTATGTATCACATGCACACAATAATAATCCACGATATCGTACAGTGATTTTAAGACTAGATACAGAAACCACGACAGTCTTCCACTGGGTAGCTGTCGCCATGTCCTGATTTCTGGACCACTTATTTAATATCCTACCACAAAGGTGCGTCCAGCTGTGTTGTATACTCTGCCGCCATTGTTGGGCATTAGTTGCTGTAATTCCTCAAATAAAACTATACAATATAATTACCACATACATCCAAACATAGGACACAGGGTTCTTTACTGGCTCCACACTGTGTGAAAATAAACTACTTCTGTCACGCATTATTTCTTTTGTGCACGTTTTGCAGTTTATGAAGGAGACTACTTTCTTAACTACTTGCAATATTTCGTACAGTTTAGGACATTGGTGCCTATAGAAAACAATCCTTAAGAAAAAGGAAAGCACAAGATTCTTACAAAATCCTTCCTCGAAGGTAGGTTCAATTTAATCCAATAATATGTATGCAGAGGAGACGAAGCTTTTCATCTGGTCTATGTTACATGTTCACTGGGACACTACGTCTTAATTCTACATATTAATTGAATCAGTTACTATGAAATGGTCGCAAGTCCATAAAACATGATTTTGAGATATTCAAAGAAAACTGTTTTTATGCTTAAATCGTAGAAGACAGGAAGTACTTGAACTTTTTTACTCAGGTGTACATGGAAACCATTAAATCTAAATCTTCACATCATCAACTTTTATTTTCGCTTTCTTCAGATTATTCTTTTGTCTTGGATTCATGACCTTTATGAACCAAATTACAATAAATAGTAAAACTATAAAATTTTGGGAATATATTAATAAACAGAAAACAGTATTTTATCAATGATTATCACAAATAAGCATTGTTGCAACATTTTCTGTAAGTTTCACACTTTTCATCTTCAGTTGTTGTAGGCCGAGGGAATAGATCAATATAGTTTTTGTGGTCTCTGGGATGTACTGTTCGTTTTTTATATCGTTCGTTTTAACTTTGTTCATAGGACATTTCACTCCATGTACTAAGGTTTTGGGGGGTCTATTTGCTAGGGGTTTAAAAAGTCTGAGTTTTGAGTCAGTCGATCAGTGAATGATTCGGCTACTGAATCCACTGGGTTGTGGCTGTCATTCACATACAATGTGTGAGTAACACTGACGTCGAGTTTAAATGAACTGTCTTTTCCCATTGTTTCTAAACTCTAGGAATTGCATTTAAAGAGATCTGGCCACCAGTCCTTACAGTTCTTAAAAATGTTATCAAGGTAGTTGACAAGGAATGAGTTCTTTTAATTGGTAGCATGAAGAATAAGTTCAATCTATTCTTTCACAGTGTAAACTTATCAGTTCGTCGTAAATTTCTTCTTATATCACCTAACACCCTATTAAAAGGTAGGAAAGATCATGAAATCGGTACTGGAAAAATTTCATTCTTGCTAATGTAGGGGCATAAACCATAGGCTATTTCCGGTGGTTTGCAAAATACTCCATAAATCTGAGATGTAGTAGGTGAACTAAGAATTTTGGCAACGACACTATTGGCTTTAAAGGCAGAAACTCGTGACCTTATCAACGCACACATGTGTCTAGATATAGCATGCAAATGTACTGAAATCTGAATTTGTGATAAATTGGTCTCATGACCTTTTCATGATAACGCATTCAATTATATTAAGATACTAAAAACTGAAATTTAAGAATTTTTGTTATTTCCTGTAGCTAAAAATTCAGTTCCCTACGATTTAGTTGAAGCTAAAATGAAGTTTTGAACTGCTAAATTGGTAGTGACGATGACAGGTTACAGAAAAAATCGTTCCAATACTTTGTAACCTTAAATATGTGTACCTAAATTCTGAAAAGTCCAACTTGCGGGAAATTGCGAATAAATATGTCGTATTCAAATGTGCCTTTGGACATCACTGAAGCGTAGTCTTCATACGGTTGCGTATCTTCGTCTTGCCATTCTTTTTAGTGCTTATTGCTTCATTAATGAATCTATACTGATTATATTTTGTCCGATTTCTTCTGCAAAAAGTAACTTAAATTCTTTTCATTGTATGAGGTTAACATGGAAATGATGCGTTTTATATAAATTAATATGATTCCGTAAATAACTCCTACATTTCATCATTCCGCGGAAAATTACGGAATTATTGATAAAATTTGATAACAAATTAATCAGAGCGTCCGCTTTGATAATGGCAGTGCAGAATGTAAACAATGTGATCCCAAATTAATCAGAGCGTCCGCTTTGATAATGGCAGTGCAGAATGTAAACAATGTGATCCATATTGCCTTACAGCCACTAAATGATAAACTACTAGGAAGGGTTTAGGATCCAGTAGAAAGAGTATTAATGTTTACACAATAATTTGAATAATCCCTGGTAAACTGATACATAGGATCCTCTCAGTTGCTTAGTCTTTGTTCTTAAATTACTTAACCTAGATTATCTTTTCCCGAAGTTCTTGGTGTGTGAAATTTTTATTCATTGAACACTACTGATTATCTAGACTAATACATATCTGTTAAAACATTTCACCAAAATGAAAATTAACAGGAGCAAAGTCATTTATCGACGCTGGGAAACAGTAGCGTTACCAACATATACAAAATTTCCCAAAGAATCTTGGAAGCAAAAAATTTACCAGGTTTTTGTGAATTATTAATGGTTTCCTTCAATTTAAATAGTAGGCCGTGGTAGCTTGCTCGACAGTGACTAAAATTTTGTATATAGCAGTCATTCTTCGTTCTTAACGAAATATCAGTGTAATCAGAGAGACTACAGAATTTAATAAAGTATTTCTAAAAATCGGTTTTCTCCGTCGTTCAAAAGTGCACTGTTGTACACGACCAACATTTTCTCACCAGTCTTAAACTAACACTAAACTCCAACACAGCACATTCGCCTCGTCTTTTCCGTTTAGTGGTGATAACTCCATACATTTACAACGGCGTAATCAACACAGTAAACTATTTCGAAAACATATATTGTAAGCTAGTATAATAAGATTTTACTGAAGTTGTTTGGAAAAGCCATCGACGAACTGTTGGACGACAAGCGGCACAGGTCAGTTGACTGCAGAAGTAATTTATTACTTTAGAATCATTGCTGTTACATTAAACGTCTCTTCCTAATGACACGCAATTATTTGCATTTATAACCTAGTAGAGGTCAAAGAAAGGAACAAAGTAGTCAAAAAATGGTGTATGGGAAGTTCATGTTACTCTTTAAGGTTTCACAACTGTCTGTCGAGCGGGTACCTTAGCTGACTTATCGTGAACCGTAAGGGAACTGCAGCAAACTTCAAATTTAATAGAAGAAACGATACATACCCTTTCCTTCTTTTCTGCATATGTCTGGTTTGTAAAGGGCTGAAGTGGTGACAGGCGTACTTTAGACAACAGCACTGCTGATTCACTACAGAGCTAGTTCATTTTTACGACATGGAAGTAACATAGTTCTTCCCATTAGCTTTTCTGAGCGCTGTGTTTACCATAGTACAGTCAGCCGTATAAGGGTACAAAGAACGTTACTGTAACGTTTAATGCTGGGAGATTACGATACAACGCTCGTCACTGTATGCGCTTCGAAGACGCTAAATGATATCCATTAAAATTGCAACACTAGGAAGGACATAAATACCAAAATTCTGTTTGTGCGTGTATAGTATAGTACAAGAAATAAATATCTAGATGGTTTGTGGACATAATGGTCAGAAATTTAGTACGGAAATCAGCCGTATGGCTGCAACATTGCCTTTAATCCGACTGCGCGACAGTTCGAACTTCGATGACAATAAGGGGGACATCATTCCACGATACTTTAACTCTGCCAGTTTGTGAAGTTTGGTGTCTGGCGAGTGATGGAGTGCCAACTAGTGTTCCGTTGTCGGATGATGCATGAACGAAGACGGTTCCCAGGTAGCTCTGAACAGCAGAATTTATTTCCCGAACGAAGCAACCAGTAAACGTGAACAGAAACAATTTCTACAAAAGTACACAAGTAATTGGCTTCATCCGATAATACTGTAAGCGAATACAGTTCTAACATGCAAGAGAAAAGTTTGTCACCATCAATTACTCTCCAAGGTCGGAATCGGTGTGGCGATCGGTGGTATACTGGGGTTTTATTCACCCGGTAGTGCTCTATCGATGGTTCGTTTACTCGGCGGTAGACTCCACAGTACACTCTACCGGAGAGTTTCAGGCGACAGTCCTGTATAGGCTACCTGGCGTAGGGCTACCAGGGAACGGCCGGCGTCACGTGGCTTTGCGGATGCGAAATAGTGCCTGCTTTGTCCACTGATCGTGGCGCTTTCCATACTGCAGCGGCTGGCTCATTGAAGTTGAACTGTCTCAGCTGCAGGTAACTGACACGACGGCAACCCGCGGGACCCTGCTGTATGGCAGCTGCGCCGGAGGTATATTGCCTTGCTCTTCCCTTCGCAAGAAGATAGCGCAGCCATCTCGAGCCGTAGGCGACGGCCTTAGTGGAGGCGAGAGCCAAGGACATGACACCTCCAATCTTTCGAATAGCAATGACCAGACGCTTTCATTAGATTAAAGTTCTGGAGAAACTGCCGGTCTGGTTAGTGCTCGAATAAGCTCTATAGAGGTAAGAGAAATCAGCGTGGACAATTAGGTTACGCACAATCTAAATGTCATAGATATCTCGCAGATAGCGAATACCCACCCGTCGTTGCACTTGAGAAGTGTCACGGCTGTTGTTGAAATACCAACCGTACGAACTAAACTTTTTGTGTATCCATTGATCCAATACCATCATTTCACATTCTAGTTCCGTGTGTCAATGATTGTAATCCGACACTTTTTTTTATTTGACGTATCACCAAAATGGTAGTGTGTGAACTTTCAAAAGATTACACAACAATTTATACATCATATCACACAATCAACTGTAATATATAACGATTTGATGCAGTCATTGACTTACTCTATAAAACTTCATTGTGTTCAGACACTTTCTTCTCGGAGAGACCGGTCTTCCACTCGACTGACAGATCACTGCGAAACTCCAACTGCGCGCAGTTGCACCCACTCGCGGCGCTCCTAAACGTTGAAGTCACGCCAGTGGGCCGCGAAGCAGATTTGAATGCGAGCCAGCATCATTTCCTTCCTAACTTACTTTTACATATAAAAATTAGCTAATTAGTTTTAACATTTCTGACAGCATTTCCCTAAACACGCAACATCCGCGATTGATAACTGGTTTGGTACTACCGTCGTCAGAGATAAGCGTGAATAAGAACGAAGTCTACGCTAGAAAGCTTTGGGCCAATACATTTCGGTCATCATATATCGACAGTTATGGTTCTTTCAGTGTTTTTAACGTCCGTCACTAAATGCATAGAGCTATAGATACCAGTCTACACTGAATGGCCAAAGAAACTTGTACACCCGCCCAGTATCGCGTAGGGCCCCCACGAGTACGCAGAAGTATGCAGTTCACTAATGTCTGAAGCAGCGCTGGAGGGAACTGACACCATGAATCCTGCATGGTTGTACGTAAATCCGTAATAGTAAATTGGGGGGGGGGGGGGGGGAAGAGATCTGTAAAGAGTACGTTAGAAGGCATCCCAGATATACTCGATAATATTCATGTCTGGGGAGTTTCGTGGCCAGCGGAATTGTTTAACTCAGGAGTGTCCCTAGAGCCACTCTGCAGCAGTTCTGGACATGTGGGGTGTCGCATTCTCCTACTGGAATTGACGAAGTCCGTCGAAATGCGCAATGGACATGAATGGATGCAGCTGATCAAACAGGGTCCTTACGTACGTGTCATCTGTCAGTCATATCTAGACGTATCAGGGATCCAATATCACACGCCCCACACCACTACAGAGCCTCCACCAAATTGAACAGCCCGTTGCTGACATGCGGGCCCCATGGATTTTTGAGGTTCTCTCTATACCCGTACACGTCCATCTGCTCGATACAATTTGAAACTAGAGTCGTCCGACCAGCCAGCATGTTTCCACTCAACAGTACAATGTCGGTGTTGACGGGCCCAGGCGAGGTGTAAAGCTTTGTTTCGGGCAGTCATCAAGGGTACACGAGTGGGCCTTCGCCTCGGAAAGCCCATATCGATGAATTTTCGTTGAATGGTTCGCACGCTGATACTTGTTGATGGCCCAGCACTGTCACGTTGAACGATTCTCTTGAGTCGTCGTTGCTACCGTTCTCGCAGGATTTTTCCGGCCTCAGCGACGTCGGAGATTTGGTGTTTTACCAGATTCCTGAGATTAACGGTACACTCGGAAACACTCGGAAAAAGGTAGTACGGGAAAATCTCCACTTCATAGCACCTCGGAGATACTGTGTTCCAACGATTGTGCGCCGGCTTTAACACCATCTTCAGACTGAATTAAATCTTGATAACCTGCCATTGTGACAGCAGTAACAACTGCGCCAGATATTGTTTTATGTAGGCGTTGCCGAGGCAGCGTCGTATTCCGCCTATTTACACATCTTTGTATTTGAATACCCTTTCCTATACCAATTTCTTTGGCGCTTGAGTGTGTATGGAGTACGTCTGAGAGAGGAATACGAAAACACTCCGGTCGATAACGTGAAGATAGCCCCGTGTGGAAAGAAACAGGCGAATTGAAAGTGCACTGCTCGGTGGAGGCTCCTGTGATCCAGGCAACCGCGTGGACAGACTGGTGGAAGTTTTAATGAACCCTGTCGTCGACGATGAGCGGCGGATGGTGAGAGGGACGGGGGTAGGAGGAGGGGGCGAGGCGAGAGAGAATAGCACGCTACAAAGCAAAACTCGCCTGTTCTCGGTAGTGCTAAATAGCCGGAACATATCGACGGCCGCTAACGTTTAGCCCTGCTCTTTCTCTTCCTATTCGCTGTCCTGAACTGCGACTGTTCCCTACATTCATCAGCGTAAATTAATGTTAGCACAACGGCGGTCAACAGAAATAAATGATAGCTATTATCTACATCTACATCCATACTCTGCAAGCCACCTGACTGTGTGTGGCGGTGGGTACCTTGAGTACCTCTATCGGTTCTCCCTTCTGTTCCAGTCTCGTATTGTTTGTGGAAAGAAGGATTGTCGGTATGCATCTGTGTGGGCTCTAATCTCTCCGATTTTATCCCCGTGGTCTCTTCGCGAGATATACGTAGGTGGGAGCAATATACGAGGTGTGGCTGGAAAAAAACCGGACTAGTACTGGTGAAACAATAAAACGAATGCAATAAGGCTGGAAGTCGCGTGGCCTGTCACGTGACTCTCGCTCCGCCTACTGCTCGAGTTTCATCTACCTCCTGCACTCAGTCTGCCCGTGGCGTCTGTTTTGAGTAGTTGACGTTTTGTCTGTGCGTCGGAAAATGTTGAGTGTACAGAAAGAACAGCGTGTTAACATCAAATTTTGTTTCAAACTAGGAAAATCTGCAAGTGAAACGTTTGTAATGTTACAACAAGTGTACGGCGATGATTGTTTATCGCGAACACAAGTGTTTGAGTGGTTCAAACGATTTAAAGATGGCCGCGAAGACACCAGTGATGACACTCGCACTGGCAGACCATTGTCAGCAAAAACTGATGCAAATATTGAAAAAATCGGTAAACTTGTTCGACAAGATCGCCGTTTAACAATCAGAGCAGTGTCTGAGTTAACAGGAGTTGACAAGGAAAGTGTTAGGCAGATTCTTCATGAAAGTTTCAACATGAACAAAGTGTGTTCAAAAATGGTTCCAAAGTGTCTCACAATTGAGCAGAAGGAACGCCGAAGAATGATTTATTCTGACATCCAGGAAAACATTGAAAGTGATCCCACCTTCTTACAAAATGTTATTACTTGCGATGAATCGTGGTTTTTTACTTACGATCCCGAAACTAAACGCCAATCGATGCGTTGGAAAACTCCTGGTACTCCACGACAAAAAAAAGCACGAATGTCAAAATCGAAACTCAAGGCAATGATTTTTTTTTTTTTTTGACATCAAAGGGATTGTGCACATTGATTGGGTACCAGAGGAACAAACAGTGAATCAGCATTACTACATTAGCGTCCTGGCTACCCTACGTGAGCGATTACGGAGAAAACGGAACGATTTGTGGAGAAGAAAGTCATGGATCCTTCACCAAGACAATGCCCCAGCTCACAGTGCGTTGTCAGTCAAGACGTTTTTGGCAAAACACAACATTCCCATTTTAGATCATCCACCCTACTCACCTGATTTGGCCCCCTGTGACTTTTTTCTTTTCCCTAAAGTCACGTCAGCTTTGAAAGGAACTAGATTTGAGACTGTTGAAGCAGTAAAAGAAAAAGCGACGGAAGTAATGTATGGACTTACGAAAATGATCTGCAGCATTGCTATGAACAGTGGAAAATTCGTATGGAGCGGTGTAGAGACCGAGGAGGAGAGTACATTGAAGGAGATAACATGAAATTGTAAATAATTGTAAATAAATGTTTTTTCCAGCATCAGTCCGGTTTTTTTTCTAGCCGCACCTCGTACTGCTTGACTCTTCGGTGAAGGTATGTTCTTGAAACTTTAACAAAAACCCGTACCGATCTACTGAGCATCTATCCTGCAGAGTCTTCCACTGGGGTTTATCTATCATCTCCGTAACGTTTTCGCGATTACTAAATGATCCTGTAACGAAGCGCGCTGCTCTCCGTTGGATCTTCTCTATCTCTTCTATCAACTCTATCTGGTACGGATCCCACACTGCTGAGCAGTATTCAAGCAGTGGGCGAACAAGAGTACTGTAACCTACTTCCTTTGTTTTCGGTTTGCAGTTCCTTAGGATTCTTCCAATGAATCTCAGTCTGGCATCTGATTTACCAACGATATACTTTATATGATCATTCCATTTTAAATCACTCCTAATGCGTACTCCCAGATAAGTTATGGAATTAACTGCTTCCAGTTGGTGACCTGCTATATTGTAGCTAAATGATAAGGGATCTATCTTTCTATGTATTCGCAGCACATTACACTTGTCTACACTGAGATTTAATTGCCATTCCCTGCACCATGTGTCAATTCGCTGCAGATCCTCCTGCATTTCAGTACAATTTTACATTGTTACAACCTCTCAATATACCACAGCATCATCCGCAAAAAGCCTCAGTGAACTTCCGATGTCATCCACAAGGTCATTTATTTATATTGTGAACAGCGATGGTCCTACAACATTCCCCTGCGGCACACCTGAAATCACTCTTACTTCGGAAGACTTCTCTCCATTGAGAATCACATACTGCGTTCTGTTATCTAGGAACTCTTCAATCCAATCACACAATTGGTCTGATAGTCCATATGCTCTTTGTTCATTAAACGACTGTGGGCAACTGTATCGAACGCCTTGCGGAAGTCAAGAAACACGGCATCTACCTGTGAACCCGTGTCTATAGTCCTCTGAGTTTCGTGGACGAATAGCGCGAGCTGGGTTTCACACGACCGTCTTTTTCGAAACCCATGCTGATTCCTACAGAGTAGATTTCTAGTCTCCAGAAAAGTCATTATACACTAACATAACACATGCCGGATGCCGTCATATTACATCACAAAATCTCCGTAAGTTAGGTCGATGAACTCAAATCTGCGTGTTATTTCTTGCCATATGAATACAAATTATTTATATGGCATGTAGGCTTATCAGTATTTTTCGCAAATAAGGAAAATACAAGGATACGTTATAATCAGGAACAGGAGAATCGTCTGTAATATACCCTCCTTCATTGTGCGTTGCTGATTGAGTCTCATTTCTGAATTTATCGTCATGCATTGAATAGCATAGCGTTCAACACCACCCGCCTTTTCCCCCTTAAGCAAAAATTTTAGGGGAAATGAGTTACAGACATTTCCCTCTTTACTTCATACAGTACGTACCTATCCTGTTCCTATTTCAGTCTGAGTCATCCGTGGTCTTGTGAATTGTAGTTCAGTACTTAGAATTCCTTCTGTCATCCTGTCTATACGTTCGAACCATTTTTCTGTATTTTTTTTTTCCTTTATTAATTCCTAAGCTGAACAAAGTCTGAACTCAGCTCTACAGCTAAGGCTAGAAACTTAAACGTGCCTGATAAGTTTCATTTCAGTTGCCTGTATATGCGTTTCTTCTTTCTTTCTGTTTGTTGCCTATTGAGCTTACCAATTGAGGTGTCAGGTCAGAGGGGTGTTCTGACCACAACTTCAACACAAAGCAGCTCAATAGGCTGGAGTGGAAGGAGTAGGCTAGCAATAGAACAGTTAATCACCATTGACTAGACACTCATTTATTGAACACATAAGTCAATCAGTACAAATTAAGAAATAATATTCTTTTCCTTTAAGTCTCTCAAACATTTAAACAGGCAAATAGCAGCGATCAAAATTTCAGCGATCAAAATTACATAATCCTCAACAACCATATTACATCCAAGACATTTAAGATTAAACAGTAATATATAACATCAGAGAGCTGCAGTCCCAAGTTTTAAACAGCACGTTTCAGATGGACTGCACTGCAACAGTACAAGTCCCTCAGAGGATCTCCTCACACAGGAAGTTATTGCCGCAATCAACAACATAACATCATTCCATGTACAGACCTAAAACAAACTAAAGGCTCTCTTAAGTTTGGTACAGTTAATTCCCTTTCAACATGTGGTGTGCGTACTGTAAGACCTTCGGTACACACACCATCAGATTATTTGACTTTTAGCCCTAACGAAGTAGGCAAGTATCAGCAATATGTCTCGTGGTCTTATCGTGGCGTGTTTACCTTCTGCCGTTAGGTCAGACGATAAAAATGCCACTTGCATGCTTAGAGTAGCAGATTGACGGTAACCAACTTTAAACAGAACTTGATTAATTTTCACACACATTTATTAAAATAATAAAAAAGCATAGACATTACGTAACTTCATTCTGGATGCTGTTTACAATTGATAATCTGAAGTTACTTTGGTCTTGGTACATTAATCTTATTCTCACATATCTCTGATACTTGACAAAGTGTCTATTCATTTATCTTCATGGCTACGTACAGGAATATGGTAATCTTACTAGGCGCAGACTGAAACTTGACTATAGACTGGTACAAACAAATGCAGACTGACTAAACGGAGGTCTGTACACTCGTTATAATACCTCGTGCGTTCATGTATCACTGCGCAAGTCTGATCCGCGAGGAGAAAAGGTTCTACGTTAGCAGTAATCTCATTGGCTGCGTTACATATTAATACGCAGATCGGCGGAAGCAGAATTTGGTCCGTCTCTAAGGCAGCGCCATCTCGTAGTGTGGAGACGGACGAGCGCTGCGCCTGCGCTGTTGTGCTTAGCGGGGCGCGCTCTAGTGGGAAAGTTGTGTACGCGCTGACTATGCGGAACTATGTACACAACATAACATACATCACAAGTCTATCCCTAGGACGGCACCGACACCCCGCAATTAAGCACGCGAAAAACTACAGCGATGTACTCATCACATATCCTTACAAAATCCAAAAACAGAGAGCCGGCTCCCCAATAGCAGAACATTTAACCACGCACAGCGTGCGGGATACTTATCTCGCCCTTAATCTCAACACCAGTTCAAATACTACTCAGCCTACAATCTTGAACCACCATACACATTCCGTCAGTTACTGCATAGAAAGCCAATGTGATAGGCAAACAGACCAGCATATGATAAAAGCTTAAGCAATTTCCTTACTAGACAACCCTTATGAATAGTAGCCGTAATTTTTTTTTAACTTGAGCACACCCACAATCAAAAGACAAACAACGCCAATCATAAGGACAGTAGCACGTAAGCAAGTAGCAATGGTAACTTCTGCTTAGATTCGCTACAAATCAGCGCGTGATTTAACACACCAGCGAACAGTCTTTACAACATAACCGTCAATATAATAGCAAATTACTCACACGTGTACTCCCCCCACGATTTCGATTCGCAAAGCCATAGACAAAATGTGGAGAACGTATCACTTAGACCAACATAATGGTGCTCCCTCAGTTACCCCAAATAACTGACTCCCTTAGTTGCATAGCAAAGGACCAGACCTAATGTAACCACCACAGTTTTCGCCTCTAAATTGTCACAGTACAAGTGAGACTCAATCACAAATGTAATTTTACATCACCAGTTCCCGTATAGTCAATACAAGCGCCTGATTTTCACCCGTTTATAACAGCACGCAGTAACCTCGTACGGAAAAGAGCGTAGACACAAGCTCTTACCAATTCTCTTCTCCGAAAGCAGCCACCGCAACTCTCGGGAACCACTGGGGCATCCAATGCAGAAATCATTACTCCTTCACACAAATTACAGGACGCCCGCTTCCCGCTGCTTGCTATGGCGCCTTCCATTCAGAGCCAACTTGTATATCTCCATGCGATAGGTCCGGTCCCACACTCGCTATGTCAACCCGACAACCGTCTTCCACCACAGCCCGCAGCACACGCCCATAGGACCTCGCCTCGTTACCCCTTCTCGTACGCCCCAGAGGGCGCTGCTTACCGCCCTGACCGTGGCAGGAAAGATAAACCACTAGAGTGGCACTATCGATACGAGCCACCACGGGTCACCAATATTTTCCTTATATCAATGTCACTACTCTGTTCTGCGAAAGTAGGCCTATCTTATTACTTAGATAGGATGTACCATTTGGAATTCTTCAGTCACCTAATGTTAGAGTTCACAGCATAGTAAAATTAAATGATTAAAAAGTAAATCAAATAACGATCTCAACTACCTTCTCGGTCAAGATACGATTAAGCAACTAATGACGATAAACTAGTTTCTTCCACTTTACAGACCTAAAAAGGATCTAAAATTCTTTGAATTATATGCTTGGAACCTTAGTATGTTTACGTCCTCGAACTCTAAACTTCAGTTACAGGGGAAAGATCCACCCAGCGTGAAAGGGTTTAAGCATTTGTGATCCGAGATCGGGAAACCTTACTGAGTAAATCTGCAATTTTCTGCGACAGTTGCCTTTGAAGATAAAATCTGCGATGGTCTTATCCAAGTCTTGTTTCTCTCCACAAATTAACATTTTGAGCCCTCTGTTGTCCCCGGTTAGGTGTGTTCAGTCGCCTTGTTCTCACAACTATGGACGCCACAAGATTACTGGAGAGGACGAAGCAGAAGGGTCGAAACATCGACTAGTGAAGAAGAAATTTGAAGAGAAATAGAGAACATGGTGCTGCCTGGTGGATTTTACCCTGTATCTTCGTCCAGTGGTCTGCATATTGATTTCACACCAGTCGCCAAAAGCCGTGTCTTGACCACTGCACTGTCATACTCGCTCACACTTTTAGAATCTCTACATTTCCCTCTAAAAGAAAATGTGCACAGGCAAATCACCATCCACAAAAAGTTTTTGTTGGTGTTTTACACGTTATAGACGGAACGAGAACTCGTGTCCATAACAAGATTTTCACTTCGACACAAAAACAACATTTAGAAAAACTAGGCTAGTTATTCTGTCCGGTTAAAAGGCCATTTAAAATCACTTCCTCGTTAATATAAAGTACTTGTTTTTAGCAACATTCAGAAGCTCGGGACTCATTTTTCGTTTTAATGGAGACTATTCAAAATGAAATGCCAAAACATAAACGTCATGGTTTACTGATAATCGCTTAGGTAAATCAGATGAGATGACATTTTATTTGACTTTAGCTACTGTGTCAAGCATATAAAATACATACATGTAAAATTATCACTCACAATATCTTAGTTATTTGAGTGACTAGGTGCAGATTTCTCAACATTAATCCATGGGATAGGAGTAAGCACTCTTTTGATTTCTGGACCGCTTATTTCATATCCTGGCACAGTAGGGAATTAGTTGCAGTTATTTCTCAATTACGTAAAACCGTCCAAAATAAATGGAAACACATCTAAATATCCTGACCACCATTTTCTTTCACTTGTGTCATGTTAACGCTTCAGAGTGTACCACGTGTACTCCTGCGCTTTGTCTCTTCCGTATTGATGATGTGAGCATTAAATTTGAACACTTACTTAAGCGCAGTCCATACGACGAACTGTAGCAACATAGATAAAAGAATTAACGACTATCTGAAAACTTAAATCTTACACCGGTCCGGTGCGACATTTTATCCAAGTTGCTTCGAAAAGCCATCTACGAACTGTTCAGTGAACCAACCTCCACTGCCCTGTTGCCTATTAAAAGGAGTTCAGCGCTCCCCAGTTGCATTGTGGCTGCGACATTACAGAGTTTTTAATGATACTCCACTACACTTATGACCTCGTAAACGTAAACGAAAAAACAAACTAGTCATTCCTCAAAATTGAGAAGAAATAAAAGAACCTGTTCATATAGAACAAAAAGAAAATTAGCTGTATATTACTCGTAGAGGCACTACGCATGTCTGCTGTGCGATTATTTTAATTGAATTACCTACTCCAGAGTAAACAAGCTGTATCAAAGCTTCAAGGGAAACAGAAAAGGATGTTACACTACACATCTTCCTTTTATTCATTATGTGTCCCACTCGTGGAAGGCTGCCACCACGTGGGGTGCCGTGTTTAGTGTAGTACAATCCGTATGACGGCTGAGTGACTAGGTGCAGAAAGGTGGACAACAGGTTACAATCTAATAAGGCACGTTGGTGAAAGTCGACCACTGGTTCATTTTCAGACTCGGAAAACTGGTCATATAGCGGCCTGAAACCTTATAATGTAACCACTGGAAGCTTACAACGGATCAAAGAAAAAGCTCCTGATCATATACTCGTCAAACGTATACTTAAAACCGCCGCATCAGGAAGCATAACCAAACTAACGAAATTTTGTTTATTGTGCATACACAGTATATTAGGAAGAATTCATTACTAAATTTATAGATGATTTTAGGTACACAGAATACGAAATTCAGTACAGAGATCAGCCGTATTTGGCTGCAACAGTGTCTCTAACCCGAGTGCGCACCACGACAGACTGAGCTTTGATAACAAATAATGGTACATCAGTCCATTATAATTCAACTGTGTGGTAGTTATCGATCTTAGTGTTTGGCAAGTCGTGCTAATCTTTCTTGTTCTCATGATCAGATGTTTTGAGGTCGATAGTCGAATACCCTCTGTATCGAGGTGAGACGCATAAGCAACGTGCAGTCATAAAGATCTCGCAAGTAGGAGACACACGCCGGCGCTCCAGACATTTCCAGTGTCGATATGGTACTTGTTTTGCTACCACCATGCCCATTTCCTTACTGAAGGTAGGTGACGTGGTTGGACGATCCTACACAGTAGAGCAACAATATTTCTCTCTTAGGGAGCTAGGAGCATGGAGTCGTAGCATCCGTTGGGTGTAGATATCCTGAACCCATTGATTCCAAATTCACGTCGCTGTCATGCGATCCACCTTTCAAACTCTTCGATTCTCTTCTGTTCCAGTTTTCAGCTGTCCATGATTTACTAACACCCAATCCTGTGGTCCAAACATACGTACTCAGAAATTTCCTCCTCAGGTTGATATATATCAGTTGACTTCTTTTGGTCAGGAATGCCTCCCCCCTTTTTCAGTGCTAGTCACCTTTTTATGTCCTCATTGCTTTGTCCATCGTGGGGTATTTTGCTTCCAAGACAATAGAATTCTTTATCTTCATCCGCTTAGTGATCACCAATTTTGATGTTAAGTTTCTCGCTGCTCTCATTTCTGCTACTATTCATTACTTTCGTCGTTTCTCATCACTCCAAATCCACATTCTGTATTCATTTGACCATTCCATTCAACAAATTCAGTAATTCTTTATCTTTGCTGAGTGTAGCATTGTCATCATAGATATTCTTTGACAGTGAATTTCAATCCCGTTATTGAACACCAATGGCGAAAGACTAAAACCCTGTTTCATACCGTTTTTAATACAACAATTTCATTCTTGGTCTCCCAGTCTTGTACCTACCTGTTGGTTCTTGTACAAACTGCATATTACCCTTCTGTCTCTAAAGCTTACCCCTGTTTTTCTCAGCATTTCGGAAATTTCGCAGAATTTGACATTGTCGAATGCTTTTTTTGGGTCAACACATCCAATGAACGCGTCTTGACTTTTCTTCGGTCTTGTTTACTTTATCGAGCCCAACGACAGGAATACCTCTCTCGTGCCTTTACCTTTTCTAAAACCAAACTGACTCTTATCTAACAGATCCTCTGTTCTCTTGTCCACTATACTCTGAATTATTCTTGTCAACAAGTTGGATGTATTAGTTGTCAAGCTAATTTGGCGATAATGCCTGCACTCGTCATCTCTTGTTATCTTCTGAGTTACGTGGACGATATTTTTCCGAAAGTGTCCTGGTTCGTCTGCAGTTTCGTAGATTCTACACAGAAACTTCAATAGTTGCCACTTCATTAAATGATCTTATAAATTACAGAGAAATGATATCTATCCTTTCTGTTTCATTTGATCTCAAATCCTCAAGTGTTCTTTTAAAAACTGACTCTAATACTGGACCTCTTATGTATTCCATATCGACTCTAATTCCTTCTTATATCGTTTCATCAGACGAGATCACCCGCTCCCCTACTTCTTTCATAGAGGATCAATGTACTTTTTCCACCTATCCGCTCTCCAGAGTTTAACACTGCGCTCTTAATATTGTCATCCTTATTTTTAATTTCACGTAAAGTTCTTTTGGCTTTTCTGTATGCTAAATACATCCTTCCAATCCTCATTTCTTTTTCTATTTCTTTACATTTTGCCAGCATCAAGTTCGCTTTGCCTCCCCTGCAAATTTATTTATTTCATTCCTAAGTGATTTAAATTACTGTGCTCCTGTCTCACATGAACATTCTTGTACCTCCTTCTTTCGTCGGTCAGCTGAAGTAATTCCTCTGTTACACAAGGTTTCTTCGTATTTACCTGTAATGTACCTGTGTAAGTCTGTCCGACGTTTGTAATGCTCATCTTATGGGTGTCCATTGAACTGCCTACTCTGACATACCTTATCTCATTATCTACACCCTTGGCGTACTTCAAATCTCATCACTCCCCCGTGTTTCACTGTCCCACGTCCTTCCATTCTTTTCCGAAAAAGTCTCTACAACTTCAGTCGACTCTTCATAATTATTAAATTGAAATCTGAGTGTATATGTGATCCTGGGTTCACCTTACATTCAAAGATCTGAATTCAGAGTCCCTGTCTGATCGTCAGGTAATTCACCTCGCATCTACCGTGGTTCTGGGTCTTTTCCAAGCATACCATCTATTACCATCTGAAATTTCTTGTCTTTCTCCTTTCTCATTCCTACAGCCTGTCCCATAGTCTCCTGTAATACTTTCTTCCGGTCCTTCCCCTAAAACAGCGTCCCCCCCCCCCCCCCCCCCACATCATACTTAAATTTTCGTCTCTCTTTACATATTGAATCACCTATTCGACATCATCAGATACTTTCACCGTCTTTTTATCTTCTGCTTACGACATCTGAGTGTATACATTAAATATCGTTCTCGACGTTTGTTTGCTGTCTAAACTGTGAGAACAATTCTGTCAATGATCTGTTCACAGTAGCTCAGTCTGCGCCCTACTTTCCTATTCATAATGAATCCTACGAGTACATCTGTTATTTCGTTTTCTGCTGCCTTTGATATTAATCAGTATTCGTCTGATCAGAATTGATCTTCCTTCCATTTCACATCAGCGACCACCCTATATCTAAACTAAGTCTTCGTATTTCCCTTTTCAGATTTTATAACTTTCCTACCACGATTAATCTTCCGACATTCCACGCCCCGACACGTTGGTTATTTAATCATCTCCTCATAGTTACCTCCGTCTTGGCAGTTCCCTACCAGAGATCCGAATGGGGGACTGGTCCGCAATCTTTTGGCAATGGAGAGATCATCATGACTCTTTCTCAATTACAGGTCACATAAAAAGAAGTATGTGCATCACCTCGGTTCCGAGAGTTCCGGAACCTGTAGAGAAAATTGGAATATAGATCAACGTAAACATCATTTCTACCCTCCATTGCTCATGAAAACCAATCATTGTGTGTTGTACCAAGATACAGCGAGACCTTCAGAGGTGGTGGTCCAGATTGCTGTACACACCAGTACCTCTAATATCCAGCAGCACGTCCTCTTGCATTAATGCATGCCTGTATTCGTCGTGGCAAACTATCCACAAGTTCATCAAAGCACTGTTGGTCCAGATTGTCACACTCTTCAACAGCGATTCAGCGTAGATCCCTCAGAGTGGTTCGTGGGTTACGTCGTACGTAAACAGCCCTTTCCAATCTATTCCAGGCATGTTTGATAGGATTCGTGTCTGGGGAACATGCTGGAAACTCTAGTCGAGCGATGTCGTTATCCTGAAGGAAGTCATTCACAAAGTGTGCACGATGGGGACACAAATTGTCGTCCCTGAAGACGAATGCCTCGCCAATATGCTGCCGATATGGTTGCACTATCGGTCGGAGGATGGCATTCACGTATCGTACAGCCGTTACGGCGCCTTCCACAACCACCAGTGGCGCACATTGACCCCACATAATGCGACTCAAACACAGCAGAGAACCTCCACGTTGCTGCACTCGCTGGACAGTGTGTCTAAGGCATTCAGCCTGACCGGGTTGCCTCGAAACACATCTCCGACGATTGTCTGGTTGAAGGCATATGCGATACTCATCGGCGAAGAGAACTTGATGTCAATCCTGAGCAGTCCAGTCGGCATGTTGTTGGACCCATCTGTACCACGCTGCATGCTGTCGTGGTTGCAAAGATGGACTTCGCCATAGAAGTGGGGAGTGACGTTGTGCATTATGCAGCCTATTGCGCACAGTTTGAGTTGTAACGACTCCGGTGGCTGCACAAAAAGCACTATTCAACCTGATGGTGTTGCTGTCAGGGTTCTTCCGAGTCATAATCCGTAGGTAAAGGTCATCCACTACAGTAGTAGCCGTTGGGAGGCCTGAGCGAGGCATGTCATCGACAGTCCCTGTCTCTATGTATCTCCTCCATGTCCAAACAACATCGCTTTGGTTCACCCTGATACACCTGGACACTTCCCTTATTGAGAGCCCCTCCTGGCACGAAATAACAATGTGGATGCGATAACATCGCAGTATTGACCGTCTAGGCATGATTAAACTATAGGCAACACGAGCCGTGTACCTCCTTCCTGGTGAAATGACTGGAACTGATCGGCTGTCGGATCCCCCCCATCTAATAGGAACTGCTCATGCATGGTTGTTTACATCTTTGAGAGGGTTTAGTGACATCTCTGAACAGTCAAAGGGACTGTTTCCATGGTACAGATACACAGTCAACGTCTATCTTCGAGTTCTGGGAAGCGGGGTGATGCAAAACTTTTTTTGATGCGTGTATTATGTGTCTTTAGTGCAGTGGGTTTCATTGCCTTCTGAATACTCTTGCCGTTGATCGTTGCTGATTCTTCCACCATTAAGGGGCAGTTCCCACCATAAGGACAAGAGACCACATTGAACCTTTGTTACTCCTCCGCCCTCTTTGGCAAGCCCGTTGGCAGAACAAGGGTGACTTCTTATGCCGGAACTTCAAAACTTAACCAAAGGCTAGTGTCGAGCCGCGCGGGATTAGCCGAGCGGTCTGAGACGCTGCAGTCATGGACTGTGCGGCTGGTCCCGGCGGAGGTTCGAGTCCTCCCTCGGGCATGGGTGTGTGTGTGTGTGTGTGTGTGTGTGTGTGTGTTCGCCCTTAGGATAATTTAGGTTAAGTAGTGTGTAAGCTTAGGGACTGATGACCTTAGCAGTTAAGTCCCATAAGATTTCACACACATTTGAACATTTTTGGCTAGTGTCGAAACCGAGACCAATAAAATTTTAGTTACTGGTCGGAGAAGACATTGAATTCGGCATTAGGTGAACATAACTTCAAGTTCATCGTTGAATATTTCACCAAGTTTTGGGCACTCAGCCCTCTGACCGAACACGCTGAGCTACCGTGGCGGCAAACATTAGAGCATCGCTCTAAGTGTAAAAACCCTCTAAACGTGGATTTCCCCCACTTAAACCTGTCTTCTGCGATAAGTTGCATTCGTACATTGGTCCGGAATTCAAACTAATCTTCCCTCTAAAATTTTTCCATTCTTCTGTAAGTAATTTGTGTCAATATCTGATTGATTCGGTAGTATTCACATCTTTCAGTAACGGCTTTGTTTAAAATTGGAATTCTTACATTCCTTCTGAAGTCTGAAGGTATATCGGCTGCCTCATATATCATGCACAGCAAATGGAATAATTTTTTCATGACTGTCTCTCACAAGGATTTCAATAATTCAGGGGAATGTCGTCTATTCCAGAGTCCTGTTTACGATTACGTCTTTCAGTGAACTTTCAAATTCTCCTCGAATCTCCCACCTCTTCTTCACCTCTTCTCTTTCTGTTACACTAGCCGAAAGTTTGTTGCCCACATGTAGAACCTCTATATGATCCTTCCGTCTTTCAGCTTACCCTTTTTTTTGTTTAACACTGAATTGCCATGTGAGTTATGAACATTCATACAATTGCCTTTCTTTTCTCCAAAGATTTTTTTAATTTTACTATAGGCGATATCCGTCTTTCCAATAGTTACACTTGCTCCTACGACTTGCCTTTGTTCTCTAGCCATTCCTGCTTAGTCATTTTGCGCTTCCTATCAGTCACATTTTTATACTTCTGTATCCCCCATGCCTGGTTCATTTGCGATTTCTACTAGGCCTTGTCTTTTTAGTCATGTGATCCTCTACAGCCTTCCCCACTTTATCTTTCAAAGCTACTCATTCGTCATATGCCGTATTCCTTTCCCCCGTTCCACTTCAACGCTGCATAATGCTCCCGCTGTACTCTCGACAACCCCTGTTTGCTTCAGTCTGTCTTGGTTCCATATGCTTAACATCTTAACTTTTCGCTATTTCTTTAAATTTCTTTACTTTTGGTCTAAGTTCATGAGCAATAAATTTTGGTTAGAGTGCTCGTCTGCCACTGTAAATGTCTTAGTTTACAAGCTGGTTTAGATACACTTGTCTTCCAATTATATAATCAACCTGATATCTTTCACTGTACGCAGATCTCTTCCGCTTGTACAGACATCTTTCATGATTCTTAAACAAAGTGTCAGCGATGATTAAAGTATGCTCTATGCAAAATCCTATGGTTTCAGCTTCCCCTTTAGTTCCTTTCCACTGTTCTCGTGCTATTTTTACTTTTCTTATTTATCCTATTCCCGAGTTCCCGTCTCACAATAAAATTTTCATGTTTCTTAACTATCCGATTAACTTCCCTGACCTCATGTAAATATTCCTTCAATTGCTTCTTCATCTGAGGAGCTAGCTGGCATACACTCTCGTCCTGCTGTAGTGGGTTTTCACTTCACATCGATCTTGGCTGCGATAATTCTTCCACTATGCTGTTAATAGTGCCTTCCTATTTTTTGCGTGTTTTTGTGCTAATAACCCTGTACTGACCTAACGAGAGGTGCTGTCCTTCTTGCCACCGCCCTGCAGTAATTCCTGCTGCATGTAACTTCAACCTATTCAATTCCACTTTTAAAGCCTCTGATTCACCCACCCACTTAGGGGAACTAACATTCCGCGCTCCAGTACGTATGATGCCAGTTTTGTTTCTCACGATGATAACACCCTCCTGCTATGTCCTCACCCGGCGACCTCAGTGGGGAACCATTTTCCCTCCGGAAAATTTTAGCCAGGAAGATGCCTTAATCATTAAACCGTACAGAAGTGTTACATGCCCTCGAGAGAAAAAAACATCACGGATGTGGAAACCCGGATTGGAATTTGTTTCAGCGCGTGGGAGTGTAAGACAGATCAAACTGGGGGTCCTCAGTGTACCAGTCATTTAATGCATTGCACGGAGGTGATCCACATCTGATTCACCTCCTTTTTCGCTGGCAACCACACTGTTTGACAAGCTTTTCCTTTCTTCAACAGTTAACATACAAGTACAACGATGAAGGTGTTTTTCCGTTGTGACTGTTTTTGTGAAATATGAAAAATAAATGATTCTAAAGACAGCTAGCTTAAATGGAGGTTAAAGGAATAGGCATATACATCAGAAAAAAATTCCAGCCTTTGCAAATCCTAGTTAACGCAATTACATTAATTAAATATTTACAGGTAAAGCTGAAAAGCGATTCGAAGTTGTATTAAAAACAAATGCCAATTTTCGGATAGGTCGGACGAAGTACTACAGTTTTTACACAAACGTGTGGCACTTTTGCTAAGGATACTGAATTCAAACGAGTGTTGTGCAGTATCTAAGGAAAGGTAAATTCTTGGAAGAACCACAATGTTATTGGGTAAATTAAAATTATCATTTCAGATACCGTGCATCTGTTCACTTACCCACATCGTATGTTTGGTATGACATCTTGAAAGCCAAGGTAAGGCGCAAATAGATACTTATGCCGAATTTTTTTTTCTTTATATGTGACTAGAGTGTGACAGGAAACGAATAATAGTGGTATGACGTACACTCGATCGTGAGTTTTCACAGCAGTTTGTGAACACTTTGATGTAGGAACATTTTTGCATAATACAGAGTCGCGTAGGAAAGCTGATTATATGTAAGAAGTGGTCGTAGCTCTGAAACAGTACTGCTCGAATTTTAAAATTTACCACACTATTCGAGAAAATCTATGTTTCTCTCTTGGCTTTGGTTCCTTGCTCTGCGACGGCTTTCTACAGCTGTGCGCGTCGTTTTATCTTCAGCTCTGAAGAGCTTAGCAATTCAACCACCTAGTTAGCCGTTGAGGAAGTGTGAGAGCAGACTGCTCGGCAGTGTATGTTGTCTTCCTGCACGAGATATCTGTTGTTTATGCTGGTGAGTTATGACGCGCTAAGTGCAGATAGATCAAATTCCGGAAATATTGAAGTCTGCAGCTTTGAAGTGTTGCGTGCTAATCAGATTTGCTTCGTCATATTTATCGTTGTATTACGTTGTATTATGTTGTCAACTATGGTTTCTTAAATTCTTTTGTTGCAGACTGCAATGAATCTCTCTTCTATGTCGTAAAACCGCGTGGCATGTTAGTTTTTTATTCATACAGTGTAACGTTTTGTGAAGTATTCCAAAGTAGTGATGTAGTTCATATAAAATTCGGAACAAAATATGTATGCAAAATGAAGTTAAAGATCAAATTCTGTCATTTCAATACGTAGAGGCAAGTAATTTAACAATAAAAAGTTGCAATCAGGAGGGAATGTATATTTGGTAAATTAACTTGGTTAGATGATAGGTGTAAATCGCGAATTCGTAACACCGAAACATGAGCAATATGTTGTATTAAGCAAAGTGTTTAGTTCATGTGTACGTTGACCGAAATTTACTCTCAATGCATTCATTACAGTAAAGTGCAGACTAAAGTAATAAAAAGGGGTTTGATGTCAATTGTGATGGGCTGTAGGTAGCAACGAACGTGGGTAGATTCCTGTAATTATGAATTTCATTAGATTCAGACGTCACAAGAGTTTGGCCTCTGGGTGTACGTACGGAAAGCAATTTCAGATGTTGCCATCGTTGTAGTCAGGTCACAGAAATTCTGAAGAGACATTCGTGTAGTATATTCGTTTATAACATACACAAAATGAGCTTGTTGTCAACGTGACGCATCAGTATAATAGGTGTGAAGTCATATTACGTGGATGAGTGATGGGATGGCTTTTAATAGAGTGGTTCAAATGTGGATAGCGTCTGGGATGCTTGGTTTGTAATATGCTTTTTCATTTTCCTTTAAGATCGTTTAGTGGAGCGACGTCTAATGGGAAGAGAGGTTGAGGATAATGTTCAGTTTAAGGAAAAACGTTTGTTGTTTACCAGATGTCTACTTCAGGACGTAGTGATGTAGCTATGATAAGGCCTACACATACACAGGGTGAAGAAAAATTCGCGCAGCATAACTTCGCAGCGCGATTCCTCAGATACTGCCAGAAGAAAAATGTCTCAATAATTTCATCCTGCGCGTATTTCGGGAAGTAAATGGATGTTAAAGATTCAGTCTGGAAACACTGTGATAACAAGCATGGTAACTACCTCTGTTAGTAGATAGTACTGCTGTACAGTTGGTTCAGTGAACAGCGTTTTGGGGAGCGTGCAGGAGTTTCGATTCCGGGTGCGAGAATTTATTTCCTAACAATAGTCTGCGTGGTGCGGTATCTAGCGTCTTAATAGTCATTCAGTCTTGTACAAAAGGTTTGTGGTTACGTTCTATTGTTCGGTCTTCAGTCCAGAGACTAGCTTGATGCAGCTCTCCATGCTACCCTCTCCTTTGCAAGGTTCTGCGTCTCCCAGTACCTACTGCAACCTACATCCTTCTGAATCTTAGTGTATACATCTCTTGGTCTCCCTCTACGGTTTTTACTCTCCAAACTGCCCTCCAATACTAAATTGGTGAACCTTGATGCCTCAGAATATGCCCTACCAACCGAACCCTTCTTGTAGTCAAGTTGTGCCACAAATGTCTCTTCTCTCCAATTTTATTCAGTACCTCCTCATTAGTTCTGTGGTTTACCCATCTAATCTTCAGCATTCTTCTGTAGCACCACATTTCGAAAACTTCTATCCTCTTCTTGTCTATTTATCGTCCACGTTTCACTTCCATACATGGCTACACTCCACACAAATACTTTCAGAACAGACTTCGTGACACATCTATACTCAATGATAATAAATTTATCTTCTTCAGAAACGCTTACCTTGCCATTGCTAGTCTAAATTTCAGATCCCTTTACTTCGACCATCATCAGTTATTTTGCTCCTCAAATAGCAAAACTCACTACTTCAAGCGTCTCATTTCCTAATATAATTCCCACAGCATCAACTGATTTATTTCGACTATATTCCATTACCCTCGGTTTGCTTTTGTACATCTTGTCTCCTCCTTTCAAGACACTATTCATTCCGTTCAGCTGCTGTTCCAGGCCCTTTGCTGTCTCTGACAGAATTACGTCATTGGCAAACCTCAAAGTTTCCATTTTTTCTCCATGGATTTTAATTCACACTTCAAATTTTTCTTTTGTTTCCCTTACTGCTTGCTAAATGTACAGTTTGAATAACATCGGGGTAGGCTACAACCCTGTCTCACTTCCTTCCAAACCACAGCTTCCCTTTCAGCCCCTCGACTCTTATAACTGCCACATTGTTTCTGTACAAATTGTAAATAGCCTTTCGCTCCCTGTGTTTTACCCCTGCCACCTTCAGAATTAGACAGTGTATTCTGGTCAACATTGTCAAAAGCATTCTTGAAGTCTAAAAATGCTAGAAACGTAGGTTTGCCTTTCCTTTATCTATTTTCCAAGATAAATCGTAGGGTCAGTATTGCATCACGTGTTCCAACATTTCTATGGAATCGAAACTGATCTTCCCCAAGGTCGGCTTCTACCAGTTTTTCCATTCGTCTGTAAAGAATTCGTGTTAGTATTTTGCAGCCGTGGTTTATTAAATTGATAGTTCGGTAATTTTCACATCTGTCAACAAATGCTTTCTTTGGGATTGCAATTACTCTTCTTGAAGTCGGAGGGTATTTCGCCTGTCTCATTAATCTTAACTCACTGGATGGTAGAGATTTGTCAGGACTGGCTCTCCCAAGGCTGTCAGTAGTTCTAATGGAATGTTGTCTTCTCCTGTGGCCTTGTTTCGACTTAGGTTTCCATTGCTCTGTCAAACTCTTGACGCATTATCATATCTCCTATCTCCTATTTCATCTTCATCTACATTCTCTTCCATTTCCATAATACTGTACTCAAGAACATTGCCCTCTATATACTCCTTCCACCTTCCACCTTTCTCCTTTCCCTTCTTTGCTAAGAACTGGGTTTCCGTCTGAGCTCTTTATATTCATGCAAGTGGTTCTCTTTCCTTCAAAGGTATCTTTAATTTTCCTGTAGGCAGTATCTATCTTACCCCTAGTGATATGCACCTCTACATCCTTACATTTGTCATCTAGCCATCCCTGCTTAGCCATTTTGCACTTCTTGTCTATATTATTTTTGAGATGTTTTTATTTTTTGCCTGCTTTATTTACGGCATTTTTATATTTTCTCCTTTCATTAATTAAGTTCATTATCTCTTCTGCTACCCAAGGATTTCTATTAGCCCTCGTCTTTTTACCTGCTTGATCCTCTGATACCTTCATTACTTCATTCCTCAAAACTACCCATTCTTCTACTGTATTTCATTCCCTCATTCTTGTCAGTCGTTCCCTAATGCTCTCCCTGAAGCTCTCTACAACTTCTGGTTCTTTCAGTTTATCCAGCTCTCATCTCCTCAAATTTCCAACTTTTTTTCAGTTTCCTCAGTTTTAATCTACAGTTCATAACTAATAGATTGTGGTCAGAGTCCACATCTGCCCCTGGAAATGTCTTACAATTTTAAACCTGGTTCCTAAATCTGTCGTACTATTCATAATCTGATACCTTGTAGTGTCTCCAGGCTTCTTCCGTATATACAACCTTCTTTTATGATTCTTGAACCAAGTGTTAGCTATGATTAAGTTATGCTCTGTGCAAAATTCTACCAGGCGGCTTCCTGTTTCAATTCTTCCCCCAAATCCATATTCACCTATTACGTTTCCTTCTCTCCCTTTTCCTACTATCAAATTTCAGTCACCCATGACTATTAAATTTTCGTGTCCCTTCACTATCTAAATAATTTCTTTTATCTCATCATACATTTCATCAATTTCTTCATCTGCAAAACTAGTTGGCATGCAAACTTGTATTACTGTGGTAGGCCGCATGGGATTAGCCGAGCGGTCTAAGGCGCTGCAGTCATGGACTGTGCGGCTGGTCCCGTCGGATGTTCGAGTCCTTCCTCGGGTATGGGTGTGTGTGTTTGTTATTAGGATAATTTAGGTTAAGTAGTGTGTAAGCTTAGGGACTGATGACCTTAGCAGTTAAGTCCCATAAGATTTCGCACACATCTGAACTACTGTGGTAGGCGTGGGCTTCGTATCTGTTTGGCCACAATAATGCTTTCACTATGCTGTTTGTAGTAGCTTACCCGCACTCCTATTTTTTTTTAATTCATAATTAAACCTACCCCTGCATTACCCATTTTTGATTTTGTGTTTATAACCCTATAGTCACCTGACCAGAAGTTTTGTTCCTCCTGCCACTGAACTTCACTAATTCCCACTATGTCTAACTTTAACCTTTCCATTTCCCTTTTTAAATTTTCTAACCTACCTGCCCGATTAAGGAATCTGACATTCCATGCTCCGATTCGGAGAACGCCAGTTTTCTTTCTCCTGATAACGCCCTCCTGAGTAGGCCACGCCCGGAGATACGAATGGCGGACTATTCTACGTTCTACGAACACAATTTGGAAGTACAATCGTTTTTATCAGTCAGCGTTTAAAGAAGTGTTTTGCTCATCGCGGTCACGAATTGTTTCACACCATTACATCTACTAGATTCCAAGCCTGTTTTCTGTGTGGCCCCCTCAATGATCCTATCGAAATTTGTAAATCATATTGCTAGAGCTAACGGTGGATTAAGGCCCTAAAGAGATACAATGGACCTGAACGTCGGAAGAAGAATAATAGAGAGGGTGGGGGGGAGTGTTTACACACAAAACAAGTTTGGAATCTAATACACGTAGTGTGACGCTTAAGACGCTAGATGTCTTAATACGCAGACTACTTCCAGCAAATAAACCTCGTCCCAGGATCGAACCTTCTAACTCCTGCATGCTAACCCTTCGCGCTATCCACCAACTGCACAGTACTTCTGATATTTCCTGACAGAGGTAGTTGCCGTACACATGATTACACTGTTGCGAGATAGCCGATCTTCAACGTCCATTCATTGCCCTAAATATGTGCAGGACGAAATTTGTAACAGACGTTTTTCTATTGCTAGAAAGTGAGGAATCTTTTTGCGGTGTCACAATGAGCGAATTTTTCTTCACCCTGTATATTGCGCATTTCATAGTTAGTTGTCAATAATGAAACCCTTACTTTCCCATTATGGTTTGACGTATGAAGACATTACTAACATTTCCGATGCAACGAACTCCTGCGCCAGCGGAGATAGCGTTGGAATATCACATTTAAGTCTAACAAGCTTATTAGTGACTGCAGTCGCCTCAAGTCTCATGTCTCCACCTTGTTGACGCCATTGGTTTTTTGATAGTGTTTTCTTTCTTAATAGCACTGTCTCGATCTAGGTAAAGTTTCAGCAGACAAAAATGGGTAGAGTATCTTCAAAACGGGCATCGAAATTTTGTAAGTTGGAGCGCTGGTGCACTGATACATGACCAATGATTTCTATGTTCCCACTGCTTCATTATTTTACGCTTGTATTGTAGGTGTTTTAATGAATTATTTTAGACCACTAGCATAGTTTTTGGTGCCAGCATTGTTGATTTACTAACATTTTCGACGCCAATGGGCTATTCACTGTCTAGTCATGAAATTAATATGTATTCTGAATCGTTTTGTTGTGCGCAATATAAACCTCAGGAGAACGTAGGTGAGGGAATATTTAAATGCCAAATCCTATGACTGGTGTTGACAAAATAACTGTCGAAACACAGCCCTCCGTTCTTGCAAGGTAGAGGCTGCTTTGGTTTGGAGTTCCGTAAAAATCGTATAATATAAAGTTCAGTGCAACTTCTTTAACAGAATCAGAATAGTTTTATGAGTATACTTGGATCCAGAGACCAGCATTATTAGAAATAAACAATTTTTACAGCCTGCAGTTGCAAGGTAATTTTTACTCGTTTACCTAGGTTTCAATTCCAGTAATGGAATCTTCTTCAGAACAAAAAATTAAATTATTTTGAGAGCCAAACACTGGCCATGTCACAGATTTAAAATTAAAACAATAAAGACGCATAATCATAGGGTTATGTCTGTCAAAATTAAAATCATTAAGGCGAACGTAGACGAAGCTACGAAGAGTTTCTGTGCCGCTCACAGTTGGTCATTATTTCTGGCCGGCGTAGCTTCGTCTACGTTCGCCTTAATGGTTTTAATTTTTACAGACATAACCTTATGATTATGAGTATTTGTTTTAATTTTTAATCTGTGACATGGCCAGTGTTTGGCTCTCAAAATTTAATTTTTTGTTCTGAAGAAGATTTCATTACTGGAATCGAAACCTAGGTAAAAGATTAAAAATTACCTTGCAACTGAAGGCTGTAAAAATTATTTCTATACATATACGGTTGCTGACGTGCTGCATTATGTTAAAGATTGGTAAACCAGCATTATTCTCCATATACTTTTTGCCTCGATTGTTAAATGTAATTAAGTCGTATTTCGAGTGTTACGCCTGTCTCAGGTAATGACTGTTGCGATTTTAGGAATAGATTCTGCTGAATAATTTAATTACCTTACCAGGATGTGCCAATGCACATTCATTCCTGTTGTGGACAAAGTTCTAGTGTCATAGATATTTACATATTTCATGACATAAAGCAACGAAAATTGACGTTACACACAACCATTAATATTTAAACATAAAGTGACGAAGTGCGCCAAACATTTGTATGCGGGAGAATCAGAAAACGAAAGGTATTGCCGTTTACACAACGCAAGTCTGTACCCAGCACCAATAATCCACATTTAAACGAATTCGTATCAGTTCCTCACCGCGTCGCGGTAGTGCGATATAGACGAGCTCGTTAACACACCAATATAAAAACGCCAATGTGCTGTATATAGCGATAAAAAGTGCTTTGATGCCTTAAAAGCAGAAAATGGAAAGGATTTTCCCCTGCAAATTGAGTTTTCCCAAAATTAAGTGATTCTAGCACTCATTAATTTACAGTAGCAACCTTCCTTATTTTTCCCTACGATTGCAAGTAAAACACGTCGTTACATCATAGGCTATACAAATGAGTAGGTCTGCCACAGCTTTCCGCGATCGCTTGTGACGGTCGTAACCAACATGAAGTTAGAAGTTATAGTGTGGCTAAATAATCGTATCAATATATTTCGATGGTCAATGAGACACAGGTCGAAAATACTTCACACAAGTCTTGTCCATGCAGAAAATTTAATCGTTGTGACTGACGTTGCTAGTTACAGGTTTATGAGGTAGAAAAAGTGTTCCACATTTACTGCATCAGATTACGAATTAATGCACAATACTTCACCTGATGAGTGAGGTGTGCTATTTTGGCTCTTGTAGCTTAGTGCTACGGTACTGTATCATGTGTATTTCATTGGTGTGTTTCTGTGTGTGTGTGTGTTTCTGTGTGTGTGTGTTTCTGTGTGTGTGTGTTTCTGTGTGTGTGTGTTTCTGTGTGTGTGTGTGTTTCTGTGTGTGTGTGTGTTTCTGTGTGTGTGTGTGTTTCTGTGTGTGTGTGTGTTTCTGTGTGTGTGTGTGTTTCTGTGTGTGTGTGTGTTTCTGTGTGTGTGTGTGTGTGTTTCTGTGTGTGTGTGTGTGTGTTTCTGTGTGTGTGTGTGTTTCTGTGTGTGTGTGTGTTTCTGTGTGTGTGTGTGTTTCTGTGTGTGTGTGTGTTTCTGTGTGTGTGTGTGTTTCTGTGTGTGTGTGTGTTTCTGTGTGTGTGTGTGTTTCTGTGTGTGTGTGTGTTTCTGTGTGTGTGTGTGTTTCTGTGTGTGTGTGTGTTTCTGTGTGTGTGTGTGTTTCTGTGTGTGTGTGTGTTTCTGTGTGTGTGTGTGTTTCTGTGTGTGTGTGTGTTTCTGTGTGTGTGTGTGTTTCTGTGTGTGTGTGTGTTTCTGTGTGTGTGTGTGTTTCTGTGTGTGTGTGTTTCTGTGTGTGTGTGTTTCTGTGTGTGTGTGTTTCTGTGTGTGTGTGTTTCTGTGTGTGTGTGTTTCTGTGTGTGTGTGTTTCTGTGTGTGTGTGTTTCTGTGTGTGTGTGTGTGTGTTTCTCTGTGTGTGTGTGTGTGTGTGTGTTTCTCTGTGTGTGTGTGTGTGTGTGTGTTTCTCTGTGTGTGTGTGTGTGTGTGTGTTTCTCTGTGTGTGTGTGTGTGTGTGTGTTTCTCTGTGTGTGTGTGTGTGTGTGTGTTTCTCTGTGTGTGTGTGTGTGTGTGTGTGTTTCTCTGTGTGTGTGTGTGTGTGTGTGTGTTTCTCTGTGTGTGTGTGTGTGTGTGTGTGTTTCTCTGTGTGTGTGTGTGTGTGTGTGTGTGTGTGTTTCTCTGTGTGTGTGTGTGTGTGTGTGTGTGTTTCTCTGTGTGTGTGTGTGTGTGTGTTTCTCTGTGTGTGTGTGTGTGTGTGTGTGTGTGTGTTTCTCTGTGTGTGTGTGTGTGTTTCTCTGTGTGTGTGTGTGTGTGTGTTTCTCTGTGTGTGTGTGTGTGTGTGTTTCTCTGTGTGTGTGTGTGTGTGTGTTTCTCTGTGTGTGTGTGTGTGTGTGTTTCTCTGTGTGTGTGTGTGTGTGTGTTTCTCTGTGTGTGTGTGTGTGTGTGTTTCTCTGTGTGTGTGTGTGTGTGTGTTTCTCTGTGTGTGTGTGTGTGTGTGTTTCTCTGTGTGTGTGTGTGTGTGTGTGTGTGTGTGTTTCTCTGTGTGTGTGTGTGTGTGTGTGTGTGTTTCTCTGTGTGTGTGTGTGTGTGTGTGTGTGTTTCTCTGTGTGTGTGTGTGTGTGTGTGTGTGTGTGTGTTTCTCTGTGTGTGTGTTTCTCTGTGTGTGTGTGTTTCTCTGTGTGTGTGTGTTTCTCTGTGTGTGTGTGTTTCTCTGTGTGTGTGTGTTTCTCTGTGTGTGTGTGTTTCTCTGTGTGTGTGTTTCTCTGTGTGTGTGTTTCTCTGTGTGTGTGTTTCTCTGTGTGTGTGTGTGTGTGTGTGTGTGTTTCTCTGTGTGTGTGTGTGTGTGTGTGTGTGTGTGTGTTTCTCTGTGTGTGTGTGTGTGTGTGTGTGTGTGTGTGTGTTTCTCTGTGTGTGTGTGTGTGTGTGTGTGTGTGTGTGTGTGTGTTTCTCTGTGTGTGTGTGTGTGTGTGTGTGTGTGTGTGTGTGTGTTTCTCTGTGTGTGTGTGTGTGTGTGTGTGTGTGTGTGTGTGTGTGTGTGTGTGTGTGTGTGTTTCTCTGTGTGTGTGTGTGTGTGTGTGTGTGTGTGTGTGTTTCTCTGTGTGTGTGTGTGTGTGTGTGTGTGTGTGTGTGTGTGTGTGTGTGTTTCTCTGTGTGTGTGTGTGTGTGTGTGTGTGTGTGTGTGTGTTTCTCTGTGTGTGTGTGTGTGTGTGTGTGTGTGTGTGTGTGTTTCTCTGTGTGTGTGTGTGTGTGTTTCTCTGTGTGTGTGTGTGTGTGTGTGTGTGTGTGTGTGTGTGTGTGTGTTTCTCTCTGTGTGTGTGTGTGTGTGTGTGTGTTTCTCTGTGTGTGTGTGTGTGTGTGTGTTTCTCTCTGTGTGTGTGTGTGTGTGTGTGTGTGTTTTTCTCTGTGTGTGTTTTTCTCTGTGTGTGTGTTTCTCTGTGTGTGTGTTTCTCTGTGTGTGTGTTTCTCTGTGTGTGTGTTTCTCTCTGTGTGTGTGTTTCTCTGTGTGTGTGTTTCTCTGTGTGTGTGTGTGTGTGTGTGTGTGTGTGTGTGTGTTTCTCTGTGTGTGTGTGTGTGTGTGTGTGTGTGTGTGTGTGTTTCTCTGTGTGTGTGTGTGTGTGTGTGTTTCTCTGTGTGTGTGTGTGTGTGTCACTCAATAATTTGAAGACGTGTCTTCTTTCCAGAAAATTCTGCTGTGCTGCGCTCTCGAGGTAATTTACAAAATGGAATACTTGGGTGAAGACCTGCTGGATATGCTTAGATGTCAGGTGTGTTGGGAAACTCTGACACGCCCCATTTTCAGATGCAAGTTCGAGCACTTGCTGTGCCAACAGTGCTTTCAGAAAGTTACTCAGTGTCCCTCGTGCCGAGAACCACTGCAGGACAACTTGCGTTCTCTTTCCATGGAACGGCTGACGGATATTGTGCGCTCCCCTTGCATGTACAGAGAAGTTGGCTGCCCCGAAGTGCTCCTGCTGAAGACTAAGCGACACCACGAGGAGACGTGCACTTTCAGGCTGAGCAGTCCTGGGGCCGTGGAGCAGTACGTCGGGTGCGACCACAGAGACCAGCCGCCGGCGGCACCGGACGGAGTCTACAGGCTCACGGTGTCTTCCACAACCGTCTTAGAGTTCCAAGTGGCCCGCTCCGCGGTGCACGCTGCATCTGTCCCGACGACGTTCCTCACGTCACATTACTTGCACGTCGCCACGTGGCACAGGAATTGCGTGCTACAGAACCTCGCTACCGCTTCAAGGTGCGCCTGGATCCGGATGGACTTCCTACAGGGGACGCGTGATAGACTACAGCCAGCAGGCGCGGGAACTGGTGGCCTCATGGCGATTCCTCATTGTGAGGTCGTACAGGCCAGCGAACTCTCTCTTTCTGGAGCCAACAAAAAAACAGCCGTCTCTGATTCTAGTCAAATGTTACTGTTTTGTATGTTCCCTTGGCTATTTAATTCAAATAATTTTACTCATTATTAATCTTATTATTTACTTTATTATAAAAACTTAGTCTGCTGTAAACCTGACATTATTTGTAACGTTTTAATTTATTGAATAAACCTAAATTGAAATTCTTGCCTCGTAGCCGTAGAGCTTCAGCGTACTGACATCATTTGCTAAAACACGTTAGAGCACAGAAACGTAAGTACTACCCTCTTAACTCATTAACGCTGGCGATAACTGTCTTCACGTGGGACAGAATCGTTAGCGCTACCTACGTCTTTTGTACAGAGAAACGCGAACATAAGTAGGACATGGTACTAGACGCAACGAATTGAAATAAGTTGTCCCTTTCCTTTGGATCCTGAAACTGTATCGGCACAGGAAATATAAGTACCTGTATTGCTTGAGTTCAGTTTCAGCTTACAAATAATTCGGGGTTGAAAGTACCGCTAAAGTCGTAAGGTTCTTACAACACCCGATCGGGTTTAGGTTCTTACATTTCTATCTTCAGATGTCGCAGCTTCGTGCTAGGACCCCGAGAGCAACGGTGGACGCGTACAAGTCGTGGTCTGCCACCAAAGTACGCAGAGTAAACCAGTCGTGTGTTAAGTAACTCTGGCATAATACTCTGTTGCGGATGTACCTCATACAGGGTTGTTTGTTACAAATAATTGTATATTCACATGATACATATAAGCTTTGCGTACCATAGTGAGTTAAATTTTACAAAATCTGAGTTTTCAATACTAGTAGACACGTATGCTCTCCCGTACATTCCATTATGTAGGGTTGTGCCCTACAGCTCGTAAGTATTTAAAGCCATTATTACAATCAGCTTAAATTATTCTCTGAATCTTGAGGCATTCTAAACAATTTCCAAGGTGATTTTAAACCTGTGGCAATAGATGTCACTACTACACAAGTGATGAATTTCGTCATTTGACTCCACGTTTTCAGTATCATCTGTTCCAAATAACTTTAGATGGTACATGACAATTTGTTGATTATAACAGATTGTAATACACTACTCACTAGCATGTCTGTGCTGTTTAAATAAGACGTTTTTATGGTTACTTACCGCAAGATAAACACGAAAGCCTTAGATCACTTTGTCCCTCTCTGAAGAGCCATTTTTCTCCCGTTGAAATTTGTGAATTACTGATGTCTGCTGGCCATTGGCGGCGAAACAAATATAAGCTAAGTCAGTACACAAAAATATATCGCAATTTGTCACATGCTGATAGTTGTAGACTTACCAAAATTTATAGATGACTTACCTATACAAATAATCTTGAACAAAACGTAGACTCCTTCGCGTCCTTGACCTGTTGTTTAAAATAAAAGAACGCTTCTCCACAAGTGACAAATAGACTGGCTGTTACTTTTCTTTTCGACTATGGTTCCATTTTTGGTTGCATTTTGTCATCAATGGCCAATCTTAACATAAAAGAGAAATATTGTTATTACGAAGATCAATTTAAGATAAATGTTTATTATTAATCTGTTGAAATACACGATCAGAAAATATAAGGAATTGAACTTCCAGAAGCTGGGGTTAAATCCTAAAACCGAAAAACTTCGGCATTACCCTTCGCCTTGTAGTGGAGGTAGGCTACCACTGGTCTATGGAGAACGTAGACTTGCTGGTCATTCAATCACATAGTCTCCGTTCTTAAAGGAAAATATTTGTTGCAATAAAACTCGTCCCTTCAACCTGGTATTGAATTGTAGTTGACCGAAAATGAGATTTTTGCACTTGTGTGGCTATAGTAGACAATCGTTGCACTGTATGTTTGTGTGTTCTAACGTAACACACTTCGGAGGATGCTATAGGAACGTAGAAGGTACTTTCTATAAACATACTACATAAGGAATTGAGATAAGAGGTTTATTTCCGTGTACTGTAATCTGTACATCTGTCTTCTGGTGGATTGTTACTATTATATCCTACATGTATTAAGAGTAACACAAACAGCCGGGTTTACTGTTACTACTCACAAACAAACAAAACGGCTCTGAGCACTATGGGACTTTACTTCTGAGGTGATCCGTCCCCTAGAACTTAGAACTACTTAAACGTAACTAACCCACTGACATCACACAGATCCATGCCCGAGGCAGGATTCGAACCTGCGACCGTAGCGGTCGCGTGGTTCTAGACTGTAGCGCATAAAACCGCTCGGCCACTCTGGCCGGCCACAAACAACCGGTTCCAGTTTTAATGTACAACATCTTCAGGACCTATGATTCTGGTGACAAGTGAAAAATACAGCCGTATCAGTATATTTCACTGTCGGCATAGTTCATAGCTCGCCGATTACGTAGTTGCTTTAATGTTTTTGGAACTCAAGAAATAGGGAAATTCCAGTGAAATACACAAACGTACCTGACACCATACTGTAAGGAATTTACGAACAGGACTACCACCCTACCATTGGCGATGTTCTGCGTTAATAAATGAAAAATATGTTGACACTTCAGTAGGTGGTAAGCGCAGCATCAATATAGACAGTAGGTACATATTCCATGTACTGAGAATATGACCCGTTCTACTTCAGTAATTGCAGTGCTCTGAGGTGGTAAGGTCTTTTAAGACATTTTAGTCGCTCAAAACTATTGAAGCCAGCCGCCGTTGAAACATTGATATAACAGCACATTGAAAATGCTTTTAAAGTCGCGTTTACTAGACTGTAGAATACTCGCAACTGCATTGATGAGGCGCACATTCTTCTCAGCAGCGAATTATACTTTGCCTGGGTAACATGAGGACGAGCTGCAGGAACAGGAGATCATAACGACCACGTGTTCGGCTGTACAATGCTTGTATACTAAGGTACCCTCTACGCTAAAAAGATGAACCAGAAGGAATTATGCAAATAGTACGGAAATTGGCTGACATATACTTACACAAAAAATAACAATTATAGAAAATTGGATGATCTATTCAAGAGGAAGAGTTTCAGAAACTGAGCATGTCAATAACGCGTTGGTCCACTTCAGGCCCTTACGGAAGCTGTTACTCGGCTTGGCATTAATTGATAGTTATTGGATGGCCTCCTCAGAGACAGCTAGCGAAATTCTGTTCCACTGGTGCGTTAGATAGCCAGAATGCCGCGATGGCTGGAGGGCCTGCCCATAATGCTCCAGACGTTCTCAATTCGGGAGAGTGCCGGTGACATTGCTGCCCTAGGTAGGATTTGGGAAGCATGGAAACAAACAGTTCACAGACGGGAATTATCGTGCTGAAATGTAAGCCCAGGACGGCTTGCCATGAAGGGCAACAAAACGCTGAGTAGACAAGCGTTGTGCCGTACTGTTAGGATGCCACGGCTAACATCGGAAGGGGTTCTGCTGTGAAACGAAATGGCATCTCAGATCATCACTCTTGGTTGTCAGGCAGTATGGCAGGCTACAGCCAGGTTGGTATCCCACCGTTCCCTGGGGCGTCGTCGGTTCTCAGTTCGAAGCGGGACTTGACACTGAACTCAGTTCTGCTACAGTCAGTGAGATTCCAGGCCGAAGATTTGACGGTCAGAAGACGTCCCAGACAGCGATGCGATACCAGCCTGACTGTTGCTCGCCTTACGGCCGGACAACCAGGAGTGACGGTCTTGGGTGTCGTTTCGTAGAAGGACCGCTTTCTGTCATCCGTGGCACCTTAACAGTGCAGCCATACTTCGCGCTGTTCTAAGCCACATTCTGTTGCCCTTCGTTTCGAGCTGACCAGGATTACATCTCAGCAAGATAATGCCCTCCCACACACCAGTTTCTACTAGAGGAGTCGTTTGCGAACTAATGGGTCCAAAGGAACGGTTCACCAAGATGAATGGAATGAGCGAGGTACGAATTCTAAGGAACGGTCTTTCATAGTTCACTCCGGTCACAGATTTCCACTTAAAGCTTCCGGGAATTGGAAACGGTCGGTCTTGTTCCAGCCCGTCTCGGTCTCGTTCCAGCCCGTCTCGGTCTCGTTCCAGCCCGTCTCGGTCTCGTTCCAGCCCGTCTCGGTCTCGTTCCAGCCCGTCTCGGTCTCGTTCCAGCCCGTCTCGGTCTCGTTCCAGCCCGTCTCGGTCTCGTTCCAGCCCGTCTCGGTCTCGTTCCAGCCCGTCTCGGTCTCGTTCCAGCCCGTCTCGGTCTCGTTCCAGCCCGTCTCGGTCTCGTTCCAGCCCGTCTCGGTCTCGTTCCAGCCCGTCTCGGTCTCGTTCCAGCCCGTCTCGGTCTCGTTCCAGCCCGTCTCGGTCTCGTTCCAGCCCGTCTCGGTCTCGTTCCAGCCCGTCTCGGTCTCGTTCCAGCCCGTCTCGGTCTCGTTCCAGCCCGTCTCGGTCTCGTTCCAGCCCGTCTCGGTCTCGTTCCAGCCCGTCTCGGTCTCGTTCCAGCCCGTCTCGGTCTCGTTCCAGCCCGTCTCGGTCTCGTTCCAGCCCGTCTCGGTCTCGTTCCAGCCCGTCTCGGTCTCGTTCCAGCCCGTCTCGGTCTCGTTCCAGCCCGTCTCGGTCTCGTTCCAGCCCGTCTCGGTCTCGTTCCAGCCCGTCTCGGTCTCGTTCCAGCCCGTCTCGGTCTCGTTCCAGCCCGTCTCGGTCTCGTTCCAGCCCGTCTCGGTCTCGTTCCAGCCCGTCTCGGTCTCGTTCCAGCCCGTCTCGGTCTCGTTCCAGCCCGTCTCGGTCTCGGTCTCGTCTCGTTCCAGCGGCTACTCATCGCAGTTCCACTGCCAACACTCATACTTCGGTATCGAGTTCTTATTAGTTTCGTTCACTTCCCCTTGTAGATCTGTTTCAAACCTTTTTTTGAACTCTGAACTTCTGGTTCTTTTCATATTCTATTCAGCGTCCATGACCGGTAATTAAAATGTATTTTATAATTACGTAAATTGCATAAACATTAAGTGGTATGTAATACATTAATCTTTTCAGTCAACAAAACGACGTATCAGCTTACCTCACTATCTCTATAAACAGCAGATGAAATACTTAAATAAAGGCAAGATTTTTTGCTATCACCCATGCAAACGACGTCGGCACGGCACACACGAGTGGCCATTTTCCGTCTTTTATTTTTTGATGCAAGGTAAAAGAGCATGTTCGTTGTTACGGAAGGCATACCAGCTTACAACCGAACGAAGCCCTCGATTGGTAATAGATTGTATGTCAAATTTTGTAAAGAAAATACGATAACTACTTTATTATTTTAGTGGTTCACGGTGGGGCACGAAAAATCGGCCCCGAGTAGTAGATTGTTCATTGTCACTTACCAATCGCCATCCATTGTTTCGAAGTTGTTTGCATTAGCTGATTTATTTCTTCACTGCATAATTATATGTTTATCTACTCTGCTCGTAGCGGTCAACAAATGGTGCGTAACTGGCGAGCAGTGAGTACTCGGGGCCGGTTATCGTGCGCCACCTTATATTATTTCACTGTGGTCCCCACATAACGCTACAGTTGGCTCAAAGAGATGTTTTGCACAATCACGAAAATTAAAAGTGTGAGAGAACTGTCATGAATAAAAACTCTGTACTCCAGCGGGAGGCAAGTGCCCCCTCTTGGCGCCTTCCATCTTCACTCACCTACGCTACTAATTGTCAGTTTCTTAAAGAACCATATAACAAGCACAATGAACGGTGAAAGAGTAAAAATGAACGGTTCCCAAAAAAGAGCGATCACCAGTGAACTAGTTCCCAAAGATGAACGACTTTGCCCATCTCTAGTTTCTGCCTTTTAAAACCAAACGACGGCCAGCAAGGTCACGTATCTCTCCCCTGTTATGAACGTTTGCAACATTATGGGCACGGCCCTCCAACCAGCTCTGGGTTTTGACGATCTAACGAGCTAATTGGAATAATTCGGCACGATATCCTTCATTGGCGACAAACCGATGTAGAGTACACACCGGATGTATGTAGTCCACTAAGAGTAGTGTTAAATGTGTTCTACGATACACTGTGGAAGGAATGTAAGTAGTCTTTTGGAGCTGAACATGGTGTAAATGTTCAGCCAAAACTAATAGATTGAAATAAATTACGCTGATACGGCTGTCATAGATCTCACGAAATTACTACTTCGAGAAGGCAGAGCTAACACAAAGACTTTCCGACAATCATTCTTCCCACGCGCCATTCTCTAGTGGAACAGGGAAAGGGAGAGCAATAAATGGTTCCAGAAGTAACCTCCGCCACACACCAGAAGGTGGCTTGAGGAGTTTGACGTAGATTTTTGCCTTTAAAATTTTAGTTCGATCTGCCAAACATCTGTAAACATCAAAACCATTAAGTTGTGAAGTAGTGAGGTAGATAATACAGGCAATTCTTGATTGCAAGAATCTGAATTGCTTATTGCTACCACATTTTAAAAATAGAAAAACTCAAGCATTATTAGGATTTTATGTTATTGATGGGCAGCTGCAGGCTGTTACCTACACCGAAGAACAGCCTTGCGAAGAATTCTAGCTGAGAACTTTTCAACAAAGTAATAAGCAACTGACTCCGAAACCTGATATCGAAAAGTGTAATGACCATTTTTATGACTAGAAAGTAACAGTGCGCCATCATTCCTTGACGTGCGGGTCGACAGACAGCATATGCTCAAATCGGATCACTTTTCCAGGATACCTCGAAGACGTAGCATTTAGTAGAGTCCTACACTAACTATAAAGTAATGTCTCCAGCGCCGCAGGTGCATATACGTGGGACCACACACCAGCCAGGTTTGTAGCTTTTTCTAATTTTTACTGTACACGAAGTTCTGAACTCTAATAACAATCCTCCAAAAAATTTGAAGAGCGTGTTTAATACCCTAAAGCTGATTTTTCGACAGGCACGTTAGCTGGGTGGGAGAATGACTGCTACGAGGGTGGCCCAGGATCGGTTATTCGCCGAGGTAAATTTTAAACAAAGATGCGTGTTCCACGAGCTTTTATGAAGCGTGAAATACATAAAAATGGAAAACTTTAGTTTGCACCGATGTATTCTTTATTTAAACAAACTTCAATGCCGTTCATAAAAGTCGGTAATTATAAATTTTGTATTTGCAGTGAAAACTGAATTTTTGTGTAACTGTAGACAGGTGTGAATTTTTCATGAGAACCACAATGAGATATGTGATAATTAGTATCTATTTTATGAATTCTATACTTAACTGGTAGAGGTATTTGAACTGAACGAAAAAATGACCGAAACGGCACTCCAACCAGCGATCCTGTGATTACGAATATCCAGCGTTAAAGATAACCTGTTTTCATATTCGTTTATTGTTTGCTTCACGGAAATGGTCGTAGAACATGCACCCTCGTTTCAAAAGTTGCATCGGCGTAGTATGGAACCCACACCGTCTTACGGAGCAGGCAATTTTTGTGGCGCAGTCACACTGGCTGTCGAAAGCTCGGCTTAACTTTAGGGTGTTAAGGGTGCTCGAAAAAACTTCAAAATCTGTTTTGTTGGAAATTTTTCGTAGTTGCATTAAACTGCTTTGGTATTTTGATATTTGAGTTTTGAAATTCACATGCCATAAATATAACAATACAAAAATCAGATTGTTGTTGTTCTTGTGGGTACGGCGCCGTTCACTTTAATCACCCTGATAAGGAGATCTCACTTACCGTGAGGCCATTTCATAGGGTGGCCTACGGCTGTGTGTATGAGAAGGACTTTGAGGTTTGATTTTATTGAGGTTATAAACATTTAATTTATAACATGCTGCTACACAAGCAGCTCCAACTCTAATACAATCCTAACAGTACAACGCGCGATAACAGTACTGATAAGGATAAATCGCATAACCTAAGTCGCCTAACCTATATATTTTTGTGCAACACGAGCCTAGTAATACTAGAGCTCGTGTTGTTGCACTGTCGGCTGCTGCTGCTGCTGCTGCTGCTGCAAGATTGACTCTAACGCGCGAGCAGCGCGGCGGGCCAGTCCTAATCAGCTCTTATATTGCGCAACCGGAAGTAGCAAAACCTTATTTTCTGCAACACGAGCTAAGTAAATATATAGGACGCTGTAGCACAGGCAGTGAAAAATTCTAAGTCCCAATCAAGGTCACGCGCTGCTCGACGCGTAACACATATCTAAGACGTACTTAACTGACAGTCCCATAGCACCCCCAATAGCAGAGAATGAGAGCTGTATTTGGGCAGCGCAGCTGATTTTTTAGGGCCAGTTTCATTTAATGAAAATGCAATGAAAAAGTAATACATGGACAAAAGGAAACATGGTCCGTAGTAGGCTGCAATGTGCACAATCTTCGTTTAAATCGTCGGTAAGCTAGTTTCGACGACTTGTCATTTTCAAGTACATGTGCAATGTTACGTATTACACGTTGTCATGTTAATGTGAATCCATTCGCAATGTAAAGTCGAAATATGTCTATTTTTTACGTGTAGCGAAAAATAATTTGACGGTCACGACATGTAATATTATACACTCACCTGAAAATGACAAGTCGAAAGCAGCTAATCGCACGATTTCAATAAAGATAGTCTAGACTGCAGCCTACTGCGGACCATGTTTTCAATTATTAAGTATTTGTATGTTGTGGATTCCAACAAAAACAAAATTTCAAGCAATATATTCAAACACCCATTCCCCAGAAAATATTCCTCGTGAGGAAGGCCGCTGCAGCGTGGCCGAAACGTCGATTATTTTGTTACTTCGGCATTTTAATTATTTTGTAAGATGACGCAGCACTACACTCAAAATGATTTTTGAATACAGTAAATACTGTAGGACGACGAAGAAAGATAAAAATTTGATGCACAGAGTGAAACCAGTACCTCTTTCCCAGAGATGCTCTGATACGAGTCACTGTGAGTACCGATGCCTCACCAGGCCGCGGAGTTCCGTCCTTCGCACGAGGAGCTCACCTCAGGAGAGTCCCCTGAGTGGACAGTCGGTTTGCGCAGCCGCCCTCCGCCAGCGAATCAGCAGGAAAAGCGCAAACAGCAGGGACCCCGGAGGACCACCGGCGTAAATGAGGAACAGCCGGCGGGTAGAGACCATCAGCGTAGGCGACTCACCTGTATCCGCCACACCCTACTTAGTATCGTTTATGAAGCTGGATTTGAAATCTACTAATACCAGTACTGTTGGCACCTGTTTTGATCAGAACCAAGGTAGAATCTTCCTACTCGTCAGTCAGAGGTCTGAAGATACGTAGCAAAACGCTGAAACTGGTAGCCAAATAAAGTATTTGGAAACTAGGCGAGTGAAAATTGTTTAATTTGACATCCTGAGTTGAACGACTCATTTTACTTTCACGTTCTGAAAAATTCTAAGGTTTTTTTTTTTACACAAAAATATTTAGATGTATGGTAGTAATTCCTACCCATAACCTTTGACACATCACTATAATAGAAATTATCCTACGGAATAGAGTTGACAAGGAGAAACTTTCTTAGTTCGTTATCAAATTTTATCACTGGTAAGTGATCAAAAATTTTATGCTCCAGCATTTTGCATCCCTTTTTGTGCTAAAGACAACATTAATGTGCAATAATGAGTCATTTTTCCTTCTAGTATTGTAATGACGTAAATTATCGTTCCTTTGGAGCTGTAGTGGATCATTTACAACAAATTTGATGAGGGAATAAATATACTGCGAAGCAGTAGTCAGGATGCCCAACTCCTTAAACAGATGTTTATAAGATGATCGTGGATAAGCACTGCATAATATTCTTACAACACATATTAGCGCAGAGAAGACTTTTTCTTAAAAATGAGCTGCCCCTGAACATTATTTAGCATGATGTTATTGACTGAAAATATGCAAACTATATCAACTTACTAATTTGCCTCACCACAAAACTTTCAGTGATTCTAGGCGCAAATGTGCCTAAACTAAGTTGCTTTAAGAGTTGCAAAATGTTTCCAGTTAACATTCTCATCAATATGACCGCTAAGAATTTTGAAGTTTACATCCTCTTTTTATTAAGTTATCATGCGTTTTACTTGCCATAGGTCTAATCTTAGAACTGAGTACCTTGTATTTTTTTTTTTGTTATTTTTTTAATTGAGGGGTATCATTGACAGGAAACCAGTCAATGATAATGTTAACAACTTTGTTTACCATTTGTTCTGCTTCTACACGTATTCTTGGATTGATTGCAATACTAGTGTCATCTAAGAAAATAACTAATTCTGGTTATTTTGTACAATACACGGATGATGGTTTACATATATGAGAAACACTAATAGACCTAATATTATATTTTAGAGTGTGTCATGGTTCAAATGGCTCTGAGCACTATGGGACTTAACATCTGAGGTCATCAGTCCCCTAGAACTTAGAACTACTTAAACCTAACTAACCTAAGGACGTCACACACATCCATGCCCGAGGCAGGATTCGAACCTGCGACCGTAGCGATCGTGCAGCTCCAGACTGAAGCGCCTAGAACCGCTCGGCCACCCCAGCCGGCTCTCCCCAGTCAGAATTATGGCCCTGGACTATATTGCTCGAATTTCTATGTGCAGCTTTCTGCCTTCTTTTGCTAGCTACGACATTAGCCATTGGTTGGATATACCATGAGTACCATAAAACGTCAATTTACCTGGGAGAATACTGTGATTGACGCAGCCAAATGCTTTAGAGAGGTCGTAGAAAATAACAACCGGTGCTGTTTTATTGTTTAATGGTTTTAAAATATGGTGAGTGAACGTGTAAATGGCATTCTCAGTAAATCAACTCGTATGAGATATTATTGTTGCTAAGGTGAGATACTGTACTAGAATGCATAGTCTTCTCAAGAAATTTTGGAGAATGTCAGCAGTGAAACAGGCCGATAGTTATTAACCTCTTATCACCTTAAAGAGGGAAATTTCAGTCTTCATGGGAACAAAACTTTAGTACTGTATTGGAAACACTATCAAAACCGGCTGAGCTTTGCTTTTTGAGAGAACGTATAATTTTCTTAATTTCAGAAGTTGGTGATAAGCTCATATAATCGTACAAATCTTCCCAATCTCTTGGAAAACCATTTTTTAAAGAAAACAATAGGCTCAAAAGTAAAATTATGTATTTCTGGAGGTGAGGTGATGGTATATTGTTGCTATATGATGGGACTAAAGAGGAGAGTGAAGAACTGCTAACATTGTCCAGTTGTTTCCACAAAAATGTACAGTAGAGCACTAATTTACCATGATCTTAAGGAACCGTCAAACGCAGAATATTTATTGCGTAATACTGACTATTGAGCAATATTGTTGACAGTCTGAGAGCGGTGTTGAGTGTTTGCGCAATATTCTTATACTGAAGGAAAATTCAGGGCTTTAAAAATATTTATGCTGGCTCTGTATAATAAGCAATATATCGTACCGTGTAAGGGAAGCATTGCGTAATAAACAGCAGTTCGTGCCGAGATCGAGATAACCTCAATTCACAGCGAACGAATTTCCTCAAAGAACTGAAAAAATATTAGGGAGCGTCCTGGAGAATGTATATTTAAGCACCATGTGGTACTCTAAGAAATGACATTTCTCTCTGTTTAGGAAACGCAAGGTGAGTCGTTGTGCAGAACAGCAGAGGAAACTGACGACAATGTCATGACAGTAAGCAGAACTGTTTTACTTGAAGTAATTTTCAAAACTGGCAAATAAGATTAGGTTTATCTTCCAATGAGAATATATATATGGATGGTGATACCGATATCGATTTGAAATTTGTCATGTCACTTGGAGGTGTAAAAAGATTTCAGTTTTTAAATCAATTCGATCAAAAGAAACTGCTATTTGGATCACATAGTTTCATACTTGCAAACTCGCTCAACAAGACCTATAGCTGGGCTATCTATATACATAATACAGTTTATACGCCACTCTGAGCGCGAATTCTACTCGCACCTGTTTAAAGTACGTTTTCTTACAATAGATGTCATACCGAGGATATACATCAAGTGAATTTTGAATCATACTCGGTAAATAATTGCTTTATTTCGTTTGCAGCAGTTGTTACAGTAAAGCAATGCATAGAAAGCTGCAAGTGCACTCGATAAATTACAGTGTTGACTTGTTTAATTTCTAATTAGTTCTTGCTGTTTATGGATCTATGCTTCAGTGAATGAGCCCTTGGTCCTTTCAGATTTAGCTTTCGAGACATATTTCGTCCGTTCTACATAATCTATGCTAGTGCTTTGCAAGATCATCAACTAAATCCCTCCATTATATGAGAGCTCCATATCGCCGAATGCCGACACAGACTTCTAACTTACTCGTCCCAAGAATAAAAATTGCACGACAATATTGTGCCTTTCTCGGCCTCTCACTTCCGTTCAATATACCGACCAATATTATTGCTCAATAAATATTGTGTGTGTGTGTGAGCCCCATCAGAACCACGAACCTGCCAACGAAAACATAAGTTCCACATAGGAAACAAATATACACAGAAATAATAGACAACACACTATGGCATTCCGTGACAAACAATCATGCAGCATTTATGGGCATATTACACACGCTTGACCTAACAGACAGAGTAAACAATGGTTACACAAAAATAATTGATGATTTAGACAGGTAAGTACACGAAATGAGACAGCAAATTGCCACACTTTCTACAACATAAAGATTCCCAAAAATTCAACGACAGTGGAGTGTACAAAGTATTATGCCGCAGTTGTCCTGCTTGTAACGTGGGGGAAAGGGGCAGAAATTTGAAAAAAATGGTTCAAATGCTCTACATACTCACCGTTAAATGCGACACATTGCTTTTTCTAATGATTGGATGACTTGCCGGAGATCTCAGTTGTAGAGGCTCGTGTTTTGGTAGTTCAGGAAGCTTTGCACGTCGAAAATCACCTCGTTGTCATTCTAAAGCAGATCACGTAATTGCTCAAACGTGAGAGAAGAGAGAAAGCAGAAGTGGGTGCCGTATCACGAGAACACTGGGGCCCAGACACTATTTGGCAGCACAAAGAAGCGGTCTGTATATACTTGTCCTGTGCAGTGTGAACTGGGGCATTGCGGTGTAGCAAAAACGCTCTCTTGGATAGCTAATAGTTTTCCTTGCCGCTTCTTCTTCACCGCCTTCTGTAAACTCGTCAGGTGATTTTGCTATAATGCTTCTTCCACCAAGAAAGAATAAAACAGAGGCTATCTTCATAAATGTTGACGGAAACGAGTGAAAAATTAGTTGTTGTTGTTGTTGTGGTCTTCAGTTCGGAGACTGGTTTGATGCAGCTCTCCATGCTACTCTATCCTGTGCAAGCTTCTTCATCTCCCAGTACCTACTGCAACCTACATCCTTCTGAATCTGCTTAGTGTATTCATCTCTTGGTCTCCCCCTATGATTTTTACCCTCCACGCTGCCCTCCAATACTAAATTGGTGATCCCTTGATGCCTCAGAACATGTCCTACCAACCGATCCCTTCTTCTGGTCAAGTTGTGCCACAAACTTCTCTTCTCCCCAATCCTATTCAATACTTCATCATTAGTTATGTGATCTACCCATCTAATCTTCAGCATTCTTCTGTAGCACCACATTTCAAAAGCTTCTATTCTCTTCTTGTCCAAACTATTTACCGTCCATGTTTCACTTCCATACATGGCTACACTCCATACAAATACTTTCAGAAATAACTTCCTGACACTTAAATCTATACTCGATGTTAACAAATTTCTCTTCTTCAGAAACGCTTTCCTTGCCACTGCCAGTCTACATTTTATATCCTCTCTACTTCGTCCATCATCAGTTATTTTGCTCCCCAAATAGCAAAACTCCTTTACTACTTTAAGTGTCTCATTTCCTAATCTAATCCCCTCAGCATCACCCGACTTAACTCGACTACATTCCATTATCCTCGTTTTGCTTTTGTTGATGTTCATCTTATATCCTCCCTTCAAGACACCATCCATTCCGTTCAACTGCTCTTCCAACTCCTTTGCTGTCTCTGATAGAATTACAATGTCATCGGCGAACCTCAAAGTTTTTATTTCTTCTCCATGGATTTTAATACCTACTCCAAATTTTTCTTTTGTTTCCTTCACTGCTTGCTCAATATACAGATTGAATAACATCGGGGAGAGGCTACAACCCTGCCTTACTCCCTTCCCAACCACTGCTTCCCTTTCATGTCCCTCAACTCTTATAACTGCCATCTGGTTTCTGTACAAGTTGTAAATAGCCTTTCGCTCCCTGTATTTTACCCCTGCCAACTTTAGAATTTGAAAGAGAGTATTCCAGTCAACATTGTCAAAAGCTTTCTCTAAGTCTACAAATGCTAGAAACGTAGGTTTGCCTTTCCTTAATCTTTCTTCTAAGATAAGTCGTAAGGTCAGTATTGCCTCACGTGTTCCAGTATTTCTACGGAATCCAAACTGATCTTCCCCGAGGTCGGCTTCTACTAGTTTTTCCATTCGTCTGTAAAGAATTCGTGTTAGTACTTTGCAGCTGTGGCTTATTAAACTGATGGTTCGGTAATTTTCACATCTGTCAACACCTGCTTTCTTTGGGATTGGAATTATTATATTCTTCTTGAAGTCTGAGGGTATTTCGCCTGTTTCGTACATCTTGCTCACCAGATGGTAGAGTTTTGTCAGGACTGGCTCTCCCAAGGCCGTCAGTAGTTCCAATGGAATTTTGTTTACTCCGGGGGCCTTGTTTCGACTCAGGTCCTTCAGTGCTCTGTCAAACTCTTCACGCAGTATCGTATCTCCCATTTCATCTTCATCTACATCCTCTTCCATTTCCATAATATCGTCCTCAAGTGCATCGCCCTTGTATAGACCCTCTATATACTCCTTACACCTTTCTGCTTTCCCTTCTTTGCTTAGAACTGCGTTTCCATCTGAGCTCTTGATGTTCATACATGTGGTTCTCTTATCTCCAAAGGTCTCTTTAATTTTCCTGTAGGCAGTATCTATCTTACCCCTAGTGAGATAAGCCTCTATATCCTTACATTTGTCCTCTAGCCATCCCTGCTTAGCCATTTTGCACTTCCTGTCGATCTCATTTTTGAGACGTTTGTATTCCTTTTAGCCTGCTTCATTTACTGCATTTTTATATTTTCTCCTTTCATCAATTAAATTCAATATTTCTTCTGTTACCCAAGGATTTCTACTAACCCTCTTCTTTTTACCTACTTGATCGTCTGCTGCCTTCACTACTTCATCCCTCAGAGCTACCCATTCTTCTTCTACTGTATTTCTTTCCCCCATTCCTTTCAATTGTTCCCTTATGCTCTCCCTGAAGCTCTGTACAACCTTTGGTTCTTTCAGTTTATCCAGGTCCCATCTCCTTAAATTCCCACCTTTTTGCAGTTTCTTCAGTTTTAATCTACAGGTCATAACCAACAGATTGTGGTCAGAATCCACATCTGCCCCTGGAAATGTCTTACAATTTAAAACCTGGTTCCTAAATCTCTGTCTTACCATTATATAATCTATCTGATACCTTTTAGTATCTCCAGGGTTCTTCCATGTATACAACCTTCTATCATGATTCTTAAACCAAGTGTTAGCTATGATTAAGTTGTGCTCTGTGCAAAATTCTATCAGGCGGCTTCCTCTTTCATTTCTTAGCCCCAATCCATATTCACCTACTACGTTTCCTTCTCTCCCTTTTCCTACACTCGAATTCCAGTCACCCATGACTATTAAATTTTCGTCTCCCTTCACTATCTGAATAATTTCTTTTATTTCATCATACATTTCTTCAATTTCTTTGTCATCTGCAGAGCTAGTTGGCATATAAACCTGTACTACTGTAGTAGGTGTGGGCTTCGTATCTATCTTGGCCAAAATAATGCGTTCACTATGCTGTTTGTAGTAGCTTACCCGCATTCCTATTTTCCTATTCATTATTAAACCTACTCCTGCATTACCCCTACTTGACTTTGTGTTTATAACCCTGTAGTCACCTGACCAGAAGTCTTGTTCCTCCTGCCACCGAACTTCACTAATTCCCACTATATCTAACTTTAACCTATCCATTTCCCTTTTTAAATTTTCTAACCTACCTGCCCGATTAAGGGATCTGACATTCCACGCTCCGATCCGTAGAACGCCAGTTTTCTTTCTCCTGATAACGACATCCTCTTGAGTAGTCCCCGCCCGGAGATCCGAGTGGGGGACTATTTTACCTCCGGAATATTTTACCCAAGAGGACGCCATCATCATTTAATCATACAGTGAAGCTGCATGCCCTCGGGAAAAATTACGGCCGTAGTTTCCCCTTGCTTTCAGCCGTTCGCAGTACCAGCACAGCAAGGCCGTTTTGGTTATTGTTACAAGGCCAGATCAGTCAATCATCCAGACTGTTGCCCTTGCAACTACTGAAAAGGCTGCTGCCCCTCTTCAGGAACCACACGTTTGTCTGGCCTCTCAACAGATACCTCTCCGTTGTGGTTGTACCTACGGTACGGCTATCTGTATCGCTGAGGCACGCAAGCCTCCCCACCAACGGCAAGGTCCATGGTTCATGGGGGGGAGGGGGGAAATTAGTATTCCCCTCATTTACACGCTCGTAGAGTCATAATATGTAAACCAGTGTCAATAATCGTATCGTCTATGGAAGTACTGATAAAGATTTGTGCTTATTTCGATTATACTGGGTGGTTATAGTGAAACAGACGGTGTTCTGGATGCTGCAGCGCGAACTGCAAACATCCAAGGCCGCTGATGCATCGGAAGTATGTTCGTTAATCATTAATGTTAATGAATGCTAAAAATGTAAATTCCACATGTTTCCACCAGATGAAAATATGGCGCTATAAGCAGTCAGAATATGAAATGTTTTCTGTTTTAATGTCAGTATGCTGTTTGTAGTTTGGCAGCGAATGCTGATTTCTTTCATGAAGTGAGTGGTGGTGTAAAATTTTAAGAAGAGAGGTTCTCATTACGAAAAGCAACGGGTATTGAGAAGAAAGACTGCGCACTGTTGGTAAAATTGTTTTAACAGAACGGCAGCAAAAGCAGCGCTGCGTTGTAGGAACATCGCCGACTAAAACAACTAAGAAGAGACCCCATGTCAATAAATGAGCTAATGAATACGATACAGATATTTGAATAAACAGGTGAATTAGGTGGTGCAGCAGGGACAGGGACGCGACCCATTATCATGGCAGTTGTTGATGATGATGTTACTATATCTGACCGTGCAGCACATGCTTCAAATTCTACAGCCGGTGCTCGAGCTTATGGGAAGTGTCTAATTGTCTCTTCCTGATCAAAAATTCAAAAGGTTTTGCGCTTCATTTTACATTGGTATCTCCACAAGATTTAGAATGTGCACCAAGTAGAGCCCACGAAGTAGGCTAGGCTAACGTGACTGTGCCTTCTTCTTCTTTTTTTGTCACGCATGTCAATAGATGACTGGTGGACTGGGGAATACTCTTTGGACGTATGAGGCACATTTTACTCTGCAGAGTGCCGTGAACGCACAATACTGTGTGCCTCATATGGGGTTCTACTCCACCACATGTTGTGCAGAACATCCACAGCATTCAGCTAACGTCACACTTTTATGTGTAATCGCAAAGTCCTTCATTCTTGGTCTGGTTCTCTTAGAATAGGTGACACCTCGCGGACCAGTTATGTGTACAGTGACATCTGCACATTATAAAGACCTCCTTGTGAAACCGCCTCCATTTCATTTGCGGTTCCCGGTTCCTCAGAGAGATGGTCTGCTTCTACGTTCTTCGTCATTCAGACTTGTCTGGCCTCAATGGAGGCATTTGCGCCCCTTTATCTGTGTGTTGCATGATGACGAAGTGTTGTCATACACCTGTAACAGGTCGCCGAGGATTTTTTCAGCGTTGTTTCCTGCCAATTTTAGGAGTTCACTGGAAGCGACCTTCTACGCTGGTGTAGAATAGTCGAGTAAAGATGTGATGGTACGCTTTTGTTGTGTACCGGGGCGCAAAGAATAGTTTTACAAACACAGTGTTGTCTTCCCAGTGCGGTCTAGTAGCGGCTTCACTGAGTCCGCATTACACGGAGGTGTAGGCGCCCCGTGAGAAATCCACAGACGCGGCCCTGGCGTTGTCTGTATTACTGTCTGTTGTTGTGGGTAATACCCTCATGTTCACAACTCCCAACAACACACAAACGTGCAGCCTTCTATTCCATGGTACATTGCCTCACATCCATACCAATGTCAAAACAGAATTTCCAAACAGAAGTAGACACCATTAAATATACTGCACATAACAAACAAGGAAAATCTTGCCCTGCATTTATGCCCCCTCTGCAATAACAACAACACCAAAAACCAACTGATGTATTATTGCATATCTACGTAATCTATCAGACAAACTAGCCAAAACACTGAAAGCCCAAAACTATAAAATATCATTTTATGTAAGAGGTACTACATCAACTACTACTCAACAGCAAGGACAAAACAGATAAACTAAGCAACAGTGGGGTCTACAAAATAACATGCACTGACTGCAATAAACTTTACATTGCTTAAACTGTGCTGGCTGTATCAACAAGGCTGACTGAACGTGAACGCAGCTGGAGATTAAATAAATCAGACTCCACCTTTGCTGAACATATGCTCAAAGGACGCAAATATCTAACACACACAGAAGTGCTACATATAACCAACAAAGGCAGAAAAATCAGCCTACTAGAAGCACTGGAAACTAACAAACACTTAGCCCTAAATCCCCAACTGGTCCTAAACGACCAGTTGCAACTGAGCACATCACCACTCTTAAACATCACACAGTAAAGTAAACCTGCTACTAACCACAAATTGTCCCAATAGTAAACAAATTCACACCACAATATAATGTAATATCCCTTATGTGTTTACATTCCTAACGGTTGCTCAACTGTAACAATGTAATATTTGGTATATATTAATGCACAATTTTCTAATAACAAAATGTAACCGCCAAAGAAAACATCTCTGATGTACAACCAACAATTAATGTCCAGTGCAACTGTTCACAACAAATACCAAAAAAAAATTGTAAATTTGTAATAACGTGTATTCTAAATAATTCTAATTGTTGTCATACTTGGTACTGACAAACCATAAAATGTGATTTTTTATTTTAAAGAAAAGTTTTATCGAACAAAAAGTCAAAAGACCCGTTTGACAATTCCAAAGACAATTCCACATCTAAAGATCGTATGTAAGTGCGTTGTATCTCAGTCCAGAATATTTGGTTCGTAAGAACACAAGCTCCTTGTAAACAATAGCCAGTAGTTATCTGTAGACGGCCTAATAAGCCGAAAACTAGTTCATACAAATAAAAATTAGTAGAACAAAAAACCGCCTAAGTGTTATTTAACCCTCAATATGGAACTGTTCTTTCAAGAATCGACGGAAAAATCCATAAATAAGATTTCCTGATTGCTGTTAGTTACTGAAAGAGTTTCTAACGCATTAAAGTTTCGAAAAGAATGAATAATTTTCTGTGTTGGTATTGCTTGTGCCTTTTTAGATACCGAGAAATTGAAGTAGATATAGATCTTCAAGTGGCACTTTTGTTTTTTGTTAGCATGGAAGAGTGGCTTAATGACGTATCGCGTACTAAGTTTGCAGTGGAATTTTCGCAAAATTAACATACGTTCCAATGCAGGTGGCAAGACGTCGTCTCTCATACGCTAAGAGCAAAACACTGTAGAACAGTGGTCGGGCGAATGGCGGAAACTGTATGTTATAATAATGTCGTGTGAGGAGGGCCTCCCGTCGGGTAGACCGCTCACCTGGTGCAAGTCTTTCGATTTGACGCCACGTCGGCGACTTACGTGTCGATGATTATGAAATGATGATGATTAGGACAACACAACACCCAGTCCCTGAGGGGAGAAAATCTCCGACGCAGCCGGGAATCGAACCCGGGCCCTTAGGATTGACAGTCTGTCCCGCTGACCACTTTTTTTTTTTAAATCTCATTTTGTTCTACATTGTTCGTTGAATTTGTTCGTGGCGGACGTCCTATGACAATCGTTCAGGTTGTTCGTTGATCCGTTTACTCAGTTTTTTATTACAGAGGGTAGTTAAACCCTCTGACCGAACACGCTGAGCTACCGTGCCGGCGATCACTCAGCTACCGGGGGCGGACAACTGTATGTTGTGGAGGACAGACGGCACCTTTTTGTCTGCCTTACCACTTTAGAAAATGAATAAGTCACCTTTTTGCTAAAATTATATGATATACGGAACAAAATAATTACATTCAATTTAATCGAATGTTTATTGTTTTTGAGGCATGCTGCTAAAGGCTCCATGTGCTCTAAATACGTAGAATAAGGGTTACGTCCACTTACGACGCTTTGTTCACCACAATCCGCAAATGCTGATACTGACAACAAGCCACAGGATTGGTTCATGAATTTTGTGACGACGTCAAGGACACTTTCCTCCCTTAACCGCCACTGGCACAGGCTGTTAGAAACCGCGGTCGGTCGGATTAACAGGGCCTAAATTAGACGACGGGGAGGGCGAGGGAGCCGGAAACGTCATTCCGCATTAAAACGACCGTCCCAAAGTTCCAGCGGCCTACCGGTCACAACACAGAGAAATAATTGCCTGCGCCAAGACAAAGTTTCCATCCGGCGAGTCGTAACTCTCGGGGCGACAGCCGGGCTCTGAAGGGAAAGTGGTGAGGGGGAGGGGAAGGGGAGAGGGAATGTACCTTTCTCAAACACGACCGACTCCCCATTTGCAGTTAATAGCCAGGCAATTATTCAGCGTTTATCTTGCAGATTAAATCCCGTCGCTCCTCTGGCGTTGCAGGACGGCGGCACTGATGACGTTGCTGCATGGTGGGCCTCGGTTTTTAATTCTCGAATCACGCCGCTCCTTTTCTTCCGAGGATTCTTCTCGTTTCCGGCGGAGGGTCGGAGATAAGGCGGCGCAGTGCACGGCGCTAGACGCGCCGCTACGTCGGCGACTGCAGCGAACGCTCGCTAGGAGTGGGACACGCAACGTAGTTCTGCCCCAAACCCCTCCCTAGCGGACGATCCTCTCGAGTGGAGCCCCGCCCACCCCTCCAAATCTAATTAACTCCGCCAATGTCCTTGCCGACGCCGGCGCACCTCGGACTTGGCCCGCTGTGCATATACATTTATACGTAATGGAGTTACGCGGGAGACAGCTTCTTTTATATGAGCGGACTCGCCTTACTTGCGCCGTTTTAACGGGCTGAAGGTGGCGGTGGAGGGGCAGCACCGCCGAGGGCAAGTTTCGGCAACCTTCTACTACTACTTTCTGCCTCCCCTTCCCGCACCACCTTCCTCTGCGTTATTCGTCCGTTGCCTTCTTTTTACTACCGCAGCAGGTCCACAGACACTAAGAAAAGGCAGCTTTTTCTCGCGAGATGGCCGTAATATTTTCTGCGGAATGTATCAAGGCATTCGCCGAATCTCTCGTGGCACAGTGGTAGAACTCGTGGAGAACTCCGCGAAAGAAGTGTTGCGCCGATTCTCGAGACTAAGTAATGCATGTGCCCCTGTTGTGACCTACGATATTGAACCAGTTGCGGCAAGTTCTTTTTCTGCTGTTTCTCGTTTTTCGGGTATTGTAGTGCAAATAAAATAAGTCACAATCCCAAAAAAACGAATTAGTATTCTGAGTACACGGTGCTGTCCGCATGTAATTATGAAATATAATAATTTCAGAATGGTATGGCTGTAGTGATTAGCCTCAAGACTCCTTGGTTTGAATCTTCGTGATTAAGTTAAGCAGCCAGAAAACATGGTCAATTTAAGAAATAATTCAAAATCCAAGATCGCTTAAATACTGTTTACCGGAGAACCTGGCTCAAAAAAGGGTTCTGTTATTGCTAAATGGTTCAAATGGCTCTGAGCACTATGGGACTTAACATCTGAGGTCATCAGTCCCCTAGAACTTAGAACTACTCAAACCTAACTAACCTAAGGACATCACACACATCCATGCCGAGGCAGGATTCGAAGCTGCGACCGTTGCGCTCTTGCTGTTAAGTGCTTTGTAAATTTTACTCGTTAATCACTGCAATATCATCACATACTATATCTTTTGTGAGGTTTCATTTTGTTTCCTCCTCCCTTTCTAGATGCTTCATTTTTTTGCGAGGAAGAATATTTTCAGCCCATGACAGTAATGAAATAACTAAAGTATAAATGTCTGAGGAAATCTTAGCGAACTAGTATGCGGGTGACCCCTAATCTTTGAACTGCATCCTCAAGCAATGACTGGTTCCACTAAATTAGGCCCTCCCACGCAGTGGGAGAACACGTTACTACGAACATTTTCTTGTGCTTCGCTGCGAAATGTAATATAAGAGGTATAACAAAGTATCAAGATTGACGATGGAAATTTGGTTGCTTATCAAATACGTTCCGTTAGCCACAGAAGGACGCATAGGCGTGGACAGACACGTACATTTGTTGCTCACTGCTCACAGTATTTCCGAGTTTTCGATACGCTTATCTCCTCACCTGTTGGAGCTTCTACATTTAGCACTGAAATACTGGGTGATTGTAATTAAACTTTCAAACGTCTGTAGAAATAACACCACTGGTCAGAATGACGTCAGATTGCAACGGAATATTACGGAGAAGGGGGAAAACATAAGGCGGAAGAAAAATAAATAGTTACAAAATGTAGCAATAGACGGCACTGTAAGTATTATAATTTGACAGTGGTCGACTACAAATGACAAACGAATCATACAACAATGCCTAACGTGTACGTTTGACGTTAAACAAACTGTACTACTGAGTGTGCATGGGTGTACGGGTGTGGTACCGTTAGTTACGTAAGTCCATCCACCACGGCTAGGTCATGTCTATCGGATGGGAGAAATCGGTTTTTCATTCTGCTGAGGCCAAAAACCGTGTAAAAAGCATCACTCACATCGGTTTGTAACTGTCCTGAGGCCAAAAACCGCCAAACACCGCATAAAAAGCGTCAATAAAAATCAAATCGGATTATTAATTTCCATGTGACTGGCGAAAACGATGTTTAATATTTAGTCCACCGTTCTCTGCAAAAAGTTGAAATCGAGAAACAGCATGTTCCACAACTGATTGAAGTGTTTCCGGGGTCACGTTCAGAATGCATTGCGCAATGGTTGCCTTCAATGCAGCTAAGTTTGCAACCGGAACACTGAACACAGCATCTTTCACATAGCCCCACAGTCAAAAGTCACATGGATTAAGATCGGGACAGCCAGGCTGCAGGGAAATGGCCGCTGATAAGTCTAGAATTTCCGAAATGGCGCTTCAGCAGCTGCTTAACTGGATTTGCAATGTGCGTGGGTGCGCCATCTAGCATGAAAATGCACACACCCACGCTGTTGGAGAGTTGTAATGACGTGGTTGGGCAAAAGACACTCGTAGCGCTTACCAGTGACGTTATAGTTAACAGGACCGGAAGCACCTGCCTATTCAAAAAAATACGACCCTATAATAAATGATGCCATAAACCCACACCACACAGTAATCTTTTCAGGATGAACTGGTACTGGTTGATTTGCTGCCCATATTCGACAATTCTGTGTATTGACATATCCTGGCAGATGGAAGTGGGCTTCGTCTGTCCATAAAATCTTCCACGGCCAATCATTGTCCACTTCTACGCGAGCAATAAATTCTAAAGCAAAGGTCTCTCTTCCTGGCAGGTCAACAGAAAGCATCTCGTGCATATGAGGAAATTTTGAATGGATAGCAAAGAATGGTGTTTCGTAGGATTTTATGCACCGTGCTGACGGGTGTGTCCAATTTTCGTGCAATTCTCCGTGCACTACACGTTTGCACACCACCACTCGTCTCCTCCTGCATTTCTGTGGTCACTGTTTCCAAAGACGTCGAATCAATTCGTTTCCTCCCTCGACCAAAAAAATGTGTGTGAAATCTTTTGGGACTTATCTGCTAAGGTCATCAGTCCCTAAGCTTACACACTACTTAACCTAAATTATCCTGAGGACAAACACAAGCACACATGCCCGAGGGAGGACTTGAACCTCCGCCGGGACCAGCCGCACAGTTCATGACTGCAGTGCCTGAGACCGCTCGGCTAATCCCGCGCGGCCCTCCCTCGACCAGGTTGCACACCAACAGAACCCGTCTTTTCGAATTTCCAAATCATTTTCTCCAGACCCACGGCAGTCGTCGGAGCAACGCCTGTTTCCAAACCCCTCAGTGTCCGGAACTTCCGCAGAGCGACATGTGCACAGTCATCATTCCTGTAATGCAACTTTACAAGCGGAGCGCGATCCCGCATTCAGACAGTCATGGCGAACATCGCAGACGCGAAAGAAGAAAAAGCCGTCGTGTACCCGGCGTGTTTCTACCAACTTCAATGCGTCGTACACATGACACGCTTTTTAATTTACGTATTCTGACAGCACCATCTATTGATTAATTTTCACACAATTTTTTCTTTCTTTCCCCCGTTCTCTGATGATATTCCGCTGAAATTTGACGTCATTCTGGCCAGTGGTGTTATTTCTAAAGCGTTTTGAAAGTTTAACTTTAATTATAATCACCCTACACATACGCCGGCGGAATTCTCGTCGCCTCCCATCGCCAGTGGCCCAGGAAGAAGGAACCTCATACAGTGGCCAACAGAGAAACTGACATGGGGGTATTCTGCATCAACGGAGGAGGTAGTCTTGCACATGCCCTCAGCTCGTTTAGGAACAGACACCTGGTGGGCAATGAGAAACGTGCTCATAATTCGTAGACCCCTGTACACAATAAGATGGAGCATAAACACAAAAGCGTCAAGAGCGCACACAGGGAGAAGCGTGAAACTATAGAACTATGAAAGGAGTAAGCCTTCTTTAAAAAAATGTTTTTCAGGTTTCTTATAAACCAAGAACGTCATCAGATTCTTAGACGTAGCACAAACATAAGGCTGAGACTGTCCTAGCCTCAAGCAGAGAAAGCCGCTGTAAAGGATGCGTGGCTGCTTTGAGAGCAACTACGGAATGCAGAAAAACATAGGAATAATTTTCTGGTTCTGGGAAAGGCCTCGACAGTGAACACGTGAGAAAGATTCCAGTTGTGGAGTCATGTAGCAGCCCACACAAATTAGAAAATTTCCACTCTTCGAGTGACCGTGAAATGGCACAGCATATTTAATCTGCCAGTGACAACGCTGGGAGAACAAGTGCAGGAGAGCGGTGGTAAGTGAATGAACAGTCGGAGGGTCTGCGCGAAAGCAAGATAGCATGGAGGATCTTCCACCCATCACCTGTTTAATCTGATGACTTCGATTCTGGTCCTTACTCACATGCTAATGCTCGTCATCAGTTTGTGACTCATTCTTTTCCTGTTCCATGTTAGATAGACAAATCCTTACGAGAACTGCTTGGGAATGAAGCATTCGACTGAGCATTGCAATTTCCTTGCCTGACATCCGTTAACCGAAGAACGTTCCAGGGCTCACTTCAAAGCCGCGGCATAGAGATGAGAGATGCCGACTCGCCGGCGCACTTCTCCGAGGCACCGTCATCACCACACGACGAATGACTACGAAGAACGCAAAGATGATTCATTACCCCCTCTTTACCTTTAATAAATGCGTCGCGTCCATACCCAGTCAAATCGGCTCTGAGATTCGAAATTCGTGTAAAAGCTGATGTAATAAAAACAAACATTTCATGTTTTAATCCTCTAATTCTCTAATTAGTCTGCTCCACAGTTTGGAGGGGGGGGGGGGGGGGGGCGACCTCATCAATAATATGCATGACATATCACGCCAGAGACGGGAATTTTCAGTTCACCCGGCACTGGGCGATCTCATCAGTGATCTGAATGTCATGCCATGCCATGCCATTCCAGAGGTGAGATTTTTGACTTCTCTGCAATACACTGTCACTTAATTTCTAACATTCTTCAATTGCACAGTACTTCAAATTCTTCCAGTTCTCTAGGACTGTGGGAGTACACTGCCAATTCTATACTCAAGACACACATTTTGTGGAACTTCACTATTTCCATATCAGTATAGGTGGAATTCATATATTTAAGAGTTTTCTTCATCTGAGCCAGTCTGAGATATCACTTTTGCTTGGGCCATTCTGAAAAGTAGAAGTCTTTCACCTTTTCCAGTACTGTGGTTTTCTAGTTTTGATGTCAAGCAAGGTTTTTACTCTCTTTAGTGCCATCCTCTGTTATATATGTTATTGCTATGTTTACACTTAAGCCGTATTCTATGCCTAGCATATTGTCCATCGCTCTGCATACCGTACATCAGACAAGAAGGGCTACATCGACTGTGGACTTTGGCATTGGTATGTTCCGCGGTGTCTTTTATTCCCCCTCTGCAATTTTCTTTCACAACCTTTATTGCTTATTATACGCACGTACACCTACCTCTACGTGACTCCTATGAAATTCACACGTAATTGTTTGGCAGACGGTTGATACAAATACTTTCACACCATTTCTCCACCTTTCTACACTTAAATAACACGTGGCAAAAATTAACACCTGAATATTTCCGTGCGAGTTCTGATTCGGAAGAGAAACATGGCGATTAAAATTTCGTGAAAAGATTTCACTGCTACTATGAGTGCTTTTGTTTTAATGATTGTCTCCCCAGCTCGCTTATCAACTCTGCGACAGGCCCTTCCCTATATCTACGCCAACTGATGGTGTGCGGCGGAGGGCACTTTTGGCGTCACCTGTGGATCCCACCGCGGGGGAATAATGATTGTTGGTAAACATCCGTATTAACACTAATTTCTCGAAATTTATAGTTCGGGTCATTTCGCAAGACTAACATGTTGTACGACTCTTCGTGGAACGTATTCTTTCGGAATTCATCCATATTATAAAAATGTATGTTCGTTCCACTCCTCCTCCTAAACCACTGGACCCATTTCTACCAAACTTGGTACAAATACGTGCGAAATGAGTTAAGTGTGATTAATATTTGTGCTATGTGCGTGCTCTAGGCCGGCCGCTGTGGCCGAGCGGTTTTAGGGCTTCAGTCCGGAACCGCGCTGCTGCTACGGTCGCAATTTCGAATCCTGCCTCGGGCATGGATGTGTGTGATGTCCTTAGGTTTAAGTGGTTCTGCGTCTAGGTGACTGATGGCCTCAGATGTTAAGTCCCATAGTGCTTAGAGCCATTTGAACCATTTTTTTTGCGTGCTCTGGAAAAGACGCTCGTCAAAAGCTCCTTGAAAACTCCTTGACTGATTTCCACCAAATGTCGTATACATATTACTTACTGTCTGGAAATATATAAGGACAACTAGTTTATTGTTGGGATAAGGGTGACAACCTTGTAATGGTGAGAGGAGTTGGGTAGGAGGAGGAGATTGACTTAATGGCGGTAAAGAGATTATGAGGGGGAGGTGCAGATGGATAGAGAAAGGGGCATATGGAGAGGGAGCTTGGGAAGAGAAGATGGACATTGGGGGAAGGAGAAGATGGACTAACAGAAGATTGGAATAAATACATACCCTGCGGAACGCCGGGTGCTCATCTAGTTTCTATAACAAACCTGTGCGTGACGCAAAACGCCTGGCTCGTGCCGACTGCCACTGCTGTGCATCGAGCATCTCCGTAACGGTCTCTTGCCAACTAAATCATCCCGTGACGAGAAGCGCCGTTCTTCGTTGGATCTCGTCTGTCCTTTCTATTAATCCAACCAGCTAAGGATGGTAATCTGATGAGCACTACTCAAGAATGGGTCGAACAAGTGGTTTTAGAAACATCCCTTTCGCTAATGAACTACTACGTTTCCTCAAGATTCGTATTATGAGTCTCTGTCTGGCGTCTACCCGTCTACCCGTTCCACTGGTTTCATTTTTTTTTTTTTTTTTTGTCGTACCTCTTACGGCCACTAAAGATGGTTACTCCTAGGTATTTTACTGTTTTTAGAAACTTTTCATCCCTAGTGTAATAGTACATTCGTACTGCACCGCTCATCTTTCCTCTGTGCAGGCATCTTCTCACGTTGCTAACTTCTTATCGACAAACGCATCTTCTGCAAACAGCCTCATGGAGCTTCCAACGTTACTCGCTACATCACTGACGCAGTGAGTCCCAGGAAGAACGGTCAGTAATCACAGATACGGCAGGAATAATCATTTGAAGCAAAAAAACTTCATATGGACATATTCCCTATGCCGAATGCTTTCCGATATAGAACATATTTAATGTCCATTGTTATTTACTTAACTCAAAATGGTACAAATGGCTCTAAGCACTATGGGACTTAACATCTGACGTTATCAGTCCCGTAGACATAGAACTACTTAAACCTAACTAACCTGAGAACATCACACACATCCATGCTCGAGGCAGGAGTTGAACCTGCGACCGTAGCAGCAGCGCGGTTCCGGACTGAAGCGCCTGAAACCGCTCGGTCACACGGCCGGCATTTACTAAACTGTACACATTATCGTACACGCCACACTGCAGCCGTCGTTAAATGTTCGAATACCCCGTCGTCAGTTTCAGTGCATTTCTTGCACTCTTGTGAGAACATGTTGTGTTGCTTGTCTGAGTGCCTCTGCATGTTCCCCAATGACGGTAGCAGCATCCATGATGCGACCACCTGAGGCTGCATCCAACCCTATAAACAAAAACATAGTCACGTAAGGTCTGGCGACCTTGGTGACCAGTTAATTGTACTACCACGAGCATTCCAGTGATTAGGCTAATTGCGATTGAGATGTTTCCCCACACGTCCGGTAAAATATGGAAGGTCTACGTCATGCAGGAAGGACGTTGTCGTCCGCCGGGTCAAAGGAAATTTTGTTGACGCGTCGACAAGCGAAAATGCTAGTAATTCAGTCCCGTCATTCATTCTCCTAAAGTTGAAATGGCTATGAGCACTATGGGACGTAGCATCTGAGGTCATCAGTCCCCTAGAACTTAGAACTACTTATACCTAACTACCCTAAGGTCATCACACACATCCATGCCCGATGCAGGATTCGAACCTGCGACCGTAGCAGCAGCGCGGTTCCGAACTGAAGCGCCTAGAACCGTTCGGCCACTCTTCTACAGTGACAGGAGCTATCAACATCTCACCCATCGTACCACACCAAACATGGATCGAAAAACGAACTTGGAAATTCGTTTCCGCTGTAGCGTGTGGATTTTTCTGCGACCATCGATGGCTAATGCGTCTCTTCTGTTGATTCAATTCCGCGTAAACGTGGTTTCATCTGTAAATAGTATTAATGGAAACTAATGACGATTGCCATTTTAACAGTGACAAAATTCATGCCGTGTGGCGTTGTTCCCAACGCGAAAACTGTTGACACGTTGTATATGAAACGATGCGATCAGGAATTCTACGTGTCGGTAAGCGCAGACTGTATTCCTTGACAGCATCAGGAGCAGTACCATCGCAGAAGCCGTGACCATGCAACTTGTCTTCATATTCTTCATTAGGGCAGATGCGTGTTGTTTTAGCCAGCACGTGTACAAACGCAGTTTTCGATTGTTCTCTCTGATAGACTCCGTCTCTCGTACTATTTCACACACGACACACCGTAGACAGCGTCACGTTCAACGGGCTAGTTTAATGGTAGAAAGACATTCTGGGCGAAGAGGTTGAAAGAAACGAAGTAGGCTGGACTACAGTAAAACGACGCGGAGGTTGGGTGGATTAGACATGTACGTGTGCGCTCCTAGCCCAGAAACAAATGTACATTAAATGTGTTCTATTTCGAAAACCTTCGAAATACGAAACACGTTTGAAGTTTTTAGCTTCACGTGAGTGTTGCTGTTATGTTCCTGAATGTTGACGCTTCCTCCGGAGAAACTCTGTATATTTTGTATACAGTGAATGTCATATCACAGTTCCTCGGTCAACTCGTGAAATTGCCTTTACATCTGTTGATCTTGTTCCGTTGAGAGCAAACTGTTGCGTTCTATCTGCAACAAAGTCTTCAGCCCAGTCACAAAATCTGGACCGATACTCGGTAAGCTCGGTTATTTTCATCTATTTTGTTTTTAGCGCTAGCACAAAACGACCTGAACATCTCCGAACTTTTTCGATGCTCTCAGTCAGTACTGTATTCTACGGTAAAGATCCCATTCCAAGTAATAGTAGTACAGAAGAAATCGGACAAGATTAGAGTGGTCATTGGTTTTAGTAGATCTGTGGCACCTTCTAAGAGTCCCTTCAGCAATAGGCCGTGTTCGGTTCGCGTTGCCCGCAACGTTTTTTATTTGGCGGTTCCAGTTTATGTTGTTCGTGGTCGTAATTCCGAGCCTAAATCGACAATCTTTAAATTTGTTTGGTGTATCGCGTAGCCGAACCTGAACGGAATTTATTACCACTGATGTGGAGCACCATAAACTATGTACTGTTCAGGGGCAACTGCTACTTCTCGCAGCATGCGCCTCAAAATCGAATGGTCGACACTGTCAGTGGGGATTTTGCTGGACTCATGCACGCGCACCTCAACCCCCCACCTCCCACCCCCCCCCCTCACCGACCACCCTCCCTCCCACGCATGAGGTTCCAGGCCGGTCGGTGGCTCACCACCTCTCGCAACATTTTTGCTGCCCTCGCTCCGACCATCGCACAAAATCCCGCGGAAAGTTGCGATGCGCGTGTCGGCGGGGTAAGCCGATTTCCCGCCCCGTGCAAATACCGCTAAGTGGAGGCCGTCGCCATCGCAGCTGCTAGCCGGAGCCTCAAAATACCGACTGCAACCCGGTATCAGCAAAAATGCCCACGGCCACTTCCCAGGCTTCACGCTGTGGGAATCTCCCGTCACGCGTTAGTTATTTGCAGCTTCCCGAAAGAGGGATGAATAACAAAGAAGTGTGAAACGAAAAACATTTCAAGCCGTACTAGCATCACCGAAAAACGGCACCCACATAAACACCTCCTTTACCGAATTCCACAATAGCTGAAAGCATAACACGGTTAGTGAAATCTTTTATTTTCGTTAGCAGCAAGTCGTTTGCCGATAGTATAGCCGTAAATGGAATGGCCGGTCTGGGTGGCCGAGCGGTTCTAGGCGCTACAGTATGGAACCGCGCGTCCGCTACTGTCGCAGGTTTGAATCCTGCCTCGGGCATGGATGTGTGTGATGTCCCTAGGTTAGTTATGTTTAAGTAGTTCTAAGTTCTAGGGAACTGATGACCTCAGAAGTTAAGGCCCATAGTGCTCAGAGCCTTTTGAACCATTTGTTTGGAATGGAATGGACCCGAATACCACAGACAGTGTCTGTTTAGGTGGTTCCAGGGTATTTTGTGTATACAGTAATATAAGGTATATACGGTGTCCAGTGATCCGTTACACAGTAATAATGCATTTAGGATTTAAGCGATTTTACCAACTGAAGAGGTAAAGTCTGTAAATGAGCCCACGATCACGTTATGACACTTTATTTGTAAAGGTCCATCTTGATCACACAAATTTTACAATTCATAATTATCGGTTTCGGCTACTACTATCTTCAAATCTGTTATAAATAGAAAAACAGTGGTGTAACCAACTAAGTTCAGTTAGCTGAAGTAAAATCTATAACAGCCCTCATGATACATAAGGTAGTTTAAAAATATTTACGTGATTAACACCAATGCATACCAACCATACACACCACAAAATATGTAGGAATCAAGTAAGTTACATAGTAAGTGCTCGTGATGCCCTGGATGCGTCCAGTATTTATACAAGGAAGTGAGGCCAGCAGTATCACTATAGCTATAGTACGTAACTAATACTGTACGTCTAATAATTAAAATGCAGTATGCCGAGCGGTTCTGGGCGCTACAGTCTGGAGCCGCGCGACCGCTACGGTCGCTGGTTCGAATCCTGCCTCGCGCATGGATGTGTGTGATGTCCTTAGGCTAGTTAGGTTTAAGTAGTTCTAAGTTCTAGGGGACTGATGACCTCAGAAGTTAAGTGCCATAGTGCTCAGAGCCACTTGAACCATATTTTTTGCAGTATGTGTAACATTAATTAAAATTATTTCATATGGCAAATTGGGCGTCTGGCAATAACACATGAACTGACATACGATATGTGGAATTAGATCCACACTTAAAATCAACACTCAGTAAGGATTTAATTATTAATTATTTGACAATTAGTTTCGTTGCCTCATTGGTAGCATGTTCAGGCCCCTATACACGTAATTAGATACGTCATCTAAATGTATGCATTGTTATAGGAGTCACTAATTTCAACTGGCTTCCGTAGATTTCTAAAACTTCCCTGTAGACGTGGACTACCCACATCTCTCACGACAACGTTAGAGGTATGGAGAGTCCACGTCTACAGAGAAGTTCTAGAAATCTACGGAATCCTGTTGAAATTAATGATCCTTAAAACAGCACAAATGTTTGAATGGCTTTATGTGTATAGGGGCCTGAAGATGGTGCTAATGAGGCACCGAAACTGGTAGTCGAATAAAATAATTATTAAAATTACTTTGTTGGTATTTATTTTCTTTTCCAAAGCTAAGCACAGGATCGTCATTCAGCCCTTCCATTCCATTCAGTGAATCCAAACACAAGGTACAGGGGTTGGGCAAAGACGTGGAAGCACGACAAGAAATGAATGCCTGAACATAAATTCAGATGTTAGAAAAGCCTCCAGGTTGCACTATTGTGTTTGACCACAGAGAGTACTTGTTCAATATCCACAATACCTTACAGACAGTGTCAGTGTGTTCAGATACCTGCAGCGCTTTGCTGTGGCTTACGTTCGAATATTAGTGGTTGTACGCTAAAATATTTATAACAGATGTTTGTGATGCGTAATCGATATAGGCAAGGGTTTGGCCTATGTTGCTCTAGTGGATAATATAATAAATCTAGGAATGTTTGTAATTTCTTCCCTCGAGCAGTTCCTATTTTCGACCGGTGAACGAAATTTGGAACTGTTATTAAACACCGGTTTTCTTTGCTATTTACCGAGCTAGGTGGCGCAGTGGTTAGACACTGGACTCGCATTCGGGAGGACGACGGTTCAATCCCGCGTCCGGCCATCCTGATTTAGGTTTTCCGTGATTTCCCTAAATCGCTCCAGGCAAATGCCGGGATGGTTCCTTTCAAAGGGCACGGCCGACTTCCTTCCCCGTCATTCCCTAATCCGATGAGACCGATGACCTTGCTGTCTGGTCTCCTTCCCCGAAACAACCAACCAACCATCTTTGCTATTTATAAAGATTACTTTACGTTTCTGATACGGGAATACGCAAGGGAAGAGAGATGGATTCGTTGCACGAAATGGAAAGTTTGTTATCACAAAAGATGCTGTTTATGCACACAGCCATACAATTTCGTACGATAAACATCTTAAGAAGACGGAAAAGTCTCGAAAAGATTGTTAATTTGTGACACTCAAGCGGATCGTAGTAGTGAAACTGCCTGGCGCTGTTAGAAACGAAAAACACATTTAAGTTAATAGTACTTTAGAGAATTTTTGTGGGGGATGAACTGATGAACACTCTTTTTGTATTTCTGTTTTTGCAGTGATAACTTTTATGTCAAATACTGGCTTTAGTATGTTAGAACAATTTAAGTGTGATTTGACTTCAAGCGGAGCATGAATTCAGGAAAACATACAACAAATTGCGGCCTTTCCACAACCTTTTAGGACATACACAGGTCCTAATGTACTAAGCTGACGCAATTTGGGCCCCGTATCTTACGATTCACTGTTTTATACCAGATTGTTTCACGATGGCATTACAACAATGTCTTGAAAATGTTTTACTTGCGAAGTTATATTTCCGGAATTTACACCGTTCACTGTCATCAACGAGGCGTCGCATTTTCCCAAGGGCTGCGTCGGTCGCCATCGTGGCGTCAGTTATTAAAAAACTATTACTTTGCTTCTTCTTCGCTTCAGGAACGATCAGATCGTGGTTTAGAGGAATGTACTTCATCTTGGACAAAACTACTCTTAGTTCTGCAACAGCCAGACAGAGCGGCAGGTACTACGGCGCAGTGCGATAACTAAACAGGTAGGTTAATTGTGCATTGCACACGACAGCTGGCTGTCGGCGAAATGTTACCTGGCAAATGAACGAGTCTTCCTAACAACAGTTTCGTGTAGCCAATTACGTGCGAACATGACGGGAGGTCCGATGGGAACACACAACGGACAAGGCTTGGCCGCGATCAATTACGCCGCTGCACGCAACAAGACTCCTAACTATTACACCCAAATGATGAGCCAGACAGCGTATTTAGCACAGTGTTTAAAATGAGAATAACTGGTATCACAATAACGGCGTTGAAGTCTCACAATTTTCATCCTCTAATTTCGGATTTTTTACATATGTAACTATTAGACCAAAAATCTCGACGACTGACATACCAAAGACAGTCATAAAATTTTAATTATCAGCTATAGAAAGTAAAGGTACTTAATTAATTTTCACGCTATAGTTTGACATTGCTATATTGTTCGCATGTAAGTATTCGTGGCCGTGGTACACCCGAATATCCGCAACCCTAGTATTATAGAACGGCACTAGAGGGATAGGGTTGCAATTTAATCCAGAATTTTGGATCACATTTTCGTGATCTTGAACTTCAGACCAGCTAGCTTGCCAAATTCTGGCCCTGAAATTTTCTTAATGCAACAGGGTTCGAACCTGCTACCTCCGAAAAGGAGGCGTATTTATAATCAAATAAATAGACTGTGTAGTCTATAATCTACTGCATACGAACTGAATATCAAAATAAGATGGATGATATAGATTGATTATACAAAAGGTAAGACAGAGCTCTCGGAACCAGATTTTAAACTCCAAGTGAGTGATCGTTCGACACGAAAATTAGTCTACTTTGCTTATTTTCATTCGCTTATGTCGTATGGTATAATATTTTGCGGTAGCTCTTCTCATTCTAAAAGGATATTTTTTATTCAGAAACCGGCGGTTCGGGCAATAACTGGTGTAAGTTCACGAACCTCTTGTCGACCCCTGTCCACGAGTCTGAGTATTTTGACATTGGCCTCTCACATATGTATTCCTTACTGTCATTTCTTGTTAACAATATTAACTTATTCCCAAAAATAAGCAGCTTTCACTCAGTTAATACTCAGCAGAAATCAAACTTGCAATTTGATCGGACTTCATTAACTCTTGTGCAGAAAGATGTGGATTATGCTGCTGCATCCATTTTCAATAAGCTATCATTCGAATTCAAGAATCTTAGCAATACATCACGCGCTTTTAAATCGAAACTGAACAGTTTCCTCATTGGTCACTCTTCCTATTCTGTCGAGGAGTTCCTTGAAAAACTAAGGTGATTCTTGTTGCATTGTTGACTGCGTTTACTTAAACTTATGGACTGAATTTTTTGGGGTTCATTAACATTTAATTTTATTTGTTATTACTTTTATGTTGTAATTTCATGTACTGACACGTTCCATAACCTTGGAGACTTGCTCCTCAATTTGGTCCTACGGAACTTGACGTGTAAATAAGTAAATAAATAAATTTGGAGCGGCAGATTCTGGAGTATGACCACAATTTATTGGTTGTGAACTGTAGATTAAAACTAAAAAAAACTGCAAAATGTAGTAAATTAAGGAAATCGAACCCGGATAAGTTGAAAGAACGAGAGTTTGAGAGTTTCAGAGGGATCATTAGGCACCGAGTGCTAGAAAGGAAAGAGGAATACAACAGAAGACAAATTAGTAACTTTAAGAGATGAAAAATTGAAGGCAGCAGAGGATCAATTTGTTAAAAGGAGAAGACCTAGTAGAAACTTTTCCATAACGCAGGAGATACTGAATGAGATTGGCAGGAAATGCAAAATGGCTTAGCAGGAATGGCTAGAGGACAAATGAAATGATTTACAGGATGGGGCAAATACAAGTGAACCGTAGAAGAGTCCCAGGGTACTGAGGAACACAGCAAAGAGATGGAAAGCCAGTATTAACCTGACTGTAAAAGATGTTTAAGCTCAATTTGTTCCGCCGTGTAGCGTCGTGTTTCGCAAGGGCAAAGATGGATACCATCTACAAGTGAACTAAAGAGGCCTTTGGAGAAAAGAGAAACAGATGTATGAATATCAAGAGCTGAGATGGAAAACCAGTCCTAAGACGGATGAAGATATAGAGTCTACACAAAGGAGATGAACTTGAAGGCAATATTACAGAAACTGAAGACGACGGTGCTGAAGATGACACGGGAGACAAGTTAGTGCGAGAATAATTTGACTTATCACTAAAAGACCTAAGTCGAAACAAAGCCCCGAGAGTATAGGAGCTTCTTCAGAGGCACTGATAGCCTTAGGAGAGCCAGCCATGACAAAAATCTTAGATCTGGTGTGCAAGATGTATGAGACAGGCAAAATAACCTCAGACCAAGAACAACGTAATAATTCCAATTCCAAAGAAAGCAGATGCTGACGGACGTGTATATTACAGAACTGTCAGTTCTGGCTGCAGTCATGGCTACAAAATACTAACACGAATCCTTTACAGAAGAATGGAGAAACTGGTAGAAGCTGACCTTGAGGAAGGTCTGTTTGGCTTCTGGAGAAATGTAGGAACTTGCAATGCAATACTGACTCTACAACCTAACTTAGACGATAGGTCAAGGAAAGGCAAACATACATTTATAACATTTGTAGACTTAGAGAATTTGAAATTCTGAGGGTAGTAGGGACAAAATGCAGGGAGCGAAAAGCTGTTGACAACTTGTCCGGAAGGACGAGGTGACCATGAGAATAAGACTGAATAACCCACAAGAGGACAAAGTTCTACAAGTCGGGGAGTGGAATGTCAGAAGTTTGAACGTGGTAGGGAAGTTATAAAATCTGAAAAGGGAAATGCTATGGCTCAGTCTAGATACAGTGGGGCTGCGTGAAGTGAAATGGAAAGAAGACAAGGATTTCTGGTCACATGACTACAGAGTAGTATCATCAGCAGCAGAAAATAGTATAACGGCAGTAGGATTCGTTATGAATAGGAAGGAGGGGCAGAATGTGACTTACTGTGAACAGTTCACTCATAGAGTTGATCTTATCAGAATCAACAGTCAACCAACGCCAAAAACGATAGTTCAGGTATGCATTCCGACATCGCAAGTTGAAGATGAAGAGAGAGAGAAAGTAGATGAGGATATTGAACGGGTAACTCAGTACGTAAAGGGATACGAAAATCTAATAGTCTCGAGTCGGGAAACTGAACGAAAAAGCAACGCCTCTGAAGATGTACAGTGAAGTTCTGGACGAAATGTTGGGAACTGAAGAGTTTCGCGGACCACGACCGTATACCCCAACAGGTTTACCAGAAGCAATGTCATCTCGCCATGAAAGCTTTCAAACTGACAAATACAAAAATGCTCACGGGGTTTCAGGAATATAGAAATATAAGTCGGTTAGGAATGAAATAAATACCAACGGGAATTTCACTGTTAAATCCAGAGGAGTGAGCGGATGGGTGAAAAGAGCACAGTAAAGCCATCTAAGAGGGGGATGTAACGTAAGAACATAAGAAGAAACAAGAGCTGATATGGAAGAAATGGTGGATCCACTATTAGAATCAGAATTTAAAAGAGCTCTGGAAGACTTAAAATAGAATGAGGCATAAGAAACAGATAACATCACATCAGAATTTCTAAAATCATTGGTGGCAATGGCAACAAAACGACTATTCACGTTTCTGTGTAGAATTTATGAGTCTGGCGACACACCATCTGACTTTCGGAAAAATATCATTTACACAATTCCGAAGACTGCAAAAGCTGACAAGTGTGAGAATTATCGCATAATCAGCTTAACTTTTCACGCATCCAAGTTGCCGGCAAAAATAATATACAGAAAGCAGCAAAATAAAATTGAGGATGTGTAAGCTGACCATCAGTTTCGCTTCAGGAAAGGTAAAGGCTCTAAGCTAAGCCCCTCCCGCCCAGGCCATGAAGGTCCAAAGGCACCAGACAGGTAACTCTGATGTTGTGGTTGGTATTGGAAGCAAGGCTAAAGAAAACTCAAAATACTTTCATAGTATTTGCCGGCCTTTAAAAGCGTTCGACAGTGTAAAATGGTGCATGATTTTCGAAATTCTACGAAAAGTAGGAGCAAGTTACAGGGAAAGACGGTAACATACAACACGTACAAGAATCAAGAGGAAATAATAAGAGGGGAAGGCCAAGAGCGAAGTGGTCGGATTAAAAAGTGTGTAAGATGGAGATGTAGTGAAGAGGCAATGATGGAAATACAGGTTCAGGATTGGAATTAAAATTCAGGGTGAAAGGATATCAGTGATAAGATTCGCTGATGACATAGCTATCCTCAATGAAAGTGAGGAAGATTTAGATGATCTACTGAATGGAATCAACAGTGTGATGAGTACAGAATATGGATTGAGAGTAAATCCAAAAAAGACGAAAGTAATGAGACGTAATAAGAATGAAAACAGCGGGAAACTTAACATCAGGATCAGTGGTCACGAAGTACATGACGTTAAGGAATTCTTCTCGTTAGGCAGCAAAACAACCCAGACGGACGGAGCAAGGAGAACATAAAAAGCAGACTAGTATTGGCAAAAAGAGCATTCCTGGCCAAGATGAGTCTACTAGCATCAAACATAGACCTTAATTTGAGAAAGGAATTTCTGAGAAAGTAAGTTTGAAGCACGGCATTGCATCGTAGTGAAACATGGAATGTGGAAAAACCGGAAAAGGGGAGACTCGAAGCATTTGGGATGTGGTGCTACAGAAGAAAGTTGAAAATTATGTGGACCAATAAGGAAAGGAGTGAGGAGGTTTTCCGCAGAATCGGTGAGGAAAATAATATACGGAAAACACTGACAAGGAGATGGGATGGGATGGTAGTACATCAATTAAAGCAACAGGGAATGACTTCCACGTCAGTATGGGGAACTGTAGACGAACACAGAGATTAAAATACACCCAACGAATAATGGAGGACTTAGGGTGCACCTGCTGCTCTGAGATGAAGAGGTTGGAACAGGAGAGGGATTTGTGGCGGTTCGCATCAAACCAGTCGGAGCACTGATGAATCAATTAAAAAAAGTAAAGAAAAAACAAAAACTAGATCAGTTATAAGATTAGAGGGCATGAAAAAGGAGCAGAGGTTAAGAAAGGAGTGAGACAGGGTTGCAACCTATCGCCGATGTTATTTAACCTTTACTTTGAACAAGCAGTAATGGAAACCAATGAAAAATTTGGAGAAGTAATTAAAGTTCAGGGGGAGGAAATAAAAACTGAGGTTTTGCCGATGAAATGGCAATTCTGTCTGAAAGCGAAAGACTTGGAATAGTAGTTGAAGGATATATGATGAACATCAACAAAAGCAGAACAAGTAGAATGGAATGTAGTCGAATTAAATCACGTAATGCTGAGGGAATTAGATTGGGAAACGAGACACTTAAAGGTGTAAATGAGTTTTGCTACTTAAGCATGAAAATAAGATGTTGGCCGAGATAGAGAGAATATGAAATGTAGACTGACAATGGCAAGAAAGGCGTTTGTGAAAAAGAGAATTTTGCTAACATCGAGTATATATTTACGTCTCTGGAAGTCTTTTCAGAGAGTATTTGTATAGAGTGTAGATGTGTATGAAAGTGAAACATGGTCGATATACAGTTTAGACAAGAAGAGAATAGAGGCTTTTGAAATGTGGGGCTACAGAAGAATGCTGGGGATTAGGTGGCTAGCGGGACTGCTACGGTCGCAGGTTCGAATCCTGCCTCGGGCATGGGTGTGTGTGATGTCCTTAGGTTAGCTAGGTTTAAGTCGTTCTAAGTTCTAGGGGACGTATGACCTAAGATGTTGAGTCCCATAGTGCTCAGAGCCATTTTTGATTAGGTGGCTAGATCGCGTAACTAATGAGGAGGCACTGTATAGAACTGGGGAGCCAAGAAATTTGTGGCACACCTAACCAAAAGAAGCCATCAGTTGATAGAACGCATTCTGAGGCATTAAGAGATCGCCAATTTAATACTGGAGGGAAGTGTGGTCGGTAAAAATCGTGGGGTGAGACGAATCCTGAATTTCTGTAAGCAGTTTCTGAAGGGGGGGGGGGGAGGGGGATAGAGGGAAGACGAAACGGAGAACGGGAGAGGGGTGGGGGGTGTTCATACCACGTCTGACCGGTTTGTTGCTGCCTGCCACGAATTGTTCTGCTATTCCATCCTCTTATTCATCTCAGAGTTAACACCTGCACTTGCATTTGAATATATTTCAGTCTCTGGCTTGTTCTAGAGTTTTTATCCTCTACAGGGCTTTGTTGTACCATGGATGCTATTCCTGATGTCTTAAAACATGTCCTATCATTGAATTATAGTAAGCAGATTCAGATGGATGTACGTCACAGTAGTTATTCGGCGATAAAGAGGCTTGCGCATGATAAGGTAGCGTGGAGAACTGCATCAGACCATTCTTTGGACTGAAGACAACAACAATAACAGATATATAAATCTGAAATTGAGTCTGATCCAGGATTTCCTCGGTTTCGTAAATCGGTGAAGGCCAAATCAAAGATTGCTTCTTTGTAAAGGATTATACCGATTTTCTAATCACTTCTTGGCCAATCCCAGCAATTCCTCAATCTAACAGACTCATTGTGGACGTGACGCATTAATTTTCCCTCATTTGCTACAGCATATTTCAGTTCCTCGGTAAGACATTTTTGAATGATAAAAGCGTAATCTGTAGCAATTACTTCTGCATTGAGTTCAATAAACATTCCAATTGTTGCTGACTGATGAAACTACTAGCTTTGGAATACTGGTTCACTTATGAGACTGCCGGCCGGTGTGGCCGAGCGGTTCTAGGCGCGTCAGTCTGGAGCCGCGCGACCGCTACGGTCGCAGGTTCGAATCCTGCCGCGGGCATGGATGTGTGTGATGTCCTTAGGTTAGTTAGGTTTAATTAGTTCTAAGTTCTAGGGTACTGATGACCTCAGCTGTTAAGTCACATAGTGCTCAGAGCCATTTGAACCATTTGAACTTATGACACTCAAGTAAATATTTCCCAGTAGAATGAACAGAGCATATTTTTCTTAAAGTGAAAAATCGTCAGATGTAAATGTTTGAACTTTATCAAAGTGAGAGGTAGAGGACTGTTACTGTCCATTAAAAATATGTGAATCGTTTGGAACACGTCGGAAGTTATTTGCGAGTAAGTTAGTTGCAGTTATAACAAAATGGTAGACTGAAGTGTAGTCGTCCCCTTCCCTCCTTTTATATTACTTTGCGGCAGTCGGCCATACCTGGGGAATTGTTAACAAAGAGAGCACTCTCCGTCGGAAAAAAATTTGACGGCATTGCCTAATACTACAGCATGTCTTTCCTTAAGAAGTATTAAAATTACAGTTACTGAAATTTAGCTGGAAAAATGTCACTTTGGAAGGATAACAGTGCAGATCACTTATTTCCTTTGCTGTCTTTTTGCAAGTAACACACTACCTAACAATGCTTAGAACCAATCATACTCGTATTAAGTCATATTTTTATTCCATTTACACGCTGAAGATTGCCATTGCTGTGTTGCTTTTTCTGCATTAATATTTCACGTTACAATTGTCCACGGCAGCCTCTTTTCAACTGCTCAAATAATTTGTTCCGCCAACGGAAGCTACCGACTAAAAAAGCGTCTAGTATAGGCGCCAAACCGTGCCGCTCTGCCGGTTCGCGCGGACAAACAAGAAGTTCCGCGCAATATCGGTGTATCAAAAGAAATGGGTCGTTTGTGCGCGCTGTGTTTGGACAGGGTTTGTCGCTACCAACCCAGGATGGGACGGCAGTATACTGACAGCAGATGCGTAAATTGACATTCTGTCCCGAAATGAGTTCCGAGTGGAATCATGCGGTCACAGAAAACTTTGTACCGACTACAACCTGAATTGTGGAATCCAAAATATTATTACCAGACAAAAAAAATTAAGACGTGGAACCAATCGCAGCCCTGAGTGAAATCCCGCTCAATATAATTTTGAACAACGAGCCTGCTAATCACTTATTACCCCGTCACCTCTGTATTCTACACGTCGGGTAGGACAGTCGTCCGTTCTAGGAGGACATCATGTGCTTCTACATCAGTATTATGGATCTTTGCAGGAATTTTTTAATAATTTTGCGTCCTAGGTAGGATAAGAAATTTGAAATAAAGAATTTTTTTTCAGTACATCATTAAGAGCGCTGCACGCTTCAGGAACAATCACTAAGACGCTCTGCTTGGATAAGTCTCAAACGCGTGTACAAATCCCAAATCCAGTGTTGTTGCTAGTCTCTCTTTCGATCATACTATTTCTGTAAATAGTGTCTTGTTTCTTTATTATTCGTTCAATCAAATTGATGAAGTGTTCAAATTGCCGAAGACATCTGACGACATGCGATAAAAATACACAAACTTGTCATCACTTTTCTGGCGGGGAGGGAGGACGGAGAAAGGGGGAGGGCGGTGGTGGGCCATCCCACGTATCACCGGTTGTTGCAACCAGCCACGAATTGTTCTGCTATGCGAGCAGTTCTAGGCGCTTCAGTCTGGAACCGCGCGACCGCTACGTTCACAGGTTCGAATCCTGCCTCGGGTATGGATGTGTGTGATGTCCTTAGGTTAGTTAGGTTTAAGTAGTTCTAAGTTCTAGGGGACTGATGACCTCAGATGTTAAGTCCCATAGTGCTCAGAGCCATTTGTTCTGCTATGCAAATCTCTTCTTCATCTAAGAGTAACATCAACACATGCACTTGAATAAATTCCAGTCTCTGTCTTGTTCTGGAGTTTTTATCCTCTACAGCGCTCTATTGTACCATGGATGCTATTCCCTGATGTCTTAGAACATGTCCTATAATCCTTCACTTTTTAATTTTCTCCCTATGGTTGTCTCACCGATTCTGCTGAGGATCTACTTATTCCTTGTCATTCCACCTGATTTTCACTATCCTTCTAATGCACCGTTTCTCAAACGCTTCGATTCTCTTCTTTTCTGATTTTCCTTCAGTTCATGATTCACTTCCATGCAGTTCTACGCTGCAAAACGAATATCCTCGGAAATTTCTTCCAAAAGTCAAGACTGATGTTTTCTTTTGGCAAGGAATGCCGTATTTTCCAGTGATAGGCTGGTTTTTATCGCCGTCGTGAGTTATTTTCCTTCGGAGATAGCAGAATACCTCCACTTCCTCTACTTAGCCGTCCCCAACTCCTACTAACTTTCTCACGAATCTCATTACTGTTACGCCTCATTACTTTCGTCTATTTTCAGTTTTTCGCGATCGATATTCTGTCAATTTCTTCCAGTGTATCCTGTAAGTCTTCCTCGCTTTCACTGACCGTAACAACGTCACCAGCGAATCTTGTTGCTGATATGCTGCCGGCCACAACCGAAACATATATCACCTTTACTTTTCCGAGTTATCATACTTGTGGCTGGTTTGATGCAACCCACCACGAATTCCTCTCCTGTGTCAACCTCTACACCTGATAGTATCTCTTGCTTCCAGCGTCCTCATTTATTTCTTGGATGCATTCTAATGTCTTCCTTCCTCTTAGAGCTGTGGCCGCCAATTTTTTTCTTTCTTTTTTATCAAGAGTCAGTACTGACAATGAGGGTGGTCACCTTAGATCGCACTGTACCGATCCTTTTCTTAACTAGTAACCTACACAGGTTAGATCATTATGAGCCCCCAGCAGCTTAGCTACAGTTAAGGCGCGATATATCGGCCCCTTAGTACTGGTCATTAAAAGTCGAAACGATTCGGAACACTGTGGGTCGACTTTTCTCTGTTTCATATTTCTGCCACCCTCAGCGACCCTAGAGTTGTGAGCTGACGAAATGTTGTCGCCCTGTCTGTGTGAGCGGATGATTAATTGATTTTTACTGTAACTGTAGTATTTTCAAATTCCTTATGCAATATGAAACCCAATCGCAGTGGGCTAGTAAATGTTTTGCTTGAAATTTTTCTTCTACTCGCTGTACTGTTTGACAACAGGTTTAATTTAATTTCATATTCCTTGCTGCAAATACGAACCGCATTTGAAGCTGATAGTCTCTATAATGCGCATTCACGAACACACGTTACTTCCATGTCAAAATTTATATCACAGTTGCTGCCTGGTATATTCGCGCACGCACTTGAGTTGTCAGTACGGAAAGAGAAACCCCCACCCTCACACCCTCCTACACCGCAAGTGCTGTGCTATAACTCTCTACCCAGAGATAAACGGCCGACGTTACTCATCTCACGGCCAAATGAACGAAGGTCAATCAAAATTAAGCACACATTGAATTTATACTTCCTGTGTAACTTTTTTTTCTTCTTAAGACGGAAGTTCTTAAAGTGAGTTGACATTGGGATTCTGCTGTTAGCTGCTAGATGCACATTATAAAATACGGCTGAGAACAGCGAGCCATACGAATAGTTTGACGACCACTAAACTACAGTTTGTACCCTCTATAACTCTTTCCAGTTCCATGGTTCCGTGATCTCTTGACATGTATCTTACTATCCTGTTCCTTCTTCTCGTCATTGTTTTTCATAAGTTTCTCTCTTCGCCGATACTGGGGAGAATCTCCTAACCCCTTACCTAATTTTCAACGTTCTTCTGCAGCATCGTATCTCAGATGCTTCGAATCTCTTCTGTTCCGGTTTTCTCACAGTTAATGTTTCATTGCCGTACAGTGATGTGTTCCAAAAGTACATTCTCACAAATTTCTTCCACAGGTTAAGGCCTATGTTTGATAATGCTAGACTTCTTCTGGCCAGGAATGCCCTTTCTACCAGTGTTAGACGTCTTTTTTATGTTCTTGCTCCGTTCTTCGTCAATTATTTTGATGCCTCGGTAGCAACATTCCTTAACATCGTCTGCTTCGTGATCCCCAATTCTGATGTTAAGTTTCATGCTGTTTCATGTCTACTGTTTTTCATTACTCTCTTCTTTCGTCGATTGACTGGTTGGACCATTTCATTCAACAAATTCTGTAATTTTTCTTCACCCTCACTCAGGATGGCAGTGTCATCAGCGAATCTTATCATTGATCTCCATTGACCCTCCATTTTAATTCCACTTTTGAACCTTCCTTTTATGTCCGTCATTGCTTTTTCTGTGTGTATATTGAAAAAATGACTTCATACCTGTTTTACACCGTTTTTAATCTCAGCACTTCTTTCTTGGTTTTCTAGTCCTATCGTCCCCTCTTGGTTCTTATAAATATTGTATATTACCTGTCGTTCCTTATCGCATACTCGTAAATTACTTAAAGGCGTGTTTCCTCTACAAAACTCTTGTGCGCTTGTGTCACCTACAGATGAAGATTAGTATTCCGGTCAGTTTATGATAAATAACTATGAGAGCAATGCCTAAAGTTTTCAGTTTTTTCTTTCATTTTTATTGAAGCGTGTGTGCATACACGCACAGTGGAACATTACTGCGTATCTGTAGATACTCTGCCCCTCCACCGACCGAGGTGGCGCAGTGGTTAGCACACTGGACTCGCATTCGGGAGGACGACGGTTCGAACTCTCGTCCGGCCATCCTGTTTTAAGTTTTCGGTGATTTATCCAAATCGCTTCAGGTAAATGACGGGATGGTTCCTGTGGAAGTGCACAGCCAACTTCCTTCTCCATCCTTCCCTAGTCCTATGGGACCTATGACCTCGCTAACTGGTTCTCTTCTCCGAATCAACCAACCAACCAACCTCCTTCTTCCTACGCCGTTCTGCGTTGTTCGGGAGTGTGCAGAGTAGCACGGTGCCTACGGTATGGACGAACTATTTCACCAGCTGATTTCATACGTATTTACGCACTTTTTCCACGAATAAACTGAAGCATTACTCAGTATTACCCTACCATCCGAAGTAGCACTGCAAACACATAATTCGTCCCTTTCACCAAGTGTTGAAACAATTTAAGAGCAATCGTTCCGAGCGAACAACGACTGTCTCCTCGCATTCTGGCGCCTGACCGGTAACGCTTGGGCACTGTAGAAAGAAAATAGGAAGTTAACGCCGCTACTAGATAAAATGCGCATTACTTCGAAAATTCCAGAGAACCAGTGAAGTATCACCGTAACGATTTACTACGTTATTTAACTGTCGGTAGTGTTACCCGTTACAACTGTAGGAATTGGCAGTTGATCCTCGATTACAACCGTGAAACAAGTTTCAGGGAAAAATCCCAAATAAATGTGTTGCACATACTAAGTAGGAAGCTACAAAATCGTCATTTGATCATATCTTGAGTGCCAGTAACTACCCCTGCCCCCAACTCACCACCCGATTCACTAAAAATCGAACTCCCGTGTGCAAAACTGCTTAAGACTTCTGATTACTGTTAATGTGGTAACCATTTGCCCTTAAGTGTTTAAAAAGCTTATGATTGAAAGAGCGAAACTCTATGATGTTGTGCTCGGTTATAAGAAAAGCTATTTCTTCACACATCTCAATGTTTATGACGTCATGTCTCCTCAATCCTGTATCGTATACCACACTTGCCTCCCCTTTCACTTGCCTTCTGTCCCCTCCCTAAAAATCCACACTACATTTTAAGTATTTTATGCCGTTTACATTTTACACACCTATTGTTCTACACATATAATACTTTAGCGAAAATTTTTAAATAATTATGCTTTCTCTAATTTTGGCAAGATCTGCTTCGTTAAACTCATGACATGCCCACCGCTCCCTGCTTCATGATTCCATTCCCCTTTTAGGTATTTTATGCCGTTTACATTGTACATACCTATTGTTCTACAAGTATCATACTTTAACGAAAATTTTTAAATAATTATGCCTTCTCTAATTTTAGCAAGATCTGCTTCGTTAAACTCATGACATGCCCACCACTCCCTGCTTCATGATTCCATTCCCCTTTTAAGTATTTTATGCCGTTTACATTGTACATACCTATTGTTCTACAAGTATCATACTTTAACGAAAATTTTTAAATAATTATGCCTTCTCTAATTTTAGCAAGATCTGCTTTGTTAAATTCATGACATGGTCACCCTCCCTGTTTCCTGATTCCACTCCCCTCCTCCAGTCACCTTCGTTTTCCCTCCTCTCCCCCCCCCCCCCCCCCCCAAATCCCCTATACCCGTTTAAACCACTGACCGCGCTTGCAAAACACAGTACACTGAAATGAATCTCTCAATAAACAAGACGAGTTGCAGACGCAACTAATTAGGTAAATTCTACATGTATGTACAGTTCCTTTTTCCTACTTATTGTAGAATATTAGACGGTATTTATTTTTATTTCGTTTTAGATCTGAAGATGATTCTTAGTGAACTAAATATATCATATAGAAACTGAACAACAAATGAGAATTGTTTCTAATTTTAAGTTCTGTCAGTAACTGTAGTAAATATTTATAACCAAAATTTTGTTGCCCCTGGAAGCCTTTATTTGAGCAACTTGCAACTGGAACTGGATGCCATGACCCGTGTTAGTGATATTCAGGGTGAACCAGAACTCCTCCGACAAACTTTCTGAGATGGCAGTATGGATCAAAACAAGAAAAAAAAGTCCAGTAAACATGGGCTCTAAAATACATACAGCAAGAGCTATGCGCATTCGTTTATCTTCGCTACTGTGAAAGACATCTCTAATATGTGCTCATAGTTCTTAAGGTATGAATTTTAGAGCCCATATTTACTGGACTCTGTCTTCTTTTGATACACACTACACACTCCAAAAACAAGGAAAGGAAAGAGCTTGCAGTAGGAGATATATCACACAGTAGCGAAGACGAAAAAGTGCTCGTAGCTCTTTTTTCTTGTTTTGGTCCGTGTTCACAGCTGAAAGTTGATCAGTGGAGTTGTGGTTCGTGGTGCGGATTGCGCGTCACTCTGAGAACCGTGTAAGATTAATAGAGGAAACAGATAAGGTTTCAAGAACAACTGTCGTCGTTCTATAAAAAAATGGTTCAAATAGCTCTGAGCACTATGGGACTTTACATCTGTGGTCATCAGTCCCCTAGACTTAGAACTACTTAACCCTAACTAACCTAAGGACATCACACACATCCATGCCGAGGCAGGATTCGAACCTGCGACCGTAGCGGTCACGCGGTTCCAGACTGAAGCTCCTAGAACCGCACGGCCACACCGGCCGCCTGTCTTTCTATAAGCCTGAGTGTGTTACGCACAGCAAATTTCAACAATGGAAGTGTGAATGACGCGTTGTGCGTCACGGGTAGATTCAATGTTGATTAATTCGAGACAGTACGGTCGTAGTAGAGTAAATCTGTACATTGCTTTCACGTGTCTCGAAAACTTACTATGAGTGACAAACTCGAAATAATAGGGAGGATTACCGACCCATTCTTCCTCGAGAGCCGAAGTCAGAGAATGTAGTGTTGGGGACTGGAGCTAACCCGATCTCGTAACTCATCCAAAAGATTTTATGTTGGGTTCACGTAGGGAGTCTGGGCCGACCAGTACATTTCAGAAATCTCGTTATCCCCAAATCATTGCCACATGGATGCTGCTGTATGGTAGGCAGCATTCTCAAAATGGTTCAAATGGCTCTAACCACTATGGGACTTAACATCTGAGGTCATCAGTCCCCTAGACTTAGAACTACTTAAACCTGACTAACCTAAAGACATCACACACATCCATGCCCGAGGCATGATTCGAAAAAATGTTCAAATGTGTGTGAAATCTTATGGGACCTAACTGCTAAGGTCATCAGTCCCTAAGCTTACACACTACTTAACCTAAATTATCCTAAGGACAAACACACATACCGATGCCCCAGGGAGGACTCGAACCTCCGCCGGGATCAGCCGCACAGGCAGGATTCGAACCTGCGACCGTAACAGCAGCGCAGTTCCGGACTGAAGCGCCTAGAACCGCTCGGCAACAACGGCCGGCGTAACATTCTCATACTGATACAATCCATCATCGTCTATGGTCTGTTCCTTTACGACACGCTGTGCAAGATGTATTAAAATGGTTTCATATTCTTCCACATTTAGCGTTTTTTAAGGCACAGTAAGGGGATAACACCGATCCACGAAAAACTCACCATACTGTAACATCAACCCCTCCCCGTAGCTAACTGTTGGCACTACACATGATGCCAGGTGACGCTCTCCAATTATTCGCCATATCCACACTTTCCCATTGGGTACCCACAGAATATGGAGTGATCCAAACCAGTCGTTTGCATTCCGGTGGCGAAGTTCGCACACGAAGCGTCGCCTAACATTCAGTACATGATATCTGCCTGGGTCTGGGTTTAGTAATGGTTTTCTTCGCGTTTCCAATTCGTAATCACATCAGTATGAGTCGACTTGGGCACCTTTAGTATTGTTGAAATGATCCTGATACTATTCTTAGTCATTTCACACCCAATGACTAGTCCACGTTCGAAGCCACTGAGGTCTCCAGACCGACTCATTTTGCTGTCGCTGCTTCTCCGCTGGCAACACTGTACTCCCCTTCTCCTTTTATACTAGCGGGACCGCCTATCGTGACTTCTGTTGATCAATTCCGCATCGCACAGGAGTGTCCAGATACTTTTGATCAGATAATGTTCTGAAACTTCTGGGGGGCATAGAGGCAAACGGAAGTCTCCCTGCATTTGATGACAGGTGCTCATACAAAGATACACCGAAGTTCATCACTGTTTTCCGTTATGGTAATGGAGTACTGATACGGGGCTGGAATGCTGGTGTCGTATTGGACTGCACTGGTGAAACTTGTTGTTACCTTACTGCAACACCATCTTCCTCTAACTGCAGTTTATCGTAGATCGTTGGAACAACGAGTAGTAACAGTATAATGCGGAAACCTGCAGATCATTCTCGTTTTCAAGAAAGGTCGTCGTACTGACTCATGTAATAATATAGTATGCGTACTAATAATACAAATGCGAAAGTAACTCTGTCTGATAAGTCTTCACGACTGAACTGTTGAGCCGATGTTAATGCAATCTGTCTTGGAGAAGCCCATAATGTTGAGGAAGAACCTACGTTACTTTGGAAAGTTGTTAGTACAAGATATTTATTGATTTGAAAAATATAATGTGAATTAGAGAAACCCATCGAAAAAGCTATCTACACTTTGTCTTTTGAACTTCATTATATTTTTGAAAACGCTTTTATCGGTTGATATGTTCTATATAATGAGATTCAGCGTAATGAACACAATATGTGATTAATCCGTACTTCCATATTAAATATTATTAAACGTGAAAGCAACTGTCACATTTTTACGACTAAACCGCTGAAGTGATTGCTATGAAATTTGGTATGGAGATAGCTTTAACCCTGATTAATAACATCAGCAACTTTAGAGAGGAAAGAAAGTCGCCCCCTATGAGGATGAAGTAAGGAATGCAATTTTTTTTTTTTACATTAATGGACACAAAACTCCATCCGAACAGGCTTCGGAAGGCCCAACGGTACCGATCGACCGCCGTATCATCTTCATATTTCAATTGTCTTTTATAAGATTTTTGTAATTTTTTAGATTTTTACAGACTACATAATTATTGTTATCCCCATTCCTGATAATGTGGGACATTAAGCACTGTAGATTTAGAGGTGCAAGTTTCGTGCTGAACTCTAGCGGCGCCGTGCTGTCGAGCGTGGAGCGCCGTCCATGGGATTTACGCAGTGAGCAGTAGCAGTAGGGGCGGCAGCAGACGTGGAAAAACATGGCCGCTAATTGGGTGGCAGGGTAATGCGCTTCCCGTGTCGGGGGCGGAGGCGGAGGCGCGGCCGCCGGCGTCACCAGGGGCGGCGCGCACCTGGCCGCCGCGGCCTCCCTCATCCGGCGGCTCGTAAACACAGCGTCACTCATCCCACAGCGGCTCTGGCGCCGCCCCGTCCGCCCGCGGACTCCCCTACACCTGTACTTTCGCACTGCGCTCTTTCCTAGAGTCGTCTGATGCGGTGGAAGACTGCTTCTGTTTTCGTTGTTGTTTTGGGGGCCTGACAAAACATCACTGCTCAGTCCTCATGCAAGGGATTTTGTTATGGTTGAACCTCACTTCTATCCTTTGAAAAAACTTCATGCGTTTCCTTTCCAAAAATACACTGACGGGAAAAAAGACGCACACCAAACAATAATTATGTTAGAATAATGAAATCCACGAATGCATTTGTCTATGTTATATGTTTAATTCATCAACACTCCAAGACCACAGATCACTGTAAGTGCGAGATAAGCCATCGGATATATCGAGTTTTAAAATTAAATCGCTTCGGCCACGGTTTAATATCCCGGAATATTTTATTAATTGCAACAATTCCGGGTGTCAAAGTTTACATTTTGCAGATGGTTCAAGTGGCTCTGAGCACTGTGGGGCTTTCATCAGTCCCCTAGAACTTAGAACTACTTAAACCTAACTAAGCTAAGGACATCACACACATACATGCCCAATGGTCCTCCCATGTTTCTTATTTTTCGGCTCGCTGTATGCGATCGCTCAACACCCTCCGTGTCCTGAATGGTACCTCCTGGGGAGCGGACCGAGTGGTCCTTCTCCGCCTCTATAGCGCCTTAGTGCGCTCGAAATTGGACTATGGAAGCATAGTTTACTCCACTGCTCGGCCGTCTATTCTTCGGCGTCTCTAGAGGAACGGAGGGTTCCAAATGATTGGGAAAGAGCACAGATAGTCCCAGTCTTCAAGAAGGGTCGTCGAGCAGATGCGCAAAACTATAGACCTATATCTCTTACGTCGATCTCTTGTAGAATTTTAGAACATGTTTTTTGCTCGCGTATCATGTCATTTCTGGAAACCCAGAATCTACTATGTAGGAATCAACATGGATTCCGGAAACAGCGATCGTGTGAGACCCAACTCGCCTTATTTGTTCATGAGACCCAGAAAATATTAGATACAGGCTCCCAGGTAGATGCTATTTTTCTTGACTTCCGGAAGGCGTTCGATACAGTTCCGCACTGTCGCCTGATAAACAAAGTAAGAGCCTACGGAATATCAGACCAGCTGTGTGGCTGGATTCAAGAGTTTTTAGCAAACAGAACACAGCAGGTTGTTATCAATGGAGAGACGTCTACAGACGTTAAAGTAACCTCTGGCGTGCCACAGGGGAGTGTTATGGGACCATTGCTTTTCACAATATATATAAATGACTTAGTAGATAGTGTCGGAAGTTCCATGCGGCTTTTCGCGGATGATGCTGTAGTATACAGAGAAGTTGCAGCATTAGAAAATTGTAGCGAAATGCAGGAAGATCTGCAGCGGATAGGCACTTGGTGCAGGGAGTGGCAACTGACCCTTAACATAGACAAATGTAATGTATTGCGAATACATAGAAAGAAGGATCCTTTATTGTATGATTATATAATATACCGGAACAAACACTGGTAGCAGTTACTTCTGTAAAATATCTGGGAGTATGCGTGCGGAACGATTTGAAGTGGAATGATCATATAAAATTAATTGTTGGTAAGGCGGGTACCAGGTTGAGATTCATTGGGAGAGTCCTTAGAAAATGTAGTCCATCAACAAAGGAGGTGGCTTACAAAACACTCGTTCGACCTATACTTGAGTATTGCTCATCAGTGTGGGATCCGTATCAGATCGGGTTGACGGAGGAGATAGAGAAGATCCACAGAAGAGCGGCGCGTTTCGTCACAGGGTTATTTGGTAACCGTGATAGCGTTACGGAGATGTTTAGCAAACTCAAGTGGCAGACTCTGCAAGAGAGGCGCTCTGCATCGCGGTGTAGCTTGCTCGCCAGGTTTCGAGAGGGTGCGTTTCTGGATGAGGTATCGAATATATTGCTTCCCCCTACTTATACCTCCCGAGGAGATCACGAATGTAAAATTAGAGAGATTAGAGCGCGCACAGAGGCTTTCAGACAGTCGTTCTTCCCGCGAACCATACGCGACTGGAACAGGAAAGGGAGGTAATGACAGTGGCACGTAAAGTGCCCTCCGCCACACACCGTTGGGTGGCTTGCGGAGTACAATGTAGATGTAGATGTAGATGTAGATGTAGATGTAGACCGTGTCCACCACCGTAGGTTGCGTTTAGCGTCTGGAGCTTTTTACATCAGTCCTGTGGAAAGCTTTTATGTTGAGACTGCTGAACCTTCGTTGTCCAATCGGCGAGCTGTCCTTCTGAGTCGCTATGCTACCCATCTCTCTTCCATACCTGCTAATCCGGCCCGGGACCTTCCTTTCGACGCCTCTTTGGATTTAGGGTATGCAGGCCGCCCCTCCTCTCTACTACCACGGGCAGTCCACTTCCGTCAACTGGTACGTTCTCTTTCTTTCCACTTTCCTAAAACTTTTTAGCCATCGACATCTTTTAAGTGGCGATCCTCCCCCGCTTTGCACCCATTGCTCTCAACTGTGGGCAGCGAGACACCTTTTACTTGAGTGCCCCCATTTTACTCCGTTACCCACCCGTCTACATCAGTCGCCTGATATATATCTTCCATTTTATATGACGACACGCGCTCAGCCGATTGCGTTCTCGAGTTCAATAGTGTCAGTGAGATGACGCCGGTCATTTGAAGCTCTTTTTGGGGAAAACACCCCCCCCCCTCCTCCTATAGTGGTTTTCTAAACTTTCCTTCTGTTTTTTAGTTTCCCTACTTTTTGAGTTTCGCTCCCATAGCTGCTGATTTCCAATTTGGTTTTTTACCTAAGCCACAGACCGGGCGCTAATGACCGTAGCAGTTCTGCACCCAGGCAGGAATCGAACCTGCTACCGTAGCGGTCGCGCGGTTCCAGACCGTAGTGCCTAGACCCGCTTTTTTTTTAAAATCTCATTTTGTTCGTCTTCGTTCGTTGCATCTGCTCGGGGCGGACGTCGCAAGACATCCGTTTAAGTTCGTTGTTGATCCATTAACTCAGTTTTTTTTAGTACAGAGGGCAGCTAATCCTCTGACCGAACACGCTGAGCTACCGTGTCGGCTTTTTTTTTTTTTTTTTTTTTTTTTGTTTTTTGTTCGCTTTCGTTCGTTGCATCTGCTCGGGGTGGACGTCGTAAGACATCCGTGGTCGGTCGGCCACTACGGGGTCTATCGTCGAAACAACCCGTGGCTTCGAACTTTGAAATCATTCTCGCCACAGCTGCATTTGTCGACGGGCCTTTACCCGTTCGAATCCCCTTCCTATGGCTATAGGATCGTAATGCTGAACTAGCACATTCCCCATTCTGATAATACAGCTTCACTAAAAGTGCCTTTTCAGGTAATGTCAACATCTGATTCTCTCTCTCATTACAGCTCCTTTTATACACGATTGTCACGCGCAGTCATTGACGTTTTGCTCTTTCCAGCCCCATCTGTGGGACATTTTGTGAACTTTGTTTTTTTTTTTTTTTTTGTTCTAATAAAATCCCATGTCATTCCAAGCATGTGTGTCAATTTTTACCTCTCTATCTACTTTATTCCGTGATTTATTAAGTTTTCAAATTTATACTGACTTTTTGATCACCCGGTATAATCTTTGTACTGTGTGTGCGACGAAGTGAGGTGACTCTCATTTTCGCAACAGCAATAAATTGTTCCGTCGCCGCTTTAAATCACGAAATAATTCAGCAGATCTAGAGAATCCTCGATCCTTATTACAGCCACGATGATTTCTACATCTGAAAGATATCTATTTACACTTCGCGCAAGTCACATAAGAGTGGCGCTAGTTGCGACACTGTGAGGGTACAGATCGGGTTTGCTTTAAATACACACTGTAATGCCCGTGAGCGTTAGTTACCTTGGAGAGTGGACGTGGTGAGTTGGTGTTGCTCAAGAATGGCTTTAAGGCGACGAGGACACCATTATCCACACAGCACGGAGTTTTAACGATGTCTTGTAATAGGGTTATGAGAAGCTGGACGTTCCATATGTGATGCTGCAGATGGCTTCGCAAGAATATAGCCACTGTACATGGCTGCTGGCAGTGGTGTTCACGGGGTTCTGGATGGGCCATGTGGCACTACCGAGGGAAAGGTCAGCGGTTTGGCGTATGGCTATAGCGCATTGTACAGTATGTGCAGCAGCAATTCGAGCAGCAGTTGGCACCACTGTGAACTGTGAACTGTTACAAATGGGTTACTTCGACGACATCTTGCAGCCAGTCGCTCTGTAACGATCACTCTACTTACACCAAACCACCTCCATTTTCGACTTCAGTGGTGTCGAGCTGGTTCTGTCTTGGTGCCAGTGATGCTCATGTGTTGGTTAGAAGGAAGCAGGTGGAGGATCTGTGCCATCCTATTTGTGTGCTAATCACACTGGACTTAGGCCTAGAGTTATGATCTGGGGTGCGATTTCACATGACAGCAGGGGCACTCTCATTGTTGTCCCATACATCTGGTGATTCAACCTGTTGCGCTACCATTTAAGAACAGCATTCCAGGGGGCGAGTTCCAACAGAATAACGCTCACCCACGTACCACTCTTGTAACCCAACATGCTATTGGCAAATTGCTTTGGCCTCCTCGATCACCAGATCTGTCTCCAATTGCGGTTACTCTGATTATTAATCTACCAACATTTCACATTAGCAAGGAGGACTTCAAGGGGGATCGTAGCTTTGTTGAATGTCCAATTCACACACTGGCTCGCCACTGACTACAGCAAAATTTCGCTTCCGCGAGCTTCCGCCCAGTGGCGTGACATGTTTTGAATACGCCATCGCAACTGTCCGTTGTCGACTGGCGTCGTCCGGTGTTACTATCATCCCATAGTGGAAGGCTGGTACACATTTTCATCAAAACCGGAACCCAAATTTCGTTCATTTTCACGTCCTCCTCGTTCCTATTAAAATTCCAACGGTGTTTCACAGTCTCTATGGCCTCTCTGTACAGCTTTTCGTGATGTCCAGTTGCGTCTGCCAGTACTCGAGTCCTGTCAAAATGAATGTGGTGGTCTCCTGGCTGTAAAGCATGTTCCCCTCTTCTGCAAATGCCCTTGTGGTTTTCTAGTTATTTTTGACAGCTCTATTCGTAGTACCCACGTACACCTCCCCACAACTGCAGGGAATCCTATAAATTCCAGCTTTTTCCAGCGGTTGGCGAGCATCCTTGGCCGATTTTCGGTGATCTTGTACCCTCCTTGTGAGTGTGTAAATTACCGCGACGTTCCACTTTCTCAAGAGTTTTTCGTCTGCTGCCAGTCACGTCCTAAATGACTGGCAAGAAAACTTTCGATTTCACCGGCGCTTGAGCATCACTATGACATCTACGCGGTGGTCTTGACACTTTCATCACCTTAGCGAACGAATAACCATTCTAGAGCAATGCAGTGGTGAGATGCTCTAATCCTGCGTCAAGCAGCTCTGGTTCACAGATTTTCCTTCCTCTATCCACCAACGTTTCTTATCACGCCTCGCATTTGTTGTGGGAGGTGGTTCGAATCCCGGTGTAGGTAACGGTCTGTGTGCGTGGGTTTTCGGTAAACGTGTGGCCCAAGCTACCATCTTCTTTCTTGAAAACTAGCACATCAAGAAAATTTAATCTTCAGCCTGCCTCCTCCTCCTTGGTAAACTGAATCTTCAGAGTGATCCCGTTCATATGTTTGTGAAAACGATCCAGTTACTCCCTGCCATGCCGCCACAAAACAAACGTATCATCCGCGTAATGGAACCAAATATTCGGTTTCTTGTCCGCAGTTTCGAAAGCCTGCTCCTCCAATTTTTTCCATTAAAAAGTTCACTATGACCGGTCTTACGGGGCTCCAAATAGCGAAACCATCCGTCTGTTCATAGAACTGTTCGTTCCATTTGAAATACGTGGTTGCGAGGCAATATTTAAACAGTTCTGCAACATCGGAAGGAAAAACCCGATTCAGCTGTTGCAACATTTTATTGAATGAAACCACAGTGAATAGCGATACCACATCAAAACTGACTATTATGTCCTCCGGTTGTACCACTATGCCATTTAATTTACCGACAAAATGTGCCGAATTCTTGATATACGAATCCGGTCGGCCCACTTACGGATGTAATAATTTTGTCAAGAACTAGGCAGTCAAATAGGTGGGCGAACCAATAGCACTCACTACAGGCCCTAGAGGAACATGTTCTTTGTTCACCTTCGGCAATCCATAAAGTCTTGGTGCTAGCGCAACTGAATTGAACCGACTTTTCTGAACGCTCTGTTCGACAGAGGACTTCTTTATCGACCGCGTAACAGTTCTAGGAACTTTGTAAGTGGGATCTTTACACAGTTTTCTATACGTTTTAGGATCTAGTAAGCTTTAATCTTACTGTAATAGTCGGTCACTTTCAAAATAACCGTTGCATTTCCGTTGTCAGCGTGGAGAATAACAACACTATCGTTCTCATTCAAGCGTTTTAAGGCATTCCTCTCACGCATAGTTAAATTACTTTTTGGAGGTTTTTCGCGAGACAATACTTTTGCAGCTTCTATAAGGATTTCTTCAGCCGTTACCTTGTCCACACTACGAATGCCTGCTTCTACACTGGCTATTATTTCTTCCATGGGCACAGCTTGCGGGCTAATAGCAGAATTTCCATCCTTGGCAAGCACAGATCTCTCGTCGTCAGATAACGAACGTTCGGATAAATTGATAACGTTGCGGGAAGCGTCTAAATGTTGGCTCCTCTTATTAGGTTGCAAATTATCGAGTTTCTTTTTCTGTCTATTAGACATTATCAACATCGTGCAACAGGCTGTCAGTTCTATCCCAGTCACTACGACACAATTAATTGCTGATTCTCGCACTGCTTCAGTTATCAATATCTGCGATAAGGGTTTCTGAAGTGAAACACAGACATTACAGAGACACTGAGAAATGTATAGGGAAAGTGGGGTAAATTCGACCTAGTAATTTCATGTGGCTATAACACGTTTATCCGAGGTCGGATCTTAACGTTATAAACGTTAAATTATAGGTAATATAAAGGAGCAACTGTTTTAAAAATATTTTTGTTATACCATCAAGATTTTTTTAGATATCCGTATTGTAAGACACGTCCATTTTTGCCATTTGCAAGAATGATGGAGTAAATCTGACCCCCTATTTGTTTGGCTGATTTTGTATAGAAATAGTTCTAAATAAACGGTTTTTTTGGAAATAATTACAAGCAATTATGTTTTTTACATAAATGAACTAAATGTATCAAATAAATAACAATGTTTAGAGTACTAAATGTACTGAAAGTTAAATGACTGTAAATTTTAACTGGAAAAAGATGATTTCATTGCAACAGCAATGTCGATCTCCGAATGTTAAAATCACGAGCGACAACTCGTAAAGACATTCTCATTTGCATTGCAGCAACTGCTCGGCGGATATCATTTTTATTATGTTTAGTCGTTTTTCGTTTCTAATTTCGTACCATTTTCCTTAAAATAAACACAATTCTCTTCATTTACATAAATAAATAGTTCCATACACATAATCGTTAAAAAATATGCGGTCGGATTTACCCCACCATGCCGTTTTTCATTTAACACACATAGAAACAATTTGCACGAAATTTCCGACAAAAACCATACATACACTGAATAGGTCACTAAACGCACTACAAAATCACCTACCGTTTGTTTTGTGATCGTTTTATTTGATAAGGTAAATCTAGTGATGCTATTTGCACAAAAATTGAATTGAAAGAATCGAAAACACACTTGTCTTTTGAGTGTCTAAATGTCAAATGCGGCAAAGCTGTCAAGGTGACATTTTCGTTATTTCGAATGCTCAATATGGCAACACTAATGCGAAATCGCTCCACCTTGCCGTTTCTCACAAACAGAGGGCGGTCGCGTTTACCCACCCGGTCGGATTTGCCCCACCTTACCCTACTATAAAAATCGAGAGGCATATTTGTTGTATACAACTTCGTATACACCTGTAAGTAGAGGTAGGCTACAGAATGGCGCGGCAACTATCATTGTAGGAAAGCTGGACAGGAGCAGAAATGATTATCGCACAAGTTAACACAGTGAATAGAAGATGTATCTAACATGTATTTCTCCAAGCGTAAGAAGACTCATTGCAGATAATTCGGCAAGGAATTTAGTCCAGCCCTTAATGTCAACAAGTAAGAGGCTGTCTGAACTAAATCGTGAACAATGGTGTCAGAGCAGTGACTGGGCGGCATCCGCGTAGCGTCAAGCAGTGAAGTGGCTCCAAGTGCGAGTGCGCTATGTGGCTGCCGCCGGCAGTCCTATGTCGCGGTGGCAGGAACAGCCACTGGAGGCGTGGCTAAGTGGGCGTGCTCCATTGGGTCCACCCGATCCTACATGAAGGCGTCTGATGGAAACTTGCAGTTACATTGCCACCTTCGAGACACTGGTAGGGTGGTATTGATATGTTACACCGCAGTATAAATGAAGCTTGCGGAGAGCCTTCAGGTAGTTACCCCCACTGTTCCAATGTTTTTCTACACCTCCCATAAGGACGAAAGAGAAAGGACGACTGGTGACGATCGAATAACTCTTCTAAATCTTCATATAGAGCTTGAGTGCAGATGAGGCACTGACGTTTCAGCGAGTTTTTTAGGTACCAAATACGTGGTAATCACAAGAAGATAGATACAGACTGTAAGACAAGAAGACAAATACATTGATTTTAATTGTTCATTGAGGGTCCCACAAAATTCTTCAATGATATCTAGTATTCAGATGGTTCAAATGGATCTGAGTACCATGGGACTTCTGAGGTCATCAGTCCCCTAGAACTTAGAACTACTTAAACATAACTAACCTAAGGACATCACACACATCCATGCCCGAGGCAGGATTTGAACCTGCGACCGTAGCGGTCGCGCGGTTCCAGACTGCAGCGCCTAGAACCACTCGGCACCCCGGCCGGTGATGCCTAGTATTCAAGGCAAGGCTCCACTCCAGCAGGAGCATCTGCTGGGTATCAAAGGAAAGCTGCTGAGAATTCTTCTCGGTTGTACGGCCGTGGTCCATGGGACTCTTTAATCCCTGACGTTTCGCCCAAGGCTACGTTGGACATCTTCGGCGGTACTCCTGAGTGTGCTGAGTCTTGACGACTATCAAGTCGGACGTCGAAGAGCGGACTAAATACCGTGGAAAGTGGGTGTGGTCTGGATTTCACGTGATAGCAGAGATAAACGTTGTCAAAGATAATTTTTTTAACTATCGATTATAGTACGTTAAAGATAAAAACTTCTCATCAATTCTATAGCGCCACAGTCCATATATCACTGAGTTTCATGTCTTTTTTTTCTGTTCAAATTATCAAATTATCAAAGGAAAGGCACTGTATTACTGCCTAGTTAGAGCTGATGACTGGGCCTTCTTTGGGCTTCGTAACGACTGATCTCTCCATTCCTTATGCATCCTTCTTTTGCTTGTTGAAGAGACGATGACGACGACGCTTAAGGGCTGAAAAAGACGGTCCTGTGCGGCGGATTTTGCGTTTAAAAACATTATCTCTGCGAAATTTAAACTCTGCTCTACTGCAAGTCTTGCAAATCCGGATACTTGTGTAATCTACGATGTGCTGTTACATACGTGTCTCCCACATAGTTATTCCTTTCGTTCAAAGACTATACAGTCGTGACTTCTTATCGTCACTGGCACTCACTTTAATGTAATAGCCTGTAACATTGTCTTTTCTACACTCGCGCCATATGCTGCATCTATCAGAAACGTACACATCGGGTCTTCAAATTAGACAGCTCTTCCCATGACTTTGGGCACCCGGATTATACTATTCTGACCGAGGCCTATAATTTCGATTATCAGACTCAGATACTACCGAATAATGTTGGTCATATTTGGAATCTGTGATACACGCCATAGAACGGAAGGTTGCTACTAAGGGCCTTGTAAAGTGCAGAGATGGGTCTGCTTAACCACAACAGGGCGAATTAGCAGAGAACACACTGTTGGAATGGGGACCATCCTGGATATTCCCATCATTACACCTTTGAGCTACAATGGTTTCAATGGCTCTAAGCACTATGGGACTTAACATCTGAGGTCATCAGTCGAATAGACTTAGAACCTAGAACTACTTAAACCTAACTAACCTAAGGACATCACACACATCCATGCCCGAGGCAAGATTCGAATCTGTGACCGTAGCAGCAGCGCGGTTCCAGACTGAAGCGCCTGGAACCACTCGGTCACAACGGCCGGCTGAGCTACAATGAAGGCGGCGGCAGGGGTGTACAGGCTAAAAGCGGAAATGACTGGAACCCGTTAGGATATCCATTATCCCACATCAGCATCATGAATAACGAAATACAGCGTTGGCCGGGAAAACGCTGGCTAATTGTACAACAACTTCCATCCGCTTCAATAAACTTTTCATGATGACAGTTGGAGTGGGAGCAGCGGAAGAACGAACCACGATACCGTTCAGGAGACATAGTCTGATTTACTGACGGGTCGCAAACAGACGAAGATGATGGGGTGCGGGTATGAAACTAGTGAGAGAAATTTCTCTTGGGAATTTAGCCACTCTGTTACAGGTGGAAATTTCTGCTGTCTGAATGTGTGCCGAGGAAAATGTGTAGATGCTACAATGATCGTGGCATCTCAGTTTATGCACGGAGCCAAGCAGCCCTGAAATCTCTGTCAGCCCCTGCGAGGAGACTAAATATTGTTACAGAATCCGATGAAGCCCTTGTGAGGCTAGGAGAAAGCAACAGGGTAAACACGATGTGACTCCCTGGTCACTCAGGAATTAATGGCAATGAAAAAGTTAATAGGCTGGTCAGGACAAGTGCGAAAACTCCATTTGTTGGACCGGACTCTGTCGTAACTAAGGTGATGATAAAATCAAGACATCGAAGAGAGTTTTAACAGCCAAGATCGTATTCCATACTATGTACTCGTTATTCATGATTATCGTCTTCAACAGTTAAGACTGTCGTCTTCCGATCTGTAAAGTGAAGAATTTAGATAGATTGCATGTACAATCATTTTACCATTAAATTTGCCATTACAAATCAGGAAATGGAAATTCTACATTTTTGTAACTTTAAAAAACTAGTTGCTATACGTCCTATTCCATTGTGACAGTATCACACATGTCATGTTGACATTATAGTGGATAGTATGTAGCAACATTCCACACAGGTTTGTTAAAAAGAGAAACAGGTTTGCCACAAATAAAAACAATTAACCAAACAAGCACCTTGCACAACTAGGGACGTCCACACACACATAACAAAAATGGTTCAAATGGCTCTGAGCACTATGCGACTCAACTTCTGAGATCATCAGTCGCCTAGAACTTAGAACTAATTAAACCTAACTAACCTAAGGACATCACACACATCCATGCCCAAGGCAGGATTCGAACCTGCGACCGCAGCGGTCGCTCGGCTCCAGACTGTACGCCCAGAACCGCACGGCCACACCGGCCGGCCCCACATAACATTCCACTGGTGTTCGTGGACCTGTTTTTATTTGATGTGGGAGTTGCTACATACTCTCCATTCATTTGTAATGCCAAATGTAAATAATGATTGTACTTGTACCCTGTGTGAATGAATCACTTTACAGATCAGAAGATAACAGCCTCAACTTGTGAAACCAGTCATCAAGAATAAATTATACTGAACGCTATTAAAAGTTTCTTCAAAACAAATACAGATCGCTCCTTTCATTCCCTTATTATCAGAAATTTCAATCAATTCAAAACTACATAATTAAATTAGGAGGCAGCATGTAGAATATTGGGTTAAGGTTCAAAAAACCAAATAAAGTCAAGCCAATGCGCCACAGCCAAGTTTGAAAAGCATTTCTTTAATCATGTTCAAGGAACAGGAGACATGTTATACTCAAGGTAGCACTAATGACTGGACATGGGAACACTTACATACGATTGGTATAGAGAAAGAAGCCCCTGAGTGTAAACTATGTGGTGACTGGGGTAAAACTCCACCACGTTTCTTGTCCGAAGCAATGGAGGTCAAAAGACACAGGATATTCGCGTCATTACTTCCTGAAGAAATCGTATCTAATAAATAACTCGTACATTGTCTTCTACTAATCTTTAAGGGTATCGACTGGCTTTACTGCAGTCACGGGGAGAGGAAGCGCAAAACAAATTCAGTTTCGGTGCGGTAAATAGTCAGCAAAGGCCTCTGTTGTTTTGTCTCCCTGTGCAAATCGATCGATCAACCAAACGTGCCATATTGAGCTTTCCACAACTAGGGACCTATGGGCACTGACGCTCGTGTGTTCGTGTGTTCCTGACGGTAGAAAAGAGCAGTGTTGTTAATTTAGTCAATTGCTTTTATTACTTCTACAGCTTACGGGAGGTAATGATAATTTATACAGGAGGTAATCTTCATTACACCGTTCTACTACCCTCCCATGTGAATTAATAGCCCAATAATCTCAGAGTGCTTTTCTCGAGCGCAAGTTTCTAACGGCTTTACATAATTGAGAGAACGGCGGGGCCTAAGCGCGCAAACTGTTGTGCCCAGCTCTTGATTTTACCGTAGAGCTCTGTCAACAGCTAACAATAACGGTGTATGGAACTGCCTGACGACGCATAATCCTCTGCTGTACGCCACACTACGGGTTTTCAATCAGCCGACAAATGGCCGCATCAGGTGCGATTATTATTGAGTCAGGCATCACGTCTGAAATTTACTGCCGGTAACAGAAGCAGTGACGATACTCCAGCCCGAAAACTATTGTTATCGTTAGACACTTTAATAAGAATGCCACTACAGTTTTTCATCTACTCTATGGAAGTGAAGAAGGAACATCTTTATGGTCGAACCCCGACACTAGAAATATTGTTAAGCAGAATGAAATTGTATTTGAATATACGTCACTAATATCTAAATATAAAACAAAAGGGCTCAAGAGTAGAAAAACAGCTCTTTGCTCAACGTCAGAATGAGGAAGATAAAGCAGTAAAATCGCGCAAGTTTGCAAAAGATCATCGAAACGTGGGCAGTTTCAGAAGTAGGTGAACAGACGCGAAGAGAGCTTGCTACCACATAACGGCTCTCTCGGCTTCAAATACTAACCAATCATACCTTAGCGTAAATCAGCTTGACATCGAAAGAGAATCGAAGGCAACAAATAAGGACCACTGGTGACCTGGGCCAATTCATACACAGCTTGCGCTTATATTACATATTTATTTAGGAGCACCACCATGCCATAATTTATTTATTGTCTTTATTAGCCAAAATTTCTTTTGAAAACAGTATTTATACAGACAGACTCAAAAACAATTTTATCAAAGAATTATTTTTTTAAAAGCGATAAAAGCTTTACTAAGAGAAGGGTTACCAAATCCTTAGACTTTTTTCAAATCCTTTAAAAGGAGCCTGGATTAACAGACGGTTCTGCAGCTCAGCCATGGGCTCAACCCATTTGAACAGATTTCAATCTTGCCCAGTTCGTCCCCCACTTATTGGATGTCTTAACCCAAAACAAGCCAAATTACTCTTAGATGGGATCTGGAATAGAGCTCGCGTTAATATCACGCAATCCTAGCATTAAACATCACAAGAAGCAACTTATAATAACCACAACTGATAAGATACGTTAATAACTTACGGAACTGATTCAGATAAATTACTCATTTACTAAATGAAACAAACAGTTCAGTTAAAACTACCGTAGCGGCTCTCCATCTTTGCCAATCAATCCACTCACCCAACGCCACTCATGTTACAGTACGGTTAAGGGAGGCATGCAATAGCTAACCTGAAACGACACGCTAACAGCTCACTTCGAAGATAAAGCATAGTAAACCCACGATGCCTGTATTGCTATAGCGGCCCACTGAACATTCATAAGGGGGCAATGAATTAAGTTCAAATTACAGGTTGCAAGTCAAACAGACACATTCAACCTTATTCAAAATATAACTTCAGTTGAAAATATCTCATTTGAAGTGCAATTTCATAACTGAATACATGAAACGAAATGCGGAATGCAGTCTCAGTACAGTACTTCATAATTCACTGCTGAAATGCTTGCAACTGGGGGAAAAAGTGTAACGAACTTTATTCGATCGTATTTCCCCGACCAGAGCTATATTTCACTTTCAGTATATTGGTGTGAGATTACACACATCCTACAGGGTTCCGGTTGTTTCCAGTTTTTAACATGTACGCTCCTGTCGTTGCCTCCATTGTAACCTAAATGTTAATGGGGGCATGTCTAGCGTGGTCTCCATCCCAGCTGCGAGTGTGCTTCTAATTCCGCCTGTTGTGGTTACAGTCACAGTCATAACAAAATACCTTATAATTCACTGGTCATGAATACACCGTGTTCCCCACATGGCTTAGGCAACCACCACAAATTGTGCTGTCCACTCATGTGCTCTCCCACAGAATACTTCATCAAAGGCAGACGGCTTAAAGCCCCACAGTCCAACAACCTCGACTCGTGGCTTCCAAAAGTAGCTCCTCTCTTCGCAAATCACAACGTCGCCTCACGTGCGCTCCGCTGCCGAGACTCAATCCGACTCACTCTATATTTCACTGATCGCCCGGCTCAGTCTTAGTGCTCAACGTAGAGTGCACGCAGAATAACGCGACCGGTAGATGTTCTGTCCGCCAACGGCCTTGCCGAAGTGGTAACACCGGTTCCCGTCAGATCACCGAAGTTTAGCGCTGTCGGGCTGGGCTGACACTTGGATGGGTGACCATCCACCCCACCGAGCGCTGTTGGCAAGTGGGATGCACTCATCCCTCGTGAGGCAAACTGAGGAGCTACTTGATTGAGAAGTAGCGGCTCTGCTCTCGTAAACTGACATACGGCCGGGAGAGCGGTGTGCTGACCACATGCCCCTCCATATCCGCATCCAGTGACGCGTGTGGGTTGAGGATGCCACGGCGGCCGGTCGCTACCGTTGGGCCTTCATGACCTGTTAGGGAGGAGAGATGTTCAGTCGGTTAGGCAAGTATGAGGGGAGTGGTAGTGGTGGTGGTTGCGGGCAGCCTTTCAGCGTGTTGTAGGTGAAGAGCCGAAGGCTGGATGGGAAGTGGCATTCTAAACTGAAGCTCACGTTCAGATTTTCTGTAAATATTATGTGGAGCCCCCACGCCCAAGACCAGCCAAAAAGGTCTGCTGTCACCTCTGCTTTGGATACTGTCTAAAAAGAATTCTGATGCAAACGCAACAAAAGCAACGATTTAGTTTTATCTGACTTGTTAAATGCAACTTTCAGAGAAGTGTCATGAGTGGCGACCAAAACCTAAGTATCTCCTGTGCCACGTTAAAATTGGCTTCTCTTTCCAAAACACAGCGGAGTTTACACAATGTCACAAACGCAGTTGTGAGAAAATTATGAAACAGTGGTTTATTAAGTTTATTTAGAGAGGAACTGAGGAAAAGTAATGTTCAGTAGCTTAGGAAAAAGCACACCACTGCAAAAAAATAAACATATAATGTCTTCACTGACGTTGTTCCAAAACCCACATCATTTCTCGTTTCACCAGCTATTTATGGTGTTTAAAAATTATATTCTTTCACCGAAAACTCTGTAGTTAGTGGAATAATGCTGTAGATAATGAAGTTTCGCATAACAGCCATGCGGTAAAACACTCTCCTCTTTGTATGCTATCATTTGCCAGAGTCTCGTTTCGATATCTCAAGCTGTATATGAAATACCAGGAATGTTATAAATGTTCCATTCTCACTTTATGAGTCTTCTATAGAAGATCAATTTTCTCGCGATTGGTGACAAATAAACCTCCACCCACGTCTAAAGAAAAATTCAATATGTTAGCTGAATTTCATAAGCACCAAACGTAAAATAATACCGACTCCCACTTTTCATTGTATACTTTTTCGAATTTCACGTAGTGTCTTACATAATTTGGAAATATCACAGTAACTGTGGCCATCAACGAAATGATGGGCGCGTCATCATGAAGCTGACATATAAAGTTACGAGTAAAGTAAAACTGAATTGTATTAACGAATAGTATGTGTAAAATAAACCCGCCCAGTTAGCTGCGCGGTCTAACCCGCTGCTTCCCGAGCGGGAAGGCGTGCCGGTCCCCAGCACGAATCCGCCCCCCGGAATGATGTCATCGTCTGGTGTGCCAGCCAGCCTGTGGATGGTTTTTAAGGCGGTTTTCCATCTGCCTCGGAGAATGCGAGCTGGTTTGCCTTATTCCGCCTCAGTTACACCATGTCGGCGATTACTGCGCAGTCTCCACGTACGCGTACACCATCATTACTCTACCACGCAAACATTTCGAGGTACACTCGTCTGGTATGAGACGTTCTCGTGGGGGTCCACGAGGGTCCGAACTGCGGAATAACCCTGGGTTCGGTGTGGAGCGGCGGTGAGGTGGGTGGATTGTTGGGCCTGTTGTGGGGCTATGAACCACTGAGGGCTACGGCGGCAGGAAGCCTCTCCGTTGTTGCTGGTCCCCGGTTCAATACACAATACAATACACAAAATGTGTAAAATCGTTTGAGAAAGACTGCAGGACGTGCACCTCGATTCTTTCACAGCAGCATGTCGCCAGCCGGCTGAAAATGGACAAACTTGGCCCCCCATTCTGAGCTAACGAATGAACTCGTCCATCGCTTCCAGAGAAAAATTGGTCACTACGCAGCGGGCACCGTATCCCTTACGGACACTACCGACCATTTCCCGTAGGGCAACTGGCCCATTTGAAAATGACAAATTTGTGGCCGTTGCCTTTCTTAAAAATAAAGTAGGACTTGAATTTAATTGATATTCATTGTCCTCACATCCCTAGCGCTAAAGTTCGGTAATAATTCAGCTAAACTACGCTATAACAGCCCTAAAAATCGCCCCTAAAATTTGTAACCAGTACACATATAGTAACTGGAACCCTACGATTCACTTGTGACCGCCTTCAGCAATGTTACGAATGCCTCTCACAACCGTGGAATACAGTCTAACGCCAAACAGTCGCCATACTCCGTGTCGTTTTTGTTACCCGCTGAAACAGAAGCGCGCCAAGAGACCAGCAAGATATATTGTTGGATTCGGCGGGATCTTGTAACAGCGAAAGTGAATCGCAATTGTTGCTATTGGTTTGTATAATGATTTTTAGCAAATGGGAACGTCTGTAGTGCAATAAATTGCAGCAACAGCAAGATGGCACCACATTTGTTTCTTTTCTGAAGGACACAGGGAGGTATGAAACGGTACATTACAAGACTATTTATGATTCTGTTTAAAACTACATATATATGTACCGAAGAAAATGGTGTTTTGCTCAGGAAAAAAAAGCTAGTAAACAAAAGAAGACCTGACTTCTTGCATAAGGGCGTCGCATAGCTACTCAGCAAGGTGAAGTTTTGTTCACTACACTTCCAAACAACTCACTAAATGTGGAACGGAAAAAAGTAGACTCCATATCACACTAATGCGTGTCAAGGAAATGTCTACCATAATTAGGACAACAACAGTAAAATACACTTCTCACGCATACCTTTAATATTTGATTATATTCTCTTGCTTTCAGCGGAACAAAGTGCAATTATACTCCATTCTAAAGTATTTATTCGTGAATCAATAGTAGCTTACTCCACTGCATCAGTGAGACCCGGCCGTTTTCACATTTAGTTCACGACCATTCATGTCTCTTGATCATGTTCTAATGCTTGGAACGCACAAACATAACAACTATTTTGTAAAACACATGGAAGCAGGATGAAAGACAAACATTATCCTTCCGACGCTTTCTCATCGCTTGATGCGCCATGTCGCTCCAGCGGTCAGTCGGTAACGTGTTGTTTTTTTGCACTTTTTTGAACCGATGTATTTATTTCAGTATTATTCTAAGACAGTGTGTGTAAAGTTTTTTGTATCATTCGCCATGAAATTGAAGGTTTTCTTAACTTTCTAAGATGTATTTTCGGACTTGTTATATGGGTGCAACCGAAGGCCAATAAATACACACACACAAGGAAAAAAAACTGCACACTGCATGAAAGTACTGAGAATAAAAGGAGAGTGTCAACTCACTACAAGTGTAAACGATTGGTCGCTGAATTAAAATCGCTATATTCTTCAAGTAATATTACGGCCACTGCGGCTGTATTAATAACTTCCTAACAGTCCGTAGAAAAATACTAATAATAACTGCAGCAGCCGTAGCCTTGCACAGTTATAAACAAGCCAGTCTATCACGAATACATTAAATACATTACAGTGACCGACTAACACAGTCGGATGACTTTCCGGTTACTCAAGCGACCAGGGTAGGTTGTGGATTCCGTGCGTCTTAAAATACTGCTCCACGAGTTCGGTACACATCTGTCTCCTGGGAAAGTTTCGCACATGGCATTGCCCCTGCCCCCTCCAAGCCTGTTTGGGATACTTGATTGAAAAGGTCGAAGTCCTACGACAGCGCATCAAGGCGTGAAAGTAAAGAGACGTTCAACGAAACACGAGAAGCAGTCACAAGCATGATCGGCTCCCTGGTCAGGTGGTTAGAATTGTAGCCTGCTAATGCGGACGTTCCGATTTCAATCCCAGATTTTTCTGTGGTTGTAAAGTCTAGAAACAAGACCCATTCAGCCTTGAGACACAAAATGAGAAATCTGTAGATGAACTAAGTAGCGAAACTGATACGCAAACAGCTAGTGATTCCAGTTAACTTGCACAGAAAAGAAAGAGCATTTACACGGAATTCAGTATATACTGGGTAAGCAGCACGTTTTAGACTCTTGGACAAACTTTGACGTCCGGTAGATAAAATAAGGATAGTCATGGTTCGTTAAGGAATTAACACCTATGGAGCAGTTAAAATCTTTGCACTGTCTGTATTCAAGTTTCGTCCTCCTATCCAAATGTTGTTCTTGTTCTTGTTGTTATTGTGGTCTACAGACTGAATATTGTTTGATGCAGTTCTCCATGCTAGTTTATCTGTTCAGGTCTTTCATCTGTTAATAGCTACTGCAACCTACAACCATTTTAACTTGCTTGCTGTATTCGTGCGTATACTTCAGTTCCCTGTCAAGGTACCCTTTGACATCCAACTCTTATAAGCAGTGTCCTGATTCTGTACTTTCCAAATTTCAAAGAGTGTCGTCAAACTTTTGAAAAGCTTTCTCTCCTACCAATGCTATAAATGTAGGTTTGCCTTTCTTAAACTATTGTAAGTCGCTTGGTGAAAATTGCCGCGATTTATCTTCCCCGGTATTAGCTTTTACTAGCAGTCTCATTTGTCCGTAAATAATACGCGTCAGAATTTTTCAATCACAACTTATTAAACTGATGGATCAGAAGTATTACTTCATCACCTACCTTCTTTTGAATCTGAACTATTAAATTACTCTTGAAGTACTGAGTCTGTATCATATATCTTGCACAGCTGGCGGAGAAGTTTTGTCATGGCTCTCCCAAGGATGTCAATATTTCTAAGGTAACTTCTACTCCAGAATCTTTGGTTCCACTTAGCTCCCTCAGTGCCTAGCCAAATTCCCCTCGTAGTATCATATTTCCCATCTCACCACCTTCCTCATCTATTTCTATAACCTTGCTTTCATTCCCATTTTATAATATTTCTACATTTTCCCTTCTATTGTCTTACTATGGGTTGCCATCTGAACTCTTGAAATTCACATAGCTGGTTTTCTTATCCCAATACACTTTCGTGTAGTGGGTACCTCTTTCCCCCAGTAGCACTTGCCTCTACAACCTTGCATCTTTCCTCTAGCCATTCCTACTTAGCCATTTCGCATTTTCGCCGTCTGCATTCAATTTCACTTCCTTCATTTGCTAATTGAGTGTTACCAGAGCTGAAAACTGTGTTCATACGAACAAACTAGCCATTACGAATATCTATCGTCACGTTGGCACTTTAATTTTTTTAGGAAAATGCTCATCTACGAAATGTTTTGACAACAAAAACTCGGAGGTATCTGAAGTACAAATCGGTGAAACAGCGACGCTGTACATCTCACTGCCACTGTCTCACTTGCGACTCCTACAATAACTATTAAAGACATATATACTTGGGAACTGTATTGAGTCGAATGAAGTGGTTACAGCAGTGATTTATAACAATTCTGAAGGCCTTACAGGATCACACGCTATGAATGGAATCTATTCTTAAGAAAAAAACGAGAAACACGCTAGCCTAAAATGAGAACTACGTCAAACAACAAGTGAATTCCATGATAACACTATCGCTTGTTTCCAGGCCGGGAAAATTTCCCCTTTTTCTAATTAGGGAAAAGAAAGGTTAACGTTGAATTTCGCATCAATGACATAGTTAATGGAGACGGCACACAGGCTGAAATCATGACTAGTCGGTGAGATCGTACTGTTTCAGACGAACTATCTCGCCATCCACTTTTCTCTCATAACTGTGTCATAAGAGAAACTTGTCTCTGCCCATAAGCTTTATGGTTTGTACCATCGAATGTCTTTAATGTGTTTCAAGCAATGCTGCCTGTGTCATATACATTTGCTAATTACACGAGCAATGAGCCAAAATAAACGCTCACTTCGGTTGTCCTACATTCTCACGAAAGAGCCACGATAATTTAATTACATCCTGTTAAGATTCAGTCCTGAATTAAGGACAATGCGCCGTCCAAGCTCGATATACAGTTGCCGTATTAACACGTAAGAATATTTAAGCTATCTGTCGTACTAATATTTGCATCATTGGATAGCTGAATTACTAAGCCATAACCACGACGTCCGAACTCAGAAACCTGCTTCCTACCTGATGTGACATTGCTAACAGCCTGTCTCTATAATGAAGTAATTGACAGTTTTTTCTCATAGTACTCGCACAAAGTGTTAAACAAGCTTACAAAATAAATCCGACTTTCAGCAAAGAGAAAAAAAGACGAAAAAGCAGAACGTAAAACACTTTGAAAGAAAATTAATGTAAGAGCTGACTGTTTTCATTGCTTTCCCGAGTTTTACTGCTTTTAATAAGACTTCTTGCTTTTTATGGAGTTTCGTTTATAGCTGTCCTGTTCCTTACGAGAGGGCACTGGTTGGTCTTCTGTTATTGATCGCTCTCACAGAACAGTCGTAGTTATAAACCCAGCACAACAAACCAAAAAAGTAACAGAAATAAGATATGATCAGCGTTCTTGTTTTCCTCGTACTATATTATAGCCTGCTCCGTTCACTACAGCATGTGTAGCCACCATTCGCGTTGCAGAAGTTCTGTCCGTCTTCTCGTCAATAACACAGGGGCTTTCTTTTATTTATCATCGAGCAACACAGCACAGTGGTTAGAACAGTAAAATCAGGAATAGCGGGATACGAATTCACTCTTAGGCGATCTGGATTTTCCTGAAATCACACCAGGCAAACTGTTCTCTCTCTCTCTCTCTCTCTCTCTCTCTCTCTCTCTCTCTGAGACGTTGACTGTGTGTGTGTGTGTGTGTGTGTGTGTGTGTGTGTGTGTGTGTGTGTGTGTTTGTGTGTACTCTTCTGGTTGTTATGATGCACACCGTCACGGTTTCGTATCCCGTGTTAATTTCTTCATCTCAGACTGGTAGTTAGACTCACAGATAGCCCACCACGCGATGTGTGATAGGGAGCATGTACACTACTGGCCATTGAAATTGCTACACCACCAAGATGACGTGCTACAGAAGCGAAATTTAACCGACAAGTAGAAGATGCTGTGATATGCAAATGATTAGCCCTTCAGAGCATTCACACAAGGCTGGCGCCGGTGGCGACACCTACAACGTGCTGACATGAGAAAAGTTTCCGACCGATTTCTCCTACACAAACAGCAGTTGACCGGCGTTGCCTGGTGAAACAATGTTGTGATGCCTTATGTAAGGAGGAGAAATGGGTACCATCACGTTTCCGACTTTGCCAAAGGTCGGATTGTAGCCTGTCGCGATTGCGGTTTATCGCATCGCGACATTGCTGCTCGCGTTGGTCGAGTTCCAAAGACTTAGCAGAATATGGAATCGGTGGGTTCAGGAGGGTAATACGGAACACTGTGCTGGATACCAACGGCCTCGTATCACTAGCAGTCGACATGGTAGGCATCTTATCCGCATGGCTGTAACGGATCGTGCAGCCACGTCTTGATCCCTGAGTCAACACATGGGGACGTTTGCAAGACAACAACCATCTGCACGAACAGTTCGACGACGTTTGCAGCAGCATGGACTATCAGCTAGGAGACCATGGCTGCAGTTACTCTTGACGCTGCATCACAGATAGGTGCGCCTGAGATGGTGTACTCAACGACGAAACTGGGTGCACGAATGGCAAAACGTCATTTTTTCGGATGAATCCAGGTTCTGTTTACAGCGTCATGATGGTCGCATCCTTGTTTGGCGACATCGCGGTGAACGCACATTGGAAGCGTGTATTCGTCATCGCTGTACTGGCGAACCACCCGGCTTTATGGTATGAGGTGCCACTGGTTACACGTATCGGTCACCTCTTCTTCGGTTCGCATTGACGGCACTTTGAACAGTGGACGTTACATTTCAGATGTGTTACGACCCGTGGCGCTACCCTTCATTCGATCCCTGCGCAACTCTAGATTTCAGCAGGATAATGCACGACCGCATGTTGCAGGTCCCTTACGGGCCTTTCTGGATACAGAAAATGCTCGACTGCTGCCTGGCCAGCACATTCTCCAGACCTCTCACCAATTGAAAACGTCAATGGTGGCCGAGCAACTGGCTTGTCGCAATACGCCACTCACTACTCTTGATGAACTGTGGTATCGTGTTGAAGCTGCATGGACAGCTGTACCTGTACACGCCATCCAAGCCCTGTTTGACTCAATGCCCAGGCGTATCAAGGCCGTTATTACGGCCAGAGGTGGTTGTTCTGGGTAGACCTACTGATTTCTCAGGATCTATGCGCCCAAATTGCGTGAAAATGTAATCACATGTCAGTTCTAGTATAATATATTTGTCCAATGAATACCCGTTTATCATTTGCATTTCTTCTTGGTGTAGCAATTTTAATGGCCAGTAGTGTATTTAGATTTAGATCAGCGTTGTGTTAGAGGATCCACTTCCGTAATTCCATGTCAAACTTTATACCAGCAGAGCACTCTTGTTGATTAAAGATTTTTCATTTAGGACTCAGATCTCTTCTGATATCTCCCTTCCTTCGCCCTTTTTGAGTAATCTTATGTCCGAGGTGTGTGTAACATTCGCATTTTCGAGTGCTTTGTCTTCGCTGCTTATAATGCTTCGCAAATGTTTCTTCCAGTCTCTGCTATTGTGTATTATTTTCGTCCTAGTTACGTCCACTATTACGCCGTATTCTCTCCTGATTATTCTGCTCATTCAATTGTCATAAGCGTCCCTTACTTTCATATAGCAGAAATTTTGCTAGATATTTAGTTTTCCTGATGCAGCAGCAGATTTTTGGGTCTAGGGTTTCATAACGCCGGGAAGGAATGAAGTTCTTTGTCATTTCCGTGACTGACACGAAAGCTGTATTACAGAAACACATACTTCTGCCACGAATGAAACTTCTACAAGTTCTAGCTGATCCCTAACTGTTGAATGCGGGCGCGCTTTGCCACCCATAAAAATGAATACACGCACGCCTGAAAAGACGCATGTGGGGAAGAACTACAACGTCACTTTAAAGTTGACCGTACCGTATCGTGTACAAAGATTTGGAGGGCAGTACGGCCATGCAACATCATGTCACTCTACACATTTACCTCTGCACGACCAAAACGATCATTTTCGACAACATACGGTACTGTTCTTGAGTGCATGAGGTGCTCCCATCTCTCATCTGTGAGATTACGTCCAGCATTGTCAAACATGATCGTTTTGGTGGTCCAGGTGTAACGGTGTGGAGAGGCGTAATGGTGTATTGGCCTACTGATTTCCACATCTTTGGACACGGCACATTCATCTCTCAACGTAATTATGGCAGCTTAAGTGTCGCCCACTAGTGTAATTCAGTACGCGTCTTGATCTCGCAAGAAAGTAGACTCAAACTCATCTACGAGGAGGAAAATCGAAAAGAGAAGGAAGGCTGCGCAGATGTCTAGAAGTAGGACTGAATTATTCTATTTTTTACCTTCATGGTAATTACGCACCCCTTATGTTGAATGAGATTATCTGTCTCAGCACTTTTCTTTCAACGATCAATAGTATGTAGAAAAACTCAGGAATTTTTACCGTGTGTCATCTGTAAACATCTAAGTAAAATCGGAGTTTCGTAACGCGAGAAGATCGTAGCGTTATTTAGGAAGACCTGCAGTGGATCTGTGATTGGTCTAAAGTCCGATAGTTTGTGACAACACATTTATTTCTAATTTTGGTATTTAAAAATAAGCTATAAATTAAAATAAATAAATCGCCTCCTCTTTTTTTGTGCGTGAGAGAAGACAGTGAGACGGAAATTACTTAAAATTATTTTCTCTGTAGAGGAATAATTTTGGGGCACGTTATTTTAAGGAAATGCCTTTCAAACGACGGTTACTGGTAGTCATCAAGACGCGATTACCGTCAGAGAAGCTCCTTGGTTTGTAGAAGGACCGCAGGAATACAGATATACGTTCCTGGCAGGTAGTTAGCGGTTAGGACCGGCCAGGTAATGACAACTTAGCAGTTCTTGCAAGATCACTTAGGACTCGCTGGTAAGACTATTTCTTGATTGGCGACTCCATGGAGTGCTGTGTGCACAACGACCATGTTAAATTAAAAGGGAAGGTCAGCGTTGGCCGTAATATTGATGTTTTATTGATAGCAAAATCGATTTTCAATCACATAGTGATCATCTTCAGTGCTGTGGTGTACAAATTAAGTCACCAGTTAGTAAAACTGAGAAGCGATCACAATTGACGCTGACCTTCCTTTTAATTTAAGACTATTTGTATGAAGAGCCGCTTAGAGTGAAAATGGAAAATAACGCCTACCTTGATAGTTTGCTGTTTTCGTGTTTTCAAATAGGACACAGCATAGTCACTCGGTCTAGCTTTTGTCGGTGTCTTGGGGTACTCTGTGTCCATCACAGAAGACTTCGTGGACGGACAACCGGCAGCCGCCTTCAGCACAATACCGCGATGTGCTCTGACTTACAGGGTATGTAACGCCCCCTAACGCTCTACTGTTGGTACTCGATGGTAGCGTTTCTCTCTCACACTCGACTCAGCTTTTTACAGGTTTCATTAATTACATGTTATAGATTCTTGGTGACATGGACTTGATACTGAGCACTTGTTCACTCTTCCCTCCCGACTTCAGTGCTTAATATAATATTTTCTGATTGTCTAGTAAACCTTGAGCGAAGATCACATTGAAATGATGAAAGTCATGGGATATCTCCTAATATCGTGTCGGATCTCCTTTTTCCCGGCGTAGTGGAGCAACTCGACGTGGCATAGACTCAACAAGTCGTTCAAAGCCCCCTGCGGTAATATTGAGCCATGCTGCCCCCATAGTCGTCCATAATTGCAAAAGCGTTGTCGGTGGAGAATTTTATGCACGCATTGACCTCTTGATTACGTCCCACAAATGTTCAATACTACTCACGTCGGCCGATCTGGGTGACAAAATCTATTCGCTCGAACTGTCCGGCATATTCTTCAAACCAGTCGCGAACATATGTCGCCGAGTGACGTGCTGCATTGCCATACATAAGATTACATCGTTCTTTGGAAACATGAAGTCCATGAATGGCTGCAAATGCTCTACAAATAGTTCATTTGGAGCAGAGGACCCAGTCAATTGCACATAAACGCGGCCCAGACCATTATGGAGCCACCACCAGCTTGCACAGTGCCTTGTTGACAACTTGGGCCCATGGCTTCGTGGAGTCTGCGCCACACTGGAACCATACCATCAGCTCTTACCAACTGAAATTGAGACTCATCTGACAATGCCGCGATTTTCCAGTCATCTATGATCCAACCGATATACACTCCTGGAAATGGAAAAAAGAACACATTGACACCGGTGTGTCAGACCCACCATACTTGCTCCGGACACTGCGAGAGGGCTGTACAAGCAATGATCACACGCACGGCACAGCGGACACACCAGGAACCGCGGTGTTGCCCGTCGAATGGCGCTAGCTGCGCAGCATTTGTGCACCGCCGCCGTCAGTGTCAGCCAGTTTGCCGTGGCATACGGAGCTCCATCGCAGTCTTTAACACTGGTAGCATGCCGCGACAGCGTGGACGTGAACCGTATGTGCAGTTGACGGACTTTGAGCGAGGGCGTATAGTGGGCATGCGGGAGGCCGGGTGGACATAACCCCGAATTGCTCAACACGTGGGGCGTGAGGTCTCCACAGTACATCGATGTTGTCGCCAGTGGTCGGCGGAAGGTGCACGTGCCCGTCGACCTGGGACCGGACCGCAGCGACGCACGGATGCACGCCAAGACCGTAGGATCCTACGCAGTGCCGTAGGGGACCGCACAGCCACTTCCCAGCAAATTAGGGACACTGTTGCTCCTGGGGTATCGGCGAGGACCATTCGCAACCGTCTCCATGAAGCTGGGCTACGGTCCCGCACACCGTTAGGCCGTCTTCCGCTCACGCCCCAACATCGTGCAGCCCGCCTCAAGTGGTGTCGCGACAGGCGTGAATGGAGGGACGAATGGAGACGTGTCGTCTTCAGCGATGAGAGTCGCTTCTGCCTTGGTGCCAATGATGGTCGTATGCGTGTTTGGCGCCGTGCAGGTGAGCGCCACAATCAGGACTGCATACGACCGAGGCACACAGGGCCAACACCCGGCATCATGGTGTGGGGAGCGATCTCCTACACTGGCCGTACACCACTGGTGATCGTCGAGGGGACACTGAATAGTGCACGGTACATCCAAACCGTCATCGAACCCATCGTTCTACCATTCCTAGACCGGCAAGGGAACTTGCTGTTCCAACAGGACAATGCACGTCCGCATGTATCCCGTGCCACCCAACGTGCTCTAGAAGGTGTAAGTCAACTACCCTGGCTAGCAAGATCTTCGGATCTGTCCCCCATTGAGCATGTTTGGGACTGGATGAAGCGTCGTCTCACGCGGTCTGCACGTCCAGCACGAACGCTGGTCCAACTGAGGCGCCAGGTGGAAATGGCATGGCAAGCCGTTCCACAGGACTACATCCAGCATCTCTACGATCGTCTCCATGGGAGAATAGAACTGCATTGCAGCGAAAGGTGGATATACACTGTACTAGTGCCGACATTGTGCATGCTCTGTTGCCTGTGTCTATGTGCCTGTGGTTCTGTCAGTGTGATCATGTGATGTATCTGACCCCAGGAATGTGTCAATAAAGTTTCCCCTTCCTGGGACAATGAATTCACGGTGTTCTTATTTCAATTTCCAGGAGTGTAGTTACAGGTCCAGGAGATGTGCTACAGGCGATGTCGTGCTGTCAGCTAAGGCGATCGCGTCGGTCGTCTTCTTCCATAGCCCATTAACGCCAAATTTCGGAGCACTGTCAGATATGGTTGAAATGACTCTAAGCACAATGGGGCTCAACATCTGAGGTCATGAGCCCCTAGAGTAAGAAATACTTAAACCTAACTAACTTAAAGTCATCATACACATCCATGCTCGACGCAGGATTCTAACCTGCGACCGTAGTAGAAGCGCGATTCCGGACTGAAGCGCCTAGAACCGCTCGGTCACAGAAACCGGCTCGCAGCACTGTCCTATCGGATACGTTCGTAGTACGACGCGCATTGAATGCTGCGGTTATATCACACAGTGTTGTTCGTCTGTTAACACTGACAGCTCTACACAAACGCTTCTGCCGTCGATCGTTAAGTGAAAGCCATCGATCACCATGTTGTCCGAAATGACAGCTCCGCCAATTTGGTACCATTTTATACCTTGTGTACGCGATACTACCGTCCTCTGTGTGGGTGCAAATCGCTATTCCATGACTTACGTCACCTAATGTATGTGACAAATTTTTGTGATGTTTCTCGGAAGCGCTGCCTTCTTTAAAATCTGGACTGCCTGCTTTTTGTGTTTCTGTTACCCTGCTCTTGTGTTGGTTTCCATTTATTTATGAAATTCCACACTGGATCTTCTATTATAGATCTTCGACCACGCACCCTGCACCGTCTTTCTGGGTTAACTATGCCAGTATAATCCATATGCCTTGTAATGAGTCCGAGTATTTCAAACACTCGCAATAATTTTCTGGTGTGGTTCTTTGTAATGTCCGTGATGACTTCTTCGTGACGGTCTCGTAGCCTAAAGCGTCTGGGCACGCTTAATATCTGTCTTAAGCATCGATTCTGTACCACTTGTGGTATCCTGATAATTGTCAGGCTGGTTTTTGCTCAGGAGAAACATCCATACGACACTGGCGGTAGTATTATGCTTTTGTAATCTTTTAGTGTTCATATGTGTTCTTGATAAGAAAGGGTACATCTCATGGAGGAAGCGAACCATTCCAGCTTTCTTCGTTATGATGTGTTAGTTTGTTATCCAGGATTACACCAAGATACCTCACGTGTTCCGTCCATCCCATTTATCTCTTAAGTATGGACTTGCAGTTAGAATTTGGTTTCAAATGGTTCTGCGCACTAGGGGACTTAATATCTGAGGTCATCAGTCCCCTAGACTTAGAACTACTTAAACCCAACTAACCAAAGGACATCACACACACCCATGCCCGAGGCAGGATTCGAACCTGTGACCGTAGCAGCAGCGCGGTTCCGGACTGAAGAGCCTAGAACCGCTCGGCCACAACGGCCGGCTAATTTGGGTTCCTCTTAAGTTGTTATGAGTGTTGAACTTTCCTTCTTTTTCACCACGCCATTATGGTTACGTTTAATTAATGAACGTTGAAGGTGTATTCTTGAGTCACACGTGCATGCAGGATCGAGTGGAACGCTTCCAAGGCCACGCGATGTGGCATCACCTTCATTAGGTGCAATTCGTCAGAGGGAACGGTGAGCGGCTGAGGTGTGACACAATTTGATGCTGGACGTAAAAAATGTAAAGTATTTCACATAAATGGCCGAAGAGATACACTACGGTTCGATTACGTCATTGGCGACAGATCACTCGAAACTGAAGCTATCGTAAAATAACTAAGTGTAACCATCCGGAGTGACCATACAAAACAAACCGTAAGAAGACTAAGATTCATTGGGAGAACCTTAGGGAAATATAACTCACCTCTGATAGAACTGGTTTACAAAGCAATCGTCCGGCCCATCCTTGAGTATCCGTCGTGAGTCGTGGGCCCTCCCAAGAAGAATTCACGGAAGAAATAGGGAAAATCCAACTAAGAACGGCCAGTATCGTCACGGAGTCGTTTATTAGAAGCGAGAGAGTTGCTAGACGTTAAAAGCAGTCCAGTGGCAGTCGGCAGAAGAGGCTTCGTGCATCAGGGAGAGATTGATTGTTGAAATTTCTAGCGCGTACGTTTCGGGAAGAGTTGAGTAACGTATTACTTCCTTCCACAGAGTTCTCAGGAAATGATCACGACGAGAAGAATCAGATGCCTTTTGAAACTCTACCGATAGTGATTCTTCCTAGGTGCTATTCGTGAGTGAAACAGGAAACTGGGGGATGGAAAGAGAGTTGTATCTGAAAAACACTCCAACACACACTGTAATGTGACCTGAACAGTATAGACGTAGATGTACACCGTCTGAGTAAAATATTCGGACAACTGTTGGTGTGCATCAGCATGGGTTGTGTCTGCCCTTCACATTTACCATGGCTTGAATTCCGCTGCAGACACTAAGTGAGGTGTCTGTGCGTCGAAGAATGGCAACCCATTCTTCTTCAAGTGCCCAAACCAGAGAAGGCAGTGATGTTGGCCGCTAGGGTCTACAGCGAAATCGACGTCCTGACTAATCCTAGAATTCTTCAATTTGGTTCAGGTCGAGATTGTGGGCAGATCAGTCCATTTCAGGAACATTATTGTCCACAAATCATCGCCTCGCAGGTACTGCAGGATGCAGTGTCACGCTGTGATAAACAAACACTGTTTCCGAACAGTTCCTCTACTGTACACAGTACACCTAGCTGTAAAATGTGCCGTATCGTTTTGCATTTAAAATTTTAGAAAGCGTTCTTGACTGGAGCACAGCGATCGGTACAAAACGTTAAAAATCAATAAAAACTGTCTCGAGCGCGCTTTCAATTTACTTATTTGTTGGCAACTGGATTCGGCCCTTTCCTCGGACCATCGACATTGTCATCAGCGACAACCGTACTTTTACGGATCTCACTCCTTCTGGGGCCACCAGCAACCGTAATGGTGGTGTAAGCCTGAATAAGGTCCGACGAAAGGGCCGAAAACGGTTGCCAACAAACAAAAAATCTGAAAACGCGATCGAGACTCTTTTTATTGATTTTTAACGAGTCCGCCCCTCGTGGTCTCGAGGTAGCGTTCTCGCTTCCCGAGCACGGGGTCCCGGGTTCGATTCCCGGCGGGGTCAGGAATTTTTCCTGTCTCGAGATGACTGGGTGTTGTTGTGTCGTCTTCATCATCATCATTCATTCCCATTACGGTCGGAGGAAGGCAACGGCAAACCACCTCCGCTAGGACCTTGCCTAGTAAGGCGGTGCGGGTCTCCCGCATCGTTCCCCTACGCTCTGTAAAGAAGCATGGGACTTCATTTCCATATGTAGCACTTTCTTAAATGTCTTAAGGGACCACACCATAACCACTGTCTGGGGATAGGGTGTTTGTGTTATCCTCATCATTCCACCACCATCATCATCATTCGTGACAGTGGCTAGACTGGACTGTCTAAAAATATTGGATTGTGTGAAAAGTGGGACTTTGTACGGGTGCTGATGAAAGTGCAGTTGAGCGCCCCACAAACCGAACATCATCATCCCATCCTTTCTACATCACTGCTGACATTACACACGACGGCAGGTAACGTTCTCCAGGCATTCACCACACCGAAACCCTTTCATCGGCTTACCAAAGGGTATAGCGTAATCCGTCAGCCGAAATCACCCGTTTCCAGTCATCCACTGTCCTGCGCCGTTGCTCTTTACACTAGCCCAGCCGTCGCTGGGCAGTGGCTACAATAATATGTTGTTTATGAGGAACTGCTTGACCCTTGGATCCTATTCCTTTTTGAATCGCTGCGCACAGTCATTGTCCTAACTGGACTGTTGGTAGCATTCTGGAATTCATGAATGATTACTTCCGCCGATTTCATGCGACTTTTTTACACCCACACTTCGCAGTGCACGGCTGCCGGGTCTCCGTTCAGCTACGGTTCTTCGACCGCGCTTCCACCTCACAGTCTCATCACCTTTCGGAATGCTGCAATGTGGCTGATGGACCTGGTACTCAGGTGACCTGTAACGATTAGTCAACGGTCGACGTGACTGAGCACTCCCGACCAACCCATTGTGCTGCTACTGCTTCTCTAGTCACCACACGGTAACCTCGCTTCCTTTGGTACTGGAAGGTCTGCCTCTCGTAGCACCTCGTTGCCAACAGCGTATCTGACTGTTTCCTGTAAATTGTCTTAAATGATTAATTATGTCATTTTATGCTCCTAACATGTTTTTCTTCCTCTTGAATTTCAGTATTCTTCTATAAAAACGGAAATAAAATCCAAATAATTAGAAAGCGCCACTAAAACACTCCATTCGAGTCATATGATGCCTGTGACGTCACTGGCTAGCTCGCTGCTCCTACTGTCATGCCAATCCACAGTGATGTTGCTTTGGAATGTACGTTTCGGAAAATGGGTTATAGGTGGTGTGTAGTACCGTACTGTACAAATAAAACTAAACACCGTCCGAACAGGCCTTGGAAGGCGCAACGGTACCGATCGGCCACCGTGTCATCCTCAACCCACAGCCATCACTAGGTGCGGATACTGAGGAGCATGTGGTCAGCACACCACTCTCCACGCCGTATGTCAGTTTCCGAGAGCGGAGCCGCTACTTCTCAACCAAGTAGCTCCTGAGTTTGTCTTACAAGGGCTGAGTGCACCCCACTTACCAACAGAGCTCGGTATGCTGGACGGTCACCCATCCAAGTGCTAGCCCAGCCCGACAGTGGTTAAATTCGCTGACCGCTGTTACCACTGTGGCAAGGCCATTGGCATACTGTACAAATCCATCTATAAAAATTCCTGAAAAGTTGTTTTCGAGTGCTCCAGAGAATGTGAGGATGCACAAAATGTGGTTGCACTGTACCGGCAAAATGCAGCTACGTCGACGCACTAACTTATTAACAATGTGTTTCAGTGTGAAGTTAACATTAACTTGCCTCCGGGATACGCTCTCCCATTGTTACAAAGAAGGATGGCGTCAATCATCGAAATGAAAATCCCAGTGAAAAATCAACGCTTTACCTAACTACTCTTCACGTGTTCGGAGCTCCGCTGTTAGAGTGGTAGGCCGTAGAATTTTACAAGTTGATATCCATGGATCACTGGTTCGAATCTAATCCGAAAGAATATTTCATCTTATTTGAAAAACGACCCGACAGTCCCCTCATATGAAAACCAAATCACAATCACAAAACTTCACCACACCGATCAGAAACAGAATGTTATTGTGATTTCCTTGCTGTTAACATGCTCTTACATTTGCAATCGTTGTTCACACACTTTACGTTCAAAAAGATATTTTCTAGATAATGTCAACACACACTTTTTGCTTTATTAGAAACAATGTTTTTATCTTCGTACTGTCCAACTACGGTTCTTATTGTTTAAACTTTTAAAGTTTCATCATCTTAGATAAATATGAAATAAATCTGCTTCGGACACCAACGTTAATTTACGCTCACAAACATCACAGCCTTTACGTTTGTGTCACCTGCATGTTGTACACGCTTTGAATCTCTCCGTATAACCTCATCGGCCTACACCTAGTTGTAGCGCTGGCTTATGGTGATAGGTTAACTACTAGCAATGCTTTAAAAAAATAGTTTTTTGGGAAAGTAAATGCGTTTATTCTTCGTTGTCCATTTCTCAGACCAGACTATTGTGAAGCTGCGTATAATACGTACTACAGCCGAAACAAGTGCTACTATCAATTCTTGCTGGCGCTGTTTTCGCCTTTTGTGTAGAACGTTTAAAAATCTATGACCCTTTCAGGATTCGAATACGTGACCTCTTTCTGTGTAGCCGATCCTTTATCCGTTGCGCCACCGAACGCCTGCAAAAAGCAGCTTCTCTGCTGGGCGTCTTCCACGCAGGAAATCAGCACTAAGTTTTGACGAGAATAATTATATTGTGCTTTGGATCGTTTCTCATGACTGACAGTGGGCAATCTAGTTACAATATACGGACCCATTTGCAAAAGTTCTACAATTCCTTAGTTCCGAGCAAGTTAAATGATGTTGCAGGGAGCAAGGAAAACAATGTCCGTCGTTGCACATATCGCCACTCTAAATGGGTGGAGTATAAATGCATCGACTATCGCAAGGCTTCCACTATCAGCGTTCACAAAATTCCTTTACATTGTTATTTAAATGCTGTAATTGCGTTTTCCAACATTAGATAGCTAAACTGTCTGCGTAAAAGGTATGTAAAAACTCGTAACTTCGGCTAACGCTCCTATAATACATGAATAATTTCGTCTTACTCGTAATATGTGACATCACCAGAACATCAGCAAGTAACAGAGGGTTTTCGATCACGTGATCAGATCTTGATATTTAATAATTTTTAAGCACTAATGTCATAAAAAAATAACAGATATTTTGTGAGAACATGGCCTGTAAATTCCATTTAAATCTTATAACCAATCAGAATAACAACAATCCGAATCTTACATTTAACACAGGGAAATAGGCTACTCCGCATTACGCAGGCGTGTCCGTATACTGTTGAACTGATAGTATAGATGTACAGGGTCGTCAAAGCAGAACTGGCCAGGAAAATAGTTCATGCACCTTGAAAGTAACCTGCTGAATGCTATTTTGTCCACAACTGACATTTTGAGCCCGTGGCTGTGTACAAAATATAGGTCTGTTTATTTATTAAGAAAGCGCCGTTACCTGTTTTGAACCGATAGGTTCATCTCCAGACGGCTAGTTCACGTTTTACAATTAAATTTCGTTTTTTTTTTCTCTCCGCTGTCGAAACCTCCTTGGGGTGGTGATGTCAGTGAAGAATCCGCGCCATTACGTCCCAGTCCAGACTGCTTACCATCTTGCAACACTGAAAACTGTATGATGCGCTTTTGTGTATATATATATATATATATATATATATATATATATATATATGCACATAATGTAACGCACCACATACACACGTAGAAGTTTCATCACATGGAGGTAATATGTATATAAAGATGGCGGTATTACAACCATAACAATGCCGAAGACTTCCACTCTCAGAGATATTTCGTTATGTACATGTATGTGACGGTAGAAATTTACAAATTGCTAATGTTACGTTATTCAATATATACGTTGAAAGAGAACTGATTAAAATTAAGATAAGCAAATAAAGTAGTCAGTTATGAAGTGTTACTGCAGCGATACTACGTACATATTATGTAATACATTGGAACAAAAGTAAATGATAAGTGCTAGACGTACATAAATAAATGCTACAACTATGGAAGTATATGGCATACGTTGAAAGCACAGTAAATGGGTTGGAATAGATGTGCATATATAAATATCACAAATATTAAAAAGTGTACTTTTTCAATTTAAATTGGAAAGCACGTGAACGAAATTTTGAAGAAAGGCTGCATTGGCTAACTCGGTTTGTTCATTGAGGACATATTGTGGTGATTTGCTTTTATATACATATATTTCAATCTCCTCAAGCAAATTCATAAGGCTGCCTTTCTCAGCATGGTGCAATACTTGTACATGGTCTACAACACTCTTTATTCCATGACTGCTTGTAGTTGTGTGCATGGCAAATGTGGATTTTGAAATGTTGTCCAAACGTATGGCATCGGTATGCTCTTTGAACCGTGTCTAAATGCTTCTTCCAGTTTGTCCTATATAGTAAGAGGGGCAACTATATATTTTACGTTGTTGAATGCTTTTTCCATGTCAACAAATCCTATGAAGGTGTGTCGATTTTTCTTCAGTCTTGCTTCCATTATCGACCGCAACGTCAGAACTGCTTCTCTGGTGCCTTTACTTTTCCTAAAGCCAAACTGACCATCCTCTAACACACCCTTAATTTTCTTTTACATTCTTCTGTATACTGTTCTTGTCAGCAACTTAGATGCAAGAACTGTTAAGCTGATTTTGCGATAATTCTCGCACTTGTCAACTCCTGCAGTCTTCGGAATTGTGTGGACGATATTTGTACACACCAGCGTGAGTAGTAATTTTGCTGCCTCTTCCCCCAGTGACTTTATAAATTCCGATGGAATGTTATCTATCCCTTCTTCCTTCTTTGTTCTAAAGTCCTCCAAAGTCCTCTTAAATTCTGATTCTAATACTGGATCGCCCATCTCCTCCCGTTTCATCTTCTCACACATCATATATTACCCCTCATAGAGGCCTTTAATATACTCTTTCCACCTATTCGCTCTCCCCACTGCATTTAACAGCGTAATTGCCGATGCATTCTTAATGTTAGCACCCGTGCTTTTAATTTGACCAAAGTTTAGTTCAAATGGCTCTGAGCGCTATGGGACAACTGCTGAGGTCATCAGTCCCCTAGAACTTAGAACTACTTAAACCTAACTAACCTAAGGACATCACACACATCCATGCCCGAGGCAGGATTCGAACCTGCGACCGTAGTGGTCGCGTGACTGAATTTTATTTTGGCTTCTCTAGATGCTGAGTCAGTCCATCCGACAATGATTTCTTTTTCGACTTCTGTCCCTTCCTAAAGTGCATGAATTATTTTTCGGGTCAGTTTTATTTTCCCCAGCTTTTAGATGTATGTGTGTGTTAATTTATTAGCTAATGCTTTGCACATGGGTTGAGAACTTCATACATTTGTACATCACGTGTTTCTATTTAAAAAGGCGTGAGTTACCCTACTCTGCAAAAAATATTCACAAAAGTCACGCAAGGTTCCTGAAGGAAAATGCAAGCGAGAAGGCGCGTTAAATTATTCCTCCCAGAGAGGCTGACGCACTTCCGCGCTTTATATTTTAACTCCCCATTACCCTTACCTTGTGATTACTGAGAATTAAACTCGACGGCGCGACATCCTTCCATAAAGGAAGAAAAATTACGGCCCTTCCTGTTCGCGCAGGCGCCGCCGGCGCGATCCTAAACCCGCTTCTGCAGGAGGCGGCGCGAGCCATTAAGGCGTCCCGCGGGAGATTCGCGTCGTAATAAAGAATACCAGATAGCTGGGAGCGGCGATAGCGGCGCGGCGCGCGGGACCAAACCGTAAATTGGAGACACGGTGCGGGGAGCGCCCGCGAAATGTTCATACGGTAGGCAGGCGGCAGTGAGGCAGCCCCGCTGACGTGCGGCTGCGCGGCCGGGAAATTTGCGGCGGCGCGCCGGAGGCCGGAATCTCGCGGAAAACGGGTTTCAGGCAGGCCCCTGGTGCACGAGTTACACCGCACAGCGAGGGGTCTGTCAAGTAACATCCATCCGGCAGATAACGAACGCTAGATTCATTTGGAAATCTTTATCAGCTAGCATTTAGCCTCACGTGGAACAAATCACTCTCTTTAACTCCGACATTTCATACTAATACCGGTGCATTTCCTGTAAAATTAGAGACTTCGTTTCCAGACTCACATATCTCCATCTCAGACCGGCAATGAGCTTGCAGCTCCGAAACGTTGCCTACATCTTTTTCGATCATGTTTTCTCTGCTGGCGTAAGCTGTCGCCAGCACACCGGTCGGCAAAGATGTTGCACGAAGATCGATAGTAGGCTCTCGATCAAGCGCGCCTGTCACGAGAGAGGCCAGTGACACACCGACAATCAACATGCCGCCAACACCTTCTCGACAGCCTTTATGTAGGCCGCCGCCGATGACTAGAGGGCTCCTCGAACATATCCGCATACTCTACCTTGATCCCCCTCACCCCCTGGTTGCTCCTCTCCTCTCCCATCCCCGCCCCCTGCCACATCTTCACTGTTGTGTTCCCCCTACCCTCCATCTCTACACCCTACATCTCCTTTCCCAAGGTGGCTTCCACCAACTCCCTCTCCCAGATGATGCCCTCTCTCCCTCCATTTATCCCTCCTATCAACTCTGATCCTCACCTCCTCCTTTCCTCCACCCTTTTCTTGGGCTCCCTCTCCCCCCCTTCCATCCTCTTCTTTCCCCACCTACCCTCTCTCTGCCCCCCTTCCCTCCCCCGAGTCCTTTTGCATTTCCCTCCTGTGCCTTTTCCCATTCCCTCTCGCATCTGCCCTGCCCCTCCCCCCCTTATGGGTCCTCCCCCTCCTTTGGTTCCCCCCACTTTCGTTTTTTCTCTCCTTCCTCCATGATCCTCCCCCCCACCCCAATCTGCCCTAGCCTATGGTGTGTCCTCCTTGTGCCGACAACGTAGTGCAGTGTTTCCAGTGAGTGTTCAGTGTTGTGTGTATTTTCCGAAGAGTTGTGAACGGCCGTCATTCTGTGGCTGGGTGTGATTTTATATCCCTTGCGAACAGAAACCAGACTGTCGCCATGTTTTTTAATTGTCTGTCTACTAGGTTACCTGTCTGCATCCTGTGTATTTTTATTCGCTTTGCGAACCCTTTGCTTCATGTCTTAACTTTCCCCAATTTTCCGCCGTTTTAAATTTAAGTCCCCGTTTTATCGCCTGCCTTCTTTGTTTCTTACCTTCTTCTTACATTTTAAAAAGTCTGTAGGTTGCAGAGCAGCGTAATAACCTGCTGCCAGCCCGCCCCCTTCAGGGGAAATCGAAATACAATAAAGGAAACAACAGAAAATCGGAGAGCCTCAGTCACTCACTAACTAAGGCACACTACAGTTTGGCGTCTACCATTCATTCGCAGCCGCTGGGCTGGCTGAGCGGTTCTACGCGCTACAGTCTGGAACCGCGCGACCGCTATGGTATCGGGTTCGAATCCTGCCTCGGACATGGACGTGTGTGATGTCCTTAGGTTAGTTAGGTTTAAGTATTTCTAAGTTCTAGGGGGCTGATGACCTTAGCAGCTAAGTCCCATAGTGCTCAGAGCCATTTGAACCATTTGAACCATTCATTCACAGACTGACTCTCTCAGTCTACGACAGTGCATAGCGACCAGATCTAGACTAGCAGCGAGACTAAAGTTTGTAATAGCCAGATTACCGATACTGTCTGCAAGAGATCTATTACATGTGTGCTTGTACCACAACACATGGATTCTAATCAGGGTAAGTAAATACTTCCAGTTCATATAAATACAGGTCTGTGTTAATCCACATGTGAATTTGCGTTGGAGAAACAAGAACCAGCCACCGATATGAACACCCTCTCCCTTGGTTCCCATTACATTATATACAATTTCTTTCTCTTTCTTTCTGTGCTGCGTTCAACCTACTGATGACGGTATCGGAAAATTAGTCTTGTTTCCAGAGTGGTGTATCTCCCTTCCGTGTTTATTTCCAAACTGTTACGTTCCTATGGAACCAATAGGAACAACTGTGAATGGTCCATTTCTACATCTACATCTACATCCATACTCCGCCAGCCACCTGACGGTGTGTGGCGGAGGGTACTTCGAGTACCTCTATCGGTTCTCCCTTCTATTCCAGTCTCGTATTGTTCGTGGAAAGAAAGATTGTCGGTATGCCTCTGTGTGGGCTCTAATCTCTCTGATTTTATCCTCATGCTCTCTTCGCGAGATACACGTAGGAGGGAGCAATATACTGCTTGACTCCACGGTGAAGGTATGCTCTCGAAACATTTACAAAAGCCCTTACGCGAGCTACTGAGCGTCTCTCCTGCAGAGTCTTCCACTGGAGTTTATCTATCATCTCCGTAACGCTTTCGAGATTACTAAATGATACTGTAACGAAGCGCGCTGTTCTCTATTGCATCTTCTCTATCTCCTCTATCAACCCCACCTGGCACGGATCCCACACTCGTGAGCAATATTCAAGCACTGGGCGAACAAGTGTACTGTAACCTACTTCCTTTGTTTTCGGATTGCATTTCCTTAGAATTCTTCCAATGAATCTCAGTCTGGCATCTGCTTTACCGACGATCAACTTAATATGATCATTCCATTCTAAATCACTGCTAATGCCTACTCCCAGATAATTTATGGAATTAACTGCTGCCAGTTGCTGACCTGCTATACTGTAGCTAAATGATAAAGGATCTTTCTTTCTATGTATTCGCAGCACAATACACTTGTCTACATTGATATTCAATTGCCATTCTCTGCACCATGCCTCAATTCGTTGCAGACCCTCCTCTATTTCAGTACAATTTTCCATTGTTACAACCTTTCGATATACTACAGCATCATCCGCAAAAAGCCTCAGTGAACTTCCGATGTTATCCACAAAATCATTTATGTATATTGTGAATAGCAACGGTCCTACAACACTCCCCTGCGGCACGCCTGAAATCACTCTTACTTCGGAAGACTTCTCTCCATTGAGAATGACATGCTGCGTTCTGTTATCTACGAACTCTTCAATCCACTCACACAATTGGTCTGATAGTCCATATGCTCTTACTTTGTTCATTAAATGACTGTGGGGAACTGTATCGAACGCCTTGCGCAAGTCAAGAAACACGGCATCTACCTGGGAACCCGTGTCTATGGCCCTCTGAGTCTCATGGACGAATAGCGCGAGCTGGGTTTCACACGATCGTCTTTCTCGAAACCCATGCTGATTCCTACCGAGTAGATTTCTAGTCTCCAGAAAAGTCATTATATTCGAACATAATACGTGTTCCAAAATTCTGCAACTGATCGATGTTAGATATATAGGTCTCTAGACCTGCACATCTGTTGGACGTCCCTTCTTGGAAACGGGGATGACCTGTGCCCTTTTCCAAACCTTTGGAACGCTACGCTCTTCTAGAGACCAACGGCACACCGCTGCAAGAAGGGGGGCAAGTTCCTTTCAGGGTGACGTTGGTCTTTTGCAAATAATATTTTCTGATTTACTTGCAATAGCCATCTATTCCACATGATGTGGAACCACCCAGCGGAAGATTTGAGCAGGGAAAGTTTGATTATGTAATTGAGCTTTCAAAAAATTTCAGATGGCTCTGAGCACTATGGGACTTAACATCGGAGGTCATCAGTCCCCTAGAACTTAGTTAAACCTAAGTAACCTAAGGACATCACGCAGATCCATGCCCGAGGCAGGATTCGAACCTGCGACCGTAGCGGTTGCGCGGTTGCAGTCTGTAGCGCCTAGAACCACTCGGCTAATCCCGCGCGGCAATGAACTTTCAAGTGAATTAGAAACAACTCACGGACATTATGCTAAGCCATTGTATAACAAAGCCTTTTTTCGATCCTAGTGTATGCTGTTCCCTGGAAATAATGAATTATTAAAAAATCTGAAACATGGCTGTCAGCAAATGTTTTAGTAATTATATGCGTAGTGTATACCAGTAAGTCTATTACATTTTTAGTAGCCTCGTAGAGGAAATTTCATTCTCACTTTAATGTAAAATGTTACTTAAAACAAGCAAAGCGCAGTTCTTAGGCGCATGTTTTAGCGCCCTCTGCAGCCCAATTTTTCCTAATCGCTAGAGCCTGTATACTCGAACAGTTGGCCGTTGTCTCTGGCATGGTGTGTACTTAAATTATGCAAGCATTTATCCTGTAACTTCTGTTATAATTTTATGGTGACAAGAGCCTTTACCCATGGGCATCTACCACTCTGCCTCTATTCTGGAGTACGCTGAACGTAAGCGGGCTGCTGCCTAAAGCCATGGCATGTGATAATTCTTGTTATTATATCAATTTTGTATATGACAAGAGCCGCTCGGCTTCAGCTAATCTAATGTACCACCATGTGATGTAACAAGTAAGTACGCTTACCTCACAAATATTTTTCTGTTATTATTTTTTTGCGTTTGTAAAAGTAATTTTTGTAACCGGTTATATTCATTTTAGGGCCCACTCTTAAAAATATCAAAATGTGGGTCGATTAAGCGCAAAGGAATAAAAGGCATTAGCTGCATGTGGGCATCGATTTATGTCAATGAAAGCTGAAAATTTGTGCTCGACCGGGATTCGAACTCAGGTCTCCTGCTTACTAGGCAGTTGCGCTGATCACTGCACGATCCGCACACAGTGGTCACCACAACCGCACTTAATATTCAAGCCCGCCTCCCGTCAGACCCAAATTCTCAACATATACCACACACTACTGATGTTTGGCTCCTGGTGATTAACCTCATTTCTCGCAGCATGTAGCCGATCCCCGTAAGAGTTCCGAAAAAACACGCCACGTATATAAATAATAACCGTTTTTGTCTGAATTTTAGCACTTCTCTTCCATATTTGCGGCCTAATATAAATATTTCTTTGTAAATCCAGCAGTTTAAATAATGCTTGTGTTGATGCAAATAGTGAAGATTTTTTTTTACATTAAACAGTTAAAAATATGCCTGTCTTTAACGATCAACACAGAAATACTTAGTGATTTTCCTGAAAAGTTACTTAACTCCGAAATCAAAATGATATTGTCCATATCATACTAACAACCAGCATTTTTCTATCCATTCTGTTCATATTTAGAATATAAATGTGGAGCCACATGTCAAAAACTAGGCTACAGGAACAATGATTAGGTAAATTATGTAAAATTTGTATTTCCTGAAACGTTTTATCTTTCTGAAGAAGGAGACTTTCGAAATAAGCCAGCTGTGGTTTTCATGCATTTCAATCGAATTCCTCGTAAGCAACATTTTTTGCTCTTGCGGCATCTATTCTTTCCAAGAATTAAAAAAATGATACAAGTAAAATAAATATTCAGTCTAGAACGCATTCACCGATTCCGTTTCCTCAAGACAATAGTGTCATCTTGGTCAAGACGGTCACCAACGATACAAAGCGATTATATTCAAAATTTCTTTCAGAATGAGAACCACACTGTTGTAAACTTTTGTTACATACAGAATACAGGCGGCATTGCTCCTACTTGCTTTGTGCAGCTGCGCAGAAATACTAAACAGTGAGAACGCTTGATGCAATTTGACATTCGTTGTATGCCTTATCACTGGTATTTCAATTCTGATTGCGAATAATTTGAAAAATCACACTATTTTCCACTGTACCAGTAAACAAGAACTTTGTCACTCGGTTCCATATATCCCAAGTCTTAGGCCCGAGCGTAAGCACATCAGAAATAGTTAGACAATACAAACTAGTATATCGAAATAACCACGGATGCCACTGGAACAGATTGAAGGACAAATAAGGAGTTTCAATGCGCTTAAAGCATAAGCCCTGAAATGGATGATGATTGTGAGATGGTTTAGCCGCATCCTAAGGGCTTTCAAATGTTAGAGGACATATTTACTTTCAGCATTGCGGTTGGAAAACACCTCTCCATACAAGCGACCTGTCAGCTATCACATCAGCACTTTCTCTCCCCACTAACCTCCGCCCCCACCGCTCTCAGGCCCTCTCTGTTACCTGGCACTCATTGGGCGTTAGCAAAAATTTAAGAGGAGACAGATCCGGGAACTGAAGTTTTTTGTGAAACAGATTCGTTGAATCTGAACACGTATCGTGCCCCAAGTATCAAATTTGATAGGAAGAACACAGCAGTTATCTGATAAATGCCCACTCATTGTTTCTAGGGTTTAAGGATCACTCTGACGCCTCAATTATGTGCCTATTTCATTAGTATTCAAAGAACATCGTTAGTGAATAAGAATGACGCATTTTTGAACCAACGATTTGTAACTACATACTTCGTATGTTGAAATACATGGTCTCCAATGAGTTATTCCGAAAAGCATTTTTATCCATATGACAATGGCTTGAGGTTTTTATTGAATATTAAAATAGGATACAGAAAATAAATCTAGGATTACTGAAAAAATCTTTTTGGATAGGAATAAAAATGATCCGCTCAAACTGCTCCATTAATATCCAAATGGACTCTCGGGCAGTCCCCGATCCACACCAAGAGAATTACAGTTTCCCGTGAACAAAGTGACTACCAAACAAACCAAAGTTACATGCTGACTTCTAAAGTAAAATATCTCCTAAAGCGTTTCAAAAGGCTAAATCTGTAGGTTGGCAGGATCTCAGACAATCGCTACGAAAAACGCGTGAGAATTCTGTGATGAAAAAAAACTCGATACCTCCAGATTCCAGGATGGGGAAATACCTCCTCTGGTCGCCCCACCTACTCTCCTTCCAGCGCTCGTGCCCTTTCACTTGTCAATTTTCGGTACTAATTTTGATGCGTGCTGTGCACCTGACTTGCAGATGGCCGTCCCTGGCGCCCCTCTCACCTTGGTGCCCCAAGCGCGGCCTTGTCGCTTGGGCTTTAAACCGGCCCTGACGGCTGGTACTACAAGGAAAGCTCACCAGCCAAAACCGATTCCGCCCATGGACTTTATAACCTCTTGCATTCGGTTAGGAGGTGAGTCCACAAGCTTGTGCAGGTACGTCGCATCCAGGGTAAGCCACTCGCTCGCTGAAGACTCGACCGCGTAATTTCACCAAATTGTAGGGATGCTGACGCCGAAGTTTCACCCGCTGCTATAGTCTGTCCCACAGATTTTCTAAGGGGGGTCAAGGGGGTCAGGCGAATCGAGATGTATGTAATAGAGTGGGGGAGTGTTCAGAAAACCAGCCACATATTATTCCAGCCAGATGAAATATGCTGTTGTCTTCATGACGGAGGTCACATCAGTGAGCAGACCCAATTCATGATATGGGAAACACCCCCAAAACATCACAGACCTACCTCCGGCATGAACATTTCATTTGACCTTCGGTGCACTCTTGTGCGTATTTGAATATAGGCAAAAATGGGGTTTGTCAGACCATACTTCCTTTCGGCAGCTATTGGCCACTTTTATAGCCCACTGAAGCCGCGCAACTGCACCTGCTTGCGAGGTGACCGACCCCATATGATCACTGCACGCAGTTCCCGTCGCATTGTTCTCTCACTAACAGGTTGGGATGGACTTTGATTCACCGCCTGCAGAAATTCCAGTTGTGTCTGGAACTTATTTCGATTCACAAGCTGCGAAACGCGTCTTCGGTCATTCTCTGTCTGTGTCTTTATCCGACCGCAATTCTGACGTCGTGGCCACGTGTGTTACACCACTGCTTGTAGACACGACCATTGCTCCTTTTCGCCACTCTGTGACGTCCTTACATTTACCTATGTTTACGTACAGTCCCCACTTAAAACAGAAATGTCTCATTGGTCGCCACTTCTTTATACTCACGTAGAGGCAGTGCGCACACATGTAAACTTGTGACTCGATGGCTGCGCCATCTGTAAAAGCTTAAAGATTCATCTGCGCATGCAACCTGGAATAACTGGAATGACTATTTTTTTTTTCCGGTGACCTTATGAAATACCGGGTGATCAAAAAGTCAGTATACATTTGAAAAATTAATAAACCACGGAATAATGTAGATAGAGAGGTAAAAATTGACACACATGCTTGGAATGACATGGGGTTTTATTAGAACCAAAAAAAAAAAATCACAAAATGTCCGACAGATGACGCTGGACAGCAAAACGTCAGTGACTGCGCATGACAATCGTGTATAAAAGGAGCTTTAATAAGAGAGTCAGATCCATTTCCCCCACCTCCTCCTTTTCTTTGAAAGGATACGGATCCTGTACACCTCCCGTAAACTCGATCCTCCTCACCCGCTCATCTCCCCGATCCTCTCTCACCCCCGCCCGCTGCCGCGCCTGTATTCCCACGTCCCACCCGGTCTCCATCTCTCCACCCTCCTTACCCTCTCCCAAGGTGGCTTCCGCCGGCTCCCCCTCCCTGATGATGTACTCCTCCCCTCCATCTACCCCTCCTATCAACTTTGACCCTGCCCCACCCCCCACTTCCGGTGTCCTTTCCTTTAGGCACCCTCCCTCCCTTCTCTTCCCTTCCCTTCTCTTTCCTTTTCCCCCGTCCCCTCCCTCCACCCCTCTTCCACCGGGCTTCCCCTCCCCCTTCCTCCCTCCCCCCTATCTCACCAGCCCGTGGCATCTCTGCTCTCCCCTCTCGCTCTCCCACTCCCCTTCCTCCTCCTCCTCTCTTGGCAGGTCCCCGGACTCGCACACGCATAGTGAACATTCGCGCGCCGGAGATCGTCGCCATTCGTGTCTCGTGTGTGTGCTTCGTTTTGTGTTTCGCGTTCTTTCGCAGTTACAACTCCACTGTTCATATGTGCCGTCGCCGTCCTCCGTGTTTTGTGCGCCGTGTCAACAAGTGTTAGTGTTTTTATCGTCCAGCGTGAATGGCTTCATGTTTCTTGTTTTTTGTATCTCCATTTTTTGCACGCCGTTTTTTTTGTATTATCTGTATCACCTCTATGTCATGTTATTATTCCACTAAAGGCTGAAGAGCAGCGTACTATGCTGCTGACAGCCTGCCTGTATAGGTGATTAAAATTACAATAAAGAAAAAAAAAAGAGAGTCAGATGCGCCAGCAGTCGCAGCATGTTGACGTTACCCGAAAAGGCGCTTTTAGTGAAGCTGTATTATCAGAGTGGGGAATGTGCTAGTTCAGCGTTACAATTCTATAGCCATAAGGAGGGGATTCGAACGGGTAAAGGTCCGTTGACAAATGCAGTTGTAGCGAGAATGACTTCGAAGTTCGAAGCCATGGGTTGTTTAGACGATAGGTGCCGTAGTGGCCGACCGAGCACAAGGCGTAATGCTGCTGAGACAGTTCAGGAAGAAATGGAGACTGTAGCGGGTTCGTCTATGCACGGGGAAGTCAGCGCTCCTGCAGTCGCACGTCGCACCGGCATTTCATACACTACTGTTTGGTTGGCACTTAGGTGTACCCTCCGATGCTATCCGTACAAAATCCATCGGCATCATGAACTGTTACCTAGCGATTTAGTGAAGCGGAGGGCATTTGCGGTGGGGGCGTTTCAAAAGATGGCGGAAGATGACGATTGGTTGAGTAACGTGTTGTGGACCGACGAAGCTCATTTCACGCTCCAAGGGTCTGTCAACGCCCGCAACTTCAGAATTTGGGCTACCGAAAATCCTAGAACTGTCGTGGAAACTCCACTGCACGACGAGAAAGTCACGGTACGGGTTGGATTTACCACATCTACCGTTATCGAGCCTTTTTTCTTCGAGGAAATGCGAGATTGTGGTTTTGTAACGGCTACCGTGACGGATGAGAGGTACGCCGAAATGTTACAGAATCGCATCATTCCCAGCCTGGCTGATAAACACCTGCTGGAACGTGCAATGCTTATGCAGGATGGCGCACCACCCCATATTGCTAGACGCGTGAAAGATCTCTTGCGCGCGTCGTTTGGTGAGGATCGTGTGAAGTTACCTGAAGTCGCAAGTGTATCGTGATCGACCGACATCCCTAGGGATGCTGGAAGACAACATCCGACGCCAGTGCCTCACCATAACTCCGGACATGCTTTACAGTGCTGTTCACAACATTATTCCTCGACTACAGCTATTGTTGAGGAATGATGGTGGACATGTTGAGCATTTACTGTAAAGAACATCATCTTTGCTCTGTCTTACTTTGTTATGCTAGTTATTGCTATTCTGATCAGATGAAGCGCCATCTGTCGGACATTTTTTGAACTTTTGTTTTTCTTTTGGTTCTAATAAAACACCATGTCATTGTAAGCATGTGTGTCAATTTGTACCTCTCTATCTACATAATTTCGCGATTTATTCAGTTTTCAAATTTATACTGACTTTTTGATCACCGGGTATGTAAAGTAGGAGATATGCGTTGAAGATCCGAAATCGTCAGCAATCGTCTCTGATCAGCTCAGTCCCTGAGAGCACTGCCTGGGAAAGCAAAGTGTTGTGTACATAGTTCCACGTAGTCAGTGCATACACAACTTTCCCACTAGAGCGCACCCCGCTAAGCACAACAGCGCAGGCGCAGCGCTCGTCCGTCTCCGCACTACGAGATGGCGCTGTCTTAGAGACGGACCAAATTCTGCTTTCGCCGATCTGCGTATTAATATGCAACGCAGCCAATGAGATTGCTGCTAACTTAGAACCTTTTCTTCTCACGGATCACACTCGCGCAGTGATACCTGAATGCATGAGGTATTACAACGAGTGTACAGACCTCCGATTAGTTAGTCTGCATTAGTCTGCATTAGTCTGTAGTCAAGTTTCAGTCTTTGCCTAATAAGATTTTCATATTCCTGTACATAGCCATGAAGAGAAATGTATAGACACTTTGTGAAGTATCAGAGATATGTGAGAATAAGATTAACGTACCAAGACCAAAGGAACTTCAGATTGTCAATTGTAAGTAGCATCCAGAATCAAGTTGAGTAAGGTTTATGATTGTTATTATTTTAATAAATGTGTGTGAAAATTAATCAAGTTCTGTTTAAAGCTGGTCACTGTCAATCTGCTACTCTAAGTGTTCAAGTGGCATTTCTATCGTCTGACCTAACGGCAGAAGATAAACACGCCACGATAAGACCACGAGACATACTGCTGACACTTCGTTAGAGCGACAAGTCAAATAATCGGATGGTGTGTGTACCGAAGGTCTTACAGTACGCACCCCACAGAAATCATCCGCGTTCGAGTCCCTATAGGTAACACCGCTTCGATAGGAAAATTTCAATGCAACCGCACTCCACTGTCGAAAGCAACTTTCGTTGTGAGAGCAATGTAGCCTACACAAAACACTGTAAATGCAGCACACCTTCTTTCTGACACTGTAGTCAAACAGGAAACAGAAATCTGGAGAAAGGAATCTCTCTCTTCGGTTCGTGGCACACTCGGAAATATGAACCTCGCGCTGTGCTACGAGGCTAGTGAGTGATGGAAACGATCAGAGGCGAATCTGCAACCCGCACCCAGAGCTCGTCGGGAGGCGCGCGAGAGTCGTAACGATAAGGCTGCAGGCGTTTCGCCTGAACGCCGCGCATCGGAGGCAAATTTCGGGAAAATTGGATCTCGGCAGCGGCTGCGGCGGTGGCGGCGTGCGGAGGCCGTGTAGCGGCGGGAACAAGCAGCTGCGCGGGTTTCCCCCTCGCTAATACAATTTTCCCGGCGCGAGTGAAGGCCGTCTGCGGACGGCCGTTGCTTTGCTAATGGTGAGCTCTGCAGGGCTACGTTTTCCAACAAGTGGCTGCGGCTACGTATGCTGCACACGTGCTTAGCCGCTGACTGTGCTAAACGCCTGAGTTATCTTTCATTTTGTAGTGTGCATCTCTAGCCCGTCACTCGTGACAGTAATAATTGGGAGCATTCAATCGTGTTTCTGTCCTACATACAGCTTAACACTGCGTTTCGGGAGCTTGTGCTCTCATCATCAGATTGATGTAAAAATAGGGATGGCAACAACCGACCTGTTAAAATCGATAATGGTACTTCAGTCATGAATAACAGGTATTTTTCGGTATTTATTTGGTCTCGATTATAGCAGGTATATAAAATCGATATATGAATTTGCCACAGCAGTGGTGCTAAAATTTTGAATTTTTAAATAAAGTTTTTATAAACATTTGTTTCGAAGGAAGTTCTGTTGCTTCTGAAGGATTGCTATCGCCTTTAATGATCCTGATGAAAAAACTTACGAAGCAACACAGTACAGAACGAGTATTTATGAACAGACTGGAACATAAATACTGGCCAACGGATTAATTCATTACTGAAATTTTATCTATTGTCACGTCATTTTTCCTGACCGATTTTTTATTTTTTCCACTATCTAAACTGTTCATTTGCATTTTTGGAACGAGCGATTCTCGCTTGCCAATTAAAAATCATTTGTATTCAGATTCCCACTAAAAAGCAAAAGTGTACATTTAACTATAATGATTTTCATTAGAAACAATTAAAGAAAAAGAATGCCACAAATTTAACACCAAAGCTTATTATTGGTCTGTCATTTCTATAAAATAATAAAAGCGAAAGCAAGTTATGTTAGTCCGAGCCAGTGTTCGAATTTTTCAGTCTTTGTTGGAGTTTTTCGTTTATTTTTGATAATAATAGCAATAAAAAACCTATAATCGGTTATTTCAGAAACTGGTTATTTTGAACTGTTTCAACAGTCATTTTAAACTGTAGGTGGAAAAGACCGAATAAACTTAAAACTGGCTGTTTCTGCGATAATCGCCATCCCTATGACAAGATACTAAATCGCTTGTCATCACTGCTTCAGCGTTTTAACCTCAGTAATCAAGATGTTACAATCTGATGATGAGAGCGTTGTCTCCAAAAATAAAGTGGAATGCTGCAAATAATTACTGTAAAAACGTAACAACCACTATCTCACACTCCTAATGGATAATATTAAATTAAAGTCAGAAATATCACAATTAAGAGCAAAAACTTGCGCAGGTGAAAGTACAGGATAATAGATGGAGTAATTTTGTAACAAACACGAGATCCCAAACGAACAGATCATGAGGCAATGGCGAAACGCTGTGTAAAACATTGTCCTGGTTAGTTGAAATATATTTGGCCTGTTATGTAGATCGCGGCCAGCGTCAATCACGGCGGTGTTTTTCTACTACTCGTGTGATGGCAACGCGTCAGTTTCGCGAAGCCAACTGGATGTTAGTTTCACATAACCAGCGAGAAGCAAGAAAAGAAATATTCTCTTTTTCGCTGTTGACATTGCTTTCGTTTGTCATTGGTGCTGTGACAGAGTGTTCTGCAGCATAACTCGAGGTGTGGGTGAATGTGCACATAGAAAGGGGCTTTTCCTCTGAATAGAGGTTATAGTGACTGATCCGTAGTATAGTATAAGGTCTACGCTGGGAAGGAAGGTGATTATTCATTTACGAATTGGCGGACGATTATGTTATGTAGCCTTGCCCGTGATCTAGGTCGGGTTGGAAGGTGATTATTTAGTTGTGTGTTGAGGTAGCCAACGAATATGGTATTATGACAGGAATCTGAGCTACATCTCCTGAAAAGTGCTCGTAGGTATTCAAACGATAGTCAGTCACCACACTTTATACATTTCTCATATCCGTGTAAGTTCTTATTTAGGCTACATCTTTCATACCATACATATTTACTTGGTTTACAATAAGGATTACTTCGTCAACTCAGGTGAATACGAGCGATGTTTTTTTCCGAGTACATAGCGGCTTTCACGTTTACATTAACGTGAATATGTGCATTCTTTCATATCTTGCAATAAAAAACGTTGCCTGTCTTCTGCTATCTCATTTGCTACACAGAATTAGTAACTCACAAACTCTTTTCGCTTCCGTCATACCTCATGATGAGCGCTGACAGTAGCATCGATCCCGATCTAGACTTCTACCATTGATGTGAAATGCAAACTTTTCGCACCAACAGCCATCGAATCCGGCCCAAACATCACTCACAGCTCATGGTTTGAAACACATCAAAGTTGAAGTTTTGCAGAACGCTTGTGGAGAAAGAAGCTTTTTGTACAGAACAGGGCTTCTAAAGACTACGCTTCCACAGATGCTGTGAAAGGTATTGATTGTAAGCATAAGCAAAGACTCAATCCGCCTTCACAAGAGCCTATATTTACTTGACAAAAAAATGATCCAAATGGCTCTAAGTACTATGGGACTTCACATCTGAGGTCATCAGTCCTCTAGACTTAGAACCACTTAAACATAACTAACAAAAGGACATCACACACATCCATGCCCGAGGCAGGATTCGTACCTGCGACCGTAGCAGCAGCGCAGTTCCGGACTGACGCGCCTAGAAGCGCTCGGCCACAGCGGCCGGCCATTTACTTAACATCCTTGGCTCACGATTTCTGCTTTCTCCAATGTGGAGCCTGAATTACAAACAGCACAAAATCATTTTTAGTTAACGGTATATAAAAAAGGTGGCTGCAGCAATAAAAGATGTTAAGGAAAATAAGGTGCAAATTCCAACCTACCAGAAAGCACACTGCAAGCTATGTTGATCGCAAGGAAATTATTAAAGGCACTCTCGACATACGTATGGAAGATCAGTCAGTCCGCGAACTTTTTCTGTTAGATTCGAAAGACATGAGGTATGGATTCGTAGATAACTTTAAGAGCGTATGGTAGGTGACAGCGCATGCCTGCTGTATTCATTTCGACTTGTAGATTACTGATGATTAATGTTGCGAAATGGAGTGATTTCTTTTTAAGCAAATAAACCTTGTGATAGTTATGGGCAGTGTACTGAAGAATGATGTCAGAAGGTTTATACATGATTTAGGCTTTTTCATGTGATGACTACAAAAGAGTTCAAACTTAAATGAACCCTTAGGTTGTCGAGCTAGAGTCGCTGTCATTCTGGAGAAATGGCGTCTTGTACGTGTGCTACTGTGAAACAAAATATTACAATGTAAGAATCCTTATTTTCTTAACCAAAAACTAGATTATCTTCAAGAAAATTTATAATAATCGGCTTTTTAACTAAAAGAAACGTTATAAATAACAACGAAATCTTTTTTCTCTTAACGAATAGAGCTGTTCCTAAATTGTTCTTAATTTACGTCACCCTCGAGAGCTTTTTGCTCTATATTTCACAACCATTTTTTTTTTTAATTTATTGCACGTCATGTAGTAGGTATTTAGTAAAACTGCCTCCGAAGCTCAGTGGTCTAATTTTGCAAATACTTGAGTTCAAGGTTGTGACAAGCATCTTATGTGTTTATAAATGATTTAATCTCGACATTGAGCGAAGCCACAGAATAAAACTGACTAATGACTCGTACTGTCGATACTGTGGAATGGTTGACATTGTCATACCCTAGGTGGTAGTTGACAAAAAGAAACTGCAGCAGGGACTGTTATCGATGAATTATGATGAAATAAACACCCAGAAAACAAAGTACAGGGGCATTATAATTAAACTTTAGCTGCATAATACGGCTCCCATGAAAAACAAGTTATCCTAAAGCCCTGAAACTTTGTGGAAATATTTGTAAGGACGTGCGGAAGAGAAATAACAAGTAAACCATTGAAAGAAAAACTTTAATTTTCACATGATGGGGCTTAAATCTGGGCAGTTTGGAACGATCGGCCAATGTTTAGATTTGCTTCTGGCAGAGATGACGGCCAATTGCGTCACAAATTGTTGAAGTTGCTGTTTCCACAGCTGATAATGCTGGATGTAGAGTGCGATCTTCAAACGGTGCACAATCTGCGTCACAACAGCAGAGCATTCCATGGTCGACCTTCCAAAACATGCTCCGAACAACCTTGAAACACTGTTAGTACAAACTCACATTGCTCACCACTTTTGCCACGTGACGGAGACATTCGAACAGACTTCGCTTTTACGTTTGTTCCAAGGGTCGAAGTTGACGAGATGTGGCCTTGGAATATTTTGTGAAGTAATGAAGCACACTTTATGCTCCCTGGGGCAGAGAACACTCACAATTGTCATATTTTGCGATTGTCACCTCCAACGAACGTTCATGAAGGTCTCTTACATACTGAACGCATCACTGTGTAGTGTGGTTTCACGGCATAGTTCATTATTATTCATTTTTGTTTGAGAAACTCAGATCCCAAGAACCAAGGACATGCAGCGTGAATGGCGCACGTTTCTGTGATCTGCTTCGCCAACATGCTATCCCCCCAAAACGAGAGAGGAGCACTTTGGTCTCAAATGTTTTGACGCACGATGTAACTCGCCATGCTAGTGATGTCACTCGGTTACTCCGAAACACATTTGGAGAAAACCGAATCATTGCGTAACTATCAAGATCACCAGGTTTGAACACTATAATGCACCCCAGGGAGCGTAAAGTGTGATTCACTACTTCACAAAATATTTCAAGGCCACGTCTCGTCAGCTTCAATCGTTGGAAGAAACGTAAAAGCGAAGTCTGTTTGAATGGCTCTATCACGTGACGAAAGTCGTCGACCGATGTGCGTTTGTACTAATACGGTTTCAAGGATGTTCGCAGCACTTTTTCGAAGGACGAGCATGGAATGCTCGGGTCTCGAAACACAGATTGTGCACTGCTTGAAGATCGCACTTTACGTCCACCATTTCAATCTTTTGCTCCTTATTTCTCTTCCACAAGTACTCACAAATATTTCCACAAGCTTGCATTCTCCTATGATCACTCGTTTTTCATGGGGGTCTTCTCAGTTACAGAATGTTTAATTTTAACCGTCCTGTACGTGAGCATCAAAGTGTTTCCGGTTACCAAGACAATAACGATCCCATGGTCTGTATATTCATGAACTAAATCTGAAACGACAGACGAAACTCTATATACTGAATTTAAACTTCATTCATGGAAAACAAGAAGTCCTCAACAATACATGAATAAGAGAAAACGTTTTACCATTTACACATTTTATTTTAATATTATATTTCAAGTCAGTGTAAAAGTTCCTGAACGAATTGAATTAAAAAGGAGAGGTTAGCATGGCTGACGGTAATTCTGAATAAACTGAACAAAGATAAAGACTGACTAGCATGCCTGACTGCAATGCAGAAGATCCGTGTTCGATTCACGGTACTGCCAGGGATTTTCTTCTTCGTGAGAGGACAGGAATGGGTCCACTGCGCCTACTGATGACGGATGTGGAGCTACTTCAATGAGAAATAGCAGCTCCAACTCTGTAAAACCGACAACGGCAGGGTGAGAGCCATAATGACCCCACGCCCATCAACACCGCATACCGCCATCAGCTGAGGATGACACGGTGGTCGGTCCCGACTGGCTATTCTGAAGCCAAACGGCCGATGATGAGTTAAAACATTATTGCCACTGACCCCTGAAATCAGAGACAACTGGAGAATCACTGTAGCAGTAACATGTGCCACAAATGATCTTTTGTCATAAACAACTTTGACAAAGAGCAGACTGTCATAACTCGGTGTCAGGGAACAAGCACCTCGGCAATGCTGGTAGCCTGTTGTGCTACTGAATCAACGGAATGTTGAAGGACGGTGAAACCACAAGCTGGTGTTGGATGTCCGCACCTCATCACAGAACGTGGAGAGCAGACTCTTTCCCTGTCTGTAATGCTGGATAGGTGGCAAACTGTGGCACATCTGGTGACTGAGTACAGTACTGGTGCAGACGAAATTGTTTCGGAGCACACTGTTGTTGAACATTAGGCTCCACAGCAGACGAACACTACGTCTTCCAATACTGACCCAATGACATCGTCGATCACGATTGCAGTGAGCGTGGAATCATCTAGATTGGACAGTGGATCAGTTGAAACGTGTCGACCAGTCGGATGAATCACATATCTCGTTACACCAGCTCGATGGTCGTGTCTGGATGCACCGTCATCAAGGCTACTCACTGCTCGTAATATGCACCGCGCTACGGCGCAGGCAGGCTGTAGCTATACTAAGCCGTTGGGGACATTCGCTTGTTCTTCCATGGGACCTGTGGTAATACTCGAAGGCACCATGGCAGTTGTAGACACCTGAACGTTATTGCCAACCACCTGCATCCCTTCATATCTGACATGTTCTTCGCGGCGATGACATGTCTTAACAGGATAACTGTACGTATCACAAAGCAAGAATCGTGCAGCCCTGGTCTGAGGAGCATGATACTGAAGTGTTGACGTCTTGGTCCCAAAATTTACCTGATCTGAAGGTGATGAAATCCACGGTTCTCAAATTTATGGGAATTGCCTGACCAGTGCATAGACGTACGGTACCACATATCTCTGGAAACCTACTATGGTCGTGTCGAACCCATGTGAGTCGTAATCCCTCCTGCATCATGTTACAAATGTGGACCAACGCGCTCTTAAGCGAGTCGTCTTAACTTTTTGGCTCGTCAGTGTACAGAATTATTATGTACCACGTTCTTCCTAGAGCCCTTCACTTTCTTGCTGCTTGCTGCTTTACATTGGTTTCTTTTGTTGTTTCGCCCCTTTCTCATTGCTTTCATCTTTTATCAATTTATTCTCAATCCATATTCTGTATCCATTAAACTATTTATTCCTTTCAAGAGATTCTATAATTATTCTTCACTTTATATGAGTACTGCAATGCCATTAGCGAATATTATCATTGATATCTTTTCACGTTGAATTTTAACCCCACTCTTGAAAGTTCCTGTTATTTCCATCACTGCTTGTTCGATGTGTAGATTGAACACAAGGGGTGAAAGACTAACTTGCTGTCTTTCAAGCATTTTAATCCCAGCATTTCGTTCTTTGTCTTCCAGTCTCATTGTTCCCTCTTGGGTCTTGCACATACTGTTTATCACCCGACTTTCACTATGTCTTATCCCCATTTGTCTCAGAATTTCTAGCTTCTTGCACCATTCGAAATTGTCGAATGCTTTTTCCAGATCGACAAATTCTAAGAATGTGTCTTGATTTTTCTTCAATCTTGCTTCCATTATCAACTTCAACGTCAGAACTGCCTCTCTTGTTTTACCTTTCCTAAATCTAGACTGATCTTCGTCTAACACATTCTCGATTTTATTTTCCATTCTTATGTATATTGAAATTTCCTGGCAGATTAAAACGGTGTGCCGGAGCAAGACTCGAACTCGGGACCTTTGCCTTTCGCGGGCAAGTGCTCTACCAACTGAGCTACCCAAGCATGACTCACGCCCCGTCCTCACAGCTTTACTTCTGCCAGTCCCACTCCGCTGTAGAGTGAAAATTTCATTCTAGAAACATCCCCCTGGCTGTGGCTAAGCCATGTCTCCGCAATATCCTTTCTTTCAGGAGTGCTAGTTCTACGAGGTTTGCAGGAGAGCTTCTGTAAAGTTTGGAAGGTAGGAGACGATGTACTGGCAGAAGTAAAGCTGTGAGGACGGGGCGTGAGTCGTGCTTGGGTAGCTCAGTTGGTAGCCGGCACGGTAGCTCAGCGTGTTCGGTCAGAGAGCCGGTTGGCCTCTGTAATAGAAAAACTGAGTGGAAGGATCAACCACCGAACTTAACAGGATGTCTTTCGACGTCCGAAACGACCAAACAAAAAAAAAAAAAGAAACAAAGTTGGTAGAGCATTTGCCCGCGAAAGGCAAAGGTCCCGAGCTCGAGCCTCGGTCCGGCACACCGTTGTAATCTGGCAGGAAGTTTCATATCAGCGCACACTCCGCTGTAGAGTGAAAATTTTATTTTTATGTATATTATTCTTACGAGCAGCTTGGATGCATGATGTACCACCAGTCTCATGCATTCTACACAGCGACGTTAATAGCCGTTTTGTTGCCATGTGATTTCAGATATTTTGACTGACTTTTATCTATCCCTTCTGCCCTTCTGTCTTATGTGATCTTAAATCGTTCAAAGCTCTTTTAAATTCTAATTCTAATACTGGATCCCCTATCTCTTCACTGACGACTTTTGTTTTCTCTACTATCACATAATCAGACAAGTCTTTCCTCTCATAGAGGCCTTCAGTGTACCCTTCCCATCTATCTGTTCTTTCCATTTAACAGTGGAACTGCCACTGCACTTTTAACGTTACCGCCCTTCTTGTTAATTTCAGCGAAGGCCGTTTTGACTTTTCTATATGCTGAATCAGTCCTTCCTACAATCATATGTTTTCCGATTTCTTGGCATTTTCATGCAGCCATTTTGCTTTAGCTTCCTTGCACTTCGTATTTATTTCATTCCTAAGTGAGTTTTATTCCTGAATTCCCATCAACCATTTTTTTTTACTTCCTTCTTCTATCGTTCTACTGGAGCATTTCTTCTGTTACGCGTGCTTTCTTTGCAGTTACCTTCCTTGCACTATCTTTTTCTTTCCAGCTTCTGTGATTGGCCATTTTAGAGACGTCGATACCTCTTCAGCTGAACTGCCTACTGAACTATTTATTGTCGCAGTACTTATAGCCTCTGAAAACTTCAAGTGTGTCTCTGCATTTCTCGGTACTTCCGTACCCCACTTCTTTGTGCATTTATTCTTCCTGTCAAGTCTCTACACTTCAGCTCGCTCTCCATCAGTAGAGTGTGATCTGAGTCCATATGTGCTCCTGGGTACACCTTACATTCCAGTATCTCTTCCTGATCATGATGTAATCTAACTGGAATCTTATCGTATCTCGCGGGCTCTTCCACCTCAGACTAACTGTGTGACTCAAGGGGTTCTAAGACACGGAACACAGCATGTCAATCTCAACGAGGAGAAGTCTTCATACACGGAAATAACTTCGGGCTTACTACAAAGGGAGAGTATAAGACCATTGTTTTTCATTATTTATATTTAGGGTGGTCGGAAATTCCCGTTACAAACTTCTAGGGCTTGTAGTGGGAAGTAAGTACGTAATATTTTGAATAGGAGCCCATGTTCTGAAACGTACCATTTCCGTGCTACAACCATTTGAAAACTTGCTGCTAATGCGACAACTTTTACAAGTAGTTGACCGGGCGTGATCCAGTAAATCACCTGTTTTGCAGTTCCACTCATTAATAGACAATGAGACTGCTCGTGTACTTGTTGACGGGTTCTCATCAACGTGATGCACTAACGCGTCTTCCAGTTCGGGCGTGTGGGCCCTCCCTGGAGCGCCACAGTCACGCCTGCTGCTGGTGAAGGTACCCTTTCTCGAAACCACTGCGTGATTGTGGCGAAGAGGGTACGCGATGTAGTCTGAAGTTGTGGAGAACTATCTTGATAAAGGCGACGGTCAGCTCTTCCTTGTCGTGAGCTTCGCCATTCAGGAAGATCATGTCGGTGTTTTCTGCAAACTTGTTCCCAACCATGTTGCTCCCACACTGACATGCGCGTGAATGAGGCTCAACCAGGTCAGTGAGGTAGGAAAGGATGTCAAATGACGTCAGCCGATCTGACATAAGCACCCGTCACTATGACTATCCTGTTGCAAACCTACCTAGCAAACATGTTTTCAAACGGCTGTAGCACGAAAACGGTACGTTTCCGGACATGTGTTCGTATTCAGAATATTATGTATTCACTCCACACTACAAGTCCTAGAACTTTGTAAGCGTAATTTTCGACCACCCTGCATATATATATATACCTAATGAGTTCCGCTGGAAGTTCCATGACGTTTTTGGCGGATTGTGCTGTTGTATACAGGGAAACCGCAACGATAGAAAATTGTAGCGATGTAATGGAAATGTGCAAAGGACGGAGGCTAGTTGCAGGAAATGGTAGTTGACTCTCAACAAACAAATGTAACGTATTGCGCATAAATATAGAGACACATTATTGCACGATTGCATGACTGCAGAAGAAATACTGCAACAGTTTAATATCTGGCAGTCAGTCAGGGATCCATTGGAGGTGGGTTTCATTGAGGAAATGGACAAGATCCAAAGCAGAGTAGCGCGTTTGCTTAAGCCGTCGGCACACGGACCGTGCTGTCGAACGTTAACGTTGAGCGTGCCGAGTTCAACGTGCTGCTGAACGCTCAGGAACGATGCGACCTGTGCATACGGTACGTGGGCCCCAACGTGGTATACGGGATCGCAACGCACTCCAGCGGCAGTTGTGGGATGTTTCTAGTTCGTAAATCACATTGTTTACTCAACAGGCGAGCGTAAAATTCCCACGTTAGCCCTATTAAAACGCATATTTCCTCCATCGTCCACGAAAAGGAAAGTACCATGTCCAATGAATAAGGACACAGGCTTATAAAAGTTCCATTAAAAACACTGCGGTACAAATTTGGAATACTTCTCCGCATAAGATAAACATTATTTCATCATTCCCACATTTTAGTAAAACCCCAAGGTCAGTCTTACTTGATCACTGTTCCTACCCAGTAGCAGAATCTTTGCAACATGTGAATTACGAAGCGTAAAACAAAAAGGAGCAAAATATCTTTATACAAGTAGCTGTCCTGTAGATTAAGCCAATCGAAGTCACCTCTGAAAAAAGGTGAACTTATATTTACATAACATCAAATATTATACTATATAATAAATATTAAACTAATAATAAAGTACCAGAACCCAATAAAAACGCTAATGTTAGAAAAAAACGCGAACCACCGCCCTAATAGACCTCTCAATAGCGGACAGTGATGCTAGTCATTGCGCTACACGAACAACTTCCTAGTAACGTTAATCAATAATGGTCTTCAAGCGTGCTGAAAACCGTAATCGTAGATATTTTGCTAATTGAAGTTTAATTATAACAAACTGTACCAAGAACACTGCGTTTTGGGTGAATCTTCAGTGTGTCGCTGCCTTAGAATAGCCTACTCTCATAATACGAAAGTTACAATAATTCTTTTGCCACGAAAATGATTTTTCTCATTATTTTATTGGACCGAATCACACAGTTAACAACGGGTTTTCCAGTGATTCTCAATTTTCTGGAGCTCAGAAACGGCTTATATACGTGTAGGCTTGAAATGAATGCCAATATGGCGCCTCACAACTCTTTACTGAAGGGAGACGGCGTGCGTGTGACGTAGGTAGCGTTCTACCATCTCATTGGTCAACACTCAGACGCACGCTCAGAATATCTGACATGCCAGATATTGCTCTGCACGTTCGGAAAGACTCCGGAACGTGCTATTCCACGCTATGACGACAGAAACGCGGCACGCTCAACACTCAACGTTCGGATGCACGGTCCGTGTGCTGACGGCTTTAGGCTGATCTACGAAACGCGAAAGCATCACGGAGACGCTCCGCCAGCGCCAGTGGCAAACGCTGCAAGACAGGCATTTCGAATCGCAATGTACTTTACTGTTAAAGTTTTGAGAACGCACGTTCCTGAAAGAGTCAGCTTCCTCCTACGTACATATCGCAGGAAGACCAGGAAGGTAAAATTAGACAGACTCGAGTTCCCACGGAGGCTTACCAGCAGTCGCTCTTCCCTCGAACCATTCGTGACTGCAATGGGCAAAGGGTAATTGGCCGTTGTACACAAAGTACTCTTCGCCACACACCGTGCTGTGGCTTGCGGATAGCAGATATTCCTGTAGACGTAAATGTGAAAGTTTTGTTCCAAGGTATCAAGGTCGCACTGCGTCATGCATCACTTTAGTTGACTTCGCAGTGTTTACTTCGAAAGTTCTAGCTTATATCACTAACTATCCTCTCTTTATATTGAACCTTTATTGTAATAGCGGAAAGAGCAATGATTTATCAGGTCTCGTTGATGACGAGGTCATTAGGGAAGGAGCCCAATCTTGGACTGAAGGAGGAAAAGGTTCAAAATTGTCGTTGCCTTGATCCGTTTAGGGCAGGGTTTCCCAAACTGTGTTCCACGAGAAACGAATAATTAATAACATGACATTCCTTAATAGTCAAGATCGCGTTCTGTGCTATTTATTTCTGACTACCGGTTTCAACAGTTATCGTGCCATCTCCTGACCTTTAAAAAATTGTATTACTTCTTGTTCCATTACGACTATCACACAACCCATGTTGAAATTCTAGTGGATATTGTGTAGAATATTACATACAGGTTTGTTAAAAATAAAACCAGTTTTTCACAAATAAAAACAACACAGTTTGCGACAAGCCCCGGACGCGCGGAGTGACCGCCCGGTTTGAGGCGCCATGTCACGGATTGCGCGGCCCCTCCCGCGGGAGGTTCGAGTCCTCCCTCGGGCATGGGTGTGTGTAGTTCTTAGCATAAGTTAGTTTAAGTAGAGTGTAACTTTAGGAACCGATCACCTCAGCAGTTTGGTCCCTTAGGAAGTCACAAACATTTGAACATTTTTCTGACAAGCCCGATGTTTAATACTCACAAACCTGTGTGGAATGTGCTACATAATACCCACTGTAATGTCAATATGATGTGTGTGACACAATCACAGTGCATCAGAACGTATAACAAGTTTTTTTAGAGGGCGGGAGATGACAGTCTTAAATATTGAAACCGGTAATCAGGAATAAATAGGACTGAATGCGACCTTGCCTATTAAGCAATTACGCATCGTTACTTCCTACTCCAAATTATAAGAAATTTCATATGATTTCTGTGCTATTAGTTACGATTTGAAATTTAAGTAATCACTGAATAAAACAAGTTTCTGCGCAATTTTTTAATATTTAGTTAACCTTAAAAATAAATAAGATGTTGCAGTACAGCACCTGGACTCTCAAAGTGTTCCGTCACAGGAATAGTTTGGGACTCCTGCATTAGGAAAACGTCGGGAAACAGGTCTTGATAATCGAATCAGCCTGCTGCTATTCTTGCTGAATATAACGACTTACATTTTCTGTTTAAAACCGAATACAATTAACACTGAACTGGTTGGTAGGACAGCTTGGCTGTGGAAGTGGAAGGGTGGCCCACAACATAGACAACAGTATTCACAATTACAAGCACCCAAGCTTTAATGATCTTCCAGCAATAAAGGCTCTTAACAAATCTCAATTAAGCAAGGACATAAACTTGGTTACAAACATATGTTAACCTTCAACCAGTGAATAACACCAATAAAGAATTACCAATCAATAAAACGTAGATAAAGGACTGCTTTACAAGAATGCTTAAATTAAAATCATGACAGCTAAGTTACAAATTTTATGTTAAGCCTCAACAGGTGAATGACCCCAATAGATAATTCTCATTTAAATAAAACATAGATCGGAAAATGCCTTACCAAAATGCTTGAATTGCGTAAAATCATGAAAAGCTTAACCTTTCTCACAAACTACTTAGGAATTTACTGCAAATAAACAAATCTGATCTCTTTTAATCAGAAAGTAACTGCCGAGTCCAAGCGACCGAAGCCAATCAGAGCGGACGACCGCCCCAACGCTGGTCATAAACCGATATCGTCACGACCCAGTGGCCACCGTGCTAAAACAGACTAACGTTTCGGTAAGCGACCGACAATAACACAGCATTAACAGTGACAAAGTCGGTGTACGCCTTACGAAACACGGCACACCCTGAAGCGGGAGCAGGCACAGCTGACTAGCGGCCATACAACCGCGAGCAAACAAATCTCACGCCGCCCGTACTAACGCGGGAAATGATAGCGAGCGACAAGACGTCACGCGCAAACCAGCAACCGTGCCTACCCCTCGACCACAGAATGTGCCCTGTCTCCTTGTCTATGGTAATACAATTTATAGCACACAAGAAACGATTTAATAATGGCATTAGTTCCACGCAAGATCAGGGTAAAGATTTACCCACAGATTTACTTTAAAACCAACTTCCGAACCACAGGCGGAAATTAGTAAACTTGGCATAAGTTTTCACCAGACCGATAAACAAGAAATCAAATTAAACAGTAGCCACGATACGCAAGCCCTTCAAGACCTTGCTGTCTTACAGTTATCATTAACGGCGAAACATACACAAATGAATGACAAATTCACCATTGAAAGAAAAACACACCACAAAAGTTAAATTAATTAATTTGCAGAACGAGCCAGTCACTGAAAGCTCAGTTTCAAAAGATTAGGGCTACCCTCGCTCGGCAGTAATACATTTGTGTGCATGATAACTAGGTTGCCGAAAACAGGACTCCAAAACCCAAAACAGGTCACACGTTAGCTGTCATGTTCACGAGGGGAAAAAAAACCCTCTGAAATTACAGCTGCCTGCTGCAAACAAATGAGTCAGGCTGCATGAACGTAAAACACAAGCCACTGTTCCAGCCGGAGCGTAACCTTTTCTTTTGTGGACTGGCAAGACAGCCAATCCACAAGGACGGGAGGCCGAAGGGCACGCGTTTAAGCTCACGCAGGATGGCGTGAGATCTGGAAAATGACAAGGTCTTTATAGTAGCAAAAATAGTACGTAGCTTCTGGAATACTTAACTTTAATCCATAATTGGTGAACATCGGTCTGACGGTACATGCATCACAAGATTAATAGCAAATGATAATGGCGCCTTGCTAGGTCGTAGCAAATGACGTAGCTGAAGGCTATGCTAACTATCGTCTCGGCAAATGAGAGCGTAATTTGTCAGTGAACCATCGCTAGCAAAGTCGGCTGTACAACTGTGGCGAGTGCTAGGACGTCTCTCTATACCAGCCGTGTGGCGGCGCTCGGTCTGCAATCACTGATAGTGGCGACACGCGGGTCCGACGGATACTACCGGACCGCGGCCGATTTAAAGGCTACCACCTAGCAAGTGTGGTGTCTGGCGGTGACACCACATTTTCAATGCACATACGGGCAGAACAACACACGTGGGCATAAGGGAGCAGCAGATGCGTACCAAGCAAACTATACGGCGCCAAAATACGACCCACGTCACGTCCACAAACCGGAGCACTGCTCCCGGACCTGGTGTCTGCTCGCTGGACTGGCGCAACTCTCTGTTCCCCGGAAAGCGATGCTGACTGTCGCCTTGCTCAACGCTCCCTTCTCGGCCGTGCACAACAACTCTTCTCTTGTCGCCTCAGAGTGCGGCCGCCATCTCCGTTCTCCCCTCCTGTCCGCCCCAGACCCTCTTTACTCGTACTCACTCCCCCTTTAGGACCCGCTCCGACAGGAGGCGCTCGCGATCGCACATAGTGCCAACCTCAACCAGAGGAGTAATCGATCGCGTCTTGCGCCCGGGAGCCGCGCCACGGCTCAAACACCACTTTCATTGTTATTCGTGTGTGTCGCACAGGTACCTAATTTTCTTACATCGAGAAGCCGTTACTCAATTAAATCTCTCCTCGTGCACTAGTTCCTACATTTATCACTTTCCGATATAATGATACCGAACAGCAATTCGACACCATACGTAGATCTGATACCGCAGCATCATAACCAAACACTTCAGTTTCCAGCATTTCCAGTATTTCATTTCGCACGGACAAGAAAGCAAGTACTACCCCGAACAGGTTCTTCAATAACGGCGGAGATATGCCATAGGAAGGGCGATACAGGAAAGGACAGCGAAAAGTCTCTATCGCAGACACGTTTGGAGCCGTGGCTATTCACTTCAGATGACGGCCGTATAAGAGGCCTTGTACGGGCGCGCACGGCAACACAAGCCCTGCGTATGTACAGTGGTCGATGCTGGGCGCATGTGCGCTATTTTTCGTTTAGTGCTATCCATCCGCAGGCTACGTGGTGCCTTGTTTACACTGGGAGATTAATTCTGCGCCCACTCGTCCCTTCCCTTCACACCGCTTCCAGTTTCTCGTTTCTATCCCCTCCCCTTCTCTCCCTCCGTCCTACCACCATCTCCCCTCTCACTCACTCTCTCCCCCCCCCCCCTCTCTCTCTCTCTCTCTCTCTCTCTCTCTCTCTCTCTCTCTCTCTCTCTCTCACACACACACACACACACACACACACATACACATAGTACAGGCGCTCATTCTCCCTCTCTACTTCTCCATCCTCCGTCTCGCTGCACGCGAGTTTTCCGACCAGCTATGCGAACCGGGCAGTAATCTGCAGAGACCTCGCGGCACCCCCGTGGCTCGCACCAACTGCCCCTGGAAACGGTTGCGGCCGCACGCGGCGCTTTCCACCGCAGCCGCCCGGGAATAAACCGGCCAATCGGCTCCCTGCTGAGGCCCCAAATATTGTCGGATCCGGAATCCCGCGACGCCAATGGCTTTCAAAGGCAGCCTGTGTGGCCCTACCTGCCGCGCTCGTATTCGCTTCTGAAACGCCCGCTGCTGGATCTCTTTCGCGATTCTTTCCCGTCTCTTTCAGGAAAATCCCATTTCGCTTCTTCTGGTGTGCTGCAAGGAACACCTGTTCCAATACCAGAGAGAATATTGTTCTATAAACATTCCGCAGTGTAACGAGACCTTTTTGAAAATGAAACGATGATAAAGAAGACAGTCCGTTACGTTAGGACTGTGCACCATCCCATCATCACCACAGTTTTGTCTTATACTTAATGCAGTTCGACTGTTTCTCGTCAGTTTCTCAAATACCTGCAGGTCTGTTTTATTTTAGGAACAATAAGGTAAAAGAAAAGACAAATTCTTCTCGGTAATCACTATCTAGAGCTTACGTTACCGGAAGGGACCCTAAAGTTTCTGCCTCTCTTCAGCGCTCTTCAATAAACCATGTAGACGAAATAATTAACAACTGAAAGGAATATATGCACCATAGAATAAAACTGAATAACAATTTGTGCACAAATACTATGCTTTTTGCAGATGATCAGTTCATGCTATAGAACGATGGAGATAAGTAATTACCTATGCTAAATACCATTTGTAGAAGTTATAATTTTCAGGAATGTGAGACAAAAACTAAATTATGACATGACAAGGAAAATATCCGGTTAGAGCCAAGATAATTAACGATCAGTCAATAGAACACGTTTTGAGATTCACTTACCTCGGTTGTGACGTATCTGTTAACAATGATGATGACGTGAAACAAAAGCTTAACTGATTTCCGTGTAAGTCTGGAACAATTCGGCGAACATTAAATGGTAGAGCGCGAGAAGAGACATATTTTATGAGACTATAGTTGTTGCTGTGTCGTTCGAACAAGAGACAGCCAGGGCAAAAGCACCACAGGCGCAAAGATGCGAGCTGATGCGAGTGCCAAAGAGACTCGCCACTTCCGCGGGTGCTCAGGATGAAGATATCGACTTTGCCTCGGCCAATTGCCAGCCGAGTACAATCCGCCAAAGAACGGACGACAGCGGACAGAAGCCTTCTCGGAGGACAGAAGACAGCTGTCGCCCACTTAGTTATAAATCATCGTCCAAGGCTAAATTGGACAGGGAACGTCGTTTGGTGAACTCATAGAAACGAACAGACAGTTGTTGCAAAATTGCATTAGTTATGTGCTGTGAAGCTGACCTACGATTATTTTCACTTAGCCATTGAGGGCCTGTTTTGTGTTATGTTGCATGCAACGTCTGCAGATTTAATTATTCACTAATCACAAACAACTCATTTGTGTGACTTTGTTACTAATTTGTTGGAGTGTTACAGAACCTTCGTTTTCCTATCCTGTTACCTGATCCTGGGACATGCCTGTGTAACAGTGGCAGGGACAAATTTTCTTATCGGTGTACTGCATCAGAAGCCGTTTCACGAACTCACAAACTCGGCCTGCCGTAACAACAGTGGCAGTTCGGCCTCCACAGCAGTAGCGACGAGGCCTTCACAAAACTGGCGACGAGGGTTAAAAAAAATGGAAACAACTGTTTACAAAAGTTGTGCCAACATCGGTTCATAGAAGCGCGGCGTGAATGATTTAAACAAATTATCGAGACAAAACACAATCATCTGAAACGTGGTTCCTCAGATCCGGCAATGAAGAGATAAGACAACAATAACACATTTTCTCGTTGAATGACACAATTTCCCAAAACAAGGAAATTAGGAAAACGACCTGTTTTTAAAATTTAGGACAACATAATTCCGAACTTTGTCCTTAGAAACGTTGGTCGGCCAGCGAAGAGGAGCCAGGCCGCGAAATAACGAAAAGTGTGAGGTGATCCACATGAGTTCGAAAAGAAATCCGTTGGAATTCGATTACTCGATAAATAGTACAATTCTCAAGGCTGTCAATTCAACTAAGCACCTGGGTGTTAAAATTACGAACAACTTCAGTTGGAAAGACCACGTAGATAATATTGTGGGGAAGGCGAGCCAAAGGTTGCGTTTCATTGGCAGGACACTTAGAAGATGCAACAAGTCCACTAAAGAGACAGCTTACGCTACACTCGTTCGTCCTCTGTTAGAATATTGCTGCACGGTGTGGGATCCTTACCAGGTGGGATTGACGGAGGACATCGAATGGTTGCAAAAAAAAGGGCAGCTCGTTTTGTATTATCACGTAATAGGGGAGAGAGTGTGGCAGATATGATACGCGAGTTGGGATGGAAGTCATTAAAGCAAAGACGTTTTTCGTCGCGGCGAGATCTATTTACGAAATTTCAGTCACCAACTTTCTCTTCCGAATGCGAAAATATTTTGTTGAGCCCAACCTACATAGGTAGAAATGATCATCAAAATAAAATAGGAGAAATCAGAGCTCGAACAGAAAGGTTTAGGTGTTCGTTTTTCCCGCGCGCTGTTCGGGAGTGGAATGGTAGAGAGATAGTATGATTGTGGTTCGATGAACCCTCTGCCAAGCACTTAAATGTGAATTGCAGAGTGATAATGTAGATGTAGATGTGGATGTAGAAGTAGGCCAATAGCCTTATCCTGGAAGAGGAAGTAAGTAGTTTTAACAGTTGCAAAATTCAGTTACTGATTTTATTCATTGCCCAGACAACCAACAATACGTATGAAAAGGCACTCAACAGGATAGGTGAAGCATTGGTTATATTTCAAAAACACGGTTACACTTGAAATTAATATTTTCCAATATCGGTATGACATAGGATTATTTCCCAGATAACTGGACTGCGTAATTCCAATTAATATACAGTTGAACACCCTTTCCAAGGCTTGAAACACCATAACATTTCTCTGTAAATACTCCTCGTCGAAGTGCTGCAAATTTAAATATAAGTTTTTGATTTTCAGCACTTCTTAAAATTAAAACCCTTTTCACAAACATCTAACCAGTCGATTAAAATTCCATAATATGCGCAACGGAAATAACCTCCTGTATAGATGTATAAGGTGATATGCGTCATTCATAACCGGGTTCATTTTCACCAAGGTATTGTTGATGTGGTCATCACTCCAAAGACTGATTCAATACAGCTCCACGCTACTCTGTCCTGTGCAAGCCTCCTCATCTACGAGTAACTACTGTAACCTACATCCCTTTGAACCAGCTTACTGTCTTTTTAAATTTTCTGACCTACCTGTCCTCCTGAGCAGTTCCCGGCCAGAGATCCGAATGGGGACTGCTTTACCTCTGGGAACATTTTACCAAAGAGGATGCCATCGTCACTTAACTATACAGTAGAGCTGCGTGCCGTCGAGGAAAATTGCGGCTGTAGCTTTCCAACGGTTCGCAGTACCAGCACTGCACGGCCATGTTGACTGATGTTACACTGCCATATCAGTCAATCACTGAGATTGTTGCCTTCGCAATAACTGAGAGGACGCTGTCCCTCTTTAGCAACCACAGTCTTGTCTGGCGTCACAACAGATACCCGTCAGTTGTTGTTGCAGACATGCCTTACATTTATTATTCATTTGTTTATTTCATTATAACACATAATGTTCGTAGTAGACGTGGTATAGCTTCAGGTTTCCTGTTTCGCTAGAAGCTTCGATCAGCTGAGTATTCTATATGGTGAAATGGTTACTCAGCTGCGCTTACATTCTTTAGTGCTCGCTGGTTCTCCGTAACGCACATCTAACAAATAAAACCAAACAAAAGACTTCTTAAGTTGCATTAAACATAGATATCACTATAATAAAATCATTATATTAATTATATGCTGCACCATATTTGGTGTAGGCGGCGAAATTCTCTGCCATAATGCACAAATTTTCTGCTACTACTAATTATGGATAGTAGTTCTTACCCTCAAATGCGATTACTATTTTAAATAATCCTTTCGAGTAGCCCACAGAGTCCTCCTAAAACAGAGCTGTTCGTGTAGATATGAAGTGACCTTAATAACGTTAATTAAATTGTCCGTCTGTGCCTGATAGAACATGGCAATAATATTAAACAGGAAACACTACCGTGAAACACTTCCGTGATGTGCTGCGTTATATCGTTTGATCACGAACAAGCGTTTGGTTTCTTAACACCCATAACTTCTCAAAAGGTAGAAAAGGCTGCTTTCCATTCCATGGTACACTGCCTTGTACAACTGATTTTTTTGTTTTTTTGCGAGCCATCAGTCGTCTTACTCGTTTGATGCCACCCGCCATTAATTCCTCTCCTGTGCCAACCTCTTCATCTAAGAGTAGCATTTTCAACGTACGTCCTCAGTTATTTGCAGGATGTATTCTAAATTTGTTTTCCTCTACATTTTTTCGTACTGAATTAAAGACCATCCAACTTATTGCTTTAAATAACGCCTATATCTCTGTCACGATTGATTATATTCTATCCAATAGAAAAATGCGTAAAACAGCGCCACTTACGCACGCTGGCCAACAGAAACTAGTTCATTAGTTATCATTCTGGTATACTGTCCCATACTTTGGCAAAATTTAAGACAGCCTTGCAAGTCTCCCAGCTACAGGCCTGTGTTTTATGTGAACAGTTTCATTGCTAAATTATAACTCAGAAGTAAAGATAAACGTCTAGTTAATCACCTGCTAGTGCCGTGGAGAAGTATTCGTATATGTTGACAGAACTGTGACAAAGAGGTTATCGGAACTTGAGAGAACCCAGAGAAAGGGAATGGTTCAACCTTTACGAAAAATCTTTTAACCGAAATCCACCCATAAGATCTAGTATGTGATATTTTACATCTTGCTAGGAAAATATAAAAGTGATACAGGAAATACTGGAACTGAATGAACATATGACACAACAAGTGAGCTAAGTTAGAAATGACCGAGCACAATTCTCTTTTTCTCGTTTGTTAAATTAAGTTTCATTGGCACTCATTATGGCTGAAGATAGTGAATTTAACTTTACTTATCACCTTTTTTTCTTCTTAGGGGTAACGATTTCCACACCACATAAACTTTATTTCTCATTTTTACCAAGTGTGTGGTGTGTCAGTAATATCTGTATAAGAAGTTCGTCATATTAATCTACGATGGCAACTTTCACTTGACACCTGACAGTAGCTTAAGAAGCCGAAAGCCGGCTTGTAATCAAATAAGTAATATTCTGGAGAACATAAGAAATGTATTTCGAATTTAATATAAATGATTTTAATAAAAGGTGTTTCGAGAGTTTTTAATCCGCCCTACCTAGTACTCTGTCTTTAAACTTACGTGGATAGACATGGCTGCTGACCTACCAGGTGCGTACTAAGCAGGTCCTTGATGTCTTAACAGAATGAGGTGATGCGTTACACTAAATAATAAGCTAAACAGCAACCATATATAATACAATCAGTCACTAAAATACTCTGTTAAAACACTGAACCTGAATTCGTGAGAAATGCATGCAGTTCTTTGTTCCCGACTTACTTTTCCTGGCACCTTTACTCAGTCGGATGGTCAAATGTTGCTTACCAAGCCTATAGTTCTCGCCAAATCTTAGCGTATCTTTTATCTTTCTCCACATTGTACTCTCGAGTTTTGAAGATAAGTAAATAATGGAAGGCCAGGAACGTAGTACCCAGGTTATAAAGAGTATAAGAACGGGATGTAGGCCTTTAGCCCTGAGAGTTTAATATATACATTGAAAAACCGAGGATGAACCGGGTGGCCAAAGTCAGTATAAATTTGAAAACTGAATAAATCACGGAATAATGTAGATAGAGAGGTACAAATTGACACACATGCTTAGAATGACATGGCGTTTTATTAGAACCAAAAAAATACAAACGTTCAAAAAATGTCCGACAGATGGCGCTTCATCTGATCGGAATAGCAATAATTAGCATAACAAAGTAAGACAAAGCAAAGATGACGATCTTTACAGGAAATGCTCAATATGTCCACCATCATTCCTCAACAATAGCTGTAGTCGAGAAATAATGTTGTGAACAGCACTTTAAAGCATGTCCGGAGTTATGGTGAGGCATTGGCGTCGGATGTTGTCTTTCAGCATCCCTAGCGATGTAGGTCGATCACGATACACTTGCGACTTCAGGTAACCCCAAAGCCAATAATCGCACTGACTGAGGTCTGGGGACCTGGGAGGCCAAGCATGAGGAAAGTGGCGGCTGAGCACACGATCATCACCAAATGACCCACGCAAGAGATCTTTCACGCGTCTAGCAATATGGGGTGGTGCGCCATCCTCCATAAACATCGTACGTCCAGCAGGTGTTTATCAGTCAGGCTGGGGATGATGCGATTCTGTAACATTTCGGCGTACCTCTCACGCGTCACGGTAGCACTTACAAAACCAGAATCACGCATTTCCTAGAAGAAAAAAGGCCCGATAACGGTAGATATAATAACTCCAACCCATACCGTGACTTTATCGTCGTGCAATGGAGTTTCCACGACAGTGCTAGGATTTTGGGCAGCCCAAATTCTGCAGTTGTGGGCGTTGACAGACCCTCGGAGCGTGAAATGAGCTTCGTCGGTCCACAACACGTTACTCAACCAATCGTCATCTTCCGCCATCTTTTGAAACGCCGACACCGCAAATGCCCTCCGCTTCACTAAATCGCTAGGTAACAGTTCATGATGCAAATGGATTTTGTACGGATAGCATCGGAGGATACGCCTCAGTGCCAACCAAACAGTAGTGTATGGAATGCCGGTGCGACGTGCGACTGCACGAGCGCTGACTTCCCCGTGCATAGACGAACCCGCTACAGTCTCCATTACTTCCTGAACTGTCTCAGCAGCATTACGCCTTGTGCTCGATCGGCCACTACGGGTTCTATGGTCTATACAACCCGTGGCTTCGTACTTCGAAATCCTTCTTGCCTCAGCTGCATTTGTCAACGAACCTTAACCAGTTCGAATCCCCTTCCTATGGCGATAGGATCGTAACGCTGAACTAGCACACTCCCCATTCTGATAAAACAGCTTCACTAAAAGCGCCTTTTCAGGTAACGTCAACATGCTGCGACTGCTGCCGCGCCAGCCGGAGTGGCCGAGCGGTTCTCGGCGCTACAGTCTGAAACCGCGCGACCGTAACGGTCGCAGGTGCGAATCTTGCCTCGGGCATGGATGTGTGTCATGTCCTTAGGTTAGTTAGGTTTAATTTATTTCTAAGTTCTAGGGGACTGATGACCTCAGAAGTTAAGTCACATAGTGCTCAGAGCCATTTGAACCATTTTGAACTGCTGATGCATCTGATTCTCTCTCATTACAGCTCCTTCTATACACGACTGTCATGCGCGGTCACTGACGTTTGGCTGTCCAGCGCCATCTGTCGGACATTTTGTGAACTTTGTTTTTTTTTTTTTTGTTCTAATAAAACCCCATGTCATTCCAAGCATGTGTGTCAATTTGTACCTCTCCATCTACATTATTCCGTAGTTTATTCAGTTTTCAAATTTATACTGACTTTTTGATCAGAAGAGGGATTAACTATGGTGAAGGGATATCAATGAAGGGATTCACTGATGACATTGTTGTCCTCGTTCAAAGTGATGGAAGACTGGCATGATGTACAGAGCAATGAGAAGATAAAAAGCAGACCACCACAGACAAAAAGGACATACCTGGACAAGAGATGGCTACTAATATCGCGTGGCCCTTAATTTGAGGAACAAATTTGTGAGAATTTACTTCCAAAGAACAGCGTTGTATGATATTCTATCATGGACTGCGGGAAAATCTGAACGGGAGCGTATGGAAGCATTTGAAATATAGTGCTGCAAAAGAATGTTGAGTATTTGTTGGTCTGATAAGATAATGAATGGGTATGTCAGCATAGAATCTACGAAGAAAGGTAAACATGGAGAGCAGTGACGAGAAGAAGGGAGGGGATCACAGGACTTTTGTTAAGACGTCAGGGAATAACGAGCAATTAGATGGAGCATTAGAAGATCGTAAAACTGTAGAGGAAGACAGAGACTGAAACAAAAGAATCGATATCTTGTTTCTTCACGTTACCAATGTTCCTGTGTTAGATCTTGAATAGGTGATCATTCAAATAGTTTTCCCGGTAAGATGCGCAGTTTTGAGTGTGAATGGCTCTTACTACTGTTTTTGGGATAGCGATTTATATTTTAAGTACATATTTATACCGTTCTGAGCTTTCGAGGTCACGCACACTCCTTGTGAGTGTTTAAGGTGTCCGGATTTAACGCACCTTACATGAACTTTATCGATAGCGACAGTATGAGATCCTCAGAAAATAATAATTACATTATATCAACAAAAGGTAATTGGAGTTAATCTAATGTACCCGAAAACTAACAAAACAATCTCTACCAATAAATGCTCAGTGGCATAAAACAAACAGGTTGAAGCGAAACGCATTTTGGAGATGAACCGAGCAGGTGGCTAATGATACCGTAAAACTCCCATTAGCAAGAAAACGGCGAGCTTCAGCGCAGAAAGGGATAAGGCCAGAACAATACATTATTCCTTTTAGCATAAATAAGGCCGCGACCCAGAAATAAAAATAAAAATGTTTATTCGCCTCTAGCGAGACGATGATTGGCTGTCGCCATATTTGGTGGCGCAGACGCGACACGGTGGGGAGATCGCCATTATATAAAAGCATTTTGAGACATAAAATTGAGGCTCTCTCTCTCTCTCTCTCTCTCTCTCTCTCTCTCTCTCTCTCTCTCTCGCGGTGGACCGCACAGGTGTGTGGAAATAAGCGCAGGCGCTGAGAGTTTGCTTTCTGTGAAATGAGGACGATATGCTTCACGTATCGTGGTGACAGATAGCAAAGCGGTAGTTAAATATTCATGCAGGAATTTTTGCATGCAAAGAAATTGTGCACCTCGCTCCAACCCATGGCGAATATTCAATAGCCATTATTTCGACTAGGGAAAGATTAACGTTCTACGGAACGCAGGAAAGTTGCGACTGAGTGAGTTCAGTCAAGGCCAGAGAAGGAAATTACCGTTTCAGATCCAGCATGGAAGTAAACTACCATCGCGCATTAGGCTACAGTAAATGTTGAGTCTAGATTTTGCTCACTCCATTGAATATCAAAATCTATGATACTATCCTACCCTCACGTTGAGTACATGTTAGTTTTTTCATTGGTTCAAAAAAGTAAATTTATTCTCCACCAACTCGGTGCACTGACCAGCTATCACAACGTAGATTTAAGTGAGCTATTGAGGATTTTTAATATTCATTCTTTCCTGTTACAGAAAATTTTCATATCTAGAGATAACGAAAAAAATGGTTCAAATGGCTCTGAGCACTAAGGGACTTAACTTCTGAGGTCATCAGTCCCCTAGAACTTAGAACTACTTAAACCTAACTAACCTAAGGACATCACACACATCCATGCCCGAGACAGGATTCAAACTTGCGACCGCAGCGGTCGCGCGGTTGCAGACTGTGGCGCCTAGAGATAACGATTTTAATATTTGTCATTTTAATATGTCAAAGAATTAAATATTTTGTTATTGTTTGTCGAAAGTAATTGAATATGACTGTTGTTTATCACTAAACCCCTGAAGAAACAGTTGATAAATTATATTGATAAATTGTACGTAGAATAAAAAAGGGGAAAAATCTGTTTTGCCTTTCTAGAATAGACCCAAACTTTCACTTCTATTAATTCATGCATTCTAGGTACCTGACAGCAGCATTTGTAATGATTCTTGTTGCGATCCGCACCTGATATTAGCTGCCTTACAGGGCCAGTGTCATATCTATTTAGAATGTCTGTGTGACACCCTGGGCTTGAGAAGGTAGTTCAGAGGTTTTGTCCATTTGCGAGCTAAGTGGTTAGCTGAGCTTGCACACATTAGTACACTCACTGTGCAGATACAGAGGTCGGGTGTATGACAAGTGTTAAGGTATTTCTGCTGTGTGTAGTATTTTCTGAGGTGGACATCGTAGTTAAGTCCAGCATTTTTCTAAGTGAGCGTGGAAAATCGCCTAAGCAATGAGGCCGGCTAGTGTACCAGAACAACAATCACTGATCTTCCCACGAGGGTTCGATTGATGTCAGTCTCACCACTCTCCTTCACAAGCTAGCGCACAGCGTATTACACAGTAGGAGCAGGCTGACCATAAGGAACTTATACCATTATAAAAACCATTGTTTATTCGATATTTCGTCGTACACAAAAAGTTACAAACGTTAAACTTAGACCAGAAAGAACATTTCGCATCATCACCTGCCCTAAACCTTACTGCATTATCTTCAATAGCTTCGAAAAAAACTTTCTCTCTCGATGTAACACACTATAACACGCATGTTGCATCAAGTAAAATTCGAACCAACGACAGTCTGAAAAATAATCATAATACAAGCCGAATAAAGTACGGTTTCCGAAACTGGACAGGCCGACAAGTAGAAAAGCACATTACACTGCAATCTGTCAGTAAGCCTCGGGCGAAATATGATGACTCCAGCATTATCCAAGCGTCAGCGGATGGCGCCACAGAGTCGGTCATTAAATTTTAGCCCGGCACATGTATTTCATTTGTATGGTAATGGCGCGCGTTTGTGCAGCGCGTTACACGTCCGCGGCGGCGCTGCGACAGTGTGTACGTGGCTGGAGCTTTCAAGTTACCAAATGAAATTACGTTCGTGTGCGCGATTATTGTAGCGCACTTCACGCGAGCGGAAATGAACTCCACAGCGCTCTAGGTGCAGTACGGAGACTCGGAGAACTTTCCATACTGCAGCAAAAACAGTTGCAGATTCTCACTGTAACTAGGGCGCAGGAATTCGCTCGAATACGGTGTAGTTCCGACGGAATGGTAAATATCTGAAAACGTTTACAACTTAAAGATTGTCTTTAGAAGCTGTACTTCATCGTATTTCCTTCTCACTCACCTCTAAGAAACAATTTTAGAGGTCAGGCTCTCCCTGTAAGAAACATTGTTTTATAACAAAAACATTTACGGCAACCGACCACTTATTTTTAAAGATTTATTTATGCCAAGACACGTTCCAGGTTTTTGCCGATCGTCAGTTAGCGTAACACATCTTCAATACAACGTACTTGCAGTTGCCCTGTGTGAAATAATGATTCCTCTACCTACCATGTAGCTTGGCTTGGTTGGCTGCGTTCAATAGTAAAGAAGACTGACTTTATTCTGTAAACTGTAGCTTTTTCCTTTTAATTTCTATGTGTAATGCGTACATTTTTATCTCAGTTATTGTTGGTTTTTTTGGTTTTAAGTTTGTTGCAATTATTCGCCTAAAAATATAGATGGTAAAAGCAGTAGACAGTACACGATTCAATAGACAATGCCTTACAAACAACATCACTCTAAGACAGTCCGCAGCTCGTGGTCGTGCGGTAGCGTTCTCGCTTCCCGCGCCCGGGTTCCCGGGTTCGATTCCCGGCGGGGTCAGGGATTTTCTCTGCCTCGTGATGAATGGGTGTTGTGTGATGTCCTTAGGTTAGTTAGGTTTAAGTAGTTCTATGTTCTAGGGGATTGATGACCATAGATGTTAAGTCTCATAGTGCTCAGAGCCATTTGAACCACTCTAAGACACGTACAAAAAAATGGTTCAAATGGCTCTGAGCACTATTGGACTTAACTTCTGAGGTCATCAGTCCCCTAGAATTTAGAACTACTTAAACCGAACTAACCTAAGGACATCACACACATCCATGCCCGAGGCAGGATTCGAACCTGCGCCCGTAGCCTGGACTGTAGCGCCTAGAACCGCTCGGCCACCTCAGCCGGCTAAGATACGTACAAGTTCGGCTAAAGACAGAATCCAGTATCATGAAAAAAGTACAGAAATATGGTGAAAAATTACAAATAAAAGAATAAAATCGCTTCACGTTTATTTATAAAGTGTGTGTTTATTTTGGAAACTGGCATTTTGGTAGTTCTAAATTAAAAAGCTTTATAAAATTGGCGTACATATTATTTACGTCGTTTTTACCATTTGTTTACACGTTCTGAAGTCGTTCTCTTTTGTTTTTCCTTCGTTGTTAGTGCAGGTTTAAGACGAAAGGAACTTGTTTGCACATTTACTTTTCGCAATTTTTTACCTTTTATGAACACGTTTTTTCGTACACTACAGCTGTGTTTTTTTTTTTTAACTTCACCTCACTTTTGAACCGTTTCAAGTGTCCTACACTAAGAACATTGTTTGTGTTATGCTCAATACTCTGCTTTCTGTGTGGGTTGCGGGAATGACAAACTTATGACTGTAAAATCTCTCTCACTTCTTATGTCATACACGCATGCAGTGATTGGAAAAGAATGAAAAAAATCCAGAGAACAAAGATGGGATTTTTAGAAGCTCAACAAAACATAACAAAGCCACGAATTACTTTCGATCTAACAACATACATCAGTTTGGAGACTGGTAAACCACAGTGGTAGGTTACACGTAAAAGAAACAAAACGGCTCGAAGAAGGTCAAACACAATTTCTGTGCACAAACAGGCGACATATATTCTGAGGGAAACAGAGTGTCACGATTTTTTCTATAAAAATTGTTATACATTAGTTTAACAAATGCGGTAACAGCTTTAGTTTATCCAAATGGGAAAACAGTGACTTACATGCCGATGATTGCAAACCGTACAAATAAACTTTATTCCAGTGTAACTGCTTTACGAACTGATTTCAGTACTCACGGAGGGGTAAACAGTACATGAAGAATACAAGCACACAACATTTTTAAGAGAGTGAAAACGATTTATTTACGGATTAAATACTCGATACGATATCCGTAGAAACCGTTGCACATGTTAAACGAGTTTGCAGAGCGAAAAAAAAACCAGATTCGTGTGTTTCTACGTGAAAGTAGCCACAGGCTTCAACAACGTGTCTTTTCCTGTCACTTGATTCTCTTGGTGTTCTGTGGTACGAAGTGTTTTTAGAAGTTCCCCGCTGAAAAAAAAAAAATGTTCATTAGCATCGAGAGAGCGTGAGGGTCATCTATTACATCACATCCTAACTATCGCTCAAGGAGCATTTCATCCATTATAAAATAGTTTGTTGGTTGATTCGGGGGAGGGGACCAAACAGCGAGGTCATCGGTCCCATCCGATTAGGGGAGAGTGGGGAAGGAAGTTGGCCGTGCCCTTTCAAAGGAAACAATCTCGCATTTGGCTGAAGCAATTTAGGGAAATCACGGATAACCTGAATCAGGATGCTCGGACGCGGGTTTGAGCCGACGTCCTGCCGAATGCGAGTCCAGTGTGCTAACCACTGCGCCACTTCGCTCGGTGACTATAAATATGCATCATCTTAACCAGAATTGATCTGGTTCAGTGTATCATCCTCCTTCTTCCCGCTATTTACAAGAGATAACAACCTGTCTGTCCAAAAAGGTTCGAGATTGTGTTATTGAAAAATAGAGAAACGGTAAGATGGTTGTTTTAATACTTGATCTGTTGTACACAGTTTCCTCCCACTTGAGTACAACGCACAGAATGTCCATACAACCTCGTGAAACTATCAGAAATGTATTTTTTTTTTTTTTTTTGCGATTTTATTTAACTCGCGCCTCACGTTGCCTTCAGTGTCGGTTATGTCGTCAAAGCGTTGACCATTCATGTGAATTATCGCACTTTTCAGTTTTGTGGTAGGTTCATAGTGGTAACAGTAAGTCTCGTCATTCGTGACGATTTTTCCAGAGAAGAACTCTCCTCGTTTTTCCTTTCAATCAGGTCGCAGCAGGCGTCTACGCGTCATTGCTTTTGTCCAGAAGTCACGGTGTGCGGCACAAACAGTACAGACACTTTTTTTCCCTTCAAAACATTCTGGATAGTAATTTATAATAGTAGAAGCCAAGATAGCATGATTTGAAATAGTTTATTACATGACCAGTTTCGACAGTAAATAGTTATCATTGTCAGACTCTCAGACCAAAAAATATAATTCCACATTATTCTCATGAACCTACTGAGAACATACTCCAGTTATACTAAACAGTCCCACACTGCCTTCTCAAATATATAAAACTCGCTGAACAAAACACATATTAGACAAACCAGTGTGGAGCTGTATTATTGTAATTGGCTCATGTTCTCAATGTGCCGACAAGATTGATGTGTAATTATATTTCTGGGAGATCTGAGAATCTGAAGATGACAGCTAATTACTGTCGAAACTGGTCAGAAAACAAATCATTTCGCATCAAGCTAACTTTGCTTTTAAATATTACAAACTAAAATATTATATCGCCCCAACAACATGTATATTAACACTTAATTAAGTGACGCTGCTGCATTACGATTTTTAACAAAACAACAGTGACACACTCCCGTCACATATCCACTACTTAGCACTGCCTGCTCACAGGTGACTGGTCGAAGGCACATCTGTTGATAGTTCAAGCTGCCGCCGTTGTTCCATCACTGACGTCACTTCTAAGCCAGGAATAAAATCATTCTCGTAATGCTTTGGACGGACGGTGTATTACACCCTCGTTCAGCCGGTTTTTACTGACTGAAGCATATCACGCTTGTGTTTGTCGCATGTAGAATACTGAACCGTTCTGTTTAGTTCCGTGGGCTTTTTGTCTCCCAACAGCTTCCCGAACAACTCCCGGGTCTTTGTTCGCGGACGTGCGTCCACGGTTCCAATCTGCCCTTTACTGCTAGCCATCAAAAGGCGCAGATAATGCTGACAGATAATTTCGTCATGGCTGTAGAGTTTCCCGGCGAAGCACTCGCCCTTTTAGAGCTCACCATTCGACTTTATAGAACAACGTTCGTTCCGATATAGGGCTCTTCAGCCAGCAATATAACAGGGCAATGGGGCAGTAATACTCCCGGAACAGAGACAAAGCGCCGTATTGATGCATAACGAGGCTGTAATAACGGCAATAAGGCAGAACATCACGATAACACAATGCCCTGTCCTTAGATCGCATAGCCACTTTTTAACGATAGGAATAACCTGAATGCACGCAACATTGTGTCAGTTTCGTCTAACCACATAGTTCATGTTCTCCAGTGCGTGTGCAGGAGTAAGGTACTGTATTTAATTTTTTTGATATGCTTCTACATTTACATCTATTCTCAACATGGGACCTTAAGATGCGTGGAGGATAGTATTTCTGGTATCACACTTTTATCTCTTCCCTGTTCCATACGCGAATGACGGTGAAAATAATGATTCTCGGTAAATCTCAATATGACATCAATCTCATTTTGGTCATTTCGTGACGTGATTTTTCTTTTGAATCATCAGTCTTCTGACTGATTTGACGCGGCCCTCCACGAACACCTCTCCTGTGCCAACCACTTCATCTCGGAGTAGTACTTGAAACCTTCTTCCTCAGTTATTTGCTGGATGTATTCCAATCACCTCTGTTTTCTTCTAATGTTTTAACCCTCTATAGCTACATCTAGTACCATGGAAGCATTTCCGTGACATATAAACAGATGTCCTACCACCCTGTCCCTTCTTCCTGTCAATGTTTCCCATGTATTCCTTTCCTCTCCGATTCTGCGGAGAGCCTCCTTATTCCTTACCTTATCAGTCCACCCAGTATTCAACATTCTTCTGTAGCACCACATCTCAAATGCTTCGATTCTCTTCTTTGCCGGTTGTCCCACAGTCCATGTTTCATTACCATGCAATGCTGTTCTCCAAACGCACATTTTCGGAAATGTCTTCCTCAAATAAAGGTTTGTGTTTGATACTGGCAGGCATATCTCGGCGAGGAATACCATTTTTCCAGTGATGGCTTTCTTTTATGTACGTCGTAGTCAGTTCGTCATGGTTTATTTTGCTGTCTAGGTATCAGAATTCCTTAACAGCATCTACTTCACGATCAACAATCCTGATATTAAATTTCTCGCTGTACTCATTTCTGCTACTTCTAATTACTTTCGTCTCTCTTCGATTTATTCTCAAACCATATTTTCTACGCGTTAGAATGTTCATACCATTCAGTAGATCCTGTAATGTTTCATCATTTTCACTGAGAACAACGTCATCAGCGGAACTTATCATTGATATCCTTTCACCTTGGATTTTAATTCCGCTCTTGAACCTTTCTTTCGGTTCCGTCTTTGCTTTTTTAAGGTGTAGATCGACCAGTAGGGACAAAAGACTACATCCCTGTCTTACATCCTTTTCAATCGGAGCATTTTGTTCTTGGTCTTTCGCTCTCATTGCTACCACTTGGTTCTTGTACATGTTGCATATTACCCGTCTTTCCCTGTAGCTTACTCCTATTTTTCTCAGAACTTCGAACATCTTACACCATTCGCCACTGTCGAACACTTTTTTCAGGTCGACAGATCCTATGAACGTATCTTTATTTTTCTTTAGTCTTGCTTCCATTATCAACCTCCACGTATGTTAGAGGACGTGACATTTTTCGCAATTCCTTCCAGAATGTACGCTGTCGGAATTTCAACAGTAAACCTCTCCGTTTTGTACAATCCATCTCTTGTAGCCGGCCGGCACTGTGGTCGAGCGGTTCTAGGCGCTTCAGTCCGGAACCACGCGGCTGCTACGGTCGCAAGTTAGAATCCTGCCTCGGGCATGGATGTGTGTGATGTCCTTAGGCTAGTTAGGTTTAAGTAGTACTAAGTTCTAGGGGACTGATGACCTCAAATGTTAAGTTCCATAGGGCTCAGAGACACTTTAACCATCTTGTAGCGTCTGCACTACAGTTCGTCGAGCATTTCCATCACCTTATTGAACGATCCGTGACGAAACGTATAGGTCTTCCTTAGATATTTTGTATCTCTTCTATTAGCCCAACCTGATAGAGGTCCCTGACTGACCAGCAGTATTTTGCAATAGGTTCTGTATGCTACTTATTTCGTAGATGACTCACACATCCTTAATATTCTTCAGATGAATTTCTGCCTGCAATCCGTTTGTCGTACAATTTGTTTTATGTGGTTCATCCACTTTAGGTGACTCCAGATAGTTATTCCCTGCTTTTGTATGGAAATTACAGTTTCCAGCTACTTCTCGGAAAAGTGTAACCGAAGAGCGGAGGATTTCTTTGGCTATTTATGAGGAATACTTTAAAAATCGTCTAAACTCTGGATTAACTGCCACTTCCTGCATTAAACATCGATCCTCCGCAGATCTTCCTGCGTTTCGCTACAGTCTTCTGGCTTTGCTACTTTCACTCAGATAACTTCATCACCTATGAAAAGTCACATGGAGCTTCCAACACGATACCCATCTACATCTTCATGACTACTCAGCAATTCGCACACTTAACCATTTGCAGCGTATTCATCTAATCACCTGCAGATTATCTCTCTACCGTTCCGTACTCGAACCGATCCCGCGAAAAAGGGGCACCTAAATCTTCCGTGATTTGTCTTATTTTATTATGACGATCCTCATATATGTAGCAGACATAAGAATATATTCGCGTTCGAAGGAGAAAATTGGTAATTGAAATTTCGTGTAGAGATCTCGTGCAATTAAAAACGCATTTTAATAACAGCTACGTCAATTCGCGAATCATATACGTAACACGTTCTCCCCTATTCCGCGATAACACAACGAACTGCCCATCTTTAGAATTCTTCGATGCCATCCGTCAATCCTATCTGGTAAGAATCCCATACCGTGCAGCAATACTCAAGAAAAGGACGGACAAGCAGCGTAGTGTAGGCAGTCTCTTTGTTGGATCTGTTTCATATTCTAATTGTTCTGCCAATAAACCACCGTCTTTGGTTCACCGCGCCACAACGTTACCTATGTGATCGTTCCAATTTGTGTTGTTATAATCCAAATTTTACGGACTCTTCTCATTTACATGATTTCAAACTTTTTATTTAGATTCAAACGCCACGTTTTGCACCACACAGATATCTTCTCTAAATCGTTTTGCAATTGGGTTTAATAGACGGTAACCGACAGCGTTAGCTGCAAACAACCTAAGAAGACTGCTCAAACTATCTCCTAAATCGTTTATATACATGAGCAACACAAATAAAGGACCATTTTTTCGACACCCCATAGTTGTTTCCCACTGTGACGTAATTCTGCCCAACGCCGCCTAGAACGCATCGAACGATGGAACACGATGGGAGTCGGCCTGAGTGGCCTAGAGGTTCTAGGCACTACAGTCTGGAACCGCGCGACCACTACGGTCGCAGGTTGGAATCCTGCCTCGGGCATCGATGTGTGTGGTGTCCTTAGGTTAGTTAGGTTTACGTTGTTCTAACTCTAGGGGACTTATGACCTCAGATGTTAAGTCCCATAGTGCTTAGAACCATTTGAGCCAATAATCCTCAGAAGAAGAATACAAAAGGCAAATACTGGGAAGTCTGATCGTAAGCAATATATAATAAGACAGAGATAAAATCAAGGAGAAGTTAGATGAGAATGAGAAGGGTAAGGTGGGCGAGCCGTTCTGCCCAGAATTAGTTTAGGGTCCCTGGATCATTGTATGCAGTGGGGGACGCACCCTCCCCACCATCCATTACACCAAGAAAACAGGCAGCACAAATAAGATGATACAATTTTAGGAAAGATGAAACATTAGAACCTACAAGGTAGGCAGTAAAGTGCTTATCCCTTTGTTGTGCTCCGAAATTATTGCAAACTAGGACCAGTTAGCCTCAATACGCTTTGGAAAGAGATCCAAGAAAAAAGTAGCTACCTAAAATTAATAATGTTCCGTTAGGTTACACACCGCCAAAGCTTCAAGTAAGTATTGTTAGTCAACAAAGCAGTAACAGCAGATAAAATGCCAATGTTGTAGTTTTCTGGGCAGTGAGAGAGGTTGGCACGTAAGACGTTCTTGGTGAATATATACTAGACAGCTGCCGGGTCGTGACCTGTACTGGCTGTTTTCTCGCTTCCTCCACAGATGTCGAAGTATTTCCTTTCCGACTACTAGTTTCATGGTTAAATAGAAATACTTTCCTTGTTATGGAAACTTTAAAAAAGTTCGACTACAAGTGACCTTTGTATCTAGACGAACCTGTCACATGTGGAATCGGCAGGTTCCGTTACAGCTTACACCAATGCAATTTATAGGTCTATGTCCTACACAGAGAACCACACCAGAGAAGTCAAGCACAAGTTGTTTAGTAAACAGTACATCACCCAGGTGGCTTCCATAATTGCCAATGCACTGCTGAAGACGTCGCAGGAGTTCCTCTTTACAATCTCGTTCTTGAGATGACCCCACAAGAAAAAAGATTCATGGATCCCGCCAGCTGTAGGATAACACAGAATCGTGAGAGTAATCTGTGTGGAAAGTGGCACATCACTGTAGCCACTGAATTATGGAAAGTATTGGCTGTAGCCCCATCTTGCTGAAACCAAATAGCATTTCCACGGCAACGTCTCTGCAATTGTGGAAATAAGAAATTGTTAATCATGCGGACATCACGCTTTTAACTGACACTCACTGGTCACTTGCAGCTTATCAGGATGAAATGGTAAATCCTGTTTCACAATCTTTGCAAAGACGTGCGAGGGATTTTTAATATCCTGAAATGGCGACGGACAGGGCGCAGTGAGCTCGCTTGCAGAGCACCACGAACTCGTCGATTATTTTCCGGATTCGAACTTTCATTTTGGGTCCGTTATGCTTCATATTGGTTACAGAACATATTTCAAGCCATATTTTTATCCACCTCGATGTTGCCCTTCCTTCTGGAACACGGAAAGGGAGATCTCATCCACGACGCGGTGCGCGCTGAACAATCGCAACGCTCTGCGCACTGCCTAAGTACGTACCTTTACTGGCCAACGTTCGATACTGAACTGTCTGTGGGTCCCATTAAATGTCCTAAAAGCCCACCACATCTACAGCTTAGCAGGGTGGACAGCTGAAAATACGCTATTTCCCATAGGCCAATCTGTGTTTCAACTAACTCCTTAAATTATCTCCCCTCGGAGGCTCGAGTCCTCCCTCTGGCATTGGTGTGTGTGTCGTCCTTAAAGTTAGTTAGTTTAAGTTAGATTAAATAGCTTAGGGAGCGATGACCTCGGCAGTTTGGTACCACAAGACCTTAACACCAATTTTTCCAATTAGATACACATTTAGCAAATATATTTACTTACTTTATTTCAGTTACAGTTGGTATAAATCTGTGACTCGCTCCTCAAATTTTTCAGCAATGAATAGCCCAGGTCGGTTACTGTAAATGCTCCTTTACTTAATCGTCCAGTTATATCAGCAGTATTAACTCCTACTATGGTTACTGCCCATGAATGTGAAACATCTCAAGCTCTGGTTAGGTTTCTGAACCTGTGTGTTTAGAGATAAGATTGTTCCGCTACTATATCTAATAACCGATCTTTTTCTGGTTTTATATATCAAATTCTTCATCTACAAGTTCTGAATATTCATAAGTTCAGTATCACTATCGTGATGATTCAGTCGTCAAGTAAATATGCTAGTCATAGTGATGGTAACGTAATAAATATCTAAGTAATAGGAAGTGGTCTTCAAACAGTTTCAATATTTACCACCACAGAAATTTTAGGCAACGATATTCAATCAAAACATGTGTGGATAAATCAGCGACCATATTCAGATGAGCATAAAATGTTGTTCACTGTGTGATAGTCATTAGACTTCATCGTACCTTTTAGATGTAAGTCGTATTGCTGTTGTTGTGGTCTTCAGTCCTGAGACCGGTTTGCTGCAGCTCTCCATGCTGCTCTATCCTGTACAAGCTTCTTCATCTCCCAGTACCTACTGCTACCTACATCCTTCTGAATCTGCTTAGTGTATTCATCTCTTGGTCTCCCTCTACGATATTTACCCTCCACGCTGCCCTCCAATACTAAATTGGTGAACCTTGATGCCTCAGAATATGCCCTACCAACCGATCCCCTCTTCTAGTCAAGTTGTGCCATAAATTTCTCTTCTCTCCAATTTTATTCAATACCTCCTCATTAGTTATGTGATGTACCCATCTAATCTTCAGCATTCTTCTGTAGCACCACATTTCTAAAGCTTCTACTCTCTTCTTGTCTAAACTATTTATCGTCCACGTTTCACTTCCATACATGGCTACACTCCATACAAATACTTTCAGAAACGACTTCCTGAAACTTAAATCTGTACTCGATGTTAACAAGTTTCTCTTCTTCAGAAACGCTTTCCTTGCCATTGCCAGTCTACATTTTATATCCTCTCTACTTCGGCCATAATGAGTTATTTTTCTCCCTAAATAGCAAGACTCATTTACTACTGTTTACTACTTTAAATCGTTCTAGTTAAATAAAAAAGCCTAAAGTGAAACTCACGGTTGTGTAAATTGTCGGTTTTAACCCACTAATCAAATATTTTTACAGTGCTCATTTGTTTATTGATTAACGTTGTCACCTTACATAACTAGCTAAGATTTTCACTCCATGATCTTTTTTTTTTATTTTATACTAGTGACTTACATATAAAAAATACGACGATGTATAATGACTGTCACAAATGAACTACATTTTAGACTAGTCTGAAGACGGCTCAGTAATGAGCCGAAACCCGTAATCCGTAAAGAAATGTTGCAATCTTGATATAGAATTTGTATCCACACATGTTTCAAATCAACAGATAACTCCCTCCACTGAAAATGTCAAAAGATATTCATTCAGTTGGCATGCACAGTCACATCTGAGCACTCAATCGTCAACATGCATGGCTGCTTTAAGTGCCAAATATCGGTTGTCTGAACATGAAGTGTAACTAACAAATCTCCCGCCGACCAGCTCATTTTCCTGCGTTGAATAATGTATTCTATGTTTGAATTAAGCCCTCTTAATCCTTTAGTATCGCGCAACTAATAATTACGATTTACTCGGAAAGAGTTGTATGATATCCTATTGAAAAGCTGCAAAGTTTTTATTTCCAACTACTTCCAATCTGGCTTGCGTGAACATATCCTAACCACGTTACACTTCCTCAGAATTTTACTAAACTCTTTGCATTCCGTCTCTGATAGGTCTTTCCAATTCCCCTACACCAATTTAACACTCAGAATTTAACCACATTCAGCCTTTGGGAAAATCGACCTAGCCTGTCTGTTCCGTTGCAAGCATCACAGTGGCAACTTTTGTTAGTAATGCAGTAGGCTGCTTGTCCAGTGTCGCCTTAGTCAACCGAAAAGACAAGTAATTAAGCAGGGATGTGAGCTAGAGTGCAGGCCACGCATCGAAACCGACCGCTGGCCAACCAGAGAGCGCCACGGCAGTGACGTCTGCGACCCACGCCGCTGTTCCGACACGGTCACCAGCAATAATTGAACAGGCTTAGCGATCGACGGCTGCTCCAGCTGCTGGGGTCAGCCAGGATTTGCCGGCAGCTACGCCAGACCTCATGCGGAGTTCCTAATTCTCAGCACAACCTCATGCTGAAAAACGTATCTCGGCAATAAATGGATAAATTATCTGGGAACAATAGACACCGAAAATGACAGTAGTATCGAAAAAGATCGGCCTTACAATTCGCGCTCGCGTTATGGCGACCCACACTCCGATTTTCTCTGCGTGCAGTGGTGTTTCTCTAAAGGTATGTGGATTTTCTTAAGACCGAATTTGTGAATTATAGGACTTAACAGCTGTGGTTATCAGTTCCCTAGAACTTAAAACTACTTAAACCTAACTAACCTAAGGACATCACACACATCCATGCCCGAGGCAGGATTCGAACCTGCGACCGTAGCAGTCGCACGGTTCCGGACTGCGCGCCTAGAACCGCGAGACCACCGCGGCCGGCTTATGCTAAGAACAACACACACACCCATGACCGAGGGAGAACTCGAACCTCCAACGTGAGGGACCGCGCAATCCGCGACATGGTGCCTCTAACCGCACCGTTTGCGTCTTATCTCATAACGTTTTCGTGGGTTATCTGTCCTTGAGCGGTAGAACCTTTCCCATCTAAAAAAAGTCTGACTAGCATTAAACACTGCATTCGCCACTATCATTAACCTTTCTGTCGTTCGCATTATTCGGTTGTACATTAATTCCTTTGTATATCTATTGTATAACAACACTGCACTATGTTCCTGAAATGTCGGAGACTTACCTCGGCCACTCGGAGAGAAAATTCCCCCCTAAAACTTATGAAGACGCCCACAGTTTCTACAGTCACTAACTCGCTGGACACAGACAGTTGCTGCCACATACCGGCAAATATGAACACGGAAAGTGCGTCTTTTCTCCTACCCGCTTCATCTCCACTAGCTCTCTCCTAAGAGAAGTTAGACTGCATACAGTGGCATTTCGACAGACTTTTTTTGCTTCACTCAAACCTCAAACGAGACACGAAACACAGTCGATCATTTTGGTGCCATGTTTTCTCCACCATACGCTGTACAGTGGTTTGTTGAGTATTTATGTAGACATAGATCTATCGTCTGCGTTCGTCAGTGAGAGGCTGAAACTTCGAGCCTTATCCTTAGCTGACAGGCAACAGCTAAGCACTACTCAAGGCACCTTGTGGCTGCCGTAGCTCAGTCGAGCGCCGGCCGTACCCCACTGATCCCCTGCAGCGCGTGCCCTGCTCCCTGTACGACCACTCAACTCGCTCCGCGACGTTTCGTGCTCCCGCGCACGTCCTCAGCACCGTGCCCGACTCGCAGATGCGCACAGCCCAGTTACTGAATCCGCCGCACCGCACTACGCCGTGCCTCTTTTCAACCTCCGCCCAGAGAACAAAGGCCTCTCGACATTCTATTCTCCCTCCCTGCAGCTTTACGGCCCTTGTGCAGTCTGCTGCTATACAACTCGCCTCCATTTATTACGTTAACCCCATAACACTGTTAAATAGTATTCTAGCTGTTTATTTTCCTTATCAGTGCATTCATATTACACTTCACAAATTACACTATTCCTCCTACTCAGTAAGTTGCCATCAGGAAATCTTTCTATATTTTCTCTTTCATTGTCAATCTAAAAGTCAGAATTTCTTCTTCAATCCAGTACATTCCCTGTATCCATATTTATTTTCATCCATTATCTTTTCAAATTATGTTTTCTTATGAGCTTCCCAAGCACGACTCACGAGCCGGTAGAACACTTGCCCGAGAAAGGCAAAGGTCCCGAGTTAGAGACTTTTTTTATTTTGTCACGATGTTTCAATGAAAAAGTGTTTACTGATAATAAGCAAATAATTACTTGTCAAATCCACTATAATAGAACTGGAAGAAAAAACTACAAAGTAACAGTTAAAGAACATGACTGAATGAATAAGGTACACTGCCAGCACAGTTGATCGCTGACATATTATGGGTGTCCTTCGCAAGTGCCCATTACATCTCAAATCCTGCAAGCCACAAGTAAAGGGCGTACCATACTTTGTTTCCGGGAAAATCTGCTGTATAGAAAAAAAAAAACAGAAAAGAGAGAGAGAGGATTCATAAACCACAGTGCATCAAATCGCTAGACAATAATAAATGGAAATTTTGTAGTAAGTTCTGTGAGACCAAACTGCTGGGGTCATCGGCTCCTAAGGTTACACACTACTTAATCTAACTTAAACAAACTTACGCTAAGGATAACACACACGCCCATGCCCGAGGTAGGACTCGAACCTCAGACGGGGGGAGTTGCGCGAACCGTGCGAGCCGCCCCTGACCACGCGGCTACCCTCCGCGGTAAAGACAATAACAACCACACAGCTGTCATACTATCTAGACCCACCTCCTCACTTTAGAATAGTGCTAGAAATCAGCTAGAAAAGGGATTAACATGAGCGAAGGACAATCTACATTGGACTCAGAGACTCAGAGAGCAAAGCAAAAGGTCACCAAGGTTTTTTGCTTTTTATCAGCCTTCTCGCTGTTCTCACGCTGCCCGTTACGAATCGCTCTCCTATACCAATCTATTCATGCCAGAATAACACTTGTCATCTAACTTCATTATTTTCTGTGTATATTTTAACCACTACCTTCCCCTACATTCTGTACCTTCTACAGCTCTCTCTAAAACCGTGGACGTTAACCCTAGGCTCCTTAACACATGTCCTGTCAGACTGTCCCTTCTTTTAGTCAATAGTTTCTACTAGCTCCACTCCTCGTCAGTTCTAAGGAGAGTATTCTCATTTACTAGCAGTCCAACGAATTTTCAACATCCTTCTATAGCACCACGTCCTTCGATTATTTTATGTCTTCCGACATTACTTTCGTTTCTTCTGGAAAATGTTAATTATTTGGTAGCGAACCGGCTTCCAGCTTCTTGTATTCTCGTCAAGTGAGAGCTGAATGACACTAAAAAAAGGAAATTATGTGCTACTTACCTTGTTACTCACACTGATACAAAATATATACGAAATGATGGAACATGAAGTGTTCACAAATTATCTGTTTGAGTAATATCTGTGTTAGTAGCACGTCACTTTGTCTGTGTCTGCGACATTCGGTTGTCACCTGACGACGGCCAAAGCGGCCAAAAACTGGCTGGCGATCAAGTACATAACATTTTGAAAAACATCAGGAATGCATTTCCTATTTAACATCGTTGTCGTGTCCAGTCAAGCAGTCCAATTAATTTCATATTTCGTGTTAAGTTTATTTGTAATCTCATTACTGACATTCCTCATACGCGAGCACAAAACGTGTTCGTCCACATCTGAAACTCTTCTTAACAGGCATTTCTTCCAGGGGGCAGTGCAGCTTGATTTGCACTTGTGGGACGTCACGACACCGCGACGAAGGACTTGGCTTTGTTATGCGGAGTAATTTCTCGTCCGCTGCGATGACGAATGACGGCGATATTCAGTCCTCTGCTGTGATGCGGTGTCTCGTTTCACGAAAAGTGACAGCCGCTATGTTTTCCGACAAAGCAACCGCTACTGGGGAATCCGCCACGCTAGAGGACGAGTCCGCTGTAATGTGATTCTGTGACCCGGCGTATTGCTCTGAGCGGGACGGAGTGTGGGAGGCGGTGGAGGGGGGGTGAGGGGTAAGGAGTGGGGGGTGGTACTCTGGGGGGGGGGGAGTGGTAGGGGGTGGAGGACAGCATCCAGCATCTGGCGCTGTCCGCCGGCCTGAGTGGTGACGTCACGCAAACGAGGCACCGGAAGGACGTCTGTGGCTAACGAGGTGTGGCACCAGCGCAATACACCACGTGTCACCTAGGCTCCGGTCTGCCGATATCTCGTGACACGCTGCCTCTGCCATTGAATAACTCCATGAATTCACTTGACTAACAAATGTCTTCGACAGCTGATAACTGATTGAAAGGAAGTTGTAAAAGTCCATGCTACTTGTGCATGAGGGGCAGCGGCCGAATTTTCGTTTATTATTCAGACTACTAGTTTCAACGCTACATTTGCATCATCTTCATATCCTCTTTATCAAGAAACAACTTATATCGTTACGATTACTGTGTCTAATAACTTTAGTGATGTAACCAATAAGATACCACAAATGATTTAACACCATAGAGTCCGCCCCTGGTAGGTGAGTGGTCAGCGCGACGGAAAGTCATACCTAACGGCCCGGGTTCCATTCCCGGCTGGGTCGGAGATTTTCTCCGCTCAGGGACTGGGTGTTGTGTTGTCCTTATCATCATTTCATCCCCATCGACATGCATGTCAGCTCGAAAGACTTGCACCAGGCGAACAGTCTACTCGACGGGAGGCCCTATCACGCGCATTTCCATTTGCAACACCATAGAAGGATCAAAACACAACCTAACTACCCTACGAGTGTACATGGAAACTTGAAAGATAGTCTGGATAAAAGTACGTTAACATAAAAACACACAGTAGAGAAAGGTATCACATAGATGAGTCAGCTTAAGTTGATCCCTGACAGTTGCAGCAGGTTGGGTGCGACAGCTTCACGGGCCTTAAAAATTGGAAATTTGTGGTAATATCCCCAACCTTACGCACTACTTAAGCTAACTTAAACCAACTGACGCTAAGGCCAACACACACACACACACATCCATGCCAGAGGGAAGCCTCGAACCTCCGACGGGCAATTACGTAACGGCATTTTGTAAACGTCTCTATGCCAACAAATCAGTGTTGTCGCAACTCTGTAGGCGGATACTGGTTTTGCTTGAAGCTGTTAGCGCTTTTCAGTTGAAAGCAGGCAACAACGCAGCGAGCTGTCAGGAATCTTCTTACAGCGTCTTCGCTGTAGTAATCATATGTATGGTAATTAGGATATGTAACAAAGGTGCAATCTTCTGAGGTAACTATTGGCTTACTTCAAAACTATGGCCGTATAAAACAACATAGACACCAACAACTACAAATTCTGAAAAAGACAAAATATCAGACGTAATCCAGCTGAAAAATGTATGGTGATACACAACAGATATGTAAAAAGTTGTAGAAGTTGTATAAGGTAGGATAAAAGGCAGTAAGGAACCCAAATGCTGCACAGCAGCCGCAAGCAAAATATAACTGAACAACAACATACCTAAATACGATGCTTGGGATAAACGACCTCTAAGGAACAAAAGTAACAATATACTTTACGGTCATTGGATGATGTAAAAGATCCGTAGATAAATGTGAATGCTGCATTCGCAGGCGTCACGTGCACTATTTTATCTATACATAATAAATAAAAAACCCGCAAATGATAAGAAAACTAAAATACAAATAAATGTCTAAAAACCATCCTTTTGTATATAATCCACATTTAATAAAAATTTTCCTACGTAAAATTTGTAAAATAATGTCACGATAAGTTTATGTGCAGCAGTACTTGGACAGTGTGGTACCAGTACACTATGTTATGAAAAGTATCCGGACACCCCCAAAAACAAACAATTTTCGTATTAGCTGCATTGTGTTGCCACCTACTGCCAGTTACTCCATATCAGCGACCTCAGTGGTTATTAGACATCGTGAGAGAGCAGAATGGGGTGCTCCGCGGAACTCACGGACTTCGAACATGGTCATGTGACTGAGTGTCGCTTTCGTCACACGGCTGTACGCGAGATTTCCACACTCCTAAACATTCCTAGTTCTACTGTTTCCGATGTAATAGCGAAGTGGAAACGTGAAGGAACAGGTACAGCACAAAAACGTACAGGCCGACCTCGTCTGTTGACTCACAGAGACCGCCGACAGGTGAAGAGGGTCGTAATGAGTAACAGGCAGACATCTATCCAGACCATCACAACTAATACCCACCTGCATCAGCATCCACTGCAAGTACTATGATAGTTAGGCGAGAGGTGATAAAACTTGGATTTCACGGTCGAGCGGCTGCTCATAAGCCACACATCACGCCGGTAAATGCCAAACGACGCCTCACTTGATGTAAGGAGCGCAAACATTGGACGACTGAACAATGGAAAAACGTTGTGTAGAGCGACAAATTACGGTTCACAATATGGCAATCCGATGGTAGGGTGTGGGTATGGCGAATTCCCGGTGAACGTCATCTGCCAACTTGTGTAGTGCCAACAGTAAATTTCGGAGGCGGTGGAGTTATGGTGTGGTCGTGTTTTTCATGGAGGGGCCTTGCACCCATCGCTGTTTTGCGTGGCACTATCACATCACAGGCCTACATTAATGTCTTAAGCACCTTCTTGCTTCGCACTGTTGAAGAGCAATTCGGGGATGGCGACTGCATTTTTCAACACGATCGAGCATCTGTTCATAATGCACGGCCTGTGGCGGGGTGGTTACACGACAGTAACATCCCTGTAATGGACTGGCCTGCACAGAAGCCTGACTGAATCCTGTAGAACACCTTTGGGACGTTTTGGAACGCCGACGTGGTGCCAGGCCTCACCAACCTACATCCATACCACTCCTCAGTGCAGCACACCACGAAGAATGGGCTACCATTCCCCAAGAAACGTTCCAGCACTTGATTAAACGTATGCCTGCGAAGGTGCAAGCTGTCATCAAGGCTAAGGGTGGACCAACAACATAATGAATTCCAGCATTACCGATGGAGAGCGCCACAAACTTTCAGCTAGGTGTCCAGATACATTTGATCACATAGTGTAAAGGGCTGTAGCTCTTGACTGCATTGACTTAAATTTTTTACACCACCTAGGGACCGTAGACCTTAGTATTTGACATACGCTTCAGTTTGATAACCGTTCCCGATTCGAAAGGCTTATAAGAGTTGGACAGATGAACAACGAAGTAATCTTATGAGGGTCCCATTTTTACCGACTGTGGTATGAAATTCTAAAAATTAGTAGACGTTAAAAAATACATTCTATCACTATTTTTGTATATACTTAAAATGAGCTGTTATAAAAACGCGTATATTGGTGAGAGTGCATTATTGTTAGAGTGTGTGGCTGGTCTAGAGCAGTAGCGGGGGTATTTTGTGGAGGGCCAGGTGAGTAGTGTGGATGGTGCCGCTGGCGTCGGACGGCGGGTTGCCTACCCTAGAGGCGCGGGGCGTCGTGTCGCCTGGAGAGCTCGCTGCCCGCCGTGCAGAGCCCCCGGGGCGCTTGCCTTGTTAAGACGGAGTAGGACAAGCCGTCTGCTCAGACAGAGGGGACACGCGTCTACATCAGCGGTCCCCGAACTTTCCCTCTGACGGAACACTTCCAGAATTCTGGTACTTCTATGGACACCTCCTTTGTTTTGAAGGTTAATGAAAATAATAAAATTTTGAAAAATAGGAAACTTGTTTTATTCAGTGATTGTTTTAAATTTAAATCATAACTAATACCATAGAAATCTCATTTTTTTTAAAAAAAAAAAAGAAGAAATTAATTATTTAATTCAAAGATAATTAATAATTATTTTTTTGCTTAACGTATAACGACGAAGTAGAATAAAGTTTTCAGTGGCTCCAGTCACTTTGGATCCTTACATTACATACCATCTTGATAGAAAGTTGAATTCTGCTGTCTGATACGGTGTCAAGCCTGTTCTTGAACTTTGTCTTTGTTGCCGCATTATCAGAAAATCCTGCTTCATATAAATATGAAGTGGTAAACGGAAGTAGAACAACAATAGCTTATTTGCATAATCTCAAATATTCCAGAATGAGATTTTCACTCTGCAGCGGAGTGTGCGCTGATATGAGCAACCGAACCAACTGAGCTACCGAAGCACGACTCACGCCCGGTACCCACAGCTTCACTTCTGCCAGTACCTCGTCTCCTACCTTCCAAACTTTACAGAAGCTCTCCTGCGAACCTTGCAGAACTAGCACTCCTGAAAGAAAGGATATAGCGGAGACATGGCTTAGCCACAGCCTGGGGGATGTTTCCAGAATGAGATTTTCACTCTGCAGCGGAGTGTGCGCTGATATGAAACTTCCTGGCAGAGCACTTGCCCGCGGAAGGCAAAGGTCCCGAGTTCGAGTCTCGGTCGGGCACACAGTTTTAATCTGCCAGGAAGTTTCATCTCAAATATTCTTCTGATAAATTCGCCCAGAAATCACATAATGCCCCTCTTGTGTCGCAGTCTTCTGTTGCTTACGTGAGGGAAGCCGTGTACGCCACCAGTCGTTAACTTCTACTGTCTGCTGCTCGTGGTCTAGTGGTTAGCGTGGCTGCTTTTGGATTATGGGGTTCCGGGTTCCATTCCCGGCCCGGTTGGGGATTTTATCCAAGCGCCTACTGGGTGTTTGTGTTGCCTCATCATTCGGGAATATGGTGATACTGGACAGTGAAAAGATTGGGAATTTGTACAGACGCTGACCACCACGTATTTGACTGCCCTACAAACCAAACTCATCATCATCCAAACCTTAGGTCGTGTGAGATCGTACTTTAACAGGTTTTGTGCAATATTTATTGAGGTGAAAGGTACGGAGTAGCCCAGAATTAGCCTAAATGAGAGTGGGAAACCAGGCTGACCGGTGCATCTGCCAAGGACGTCTGGGCCTGGTTCACCATGTCTCGCAAGCCAGCGACCCGAGCGCTATACAAGCAGGGATGGCATTTCTACTAGCGTCAAATTTAAGCCTTACTGTGAGAATAAATTTATCAGAACTAACACTTCCAGCACAGCATTGTATGGTACTGAATCATGGATTGTAAAAAAAATGTAAAAACAAAGTCCAAGCATTCGAGATGCGGTCGTACGAAAAGATTTTGAAATTTAGGTGGACCGCTAAAGTAAGAAATAGGATTTTCCGCAGAATCAGCGAGGAGAGGAACATACGGAAAATATTGGTCAGAAGAAAGGAAGGATGGTAAGAGACGTGTTAAGACATCAAAGAATAACATCTATCTTACTTGAAGGAACTGTGGAGGAACAATCCAACAAGTAAATGTGTAGCCTGATAAGAAATAAGGATGTTCTCCACAGAATCAACAAGGAAAGGAGTCTGCGACAGAGAGTAGGAAAGGGAACGTGATGATACGATAAGACAAGATGGAGTGGTACAAGACAAACACTGTAAGGAGAAGGGGGGAGAGGATTGGAAGACTTGCAGCAAATAATAGAGGGCAAGATTATTGTCTCCACCTTTATTGTTCAACTTCTGCTTGAATTGCGAAAGGCTTTGGTGGAAAGAGGAGTGTGTATGCATGGGAATAAAATAGACAGTATAAGAGTTGCTGACGACATGGTATTAGTGGTGGAAAATAAACGAACTATAAACAAAATTCGAAAAGAAGTGAATTAAGCTTGTGTGGAATGTGGGATAAGAATCAGTATTGCAAAAACAAAGGGTATGATACCTGGAAAGGGAAGACGGCGCAAATATCAAGATAGGAGAAGTTATTACTAGCCAAGTAAGAGTGTTTAAATATCTTGGAGGTACGATCACTGAAGACTCGCGTTGCTATGGAGAAGGAGGCATTCAACAGAAAGAAGAGATTTCCTATGAGACAAAATAGATAAAGGTCTGAGGAAAAGGGTTGGCAAGTGTTTTGTCCCGAGTGTGACACTGTTTCCGGGCAGAAACATATTCAGTGAGGCGAGAGCTGAAAAAAAGCTACAAACATTTCTGATGTGGATGTGAAAGAGAACGGAGAGGATAAGCTAGATGCAAGGAGTGAGTTCCGAAAGAGTATTGGAAACGGTTGGTGAGAGGAGATCGCTGTGGCAGGTTATAAGAGGAAGGAAGAAAAACTAGAATCAGACATCCCTTTGGAGCTGACGTCCTGGTAAGGTCTAGTTTGTGGGAGGAGATTGAGAGGAAGGAGGAGGATAGACGACATAAAGGGAATCAGAAATTAGACGGGCGTGAAGAGGATAGCAGATAGCAGAAGACAGAACTGCGAGGAGAGCTACCAAGTGATTAATTTTTCAGTGACGGGGTTTAGTCACATATAATTTTTTAAATGACACCATATTCGGCGTTGACTATAGAAATTATTTATTTCATAATTAAATTATAAACAGCCGACCAGTTGTGAGTCGGTTGTGAGCTCTGCAACATCCATGTACTAATTTATATTTACATGACAAACCCTATTTCTAGGGCTATATTTTAATTTTGACAAATGGATCTATGCAGACATTTGTAAAAACGGCGATGATACATCAGTCCATACTAATGTAAAATTGCCACCTTCTGAAGAAGACAAATTTAAATTTGTTGAAACCTAGGTAAAGAATTCTTTATCCATTGCAACTGGTCGGCTGTTTATAATTTTATACGTGGAACCGTTGCTGTTGTGCAGCTATGTTTAAAATATTTCATAATTGCAATTATGGCCCTTGGGTCATTCTCAAGTGGTAATGCAAAAGGGTTTGCGTCAGCACATTTCATACTTTAAAATCCTTCGACATGCATACAAGTCATCGTCAAAAAAAGCAAGCCTCTTCATTATTTTAATGTTACTATATTTCTACAGTGGAAAAACTTATTTTTGACGATGAATTGTATACATGAAACTTCCTGGCAGATTAAAACTGTGTGCCGGACCGATACTCGAACTCGGGACTTTTGCCTTTCGCGGGCAAGTGCTCTACCAACTGAACTAGCCAAGCACGACTCACGCCCCGTCCTCACAGTTTTACTTGTGCCAGTAGCTCGTCTCACTCTAGAATTGTATAAATGTCAGAGGATTTTAAAATCTGACATGTGCTGAAACAAATCTCTCGCAGTGCCACCGGAAAATAGCCTAAAGGATGAAACTGCAATTTTTAAATAAATAATTTCTACAGTCAACGTTGAATATTATGTGCTTTAAAAAAAGTCAGCATCTGAAAATAGGGCATTTGGGCAAAACACCGATGATGATGATGATTTGTTTGCCGGTCGGAGTGGCCGAGCGGTTCTATGCGCTACATTCTGGAAGCGCAGGTTCGAATCCTGCCTCGGGCATGGATGTTTGTGATGTCCTTAGGTTAATTAGATTTAAGTAGTTCTAAGTTCTACGGGACTGATGACCTCAGATGTTAAGTCCCATAGTGCTCAGAGCCATTAGAACCATTTTTTTATGATTTGTTTAAATGCTACTCTGAGAAGGAAAGAATTAGCACAGTAGTCGAAGCCTTGGCGAAGTCATCAAACCAGTCACAGGACTGATGAGAATGAAAATCAACAAAACCGCATGCTACTGCCATGCCCGAAAGCTTTAAATTTGTCGCTTGAAATCACAGATGCCCTGCATATGGCTCTCAAAAGAAGTGTGAGCGATATTAGGCCTTGCGGAGATATTGGGAACGCACTCGCTATTTATTTCTCTCAGACACCAAAGACCGACCGAAAAAAGGGGTTGTCACCCGACACAGGTTCCACCACCGTCTCTTCCCGCATATCCTTTCAGAAGCCCAATTAAAAGCGGCATGTCGCATGTGTGTCGATGCTTTTATTCCCTGGAAATATTCACCAATAAAGTCGGTATAAATGTTTCCCTCAACCGAGTATAGTGGCCGGCGAGGTGGTTAATCCACCGTTTAATTTTTTTGAAAAAAGAAAGCCCTATGGCGAGATTAAAATTCGGAGCGACGGCGCAGCAGGTTGTGGGATTGGGCCCGAATTACGGCCAGCCTGCTGTGCCGGTCGGCGTCCTTTGTCTGCGGGGCCAAACCCACTAAAAAGGCCGGCGGTGGGGGCGGGACGGTGGGTCGCGAGATGAGACACGCCCGTGGCGGACCACGCCACACCGTACGACGCGCCACGACGGGCACCGCCGGTCGCTTGATTAAAAAAATTCGCCGTGCCAGAGCTCACCTCGTTTATTTCTTTGCTGATTCCGGCGCTATTTTTAGGCGCCGTAATTTTTAATTTCAGCTTTTAGTGTGGCGAGCGCGGTCTCCTGAAATAGAGCAGGGCGCGACCCTGGCGGAGTCGAAGCCTGCGCTCCGCCGTCGTGACGGACAGTATATAACGAATTCTGACGGTCACTTACGCCTAGTTTACACCGGAACAGACGGCATATAGGCAGTATTAGGGAACAAACATCAGCGAAACACTCATTATACGAGGGTGGTTTTTCAAAAATGGTTCAAATGGCTCTAGGCACTGAGGTCATGAGTCCCCTAGACTTAGAACTACTTAAACCTAACTAACATAAGGACATCACACACATCCATGCCCGAGGCAGGATTCGAACCTGCGACCGTATCAGGGTGGTTTTTATAACTGTGGTAAATTTCTATGAAAAAAATGGAACATTTTAGTTCTGTCTCCGTGGTTCGTAAGCTTAAATAGTCCAAGGATCATATGCAGTATTTCAACAATATAAAGCATACAGTTCATTGTTGACAGCTGTCTGAATTGGTCAGTGTGCGTACCTCATCTGTACTCACCGCCACAGTTTCCGCGTCCCAGTTGGCGGGCGAGATAAACATTGATGGTCCATCATTGTTATCTGATGTTATTAGTCAACAGAGTGGAAAGGGATGGACAACGACAAGGGAGCCACTGATCTGAATGTATACTGCAGGTAAGTTGATAGTTGTTGCAACACAATCAAAAGATTTAGAAACTAAAGAGATATATCCCGAAATTAAGTCAGAACAACATACTCTTAACCGAGGGAAGCCTCCACTAACATAAAAACTTTCACAGAACGACATATACACTACTGGCCATTAAAATTGCTACTCCTAGGAGAAATGCAGATGATAAACGGGTATTCATTGGGAAAATGTCCGCAGCTCGTGGTCTTGCAGCACGGGGTCCCGGGTTCGATTCCCGGTGGATTCAGAGATTTTCTCTGCCTCGTGATGACTGGGTGTTGTGTGTTCTTCATCATCATTTCATCATCATTGACGCACGCAAGTCGCCGAAGTAGCGTCAACTAAAAAGAAATTGCAATACGGCGGCCGAACTTCCCCGCATGGGGCCTCCCGGCCAGCAATGCCATACGATCATCATCATCATTGGACAAATATATTGTACTAGAACTGACATGTGATTACATTCTCACGCAATTTGGGTGCATCCATCCTGAGAAATCAATACCCACAACAACAACCTCTGGCCGTAATAACGGCCTTGATACGCCTGGGCATTCAGTCAAACAGAGCTTGGATAGCGTGTACAGGTACAGCTGCCCATGCAGCCTCAACATGATACCACAGTTCATCAAGAGAAGTGACTGGCGCATTGAGACGAGCCAGTTGCTCGGCTGCCATTGACCACACGTTTTCAATTGGCGAGAGATCCGGATAATGTGCTGGCCAGGGCAGCAGTCGAACATTTTCTGTATCCAGAAAGGCCCGTACAGGACCTGCGATCGTGCATTATCCTGCTGAAATGTAGGGTTTCGCAGGGATCGAATGAAGGGTAGAGCCACAGCTCGTAACACATCTGAATCGCAACGTCCATTGTTCAAAGTGCCGTCAATGCGAACAAGAGGTGACCGAGACGTGTAACCAATGACAACCCATACCATCACGCCGGGTGATACGCCAGTATGGCGATGACGAATATACGCTTCCAATGTGCGTTCACCGCGATTTCGCCAAATACGGATGAGCCCATCATGATGCTGTAAACAGAACATGGATTCATCCGAAAAAATGAAGTTTTGCCATTCGTGCATCCAGGTTCGTCGCTGAGTACACCATCGCAGGCGCTCCTGCCTGTGATGCAGCGTCAAGGGTAACCACAGCCATGGTCGTCCAGCTGATAGTCCATGCTGCTGCAAACGTCGTCGAACTGTTCATGCAGAGCCGGCCGGAGTGGCCAAGCGGTTAAACGCGCTACAGTCTGGAACCGCACGACCGCTACGGTCGCAGGTTCGAATCCTGCCTCGGGCATGGATGTGTGTCATGTCCTTAGGTTAGTTAGGTTTAAGTAGTTCTAAGTTCTAGGGGACCACAGCAGTTGAGTCCCATAGTGCTCAGAGCCATTTTTTTTTTTTTTTTTGTTCATGCACATGGTTGTTGTCTTGTAAGCGCCCGCATCTGTTGACTCAGGGATCGAGACGTGGCTGCACGATCCATTACAGCCATGCGGATAAGATGCCTGTCATCTCGACTGCTAGCGATACGAGGCCGTTGGGATCCAGCACGGCGTTCCGTATTACTCTCCTGAACCCACCGATTCCATATTCTGCTAACAGTCATTGGATCTCGACCAACGCGAGCAGCTATGTCGCGATACGATAAACCGCAATCGCGATAGGCTACAATCCGGCCTTTATCAAAGTCGGAAACGTGATGGTACGCATTTCGCTTACACGAGGCATCACAACAACGTTTCAACAGGCAACGCCGGTTAACTGCTGTTTGTGTATGAGAAATCGGTTGGAAACTTTCCTCATGTCAGCACGTTGTAGGTGTCGCCACCGGCGTCAGCCGTGTGTAAATGCTCTGAAAAGCTAATCATTTGCATATCACAGCATCTTCTTCCTGTCGGTTAAATTTCGCATCGGTAGCACGTCATGTTCGTGGTGTAGCAATTTTAATGGCCAGTAGTGTAGAAATAGCAGTCATGTATAACAAGTTCAACTGAGAATACTTCGGAGAGAGTACACTGTACCATGACAACTAGCTTCCGTCAACAAAGAGGACATGGCGCGCTCCGGTCAACCTTACCGCATGGCTGGCGCTGCTGCTGTCCAGTTTTGTATCGTGAAATATTCGTGATCGCCAGACAACCGAATTGGCTAACGATTGCGAGTATCACTACTTATCTGTGCCTGGAGTAACGAGATTACTCATTACCGTCGGATGTCGGAGAGTGGCTGTCGACAAGACACGGTCGCAGGCGAGACGGTAATTAGTGTACCTTCCAAGAAGACGTTGCAGAATGGGCAGGAGTAGCGATGCTCAGGGAATTTGTTAGCTGGTCGGTGACTCACACTATTCTACCAACGCCTGAAGAAAGTAGGTATGGTGCAAACTTGCCAGGTGGTTAAGCGGCCAGCTGTCGCCTTCTGGTCCATAGAACTCGCAGCTTCCATCTTACAATATAGGGTTACTAATGCAGCCACGGCCGTTCAGACGACAGACTTTTCTGTGTTCGCGCACGCATCAAGACGAAGAAGACGCTAACTTTAATCTTTGTAACGGCTGCTGCTATATTGAGCAGTTCATGAAATCTACATCTACATGATTACTCTGCAATTCACATTTAAGTGCTTGGCAGAGGGTTCATCAAACCACAATCATACTATCTCTCTACCATTTCACTCCCGAACAGCGCGTGGGAAAAACGAACACCTAAACCTTTCTGTTCGGGCTCTGATTTCTCTTATTTTATTTTGATGATCATTCCTACCTATGTAGGCTGGGCTCAACAAAAAATTTTTGCATTCGGAAGTGAAAGTTGGTGACTGAAATTTCGTAAATAGATCTCGCCGCGACGAAAAGCGTCTTTGCTTTAATGACTTCCATCCCAACTCGCGTATCATATCTGGTGCACTCTCTCCCCTATTACGTGATAATACAAAACGAGCAGCCCTTTTTTGCACCCTTTCGATGCCCTCCGTCAATCCCACCTGGTAAGGATTCCGCATCGCGCAGCAATATTCTAACAGAGGACGAACGAGTGTAGTGTAAGCTGTCTCTCTAGTGGACTTGCATCTTCTAAGTGTCCTGCCAATTAAACGCAACCTTTGGCTCGCCTTCCCCACAATATTATCTATGTGGTCTTTCCAACTGAAGTTGTTCGTAATTTTAACACCCAGGTACTTAGTTGACAGCCTTGAGAATTGTACTATTTATCGAGTAATCGAATTCCAACGGATTTCTTTTGGAACTCATGTGGATCACCTCACACTTTTCGTTATTTAGTGTCAACTGCCACCTGCCACACCATACAGCAATCTTTTCTAAATCGCTTTGCAACTGATACTGGTCTTCGGATGACCTTACTAGACGGTAAATTACAGCATCATCTGCGAACAACCTAAGAGAAATGCTCAGATTGTCACCCAGGTCATTAAATAGATCAGGAACAGCAGAGGTCCCAGGACGCTTCCCTGGGGAACACCTGATATCACTTCAGTTTTACTCGATGATTTGCCGTCTATTACTACGAACTGCGACCTTCCTGACAGGAAATCACGAATCCAGTCGCACAACTGAGACGATACCCCGTAGGCCCGCAGCTTGATTAGAAGTCGCTTGTGAGGAACGGTGTCAAAAGCTTTTCGGAAATCTAAAAATATGGAATCAACTTGAGATCCCCTGTCGATAGCGGCCATTACTTCGTGCGAATAAAGAGCTAGCTGCCTTGCACAAGAACGATGTTTTCTGAAACCATGTTGATTGCGTATCAATAGATCGTTCCCTTCGAGGTGATTCATAATGTTTGAATACCTTATATGGTCCAAAACCCTACTGCAAACCGACGTCAATGATATAGGTATGTAGTTGGATGGATTACTCCTACTACCCTTCTTAAACACTGGTGCGACCTGCACAGTTTTCCAATCTGTAGGTACAGATCTATCGATGAGCGAGCGGTTGTTTATGATTCCTAAGTATGGAGCTATTGAATCAGCGTAATCTGAAAGGAACCTAATTGGTATACAATCTGGACCTGAAGACTTGCCCGTATCAAGCGATACCTACTTCTAAGAAACTCATGCTAGCAGCTGTTCGTGTTTCAAATTCTGGAATATTCCATTCGTCTTCCCTGGTGAAGGAATTTCGGAAAACTGCGTTCAATAACTCCGCTTTAGCGGCACAGTCGTCGGTAACAGTACCATCGGCACTGCGCAGCGAAGGTATTGGCTGCGTCTTGCCGCTTGTGTACTTTACATACGACCAGAATTTCTTCGGATTTTCTACCAAATTTCGAGACAATGCATCTCGCATTGAAGTCCGTGCCAAATTTCTCGCGTCTGTAAATTTTAGCCAATCTTCGGGATTTCGCGTTCTTCTGAACTTCACATGCTTTTTCCGTTGCCTCTGCAACAGCGTTCGGACCTGTTTTGTGTTCCATGGGGGATCAGTTCCATCTGTTACCAATTTATGAGGTATGAATCTCTCAATTGCTGTTGCTACTATATCTTTGAATTTGAGCCACATCTCGTCTACATTTGCATAGTCAGTTCGGAAGGAATGGAGATTGTCTCTTAGGAAGGCGTCTAGTGACACTTTATCCGCTTTTTTAAATAAAATTATTTTGCGTTTGTTTCTGGTGGATTTGGAAGAAACGGTATTGTGCCTAGCTACAACGACCTTGTGATCACTAATCCCTGTATCAGTCATGATGCTCTCTATTAGCTCTGGATTGTTTGTGGCTAAGAGGTCAAGTGTGTTTTCGCAACCATTTACAATTCGCGTGGGTTCGTGGACTAACTGCTTGAAATAGTTTTCGGAGAAAGCATTTAGGACAATCTCGGAAGATGTTTTCTGCCTACCGCCAGTTTTGAACAAGTATTTTTGCCAACATATCGAGGGAAAGTTGAAGTCCCCACCAACTATAACTGTATGAGTGGGGTATTTATTTGTTACGAGAGTCAAATTTTCTCTGAACTGTTCAGCAACTATATCATCGGAGTCTGGGGGTCGGTAGAAGGATCCATTTATTAACTTAGTTCGGCTGTTAATTATAACCTCCACCCACACCAATTCGCACGGAGTATCTACTTCGACTTCACTACAAGATAAACTACTACTGACAGACACAAACACTCCACCACCAATTCTGCCTAATCTATCTTTCCTGAACACCGTCTGAGACTTCGTAAAAATTTATGCAGAACTTATTTCAGGCTTTAGCCAGCTTTCTGTACCTATAGTGATTTCAGCTTCTGTGCATTCTATTAGCGCTTGAAGCTCAGGGACTTTCCCAGCACAACTACAACAATTTACAACTACAATTCCGACTGTTCCTTGATCCAAGCACGTCCTGTATTTGCCATCCTCTCAAAATGACGGCAGCAGAAATCTGATTGCAGATTTTGGTACCTCTGTATGGGAGGCATTATAATTACAAGTTTGCTTCCGTTTCTGTAATATTTTAAGAGCTTCAATTCGCAGTTGAATCTTTACATACTTCGAAATAAAACTGATATGCAAATTATGGATAGAGCACATGTTTGTTCCTCATCAAAACGTCCAGAATCTGCCGCCTAATTTCACACTCACTAATGATTTCTCGACTCATCCTTTCTTTGCGACCTTGCGCGGCCGCCCTAGCACTCGTCACTGCACTTGGCGTTCTTGCGAGCGTTCGTAATTCTGTGTGTTACAAATTTGTCGACAGCGATTGAAAATGGAAAAAACCGAGTTTCGTTCTGTTATTGAACATTTTCATTTGAAGGGTTGGACAGCCGCACAAATCAAAACAGGATTGGATGAAGTTCAGGCGGACACTGAAACCTCATTGAATACCATTTAACTTCGCATTAATGAATTTAAACGTGGTCAGACAAGCATCGAAGAAAAAGCACGCTCCGATTGTCCGGTTGATGTCACCACAAAGGAGGTCATAGAACAGATCCATATTCGGTAACTTAAGACCGGCGAATAAAAATTCGTGAGACTGCTGAGACTGTAGACATCTCAACTGAGTCAGTGCATAGCATCCCACATGGAGAACTGGCTATGAAGAAACTGTGTGCGAAGTGGGTGCGGCGATTGCTCACAGTCGACCAAAAGCACGTTCGGCACAACACTTAAACACATTATCTAGCGATGTTTAATGACAATCCGCAAGACTTTTTGCGCCGATTTGTGACTATTGATCAAACCTAGAACCATCACTACATACCAAAGTCAAAATGGCAGTCAAAACAATAGACAGGGCCTAATGAAAGGGCACCGAAGAAGCCAAAGTCCATTTTGTCAGTTGGTAAGGTGATGGCCACTGTTTTATTCCCAAGGAATAATCCCCTTAGATTAATTGGGAAGAGGCATAACCGTAACTAGACCCCATTAGGATTCACTGCTGGATCGTTTGAAACTTGTGCTGGCTGAAAAACAGACCAAAGGTGGTAAAAAAAAAGTGATCTTTCACCCGGCTAATGCAATGTCACCCACATCAGCGGTAGCAATAGCGGAAGTTCACCAGACTTACATCCAGGTGACTTTTTTCCGTTCCCCAACTTGAAACTTTGGCTTTCTGAGTACAAATTTTCAACAAATGAGTTGCAGCCAACGAGTATTTTGCGGATTTTGGCAGAAACTATTTTTCCGATGGAATGAAAAAGCTGGAGGATCACTGTGATAAGTGCCAATCCCTTAAAGGATACAATGTAGATAAGTAAGGTGAGTTTTTTGCTAAAAAAATTCTTTTCTTGCTTTTTTACCAGACTTATCAAACCACATTCATATACGCAACGTTTTGCTAAAATGAGCATATGGTATACCCTATCTAAATATTAAACAATATGGAAATGTACATCCGTCTTGAGGCGAAACATTTTTACACTGAATCGTCAGAGGAAATGGTAGAGGCATGCGTATTCCAACACAGAGATGTGTCGACAGGCAGAATACCGCGCTGCGGTCAGCAACTCCCCAAGACAAAAAATGTGTGGCGCGGTTGCTTGATTGGTTACTTTTGCTGCAACGGCAGGTTATCATGTTTTAAGTGAGTTTGAACGTGGTGTTAAAGTCGGCGCACGAGAGATGGGACACAGCATCTCCGTGGTAGTGATGAAGTGGGGATTTACCCGTACGACCATTTCACCCGTGTACCGTGTGTATCAGGAATCCGGTGAAACATCAAGTCTCTGACAACGCTGCGGCCGGAAAAAGATCCTGCAAGAACGTGACCAACAACGACAGAAGAGAACCGTTCAAGATGATAACAGTGCAACCCTTCCGAAAATTGCTGCAGTTTTCAATGCTGGGGCATCAACAAGCGTCTCCTCACAAACCATTCAACGAAACATCATCGATATGGGCTTTCGGTGCTGAAAGCCCACTCCTGTACTCTTGATGACTGCAGGACACAAAGTTTACTCGTCGCCTGGGCCCGTCAACACCAACATTGGACTCTTGATGACTGGAAACATGTTGCCTGGTCGGACGAGTCTCGTCTCAAATTGTATTGAGTGGATGGAAGCGTACGTGTATGGAGACAACCTCAAGAATCCATGGACCCTGCATGGCAACAGGGGACTGTTCAAGCTGTTGGAGGCTGTGTAATGGTGTGAGGTTGTGTAGTTGGATTGACATGGACCTCTGATTCTTCCAGATACGAATCCGACAGGTGGCACTTACGTAAGCGTGTTGTCTGACCACCTCCATCCATTCATGTCCATTGTGCAATCCAACGGACTTGGGCAGTTCCAGCAGGACAATGCGACACCGCACTCGTCCAGCATTGCTACAGCGAACGAAAGCGCCCAGCTAGTCCCCAAAAGAAGACCTCATCAAGAGGGCAGATCCGAAAACTCTGGAAGGAATAAGATGATAACAGAACCACACTTTTACTTCGTTGTTGTGTATGTTCCTGGCCTTCCGAAAATTACGGAAGACGATCATTATGGGTCCAGGACGATCCAAATCTCGATATGCCGTACATTCGATCGGTCTGGGAAGCATGTTTGGAGAGCCGAGATGATTAAGGTGATCACTCACGACAAGCGAGAAATCCAGATTCAAGTCCCGGTCCATCACAGGCTATCGTGTGTCACCAGTCAGTAATATTACCATGTCTAATACAGCTGATATCAAAAGAATTCACGATTAAGAATAAATTTCGTAATATGAGGGGCATCCATAAAGTAAGATAAAGACATAGTTACACGAAAACTTTATGGGTCACAGGCACAGTAATTTTTGAGCCATTGTATTCCTCTGGCGTAGAAGTCTGCCGACTGCGACTGGAACCAGAGTGTGACAATCGTCTTCAGCTTTTCATCGTTGTCAAAATGCTGGGCAGAGGACAGAAATTTCTTGAGGTGTAAGAAAAGATGGAAATCGTTGTATGCTGGATGATCAAACAGCTCCCAGCCGAACTTATGCAAAATAGCTGCTGTGCGCCGAGCCGCATGAGGACTAGACTTGTCATAGAGCAGCACAACACACGCAGTAAACATTCCACGCCTCTTGTTCTGAAAGGCATGTCGCAGTTTCCACATTGTCTCACAGTAAGGGTCAGCGTTCACTGTTTCACCTCTGGGCAGGAAGTGACCAAGCATAATACCCTTCTTGTCCCAGAACACTGTGCACATCACTTTCTGCACCGACACAATCTGTTTGAATTTCGTCTTGACCGGAGATCCACTCTGACGCCTATGTATTAATTGCTGCTTGATTTCTGGGGTCAAGTGAGAAATCCACTTCTCATTGCCCGTGACGAACCTGTCGAGGAACTAGTCGCCGTCTGAGTTTAATTACGCTGGCCACAAAACTTCCTAGTCATGAACATTACTTAGCATATCTTGGGATGTCTTACAAAATGCTGTTCAGAAGAGATTTCCAGGCCCTCGTACTCTTACAGATTTATGGACAGCTCTGCTTGATCATGGTGTCAGTTCCCTCCAGCACTATTCCAGACATGAGATGTCGTGTGGCGGCGCTTCTGCGTGCTCGCGGGAGCCCTACACGATATTAGGCAGGTCTAGCGGTTTCTTTGACTCGTCAGTGTATAATGTCTGTTCCTTCGACCACGCATGCATTTCTGAACTAACACACATTACTGAGGATCTGCTGTTGTATTAATACGATATGAATCAAGAAAGTAAGTTTCCGGATGTTGTTCCCATCAAAGTAGACTATTTAACAGGGAAAATTGCGCATGTACAACAGATCTATGACATGACAAACAAATGCCAACCGGACAGGTGCCGCTTGGTGCCAATACAGCGGCAGGAGGCCCCAAAACGGCGTCTCTTATTCGTTCTCCCGTCGCCTGTGAGATACGGTCAGTGATAAGATTCCTTGATGCACAGAACATAGCGCCCATCTAAATTCATCGTCAGCTCTGTCAGGTCTACGTGCAGATCATCACGAACAAACAGATGGTGCGTGGCTGGTGTAGGCTTTTATCCGAAAGTCGTCAAAGTGTCCACAGTGAAGAGCGCAATGGGCGACCGTCCCTCAACAATGATCTGCTGGTTGAGCTGGTGCGGCAGCGCATTCTGGAGAACCGTCGCTTCAAGATTAGGGGGAGCTCAACAGCCGTTTTGCGTAGATGTCACGATCCTTGTTGCATGAAACTGTCACGAAGCACCTGCTGTTCAAGAAATTGTGTGCGAGATGGGTGCCGAAAATCATGACACCTGAACACAAAACGAAACTCTTTGGAGCAGCAGTGACATTTCTGCAGCGGTATCGTGATGACGGCGACGAGTTCCTCGACAAGTTCGTCACGGGCGATGAGAAATGGCTTTCTCACTTGACCCCAGGAATCAAGCAGCAATCAACGCACTGGTGTCACAGTGGATCTCTGCTCAAGACAATATTCAAACAGACTGTGTCGCTGCAGAAAGTGATGTTCAGAGTGTTCTGGGGCAGGAAGAGCGTTATGCTCACTGATTTCCTGCCCAGAAATGTAACAGTGAACGCTGACCGTTACAGTGTAACAATGTGGTAACTGTGAACTGCCATTCAGAACAAGAGGCGTGCAATACTTACTGTGTGTGTTGTGCTGCCCCATGACAAGGCATGTCCTCGTGCGGCTCGGTGCACAGCAGCTGTTTTGCATAAGTTCGGCTGGGAGCTGTTTCATCATCCAGCATACAGCGATTTCCATCTTCTCTTACACCTCAAGAAATTCCTGTCCTGTGCCCTGCATTTTGACAACGATGAAGAGCTGTCACACGCTGATTCCATTAGCAGGCGGTAGGCTTCTACGACACAGGAATAGAAAAGCTGATCTCACAATATGACGTCTGTTCTTTTGGCGACTATGTCGGAAAACTCAAACATTGCTGTGCCTGTTGCCAATAAAGTTTTTCATGTAATTATGTTGTCTTTGTTTTAAAAGAATAGGGAAACTTACTTTCTGGATGCGCCTCATATTACAAAATTTATTAGCAATTGCGAATTAATTTGACATCAGCTGTATTAAATATGGAAATATTACCGACTGGTGACACACAATAATCTGTGATGGACAGGGACCTGAATCTTAGTTTGTCGCTTATCGCGAGTGGTAGCCTTAACCACTCGGCTATCCATGCACGTTACCCAGATCGATCGCATACACGCATATCGATATTCGGATCGGTCCCGAATCCACACTGATCGTCTTACTGAACTTTCGGAACACTACGAACATAAACAACAACGAAATTAAAGTTTGGGTTTGTTATCAAATGGTTAAAATGCTCTGAGCACTATGGGACTTAACTTCTGAGGTCATCAGTCCCCTAGAACTTAGAACTACTTAAACCTAACTAACCTAAGGACATCACACACAACCATGCCCGAGGCAGGATTCGAACCTGCGACCGTAGCGGTCGCGTGGCTCCAGACTGTAGCGCCTAGAACCGCTCGGCCACTCCGGCCGGCGGTTTATTATCATGTTATTCTTTCCAGAATCTTCGGATCTGCCCTCTTATTCAGTTCTTTTTCTGGGGACTAGCTGGGCGCATTCGTCCACTAACAAGCTTGCGCAAATCTAACGAGGGTATTTCGCGCGTTTGCCGCTGTAAATGTTCATGGCTGTCTTTCAATAACGTTTCTGTGATAGGAAGCGTTCACTGGTGTTCCACAGGTGCTAGCGGACTATGACAATATTGTATTTGGCCATTCATGGCCATTATCGGAATCACGTGATGAAGTTGCATTATACGTTGGTGACTAAGGAAAAGGTATCGCATTGTGAAGGGTATGAAGACAGTTGTGCATTTAGTATCAAATGATTCAGGGTGTCCTCGTGAAATACAACAACAGAAACGGTAAGCTACCGTAGCGCCCTCACTCTCAAGTGCAACAACGTTGTAATCGGCTTAATAGGAAGGCGGCGTCTTGTTGTGTTTATATTTACGTTCGAAATACATCGGCGGCACCGTCGTAGGTATGACGGACGGCAATCAAGCCGCCGGCAGCCTAAGGCTATTTTAGGATTAAAATTGTTCTGGCGTATTGCGACACATAAACACAAACAAGGCGAAATTACGCCCCACCCTCCTACAGGTAGTACAGCGGTGACTGCTTCCTCCTATCACGGCAACATCATTAAATCGCCAGTGACGAACATTCAAGGCGGTAAACATTGGAAATATTCTTGTTAAGTCTGTGAAAGCTTCACAGTGCGCCAAAGTGTCAAGCCAATTCCCAGATGATGGCATGAGTAAGAATGCCGAAATTCGTAAAGAATGACCAGGAATAAAGAACCCTAAATGGAAGAACCGTTAACTTCACCGACTAGGAGCGCGAAAGCCTACGCCAACGATGTTGAACTATGAAAGTACGACTGTAAAGTGAGCTCAAATTCTAGTCTCAGTAACGGCTTCAGTTGTTTATATTTGTCATTCAAAGATACTTAACGAATGTTAATTTAGATAAGATCAGAGATGGTTGAGTATCATTTTTTGTTAAGAAGTACTATATTTCTTTCCACGTTCCCCTCTGTCGAAGATACGGTAAAACACTTCAGACTGGGTTGTGGGGACATATAAAAAATGTAATTGTTGTCTAGTAAAATGTATATTAACAACAGTTCCAAAATGTATGCTCACTTCTCTTACTAACATATCTTCAAAAAAGTGTATGAAACTCTCTGCCTGCAAACTCTCTGCATGTTACCCCGCCTACATTTTGATTTTTAAGAGCAAAGATTATAAAAAAAAAAGTGAGAAATCAGTTATGACATGAAAAGCGTTGCAATCAGAGACGATGTTTCGTTTAATTAGATTTCGTGCTAATCTTGGAGAATAAGCGCCCACGTCAATAAAGATATTACGCTGTCCTAGCCTCTCTTTCCTCCCGTTTTGACTTCATTAGAGATTCCAGTCTTACTGGAGAGCGACTCGTAAAAGGAATCATAATGCTCTCTGAGAATTTCATTTTCTCATATTACCCTCGTAATTTATTGCAAGCAGTTACAGAGATACGCCTATATTTAACGTAACAGTACAGTTCCCAGCGATTGCGTCGGCTCATTCCTCAGCGGAAGGGCGTGGCGCGGAGATAAGGCACAAACGAATTCTCAATACAATCAGCTGACTCTCCATCTTTCCTCTGAATAATCTGAATAATCTGTGAGAACACCGATTGGATCACTCCACGAAGAATCTAATCAACACCTACTTGAACTAGCTCGATATTCGTAGAGATCTTTTCGATACCCACCACTAGATATCAGTCAGATTGTTATTCCAGTAAGGCAACTGACTTATCTTCATTCTCCTGGTACATTTAACAGATTATAGGTCTCACCCCGTTACAAAACTGACTCGCAGAACAAAACAAAATCAGTAGCGTATTTTCCGTGATTACAAGTTGAGGGTATTCCGAAATTTTGCATTTCTACACGTGTTGTTTTTCCGTCCGTCTTTCGGCTGACTTGGAGTTAAAGTCCATCTCTTCCCACCTTGCGCTAATCTTTTCATTTCTGTATAGCATCCTCAGTTAATATTTTCCCTCCTGCTGCAATCATTGCTAAAGCACGGTAACCAGTCCTCGGTGTATTATCAAATATGTCGTATCCTATTTCGCTTCCATTTAAGGATTTTCCATATACTTGCTCCTATTCTGTTCGTGCATTTTTACGTTTTGTACATTTTTAATGTCAGGAGTTCACTTGTGGAGCAACTATCATACACCCAATAAAGAGAGTCGAACTCTCTATACAATATATGTCGTTAACAAATAGATTAATAGCAGGTATCTGCAGCAAATTTTTATCCCTTTCTCAAATTTTATGAAAAGTATGACCCACTTGCAAGACAGCTTCATGATGAATAAGATCTAGTTGTTTAAGTCATCGTGCACCTTTTTAAGTCATCCAGCGACGCATTGGTACTGTTTGGCAGACTACTTGCATGTTTAACGATAAAGAAACTGTTGGTTGTCTACATGACATTTTTTATCTTCTACATTTTCAATACCTTTGTCAGATAATTACTGACTATCTATGATCTTCAGTCAGTATATTCACTGCCAAAGTAGTCAAGCTTCAAAAAACTTCGGTTGCCTTTAAATTTAGTGAGTCACGTTGTCACAACTCTGCTTGACTGAGCAGTACGAAATTTATTTCAGTGAAAACATGATTCTGCTGAGATCGTCTCGGCAAAAGACGAGCGAAAGCTGAATCTGTTGAACACTTTTGAAATCAAGGAACATCTGCTACAATGCCATGATTTTTAAAACAATCAGTTCAGCTTACTATTTTCCTCTGTCCCAAACTTCGACTAATCTCATAAACTGTTTGGTACCACTCTACACGTGATCTCATTCCATACATGAAGTCCCTTTTTTTGTTTCTTTTATGATTATTTCCAACGCATTTTAAACTGGTAAACAGACGGATGGTTCATTATGTACACATTTCCTCTAAAGTTACGTGTAAAAATTCATATTTGTTGTTATAAACATGCTGCACTGTCCATCAGTTTTAATGTATTCAACCTCGTCTCTATTACACTATTAGAAATGACCTCAGTTCGTCAGCTTTTGATGCAAAAAGCCCGAAACTAAACAAAGAAATATTCACAGTGATGATAACTAAGTACATGTTCCCGAAATACGAAGCCTACTCGGAAAGTAAGGCCCGACTGGTCGCGAAATGGAACCCACAGTGAAAGTCAAAATGGTTTTTGAAATAGTTAGCTACACCTTCCAGCTACGTCTCTACATAATCATCGCACCGAGTGAGCCATTTGTTGTAGCACTGTGCGAACTTCCCAATACCGTCGTCATAGAAGGCAGCCGCCTGTACTTTCTGCCAGTTCTCTACGCTGATCTCCAGGCTGTTGTCTGTACTAAAATGTTGTTTTCATAGCCAGCGGTTCATGTGAGCAGAGACGAAAATCAGAGGAAACCAAGTCCGGGTTGTATGGTGGGCGATCACACACGTTCCATCGAAAACGCAGCTTCTGCAGCGTGCTGCCGAGGATTGTCATGAAGGAGGAAATGAATGACAGTTGCTCGTACGTTGTGTGGGCTGCAGGGAATCTGGCGCAACCGATACTTGGTGGGAGACACTATTTCTAGGCATCTTTAGTGCTCACTGTGCGACCAGAACTGAAAAGAGTGAAGTGATGCGATCAACAGGCATACTAGATACATTGTCCAACATATCTATGCAAAGCGTCATCGGATTTTCACTGTGATTTTCATTTCGCAATCGACTGGACCCTAGTAAAAGACTGCATGGTTTAGATCAACTTCAAGGACAAATAGGGTATGAGACAGATATCTGATTGTTACAAGCAGAGCATGCTGAAATTAGCAACTAAGGTTGAAAACATATGAAGTAGCTAAGTAGCCTGGTGTTTTATTATGTTCACATCTCCTCTAAAGTTATGTGTAATAATTCGTATTTGTTGGTATAAACCTGCCGCACTATCAGTTTTAATGTATTCCGCTTTGTCTCAACTAAATTTGCTATTAACGGTGGTCTCTCTTCATTAGCTTTTTAAGCAAAAAGTCTCCTAAAATTATTCACATTTACGTTCTGACATGGTCATAGATGAGAAAATGTGATTTCATTTTTACATTCATTGTGATTTGCATGTTGTAAGCCATATGAGCACATCTACTTTACACACATTAATTTGATCACCTGTGAGAAGCTCGAATAACTACATTTTGCAGCTCTGACAGCTGCGATAAGCACAGGAAGACTCAGTGAGGTTCTGGAAGATACCCACAGCGATTTGCAGCCATGCCGACTCTAGAGTCGTGGCCAGCTACGCTAGGTTTCTCGGTTGAAGAGCGTACAACTCCTATGATTGGGTTTTAATCTGGGGAGCTCGGTGGCCCTGGAAGTACAGTGAACTCATTCTGGTGCGTTTAAAATCACTTACGTGCAGTGCGAGCTATGTGACACGTTGCAGTGTCCTGATGATAGATGCCATTGCGTCGACGAAAAGCAAACTGTGTGTATTGCTGGATATAGTCCACAAAGATAGATGCCTCCCAGAATAACGACACCATACAGGTAATGCCACGAGAACATTCCCCAGACCATAATGTTCTTTCTCCGGCAGGATTTTCCAACGATTGTTGCAGGGTTGCTTTCGGACGTTTCACGTCGTTCACAATAGTCATGTGTCTGATGGAGCATAAAACGTGATCCATCTTAAGGTTGGGTTTACTATCTTTGGCCCGAAAAAAGCGTGTTCTTTGAGAATTTTTTCCTCGAGATGTGCTATAAATATCAATGTCAAATTCGGTCAAAATGTTTATTGATATTTCCTCTACAAACTGGAATTTTCTCTACCGGAAATGTTGAAGAGAAGAGGCGGAAGTGCCGTCGGAACGAAACAAAATTTCGACATAGACATCCACGCGCGGTAGGTCAGCAGGCTCGTCTGAAATCGAAATTGAATGGTTCAAATGGTTCTGAGCACTATGGGACTTAACATCTATGGTCATCAGTCCCCTAGAACTTAGAACTACTTAAACCTAACTAACCTAAGGACAGCACACAACACCCAGCCATCACGAGGCAGAGAAAATCACTGACCCCGCCGGAAATCGAACCCGGGAACCCGGGCGTGGGAAGCGAGAACGCTACCGCACGACTACGAGATGGGGGCATCGAAATTGAGTTGACGATAACGAAGTATATAAGATTCTTTAGGAGTTGTACATCGCTTAAGTTATTTGGACCATATGAAACAAAATGGCGGCCATTTGAAAAAAATAGGGGTTTTTCATCGATTTTTCGACTTCGTCGGCCAAGTAAAAATATTTATAGTTGATGGACCGGAATAAAAGTGATACAACTCCTAGATAATTTGGTTAGCTTCATCAGAAACAAAGAATCAAGCCAATCGGTTCAGTAGATTTGACGTTACCATACCGTGCGATAAAGAAACAACGTCATTTCGAGAAAAACGCGTTTGAAGTTTTGACTACATATAAATGCAATATTATGCAACGTACGCTCAATCTGCTATTCTGAGTCTATAACCTAATCGTTCATCTTCCTCATAGAGGGCGTTCTGCTCAATCTGGGCCATCCTGCGCTGCTCCAGAGACGCTCGTACGACCGGTGACAAGCGGTTTTCGGCCGCTTGAATTCGGTGGTCGTCCGAATGCTTGGCGAACTGCGTCGAATAGGGTCCCAGGGTGACGTCCATCGTTGTCATGGTCTTCAGGATTGCTTAATACCCTTCGTTGAAGCTGCTCACTGCCAGGAAAGTCGCAGTCTCCACAGTCTTCGCATCAGAATGCAAATGCTTGGGGGCTAGCTTCCGAACACACGCATACAAACTTTCATTTGAATTTTTTGTGTTTCCTCCCAAGCACCGATACAATAACTCGTCGTCCGAAAGAAAAACAAACTGGTGCGTGAAAAAGGCCGATTTCAGGCAGGTGCATTTTTTTGTTCATCCGCGAATAACAAACATTTCCGTTCCGTATTCGGAAAAACCGTTTCAGGTGTGGATTCTAAACACTTTTATGGATTCGAAAATGAAATTTAAAAAAATCGATTTTTTGAACCAAAACAAACCTTCCCTTAGAAGGCCACCTGTCACTACTCAGTGAACATCCGGCTGCGGCACTGGCTTGCATATCCCAGCCTTCGTCGCCGGTGAACAGCAGTCAGCATGGATGTATAAACAAAGCTCGTGCTGCGGAGGTTCAAACGCAGCAACTCTCGATGAACGGTCGTTGAGAAGAGGCTCTTGCTATCTGCTTGGTTCATCCAGGTGTCAATTTCTCAGTGGTTGCACGTCTATTTGCCAGTAAACATCTTCGCAACGGTCGTTATCTATCCCCCATGGAGCACCCCAGTGGCCTCCGCGCCTGTTCTGGATAGCGCCTTCAGCCATGCGCGGTATTCTACACTGAAGTGCATAAGAAACTGGTATAGGCAAGCGTATTCAAATACAGAGACATATAAACAGGCAGAATACGGTGCTGCGGTCGGCAACGCCCATATAAGACGAGTCTCTGGGGCAGTTGTTAGGTTCGTTACTGCTGCTACAAAGGCAGATTATCAAAATTTAAGGGAGTCTGAACGTGGTCTTATAGTCAGCGCACGAGCGATGGAACACAGCATCTCCGAGATAGCGATGAAGTGGGGATTTTAAAGTACAACCATTTCACGACTGTACCGAGGATATCAGGAAACCGATAGAACATCAAAGTTCCGACATCGCTGAGGCCGGAGAAAGATCCTGCAAGAATGGAACCAGCAATGACTGAAGAGAATAGTTCAGCGTGACGGAGGTGCAACCCTTCCGCAAATTGCTGCAGATTTCAGAGCTGAGCCATCAACAAGTGTCGGCGTGCGGACCATTCAAAGAAACATCATCGATATGGGCTTTCGGAGCCAGAGGCCGACTAGTGTATATTTGATGACAGCATGACACAAAGCTTTACTCCTCGCCTGCGCCCGTCAACACCGACATTGGACTCTTGATGACTGGAAACATGTTGCCTAGTCGGACGAGTCTCGTTTCAAATTGTATCGAGCGTGTGAGCGTGTAGGGGTACAGAGACTACCCCATGAATCCATGGACCCTGAATGTCAGCAAGGGACTGTTGAAAATGGTGGAGACTCTGTAAAGGTGTGGGTAGTGTGCAGTTGGAGTGATACGGGGCTCTTGATAACTCTAGACACTACTCTGACAGGTGACACGTACGTAAGCATCCTGTCTGATCAGCTGCAACCATCCATGTCCATTGTGCATTCCGATACTCCTACGGATTTATGGACAGTCCAGAATTCATGGTGTCAATTCCATCCAGCACTACTTCAGACATTATTCGAGTCCATGGCTCGACGTGTTGCGGCAGTTCTGCGTGCTCGCGGGGGCCCCGCACTATATAAGGCAGGTGTACCAGTTTCTTTGGCTCTTCAGTGTATAACCAAGGTGGCATGCGAATAGTTTACAAACTTAGCAGTTATCGAAATATTTTCACCTTTAGTCCGAAAGCCAATGATCATACTCTTTTGGACGTCAAATAAATCGCTTCGTTACCACATTATAACAATGACTGCACTGTTGTCCTGCGCCCATCCCCCCCCCCCCCCCCCCCTCGCGATACGATTTATATGCCCTCCACTGCTAGTGTTGCCGCTTGGTGTCTGTGGCTGGTTATTGCACGTTGAGTCGAACATAGGCCGTGATCACATAATTTGACGGGACTATGTATTTTAATAGCCCATACGCCGCTTTTCTCAACGTCTGCGTGTTTATTTATTAAGGGCAGTGCGAGTTAATTAACATGTCAGTCCGCGTTGCAGAAGTAAGGAATTCGTCGTAGCAACGAAACAACGCGTTATCATTTTCGTGTTGGAAGCGCTATGCCGCAGTCATTAGCGACATATCACAGCTGTATTACCGTCATATTACAAAACCAATCAAATAAATATTCACAAGAGATGCTAACAAAGTGTGTATGTATCCAAAATAAAATGCTGGTGGTTTATTTCAACTCCAAGGCTATGAGACATAAAGGAAATCGTTACAAGTTGAGCGTACTGAAATTAGCGAATAATCTTGGTAAATATATATAGTAGCTAATTCAAAAAAGTAGCAATCAAAATATTAGAAAGAGTAAAAAAGTTATTAATCAAGTAGAACAGCCCAAATACAGGGTGACACAGAAAAACGGGAACATTTCCACAATTCAACAAAACTAGAAGTAGTGAAGAAAAGAAATTGCATTTATAGTAATTGAAATCTTACAACTTTACCATTTACGAAACACTGATGGCATTTATCATTTTTTTTAAAAATTACGTCCTTTAGATAGCGTCCTCCTGTATGAATACATTCGTGAAATCTGCTGTTCAGATTCCTCGTTGACCGCTGCAACATCTCAGTTGGAATACTGTGAATTGCATCCCGAATTCTCTGTTTTAACTCATCCAGGGTTCTTGGTCGAGTCGCGTAGACTTTGTTCTTGAGGTAGCACCACAAGAAAAAATCACAAACGAATAAATCTGACGATCTAGGGAGCCAGGAAATGTGGCCGAATCTTGAGATGACACGGTTGTCAAACAATTCTCGCACATACGTCATTGATTGCCGTGCTGTGTGTAATGTCACTCCATCCTGTTGAAACCAGGCTTCTTGAACGTTTGGAAAGTTGTTCAATGCAGGTGTAACGAAAGTTAGTAGCATCTCCACGTAACGATCGGCATTGACAGTTGTTGAGTTTCCCTGTTCATTTGCGAAAAAATACGGTCCGATCATCCCATGTGATGGAACACCACACCATTCTGTCACGTTACTAGCGTGTACAGGGGCTCATAAACGTCATTAAGATTTGTGTTTGCCCAGTAACGGTAGTTCTGTTTATTCACATTACCTGTGAGATGAAATTGTGACTCATCCACAACTTGTTTAGAAATTCACCGTCATTGTTTATTTTTGTTATCATTTGTTGACAGAATCCTAGTCGTAACCGGTAATCGTTGTCCTTCAATTGTTGCACCATCCGTAGTTTGTACGGTTGAAATTTTAAATCAAGGTGAGTGTTCGCAGAATTACTCTCCCGGGACATTCCAACCGCTACTGCTTGCTTACGAATTGAACGGCATGGGCTACGTAAGACAGACTCGCGTACATCATCAATGTTCGCTGGAGAACGAACACTTCTTGGTCGCCCTGTTGGTTTCTTCTTGAGGGCAGATCCAGTCTCTTCAAAGTTATTAATCCAACATTTTATCGCATGTTTCGACGGAGCGGCATCATGACGTTCTAAATTATAAAAACGTCGAAACTCCCTCTGCACCGCTACCAAACCATCATTGTTTTTATAAAACATTTTTATGGCTAACGCACGCTGTTGTCCGCACACGCTGTTGTCCGTTCCACTGATCCATGATTACTGAAATGGCGGACTGTTTACTCGGTAACTGTCACGAACCCGCAGTGCTGCCACCTACCCATGGTTGCCACTACTCATTTCAAACATTCACGTTATGCTGTGTCACCCTGTACAAGAGCAAGATTCGCAATAAACATCGATCTGAACAGAACAGGGTCTAAAGTATCTAACAAGTCTAAGGTTATTTTACAGGATGAATGAGAAGGGGTTCATCAAAAAGCTGAGAATAGGTTGTGGCAAGCTTCACTCACTTTCATTTTCATAATATATGTGGACTAGTACGTGAACTACTTGGCGATTAGTACGAAGTGTCCGGCCACCAAAGCCGACCAGCGAGCCTTTACTGTAGAGTGCAATGTGTTCGTTTTATTAAAACTGCGTCCGTCCCGCTAGCTGAGTGGGCAGTCTGCCACCGGCAGTGCTGCGAGGCGGTCACGCGCCAGAGCGCTGCGGGCGAGGCGCGCACTGTGTGTTTGTGTTTACTTCGGCCGCTGTAAGTGCCGTATTCCCTTCTAGACCACCATGGCGCACAACTATCGGAAGAAGACATTATGTTTCAACTTTTGTCCCGACTTCGCCCGACCCAAGGCCCTGGAGGTAGAACGACTTACACGCGGTGAAGTTAAAATACCACCAACGGATCTAACTGGTATCCACTTGTCCATAGTTAGCAGTACCGTCTACGTCAAAATGATCAACGATGCGGCGTGCGACAAGGTGCTTCAAGAGGCAAAACGTGGACTGCGCTTCTGTCATTCCGACGGCAACGTCGGACCCGTTACCGTCGATCACGCAGGTCTCGGCACACGGACGATAAGGATCTTCGAACTGCCGTTCGAACTACCTGCAGACGTCGTCATCGAGGCGCTCCGTCCCTATGGCAACGTTCTGGAACATGTTGCCGAACGATGGGTCCAATTTCAAACCTATCCCGTTTTAAACGGTGTTAGACAGGTCCGCATCGAGTTGCAGAAACACGTGCCTTCCTATCTACGTATCGGAGGCTGCCGTGCCATTATAATGTACGACGGCCAACCTCGGACCTGTTCCGGTTGCGGGAAAGAAGGTCACCTACGGTCTGAATGCATTCAACGACGTGTCGCGCAGCTCCCGTTGTCGGAAGCGTCCGTCACACCCACGATGATCGCCCTCACGGTCACTTACGCAGCGGCTCTCGCCACGTCTACAGTTTCGTCCAGTCCGTCGCCCGGTCCTTCTGAGCGGCACGTCCCACCGTCCCAGTCGCCTATGGACCCGCCGCCGAACAGGCTCCCGCACCGGACGCTGAGGAGAACAGTACTTCTTCACAACACCTGTTTGACAATTTCATTGTACCCACCGACGCCTTCGAACCAGGTCGACGCTCCTCATTGCCGTCGTCCGACACTGAGGAACACGTGCGCAAACAACGCTCGCCTCGTAGGCGCAAACGCCGTCGCCGTTCACCCACGGGCTCTCAAAGCGTCGCCACCCGTGACGACGAAGACGACATTTCCACGCAGAGGTTGGCGGACAACTTTCACGATGAACAAGACGTTTCGCAGGACGGGACCACTATGGAGGTCTCCACGCACAATGTAACGATCGGTGCGCCGGTTGAGACGCCTGTCTCCCCGCCGACAACTCCAGATCTCTCTCACCACGACGCAATTCCCATGGACATTGGACAGACCGACGGCACAAGAGCATGGGCCGACGACATTGAGGAAGATACGCCCCCTCCTCCGACTGAGTTGCCTCCGCCGGACAAGACTGCCTGTTAACATCAATAGCGTGGCATTGCAATTGATGGGACGGGACTTCCTGTCGGTGCCCTCCTCTTACTTCCCTTGGTGATGGTAGATGCGCGTCCACCACCACTGAAACAAACGTACCGGTTTGCCACACTGAACATCAACATGATCGGCACTGCACCCAAGCTGCAACTCCTATGTGACATGCTTCGGGCCTCTGACGTCGACGTCGCCTTTCTTCAGGAAGTACGCGTCGCCACACTACCATCAGTCTACGGCCACGACTCATACACGTCCACATGTGATCAATCAGGGCGTGGAGTGGCTTTCTACATACGCGAAGGAATCCCACTCAAGGATATGACAATCCTTCCCTGTGGAAGAGGCATGGCTGGTACCATCTTCGACACGCGCGTCATCAATATCTACTCTCCGTGTGGCTCCACGAACCGTCGGCAGCGGTCCACTTTCTTCGGACATGACGTGGCGCCCCTGTTTTCTGGACGCTACGATCGCCTTATCATGGGAGGCGATTTCAACTGTGTCCTCCATCCTCAGGACCAAGTGCCTGGTTATTCGTCATGCCCGGCGGTGCTCACCTTAATCGAAGATTTTCATCGAGTGGACGTTTGGGAGAAAATTCATGGCAATATCCCCGGTTTTACCCATTATACAGCACATTCTGCGGGCAGACTGGACCGGTTTTATGCCTCTGCCCACCTCGGCAATGAAGTCGCCCAAGCTGAACGATGGCCCCTTGCATTTTCGGACCACTGCGCCGTCATTTGCTCCCTGGCTCTGCCACCTCAGTCAGTGTGGCACAGAAGAGGTTACTGTAACCTTAATACCTCCCTCCTTAATGATCCACACTGCCGATAATGTATTGCCACTACATGGGCGTCTTGCGAAAGACGCCTTCCGCAGTACACATCCACGTTCCATTGGTGGCTCAAATGTGCCATACCTGCGATCAGAAAGGCCTTCATACAATGTGGCAAGGAAGCAGCAGCATGGCATCGAGACACCACAAATTTTCACTACGCCGTCCTCCGTGAGCTCGATGCGCTCGCTCCATCACCTGACACCCGTAGGGAACGACAACGTACTAAAGCTCGTCTCCTCTCTCTTCAACGTGCACGACTGCATGGTGTCGTGGTGCGTTCCCGACGACAAGACCTCCTCCACGACTAAACCCCATCCACAATCCATGCCGCATCCGACCACAGTCGTCGACGTCGACTTTTCGTCCCCAACATCACGACCTCCGACGGTGTTCACCACACAACACAGGCGGCAGTGGTGTCTGCCTTTGCTGAACATTATCGCCAATTTTATGATGATGAACCGATGGCGACGCCCATTCCTGATGATCTCCGTCCTTCCCCTGATCGGACCCTCACCGTAGCGGAGTCAACGTCCATGATGTCTGCAATCACCGCAGAAGAGGTGGTAGATGCGATCAACAAAGGGGCCAAGAACAAATCACCCGGACCAGATGGTCTCCCAGTGGAGTTTTACCGGGCGTTCACTACGTTAATGCTTCCTCGCTGGACGGAAATGATGCAGGAACTCTTTACTCCGTCCTTGCCTATTCCACCTGAATTCGTCACTGGCATTCTTCTACCTGTGCCTAAACCGAAGGGAGGGTCTCATGTCCTTGCATATCGCCCCCTTACACTACTGAATGCAGACTATAAAATCTATGCACGCTTCTTAGCAGCGCGCATACGCACCGTCTTACCTACGGTCCTTTCACCTGAGCAGACTGCACGTGGTTGTGGGGCCACCTTACAAACAGCCCTAGGAGAATGCCGTGACCTCATTGCACTGGCGTCGGTTTGTCGCCTTCGTGCAGCACTGGTATCCGTCGATTTCACGAGTGCCTTTGATCGCGTTCGACACCCATTCCTCCTCATGGTGGCGACACGTATGGGGTTCCCATTGCTTTTTGTCGATGCCATTCGCCGGTTACTACTTCCCGCGGTCTCGATGGTACAAGTCAATGGGAGGCTTGTAGGACCGATTCCTATACGCCGCTCTGTGCGTCAAGGGTGCCCTTTGCCTACTTTACTATATGCCATTGCACTTGAGCCCCTCATCACTGGACTTACCTCTAGACTGCAGGGCCTCACTTTGCGTGACTACACCTTTCACTGTAGGGCTTATGCGGACGAACTCCTCTTTCTCACCTGCGCCTCCACGGAACTCAATGACGCCATCCAATGGATCCACCAGTATGGACGTCTTTCTGGTAGCATTCTTAATGTCCGTAAATCGACTATGCTGCACATTGGGCGCGGCCTCCCGGCTATGGTGTCGACCCCACTCCCAGTCAGTGCCACCCTTCGTTACTTGGGTATCGAATTTACGAGCTCCACACACCGCACAGTGGCCCTGGCTTACCGGCGGCTTTTGCAGTCGATTCGGCACCATGTCCGCGGTCAAGTGCACCGTAACTTAAACCAACTCCAACGTGTGTCCTATGTCAACATGTATGTCGCCCCTAAACTGGTACACGTCGCCCAGATCCTCCCAATGCCGTTACTCCTTGGCCGCCGCATCCATTCAGCCTTTGGATATTTCGTGTCAGCAGGGGCACTTTTCAAAGTCCGCTACAACACTGTAACACTGCCTCCTACAAAAGGTGGCCTCGGACTCGTCAACGTGCGGGCACGATCTTCTGCACTCTTTGCCCACACTATGTCGCGATGCTGGCACGGGCCGGTCCCGTCCTTAACACGCAGTCTCTTAGATATCCTCCGATCAGCTTCTCTCGATCCACCGATCAATGTGGCACCTATTTCTCCATTATTGTACCACGTCGCCAATTGTTTCATAGAACTCAACTACGTTCGGGCCGATCTTCCAGTCACCCGTCCTCCCCGTACAAAAGATTATTATCGTTTGTTTATGCTGTCCAACCCTTGCGACCCCATGGTGCTGCAGCATCCTGACATTAACTGGCGCACGGTTTGGGGGTGTGTGCATGCACCCTTTTTACCGTCGTCTGTGTCTGCACTCTGGTATGTTTTAGTCTATGGAAAATTGCCGACTAATAGTCGACTTTATCGCATAGGACTGGCCACCTCCCCACTCTGCCCTCACTGTCAGGTCGAAGACATCGACGAGCACCGTCTTACGTGCCCCCTGAAACAAAACGTATGGCTCCTCATCCAACGAATCGTGGGCTTTTACCTCCGTGCCCCGCCAACGACGGTAACCCCGGATTTCCTGTTGTTGCCCCAAACATTTCACTACCCTCTTGCTAAGCACCATACCCTAATCTGGTTTCGAGGACAGGATTTAGAATACCTCTTTCAGAGTGGTCCGCATACAGTCCTTGACTTCTGGTACAAAGTTGTGACCGCGCATAGCACCCTCAGCCGAAAACCATCTTACCGACAAACTTTTGCCGGTTATCTCTGCAGCGTCTTCCTTGACCCCCCTCAAAGTTGGGGTGTACCATGCCTACCTGTCACGTGATGCAACACCCTTATCCACGTTCTCATGCATCGAACAAAAAAAAAAAGGGGGAAGATGACAGAGTACGTTATATTTTGTTGTATTTAATGTTTTTCTTTTTATTATTTTTTTTGTTTAACTAACAGTCATTTGTATATGTTTAAATGGTACCTTCAAGAACTCTTGCATAATGAATATATATGTACTTTTAGTTTGTTCAATACAAATTATTAAAAAAAAAGGAAAACAGGATATGTTATATTTTGTTGTATTTAATGTTATTCTAATAATTTGTTTACCTAACATTCATTTGTATATGTTTAACTGGTACCTTGAAGAACTTTTGCTTTGTGTATATATATATATATATATATGGAAAAAAAAGTGGCCAGCGCAACAGAATGTCAATCCTGAAGGCCCGGGTTCAATTCCCGGCTGGGTCGGATATTTTCTCCGCGCAGGGACTGGGTGTTGTGTTGACCTAATCATCCTCATTTCATCCCCATCGATACGCAGGTCGCCGAAGTGGCGTCAAATCGAAAGACCTGCACCAGGCGAACGGTCTACCCGACGGGAGGCCCTAGCCACACGACATTTCCATTTTTTTTATTAAAACTGCGTTCGTAGATGACTTTATCATTTTGAATACAGGGTTGTGAGTAGGATGTCTAAACATTCCAGCTGCAAGAGTTTCATGCTCTTGTGGACAATAGTTCGCGTGTTACTAAGTTCTCTTGAGATTTGATTGAAGTTGCGATTGGGTACAGATAAAAGCTACGAGTACCAATTTTGTTATGAGGGTCTATGTAGATATTACTCGTACGTTTATGAGTTTTGTGATTGGCGTAGTAGAGTTTTAGTTATTCGTGTTAGTGTTCGTGTTCGATTGTGTCACTGCAGATTATCTAGTATCCGTTTTGATCAGCCGTTAAAATTGTTAATGTCATTGTGTAAGACCTAAGGAAATTCAAAGCAGAAATATGGGCAAGTTTGAGATTCTTCAGATGGATAACGCCGGACTTAGATATTTTGTCTAAATCGTAAAAACAAAATTTTGTCAGAAAAATTCCCAAGGGGACAGTTTTATACATAGAAAGACCCAATTTTCACTGAGGAGAAACGAAGCGATCTCCTATTAAGAAAAAATTTGCAGAGTCGGTAGATGCCCGAACTGAGTAGCGGAAACCGACTGAATGCTTCATTAAGCGAATACTTGGTCGTTACGAGGTGTGTGGTAGTGTAACAATTAGCAAGTGTTTTGTATGTGGTCCGTTCACTTCATAATTAGATTCTCTGATCCACAGAAGGTAGCACACTAACGGACTATGAATGTTTTGGCCAGGCAGGGACATGTAAAAGTACTTTGAAAACTTTAGTGCGAGTGTCGGACACTGTTTTTGGAGGGACGCACAACGCAGAGGTTTTGAGCAACTCTACGACGCGAACTGTTCAGGTGACCTCTGTCATGTGAATGCTGGCGTTTGATTTTGTAACAGTTTTATCGAACTGCGAGATTAAATTATTTTTACAGAGGAGTTCAAGTGTGACACTCTGAACATCGTATGCTTTCAGTTCCGTGCTGTAAAAACTGCGTCGAAGGACTAACGGATTTTGGCCATTTGTGAGCGTTGGCGTTTTAAGGCGAGCTAACTTTTTAATGAACTTTTACCATTTTTCATTTTTCAACTCATGCGATCTCAGGGTTTTGATAGGATTTATACTAGCTTCTTCCGCGTAAGAGATAGTGAATTCTGCTGAAGAAAATACGAACTATCAGATCACGGTTGTTTACCGTTGCAATCCTACATCAATATTCGCATCCTGTTTAGTAAATTCTGCTACAAGCCTCGAAATTATGGTTAGGCGTAGTGGTTCAAATGGCTCTGAGCACTATGGGACTCAACTTCTGAGGTCATTAGTCCCCTAGAACTTAGAACTAGTTAAACCTAACTAACCTAAGGACATCACAAACATCCATGCCCGAGGCAGGATTCGAACCTGCGACCGTAGCGGTCTCGCGGTTCCAGACTGCAAAAAAAAGTTCTAATGGCTCTGAGCACTATGGGACTCAACTGCTGAGGTCATTAGTCCCCTAGAACTTAGAACTAGTTAAACCTAACTAACCTAAGGACATCACAAACATCCATGCCCGAGACAGGATTCGAACCTGCGACCGTAGCGGTCTTGCGGTTAAGACTGCACCGCCTAGAACCGCACGGCCACTTCGGCCGGCGTTAGGCGTAGTGTTTCGGCAGAACTTCAACTTAAGTGTATTGTCGTTTCTTCCTATACCCTTGTTGTAAGTTACCCAACGAACATTGCACGTCTATGGCTTGGGGAGTATAGACGATAATAATTATTACAAATGCTCTCCCGAAAGTAGATTCTTTCGTGATGGTCTTGTAAGAAGAAAACATTCACAATTTCTGTTGATATTGTTGCAGATTAACTTTTTTTCATTCCCATCCGCACACATGAAAGTGTTGAAACGGTGCATAAATGTATGCTTCTCCGCCGTTGAAATGTAGCTAACAGTTCGTAAGCAAGTTCCACCGTACTATGAATGCGCCGTTTAATATTATTCCTCCACTTTAACCAAATAAAGGGCGGGGAACGCTGGTAGACGTAATGAAACGAGTAAAAATGTGCAGAGCGTTATCCGCGTCTGGGTACTGGGAGCAGCCTTGCAAACGCGGCCAAGCCCAGGGGGCGGGAGGCGGCAGCGGGCCGCGCCGTAATGAAGCCGTCGGGGGCCGGGGGCGGCGCTCTTTGTGGATAAATCCAGGGCGCGCGCCACGAAACTTCCCCGATATTTTAGCGTCTGACGTGGCCGCAGATCGTTATCCCCTTTTTTCCCATCTTCTTTCTTTTTTCAATTGGGCTCCTTGCCCACTTCGCTCTCGTACAACCCTCCCCTCCCCTTCCCTCCCCTCCCCCTTTTTCCGCCCCCGTGCACCCTTTGTTCTACCTTCCGCACTTTGCCTTTCTTTTCTTTTTTTCTTTGCATTTCCTGAAGAAGATAGGACAGAGGCGCGTAAAATGTATAAATCTAAAAATTATTACCAGTATGATAAAGCCTTTCTCTGTTAAAAGATTTGATTGCAAATCAGACTAGGCTCAAAGAAAGAAGGGAGATCATTAGGATATTTTATTCAGTATTTCACTCCTGGACAATTTTGTATTATGCCTCTAGTTCCATTCTAAGCTTTCCTAGACGTTATACTGATGACTGTAAACGTGCTAAGATCCTGTAAGTGGAGACCAACAGTATGATAGAGATATAATTCCTGACTATATTCCTAGCTACAAGTATTGCGTTTTTCCGCCAGTGGAACTACGACCATCAACAAACGACATCTGCCTGTTCTTTTTTTCAAATATCAGTCTGTTCCACTTTTTTGCTGATGGCGTTGCACTTTACAGTTTTTTCTTCTTCGTCGTCAGTGGCCTTCATCCACTTAACTTGTTTCTATACATCCTTTTGAAATTACATGGGTGGTACATTATAGCTTAGAGTCTGTTTCATTTTGTATTATAGTGTTGCTACTAATATTTTCGACATTGTGTAAATCATTAAATCCTTATTTCTACAGTTATTTTTTTGGCGATGCATGTGTATCCTGATCTTCTCAACAACCTTATTTATACCATCCAGAGTGTTCCTTTTTTCTCTTCCGTTAAATCCCATTCTCAGTTTTCATAAATAAACGTAGTAATAGCTATGTTTCCGCAAAATACCATCATGGTCTCACATATCAATAATATATATATATATATATATATATATATATATATATATATATATATATATATATATATATAGAGTGTACCAACAATGTAACTGAATATTCCTTTAATTTAGCAAAGGATGTTATTAAACACATTTTTCTCTATTTGACAAAAAATGTTACGTTAAGAGATGTGACGAACGACAGGTCATATACCACCATAGGTTACTCCATTTCCATTCCATTGTCAAATGATGCATGGAAAATGGTATCAGAATTTCTTAAATTCATCTTATTTTACTGTCAAGGTCATTTCATGGCATGACCGTTCTCTTTACCTTTGGTTTTTACAAATATATGTGGCTTTCAACACCTACATATTTATACAAAAACACAACAATACTGAAATTCACAAAGGCGCTATTACCAAATAAATCTTATATTACTTTGTAATCAAAGACTGCAAGAACGTATAATCTAAAGAGGTACGCGAGTGAATATTGGCAGAGGTTACTTCGTTATGTGGAGAAAATAACGGGTGATTGTGATGAACAGGCAAAAATGTAGTGCGGGGGGGACGGGCGTCTAGGGAAAGGAGGATTGAATGGAATATGGGTGGGGAACAGCTGGACTATTTGAAACAAGGATATTATCTTATTGTGAAAAGTAGATGAAGAGCCAGCAGTAAGTTAATGTATTTCTCACCAAAATGTAATAACATTGTTTTAAATTGCATAACTGTTCCCTCTTTTTGCCTGTTCGTCACATTCACCAGTTATTTTATCCATGTACCATAGTAGCTCGGGCCAATAGAGACTTGTGTATCATTTTAGGACTGTACGTTCTTATACTTTACTCTGTATACTCAATGTAATATAAGATTCATTTCATCGTAGTTTCATAGTGAATTTCGTTATGTTTGTGTTTTTGTATGATCTACAGTTGTAAAAGGCGATATATCTTTGGAAACACAGTCTCCTTACAGGTACAAATTCTCACTGATTCTGTGTGGCATATATTTACTCTTCAGATTTTTGATGTCCTGGGGAAGTTGAAAGCCGTTTCACGTTGGACTATGATAAAAGTTACTATGGAACATCAACACCATGTATTTCAGCTCTTGAAATAGTTTTATACATCGACCACGATCTCTGTGCCGAAATGTTTTAAGCAAAAACCGGACATAAAACCCTTCATAGAGTTAAACACTATACACTAATATGTAAAAATTAATGGCGAAGTAACTTTCGCATGATGTGTCACATCATATAGCTCAATGAAACTTGGACCATACATAGAAAGAACTGCTACGTACATAGTACAGAAGATATCTGAAAGACGAACAGAAATAACACTTGCTTCCAAAGGCAATAACTACGCAGAAATCACCGCAATTAATGACATTTATAACGTTCGATAATGTTCCTGGGTGCATTACGTGTGCCAACCTCTCGCCATGTGAGGGTACGCATTACACACAGGAACAGCGTCGAACAAGATCGTTTTGGCGTTACAGGCGTCGTCGTGTTTGGAGGTATGACGTCGCATGGGCGTTCTGGCCTTCAGATCTGCGAACACGATACACTCACCGGTCGTCGTCAGTGTAACACAGTACTCCTGTCCTGTGTGCGTTTTTTCGGGTGTGTAATTGACCCTGACTTTACATTTGTATATAACAATGTGCGACCGAATCTAGCAGCGCACGTGGAGAAGCTCTTGAGACGAGTTGATATTCGGCGAATGGTCTCTCAGTTCCCCCGACTTAAATCCCATCGAGAACGTGTGAGATGCTTTGCTGAAACGTATTGCAGCACGCTCCTGCAGCAACCATTATCCATCATTTGTCAACCGCGCTAGTGGAGAAATGAAACACCCTGTCACAAGAACGTCTTTCCAACCTTGTGGCCAGCACGGAACCACGTCACAGGGCGTGCGCTGCCGCCTGTGTTGTTCACAGTCCCAATTAAGAACCATATCCCGCATTTTGTAACGTTCAGGGGACCATCATAAATCGAGGTGACTTCAATGTAATTAATGTCTTTGAACAAAAATATCATTTCCATTCATCTCATTGCAACTAACCGTGACGGTGGCCACCAATAGTCATAATTGTATGTCGTTTCGCCCAGCTTACGGAACGAACCGACAGATTAAGACCTGGAAGGTCAAAACGAGCATCTTTATACTGCAGGTGTTAAGAGCCCTTTATCTGGTGACATTTCGTAAACACGGATGTGATTTCGTGGATTTTTACTAAGTGTAACAGAATACCAGTGTATGCAGCTGTTTTCATATTTACATACCCTTGTTAAATATATCTGCGACACGTAAAAGACTGACGAGATACGGATAACCTCTCTAACAATATCAGAAGATTTCTCCCTTTTTCTTTTTTTGCCATTCTCTGTTCCAAGCAATAGAACAAAGAAGATCCATTAAAGAGTCCTGGTTCTTTTCAACCTGTTTTAATTTATTTCTGAGACATTGTTGTAAACTGCTCCTAACAAAATTAAAATTTAGTGTGTGTGTGTGTGTGTGTGTGTGTGTGTGTGTGTGTGTGTGTGTGTGTGTGTGTGGGCGGCTGAGCGGATGGGTACTGCTCCCCCCCTACCCCCCCCCCCCCCCCCTACCCCTACCAATCATCTATTTTATGCCGTGGTTTAAAATTGTAGAACAACAGGAATTACTTCCTGCTAAATACCTAAAAGTAAAGTTCTTGTAATCATTCATCTTAGCTTAACACCTCTTAATCTTGTAAAGACGTAACTCCACGACAACAGCCTATGATGCGTAACGAACGCAGACATATTTTTAGAAACCTGTTGCTTAGTTTCACTGACTAATTTTCACTTTTCCTTCTTACAGGTATGTATCTCACGCTGCAAGGCACATTCTATTTCCTGCTGGCTCCGAATTGTAACAGCTAAGTAGAAGCAGCAACGTCACGCTCAGAGATTTGGTGAGTTTACAGTGTCATCTAACGTATTTAATGAATCACAAAAACTTTATTTAATTTCCTCTCACAACGTAAGAATTTGTATAATGTGGCAACTCACTGCGAAAACATCAGTTACACTCGTAGAGCAGACACAAGAAACGTACTACAATCCAGAGACTGCAGACAGCAAACTATTAGCAACATTCTCAAATACTGCCCTTGAAGGTAATTTACTATCACAAATCGCTTTTTCCAGTACCCAGCACAAGTACATCTAACTGTACTGTCTAAGGTAATCATGAAGAGAAAACGAAGGTCGCAATACAATTGCTGAATATAATGGTGGAAACAACTGTAACTGGTAATGACGTTTGCTTCGGCTTGTAACATATTAATCACGGTTTCTAAATAATCTATTTTGCTTATTAAAGAACATAAAGTTGTTCGATCTAGGAATCTTGCATATTCATATGAATACCGAAACGGATGTACAATCGGCACACTTCCCAGAGTAAATAAATCATCTAGTGATCACTAGACGTGTGTGTGGGTTGGGGATCTTACGGGCGCCCAACGGCGAGGTTATCAGCGGGTCACTAGACGTACCTAACTTACAAGCATTCAGAACGTGCTGATTGTTTGCGACATAATTACAAATTTAAATTGCTTATGCTCGCTTCTGAACTGCATGATTACGATTAATAATGAGTTCTTGTAATAGTATTGACAAAAGCGTGGCAAAAATACTAAATAGAGAGGATGGGCAAAAACACGGAAACACCGGGAGAAATACATCCACGAACATAAATGCTGTTGCTAGTGAAGCCTGCAGGCTGCGCTGTTTTACTGGATCAAAAATGGTTCAAATGGCTCTGAGCACTATGGGACTTAACATCTAAGGTCATCAGTCACCTAGAACTTAGAACTACTTAAACCTAACTAACCTAAGGACATCACACACATCCATGCCCGAGGCAGGATTCGAACCTGCGACTGTAGTGGTTGCGCGTTTCCAGACTGAAGCGCCTAGAACCGCTCGGCCAAACCAGCCGGCTGTACTGGATCACTAACGGCTATTGTGCAATGTTCTCACTACGTTGTGTCAGTCGTGGTTGGAACAGGACGACCCGAACCTCCGGCGGGAGCGGCAGAGCAATCAATGACATTATAAGAGAAACATGTGCAAATTATTGGTCCTAATATGGTGGGTACTTCCGCTACCAAGGCATCCGAAGTGTTTGGTTATTTCACGAGGCACCATAATGAAGATTAGTCTCGCATACAGGGAAAGCGTAAAGGCATCATCCGCTAAGTTACAACCAGGACGAAAGTGTGTGTTGAGAGGTCATGACAAATGGTTATTGAAAAGGACTGTGCCGAAAAATAAGATGACGACAGCCGCAAATGTCACTGCAGAACTAAAGGTCGCAATTGAAAGTCCTGTCATCACCAAACCAACAAGGAGGTAGCTCCGTTTCCAGGGCACTCAACCATTATGCAAATTCCTGTAACAGGAATAAGTGGTGCCTAAGCCTGGCCTATGGAGCATTGGAACAACGTCATTTCGTCAGACGAGTCATGTTTCACGTTGTTTGAAACTTATGGTCGAGTTTACACTCCAAGAGTGAATTATGGCGGGGTTCGGTGGTGATTTGGGTAGTCATATCGTGGTATTCTATAGGCCCCATGGTTACTCCGCAGAGGTTGGGCTTACCGAAAGTTGGGAGCTCCAACGTCAGGCGCGTAATGCGGCCCCTTAGGGATATGGCAGCAAGAGAGGGGAAGAAAACCAATGTGCACTCCGTGTGCATACCGGGGGGAGTCATTCCAGATGTGGAAAGGGTCCTTCCGGATGCCATGAAGGGTACAGGGTGCACCCATCTGCAGGTGGTCGCTCATGTCGCCACCAATGATGTGTGTCGCTATGGATCGGAGGAAATCCTCTCTGGCTTCCGGCGGCTATCTGATTTGGTGAAGACTGCCAGTCTCGCTAGCGGGATGAAATCAGAGCTCACCATCTGCAGCATCGTCGACAGGACTGACTGCGGACCTTTGGTACAGAGCCGAGTGGAGGGTCTGAATCAGAGGCTGAGACGGTTCTGCGACCGTGTGGGCTGCAGATTCCTCGATTTGCGCCATAGTGTGGTGGGGTTTCGGGTTCCACTGGATAGGTCAGGAGTCCACTACACGCAGCAAGCAGCTACACGGGTAGCAGGGGTTGTGTGACGTGGACTGGGCGGTTTTTTAGGTTATGTGGCCTCGGGCAAGTACAGAAAGGGCAGCAGCCTCAAAGGGTGCGGGGAGAAGTCAGGACATGTGGGGACCAAGCAGCAATCGGTATTGTAATTGTAAAGTGTCGAAACTGCATTGGTAAAGTACCGGAACTTCAAGCGCTGATAGAAAGCACCGAAGCTGAAATCGTTATCGGTACAGAAAGCTGGCTGAAGCCAGAGATTAATTCTGCCGAAATTTTTACAAAGGCACAGACGGTATTTAGAAAGGATAGATTGCATGCAACTGGTGGTGGCGTGTTTGTCGCTGTTAGTAGTAGTTTATCCTGTAGTGAAGTAGAAGTGGATAGTTCCTGTGAATTATTATGGGTGGAGGTTGCGCTCAACAACCGAGCTAGGTTAATAGTTAACTCCTTTTACCGACCTCTCGACTCAGCAGCATCAGTGGCAGAACAACTGAGAGAAAATTTGGAATACATTTCACATAAATTTTCTCAGCATGTTATAGTCTTAGGTGGAGATTTCAATTTACCAGATATAGACTGGGACACTCAGATGTGTAGGACGGGTGGTAGGGACAGAGCATCGAGTGACATTATACTGAGTGCACTATCCGAAAATTACCTCGAGCAATTAAACAGAGAACCGACTCGTGGAGATAACATCTTGGACCTACTGATAACAAACAGACCCGAACTTTTCGACTCTTTAAGTGCAGAGCAGGGAATCAGTGATCATAAGGCCGTTGCAGCATCCCTGAATACGGAAGTTACTAGGAATATAAAAAAAGGGAGGAAGGTTTATCTGTTTAGCAAGAGTAATAGAAGGCAGATTTCAGACTACCTAACAGATCAAAACGAAAATTTCTGTTCCGACACTGACAATGTTGAGTGTTTATGGAAAAAGTTCAAGGCAATCGTAAAATGCGTTTTAGACAGGTACGTGCCGAGTAAAACTGTGAGGGAAAGGAAAAACCCACCGTGGTTCAACAACAAAGTTAGGAAACTACTGCGAAAGCAAAGAGAGTTTCACTCCAAGTGTAAACGCAGCAAAAACCTCTCAGACAAACAGAAGCTAAACGATGTCAAAGTTAGCGTAAGGAGGGCTATGCGTGAAGCGTTCAGTGAATTCGAAAGTAAAATTCTATGTACCGACTTGACAGAAAATCCTAGGAAGTTCTGGTCTTACGTTAAATCAGTAAGTGGCTCGAAACAGCATATCCAGACACTCCGGGATGATGATGGCACTGTAAAAAGAGGATGACACGCGTAAAGCTGAAATACTAAACACCTTTTTCCAAAGCTGTTTCACAGAGGAAGACCGCACTGCAGTTCCTTCTCTAAATCCTCGCACAAACGACAAAAATGGATGACATCGAAATAAGTGTCCAAGGAAGGGAAAAGCAACTGGAATCACTCAACAGAGGAAAGTCCACTGGACCTGACGGGATACCAATTCGATTCCACACAGAGTACGCGAAAGAACTTGAAGAACTTGCCCCCCTTCTAACAGCCGTGTACCGTAAGTCTCTAGAGGAACGGAAGGTTCCAAATGATTGGAAAAGAGCACAGGTAATCCCAGTCTTCAAGAAGGGTTGTCGAGCAGATGCGCAAAATTATAGGCCTATATCTCTGACGTCGATCTGTTGTAGAATTTTAGAACATGTTTTTTGCTCGCGTATCATGTCGTTTTTGGAAACCCAGAATCTACTCTGTAGGAATCAACATGGATTCCGGAAACAGCGATCGTGTGAGACCCAACTCGCTTTATTTGTTCATGAGACCTAGAAATTATTAGGTACAGGCTCCCAGGTAGATGCTATTTTCCTTGACTTCCGGAAGGCGTTCGATACAGTTCCGCACTGTCGCCTGATAAATAAAGTAAGAGCCTACGGAATATCAGACCAGCTGTGTGGCTGGATTGAAGAGTTTTTAGCAAACAGAACACAGCATGTTGTTATCAATGGGGAGACGTCTACTGACGTTAAAGTAACCTCTGGCGTGCCACAGGGGAGTGTTACGGGACCATTGCTTTTCACAATATATATAAATGACCTAGTAGATAGTGTCGGAAGTTCCACGCGGCTTTTCGCGGATGATGCTGTAGTATACAGAGATGTTGCAGCTTTAGAAAATTGTAGCGAAATGCAGGAAGATCTGTAGCGGATAGGCACTTGGTGCAGGGAGTGGCAACTGACCCTTAACATAGACAAATGTAATGTATTGCGAATACATAGGAAGAAGGATCCTTTATTGTATGATTGTATGATAGCGGAACAAACACTGGTAGCAGTTACTTCTGTAAAATATCTGGGAGTATGCGTGCGGAACGATTTGAAGTGGAATGACCATATAAATTTAATTGTTGGTAAGGCGGGTGCCAGGTTGAGATTCATTGGGAGAGTCCTTAGATAATGTAGTCCATCAACAAAGGAGGTGGCTTACAAAACACTCGTTCGACCTATACTTGAGTATTGCTCATCAGTGTGGGATCTGTACCAGATCGGTTTGACGGAGGAGATAGAGAAGATCCAAAGAAGAGCGGCGCGTTTCGTCACAGGGTTATTTGGTAACCGTGATAGCGTTACGGAGATGTTTAGCAAACTCAAGTGGCAGACTCTGCAAGAGAGGCGCTCTGCATCGCGGTGTAGCTTTCTCGCCAGGTTTCGAGAGGGTGCGTTTCTGGAAGATGTATCGAATATATTGCTTCCCCCTACTTACACCTCCCGAGGAGATCACGAGTGTAAAATTAGAGAGATTCGAGCGCGTACGGAGGCTTTCAGACAGTCGTTCTTCCCGCGAACCATACGTGACTGGAACAGAAAAGGGAGGTAATGACCGTGGCACATAAAGTGCCCTCCGCCATACACCGTTGGGTGGCTTGCGGAGTATAAATGTAGATGTATATGTAGATGTCAGTTATGGCTGAAGAATAGGTGATCATTTTGGCTGATCAGATCCATCGCATCGTTCAGCGTTTATTACTCAATGGCGAAGCTCTATTCCATAACAATGGGATTGTTGTTCATATAGATCGCATCGTCCAGAACTGTTTTTGTGAGCACGAGACGAATCGTCGTATGTCCTCTGGCCACCAAAGCCAACAGATCTCAGCATTACAGCATTTCTGCTTTGCTTTTGAGAGAAATGTGCGTGATCGCTGTCCACCTCTATCACCGTTAACTTCCCACTTTTTTGCAAGAAGAATGGAATAAAATTCGCGTGACCTGTAGTCATCCATTTCGAGACGACTGGTAAAGATTTGGAATGCCAGTGGGTTTCCTACGCCGTATCAGGCGTACTAATGTGTATTGTTTTTTGTGTTCCCATATTTTTGCCCAACCCCTCTATATATGATCACTGTATATGGTATTGAGCATTGTACTTCCTTCTCAAAGTTATGTATTTTATCTACTGAGGCGTAATTGCTTAAACCTTTTGTCATTGGTAATTATTCAACCTGTAATCTCCTCCCTCCTTTCTAATCCCAGTTATTGTCCACAATAAGCAAAGTCTTTTATGAAAAATTTGAGAGGAGCGAAGATTACAGTAAACTTTCTAGTTTACTTACCTTTTCGTGCAGAGTTGGCTCCAGTTCTTCTTGTGTAGGGGTATGATTCTTGAAGGTGAAATTCTCACATTTTAGGTCCTCATGGTTCACTTGATCTAAATAAATTTGAGGATTGTGGTTGCAGAATTTTTTTTGTTACTTTAATCTATTTTGTCAGTTTTAGTATATCATACACTCTTTTGGAATTTTCACATTAACAAAGCCGAAATTACTTTGTTCGCCCAAAATAAAGAAATACATCCTGTCACATGAAAGGCATGCTTGTTACTGTTTCACTCCGCGGTAATAACAATATTCCAAACGGTTTACAATTTTTCTTGACAAATGAATTTCTGTTAGTTTCGATTATTATTTCATAAACGAATCCAGAAATAAACATAATAAACAGTAATAGATTACGTAATTAATATCAGAAATTTCAAGTGTATCAAATAATTCGTAATTTTAACCGTACAGTCAGAACTAGTATTTATCGATTATAACATACAAAATAAAGTAATTCCTTTTCATTAATTTTAGCTTGAAATACAATATACTGTGTGTAAAGCCATACGAAAGGTTTCAGAAAATCAGCTGATATAATATTGACCTTTAAAAAATTCTAAAAATAATACTAGTAGCGACAAGTACAGTCGAGGAAAAATAGAGGAGGATGTCTCATTACAACTCCCACATCTTGCCCTCTTATCTTCTGTCCAGGAACCTTTCTACGTCATTGTTATTACATCCTTATATCTTGTCCATCCTGTATCGTATCAGCATAATAATAGCATCTCTCCATTACAAAAGGTTCTAAAGGCTCTGAGCACTATGGAATTTAACTTCTGAGGTCATCAGTCCCCTAGAACTCAGAACTACTTAAACCTAACTAACATAAGGACATCACACACATCCATGTCCGAGGCAGGATTCGAACCTGCGACCGTAGAGGTCGCGCGGTTCCAGACTGTACCGTCTAGAACCGCTCGGCCACTCCGGCCTGCTCTCTGCATTTCCCAAGAATTCCCTGTCAATGATGAAGACCTGTCAAGATGTCACCTACATTCACTACTGAAACCAAATTAGCGCCTTCTTGTTTTATATAAAAAATCGGTTGTAAACCATGTAACACTTCGGCTAAAGAGCAGTATTATCCGTTGCCAGTAGGCCCTCTCATGGGGAACTGAAATAACATTAAGGAAAACTGTAGTCAACTGAAGATCAACTAAAGTAGGGGAACGGCGGCAACTAGGGGCCGCTAAAGCAAAAATTTGTATAAAACTTTTGTTGTTGTCTTTGAAATGAGATATAACTGCATAAAACCTTAGCTTCAACATACTTTTGTACTGGATGAAAACAGGTTTTCTAACAAAAAAGACACACATCAAGAAAATGTTTTCTAAGACTTTGAATTCATTATGTTGATGAAAGTACCAGGTAGAATTGGCCATGACACAATATACAGGTTTTTCAAATGAAAAAGATGTTACTCTGATTTGTAAACTACTTTATTTTATTCCATTGTACTTAAAATGTATGAACATATTACATTTAAGTGAAAACTTACATCAGAAACTAAATTTCAATATGGAAAATAATATTTTGTTCTTTCACACTATAAAAGTTAGCTATATAATATTTGCCTAATTTTCAAAGATGAAAGTGAAACAAAAACCCTTTTAGTTGTAATGCAACGAATCCTTATTGTCTGCAAAGTTTACGGGTATGTGCGCAGTCGTCCCATCTTCCACACTGGATCCAGTTTTCTCCAAAAAACTCCCCACAAATATTATCACTTGCGAAAGTCCCATCTGAGCTGTCGTGGACGTCTGCTGATTCCCTGCAACAGATTTTAATCTTCTTTGCAGTATAGTTCCAGGAACATTTAAAAAAATTACCGACAGCATCTCTTTCTTCATTGCAGTCTCAGACCAGTCCCCTCAAGCGTTATTTGCACGCTTTTTCTTCAACCTTGTCATCGTGGCCTAAAAATAAAAATAAAGACAAACTTACTTGGCCTGTACCACTCGGTTTTGATAGGGTCTGTACTGCACGACTATTATTGCCTATTAAAACCTGGTAGAAGCAGAAACCGGCGTTACTGAACGAGATTTCATTATTATAATACAATTTACAGCTCACGTCTACAATATTAATCCTATAAGTAGTTCGGTAATGCTACTTCTTACATTCTACAGTATAAACCGATGCTAGAAATTACACCATTCAGCAGTTTCGACACTCCAAAACGAATAGAATTTGTTTGTGACACAAACGCAACAGCTACACTGAAGAGCCAAAGAAACTGATACACCTGTCTGATATCGTGTAGGGCCCCACGAGCACGCAGAAGTGCCGCGATATGACGTGGCATGGACTAATGTCAGAAGCAGTGCTGGAGGCGATTGACACCAAGAATCCTGCACGGCTGTCCATCAATCCGTAAGAGTACGACGGGGTGGAGATCTCTTCTGAAAGGCACGTTTCATGACATCCCAGACATGCTCAATAATGTTCTAGTATGGGGAATTTTGTGGCCAGTGGAAGTGTTTAAGCTCAGAAGAGTGTTCCAGGAGCCACTCTGTAGCAATTCTGGACGTCTGAGGCGTCTCATTGTCCTGCTGGAATTGCCCAAGTCCGTCGGAATGCACAATGGACGTGAATGGATGCAGGTGATCAGACAGAATGCTCACGTACGTGTCACCTGACAGAGTCGTGTCAAGAGAGCCATATCACTCCAAGCGGACACGCCCCACACCATTACATAGCCTCCACCAGCTTCAACAGTCCCCTGTGACATGCAGGGTCCATGGATTCGTCTCTGTACCCGTACACATTCACCCGCTCGATACAATTTCAAACTACACTCGTCCGACCAGGCAACATGTTTCCAGTCATCAACAGATCAGTGGCGGTGTTGAGAAACATGTTTCCAGTCATCAAAATGCAGTGACGGTGTTGCCGGGCCCAGGCGAGGCCTAAAGCTTTGTGTCATGCACGAGCTGCCCTTCGGCTCTGAGAGCCCATATAGGTAATATTTCGTTGAATAGCTCGTACGCTGACACTTGTTGATGGCCCAGCATTGAAATCTGCAGCAATTTGCGGAAGGATTGCACTTCTGTGATGGTGAACGATTTTCTTCAGTCGCCGTTGGTCCCGTTCTTGCAGGCTCTTTTTCCGGCCGCAGCGATGTCGAAGAGTTGATGGTTTACCGGATTCCTTATATTCACGTTACACTCGTGAAACGGTCGTGCGGGAAAATCTCCACTTCAGCGTTACCTCGGAGATCCTGCGTCCCATCGCTCGTGCGCCAAATATAACACCATGTTCAAACTCACTTGAATCTTGATTACCTGCCATTGTAGCAGCAGTAACGAATCAACAGCTGCGCCACACACTTGTTGCCTTGTATAGGCGTTGTCGACTGCAGTGCCGTACTCAGAGTGTTTACATACCTCTGTATTTGAATACGCATGCCTATACCAGTTTCTTTGGCGCTTCAGTGTATATCAGTGAAGTTGTATCAAATGGCGGAGTGGCATGAATTTTAACTCAGGCACAGTTTGTTTTCACTCTCTGACGTCAAACCCGAGAATCATCATATGGTCCATACTTCCAGCCAGCCCATAATGAACGCATTTCTCTGTATACTATCGTGCGGAGGAACATTCTGGTGAGGTTTCACAGCGCCGATAGCGTCCAGTTTTATGATATATGCAGGGTTGGCCACAAATGAAAGTGACAGAAGTGGGAGGACCAGATGGCCCAGCGTTTGGAAAAAGAAATAGCATTTTTGGTGCGTGCTGAGAGATGTATGAGCCTTTTATGTGTCATTGTTGTCAGGCAGCAGTTGGCGAAGGGAATAGAATGTAAAACTGTTGTCCAAGGGTTGTGGGAGCGAATCCCAATCCGGAATCTTTTTAACTTTCAATTTTAGCCTTATCTGCACGGCAAATAAACCGAAATTACGCTCATTATAACGCTTTTATTAATACCGTCATAAAATGTATGAAAAGTAGAGGCGAAGGCAGATTTACAGCAAAGTTACAGCATACACGAGGACTCCGCAAATACACTCATGTTGAGAAAAAAAGTAGAGCACTTCGAACACTACAGATAGGACGTTCATATTCACAGGAATGTACATTAGTATGCTCTGCAGAAACGATTAGCATTTGAACCATGTCGGCCCTCGGGTTCAAGGTCAACATTCATATCGCGGCGCAACAGCGCCTACGGATCTCGTTTTGCCTGTAAACCGAAGGTAATGGAAACATACGTGCAGGATACATCGCAGACGTAAGCGCGAACCGTACCGTCAAGTCAGTGAGATTGAAAGAGGGTGCATTATTGGCATGAGAGAATGTGAGACATACACCCGAGAAATTACTGCTCGTGTCGGACGAAGTGTTTTGCCAGTGCAACGGGTTTGTGCCGAATGGTTCACGGAAGGCCGCTGGAGACGACGAGATGGGTCAGGTCGCACCGCCCACGCCACCCCCCTAGAATATCTTCCTCATCCGAATGGCATTGCAGAACAGATCTGGGTCCTCCTCGGCTCTGGCGCAACAGTGGAACTGTCAGGGGTGACAGTCCGTCGCCGTTTATTACGGCATTGCTTACGTGGCAGTCGTTCACTTCCCCGTCTACCTTTGACGAATGTGCAGAAACATGCTAGACGACAATGGTGTAAGGAACGACGTCACTAGCGACAGGAATGGCACCATATACTGTTTTCAGATGAATCCAGGTTTTGTTTGTTTGAAAATGGTCAACACATTTTGGTTCGCCGCAGACAGGGGAAGCGGCATGACAGTGACTGCATCCGCGCAAGACTCACAGTTCCAACTCAAAACCTTATGGTGTGGGGTGCTATTGGGTACAACCACAAATTGGCGCGTATGCAGGGCACTGTTACCAGAGTGACATACGTGAATGACATTCTGCGAACCGTAGCCATTACCTTTCTGCACAACACCCCAGATGCCATTTTTCAGCAAGACATTGCACGACCACAAGTTGCTGCACGAACACGTCCCTTCTAGGTGTCTCAGGATATCAGCCTTTTGCCCTAGCCTGCCAGATCACCAGACTTGTCACCAATCGAAAATGTGTGGGATATGGTGAAACTACGGGTGCAGCGCTGTGGCCCAGTGCCAACCATCACAGATGATCTTCGGATCCAGATGAACGCAGCATGCATGGATATACCACAATACGTCATTCGCGCCTTATAAGCGTCAATGCCATCGCGAATGGTACAAGCTGTCAGGGCCCATGGCACACACTATGCCTATCAGGAAACAGGACTCAAGCTGAACCGAGATGACTGGGATTCTAATCGGTCTGCAGAACATAGTAATGTACATGTCTTATGAATATGAATGTTCTATATCTAGTCGCTTAAGCTGTTTTTGTTTCTTCTGAACATGAGTGTATATTTCGAGAAAAGAAGTATATGACGTACACGCCAACTTCGTTTATAAAATTAGATTATTTTATTATTCTACAGTCGATAATTTAGACGTCCTGGAATTAGACTCATCGTAGAACATGGGTAGTAATTTTCTCAGGATCCTGCACACGTTATAAACGCCGCATTTTCACAGTTACTTGGCTATTTTAAAATTTCTGTACAAAAACAAATTTGGTTTGCATTCATTGAAGGATTTGTATCATCGCACACTTTAACAGCAAATCAATGATAACACTGATCGAAGGTCAAGATGAAGCAAATGGGATACGAAGTCCTGAATGCTTTAATTACAACCCTGACTTGGAAAGTTGTTTGCAGAGAGCTCTTAGACGCAGTAATCAAACCCGTATTTTCCTTTGCTTTCCCTTTCGTTTCCATTTATGAAAATATTAAGAAACACAATGTATTTAGCATTTCTGTATGTTTGCACTGTGTATAACGTTAAAATTGTAAATAATAAAAGAAACTGTCCGCATAGGGACCTGACCCAACGACCCTCGTATTACTGTTCTTCTAATGCTCCAACTGCTGCGTGGAAAGTACGCTAACATAAATGGCTCACGACACACCTCACCCGCGCCAACACTGCTAATTTTTTCTGAACGCTAGGCCATCTGTAGTTCCCATTTCGTAGTTTCATTTCTGGCCAAGAGCTGGGTATACTATTAATTTGGATGAAATCGTTGATGACGACTAGGCGCGGTATCCTTGTGGCGAGGTCTGAGTAACCATATCCGACAAAGAGTGAAGCCGCACCAGCTGACATCACGCTAATACCGTGGAACATCGCTTGGAACCCTGATAGTCGCCTCAATGCGATGAGGAAGAGGCAAGTTTCTTCATGTGTGCCATGTACATGTGACGTTGTTAAATGATGATTAGATGTCGTAGAGCTATCTAATATGGAGGAGGATCTTGATTGCGTCGTTCCATCCGATGTTCCAAATAAACCAATACATTTTCTGTGGGACTATGATCAGATGATTTAGCGCGTCATTAGAAGTGCGTTAGGGCGCCTGAGTGTTCGTCAAAGCAGAAACGTAGCCATACAGGGGGGAATGTTCATACCGTTCGCATAGTGATACAGTAATTACTGGCTACCGAGAATGTTGAAATAAACAGTCTGGTTCACGTTCACAGTCACCTTATGGAGTCGGAACACCTAATGTTACGAGAAATACCCGAAAAAGTTATATAAATGAACCACGAAGGAAATATCCGAATGGGATGGAAATCTGTATATGTCACGTACATGGACAGACTAATAAAAGATTACAGTTTCAAAAAAATCACGTGATTTATTCAACAAAAATAGCTTCAGAAATCTGGCCGGAGTGGCCGTGCGGTTTTACGCGCTACAGTCTGGAACCGCGAGACCGCTAAGGTCGCAGGTTCGAATCCTGCCTCGGGCATGGATGTGTGTTATGTCCTTAGGTTAGTTAGCTTTAAGTAGTTCTAAGTTCTAGGGGACTGATGACCTCAGAAGTTGAGTCCCGTAGTGCTCAGAGCCATTTGAATCATTTGAAGCTTCAGAAATTTAGCATGTCAATAACGCATTGGTCCGCTTCTGGCCCTTATGCAAGCAGTTATTCGGCTGGGCGTTGATTTATGTAGCGGCTCGATGCCCTCCTGAGGAGGGATGTTAGGCCAAATTCTGTCCAATTGGCGCGTTAGATATCAAAATCACGAGGTGGGTGAAGGTCCCTGCCCGTAATGATCCAAAAATTCTCAACTGGGAAGAGATTCGGTAACCTTACTAACCAAGACAGGTTTTGGCAAGCCCGCACTCAAACAGTAAAAATTCACACCATTTGTGAGTGGGCATTATTCTGCTGAAATACGAGGGCTGTCCAGAAAGTAAGTTACGATTGATCGCGAAATGAAAATCACAGTGAAAATCAGAAATGTTTCATTTGTAACAGTTAGCTACACCTTTCAGCTACTTCTCTACGTAGTCGCCGTTCTGACTCAGACATTCGTCGTAGCGTTGTACCAACTTTCCATTACCCTCATCATAGAAGGCAGCCGCCAGTGCTTTCCGCCAATTCTCTACGCTGGCCTAAAGCTCGTTGTCTGTGCCAAAATGTTGTCTTTATAGCCAGCGGTTCGTTTGAGCAGAGATGAAACTCAGTGGGAGACAATTACGGGCTGTATTGTGGGTAACCAAACATTTCCAATTGAAACGATGTAGGAACGTCTTCATTGCCCCTGCAGAATGAGGCTGAGAATTGTCTTGAAGAAGAAACCGAACGACAGTTATGTAATGTTGGTTGCATAGCTTCAGGGGAAAATTCTCACCAGGCCCTCGTTCTTGGCGGGAGACACTATTTTCCATAACATCTTTACGCGCTCACTAAGAGCTCAGGAATGACAAGAGCGACATAATTCTACCTAGAGTCATACTAGAGACACTGCCCAACACATCTTTGCAAAGCTTTATCGGATTTTCATAGTCGTTTCCATTTCGCGACCGATCGTAACTTACTTTCTGGACAGCTCTCGTATAATCCCAGCATGGCTTGCCTTGAAGGACAACTAAACGGATCATAGAATACCGCCGACATACGGCTGTGCTCTAAGGAATCGGCGGATGACAACCAAAGGAGTCCTGCAAAGAAAAGAATTGCTCCCCCCCCCACCCCCCACTCCCCACTCCCACAATGATTTTACTTATATTTGTCATGGCTGATTAGACACAAGGTAGCAAAGTTTAAAACCTGTGATCTGGGCACCTATTTTATTGCCAGTAGATTAGCATATTACACAAATATTCTAGCATATACTTTTCACAAAATTGGTTTATATCACCGAAGATACATGCATCAAATGAGTGTATCTGATAACCAAGATACTACTACTGCTGCTGCTGCTGCTTGTGCAAGTACTGCACGGTACCCTCAAGAATACGCGATACGAATATTTTTCGTCGCCCGGAGTAACGCCTTCAGGAAAGCGGTAATCAAGTAATGGACAGAGCTCGTCCAAGAACTAGACGTACTCCACAAACAGAGACGCTATTCGTGAAAGCGTTCACCAATCACCCCGGCGAAGTAACCGTATTATTGCAAAGCTGTTCCAGGTATCACAAAGATCGGTTGTTGACGTGTTGCACGTTGAAGAACGGCATCAATATCTTTACACCTTAAATCAACACCAGCCGCCAGAATACCGCATTCGGCGAGTACAGTTTTGTCAATGGCTTTTGCGCCAACTGGAAGACAACGAACATTTTACAAATAACAAGATATGGACTGACGAATCCAGCCTCCATAAGAGCCATTATTCGTCGAAACACACCCTACGTATCACACGTGAACGTGGCTTTCAGGCACGGTTTAGCATAAACTTGTGGGCTGGAATCTCATCGGAGTAGTGTTTTCACGGACAAGTTGAATGCGCCCCTGTATGGTACGTTTTTTGCGATACTTTGCCTGACGCATTAAAAAAACTTTCCACTCGGTGCTCAGCGACACCTATGATTTCAGCATGACAGTGCACTGCTATACTTTGGAAATAATGTGCGTAGCTACCTATTTAAATGAAGCATTTCCAGGGAAATGAATTGGTCGTGGACGTCCAGTGTCCTGGTCTCCACGTTTTTATCTGTGTAGACAAAGGAACAACGACCTAATAGCTCGCGTGCATGCTTCTTCGGCAGTGGCGGATCCTGGTTTGCTGCATAGGGTCCACCAAAGTATGATCCAGCGAGTGGCGAAGTCTCTGCAAATGTAAGCTGGACGCTTTGAACATCTTAGGTAAAATGGACACTGCCCGTACATGTACATACCGACTTTGTGAAGATAAGCCTGGACGTCAGTGCTACAGAATGGAATTACTGAGCGCAGGATATTGCGAAATCTAGTGTAGCATACATATTGTGTTCTTTGTACCTCATTGTCTACAGATGGTATTCTACATATACATCTACATACATACTCCGCAATCCACCATACGGTGTGTGGCGGAGGGTACCTCGTACCACAACTAACATCTTCTCTCCCTGTTCTACTCCTAAACAGAACGAGGGAAAAATGACTGCCTATATCCCTCTGTACGAGCCCTGATCTCTTTTATCTTTGTGGTCTTTCCGCGAAATGTAAGTTGGCGGCAGTAAAATTGTACTGCAGTCAGCCTCAAATACTGGTTCTCTAAATTTCCTCAGTAGCGATTCACGAAAAGAACGCCTCCTTTCCTCTAGAGACTCCCACCCGAGTTCCTGAAGCATTTCCGTAACACTCGTGTGATGATCAAACCTACCAGTAACAAATCTAGCAGCCCGCCTCTGAATTGCTTCTGTGTCCTCCTCAATCCGACCTGATAGGGATCCCAAACACTCGATCAGCACTCAAGAATAGGTCGTATTTGTGTTTTATAAGCGGTCTCCATTACAGATGCACCACATCTTCCAAAAATTCTACCAGTGAACCGAAGACGACTTTCCGCCTTCCCCACAACTGCCATTACATGCTTGTCCCACTTCATATCGCTCTGCAATGTTACGCCCAAATATTTCATAGACGTGACTGTGTCAAGCGCTACACTACTAATGGAGTATTCACTATTATTTTCTGTTAACGTTTTTTTGCATCACGGACGAAACAAAGGGGTCCTTTACGTCTTTTCGAAGTTCATGTTATGTCTTAATGTTTAAGTAAAGGTAACTGATAGGAATACAGAAGACATGGCATTGTTGACGTGTAAACTGGATTCAATTCGATACTTTAACCGAAAAAAAGAATGTTTTGCGCGAACGCGACCCGAACATCGGCGAATCTGCATATGCCTTCCCCAGAGCGTTGCCTCCTCTCCTTGACCTAAAAGAGCAGCTACGGCATAGCCCAGAATTCATGGTACCTGTTCTTGGCCGTAGCGCGGTGCCAGAGCCTCGTTTTTAAAAACACGTTCTATTAAATCTATTCTTGAGACTACGTTTTGCTAGATACACTTTCTTCTTGAATTGGCATGAGGAATAGCATACCGACAGCCAGGTGCGGCCTTTTTTCTTCACCCTATATACGTACGTGTCTAGTGGCGAGCAAGTGGTGACGGAACACACGACAGGTGTTCTCACCGCAGAAGCGCAGTCTGAGAGGAGACAAGTGAAGCGCGATGAATGTGGGTCGCGGCCAGGATGTGTGTGCCGATTGATCGGCTGGCTGCGCGGACAGTCGCTTGTTTATTTATACAGGTTCCGGCACTGGACCCCCCTACATTCCCCCACCCCCACCACTAGCGCCGCACAGGCAGAAGGGTGGAGGTGGGGGGGGGGGGGGCATTATTAATGGCTCGCCTCGGCTCGTGGCCGCCTGGCGTTTCGGATCGCCGGACTCCTGGCCTGCAGAGATTCGCCCATCTGCCGGTGCAGACCCCCAATCCCCGTCGCTGCCTTTCCGCTTCCTGAGTCCCGCGGGGGTTGAGCTTCCGGCTGACAGCAGTGGCAAAACGATATTTTTCCGTGATACCTTCTGGTCTGATCTGTAACGTCGTTACACCGCGCCGCAACAGCAATTTATTTGCCGCACGGAAGATACGAAAAACTGTAGGTCCCTATTTTTCTTCGTATAGACTGCTGTAACGTTATACATTGCAGCTATTGTTGGTAACTCCGTTACACAATAAAGCGCCAAAGAAATAGGTATAGGGATGCGTATTCAAATACAGAGGTATGTAATCAGGCGACGGCCGTTGTGGCGGAGCGGTTCTAGGCGCTTCATTCCGGAACCGTGCTGCTGCTACGGTTGCAGGTTCGAATCCTGCCTCGGGCATGTGTGTGTGTGTGTGATGTCCTTAGGTTAGTTAGGTTTTAGTAGTTCTAAGTGTAGGGGACTAGTGACCTCAGATGTTAAGTCCCATAGTCCTCAGAGCCATTTGAACCATTTTTTGTGCCGCGCGGGATTAGCCGAGCGGGAGCTGCAGTCATGGACTGTGCAGCTGGTCCCGGCGGAGGTTCGAGTCCTCCCTCGGGCATGGGTGTATGTGTTTGCCCTTAGGGTAATTTAGGTGAAGTAGTGTGTAAGCTTAGGGACTGATGACCTTAGCAGTTAAGTCCCATAAGATTTCACACACACATTTTTTGTGATCAGGCAAAATACGGTGCTGTGGTTGACAACGCCTAAACAAAAGAAGTGTCTGGCGCAGTTGTCAGATCGGTTACTGTTGCTAGAATACCAGGTTATAAAGATTTAAGTGTGTTTGAACGTAGTGTTGTTATCTGGCGCATGAGCGATGGGACACAGCGTCTCAGAAGTAGCGATGAAGTGATTTTCCCGTACGACAATTTCACCAGTGTACCGTGAATATCAGGAATACGGTAAAACATCAAATCTACAACATCGCTGCGGCCAGAAAAAGATCCTGCAAGAACGGGACCAACGACGACTGAAGAGAATCGTTTAAGGTGACAGAAGTGCAACACTTCTGCAAATTATTCCATATTTCAGTGCTGGGCCGTCAACAAATGTCAGCGCGCGAACCATTCAATGAACATCGTCGATATGGGCTTTCGAGGCCGATGGGCTTTCTGGGCAGAACGCCCACTCGTGTACCCTTGATGACTGCACGACACAAAGCTTTAAGCCTCGCCTGGGCTCGTCAACACCGACATTGGACTGTTGATGACTGGAAACATATTGTCTGGTCGGACGAGTCTCGTTTCAAATTGTATGGAGCAGATGGACCTGTACGGGTATGGAGACAACCTCATGAATCCATGGACTCTGCATGTCAGAAAGGAATTGGTCAAGCTGGTGGAGGTCTGTAATGGGGTGTGGCGCGTGCTGTTGGAGCGATATGGAACCCCTGACACGTCTAGATGCGACTCTGTCAGATGAAACGTACATTAGTGTGCAGTTTGATCACCTGCATCCATGCATGTCCATTGTGCATTCTGAAAGACTTGGGCAATTGCAGCATGCCAATGCAACACCCCAGCCAACAAAGTGGCTCCACGAATACTCTTCTGAGTTTAAACACTTCCGCTGGCCACCATACTCCACAGACATTAACGTTATCGAGCATATCTGGGATGCCTTGCAATGCGCTGTTCAGAAGAGATCTCACCCCCTCGTACTCTTGCGGATTTATGGACAGCGCTGCAGTATTCTAGCGTCAGTTCCCTCCAGCACTACTTCAGACATTAATCTTGTCCTTGTCACGTCGTGTCGCGGCACTTCTGCGTGCTCGGGGGGCCCCACACGATATTAGGCAGATATACCAGTTTCTTTGGCTCTTCAGTGCAATAACAAAACAGAACAAAAAGACGTTAATTAAAGAAAGTCTGCAGTCTTTTATGACTGACCCTCTTCTTATTCTCCTCCTTCCACAATTATAGCGTTAAGTATTTCCTGTTGCAAACCCGTATTTTCCTTGTTCTTCCTTTTCCTCTCTTCAGGTTTGTTCGTTACGATTTCGAGAGGAACTCTTGGGCTACTCGTCGTGTCAATGTGTTCATTGAATTTAGTTCCGTTTTCATGGATTTTATTTCCTAATTTACAAACGTTCATTTCTTTGTGAACTCCCTCACTTTTAAATACGTTCAATCTGATACTGATCAGAGGAATCTCATTTCGACGGCCTTAATTCTCTTGGTTATACAAAATTTTAGTCGTGTCTCTTCCCGTGTTTTGTTTTTCATGAATCTATTGTTTGTATCACAGAGTTTTCAAATGAGGCGTGTTGCTCTGTAACTTACGAAATAATAAATGAGACGAATCTTATTTAGATAGGTAAACGTAAGGAGCATTACTCTTTCTGTTTATTGAGCTGTTTTCCAGGGACTTACAGCATGAGTTATAACTTTTTTTTAATCTAACGCTATTTTTAGGGTTTTGTATCTCAAATGAACAGCCCACAGAAATACCAGTTAAGTCACATTTTGTACATTTCTCAGGAAATGACATTTAAACTTCCAAGTCACAAAAAATACATAAAAAGCCCCAACCGAGTGTAACTAATGTAATTATGATACCAAATATAACGATTGGAGAGTATGTACATTAGAAAAAATTGGCAGTTGAAATTATGTGATAAAAAGGCAATCAATGCAAAGGAAGTACATCTTTACCACGAAAAGAACGTGGTAAATCAATCACTTTTTGATAAGCTTTCGTCTCTTCTTTTTTGCTGTCTGGCATTGGAAGTTCCTTTTTATTGTTCTTGAATTTTGGTTCGTTATGTGGTAGACTGGAGTAAAATTTTGTTACGCCTTGATCACAAAATTGTTTAAGTTCTTGAAATTCTGCATATTTTTCATATGATATTGGTTGGAGCTCTTAAAATGTACCCCCAGAATTGATTATTTGCAAAACAGTCGTGGTTTACGTCTCAAAAAGTTTCATGTTGCATAACACTTACCATTATATGCTCAATGAGGCCGTAACAATTAGCCAGAACCTAGCGGTTCTACTCAGGTTCGACGTCTACTTGTGGATCACCAGAACGTTCGAAACGTACTGGTGTTCAGACTCTGTTGTAGGTAATCCTATATTTGAACAGCTTATCTTCCTTCACTACTAGAGCTTCTGTGTGCTGTTGCGTCTTGAAAGAACACGACGGTTTGTAACATGCTTTTAAAAAGGTCGTTCTATCTCGTATATTTTCTTGTGCATCAAGAATGACTTTGTAAGGCCTCAGATTTATTCTTGCGGTTTCAGAGCATGAACCTCGGTCTTTTGGTAACTCTCCAACAAATTTCTTTTTATCAGACCAAAATTTTTCTCATATTCCATGTAAGAGTATCTTCGTATTGGAAATACTACTTTGACACCAGGTAATTTCTAAATGGAAAGAACGAGATAGTGACGGCATATAAACACAGCATAGTTCTTATACTGTTCTGACCACCAATCACAGAATATTACAAGAACCCAAACTTTTGGATCAAGGAATTAACTCACATAACAGAGCAAAAAACTAAACCTTCAGTGCAAGTGTAAAGTATTAGATAAATGTTGGAGATTTGGCGAATGTTGAAGCAACAAAACGATAATTTAATGCAAATGAATGCAGACGTTTTGGCAAACAGGATTTTCACTCACGGTGTCATTTCTTTTGATTATTACAATGTGTCGTAAAGAGCAATCTCTGGCATTGGAATCGTCGTGTCTAGGCCTTCTACGTGCGGTTAATGTCACGGAAATTAAGCTGGTTAAATAGGAAGATTTATCATTCCACTCCACCAACAAATAAATGTTCTTGATAAGCTGTTCTCTTTCGTGGAGGTTTGATTTGTTTTAAACAGTCAAACAATGAATATTTGTAGTCACTGCTACAAACATCATTCGTTCTGCCCTAACTTTTTCTTTTTATAGCTGACCAGTTAACAGATGGCTTCTCACCTTCATCTTGTGATGATCCACACATTTTACAGAGTGTAAGAGAACCACACTACTGTCACTCTACACAGTAAACACTATTACTAAAACGAAATAGCACAGAGTAAAAAACTCAACTGATTGTGTTTGCACCCGCAACTCAACTGACTAACAGATGTATTGCAAGTAGTTGAAGCAAATCTTGGACTTGCCCCATTCCTTCCGTGAGAAGATCGACTCAGTACGTTCTTTCCGTTACCGCCAAAGGTAGGACCCTTTGTACCTCGGTACCTTGCCACGTCATTTGAAAGTCATTTTAACCGCCTTGTGGTACCGATGGCTGCCCAAGGGAATTTTCCATGAAGTCATTTTCTGCATCCATGGACGAACTTACCCTGTTTCTTCCTTAGGGTCTCCAATTGGTAATAACGGAATCTTTATGGGATTACTTTATCGTCCGTCTGTATGTGTGTGTGGTACGAAGGCCATTTTTTTTATATTCGCAAACTCATTCATCACTTCTGGTTGACATAAAATCATGGAATTCGGAAAGATGAGAGGTTTCACAGTATAAATAAAGAAAAAATCTGAAAAACTTTATATTCTATTTATATCCCATAAAATAGTCTTTGCATTAAAAACTTATATTTCGTTCGTAATCAGTCAAAAGCATATTGATCTGGTTTTCAGAACTGATTCACGAGGAAGGTATGTGTATATAACACACAAATATTGCATGCCAATTGGCTGAGCTACGATTAATAAAGTCCTGTGTCGCTGCCAAAACGGTGGCTTTGGCATCTAGCGGTGGTAGGCGTAAGACGGGCCCACTTAAAACATAACATCTGTTTGTCTGTCTGTCCGTCTGTTAAGACCCCTCTTTCTCAAGAACGGATAGAGGTATCCAGATTAAATTTACGTCAAATACTAACATTATACGGTCCCTTGGGCGTGTAAAATCTTCAAGCCCCTAAATCAATTCAAGAAAAAGATACAGCCATTTATGTTACGTATTTTGATACTCGCTAACTTACTCATCAACACTTGTAGATGAACTCCCTGAATACATAATTAAGTTTGTATGGAACCCTCGGAGTGTGACTCCTACTCTCACTTATCCGTCTTTTTTTCTCTCATGTAGTGGATGTATTGAAACCAACTGTGTACAAATTAATTAAATTTCTATCGTTTTGAATTATGGAGCTAGAAATATTCGAAGTTTTAGGGGAGCGTCCAACACGCCCGACATAATCGGCTGTGTCCACATCGATGCCATCATCATTTTCCCAAGTACACAACTAAATGAGCCTTATAAGGAACTTTCGTACAAGACGTGAGTTTTCTGGTGTAATAAAGTCGTGTTCGGCTAGATCACAGAATGTATCCTTACACTCCCCAATAGCGGGAGATCGGAATGCACAAACAAAAGACGTTCGGTCTGTCACGGGTATTGTTGTTTAATAAGCAATACCCAGATGACTTCAAACGGGGGACAGATATTGTTTTCACTTATTTGTTACAGAGAAAAGGATATTATCTGAAACGACCTGTATACCTGAGAATTTTGCTAGCTACATCTCCTTATCATTTTCATATGTCATGTAAGATCCTAGAGAGTTAAAATATTGAACTTGATCCCATATTTCACTATCAACAAAAATTTTCAGTCTTGGCGCATTTCCGTTAAAAGAGCTTTAGGTTGTATCGTTTACATATTTTGTTCAACAAATAAATTCCATGTTGTTGGGCATCATCTTTTTCAGCCAAAAGTGTGTCAATATGTGCATATAAAAGAAAAGATAAAATGGTGTCTCTAACAAAATATCTGCATTGCTCTGGGATTTCCTTTTTCGTATTGCATTGCCCAGTTATATACTAAAAACCATGGATGATTCTCTAGTTCTTTGTCTGACCCCTTTGTTTGTCAATATGGGCTTTTCATTTACCGTCCGAATCTTGGACGACGGCGCTATCTTCTACAGGCTTCTCAGATGCTGTCTATCATAACTATCAAAAGGTTTTCAGTCTAAAATACTGACTGGATTTGTTTGTTAATTTTCCTCTTTTCCGGTAATTTCTTTATAACAAATACAGAATGTGTCCTAGAGCTTACATTTCTACAGTCCACCTTTTCTTCACGTAAGAGACATTCGGATATACTTCTGAGCCAGTTACTCAAACTTTTAGCGCACAACATGTACGTAATGTTTAGCAAGCGGATCCCTCTATAATTTACACAGGTCCCGTCTCCCCTTTTTAACCTTGTGGTGCCTGATTTTCACTGCAGTGGGCAGCATTTAACGGTCATTTCTCTGGCGTTTGCAATCAACCATAAGGCCGCAAATGCATGCACAGCATAAAACCAGTAGGGAGTGCCCACTGCAGTGGACTCTGTGCATTTGTAGCCCCAGGACTGATTAATATTGCGACCATTAACAGCTGTCCACTGTAGTGGACATTATGCGCCACAGGGTTAACAACTGGACTGCTTTTGTCTTTTCCCCATGTTTTTTGTACTGTTAGTTATTTTCCAACGCATGTGGTAACAGTGAGATGTAAGGTCAGATTACCAAATTTGACAACGACATTATTTATGCAATTTAAGAGCGTAGAATAAAAACGACGATTAAAAAAGGTGCATCTTTGGATCATGGCATTGCAGTAATGCAATCGTGAAAGCAGAGAATGAAGATGAACTTAAGACGGAAGTCGCAGTTGATTGCCTGTTGTTCAGATCGGAAAGCTGACCTTTTTCTTCTCCAGAAGGAATACATGTGTTGGTCACTGTGGGATGTCCATATTTGAGACTATGGTGCCGAAGATTCTTCAGACTGTGTTTGGAGTCCAAATTTGTTATGCTAACTATTAGGCATAAGTGTTAAACGGATGCATAGAACCACTGTTTAGTATGGTGAGCAGGTCTATATCACCTACTGGTCCGTTTTAGAGGTGAAATCTACGTCCAGAAATTAGTACTTTGGGCGCTGTGACATGTGAAAGTTTAAAATATTGTGATGGATTAGTGTTATAAATTTCTATAAGGAACACAACAAGAGCTTCACCCCGTGCAGTACATTAAAAAAGAAAAGAACTTAAAAAAAAGGACTTCAAAATTTTGACCTCTAACTTGATCGCAGAGTGTTGTTTAGGGAGTGTTAGATGTTGAAGTAAGTGCGGTTGTGGATTCTTGTGATACAGTCCCCGTCTGTGATTTTACAGGAGTACCATCAACCATAGCCTTCGTAGTACAGCACAGAAAATAGTGAAGAGAGGCCGGCCGCGGTGGTCTAGCGGTTCTAGGCGCTCAGTCCGGAACCGCGAGACTGCTACGGTCGCAGGTTCGAATCCTGCCTCGGGCATGGATGTGTGTGATGTGCTTAGGTTAGTTAGGTTTAAGTAGTTCTAAGTTCTAGGGGACTGATGACCACAGATGTCAAGTCCCATAGTGCTCAGAGCCATTTGAACCAATAGTGAAGAGGTCTAAGATATTCTCACCAAGGTGTTCGTGGAACTCGTCCCACTCATTAGTCCATAATTTCTATACATGGCGCCCAGACGGTGCAGCAAATTCACATCAAAACGAGCTGGAGGCAACCACCTTATCTGACAAATCCACTAGAGCATGAAGAACTTACCTGGTAAAAGGTGGTAGATCGGCCCCGTTATGATGATTGGCATTAGATATGTTCCAGTGATCTGATTACAAATGCTCCTAGCTCATCAGTTAACACTTAATCTGTCATTTTAAGGTTTGAAAATCTCTAATGTATGAAACTATGAATGTGTAACTAACTGTTGAACTTTAATGTACGCAACGTTTAATATGCGAAACTTGAAAATTACGGCTTGCACTTCTATTGTAAAATGTGTTCGTTTCAATATGCTTTCTGTAGCCCTATAATTCATGACGGAAACTGCTTCTCATAGTCTTGTAAAAAAAAAATTTTTTTTTAAGTGTTTGCGCAACTGTATATCCGCTCTGCTCCGCAAGTTAAATGAGATGCGTTTGTAATGACACAAAACTTAACACTACAAAAATGTTACAAATATTTATATAAATCGTACACAGAATGTATTTATCATCCAGTGGAAAGAGAGTGAAGCGAAAACATCTTCCTATGACACAGGAGTGGTGAAATCTGTGATCGGCCAAAGATATAATGTCAAATATTAGGTTAAAATGATATTTGTAACCGTTTATGCAAGGAAACAGCATTGGAGTACTTACTTTACGATTCACAGTCTTGGTATAGGCACCAGCTTGACGGATGTGTGGATATGTACAACGTAACAATGTGATATTTAACATAAGCACTGATTTGCTGGCGTATTTTTGCAAGGAGCATTTATTTGAGGCTCTGTTGTGTCTTAAATCAAACGTGGTAGGTAAGTCGGAACATGAACGCAACAACCTACTGGCGGTGACAAGCAACAGTAGTTTAAGGCAGCAGTTGATTTTTATTTCGTGCTTTCGAAATTTCATGGAATAGTATTTAAAGTAAAACTCGTATTCGTCAACTAGCTATTACCACTTCGTCAATTTTACTGCGTAAGTAACATAGGTTTTTTAACTATTTTGAGGAGTATATGTTTTATACGCGTTCTCATATTCCATAAGAAGTTGATCACTGTTTAGCAGGCCACATGTGTTTAGGCTTGAAAACGAGCATTGGGGTTTCTACTTTACATTTACCAATCATGATTTAGCTACTGCTTTCACGTAGATGTTGCACTTCCTTGCATTGCTAACGTATTTTTGCAGATAATTGCGACGTGAAAAGAAAGTGTGATCCTTCAAAAGAATCAGGGATGTGGAAAACTATTAATTTGGTTCAAATGCTTCAAATGGCTCTGAGCACTATGGGACTTAACTGGTGAGGTCATCAGACCCATAGAACTTAGAACTACCTAAAACCTAACTAACCTAAGGATATCACTCACATCCATGCCCGAGGCAGGATTCAAACCTGCGACCGTAGCAGTCCCGTGGTTCCGGACTGAAGCGCCTAGAACCGCACGACCACAGCGGCCGGCTCTATTAATTTGGTGAGGTAAATGTAATGTTTGACTGACTTTGATTTCAACGACTTTTTGAAGTGGTGAGAACATCATCGACAAGTATGCTTTAATAGTAGTGCCAATGTGTGCCACTTGACAGTCATCACAGATGAGGAAAGTAATTAATTTCAACCTTCGAATAGCCGGCCGCGGTGGTCGTGCGGTTCTAGGCGCTCCAGTCCGGAGCCGCGCTGCTGCTACGGTCGCAGGTTCGAATCCTGCCTCGGGCATGGTTGTGTGTAATGTCCTTAGGTTAGTTAGGTTTAAGTAGTTCTAAGTTTAGGGGACTGATGACCTCAGTTGTTAAGTCCCATAGTGCTTAGAGCCATTTTTGAACCAACCTTCGAATTTTACAAAAAAATGGCTCTGAGCACTATGCGACTTAACTTCTGAGGTCATCAGTCGCCTAGAACTTAGAAGTAATTAAACCCAACTAACCCAAGGACATCACACACATCCATGCCCGAGGCAGGATTCGAAACTGCGACCGTAGCGGTCACTCGGTTCCAGACTGTAGCGCCTAGAACGACACGGCCACTCCGGCCGGCTCGAATTTTACCGGTACACTTTTAAAAACAGGTGCGAAAAATAAATGCAGAGTGTTTTGATACTTCTGGGTCCTTCGTAAATGCTCGTACTTCAAAATACTCGTACTGCAACTTACTTTAATTAATTTTTGATCTTGTGTCTGTGTCTGTGTGTGTGTGTGTGTGTGTGTGTGTGTGTGTGTGTGTGTGTGTGTCTGTATTTAGAGAGAGAGAGAGAGAGAGAGATACAGAAAATGTGTGTGTCAGAACAATTCAGAGGAAGAAAATATCTCAACATCCTATATTTCTTACGGAGAAATAATGTACCCATTTTATGTTATGGAATATTAATTAATATTTGAGAATGTATTTATTATTAATGTTAATTCACAAAATGTCTGTATGTGAGCTAGAGACTGTAGCGTCTTTTGACACTTGTAAAGTTTATAATTAATGGTAAACTGGAATCAAAGCACAAAGAACAGATACTAAATGCTCTGTACACCCAATTATGACCTATTCCAACACTTTATGATCCTCGTTATCATCATTTTCATTAAGCACTGTATATGGCTTCAGGTTCAGATAAAACTACCGGCACACCTCCAATTACTAAGTATTGCTGCTACATACATGATGTACATACTAAATTATGTTGTCAAACCTAGATAACCATTGAACAGCGCAGAGCAACAAAATTTCCTTTGTGCTTTGAACCTATATGGAAATTAGTATCCGGGAAATCGGTGGGACAGTTTTTCGTCAGATATACATAAATCTGGTCCACTATAAGATCCACAGATTGTAAGGAGGATGATAACACACTACGATCTCAAAATCGATGACAGTGTGCTTTAGGCCCTTATGGTTCTCAGCGCCTCAATTAATCGCGAGTAAGGTAGATGCCAGGTTCATTGGAATAATCGTCTGGAAATTCATCGATAAAGGAAGTAGCTTACAAAACACTCGTTCGACCAACAGAATTCTCAAACGCAGTATGGGATTTGTACCTCTGATAAAGGAACAGAGAAGATCCAAAGAAGAGCAGCGCATTCCGTTACAGGTTCATTTAGTAAGTACGAAAGCGTCACAGAGATGATTAACCAACTACAGTGGCGGACGCCGTAAGAGATGCGTTCTCCATCACGTTGTGGTTTATTGTTGACGTTCGAGAATTTATGCTCCTAGAAGAGTCCACAAACACATTGCTTCCTCCTACGTGTATCTCGCGAAAAGACAAAAAGGTAAAATTTGTTAGATTTGAGATTAAACGTAGGCTTACTGGCAACCCTGCTTCCTTCGAACTATTCGTGAGTGGAAAAGGAAAGGGGAGATGTGACACTGTTAAATTCAGTACCCTCCGCCATACGCCATAAGTTAGCTTACGAAGTGTAAATGTAGTTCGCCTTCATTTGGATGTTACCGAAGTAATGCATATCTTAGGAAATTACACCATTTTTACGCAAGTGACTTTGTCGTTTTGATATTAGGCTGGGTAAGGAGAGAGGTATGTACGAGGCTTGTCCAGAAAGTAAGTTCCGGTCAATCACGAAATGGAAACCACAGTGTAAATCAGAAATGTTTTATCTGCAACTGTTAACTACAGATTCCAGCCATTGCTCTACAGACTCACCACTCTTAGACAATTGTCGTAGCGTTGTACCAACTTTCACATACCCTCGTCATAGAAGACAGCCGCCTGTGCTACCCGCCAATTCTCTACGCTCATCTATAGGCTCGTTGTCTGTGCGAAAATGTTGTCTTTATAGCCAGTAGTTAATGTCAGCAGAGATGAAACACAGAGGGAGCTAATTACGGGCTATAGTGCGGGTGATCAAACACCTCCCATCGAAAACGCTACAGGAGCTTTTCCATTGTCCATGCAGATTGCGACCGAGAATTGTCACGAAGTAGGAACCATATGACAGTTTTGTAATGTGGGCTGCATAACATCAGGAGAAATCCATGACCAGGACCTCATACCTGGCGGAAGACACTATTTTCTATGCATTTTTATGAGCTCATCATTCGCTCAGAACTGAAAGGAGCGAAGTGGTGTAGCCGAGAGGCATACTAGAGACGCTGTCAAACACATATGTACAAAGCTTTATTAGATTGTCACAGTGGTTTCCATTTCTTGACCGATCGGAATTACTTTCTCGACAACCCTCGTATTTGTACGCAATTTTACACTGATATCGTTGGCTTTCAAGGTAAGGTTTCGGAAATAATGGCCATCTTTGAGAATCTTGCATCTACATTCTGACTGCTTGCTTCATTTTAATACTACACTGTGACTGGCTCAAGAGGGGAGGGAAAAGTGTAGAGGAAAAGAGTGATGGAGGAGGGGAGCTCCATGATTGCATAATGCGTTCAAGCTCAAGATTAAGGTCAAAGGTCGTTGATCCACCCCTGCACTTAGACAACTCCTGTCCTTAACACGTAGCCAACTGAGCGGCAAGGGTCAAAGTAGTCCAGAACATACAGAGATATCATTACTAGTGGAAATTAATACGAGGTGCGACCTCGCCTTTATGAGAGCTGGAACTGTGCCAGAGATACTTCCAGTGACGTGTCTGGATTCCTGTGAAGGAATGGCAGCCCATTTTTCCTCAGAGTCGAAACTAGAGTTATTGCGAATTACGACGCAATGATCCTCTGGCCATGCATGCACGACCAAATGAACAGGCACTGCGGCGACTACATCCGTCATAGCATACGTGAATAACGATGGACAACCATCAGCTACGTAATGGAATGACATGAAAATTCGTGCCGGATCTACATCTACATCTATACTCCGCAAGCCACCTGACGATGTGTGGCGGAGGGCGCCTTGAGTACCTCTATCGGTTCTCCCTTCTATTCCAGTCTCGTCAGTGGAAAGAAAGATTGTCAGTACGCCTCTGTGTGGGCTCTAATCTCTCTGAATTTATCCTCATGGTCTCTGCGCTAGATACACGTAGAAGGGAGCAATATACCGCTTAACTCCTCGTTCTAGCTATGTTCTCGAAACTTCAACAAAAGCCCGTACCGAGCTACTGAGCATCTCTCTTGCAGAGTCTTCCAGTGGGGCCAATCTATCATCTCCGTAACTCTTTCGTGATTACTGAATGATCCTGTAACGAAGCGCGCTGCTCTCCGTTGGATCTTCTCTATCTCTTCTATCAACCCTATCTGGTACGGATCCCACACCGGTGAGCGGTATTCAAGCAGTGGGTGAAGAAGTGTGCTGTAACCTACTTCCTTTGTTTCCGTCTGCATTTCCTTAGGATTCTTCCAATGAATCTCAGTTTGGTATCTGCTTTACCGACGATTGATTTTATATGGTCATTCCATTTTAAATCACTCCTAATGGCTACTCCCAGATAATTTACGGAATTGACTGTTTCCAGCTGCTCTGCTATATTGTAGCTGAATGATAAAGGATCTTTCTTTCTATATATTTGTAGCACATTACACTTGTCTACATTGAGATTCAATTGCCATTCCCTGTGGCATTCGCCAATTCGTTGCAGATCTTCCTGCATTTCAGTACAATTTTCCATTGCTACAACTCGGGACTCGAACCCGGATTTCCTGCTTATCGCGAGCGGTCGCCTTACCATTTGGCTATCCCTGCACGACTCACGGCTACACCCAACCTTCCATACGTCGTCAACCACGTGCCTGCAGCCTGTACTCGCACATGCATTATGTGTATTCCTGTACAGGCAAGACCCTTTACTTTGAAGTGCTTGCCCGGTGTCGGCGGAAAAATATCGTATTGTTGAGCCTTGTTGTTCCACATAACAACGCAATGTTTCTTCAGTCAAGCCTGCATGCCCAAAGGCTTACTGTGTCGTAATGCATGTCCAAAGGATCATTGTATCATAATGCATGCATGCATGTCCGAAGAGACATTGCATCGTTAATTCAGAGTAACACAATCACTACCATTTCGTTTTTACCCGCCGACACTGGGCTAGGGAATTTCAAGTAAAATGTCTTGACTGTACGGGAATACATAATGGATGTACAAGTACAGGCTACAGACACATGCTTAACGACATACGTAAGTTTGGGATTGGCCGTCAGTCATGCTGGAATAACTAAATGGTAAGCCGACCGTTCGCGATAAGCGGGAACTGCTGGTTCGAATCCCTGTCCGGCACAAATTTTCATTGTCGTCATTGCATTACATCCATATTCGCAACTGCGATTCTATTTCATGTGTACATTACATCTAAGTATTTTGGCACGCACGTCTGTAATATAAAAGTTCACAATGACGTGTCAGCTGCCGTATTAACAATGCTGCTCATCAGGGAGCAGTACAGTCGCAAATTGTACTATTAGTCGGAAACCATCTGTTACTATTGGCTAGACTTTCTGCAGTTGGTACGGATGTAACTCATGAACACAGATACTTATCCATGCTTTATCATGGGATGTGCTCTCCGCTTGCGCCACGTGGCGAATGCTTGTACATGATTCCTCATCGAAGCGTTCCGAAAAGTCCTCTACAAAGGAAGCCTTCTGAGTTGAGCGTTTTTCACACTCGGTACCGGACATAAATGCAGAATATTTGATACACTAATCAGTAGGCCTATCATTCCGAAGTATGAGTGATTTCAGGTGTGCCAAAGGGGAGTGTCGTAGGACCATTGTTATTCACAAGATATATATAAATGACCTTGTGGATGACGTCGGAAGTTCACTGAGGCTTTTTGCGGATGATGCTGTAGTGTATCGAGAGGTTGTAACAATTGAAAATTGTACTGAAATGCAGGAGGATCTGCAACGAATTGACGCATGGGGCAGGGAATGGCAATTGAATCTCAATGTAGACAAGTCTAATGTGCTGCGAATACATAGAAAGATAGATCCCTTATCATTTAGCTAAAAAATAGCAGGTCAGCAACTAGAAGCACTTAACTCCATAAATTATCTGGGAGTACGCATTAGGAGTGATTTAAAATGGAATGATCATATAAAGTTGATCGTCTGTAAAGCAGATGCCAGACTGAGATTCATTGGAAGAATCCTAAGGAAATGCAATCCGAAAACAAAGGAAGTAGGTTACAGTACGCTTGTTCGCCCACTGCTTGAATACTGCTAAGGAGTGTGGGATCCGTACCAGATAGGGTTGATAGAAGTGATAGAGAAGATCCAACGGAGAGCAGCGCGCTTCGTTACAGGATCATTTAGTAATCGCGAAAGCGTTACGGAGATGATAGATAAACTCCAGTGGAAGACTCTGCAGGAGAGACGCTCAGTAGCTCGGTACGGGCTTTTGTTAAAGTTTCGAGAACATACCTTCACCGAGGATTCATGCTGTATATTGTTCCCTCCTACGTATATCTCGCGAAGAGACCATGAGGATAAAATCAGAGAGATTAGAGCCCACACAGAGGCATACCGACAATCTTTCTTTCCACGAACAATACGAGACTGGAATAGAAGGGAGAACCGATAGAGGTACTCAAGGTATCCTCCGCCACACACCGTCAGGTGGCTTACGGAGTATGGATGTAAATGTAAATGTAGAAGTGCAGTAAATTTCTCAGCACTGTACAGCACTACCACACTTACAGGAAAGCGTAACAACCACAGAAAACGCACTTTGTTATGTCCACACAGTTTCGAAAAAACTCCAAGTGGAAGACAGGTACCTAGTTAAAACTTTCTGGTTTCTCGTAGCCTTCTCTCAGATGTACAAACTTTGAAGGGAGTATATCTGTTGGAAACCCTTTATACGCACAAGCCTGCAGAAACACTGTTGTTTCCATCGACTTAGATATATGCAAGAAGCACATCCGCCATTCCGCTACCGATATTTTGCTACATGTAATGTTGTCAGTATCGTTAGCGCACTGCTACATAATTATCCAGTTATAAAAGGGAACAAAGGAATAAGTGATGTGGCAAAGTAGTCCATGTGCAGCCATGGCATTTATTCGGTGCACTACACTAATGGCTAATGGGTTACATAATTAACTGCGCTACCAGACGCAGTCACAACAAGCATTGAGCATATTTTCAAATTTATCACTTTCGCGTCCCCTACAACTTACTAAACTTTGCTGGTAACTTTCTGATATATTCTGCACAAATACGATGACAAGAAGAACGAATATGAGTACACACGGCACATATAACGTGCAGTGCAATACGTGCTCATATTCTCTCTAATTTTTATCGTACTTTAAACACTCAAGAAAATGTACCCTGAGAACAGTAATAATTCCTATTCTTACATAAAATGAATCAATTCTAAATATGATGACACACATGTCATCGTTGTAAATCTGCGTTTAGAAATGAGAGTGGACTGAAACGCACAAGTAATGTAAAATAAATGTTGGAATAAGTTCCGCTTGTTCCAACAAATTGAAAAGTCTGTGGTGGACAAAATGGTTCTGAACTTCAAAAGAAGAACGGAGAGAAACGACTGGGTGACATGTACGCAAGAAATTAAAAACCTAGTAACGGGTTGCAATCGTCCATCATGTCTCTCGTGGAACAATCTGGAACTGAACCTGACAACAAGAGACAGAGGGAGGAAATATTAAACTGCGCTTTTGAAACTACATTCACGAATGAGGGTGCTGTCATGAAAATGTTTGACCGCAGCATACGCATTCAGAGAAGAGAATTAATTAAATCATTGCTTTCGGTACAGACAAACAAAAGGGACAAAGAACTATGACGGAACTCCCATTAGATTCAGCAATGAATACGCTGTAGGATTAGCTCTTTTTCAAGCGCATATCTGTCAGGGGTCTCTCACGCAGAGAACAGTCACGCTCAAGTAGAAAATAGCGCAGAGCGCTCCTGTTTACAAAAGGGATAAAGAACGAATGAACAGAATTTCAGACCAATAGCACTAACGTTTGACTGGAATACTCTTTTTCAAATTCTGAAGGTGGCTGGGGTCAAATACAGTGAGCGAAAGGCTATTTGTAATTTGTACAGAAAGCAAGAGCGCGCACGGAGGCTTTCCGGCAGTCGTTCTTCCCGCGAACCATACGCGACTGGAACAGGAAAGGGAGGTAATGACAGTGGCACGTAAAGTGCCCTCCGCCACACACCGTTGGGTGGTTTGCGGAGTATAAATGTAGATATAGACGTAGATGGCCGTTATAGGAGTCGAGGGACATGAAAGTGAAGCAGTGGTTGGGGAGGGAGTGAGACGGGGTTGTAGCCTATCCCAGACGTTATTCAATCTATATATTGAGCAAGCAGTAAAGGAGCAAAAGAAAAATTTGGAGTAGAAATTAGAATACATGGAGAAGAAATAAGAACTTTGAGGTTTGCCGACGACAATGTAATTCTGTCAGAGACAGCAAAAGACCTGGAAGAGCAGTTGAACGGAATGGACAGTGTCTTGAAAGGAGGGTATAAGATGAACATCAACAAAAGCAAAACGAGGACAATTGGATGTAGTCGAATTAAATCAGTTTATGCTGGGGAATTACATTAGGAAATGAGACGCTTAAAGTAGTAGATGAATTTTGCTATTTGGTGAGCAAAACAATGGATGATAGTCGAAGTAGAGAGGATATAAAATGTTGACTGGCTATGGCAAAGAACGCGTTTCTGAAGAAATGATATTTGTTAACATCGAGTAGGGATTTAAGTGGCAGGAAGTCTTTTCTGAAAGTATTTGTGTGGAGTGTAGTCGTGTATGGAAGTGAAACACGGGCGATAAATAGTTTGGACAAGAAGAGAATAGAAGCTTTAGGAATGTGATGATGCAGAAGAATGCTGAATATTAGAAGGGGTAAATCACGTAACTAAAGAGGAGGTACTGAATAGAATTGGGGAGAGAGGAGTTTGTGGCACAACTTGCCTAGAAGAAGGTATTCATTGGTAGGACATGTTCTGAGGCATCAAGGGATCACCAATTTAGTATTGGAAGGCAGCCTGGAGGGTAAAAATAGTAGAGGGAGACCAAAAGATGAATACATCAAGCAGATTCAGAAGGATTTCGGGTGCAGTAGTTACTCGGAGATGAAGAAGCTTGCACTGATTGCACTGATTGCAAGTGGAAACTGACGACAAATTTTGGTGTACAGTACTGTAACCAATTTTCAAAAGTTATCTTCATCTGTGTAAGGGACAAAAATTACTATATTTTAGAAGTTATTATTAATAAAAATGACAACAAAAGAATTAAACGCATAGTTACGTAGTGGTCGTCGTTTTCAGTATTTTTGTATGTATAAAATTGTGGCCTGACATAATCCAGTGCCGCACTCTACTCTGAAACAGTTTCATAATTTCGCAGTGTGCATTTCATGGCGTGTTAAGCTTTGGAGAAGCAGAAGAGAACTGTATTTCCATTTTCTTAATTAATTTTCCTACTGACAACATATAAACCGTCATCTTTCATTAGATCAGGGACTGCCAAAATGAATGCCGAATGTCAGCTTTAAAGGCCATCTAGTTCAGCGAGTATGATAAGGGGAGGTACACATGTATATTCCACCAATTTCTTCCCTATAGACATCTTTGTCTTGCAACGTGTGAAAACAGCATTTTACGAACTACTACGTAGACGTGGATAGTGGCGCAGGAATTAAATTTTGCTCTCCTTAAGAAAATAAAAATATATATTTTTCAATGCAACTCATTTCAAAATCAGTATAAGACACTCTTGCAGTTAGAATTTCGAATCACACCTCGTAATATGAAATGTGCAAAAACGACGTATGTATAAGAAATACTGCAATGATTATCCGTCTCATTATGGATGTAACTATTTTCTAAATTTATTTACATGCAGTGGAGGAAAATACTAATTTACCTTTTGTCAGGAAGAAGAAAATAATGCAGGTAACGTAATGTGACTAACCGGAGATAGGCAAAATAATGTTAACACCTGCCATTCTTCTTCGAATACTAGATACAATGATTATACAGTCTCCAGTGAGATGTTACGCCATTCTTCGATCAGTACCTCTTCTAACTTCTACAGTGACGACGGAGGCGGAAATCTGCTCCGGAGTCTGTGCTCCAGTACCGCCCACAAGGGTTCGATAATGTTCAAGTCCGGGCACTGTGCTGACCAGGGAAGACGCTGCATTTCTGTTGCATGCTCCTTATACCACGACTGTACTGCCCTGGCTGCATAATCGTCCTGAAATATGGCATCATTCTTGGGGAACAACATTTGAATCGTGGGGTGCACCTGATCACCTAAAATGTTCGCTGTAACACGGCCTTTGAGAGTAATGACGGGACCAGTAGAATACCATGACCTGGCTGCCCACACCATCCCACTTCCACCTCCATGCTGAACCGCTGGAATCAAGCAATCAGGATTGCAGGCTTCTTTTGGCTTTCTCCAGACGTAAACACGGCCCGTTGTTGTAAATAACGAAAGCGTTGACTCGTCGGGCTATATGGCGTGTTTTCACTGATCAGCCGTCCACGATTTATACTCCTAACACCATGTTTTACGCTTCTTTGCGCCGGTTGTCGTCACTAATGGTTTCGGTATAGCAGCTCGTCCATGAATACTCGCTTTATGGAGTTCTCGGTGGACAGTGTCGATAGATAAGGGGTCTCGATGATGGCGAGCTGCATCACACCAGTCTATGGACTGAAGACAACAACAACAACAACTAACGTTCATCCTGTCGTCTAGAGCATATAGTTTCTGAGCCAAAGAATCCGGAAACCCCTATGTAATACGGAATTGGCCACTTGATGTCACAAGAGGCTGACCAGACAATATAAAAGGAGGAGGGGAATATAGTGTTGTCAGCTGAGAAGCAGTAACAGCAGATTGGGTCCACCACGGGAGCACAGTTCCTTCGAACGTGGACTATTGGATATCATCTGGATAATAAATCCATTAACTCCTTTCAACCCTTCTGAAGCTGGCGAAGTTGACCGTCGGTGACGTGATTCTGGAGTGGAAACACGAAGGAACTACAACAGCTAGACCAAGGCCATACTGACCTCATGTATTGACGGATAGCGAGCTCTGATAATTGTAGAAGTTGGTTAAAAAAAGTTTAAATCAGCGGAAGGTATCACTACACCCTACATCCTCCTGAATCTGCTTAGTGTATTCACCTCTTTGTCTCCATCTTCGATTTTTACCCTATACGCATCCCTCCAATACTATACCGGTGATCCCTTGACGCCTCAGATCGTGTCCTACCAACCGATCCACTCTTTTAGTCAGGTTGTGCCCCAAATTCCTCTTCTCCACAGTTTTATTCAGTACCTCCTCATTAGTTATGTGATCTACCCATCTAATCGTCAGCATTCTTCTGTAGCACCACATTTCGAAAGCTTCTATTCTCTTCCTGTCTAAACTGTTTTACCGTCCATGTTTCACTTCCATACATTACTACACTCCACACTAATACTTTCAGAAAAGTGTTCCTGACAGTTGAATCTATACTCGATATGAACAAATTTCCCCTTTTCAGAAAAGCTTTCTTTGCCATAGCCAGTCTACATTTTATATCCTCTCTACTTCAACCATCATCACTTATTTTGCTCCCCAAATAGCAAAATTCATCTGCTACTATAAGTGTCTCATTTCCTAATCTAATCCCCTCAGCATGAACTGATTTAATTCGACTACATTCCATTACCCTCGCTTTGGTTTTGTTGATGTTCATCTGATATCCCCATCTTATATCCTCCTTTCAAGACACTGTCCGTTCCGTTCAACTGCTCTTCCAGGTCCTTTGCTGTCTCTGACAGAATTACATTGTCATCGGCAAACCTCAACATTTTTGTTACTTCTCCATGTATTTTAATTCATACTCAAAATTTTTCTTTTGTTTCCTTTACTGCTTGCTCAATATACAGATTGAATAACATCTGGGATAGGCTACAGCCCTGTCCTACTCCCTTCTCAATCACTGATTCCCTTTCGTGCCCCTCGACTGTTGTACTGTTATACCTGCCATCTGGTTTCTGCACAAATTGTAAATAGCCTTTCGGTCTCCGTATTTTACACCTGCCATCTTCAGGTTTTAAAAGAGAGTATTCCAGTCAACATTGTCAAAAGCTGGACTGTGCCCTTCTCTAATGTCGGCTCTTGGAGAAGAATGGGATAAAATTCCTCCACAGACAGTCAGACACCTCGCTGAAAGTGTCTCCAACGGAGTTCACGTCGTATAAAGACGAAGGTTCGACACACTCTAAATTAATGTCCACTAATCGCTGCCCAGATGCTGCCGGACAGTGTATTTTAAGCTAGAAAGCTATGTCGTTCAAATGTGTGTGAATTCCCAAGGGACGAAACAGCTAAGGTGATCGGTCCCTAGGCTTACCCACTACCTAAACTAACTTATGCTAAGAACAACACATACACCCATGCCCGAGGGAGGACTCGAACCTCCGGTTGTAGGGGCCGTGCAATCAGTGACATGGCGCCTCTAACCGCGCGGCTTGTCCGCGCGGCATGTCGTTCGTGAAGGAAGAAGTCGTTAGTTTGAAACATTGCTCACAGATTGCTTTATTCACGTGCGATATCCTCCAAATTGTTGACACAAGTTACCAGGTGGATTTCGTCTAGTTAAATTTCCGAAAGGCTTCCGCAACTGTATCAAATTGCGTGGTGTCTGCATTTATGAGCATCCGTATTATTAAACGCTTAACGTGGGGCACAGTCCCAGTTGCAGGTTGCCTACCCGACAGCTTCTAGGGGCAAAAGAAAATTGATTTTCAGTATCTCATATACTTACTGACAAGATTTAAAGATATGAAATGCTGTCACAATCTTCAGAGGCATAGTCTTGTGTTAAAGGTTTAATGCAGTAACACAAGTATTTCGTATCGAAAGTGGGTTTATGTCTTATGGCAGCGTAACTCATGGCGCACATATTACCCAGACTATATTCACGCAGTATCCGAGAAAGAGAGCACTTAGCGACCACCAAACAACTCTAGAGACAATTTCAGACCTTTGGAGAACTTTCCAAATACTCTCCTTGTTTCATACCTCCTGATGTAGCCTTGTCTAGTACTAATTTTATTTTGTTTTATTAGTGTTGTTTATTAATGAAAACTGTTGTGTAGTCATGCTATTCCTACTTTGTGTTAAAGGTTTTCCTGTCTACTCCATAGTTATTTATGTACAGTTCAGTTTTTACTTTTTCATTGCATTACCGCCACACTGTCAAAGATGTTACTTACTATATATTTCTACTTCAGTCTATACGTGTTACTTCTCTTCCAATATTGTTTGCAAACACTGTAACTTCTTTGGTGATAATACTCAGTAAATGTCTGAAGATGGCTTTGTAAGCCGAAAACCGGTTAACACAATAAAAGTAATATTGCAGAACAAAAGCAAACTGGTGCTTTTCATTTATTATTTCCAAATACTCCTCACAAAATAATGAATGGAAAACAGTTCATCGCTTACTACATTTTCGTTGTTCACGCAGCAAAGCTTCAGTATCAGACATCATGTTTTAATTTATTACAATTATACGACTAACCGTACTCGCAGCTCATTTTGCAGATAGTACTCATACATCTACATCTACATCTACATTTATACTCCGCAAGCCACCCAACGGTGTGTGGCGGAGGGCACTTTACGTGTCACTGTCATTACCTCCCTTTCCTGTTCCAGTCGCGTATGGTTCGCGGGAAGAACGACTGTCTGAAAGCCTCCGTGCGCGCTCGAATCTCTCTAATTTTACATTCGTGATCTCCTCGGGAGGTATAAGTAGGGGGAAGCAATATATTCGATACCTCATCCAGAAACGCACCCTCTCGAAACCTGGCGAGCAAGCTACACCGCGATGCAGAGCGCCTCTCTTGCAGAGTCTGCCACTTGAGTTTATTAAACATCTCCGTAACGCTGTCACGGTTACCAAATAACCCTGTGACGAAATGCGCCGCTCTTCTTTGGATCTTCTCTATCTCCTCCGTCAAACCGATCTGGTACGGATCCCACACTGATGAGCAATACTCAAGTATAGGTCGAACGAGTGTTTTGTAAGCCACCTCCTTTGTTGATGGACTACATTTTCTAAGCACTCTCCCAATGAATCTCAACCTGGTACCCGCCTTACCAACAATTAATTTTATATGATCATTCCACTTCAAATCGTTCCGCACGCATACTGCCAGATATTTTACGGAAGTAACTGCTACCAGTGTTTGTTCCGCTATCATATAATCATACAATAAAGGATCCTTCTTTCTATGTATTCGCAATACATTACATTTGTCTATGTTAAGGGACAGTTGCCACTCCCTGCACCAAGTGCCTATCCGCTGCAGATCTTCCTGCATTTCGCTACAATTTTCTAATGCTGCAACTTCTCTGTATACTACAGCATCATCCGCGAAAAGCCGCATGGAACTTCCGACACTATCTACTAGGTCATTTATATATATTGTGAAAAGCAATGGTCCCATAACACTCCCCTGTGGCACGCCAGAGGTTACTTTAACGTCTGTAGACATCTCTCCACTGATAACAACATGCTGTGTTCTGTTTGCTAAAAACTCTTCAATCCAGCCACACAGCTGGTCTGAAATTCCGTAGGCTCTTACTTTGTTTATCAGGCGATAGTGCGGAACTGTATCGAACACCTTCCGGAAGTCAAGAAAAATAGCATCTACCTGGGAGCCTGTATCTAATATTTTCTGGGTCTCATGAACAAATAAAGCGAGTTGGGTCTCACACGATCGCTGTTACCGGAATCCATGTTGATTCCTACATAGTAGATTCTGGGTTTCCAAAAACGACATGATACTCGAGCAAAAAACATGTTCTAAAATTCTACATACGTATGCCACTGAATGTACCAGCATAATAACATCAACACCTAGTTCGGGAATAGTGACATCATAAATACTGAGATATACTATAAACTAGCTATTGCTTAAAGCGGAGCACACATTACCCAGAGCATATTAATCCAGATTTTCACAATAAGAGCAATTAAAGACTTCAGTTTCTGCGAACTCTGCGATCCGCGTAGCAACATCAGTGGATGCAGTAAGTCCGGATATGCTTACAAAAGTATGGGACGAGTTTAACCACAACTTAGATGCCTGTCATATGTCTGGTGGAGGAGAAACTGAACATTTCAGACAAATAAATGAAAACTTTTATCCAAAGCGTAATTTTAAAAATTGCCTCAAATTTCTATGCCCTTGCATGGAATAGATATATTCTCCCAAAAATGTGGCTAAGTAGCCTAAGTAAATATTTGCCTCAAGTTCCTACCTTCATTCGAATAGAATACGTAGTCTGGTGATATCGCATGAATCGTTTTGAGACCCTGTGTCTTGTCTACCCCTGCATTTCCTTTGACGTTGGCCAAACAGAGATTACAAAAACTATGGTATGCTACTTGTATCTGAAGATACATGGTGATACTGCTAGGCTTATTAAGCATTACGTTTCAGGTTCTGACAAAGAACGGTAAGTAAGGTGTAATGTTAGGAAAAAATCAACCAATAAGTACACACTGACTTTTATTTTGAAATCAAACTTCTTTTCTGTAGACTGGGAATTTCCATGGCCTTGATATATGTATCCCTTATTTTACCAGCGCGTCACTTTGGCATCACTGTGATGTTCGTGGGTGAGCGCGACTTCCAAGAAAGCGGTGCTCGTTGCATGTAAATGGCTTTTCCGTTTGTGGGTCACGAGACCGTCATATATCTTCGCAGCTGTCCTGGATTTTCTTTCCGTTAGCTGAAAAAAACATCCCTATTTCCAGGCGGCAGGGATCGCCTCTTCATCCCTCTACAGCCACGTTTGCGGTGCCGCACAGATATCCCATTCGCCGCTGGGGAAAAGGAATTTGCTGACGCAGGCACTCGCAGGCGGCAAAGAAATGCATACAGCTCTTTGTATTACTTCAGGACCTTAATAAAACATTTTATTTCTGTTTCATTTTCATTGTGTATAAAACTGATAATGAGATAAATGCCATTCACAATCACACTAGCGGATAGCATATTTAGGGTCAATTTCGCAATTAAATATCACAACGAAAAAGGAAACAACAGTTTAGTAGAGAAAAAAGTATTCTTTGGATGAAATATGACCTTGATCTTCCTTATCGTTCTCATATCCTCCCTTCCTTTCGTCCCACCCTCCTCCCTCACTCCTCCCCATACCCCCTCCCCTCCTCCTTTCCTAAACCATACACGTTTTTTGGGAATAGGCAAGTCGGAGAACATACCCAAAACGGGTTCGCTTATCGCATGAACGTCAGCGTGCTCGCCCCTTATTGACTGTCATTTCATGGACGTTAGCTTCGCAGTGGTGCTTTTCGACCTATGGTAATATGAAAAATCTTGCTCAATTCCACGTCCTCAAACCTGCTGTGATTTTGCTATCAGGATTTTTTTTCACCCAGCGTTAGCTGTTCACCCTGTAGAGCCTTATCTTTTTTTTTCCAAATGTATCAGATTTCTTTTGCCAAATTGGTTTGATCCTATGTCGTTTGCAATAGCGCAGTCACTCTGATGTAATGAGAGTAGTGCAATTATTTATTTACTCATCGTGTGGCGTTTTGAAAGACTAACAAAATATACATAGATTGTAGAGCATAGAATTTACAGTATAAAATCTTATAAACAGACATCTGGAGCATTTATGTAACCTGTTAACTTTTCTGGGCTACGACATTTGTGATATGGGAACGCCCATTGTCATGAAGCAATAGCACCACTTGTCGCAAGGAACTTGGCGCACCATCCGCAACAGTGGATTTCGATAGATATGCTGCCCCTTACACATTTTCCAATCTCCGATTAATGTCTCCAGTGCTTGTCCTTCAGCATCCAAGAAAATAACAACGATATGTTTTTCTCCCGTTTATCTCTTGCCTACATGTTGGTGCTTGTATACCCGCATCGTAATCGCGCTCAGTTGCATATACCCTGCAGCAACGCCCTCAAACGGAAATTTCGCCCCATGTTTTTTTGTCCAGTTCATTCTTGAGTCAGTGCTTTACTAAGGTTAAACTCGTCTTTCACAGCGATCTTTGGTGTTATTGTCAGCGTCGTCTAGAGCGGATTTGATTATGGTCTGCAATATAAATATGTTGATGGGATGGTAGATTTTTATCAACCACGATCCTTTTGTGAACATTCGTGGGAGCATTTATGCGTCGTAATTGAGAGAGTGGAACGTGAGTTAACACTGGCAGCCACCCCGTATGTGTTGATTTAATAACACGAGGAATCATTGTCATGCCGTTATTTAGTTGGACATCTGTCTTTCGTGCATACGGGCTGTTTACCCAAATTGGGATACAATATTCAGCTGCTGAGAAAACAAGACCCATAGCAGAAGTACGAAGGGGGCGGCTGCCGATTCATCCGAGGTTGTACAACATGGCTTTTTAATGATATTGTTTTTTGTTTCCACATTTTCCCTGTTTTCGGAAATTTGGAAATTTTTTGTAAGTTCCTATGGGACCAAACTGCTGACGTCGTCGGTCCCTAGGCTACCCCGCGCGGTCCCTATTTTTGTTAGATGCTCTTTGAAAGATAGACCTATGATTGGATACCCCAGGTACCGCGGTGTTTTATTTTGAGTAAGTATAGTGTTTTCAAACAAAAAGTTGAGTTGTCTTCCAGCGAGTGGAAGCACGAAGCTTCAGTTTTGGTAGCGTTTCGTTCGAGTCTCCATTTGCTAAAGCACTTTTCCACTACATCTTTGTCCTCCATTAGGATTTCTTCTAATTGTCCAATTGAGATACAGCTTGCTCCAATACAAGCTATGTATATAAAAACATCTGTGACGGATCAGTTTGACGAAACAGTTCAAAATGTTCAAATGTGTGTGAAATCTTATGGGACTTAACTGCTAAGGGCATCAGTCCCTAAGCTTACACACTATTTAACCTAAATTATCCTAAGAAAAAACACAGACACCCATGCCCGAGGGAGGACTCGAACCTCCGCCGGGACCAGCCACACACTCCATGACTGCAGCGCCTTAGACCGCTCGGCTAAACGCGCAAGGCTGATGAGTGTACAGAGTTTATTACATCACAATGTACTATTCAAGTTTCTGTGTGCCAACAAGTTTTATGATTTGGCGCTTACACAAACGGAAAACTGAGCGTGTACTTTGGCGTCACTCGTAGAGATCCATACCAGAATATCGATTTAGTGTGTGTCCAGTATCAAATTAGGGCAAGGACGGGTGTATATGTCAAGCGGTTCTACTGGCCAAAACCCGTTTCTAAATTATAGCGCTACGGACATTACCTGTCGCGCCACAGCAGACTGAATTACATAGGAATCAGATCTAATCACGCAAATTTGAATCAAAACAACAATTTGTTTCGGAGTGGTAACTTGTTACCTGTCCCTTTCGGTGCACGGGATTAACTTTGCAGGACTATGCTTTATTTGCAAGGGAGTAATATCACATCGTTTTATTATATATGTATTTAGGCTGCGATGTGTCTAGCGAAAATAATTACAATGAGAATGTTAAACTACCTCAGCAGCAGATTCAGGTTGTATCCGACAAAGCAATATCTGGTTGTAAAATATGATGTTATACTATTTTTTCCGTAACAGTTGAAGATGCAGTAGTCAGGGGACAGATGGGATAAAAGTAACATGAAGGATACCGTCTGACTTCTTGAAATGACAGAGTGGCAAATATTCAACTACAGGAAGTACATTAAGTGACAGACAAAGCTTTACAAGATATGAAAGAGATGGCCAAGAAACCGGTTCGATAAAATAATAAGTTTTGTCGAGAAATTTCAGAGGTGAACAGGAAACAGTATTGTACGATCTCGTAAAAAAATTAGTTAGTTTGTGCCTTTCTTTTCTTAAATCTAGTCCGACGTAGGATGCCGGATGGAATCCCACCAAGGGCGCAGGCACAGATGCGATATAAAAGCTGACAATAAAGAAAGAAAGAAAGACGGTTTAATAATTACTAGCGAGAAGTACTTTAATAATTAATCGTGAGAGGTGCGTGAGTTGTCGTACACGTTGTGTTCCCATCTTCTGCCTAGAAGATTGCGCCGGCCTGTGTGGCCGAGCGGTTCTAGGCACTACAGTCTGGAACCGCGCGACCGCTACGGTCGCAGGTTCGAATCCTGCCTCGGGCATGGATGTGTGTGATGTCCTTAGGTTAGTTAGGTTTAAGTAGTTCTAAGTTCTAGGGGACTCATGGCCTCAGCAGTTAAGTCCCACAGTGCTCAGAGCCACTTGAACCATTTTTTTTAGAAGATTGCTTTCCCTCGGCCCAAGACTACAAACGGACGTTGCTTTCTCAGTCCCACTTCTGTAGTTTCATTTCGTCCGTGAAACAAAGTGAAGAAACGACTACTACCGAACAGGCGCCTATTGCCAAAATTACTTATGTGGTAACAGTGCTCTCGCTTAGTTGTTAGTCGTTAGGCTTTTAGACGGCTCTAGTAAGCAGACCACCCGGCAACCTGATTTCACTGTTTTTTTTTTTTTTATTCTACGTGAATATCAAAACACAAATATCAGTCTGACGAAGCAATTAGATGTAACAATGAAAAATTCTCAAGAAAATAGACTTTAAATTTCCTAACCTTCCATTATACCGTAAAGTGTGGCAGGTTTTTCGACAGGCAACGTGGCTTTGCAATAGAATGCTAGCCTCGCCTGGGCGGCCCGGGTTCGATTTCTGCTTGAGATAGATTTTTAAACAAATATGGAAGTTCTATAGTCACTTCCACTAAAAGTGAAATCTATATAAATGTAAATGTTCAATTTTTCAGAGTCTTAAGGTTTGATATAGGGAAGGGTGAATAGGAAATGGACACAGAGAGGGGTAGAGAGGGTGGAGAGAATATGGACAGAGAGAGGGTGTCGGAGGAGGTAATGCACAGACAACGAAGGAGGAGAAGATGGGCAGGAGGGAAGAAGGAGATTAAGATATATCTCCAATTACCATACATATTAGAAACGTGTACCTTATTTTTTTCTTTCTTTCCCACTTAACGAGGTTGTGCCACAGCAGCGTGTGCCATGAACGCCTATTACATAAATATGAAAAAAGCGTATTTTTTAAACTTCAAACTATCTTTATTACCAAAACTTTATAAAATGTCGATGATTAATAACTTATATTTCCAATGAAAGCTAAATTTTTGTATGTGTTTTCTAATTGGAAATAAGACGCTATATGCTCTTCGTAAAATACGACAGCTAGGTGTGTTAACTATCATATATTTGATTAATTTTATATTTAGATGACGTAGGTATCCGAACTGAACAAAATAAGACGAAAATAATATTGCCCGAACGATATTCGAACCAGCGACTACCAGTCTCGATAGTTCCGAGTTTTTCATATGTAAAAGCTCCACAGAAATGCTCATAGAAGATGCAGTTTTGTTTAAAAATTTGCATGAGCTAGGAATCGAGCCCAGGGCAGCCATTTGGCAAGGAAACACTCTACTACAAAACCAATTTGCCTGTCGAAAAATTGACCTTACTTTAGGGTACTAAACACGTTCGGAAGATTTCAATTTCTATTTTCTTCACGTACCACAAATACAAAAATTACAAAAATCCGATTGCCGTGTGGTGTTTTTGTAAGCTGAATCCTCATGTGCACATTGATTTCCCATTGATCACTGGCTGCACAGCTCAAGCACCAGTAGGCCTCACTTATGTAGTAGGTATTTTGTTATTGTTCTAGCGGAAATGAAAAACTAACAGATGCTGAAGCATTGAAGGTCTAAAGTTCCTTTGCTATTAAACCTCCTAGAGGTTCTTTAATCACTCTAAAATCGTTCTCTGTGCTTCACATCTATTGCACCCACTTACAAAACTAAAAAATTTGCTAAATCTGTGTGAAAACAGTAGCGCAAAAGTAATTTTGCAGTGGTGGAAGGGGGGCGACGGCGGGCACTGTAGGATCACATGTGTACAGCTCTGTGCGGAGAGCAACTGAAAACACATCGGTTCAGTAAGACACAAATAAAAGCGAGTACGGACATCTACTTTGATTTCATAAGATGTTATGAAGACTTAGAGCTATGGACAGCTGAATTCACGAGTTTGCGGCAGGCAGCCACTTTCACCATGGAACATTTTGACAGTTTGACAGGTTAGGTGAGCTGCTGGTTAAGAGGAAGCTTACGATATTTTGCCTCCCGGAAGTTTAAACGACCAAACTGCAAAGGATGGAAAAATATAAAAATCATTTAAATAAAAAACTTTTTCAATCAGAACGTTTTTAAAACGGACTAAAAATTACAAAATAATTGATCCTAGCCCCATACGGATTCCTAACCCCATGCGGATAGTCCTGAAAGATTATGATTGTGAATTTTTAACAGCTTTCAAAACACTGTGGAATTTAAAACGAGAAACATGGGGCACATTCAATGGAGGTGAAATATTCATGCATCAGTTATGCATCGCAAGCGACCCACGGTTTTTCGCTTTAAATTCTACAAATATTTTCATGGCTATTAACAATTCACAAGCATAAATTTTCAGGACTGTTTGTAATGGGTTAGGAATCTGTATGCGGCAAGGAGAAATTGCTTTTAAGGTGTTAGTCGACTTTTAAAAAAATGTGATATTAAAAAGTTTTTATTTAAATAAAAATTATTTTCTGCTTTTAAATGTTGCATGTGTCAAATTTTTCAATCGCTTTCGAAAATTTCGATGAGATTCCAACAGAGACATGTGTACATTTCTGGTTTATTTCAGTTTCTCTCCACGTGGATCAACGTGTACGTTGATAGGATTGTGCCACGAAAAGATCTCGAAGGTAAAAATTAGAGATAATGGAGCTCACACTGGGACTTACCAGCAACCGTTGTTACCATCAAACATTCGCAAGTGGAACAAGGAAAAGGGGGAAACAGCAGGGGTACACGAACTACCCTCCGCCACACACCAGACAAGAAAGCTGGTTAATATTGGATTGTCGTCGAGTTCTCAGCTATGTAGAAAATTTTAAGTCCATCACTCATTGGAAAATGATAGTGGTAAAGAAATAACCCTCCGCCAAACAACAGACAAAAAACGAGTAAATATTGCATTGTCATTCTGAGCTATGGCGAAAGTTTCAAGTCTGAGGCTCATCGAGCTTAAGTTTAATATCAATTGCAAATGTTCCGAACAAACAGACAAAAAGCGACCTAAGAAAAAGGCCTTAAAATGCCAATGAATGTGTATCCTTCTGACATCAATTTTTCTGATACATCAATTAATGTAGAGAAGAATACATCCGTTCAACGCTTGTACTTGAAAGAGCTTACGTGTCCGATACTATCCAACTTTCCCCTACTTTGTTTTTGCTTTGTCTGCATGTACCATGCCTGCAGTTCTGATACACGGTGCGATCTCCACAACACGGTAACGCAGCACGCTGCTTGAGCGTCTTAAACAAAACGACGCAGTCCGCCAATAAATTCGGTATGCGCTCTCCCATATTGATGTGACTTTCTTATTAGCGGGTACGATACTGTATCGTGGCGATTTCGTTACGTACCGTGGCTACAGACATGGACCTACAAACTAAAATAATATCACGTAGGTAGCGTTTCCGGACGCATGTCCACATATCATCTTTTCTTTATTTGTGTGTGAGGAATGTTTCCTGAAAGTTTGGCCGTACCTTTTTGTAACACCCTGTATATGCGTAACAATATTAACTACAAAAGAATTATTTTATTATTTCGTTTTCAAAACATAAATAACAGAAAAATTAACAACAAAAATGAAACATCCTGCACACCCTGCTGCTACAAAAGTATTCGGACACTGTCCAATAAATGTTCATAAGTTGTACGACGAAAATGTCAATACTTTGTGGGTCCACCTTTCATTTTCAATACTTCCTCCATTCTACTAGGCATACTTTTCACGATTTTTGGTGAAATCTGGGCCTATATTTGCCCATTCGTGGAGCAATTTCTCTTTCAAGATCTCCTTCGTATAGATGTTGTCCGCGCGGAGGGTCCTTTTCAATTTATCCCACAAATGTTCGATTGGGTTAAGGTCTGGTGACTGGGGAGGGGGTTGCAATACTTTCGGGCAACTGAAGAGCAACCACATTTGTACAATATGCGCGGTATGCTTACGATCATTATCCTGATAAAAATGAAAGTTGTTCGCAATACCTAGATGTCGTGCACTCTGCTTCAAATGTCCTCGCAGTATATTCAAATACGCTTCCTTGTTCATCGTATCATCAATGAACACTAAATCACCCACACCATTGTCGGACATGCATCCCCACACCATGATGCTCCCACCACCAAACTTTACTGTTGGTTTGAGGTTCCTGTGATTCAGCTCTTCATTGGTCTTTCGCCACGCGTTTGCCTTTCCGTCGCTTTGCCATAGTGTAAATTTACATTCGTCGCAAAATCTCACCCGATTCCACCAAGCCTGATCGTATTCGGCGTATTCCCTCGCAAACTGCATACGTTTCTTCTGGTTCACTGCATTTATGGATGGCTTTCGCCGTGCCACTCGACCATGGTACTGCGATCGTCGTAGTACTCTCCGCACGATTTCAAGATGAACTTTTATACCAAGGTCTCCCTCCACCTCACTTGCAATTCGTGTGGCAGATATTTTCGGATTCTGTTGTACCTTTCGCACAATCACACGTTCATCTCCCTGTGAAAACGTCCGTGGCCGTCCTGTACTGCAACGGAATTCTAATCGGTCTTCTTTGGTTCAAATGGCTCTGAGCACTACGGGACTTAACTTCTGAGGTCATCAGTCCCCTAGAACTTAGAACTACTTAAACCTACCTAACCTAAGGACATCACACACATCCATGCCCGAGGCAGGATTCGAACCTGCGACCGTAGCGATCGCGCGGTTCCAGACTGTAGCGCCTACAACCGTTCGGCCACTCCGGCCGGCTCGGTCTTCTTTCTCGAACCGTTTAATAATGTCGTGAACTGTACTTTTCTTCATGTTCACTATAGCGGCAATTTCCCTGCAGGTTTTCCCCTTCGCGTGATGATAAACGACAAGTTGCCTTTGCTCGAACGCAGAGGTTCGATTCCCGGCGGGGTCAGGGATTTTCACCTGCCTCGAGATGACTGGGTGTTTGTGTTGTCCTCATCATTTCATCATCATCCAGGAAAGTGGCGAAATTGGACTGAGCAAAGATTGGATAATTGTACGGGCGCTGATGACCACACAGTTGAGCGCCCCACAAACCAAACATCATCATCATCATCGAACGCAGAACACTTCCCTCTGCGTCCCATCGTCGACCTGCCCAGGCTCGCGATACGTGTTTACTAATCATCGCTATCGTCTCGCGGAAATGTCGGACACACTGCAGTCGCTTCACCCTCTGTGCGTCTCGGAATGAACTATTCTTTCACGGTGTCCGCCTTTGTCCGAAGACTTTTGTTGCACCTTCCCATGCCGTTTTCAGGAAATATTACGTAACAGACACACGTCCAACAACAGTTCTTCGTATTTGACGCGTGTTTCACTTTGCGACATCGCTCCCAGAGTCCCAAATACATTACAAAGTGCAATTTCTGGAATTGTTCATGCGGCAAACTGCAAAGTTATGCGCCGTTACGTGCTGTCCGAATACTTTTGCGACTGAGTGTAAGTGATTTGGCGGACAGGATGGGCAGAAATATGCGGTTGTCTGCTGATGATGCTATGGTGTACGGTGAGGTGTCGAAGTTTAGTTACTGTGAAAAGGTACAAGACGATTTAGACATATTTCTATCTGGTGTGACGTACGGTAGCTAGCTTTGAATGTGCTGGCGTACGCTGGTGACAGTACAACATGCGGCATAGAGGTTACGAGAGTATCGATAGAGGCCAACGGCTAGACTCGCTGGAAAAGCGTTGCCAATGACCTCTCGGCCGCCAGTACTTAGGATCGCCGCTGCGGACCGGAGGGCCAGTTACTTAGGCAGTTCGTTCCAGTTTAGCCAGTTAGTTGGAGCCCGTTACGCCAATTAGTTCGAGTCTGTACGCCGTGGAGTTCCAGCGTGTCACCGTAGACGCAGCCGCAAACTTAGTGTTTAGCACAGAGACAGGCAGCACTTAGTAACCTTGTTGTGAACATAACGGACTTCTACTTCAAAAGCGCTGAGACTACGTGGACTATAACTACTTAAGTTAAGTAGTTCTTTCCTTATGAATAAAGAACCCAGTTATTGATTGCGTGCAGTTTGTGTTACAGAACGGGGGCACTGGCCAACAGCCAACATCCTCTCCTTGCTTCGCACGGTACAGTTCTACGGAAACAACGAGACGACATAAAAGCGGCTGAAGAGAATACATTAAATGTGGCAAATAAAAGTTAATGCAGATGAGCAGGAAGAACAAATCTGTAATGTTCGGTTACAGTGTTACTAGTGTATTGCTTTCGAAAGTAAAGTCGTTTAAATATCTGGGAGTAACGTTGCAAAGCGATATGAGGTGGAACGAGAACGTGTGAACTGTGGTAAGAAATGCGAATTATCGACTTCGGTGAATTGGGAGAATTTTAGGAAAGGGTGGTTCACCTGTAAAGCACACTGCATATAGCACGCTGGTGCGACCTATTCTTGATTCCTGCTCGAGTGTTTGGCATCCGTAACAGGTCGGACATAAGGAAGACATCAAAGCAATTCAGAGATGAGCTACTGGATTTGTTACCGGTAGGTTCGAAAAACACGTAAGTTTTACGGAGTTGCTTTGGGAACTTAAATGGGAATCCCTGGACGTTCTTTTCGAGAAACACCCTTGAGAAAATTTAGAAAACTATCATTTGAAGCTGACTGCGGAACGTTTGTACTGCAGCCAGCATACAATGCGCTTAATGACCACGAAATAAGATTCGAGAAATTACGGCTTATGCGGAGGTATATAGACAGTCGTTTCTCCCTCGCTCTATTTGCTACTGGAACAGGAAAGGAAATGATTAGTAGTGGTACAAGGTACCCTCCGCCACGCACCGTACGGTAGCTTGCACCTTATCTATGTCAACGTAGTACGTACAGTATATTGGTTCACAGCCGAGACTGCGTCTGTTAAGATAAACCTTTCACGGACTAACTTGGTGAACCGCCACGTCTGTGTGAAGCTCTCGCTGATGAAGTCCCTCGAAGCAGTTATTGTAGCGAATTGGATTTTTCAGAAGTTGCAAGGAGGCGACCTATGACTACAAAAGGTGGTGCAGGTAGCTAACTTATTTTGAATAGGTCCTTTAATGCCATTACGATACGTCTATTTACAAATAACGTAAAATAGTAGTAACAGTTTAGTATCATGAAACGATTCCTCACAAAATGTTAAATCCGAGAGCATGGTAAAGCCTACTATCACGTAAAAAGAAGCTGCGAGTAGTCCCATCGCGAGACTGACGTGCAGCCGGAACCTCTTGCTTACATCGTAAAACTTATTAGATCTCCGTACATTTTTAATGAGATAACAGTGTTCGTTTGTTTACTTAATTTACTGGTTTACTGCACAGCGTTGCATTCTTGATGATCCATAGGCTCCTTTTGGTACCAATTATGCCAAAAGTGGATTTGAACCACTTATCGGAGTGGTCGAGCGGTTCTAGGGGCTACAGTCTGGAACCGCGCGACCGCTACGGTCGCAGGTTCGAATCCTGCCTCGGGCATGGATGTGTGTGATGTCCTTAGGTTAGTTATGTTTAAGTAGTTCTAAGTTCTAGGGGACTGATGACCTCAGCAGTTAAGTCCCAATTTGCTCAGATCCATTTGAACCATTTTTTTTAATCATTAATATTTAATAACATAAATACGCCCTTTCGCGCGAAATCTCATGTAGTTCTTCTACGTGTACACTTCCGAACAAGCCCCATTCTCAACGCTCGCATTCTTCCCCCCAGTCTCGTGATTACCACCGCTCAGTATGGTCAAATTATTACCACTAACTCCATGAGAACTTGCTTCCTACTCGTTCCCGTCTTATTTTGCAGGCAGTGAAATTACTTAAGCTGCCGAGTTCCGATAACGTAATATTTAAGAACAATAAGAATTCTCCAAAACAGCAGGAACTTCACGCCGCTTATGTGGTGTTACGTATTAGTTAATAACTGCAGGGCAATGAACCACATAAATAAAAATCCTCTTCATCTTCGTGGGTGCCCTGTCCAATCTCTCTCTTCTATATTAATTCTTAAAAGCTATTTTTTCGCAACACAAGAGACAAAATTCTCATAGGAACAGTGCAAGCCTGACGACAGAAATAAGCTTCTGACACATGGGCTGTAGTCAAGTCATAGAGGCCATATGCCTCTGATCAGCGCTGACGGTATACTGGGTGAACAATAATAAAACCGATAACCTGCTGGGACGGATTCCTGATAGGAAATGGAGGATAAAAAGATCCTATGAATATTTTTTCAGAAATGCAAAATTTCCATGGTAGATGGCGCTGACGAGTGACAGTTTCCCTGACCACGTGCCGTGTGTTCCTTGTACGTTGCACGTTGTGTGACTGAGACAAAATACTGCAACCAGCAGATGGTTCGGTATTCACGTCGGAGATAAGCCAAGATGGTGTTTGTGTATGGCTCAGCAGACGGAAACGGTCGAGAGGTTGCACGGCTGTACCGAAAGACGTGCCATCACAGACACCAACTACATCACACAACATTTCAAGTTCTTTTTGGGCGTTTGTGTGATCATCGGTCCTTTCAAACAAACAATCGCGTATAGCGGCGGCGAACTGTGCTTATACCAGATCTGGAGGTCAGACAGATGGTTCAAATGGCTCTGAGCACTATGGGACTGAACTTCTGAGGTCATCAGTCCCCTAGAACTTAGAACTAATTAAACCTTACTAACATAGGGACATCACACACATCCATGCCCGAGGCAGGATTCGAACCTGCGACCGTAGCGATCGCACGGTTCCAGAGTGTAGCGCCTAGAACCGCTCGGCCACCGCGTCTGGAGATCAGGCTTCTACATAACATTGAGACGAACCCTAGTACAGGTTCGAGGCAAGCGTTCTGTCAACATGGTGATAGCTAAAGTACCCATCGGGGCCACTTCTAACATCTGTTGTGACGATGCAGCTCTGTACAGTGTTCCGAGATGATCTGTTGTTGCATGCACACCGTCCATTTCCAGAAACATGTTCATAGGACCTTTTATCCTCCATTTCCAGTCAGGAATCCGACCCTTCAGTTTATCGGTTTTATTAACGTTCATCCTACACGTACATGAAAATAATTCACACTATATACATTCTTTCCACTCGTAAAATTGTGATGAAACGCTCCTCTAAAACAATCAGAAAATTCGATGCTACGAGCTGTTTTGGTTTACTTTGGACAGACGGGTGCGTAATCGCTATCCTCCTTCATCATCGTTTTCAGAACTTGCCAATATTTTGCAAAATGGTTCAAATGGCTCTGAGCACTATGGGACTTAACACTATGGTCATCAGTCCCCTAGAACTTAGAACTGCTTAAACCTAACTAACCTAAGGACATCACACATCACCCAGTCATCACGAGGCAGAGAAAGTCCCTGACCCCGCCGGGAATCGAACCCGGGAGCCAATATTTTGCAGGAAGAATGATCCAAGGTTCCATTGAAGACCATAAAGGACTTGTATTTATCCATTCAGAGACTATCGGAAGCCGTTTTGAATACCAAAGGTTTTCCTACACAGTACTAGACTGCCAGCTAATGAACGAATGAGACAATTAATATTGGTTTTTCTAACAACCTTTTTTTATAGAATGATGAAGCAGTGCTCAGAACATTGTGTGTGAAACTTAAAGCTCCTGCTCGTAAAAAACTACCTAACTTTCCATATTAAGAACAGACAAATATTACAAAACACCTCTCTTTTACCGGGCGGTACTTGCTTCACCCACACCCTGCATCGCCGTTTAAATCAACCAAGTTGAAATGTTTCCACTATACTTAGTTTGTAAATCACTTGATTTCTGGACTCCTTACTTCAACTGGCAGAAACTGAAACATTTCAGGCTTCCAATGCATTGTATATAACCACTGCCAATAATAGTAATACTTTGTATTTCCTGAAGCAAAACATAAACAATTACATAGTAACTATTGCGTTGTACTGTCAGTTCGTTTATTCGTTGCGAAGTGAATAATCAAATTTTCTGGTCCATTGCGGGAACTATCTGTAATTCGCCTCGGAGAAAGCATCGTCATGGCATATGTGATGTATACGTATGTCTCAATTTTACTGTCATAGAATCAGCAGTAAGTGCGAAGTATGCGCGTAGCGGTTGGACCACGTGAGAAAGAAGACGATCATTAACGTTTTTCACAAGGTATAGTCTCCACAGTACTTGAAAAAAACTGAATTATTGATATGTAATCAGAATCACAGTCTATAACAACACTACTATAGTCAGAATTTCATTTTATTAGTTTTAAGAATAGTCATCAAACTTTTATTGCTTGTTTTATATAATTTTAAATAAGATGGGCAGTGAAAGACATGGAATAAGCGACCACATATTCTTTGGCAATGTATCTAAAAAAGAGATGGACCACGAAAGCTGAGATTGTTTGGTAAAGCATGAAATGTACTTCTCTTGTCTTTTTGTTTGACTCAATTAGACGTAAATGAAACTGCTGTGAACTTTCTGATGCAATGTGAATTGAGTGATAAGAAAAATATTCAGTTAAAAAAATGGCTCCAAGCACTATGGGACTTAACATCTGAGGTCATCAGTCCCCTAGACTTAGAAGTACTTAAACCTAACTAACCCAAGGATGTCACACACATCATGCCCGAGACAGGATTCGAACCTGCGATCGTAGCAGTAGCGCAGTTCCGGACTGAAGGGCCTAGAACCGCTCGGCCACAGCTATTCAGTTCCTAGTTAAAACTGAAAATAACGTTTCCTTCTGGTAGTTTGTAGATACCCCGACCCCAGAATCACAGTTTTCAAATGTTTTCAGTTGCATGAAATTTATTCTGTTAGGTCATTTATCTCGTTACAGTGTTTGATTTGTGCATTTCGAGATTCCAACACACATAAACATACATAGCACGCTTATGTGTGGCTGTTTATTAAAAATAAGCCGGCCGAGGTGGCCCAGCGGTTCTAGGCGCTACAGTTTGGAACCGCGAGGCCGCTACGGTCGCAGGTTCGAATCCTGCCTCGGGCATGGACGTGTGTGATGTCCCTAGGTTAGTTAGGTTTAAGTAGTTCTAACTTCTAGGGGACTGATGGCCTTAGAAGTTAAGTCCCATAGTGCTCAGAGCCATTTGAACCATTTTTTATTAAAAATAGAACCTGCAACATTTTTCCACTTTACGTAATTCCAAAAATAGTCAGTTCCCCAAGCCGATTTTTCGATTACCCAGCGGTCTTAAATAAAGCGCAGACCATACACAGACCCCAGGCCAAATTCTAAAGTGGAAATTAGCAGAAAGACAGTTTTTCAAAACCTCCTAATTTCGCCGATCTCTACAGCCACATGCATATTATCGCTGAAAGTCAGCGACTGCGTATTAAAACTAGTTTCACTGTGATTCGTGTGCGCATGAGCGAAGAGTAAATATTTTGTGTTTTATCCTCCCTCCAATCAAGTAGGCACTAATTTCAAACATATTTAAACATATCTAGACCAAGAATATTAAAACAGGAAGGGGGGAGTGATAGAAGCGTTACCAAATAGTGACAATGGTAATGACGTTATAAAAAAAAATTATGTTCGCGACCGAAACACAGTGAAACCCTATCGTTTCTACCCCTCAAAAGTTTCATTTTACTCTCTATGAGGAATTACTCCCAGGTTTGGGAACCACTTCTCTACACGAAATCTATCTACTGTGAATCAGTCAGCCGGCAACTGGTTGTCAGAAATGCAAGCATGTACAACTTCAACTAAGGTGACAGGGAGTTTTGCAGGCAGTCGGACTTGTTGAAAAGATTTCTGACAAACTAGGAAAAGGTGGCGCTCGTAATTTATGGAAAATGGCGCTAGCACCGCCGCTACCTCTCCAAGAGGAATGTTTACAGCTACGCTCGCGGCTTTACGGGGCAAAGAACCCGTTTCTCACGGAGACGCATGGACACTTCCGTGGCGACGTAACGGCCGCGCCTTCAGTTCTGCCCGCAGTGAGAACGGCACGCTCGCGAGGGGAAGGAGTCAGGCGCGGCCGTGATATATTGCCTACCCGGCGGCTGGTAGCCCGTAGAAATGTAATGATTCGGCCCGCCGAGAGCCAACGCGCGGGCGATACTTTTTCATTTCTTTCCTTGATCCTCACGTAAGAGGCATCGAAAGAGCGAACGCTTCCAGGAGTGATGAGCCTCGCTGCACGGGAGGGCTTTCGCGAATGCAGGCCTGTACGTGAAATTCATCGTGATTTGCGCTGTAAAATGCTTTTAATGTATACCGAATATACGGCTTCGGATGACAACAATACCCATTAATTTTCCACATCTAGTGTCATCCCTCATTCAAAAGTACAGTATCGTACAGCCTCATATTGTCACGCTGTTCTTCATCAATTTTATCTTTACTTTGTGTGTGTGTGTGTGTGTGTGTGTGTGCGTGTGTGTGTCTGCAAGAAGTAGTTATCTGTCCCATAGATCATCTGGACGATTTTTAGAGTCCCGTACCTCATTCGGTAAAACCAGAACCCTTATAGGATCATTTCCGTCCATCTGTCTGTCTGACAGTTCAGAACCCTTTTTCTTAGGAATGGTTAGACGTATCAAGTTTAAATTTTTGTCACATATTAAGGTCTACGGTCCCTTGGCGATGCCAAAAAGTGAAGAGTCTAAATCAATGAAATAAAAATATACTGTCATTTATGTCACTTATTTTGATAGTCGGAAACTCACTCATCAAAACCTTTAGGGTACTTCCCGATGGTCCAGAATCATAAAATTTGGTAAAAAGCAAGGTGTAGCACTAAAAGTACAGGAAAGAAATACGAAGAGTGTTAAATTGCAACTACATCACACTGTCCGCTCGTCTGCTAAGCCCCCTTTTTCACAGGAACTAGTAAACGTATGAAGCTGAATTACGGTATATTAACAATTTTTACCTATGGACAGTCTGACAGCAACTGAATAAAACACAATTTTAGTACCATACGTGTTTCGCCTTTATTTTCTGCAAGGCATCATCAGTGGCAGGTTGCGTGGACAATTTCCTACATGTTACGCTCCTGTTGCATTTTTGGTGTTGTTCTTCTTCTTATGAACGCCAATTTGCGGTTTTTTTCCCCTTTTCACAACACGATGCACTGGACGCTTGTTTTAAAGCAATGTTAAAGCAATGTTGCTTTAAAACAAGCGTTCAGTGCATAGTGTTGTGGAATGGGAAAAAAAACCGCAAATTGGCGTTCATAAGAAGAAGAACAACACCAAAAATGCAACAGGAGCGTAACATGTAGGAAATTGTCCACGCAACCTGCCACTGATGATGCCTTGCAGAAAATAAAGGCGAAACGCGTATGGTACTAAAATTGTGTTTTATTCAGTTGCTGTCAGACGGTCCGTAAGTAAAAATTATTAATATACCGTAATATTACACGCAACTGAGGAAGACAGGACTATAAAAGTTGAAGATATGAAGCTGAAATTTGTCACATACTGAGGACTAACGTCCCTTGGTGGAATAATAAATGTTAGCGTCTACGTCAATGCACTCAAAAGAAACGGCCATTTATGTCATAAATTTAGCTACTCCCCAACTCACTTATCAAACCCTACAGGGTACTTCCCCCTGACGTATAGTGATGAAATTTGACAAGAAGAAAAATTTCACAGTACAAGTAAAGGAAAAAAAATCAGAAAATTGTTAGTTTGTAATTAAATCACACGAAGACAATGTTTCTTTTGCTATCGGACTTCAAAAGCGAGATTAAAATATTCTCGAAAATCTTGGAATCGCTGCGGTCGCTATCTTGTTAGTATCAATGCCGATAATACACTACTGGCCATTAAAATTGCTACACCACGAAGATGACGTGCTACTGACACGAAATTTAATCGACAGGACGAAGATGCTGTAATATGCTAATGATTAGCTTTTCAGAGCATTCACACAAGGTTGGCGCCGTTGGTGACACCTACAACGTGCTGACATGAGGACAGTTTTCCACCGATTCCTCATACACAAACAGCAGTTGACCGGCGTTGCCTGGTGAAAAGTTGATGTGATGCCTCGTGTAAGGAGGAGAAATGAGTACCATCACGTTTCCGACTTTGATAAAGGTGGGATTGTAGCCTATCGTGATTGCGGTTTATCGTATCGCGACATTGCTGTTCGCGTTGGTCGAGATTCAATGACTGTTAGCAGAATATGGAATCGGTGGATTCAGGAGAATAATACAAACGCCGTGCTGGATCCCAACGGCCTCGTATCACTAGCAGTCGAGATGACAGGCATCTTATCCGCAAGGCTGTAACGGACCGTTAACCACGTCTCGATCCCTGAGTCAACAGATGGGGACATTTGCAAGACAAAAACCATCTGCAGGATCTATGCACCCAAATTCAGTCAAAATGTAATCACATGTCAGTTCTACTACAATGTATTTGTCCAATGACTACCTGTTTATCATCTGCATTTCTTCTTGGTGTAGCAATTTTAATGGCCAGTATTGTATGCAAAAATTGTCGATATCTTCGAGTCCCGGAGTCGATGAACTGTGCATACACATAATTATGTTTGTACAGAAGGTCAATGCGCGGGTCCTACTTGCACCTTTTGCTTGCACGTATCGTTTGAATCGAAGCAGTTTACGGAATATACACTGAAGAGCCATAGAAACTGGTACACTTGCCTAACATCGTGTAGGGCCACCTCAGGCACGCATAAGTACCGCAACATGACGTGGTGTGGACTCGACTAATGTCTGAAGTAGTGCTGGAGGAAACTGGCACCATGAATCCTGTAGGGCTGTCCATAAATCCGTAAGAGCATCAGCGGGTGGAGATCTCTTCTGAACAGCATGTTGCGAGGCATCCCAGATATGCTTTTAACAGCGTTCATGTCGGGAGTTTGGTGGCCAGCGGAGGTGTTTAAACTCAGAATAGTGTTCCTGGAGCCACTCTGTGGCAATTCTGGATGTATGGGGTGTCTCATTGTCCTGCTGGAGTTGCCCAAGTCCGTCGGAATGCACAATGGACATGAATGGATGCAGGTGATCAGACAGGATGCTTACATACGTGTCACCTGTCAGAGTCGTATCTAGACGTATCAGGCGTCTCTTATCACTCCAGCTGCATACGTCCCACACCATTACAGAGCCTCCAACAACTTGAACAGTCCCCTTCTTATATGCAGCGTCCATCGATTTATGAGGTTGTCTCCTTCCCCGTACATGTCCGTCCGTTCGATACAATTTGAACGAGACTCGTCCGACCAATGTCGGTGTTGACGCACCCAAACGAGGTGTAAATCTTTATGTTATGGAGTCATCGAGGGTAAACGAGTGAGCCTTTGGGTCCGAAAGCCAATATCGATGATGGTTCGCACGCTGACACTTGTTGATGGCTAAGCAATCAAATCTGTAGCAATTTACAGAAGGGTTGCACTTTTGTCAGGGTGAAAAACTCTCTTCAGTCTTCGTTGGTGTGTTCTTGCAGGGTCTTTTTCCAGCCACAGCGATGTCAGAGATTTGATGTTTCTCCGGATTCCTGATATTCACGGCACACTCGTGAAATGGTCAGGGGGAAAATCCCCACTTCATCGCTACCTCGGAAATGCTCTGTCCCATCGCTCGTGCGCCGACCATAACACCGCGTTCAAACCCATTTAAATCTTGATAACCTGCCATTGTAGCAACAGTAACCGGTCGAACAACTGCGCCAGAAACTTGTCTTGTATAGGCAGTGCCGACCGCAGCGCTATATTCTGGCTATTTACATGTCCTTGCATTCGAATGCGCATGTCTATACCAGTTTCTCTGGCGCCTCATTGTATGTATCCGTTATTAATTTCAGTCAGTGCCTTCACGGTGGTCACTTACAAGTTCCTGCTTATGCAACTATACTTTCAACCTGACACTTTTTAAATAGAGGGAGATGTCCATAAGAAATGATTTGAGGCTTGCTTTCCTGTCTGTCTTACATTTAACATTATTGTGCAAGTCATTAGAAATTTTTGTTGGTGCATTTTGAATTCCATTTTCGCTATTCTTAAATTTTCTTACGTTTTTTAGAGTTCCGAAACTCAGTCGGTAAAAACTGGACCCTTCTGCAAGCGCTTTTTCCGCATCTGTCTGTCTTGGAACGATAGGATATTTGGCTTCATTCCCATCGAGCACGTGTGGGGTGCTTTGGAGAAACTTCCACGTGCACCAAACAACACTTATTAAGCGCGCTGTTCCTGGAATGAAACGCCCAACCCCAAGAACTTACCAACCTTGTAGTCAGCTTGGAACGACGTTGCAGAGCATGAACTGTCGTCCATGGAGATCAGACACCCTATTAAAAACCATGTTCCGCCTTTTGTAATGTGCAGGGAACCACGAAAAATCGCAGTTGACTTAAACGTAATTATTGTCTTCCAATAAAAGCATCGTTTCTGTTAGTCTCATTGCGTATTTCTTTTATTTACCTCCAGTACTGTACAGTAGGAGTCCTTTCTGTGTATTGTCCAAGTTTCATCGAGCTATGTTATTTGGCAGTGACCTACCGTGCGAAAGTTACTTTCGCCCTTAATTTTTGCTCACCATATAATTACCCACACTTATCACTATAACTTATCATTTTATTTCGGTACACTTTCTACTGATTTCAGGTGTAAGCTACCTAGAATGTTATCTTACAGTCTTGATGTAATTCTTCTCTTACCCAGCAAACGTAAACATCGTCTGTGCAGGGAAACAGCGACCATTGTACAGGTAAATCACCTCAGGTTGTGTATTTATTTGACCTGTGTATTTATTTGACTAGTTTCACTCATGAGATGCACTCATCTTCATATTTGTCGAAATTACACGATACAAAAGGAGCAGTAAGCACTTTTGGTCAGTTTTGCCCAAGAATTCCCAAAAAATTTGAGTGCTTCTATTGGCCGCTTCGTCTCACAGTGCTTTTATTAACTGCCTTGGTGACAAAGTGTTTATTGTTTGAAGCAATAGTCGCTCGAGTTGGTTCAGCAATGTACACTGTAAGCTCATTTTGCGCGTATATGATCTGAAGTACAATAGGGAGAGCTGTTATGTCTCAATGGAGAACTAAGAGCTGTATCGATGTGTACAAAGCGAGAAGTTGTTATGCCGTCTGAACCACGCTCAACTAGACTGATAAATGTAAATATAGAAGCTAGTTCATTTTTCAAAACACGTTACTGTTACCAATCCCACTAACGTCTTTTCTGAGAGTGACTCGCTAGTCAGTTTAACGCTATCTGTATAGTTGTACATATGTCAAAGTGACTCATGTGTACAACTAATCTGATAAGCAAAATACTTTCATTTCTGTGCCATTGTTTTTCAATGCGATAACAAGTTGTATACATTCCACGACGATAATTCTTGTGTCAGATAAAAAGTATCATGGCAGCCCTAAAAAGTTATTTAAATACCAATCGCCAATAGCCAGCCAACGAATGAAACATTTAGTAATACCCATTACAATCGAGATGGGTCTTCTGCGTAAGGGACACAAATATAGAAGACCCAAGGTGAATGGAGAAAACATTAGAAACGTCTAGCTGAAGTGTCAGGTTTATTTATAGCCTACATTTTTTCTTTCCTTCTTACATTACTTTCCTTCTTGCTCTTATTTCCGCCTCTCATCTCTTTTCAGGAATTATGATTCTTTCGCCTCTTTCTTCGCTCTAAATGCAGTGGACACATTGGTTTAATATATTTCTTCACCTTTGTCATGTACCACTCACCTTTTACTGAAGCACCTTCACCGATAGGACACCACATAGCTGGCTTTTAATACAAGCAGTTTGGTATTAAATCACTCACATTGGGTGTTGCACAGACATAACCGTTATCCTGCCCGATGGTTGCTATCGATCACCCTGGCAGCCCCACCGCTGTATTATGTTTTCCTGCTTCATTTGATCCCAGCGTTTCTGTGATGCATCTATAAAACGCAAATATTTGAGGAGCACTCGCACGCCGTTATTGGGAGATATTCCTAGTCCGCGATTTCTGTATCGAAAGAAACACCAGACAAGTCTCACAAAAAAAATTTACATTTCGTTAATTAAATCTCACACAGTTTTAAATCGATGAATGAAGTATTTTCAGTTTAACTTCCGCCGTAGGGTTTTATATTTCAAAATACTTGAGGCCGCTGCTTAGGAATCTTGACATATTAAGGGATTTTCCACGTCAGTATACCATCACTGTGATATAATAAGTGTATTGGAAACAAATATACAACAGTACTTAGAAGCACTGATTTGTAGAATACTTCCATTGATTTCGCCGAAACAGTCGAGGTAGGCAGTGGATAAGAAACTGGATTTGCAACACAGCACCCTGAGGAAAGCTGTTTGCAACAGTGGCCGAAACGTTGGACAATTTTACATACTGGCAATGCAGTCACATAGCCTGAAGAGTTTTATTGACCCAAACTGTACTCGGATTCAGGAGCAGCAGGATTCGAAACTCGTCTGACAAAGATTTACTTTTTCTGTCATTTCCTGAAATAAGTGAAAGCAAATAGAGGCATGATTCCTCTAAATTGGGACACTGCTGCTTTTTTGCCCTAGTGATTAGCCTAAACAAGATTGTGGTCCGTCTCTAATGACCTCGCAACTGACTGCACATCGAATCACAATCTTCCCTCTTTTACTGTCGCAGAAATCTTCCTACAGCAGTATATTGCAACAACTCTCCTTGTCATTACTGTCAAAAACGTGATGACGCTGAAAGTCAGACATTTCATGTGGGCGTTGCTTGTGTACAAGAACACTTCAGCAAATGTGAATGTTCCTTGCTCTCTCCTTGCGTTTTCTAGAGTTGTGTTCTTTGCGCAGAAAATGTCACACGGCCGCAGTTGCGTTAATAGCACCCGCCTTGACCGTAATCGAAATCACTAACAGTTTCATAGGCTCCTCGGCTGTTGGCGATTAGTATGTGGATATTTTTAAGGCAGTCATGATACTTTTTGTTTACCACAAGAACTATCGCTGTGGTATGTATACAACTCGTAATCACTTTGACAAATAGTGACATACAAATGACAGTGAAATAAAACACTCTCACGCTTTAGGTACGTCTTTCTCCATAGACGTTCCGAGCGAGGTGACGCAGTGGTTAGTGCACCGGACTCGCTTTCGGGAGGACGACGGTTCAGACCCCATCTGCTCATCAAGATTTACGTTTTCCACAATTTTCCTAGGTCACGCAAGGCAAATTCCGGGCACGATCAATTTCGTTCCCGATCCTACCGTAATCCGAGCTTGTGCTCCGTCTCTAATGACCGCACTATCGACGAGCCGTTAAACTCAGATCTTCCTTACTTCACTGCTTTCTTCCTTTCATGATTGTAATTATTATTACCCCAGATATCTAGGCGTGACCTTTGACAGAACCCTAACATTCAAGGAACACCTACGTAATACAGCCGCAAAACTTAAAACTCGAAATAATATCATACAGAAGCTATGTGGGACCACGTGGGGCTCTTCCGCGGCTGTACTGAGATCTTCGGCTCTGGGACTTGTCTACACAACAGCAGAATATGCCGCACCGGTATGGCTAAACAGTAAACACACAGGCTTGATCGATGCTCAACTAAACTACACAATGAGGATGATATCAGGAACAATAAAGCAAACGCCTTTACACTGGCTACCTATACTGAGCAACATTCCCCCACCGGACCTCCGCAGAGAGAACGCTCTCTTACGCGAGTATGGAAAAGTGCTGAACAACGAGAAACTGCCAATCCATAAGGATGTTCCTGCCCTGGAGATGAACAGATTGCGCTCAAGACACCCCTCTTTAAAAAAGGCAAAAAATACGCATCCTCTCAACCCGGATTATGGCAACCTCTGGAAAATGCGATGGAGAGAATCTGTGCCCCAAAACCTGCAGAATATGCCATGCATCAAATGTCCAACCACCAGGATTCAATTTGCCAAGGAAAACCTGGACGACCCTGAATCGAATTCGGACAAATAACGGCAGATGTGCAGACAGCCTCCACAGGTGGGGTAAAATCACCACCCCGAGATGTGACTGCGGTGCGGACTGGCAGACGATTCATCACATCGTGGAAGATTTCCCTCTGAGACGTTTTGCAGGAGACCCCAATGAGTTTCTGACCGCGACTGAAAGTGCAATAGACTATGTCACAAATCTGGATGTTTGTTTGTGAACTTTTGTTTGTTACATACACTATTTTAAACACTTTTATATCTACAACTATATGTTACACACTGTGACTACTCTTTATTTCTGTGTCTTATGATTTTTATGTCTTTTCTATATGATGTGTTATATGCCATAAGCTAAATAAAAATAAAATTTCATGATTGTTCACCCACACATTGTAGCCATCCCTTCGCGTCACGCCGTTCTGGGATCTCTACACTCAAAAGCCAACCAATCAGGAGTCAAAAAAGGCAACGCTTTCTTATGGGGAAGTGCAATGGACAACCAAATGACAACGAGAAAAGAATTTCTCAGTCGTTTCACCTGATCGACCATACACCCAGCACTTTATCACAACGCAATATTTATCGCCAACCTGAGTTCCCACGTATCCTATTATTTGGTTGGAACAACTGACTCGCAATGTTTCAGATTTGGCAGTTTACAACATAGAGCCAACCAGCCTAAACCATTGTAATATTTGAGAAACAGCTCATCTACAAGGTAATCTGTACTCAAACGTACCAAATCTGCTGTAACCGCATGAAACTAAATGCTACATTTCTGATACGGGGGGAGGGGAGGGGGTATGGGGTGCAATATTCTATTTATACTTACGAAAATAGAGAGCAAAACCGGTTTCTGCTTGGCAGATAAAGGTAAAATGTGAATGGTAACTATTTTTCTTATGAACTGTTATTAAATGTATTTTTTTTCAGTAACCATTTCGTCTATTATCTACAAGTAAGAGCTGTATGGACATAGACTGCTAAAACACCACTTCAGTTTTAGGGAAACACTTTATTCACAAAACTGAAAAAGTCAAACTGTTTTCCGAAAGCTAGAAGTCTCCCTACTTCACTCTGAAGTGCGTCAAAGCATATTCATTTCCGTTAAGAGGACATCGTTCTCATGCCAGTCACGGCTACATAATTAACATGTATTTATAGATGAAGTGGAACCCTTGTTATGCATATGAAAAACATAAACATAATCGTGTGAGGGTGATGTGCTCTTAAGGGGAATGAAAATGTTTTAGCGCATTTCATAGTGAAGTAAGAAGTGACCAACCATTAAAAAAAAATTCATTCCACAGATTTTTGGGAACAGAATGTGTCCCTAAAGTTGAAGTTTGTGTTGATACATCTCTTTCTTTATAGTGGCACAAGAGTTGAGATCACGAGCGCAAATAAATTAATATATTTAGTAAAAGTACAGATGAAGAAATTTCAGAAATTTTGCATGGGTGTAGAACGCCAAACACAGACAATAAAAGTTCAAAAAATAGACTGAAATGCTTCGAATGCCGGATAGCTGTGGCTGCCGTACAAACTCTATTTCTCACTGTGAACATATTGCTTACTTACGTCCATTTTCAACACGCGTCGAGTTATTGTAAACTTATCTGAACCTACGAATTCCTGGTACCCTCAGTTCACAAACACGTGCATTCAGTAGCCTCAGAGCAAGGAGAAGCGCCATATCGACAATTGATAGTGGTTGCAAGACTTTACAAAAATCAAGACGCATTCATAGATTTTGATGATCTAGCAAAATCGTTCGACAATGTAAAATAGTGTAAAATGTTCGAAATTCTCAAGAAAACAGGTATGAGCTGTAGGAAAAACAGGTAATATACAGTATGTAGAAGACCCTAGAGCAACGATCGCCGCGCGTAGAGGCCGCGCGGTTTGAGGAGACATGTCAAGGACTGCGCGGCCCCTCCCGCCGGAGGTTCGAGTCCTCCCTCGGGCATGGGTGTGTGTGTTGTTCTTCGCATAACTTAGTTTAAGTAGTGTGAAGTCTATGGACCGATGACCTCAGCAGTTTGGTCCCTTAGGAATTCACACAAATTTAAACACATTTTTGAGCAACGGTCGGCAATGATAAGAATAGTTCATGGACGCACTGATGAAGGAAGGGGTAGCAATCACGTTCATATTCAGGAAAAGCATGAATATAACAAAAAGATATCAAGTCGTGCGAATACCAAACAACTTGAAATGCAGGTATGGGGGCATTGATAGATGTGCATGAGGTAATCTCCAGCAAATACTGTAAGGTGGTATGTGAAGTATGATGGTACGCCTTTCATCGTTTCTTCATTTCAGCCTAGGGTCTCTCCGTCAGCACCGTTATCGGTTTCGACTTCTATTAAGTCAACATAAGATAATTTGAATATATTACACGATAACTAGTCAACGACGCATAGAGCTGACGAGTTACTATGTAACGAGTAAATCCCCGAGTCTTTAAAGAATTTAAGTGTCATAAGTAAAGAAGGTGCATACTTCTGCTTACAAATAAGTTTGAATGTTTTAAATATTTGACGTCAAGCCACAGGAAGTTTAGAAAAGGTTTGAAATTATATTTGACGTTCGCTGTAAGCCGCTAAGTGCTCTCATTTAACAGACACTAGTTGATTATAGTTTGGGTACTTTGAGATCCGTTTCAAAAAAATATACTTTCTCATGCATGTTAATGTTTATTGCGTCATACGTCCCGAACCATGTGCCGTACAATGATATCATTTCGTAGGTACATTCAGTGGTATATATGGTTACTGTCTGCAAAATATGTTGCGAGCAGTTAGTAGTAACGAAGTAACAAAAAGTAGTGCATGATGCTGAAGCTCTACTGCATGAACAGCGGAAATGTAGTAAGCAACAAACTTTCGTGGGGCTGAGGAGGAAGGTCGGAGTTTGGGAGAGAACGTGTCAGCGAGAAATAGTTTCGTCAAGGTCTGAAATTGTGTGTAAAGCTTGTTGGAAGTCGTTAAGTGCACTCATTCTCGGGTACTGGATGAATTTACCACAGGTACTCTGCGCACCGTAAGTAACCCTACATCGCGCTTTACACTGAGGTGAAAAGTCATAGGATACCTCCTAATATCGTGTCATACTTCCTTTTGCCCGGCTTAGTACAGCACCTCGACGTGGCATGGACTCAACAAATCGCTGGAAATCCCCTGCAGAAATACTGAGCCATGATGCCTCTATAGCTGCCCATAATAGGATATTTGACTGTTTTCTGGAAACTGTCTTAAATGATTACTTATGCATTTTATGCGCCTAACATGCTTTTCTTCCACTTGAATTTCAGTATTCTTTTATACATACATAAATGAAATTCAAATAATTGGAAAGCCCTCTAAAATGCTCCATTCGAGTGTCTGACGTCACTGGTAGCTCGCTGCTTTACTGTGATAGTGCTAATCAGTGTTGTCTTGTGTTGGACTTTACGTTTCGGAAAATGGGTTGCAAACGGTGTGTAGTACCAGACTTGACAAATACGTCGATAAAAGCTACTGCAAAATTGGTTTCCAATGTTCCAAGAAAAGAGGAGATGTGTAAAATGTGGTTGCACTGTACCGGCAAAGTACTACCAAGACGACGGACAAGTTCGCTAATTTAATCAAAATTGTGTTGCACTGTGAACTTACCTCCGAGGCATGCACTCCCCCTGTTACAAAGAACGATAGCGTCATTCAACGAAATTAAACCCTTAGTCCAAATCATCATTTTATACAACACCTCAATTATTCGGTAGCTCGGTTGTTAAAACTGTAGATCGTCGAATTTTAAAAGATGTCCATAGATTACTGGTTCGAATCTCACCCGAAAGAACACTTTATCTTATTTTTGAAGTGACTCGACAATCCTTTCATATGAAAACCAAATCACAATTAAATAACTTCGCCGCAGCGATCAGAAACAGAATATTACTGTATTTTCTCCGATGTTTATTTGCGCTTACATTTACAGTTGCTGTTCACACGCGTCACGTTCGAAAATATACTTTCTCGTTAATGTGACCACAAACCTTTTACTTCATTAGAAGCAATGTTTTTATCTTCGTAATGGGCAGTTAGGAGGATCCTTATTGTTTCAACTTTTGCAGTTTCATCGTCTTTACACCCACAAACATAACAGCCCCCACGTTTGTGTCACCTGCATGTTGTACAGGCTTTATACGCCTCCGTATAACCTCATCGTCCTACACGTCGTTGTACTGTGGGCATGTGGTGATATCTTCAATGCTTTCCAAAGAAGTGAATTGCTTAATGCAAAGTAAATGCATTTCCCAGACTACGACTAATGCGAAGCTTTATACGTGCCACAATCTATACAACTGCTACAATAAGTTCTTGCTAACGGTATTTTCGTATTTCTTGAAAACTTTTGAAAATACCGGGTGATCAAAAAGTCAGTACAAATTTGAAAACTTAATAAACAACGGAATAATGTAGATAGAGAGGTAAAAATTGGCACACATGCTTGGAATGACATGGGGTTTTATTAGAACCAAAAATAAAAACAAAGTACTGCTATATGCGTGAAAGATCTCTTGCGCGCGTCGTTTGGTGATGATCGTGTGTTCAGCCGTCACATTCGTCATGCCTGACCTGCCAAGTCCACAGACCTCAGTCCGTGCGATTATTGGCTTTGGGGTTACCTGAAGTCGCAAGTGTATCGCGATCGACCGGCATCTCTAGGGATGTTGAAAGACAACATCCGACGCCAATGCCTCACCATAACTCCGGACATGCTTTACAGTGCTGTTCACAACATTATTCCTCGACTACAGCTATTGTTGAGGAATGATGGTGGACATATTGAGCATTTCCTGTAAAGAACATCATCTTCGCTTCGTCTTACTTTGTTGTGCTAATTAGTGCTATTCTGATCAGATGAAGCGCCATCTTCAGGACATTTTTTGAACGTTTGTATTTTTTTGGTTCTAATAAAACCCCATGTCATTCCAAGCATGCGTGTGAATTTATACCTCTCTATTTACATTATTCCGTGATTTATTCAGTTTTCAAATTTATACTGGCTTTCTGATCACCCGGTATATGAGTCTTCCAGGATTTGATCATGTGACCTCTTTTATCTGCAGTCGGATGCGCTATCTGTTGCGCCACCGAACACCTGCTGGAGATATTGTCTCTGCAGAGTGTGATCTATAGACGAAGTAAGCACTAACTTTTGCCAAGAATAATTTTATTGTGGTTTGTGTCGCAGTTCATAACAGGTTAGTTGACAAACTAGTTGTAATATATGAACCCATTTGCAAGAGTTCTACTATTCCTTAGTTTTGAGTAACATTAATCATGTTGCACGGAGCAGGGAAAGAATATGCGTCATTGCACGTATCGCCGCCCTATATGGTTGGAGCATAAACGCATCAATTTTCGCAAGGTTTCTTAAAAGTTTTTCTATTGTTACATAAAAGTTGTAATTGTGATTTCCATTGCTGAATAACTAAACTGTTTGCAGAAAAAGTACGTAAAAACTTCGTAACTTCGGCTGACGCTTCTAAAAGACAAGCGTAGCTTCGTCTTACTCCTAGTCTGTGACGTCACCAGAGAATCAGCAAATAACAGAGCGTTTTCGATCACGTTACTAGATTCTGATTTTTAATAAAAATGATTTTCAAGCTTTAATAATAACGCGTATCTTGTGAGAATATTGATCGTAAATTCTATTGAAATGTTCTAATCAATCACAATAAAAACAATCCGACCCATATATTTAACGCAGAAAAATAGACTATTGCGAAAGTGTTGCCAGTGCAGGATTTTGTGCGCGAAATGGCCTCTAAATTATTTCCCATAAATATTCGATAGGATTCAAGTCGGGTGGTCTGTCTGCCACTTCTGTTGATGTGAATACACTCTCTGCATACCGTAGGGTAGAACATTTATTGGCCACGTCCCAGAAAGTAAGTGCAAAATTCTTCAACACATTCGCATCGTTTTCCGTTATATTGGGTATCTCTCCCAATGGTCGCCAGGCGCATTTTCTCTGGTTTTTCATCAGATATTCACAGTTTCGTTTTTGGAACGTGTAACTGGAGTCAGCCCAAACAAATCCTGCAACTGCACTCCTTGTTATTCGTAATTTTGCTTTCCTTGTCAATACACGCTGATAAGACGAATATCTCACTAGACTAATTTGTGACCTCTTGTCGAACGGGCATGTAGAATTCCACGGTAAAAATCATTTTGCTCGTAACTGGAAAGACACCGGCCCTTTCTTTCGACATTGGGCGTCGCTCAGTGACATGACCGGTTGTCATCCATAAAATTTTCATCGTTGTTTGGGAACGTGACCGATAAATTATCAGTTCCGCTGAACCAGAGAACCCAGTCTATTCACGTCATCATCATCATCATCATCATCATTTAAGACTGATTGTTTCAGCGTTCAGTGTGGAGCATAGCCCCCCTTATACAGTTCCTCCATGATCCCCTATTCAGTGCTAACATTGGTGCCTCTTCTGATGTTAAACCTATTACTTCAAAATCATTCTTAACCGAATCCAGGTACCTTCTCCTCGGTCTGCCCCGACTCCTCCTACCCTCTACTGCTGAATCCATGAGTCTCTTGGGTAACCTTGCTTCTCCCATGCGTGTAACATGAGCCCACCATCTAAGCCTGTTCGCCCTGACTGCTGCATCTATAGAGTTCACTCCCAGTTTTTCTTTGATTTCCTCATTGTGGACACCCTCCTGCCGTTGTTCCCATCTACTAGTACCTGCAATCATCCTAGCTACTTTCATATCCGTAACCTCAACCTTGTTGATAAGGTAACCTGAATCCAACCAGCTTTCGCTCCCATACAACAAAGTTGGTCGAAAGATTGAACGGTGCACAGATAACTTAGTCTTGGTACTGACTACCTTCTTGCAGAAGAGAGTAGATCGTAGCTGAGCGCTCACTGCATTAGCTTTGCTACACCTCGCTTCCAGTTCTTTCACTATGTTGCCATCCTGTGAGAATATGCATCCTTAGTACTTGAAACCGTCCACCTGTTCTTTGTTCCTCCTATTTGGCACTCAATCCGTTTATATTTCTTTCCCACTGACATTACTTTCGTTTTGGAGATGCTAATCTTCATACCATAGTCCTTACATTCCTGATCTAGCTCTGAAATATTACTTTGCAAACTTTCAATCGAATCTGCCATCACAACTAAGTCATCCGCGTATGCAAGACTGCTTATTTTGTGTTCACATATCTTAATCTCACCCAGCCAGTCTATTGTTTTCAACATATGATCCATAAATAATATGAACAAGAGTGAAGACAGGTTGCAGCCTTGTCTTACCCCTGAAACTACTCTGAACCATGAACTCAATTTACCGTCAACTCTAACTGCTGCCTGACTATCCATGTAAAGACCTTTAATTGCTTGCAAAAGTTTGCCTCCTATTCCATAATCTTGTAGAACAGACAATTCACGTAAAAAAAAAACACCATTATGGAATCACTACTACCTTGCACAGTGCTTTGTTAACAACTTGGGTCCATGTCTTCGTGGGGCCTGCACTACACTCGCATCCTACCATCAGCTCTTACTAACTGAAATCGAGATTCGTCGGAGGAGATCACGATTTTCCAAGGGAGGCGCTGCAGGCAATGTCGTGCTGTTAGCATAGGCACGCGCGTCGGTCGTCAGATACCATAGCCCATTAACGTCAGTTTTCGTCGCACTTTACAACGGATACGTTCGTCGTACGCCCCACGTTAATATCTGCCGTTATTTCACGCGGTGTTGCTTGTCTGTTAGCACAGCCACAAACGCCACTGCTCTCGCTCGTTAAGTGATTGTTAATGGCCACTGCGTTGTCCGTGGTGAGAGGTAATGCCTGAAATTCGATATTCTCGGCGCACTCTTGACAATGTGGATCTCGGAATATTGAATTTCCCACCGACGTTCGAGTTGATAGTTGTCTTATTTTGTTAACTTTTAACATAACATTATAACTCTTAAGGAGTACATTAGAAATTTTCAAATCCGGGCAGTAATTAAGCTGGTTGTTAAAAATCAAATTTTTGGTTCCCTTTTAGCCCCTAGATGGGCAACCTGCAACTGGACCTCTGCACAAGAACCATGAGCCCAGTTAGGCGTTCAGTAATATGAGTATTTTCTATACGACTCATACTACTCAGGTGAACCGATGCTGAAGAGCACATGGTATTTCAAAATAGAACCACCATACTTAGGCGACTTCCTTTCTTAAAAATGAGGCTTAATTTTTTAAAAAATATTTTAATTGATGTTTTCAGAGAACGAGTGCTACTGTTCCGCATAATCGTGTGTTCGTTCTGTAATTTTTCTCGGGTGACCCCCTCTATAAGGGTCTCAAAATAAAAATCTCCTGGAAGATTCCGTTACCAGCACAATAATCGTAACTGAGGCCATTGATTAAGCAGCTGATCATATCAAAAATTTTCCACTGCCCTGTGCGCCTCCAACCGAACAAATGAACACACATTCAAAAACTTCACACTGCGAAAAGATTCTAAAAATATGTAACACTTTTACATACAAAATAATTCTGTAAATTAAACCATTGTTCACTGACCTAAAAACATGATTATTCTTCCAGTAAATTACAGACTCTGTGCCTCATAGTAATAACTTCTTAACGTTCGTTACAAAAGATGTTAAAAGTTACAGCAATAGGTCTGGTGCAGTCAATCAGTCCACTATGAGTACGATAGAGTGATTGGCTATTACAATGTCGTATTTTTCTTGTTCCTTCAGAGCGAAAGGCGTGTTTTGAATGCCGTGGCTCCACCATATTACTTTAGTTTCCCTTGTATCGCATTCCAAGGAACTTGAAGCTGAGTCCAACATGCAACTTTTTTTCAAAATTATTAATAAAAGGAGTTTTCCCCGCTCCTGTCGCACTTCTCCCATAACGCAGCAACAAACTGAGATTCATTGATCTAGCTTTACGTTTGTAGGTTCGATTCCTGCCTCGGGCGTGCATGTGTGTAATGTCCTTAGGTTAGTTGGGTTTAAGTAGTTCTAAGTTCTAGGGGGCTGATGACCTCAGCAGTTAAATCCTATAGTGCTCAGAGCCATTTGAACCATTTTTTTACATTTGTAATTAATATTGTTATATCGTCACCACACTCAAATCCAAATCCGAAAGCAGAGTCGTCAGAGAAGTTTAACATTTAAGACAGAAAGCACGATGTTTATCAACAGCAACGTATGGCCAAAACACAACTGAACTGCTGGACGGCGAGTGCTGCTATTTATACACACACTGAATATTCCAGAATACATGAACAGTGTAAATATAAACCATTTCTAGAACCAAAGCTGATAAATATTCAACTACGGATATTTAATTGGTGGGGGTCGGGTTTGAACTTGCATCCCGCAGTATGCTAGCCAGTGCCGCTAACCGCTACGCCACACTGCATGCAGCACAGATCGCATTATTTTAGCGAGAATTAGAAAACAGTACGTAATTGGACTGTTCCACGATTACAGAAGACTACGTTTTCTGCATCAAACAAGATAGAAATGTGATGTGCATTTTAACTTACGCTTAAAACTTGAAACTTTTTTCTTCAACCACACAATTTTACAACAGTATATCTTTTGCATGTAAGCACATACAGACATTGAATCAAGCCCACAGCGAATATTGACAAAACTCTGCCAGCTTATTGTTCATCATCATTATGAAGGGTTGTAGCAGTTTGATCCTGTACGGTCTGAAACACAAACACCGCAGCAAAAAGCGCCAGACCTACCATTGGGGCTTGTATAACTTTCAGGCATCAGAAACAAGTCGTCTGTCAAAAGCATGAATAACTACCTTTCTTCAGCGTGGACCGCAGCAAGAAATACAGGAAGAGAGTCAGAGTTGTGAAGCCATGTCAACTTCCTTGCCGTGGTCAGCTGTGCCAGATTTCTCAGATGAGGATCCATGGTGCGAACAGCCCGATCAAGGTGGTCACAGAGATTCTCTATTTTGTTTAAATCTAGGGTGTCTGGTAACCAGGGGTGTACGGTAAGCTCATACTGGTGCTCTTCGAATCATGCGTGTACACTACGAGCTGAGTGACAGGTTGCCTTGTCCTGCTGGTAGATATCATCGTGCCGAGGAAAAATATACCATTTGTAGGGGTGGACATGGTCCCCAAGGATAAATGCATACTTGTGTTGATCCACTGTGCCTTCCACAATGGCGAGATCACCCATGGAATGCCACGAAAGCATTCCCGAGAATAAGACGCTTTCTCCTCGGACTTGGACCCTTGAGACGATTGTTTCAGGGTGTTTGCTTGCAGACATTTCATGCCGTACACGCCAACAGCCATTTGTGAGATGGAGCCTAAAATGCAGATCACCTTACAAGGCCACCTATCGTCACACAGTGGACGTCCAGTTGTGGTATTGGCGTGCAATTTCCAGCCTTTGTCGACGATTAAAAGCAATTCCCTCGAATTGTCCAGGATGTTCCCCAAATCAGTCGCAAACAGTTATGACCTGGTGACATGACGCTTAGTCATCCATAAAAATTCCATTAATGAATGGCTGAAAATGGTCTCCAATTAGCCGAACATAACGATTCCCCGCTACGGTCGCAGGTTCGAGTCCTTCCTCGGGCATGGATGTGTGTGATGTCCTTAGGTTACTTAGGTATAAGTAGTTCTAAGTTCTAGGGGACTGATGACCTTAGAAGATAAGTCCCATAGTACTCAGAGCCATTTGAACCATTACGATTCTCAGTCAATAATCGGTTCAGTTGGCCCAGAGGAACCAGTCCATTCCATGCAAATGCAGCCCATACCATTATGGAGCCACTACCAGTTTGCACAGTGTCTTATTGACAACTTCGGTCCATTGCTTCGTGGGGTCTGCGCCACACTTGGGCACTACCATCAGCTCTTACCAACTGAAATGGCACTCTGACCAGGCATCGGTTTTCCAGTCTATGGTCCAACCGATGTGGTCACGAGCCCAAAAGCGGCGCTCGCGTTAATCGTCTCCTGCCATAGCCCAAAAACGCTAAATTTCACTACACTGTCCTAACAATACGTTCGTCGTACGTCCCACGTTGATTTCTGCGATTATGTCAAGCAGTGTTAATTGCCTGTTAGTACTGACAGCTTTACGCAAACGGCAATGCTGTCCCTCGTTGAGTGAAGGCCATCGGTCGCTGCGTTGTCCGTGGTGGGAGGTAAAGCCTTAAATCTGGTATTGTCAGTACTTTCTTGACGCTGTCGATCTCGGAATACTGAATTCCCTAAGGATTTCGTAAAAGGAGTGTCCCATGCGTCTAACTCCAATTCCCATTCCGCATTCAAAGTCAGTTATTTGCCGTCGTTCGGCCATAATCACGTCGGAAACCTTTCCACATGAATCGCTTGAAAACAAATGACCGCCCCGCCAGTGGACTGCCCTTTTGTATCTTATGTACGCGATACTACCATCAGCTGTATATGCGCAGAAGCTATCTCATGAACTTTCCACTTCAGTGTATTTTTTCTGTTTCCTAGGATATTTCCGCAGTTACCTATTTGTATTTGTCCATCCAACTTCTGTCACAGCTCTTTTAAGAGATGTCCGTTGCACTTCAACTGAAATGTATATTGTGGTATTCACTATCGCAATATCTACAGCTTTAGAGGACTTCAAATGCATTTCCTATCCTAAAGCGCTTCAGTATCCCACTTCTTTCCACGATGATTGTTCTAAGGATTCTCTTGAAATTCAGTCTTCTGTTCATCGTTATTAAACTGTGATTAACGTCTACTATCAACTTAAAGTTTTTGCAGAAATCAACTAATCTTTCTCCTATCTCGTTCCTACTACCAAGTTCATATTCTCCCGTAACTCTTCCCTCTATACCTTTCCCTTTTACCACGTTCCAATGCCCCACGGTTATTAGGTTATCATCTGCCTTTACATACTGAGCAACTCGTCCAGTGCCCTCATGTCCCCTCTACATCTCTTCATCTCGTGACGTCGGCATGTACACGTTCACTGTTAATCTTGGTTTCCTGTCGATTCTGATGAGAACAGATCTATCTCTGAATTGTCCAAAGTAACGCACTCCTGGTCATATAGGATTCTACTCCCATTTTACCACTTTCTGCTGCTGTTGATATTACCCTCCAATCGTCTGACCAGAGGTTTCCATCTTCTTTCTGTTTGTATTCGCTGCCCTCGCTATGTATAGACTGAGCTTTTGCATTTCCGTTTTCAGATATTCTAGCATTCATACTACATTCGAACATCTGATATTCCACAATTCGACATGTTGAATGCTCTTTCGTTTGTTTTTCAAAATTTTTCTCATGGTCACCTCCCATTGGCCGTACCCTCCCAGAGATCCGAACAGGGGGGCTAATCCGAAATCTTTTGGCAATGCAGAGATTATATGACATTTTTTTCAGTTACAGGCCAAATGTCGTGTTTCCCCACATGATGTATATTTATTGCTATTTACATTCAGATGCCGTTGATTATTGATGAACCTTCCGCCTTTTAGCGGCAGTTTCTCACCCAAGTACAAGAAGTTGCCCTGAAACTCTTCCCCCCCCCCCCCCCCCCACTCTCTTTGACAAGGCCGTAGATAGAACGAGGGTGACGTCTTATGTCAGAAGTCTCCGCTCGCCATTACCGATGATCTTCTTTGGAACAAGCTATCTGGCATTCCTCGAGTATTTATTAATTCCAGTTCGAGCTGTGCTTTTCCTGTTTATCCTCTCGCTGTATATCGCATCCACCCTCTGTCCATCTTCTTCTATCGCCCACCTCCTCCCCTTTCTATGTACTCCCTCCTACCCCTCTCTCTGTCCATCTGCTACTCCTCCTTCTATTGCTACCTCCCTCACTTCCGTTTCTCTGTCCATTACCGCCTTCCCCTCTCTCTGTCCACTTACCCCTCCCTCATACCTGTAGCCATGACCTCCCATGTCCATTTCTTACTGCCTCCTTGTCTCTCCACGTTATCACGCCCACCCAGGCTGCTCCTTCTTACTCATATAAAATTTCTTTCCAGATCGTAAGTAATATGTGTACCAAGTTTGGCTGAAATCGATACAGGGGTTTAAGAGGAGTGTTTTACCCATGGATTTACACGCATATGTCCATGTCACTTACATTTCACACATATCTAATATACTTCACACATATCTGAACAGAGATGCACCTGTGTCTCTAGCGAATTTCACCCAGAAATTTCGTTTCCACGCAACTCAGTGTTTATAACATCATATTTTCTGAAGTAGGTGTCACACAGTGAGATAATTTTGCGGGTTCGTGAACACTCTCTGGTAAATGTGTTGCAGATAGAATTAGCAGCAAAGAAGTAATAAATTCAATAATTCAAACGTCGTAAATGAGGCGGCAGTTTTTCGCATAGAGTTTATGAAGTCATATCTCATGAACTACGTGTTTTACTTGAATGTCTTAATTAGTGCTGGAAGGAATTTACACCATAAATCCGTAAGAGTACGAGGGGGTGAAGATTTCTGAACAGCACGTTGCAAGGCATCGCAGATATGCTCAGTAATGTTCATGTCTGGGAAATCTGGTGCCCAGCGAAAGTGTTTAAACTCAGAAGAGTGTTCCTGGAGCCACTCTGTAGCAATTCTGGACGTATGGTGAACCGCATTGTCCTCCTGGAATTGCCCAAGTCCGTCGGAAGGCATAATGGACATGATGGATGCAGGTGATTAGACTGGATGCTTACGTACGTATCACCTGTCATTGTCGTATGTAGAGGTATCAAGGGTCCCATGCCATTCCAAGTGCACACGACCCTCACCGTTACAGAGCCCCCAGCACCTTGAACAATCCACTGGTGACATAAAGGGTCCATAGATTCATGAGGTTGTCTCCATACCCCTACACGACCATCCGTTCGATACAATTTGAAACGAGACTCGTCCGACGACGCAACATGTTTCCAGTTATCAACAGTCCAACGTCGGTGTTGACGAACTCAGGCGAGGCCTAAGGCTTTGTGTCGTGCAGTCATCGAGAGTACCCGTGCGGGCTTTCGGCTCCGAAAGCCCATATCTATGATGTTCCATTGAATGGTTCGTCCGTTGACACTTGTTGATGGCCAAGTATTGAAATCTGTAGCAATTTGCAGGAGGACTGCACCTTTGTCACGGTGAACGATTCTCTTCAGTCGTCATTGGTCCCGTTCTTGCAGGATCTTTTTCGGCCGCAGCGATGTCATAGATTTGATGTTTCACCGGAATCCTGATACTCACGGCACACTCGTGAAATGGTTTTACCGGAAAATCACATCTTCATTGCTACCTCTAAGAAGCTGCGTCCCATCGCTCGTGCGCCGACTGTAACACGGCGTTCAAACTCTCTTAAATCTTGATAACATGCCAGTGTAGCAGCAGTAACCGATCTGAAAACTGCGCACGACATTTGTTGTCTTATTTAGGCTTTGCCGACCGCAGCGCGTATTCTACCTATTTACATATCTCTGTATTTGAATACGCATGTATATCGCAGTGTCTTTGGCTCTTCAGTGTAGAACTTGCCGACCTAAAACTCATCATTCCCATTAGCTACAAGGCACAGAATAATGATGTACATAAGTGTCTCGCCCATTGAGATCAGACCGTGGACGCATATATCTGTAATTCCCACTTAATGGGCTGAAAGTTAGTTGCCTAACAGCTTAAACGACACTCCAACTAATGACGAGACAAGCAGTTGCACACGAAGTATCTCTATTTTGAACCGTGACGATGCAAAGTGCACTTGAACAAAGATACGTAAGTTCCTCTGGAGACGGTCGTGTCCTCAGTGCCCCCATTAAGGAAGAGGCGAAGAGGACTGCAGCTAACCACATCTTGCAGCATGCAGGCTCTGGGTCGCCTAATGAACGCACATCTCTCCGGGGAGCGCTCCGCAAAGTTGGCCGAACGGACAACTTGTTACCGACGTTACGACCACCGCTGCGTCGACACAAAAGGGACCCCTCTTTAATCTGGCCTGCTATTTCGCTCCCTGCCGCCCCAATAACAAGCATATTTAGCGCGCACTTCCCGTTTTACTTCGCGAGCCGTCTGCTCACAAACAAAATAAAAAATGTTATTAAAAACGGGAAACCACGAAATAACGTGCGGAGACTTTTGTACACTCTCGTGGACTCTCGTGTATCTGTAAAGTAATGAAATACTGAGATTAAAGAGATTACTTTAATCTAGAATGCGGTCTTCCAGGACGATAATTCTGGACCCCAGAACTGTAGTGCAGAACGCCTTCCATTACTGGTGAGTGGAAAATGAATGACGTAAAACTGTGTTACGGAATCAGAATTTTCTGTTTTGCACGTACTCTGTAATCGTACTCTAAAATCACGATAAAGTACATAGTAGAGAGGATTTCCGATTGTTTTTTAAAAGACATAGTCACCGTTGAGTGAAAAAATTATTTATTTGCACTATATAACAAGTGGCATACCGAAAAAGACTGTGCTTTATCACGTGTCAAATCTTAAAATAATCTGACATGTACATACGTCATCGTCGTATTTCTATTATGAAACGTCCCCTTAGAAAAGTTTATGAATTACTGTGCTGGTAAACCCCATACGTCATTTGATTTTCAAACAGCTGAGCAGAACTGAACGTACTCAGACATTTCGCTCTTTACTTATTCTGATCAACACTAAACTGACACACAATATTTTTTAGCGCAATGCAATGACTTTCAAAAATCCCTACAAAGGAATGGCCCTGACTAACTTTAACCTATACCTTTCACAAATCACTTACCTCAGAAAAATCTTCGTTACTCGAACTACTGCAACACAGCGAGCGCCACTGCTGCCAGCTAAATAAAAGATTCAAACTACTGAAGGCAGTAACTACTGATAGGCATAGTTAGCAAATGAAAGATTTTGATAGAGAACAAACAATGTATTTACCTTAATAGAGTTCAAAAGTCATAATATATATATATTGCAGTTCATGACATCCAGTCTTACAAATTTACTGTCTCTGTCCAGATCAGCCGCACTCAAAACTCCACCATCTCACTCCCCACATCCACCACTGCTGGCGGCTCACCTCCAATTGCACAACGCTACTCGCTGTTCGCATCCAATCGCCCAAAACGCTACAATAGCGACTATTGCAACAATGCCGACCAGCCTCAGACTGCACACAGCACAGCCAGTGATTTTCATACAGAGCGCTACGTGGCGGTGACGTTACCAATATAAAAACCTAAACGGCCTACTTACACAGTGTATGTCAGTGAAGTTGTATCAAATGGCGGAGTGGCATGGATTTTAACACAAGCAGAGTTTGTTTTCACTGTCCCAAGGATCACCACTGTCCCAAGAACCACCATATGGCCCATACTTCAGGCCAGCCCGTAATGAAGGCATTTCTCTGTATACTATAGTGTCGAGGAACATTCTGGTGAGATTTCACAGCGCCGATAGCGTCCAGTTTTATGATATATACAGGGTTGGCTACAGATGAAAGTGACAGAAGTGGGACGTCCAGATGGCCCATCGTTTATAAAAAATAAAAAATAACTAAAAATAAAAAAGTAGCATTTTTGGTGCGTACTGGGAGAAGTATGAGCCATTTATGTGTCATTCTTGTGAGGCAGCAGTTGGCGAAGGGAATAGAATATAAAGCTGTAATCCAAGGGTTGTGGGAGCGAATCATAATGGGGAACTTTTTGAACTTTTGATCACGTTTCCCGACGTCAGCGGCATTTTTCAACAAGGTAATGCGCAATGCTGTGATGGAGCGGTTCGAGGAACACAATGGCGAGTCGCAATTGGTGTGCTGGCCTCTCAACTCGCCAGATCTGAACGCGATCGAACACATCCGGGATGTGATTGAACGTGGCGCCAGAGATCATCGACCCCCTCCATGGAATTTAAGGAATTTAGGTGACTTGTGTATTCAGATGTGGTGCCAAGTCCCTCTAGCCACCTACCAAGGCCACATTGCTTCAATGCCACGATGCATCACCGCCGTTATCCGTGCCAAAAGTGGTCACATCAGCTATTAGGTAGGTGCTCGTGATGTTCTGGCTGATCATTGTATTGAAGAAAATTTTTGGCTTGCAGGATGGGAAACCTGTTCTTCGAATTTCCTGTGTTGGTTTCCGCTAAATACTGAGTATATTTCATAGATAGTACAGAATAGCGAAAGAGAGTAAACCGAAGAAAGAGGAAAGCAATGCGTAGTAGCAGAAAAGACAACAGTGAGAAACTAAACATGAGGATTTACGGTCACGAAGTAGATGAAGTTAGGGAATTCTGCTATCTAGGCATCAAAATAACCAATGACGGGCGGAGCAAGGAGGATATCAAAAGCAGACTAGCACTAGAAAAAGGGCATTCCTAGCCAAGAGAAGTCTGCTAGTATCAAACATAGATCTTAACTTAAGGAAGAAATTTTTTAGAATGTGTGTTTGGAGCACAGCATTGTATGGTTGTGAGACACTGACTCTGGGAAAACCGGAATAGAAGAGAACCGAAGCCTTTCAGATGTGGTGCTACAGAAGAATATTGAAAATTAGATGGACTTATAAGGTGAAGAATGGGGAGATTCTCCACAGAACTGGCAAGAAAAGTCATCCAAGAAGAAGGTACAGATTGATAGTATATCAGTTCAGGCATTAGGGGATGCTACTAGAGAAGGTTGCAGAACGTAAAAACTGCAGAGGAAGACAGAGATTGGAGGACATCCAGCAAATACTTGGAGACGTAGGTTGTAAGTGCCACTCTGAGATGAAAAGGTTAGCCCAGGAGAGGAATTCGTGGCGAGCCGAATCAAACCAATCAGAAGACTGATGACTAAAAAAATTGAGGTCCACGGTTCCTTGGCAGTGTGAAATATTGAAGCATCTATACCGATGCAGTCAAAAGATTCGCCTATTTATGTTACATATTTTGATAGCAAACTCACTCATCACATCCTGTAGGGTACTTCCTTTTGACCTAGAATCATGAAATTTGGCAAGAAGCAAGGTTCTGCAGTACAAGAAAGGGGAAAAATACGAAAATTTTAATTACATTAAATGAAAAAAAAATTGTCATTTGTTGTCCGACAGTCTGTGAGCCGGCTGTTAAGACCCCTTTATCTCAGGAACGCGTAGACGTATCAATTTGAAATTTATGTCACATAGTAATGTCTATAATCCCTCTGTAGTGTAAAAAAGGTTCTAAGTCAATGCAATCAAAAGATTCGGCGATTTATGTCACATATTCTGATGCTCGAAACCTCTCATCAAAACCTACAGCGTACTTCCCGTTAACCTAGAATTATGAAATTTGGCAAGAAGCGAGGTTTCACAGCACAAGTAAAGGAAAAAATCAGAAAGTTGTTAATCTGTAAGTATATAATTCGATAAAAATATTTCCTTATTTGTTATCCGACTTCAGGCATAATATTAAAACGTTCTAGAAAGTCTTGAAATTCCTTCGACCTATATCTTGTCAGTATCAATATCGACAACAGGCATAAATAGTCGAGATGGGCGATCCCGGGCTGGATGAATTGTCTTCATAGATAATTAAGTTTGCACAGAGCCCTCAGAGAGCGAGAACTTCTCGAACTTGGCCAAATTTTTCATTATTCCTGCAAATTTTCTTTACCTCACTTTTTTTCAGTTTATTTCTGTTCCTGCTTCTTCATTTACTCTCCGCCAGGTATTTAGTTGTTCTTCCAGTTTCTGTTCATTTTCTCCTCAAATTAACACGTCATCTACATGCTACGAATTCCGTATCATATGCTGTTGACCCTTGGCGAACATTCCTTATGATGTTGTCCATGATCATATTAAAAACCACTGGTGAGAACACCCATCCTTGCCGAACCCCTCTGTATATTATAAACAATCCCGATTTTTGGCGTCCATTATAACGCAATTCAGGCAGTTTTTGGTCATGTTTCTCATTCTCAGTTGCATTCTTTTTGACAAATCCAGTCTATTCTGACATTGCCGTGTTTCTTACCTTGTGACAGTGTCGTAAACCATTTTTATATCTATGACTGCAACTACGATGTTTTTCCCAAATTCCCGTATCTTTTCCGCATCTATAGTTTGTCTTCCAGGATGACATCTTTGTTATTCATATCTTATGGGGAGTCCTACCTTCTTCCCGATTTTCTGTGAAATTATGTTTTCATAAATCTTCATGCAGTGACACAGTAGTCCTGTTCCTCTGTAATTCTCGCAGAGCGGCTTGTTAACTTTCTTAAAGACAGTACAATCATTGCCTTTGTCTAATCATCACGAATCTTTCCCTATGTCCATACTATCCTCATTATACCGTGCGGGCACAGAATTCGGATAGGTGCTGCGGCCTTGATTATTTCCACTATGATGTTATTTACTCCAGGATCTTTGCCCTTTTGTTACTTCAAATACAGATTCCTGCACATCCATGATTTGCAGAATTTCTCTTTCTATTTCCTCTGTGATGGTGTTAGTTCTTTCTCCTACCTCTCTCTCATCACACGTATTTGTTTCATTCTGACCATGATATAGTTTTTAAAGTATTCTTTCAATACTTTCTCTTCCTCCCACACGGATTTTCCTTCTTTGTTAATGACTGTTGAAGTATTTTCTTTGTGCTTTCTTCTGTTACTTAAAATGCGGTATAATATATTCTTTCCATTCTTAAGACTCACTTCTATTTCTTTACCTAAATTTTCACAAAACAATTTCTTAGTGCTCTCATTTTCCTTGCAACTCTGCTTAGTCGTTTCCATTCGTCTGTACTATATTTTGTTCGTTTTTGAATCATTCTCTACATGTGTTATTCTTCTTCTTGACTGCTTCTGAAATACTCTCATTCGACCATGGAGTTTCTTTGAGAATGACTTTTGTTGATGTCTTTCCACACGTTTCTTCCGCTGTCTTGACTAGGGCCCGTTTGAACCTCCTCCATTCTTCCTCTATATCTTACCTCCCATCTTCAAGAATCTGCGTCTTAGTCATTACTCTGCTTTTCTCTCGGCTTTCTCTATTTCCCAGTTCCAGCACTTAAATTCTGCCTGCCTCTTTCCCTCGTATGTACCTTTTCCGAATTCCATAGATTAATGCTTTATATCACTTTTATTTCTGACAGGCATCTTCTGATTTCTTATTTGTTATTAAATAGTAGATCACAGATTTCCTTAATTTACTGGCAGTCCATATTCTATGCTCATTAGACTGTTCCATTCAACAGGCACTGTAATTCTTTCTCACTTTTACAGAGAATAACAATGCCATCAGCGAATCTCATCGTTAAAATCTTCTCATTCCCAATTTAAGTTTACTTTGAATGATTCTTTTATTTCCATTGGTTCTTCGATATGCAGACGAACAGCAGATGAGAAGACTGGCTCCACGCTTTTTGACCTTCCTAACCGAGCACTTTTTTCTTGGTATTCAGTCTTTCTTACCTTAGCACACATTGTATATTTGTTAAAACGGTTTGTGAGGTGTCCCTTTTTTCAGGAGATTTTACAAACCTTACGTTTATTGTAAGTTGGCAGATAGCCGAAGTCACTTCGCTGCATTAAGCAGTGCTGCACAATAATCCGGCATTAGCAGGAAGCCGGTTCTCACAGTGGCAGCCGTAGCAATCGGACCATATGCGGCGAAGATGATGAGGAGAGTCGGGAGGACAATGTGATCCTTGAGAACGGATGTAAGTAAGGATGTAAGGGAACCACTAGTGTCCACTTTAATAATGTTTACTTACCCAGTATTAATGATTAAAACCATCCTTAGGTATATCTGGTACTACGAGAACCCTGCAAGTCATCAGGGCCTCACCACAATAATAACGCTGTGCAGTATGCTACTAAATTCAGTAAAGAAATGAATACTGCTAACTTACCAAAGATGCACGAAGGGCTACAGAGTGTTATGATGTAAGCGAGAGATTTCGGCTGCACGCCAAGGTGCTGTCGGAGCTGACGACAGAGTTTATTCAAATTATGTTCGAAAACGATTTTCTGGTTTACCAAGCTCTCGGATCTTATAAGCTTCGTGAAATTAGTCGCTTCTTAATAATAAACTTTAGTGTTTTGTGTTGTAATGGCACCCCATAACTTTTTCGTGTAAACTAGCTACCTGCAACATTAATTGGAACTGCAAGTGACCTGTTGCATCTTCTGAAGAATCCAATGCTCTACCAGATGCTTTCGGGGACATTATCTAGGAGAGCTTCACAGAGTACAGGTAAGAGGAAACTCTACAAACCAAGTCACTAAGGTCGTCAGAGAAAAGATCACCTTAACTAATAGACCCTGGTGGGAAGGCTTCACCAGTACACTATACATCACTCTATACCACTTTCAATGGATTCATGATTGAACAGAGAAACTTGTATGGACGTTCAAATACGCAAGGAAATTTGGAGCTTACTTCATCAACAGTAGCCTCGGAACTGCTTCTGATCTTGTCCACAGTATTCTTGTTTAACCTAACCTAACCTAACCTGTAACTTGGATGCTGGGCATCGGGTCGATCTAAGCTTGGATGAATGGTATAGATACACCATCCAAGTTCCTTCAACTCTATACCACAGTTCCTCCATCACAGAGACTGTCGACTGGTGGCGTGCCCAGCTTTCGGCAACCCACGACTGGATACAATCGATGAGTGAGAGATAAGGTGGACGTTCTGGACAGGCTAACAGTCGAAACACTGCTTTGAGACAATTTTGAACAGCAGAGGCGAAACACAGTCTGGCATTACCTTGTTGGAGGATGTCACGGAGACTACGTAGTCTCCACCGGCAATATGACGCCAGAAGTGTAACAGCTGCTGTCCAAATTACCGGCTGCGGTAAGCAAAGGTGATGGTATTGTGTACTGAGCGCACCCCATACTACCATTGCAGTTGCTGTGTCTTTACAACGATGGGGATTGCTGCGTTCGTTCTCCTCGAAGCCTCCACACACGGGTGCGTCCGTCATGATGGTGCAAGCAGAACAGAGACTCGTTAGAAAACACAATGGCGTGCGACTGCTGTCTCCAGTTTTGTAGTTAGACGCACCAGTGAGCATGTCTCACCCGTTAGGTGAAGCCAAGCTGTAGTGTCCGTGTTGCGCCAGACGTTGTCAAACAGTCCGTACGGACACTTTTCTTACTGCTAACAATCCCACTTCCTCACTCAAAGTATGTGACAAGAAATTATTTAAAAACAGTCTTGATCGCAGCCAACATTAACTTTTCTTTCCGACTGCTCTAAATATTTTAAATTCTGCCAAAACCTGGCTCAGTTAAGCATTTATAATTTTATACAACATTGTCGGAAAACAGCGATGTCTATTATCATAAAATTATTTAAAAACAGTCCTCATGGCAGCCGATGTTAACTTCGTGACCTGGCTACACGATCCGGACAATATGCCTGTCCTCTCGGGCGTTAGTCGAATGGGGCTGTTGACATCCTACATGGCGTTGATTACAGTCCTCATTAAACCATCGCCTCCATATTCACATGACAGTGGTATCGACCAGCGCTACCAGCAACATCGTGAAACGATAAACTGCAGTCTCAGTAGTCCGCGATCTTGCTACTGGCAAAATTCCGACACACTCTGGTTGGCGTTCTTCCTAAAACGAGGCTTAATACGATTTTCTAACATTAAAATGCAATTCATGAAAGTAAAAACCATCTACGTAAACACTTTTTATTTATCTACACTTACCTCAGTACTCCACAGACCACCTGACCCTGACGGTGTGTGGCGCGTGGTACTTCAGGTATCACTAACTAATCACTCTTATCCTGTTGTATTTGCGAATGTCATCTGAGAAGAATGATTGTGTCTAAGCCATTGTATAAGCTCTAATTTCTCGAATTTTCCAGTTGTGCTCATTTCGAGAGGTGTATGTGGGAGGATTTACGGTCACGAAATAGATGGAGTTAAGGAATTCTGCTACCTAGGCAGGACATCAAAAGCAGACAAGCTCTGGCAAAAAAGGCATTCCTGGCCAAGAGAATTCTACTAACATCAAATATCGGCCTTAATTGGAGGAAGCAATTTCTGAGAATGTACGTCTGGAGTACAGCATTGTGTGGTAGTGTAACATGGACTGTGGGAAAACCGGAACAGAAGAGAAACGAAGCTTTTGAGATGTGGTGCTAAAGACGAATGTCGAAAATTAGGTGGATAATAAGGTAAGGGATGAAGAGGTTCTGCGCTGACTCGGAGAGGAAAAGAATATGTGGAAAACACTAATAAAGAGAAGGGACAGGATAGTAGGACATCTATTAAGACATGAAGGAATGACTTCCATGGTACTAGAGGGAGCTGTAGAGGGCAAAAATGTAGACAGAGATTGGAATACATCCAGCAAATAATTGAGGGCAAGTGCTACTCTGAGACGAAGGGGTTAGCACAGGAGAGGAATTTGTGGCGGGCCACATCAAACCAGACGACTGATGACCAAAAAAGAAGTTGAAGGAAGTAATGTGCTTTCAAACTCTTCCCAGAAAGCATTCCTTCCAAATACCACCAGGAAACCCTAGTAGGACGGCAAAGGTCATTCTGGTGCGATTTTCCAAGGAGTCCTGGTCGCAGGTGATGCTCCAAAAACGACAAACTTTGCGAAAGAAGCGGCGACACTTTCTGCGCAACCCACCCATCATTTTGCACGTCAGTACGCGGGCGCATACGGCGCAAGCTGTGGCTCCTCTGTTCGGTCGATGGGACTGGGAAGTACTGTACTATCCACCATACTCCCCGGACATAGGTCCTTGTGACTTTAATTTTATTCCGAAGATGAAGGAACCGCTTCGTGGCATTCGCTTCAGAACTGTTCCAGAGATTCGACAGGCAGTAGACTGCTCAATTCGCACCGTCACCAGAACAGGCTGCTACGGTCGCAGGTTCGAATCCTGCCTCGGGCATGGCTGTGTGTGATGTCCTTAGGTTACTTAGGTTTAAAGTAGTTCTAAGTCTAGGGTACTGATGGCCTTAGATGTTAAGTCCCATAGTGCTTAGAGCCACCTGAACCATTTTGAATCTTAAAAAAAAACCAATAAAATTCCGATCCTACCTAAAATCGCTAAGCGGGTCTATCCAGTTACTCGTTGACCAGTCCGGTGTAGCAGTAGGACACACCAAAAGGAAAGCTGAAGTTTTGAATTTCGCTTTTAAGAAATCGCTCACAAACATACCATCATTTGACCATCGGACAGACTCTCGTATGGAGGACATAGCAATAGGCAACCCTAGCGGAGAGAAGCAACAGAAAGAGTTGGAAACAAATAAGTCGCCATGTCGACACGGAATCCCAATTCTGTTCAACGAAGAGTTCTCTACGGCATTCTCCCTTTACTTAGCTTCCGTTTATGGCGAATCTCTCGCCCGGCGCAAAGTCCCAAGCGACAGGAAAAAAGCGTAGGCGACTCCAGTATATAAGAAGAGTAAAAGAGCGGACCGCAAAATTACAGACCAATATCTTTACCGTCGGTTTGCCACAGTATTGTTGAAAATGTTCTCAGGTAGAATGTAATAAATTTCCTTGACATGGAAAAGTTTCTGTCCACGAATCAGCACGGTTTCAGAAAGCATCGCCCGTGTGAAACTAACTTGCCCTTCTCTCACGTGGTGTCCTGCGATCTGTGGATGAAGGGAAACAAACAGATCCCATATTAGCAGATTTCCGAAAAGCTTTTGACAAAGTACCCCACAGCAGACTATTAACGAAGGTACGAACATACGGAATAGATTCCCAGATATGTGTGTGGTTCAAAGGCTTCTTAATTAACAGAACCTAGAATATTGCCCTCGAGTGTTCGTCGAACACAAAGGCACCGTCAAGAGTGCTCCAGGGGAGTGTGACAGGACGGCTATCATTTTCCAGATACATAAATGATCTGGTGAACAGAGTACACAGCAATGCGTTGATGATGCTGTGGTACACGGGGCGATGTCGCCGTTGAGTGACTGTAGGAGGATACAGGATTACTTAGACAAAATTTCTAGTTAGTGTGCTGACTGGTAGCTAGCTCTAAATGTAGTAAAATATGAGCTAATGCAGATGAGTAGGAAAAACAAACTTACTTATAATGTTCGAGTACAGCATTGGAAGTGTGCTGCTTGACACAGACATGTCTATTAAATATTCAGGCGTAACGTTGCAAAGCGATACAAAAAGGAATGAGCATGTCAGGCGGTAGTCCGGAAGGCGAATGCACGACTTCGTTTTACTGGGAGAATTTGGAGAAAGTGTAGCTCATCTAAAGGGTGTTATAAAAAGGTACGGCCAAACTTTCAGGAAACATTCCTCACACACAAATAAAGAAAAGATGTTATGTGGACATGTGTCCGGAAACGCTTAGTTTCCATGTTAGAGCTCATTTTAGTTTTGTCAGTATGTACTGTACTTCCCCATTCACCGCCAGTTTGCCCAATTGAAGGAAGGTAATGTTGACTTTGGTGCTTGTGTTGACATGCGACTCATTGCTCTACAGTACTAGCATCAAGCACATCAGTACGTAGCATCAACAGGTTAGTGTTCATCACGAACGTGGTTTTGCAGTCAGTGCAATGTTTACAAATGCGGAGTTGGCAGATGCCCATTTGATGTATGGATTAGCACGGGGCGAAAGCCGTGGCGCGGTACGTTTGTATCGAGACAGATTTCCAGAACGAAGGTGTCCCGACAGGAAGATGTTCGAAGCAATTGATCGGCGTCTTAGGGAGCACGGAACATTCCAGCCTATGAATCGCAACTGGGGAAGACCTAGAACGACGAAGACACCTGCAATGGACGAGGCAATTCTTCGTGCAGTTGACGATAACCCTAATGTCAGCGTCAGAGAAGTTGCTGCTGTACAAGGTAACATGGAAAGTAAGCGTTTCCGGACACATGTCCACATAACATATTTTCTTTCTTTGTGTGTGAGGAATGTTTCCTTAAAGTTTGGCCGTACCTTTTTGTAACACCCTGTATAAAGGAGATGGCTAGTGCAACCCATTCTTAAGCACTGCTGGAGTGTTTGGGAACACCGCACCAGGTCGAATTACAGGAAGACGTCGAAAGAATTCTCAGCCGGGCTGTTACGTTTGTTACCGGTAGGTCCGAACAACATGCGAGTATTACGGAGAACTTAAATGGGAATCCCTGGAGGGAAGACGTTCTTTTCGGGGCACACTGTTGAGAAAATTTAGAGAACCGGTATTTGAAGCTGACTGCAGAACGATTCTGCTGCCACCAACGTACATCCCGCGTAAGGACCACTAAGATAAGAAAAGAGAAATTCAGGCTCGGACGGAGGCATATAGATAGTCGTTTTTCCCTCACTCTATATGCGAGTGGTATTACAGGTACTGGCCCTGGTACAGGATACCCTTCGCCCAGCACGGTACGGTGGCTTTCGGAGTATGTACGCAGATGTAGATGTACAAAGTAAAGTAAACATCATTGACACCATTGTGTATCTCCTTCAGAAAATAAGTAATGTGACCTAACAGCCAGTCGTTTGATGTCTCCAGACTCATATGGCCTCGAAATTTCTTTCTCGAACGACTTCAGTATTTTTTTTTTTTTTTTTACCTTTGGTTACTAATTTCAGTATGCACTCGTGCTTTCGGTATTTTTACGTTAGCAGAAATAGAATTTCCCACTGCATCATTATGGGGATATATTGGGAGTGTAAAATAAATATCAGCAAATTAATTACCCTTGTTATCTCTCACATTTCAGGTCACCTTTAAAGGACGATGTAAACACATTATCAGACACATTACCGACCAGCTGAGTTTTCAGACATAAAAGCGCATCATCATCCATCATGGCAGATGACAGGCCGCAGGTCGCTGGATTAATTACTTCGAGTGCGCCGCGAGTGCAGGCCTCGCTGAACATCACAGGATCACAAAAACTCTCTGTAATTAAAAAGGAGCAAAAACGTGTCAGTGAGGGAACTCGTAATCCATGCATAACGTCAATACGTTTTAATGCATCCAGCGTAAAATAACGTAACCAAGAAATATAATTTTTATCATATTCAGGACAAATACGCATCCAAGTAAGAGAGACGCCCTAAAAGTCAGCTTCATGCATTTTTTTTTAAAGTTATGGTCAATTATTACTGGCCTGGGGACGACAAAAACCTTTTTCTATATTGCAGTGTGGGTTGCTAACAGGAATCTGGTGTCTATAATAGTCTCCTAACTTCCCAATCAAAATTAGTTACTCATTATATTTTAGCTGATTGTTTTCTCAATTTATCAAACCTTATGTCGCAGTGACCCAGATCATCCGATATTCAGTACAAAGTCTTGCAAAAGTTTGTATATATGCAGTTTATTACTATTTCTCAAATGATAATGGGTTTTACCAGGGCTGATCTCTACCAAACCTACGGTTCGGTCTTTTTGATACAGTACACAACTGACGTTGTAAATGGTAGGAGAGCATTGTCTGGGAAACAAACATGATTCAATCTGTGAGAGGGGTATTGGGAGCCTACGAACTCCCGGTGTTTTTCGTTTGTTTGTCTTGCACGTAATTAGAACCGCACATCGCTCAGTGTTAGTATGCTACGTATTTTATATCCTTACAAAATATAAATTGCATTTCATACGTAATAAAACTTAGTTGATTGCGTAACTTCGGCGCCTTTATGTAAGCAAAACAATAATTTTCTATGCAAGTGCAGATTATATGCTCGCACGTAGAAAACCTTTATAATTGAAGTTACTTTGTACTCAGTAGAACCTTCTCATCATGTTCAGAGGCAAGGGTTTCCTGGTATTGGTGACAACTGCGAAAGTTGTTTATGAATAACAGAAACATGTTTTATATGCATGGCCGTTGTCACACAGAAACATGTTTCATACATAAGTCTGTAGGCATTCATGACCATTGTCACCGAGGGTAAAATCTTTTGGGTTCTTAGAGCGAGTCATATTTCCTATAAACTATCGACTTTTCGACGCCTCTGCTCGGATCTTCTTCTAGATCCTGTGGTGTCCTCTGTTGATTAAACACTCAGTTATCCTGAAGAAGATCCTACCAGAGGGGTTAAAACGTCAATTTTTTAGAAGAAATGTGACCTGGTATAATTGGCTAGAAGATTTTTAACGTCATATCTTCTATAAGCTCGACGAAGTATTGAAACAATGATATTTTTTCCTAGCGCTATATGATAAATCTGCATTGTTCTTTCTATTTTTACGTTACAGGTCAACAGTTTTCAAATAAAAGCTGAATTAAAAATTGACAATTTCAATTTTGCTGTAAACACTGTTTACTTTTTAAGTAACACACACAAGGATATCTATGTAGAACAAAAATGTTCCAAGGTTACACAACCCTTTGTATATCTTTACTCAGCAGACGTTTCATAGTTTCCAGTTTCTATAGGAATCCACTAAGAAACTTATTGCATAAGCAGAACGATCGAAATGAGGTAACGCCTGATAGATATGCAACACACATAATGTGCTGATAATGCGGTCCCCGTCTTAATTGACCAAGGCTATTAGGAAAATTGTTTTACTCTACCCCTCTTTACGATAATCTACAATACTCTACGGTACTTTCAAAACTCGGTTTACAACATTTTTTTCAGTCTTGATTGACATAATGGACAGTCATTACGTTTACTTTTAATGGTCAGAAGGACGCTGTCAACATTCGACAAAAAACTTGCACCAGACCACATCATGAAGTGTTTGGTTTCTCATTGTCTCCTACCAAAACGTTGTTCCTCCTGCCCAGAAAAGATGGATGGTATGTTACCGCGCTTTTGCGTTAGCTGTTGCGCCTCTCTTTGCCTTGTATGAACACCAGTTGAGTAACAAAGGTGTTTCAGTGACGCAAGTGACACGTAGTAAGGATTCACAGAGTAGTAAGTACGTACTTCTGACCGCAACGTGTTCTCGTTTAAAGCGGATTCTTCGTTTCCTGAAATTTTGTACATTTAAGAAACGCTTACAGCAAGAAGCATAGTATTAATTGTTCAAATAACTTGCGAAGACACAGCTGGGAAACTTCTTCGATAACCAGCGAACCCACGTCATTTTTAAGGCTCAAAGGAACAGAGACTTTGATGTGCATGATAACTTCAAGCCTCATGGGGTGGGGCTACGGCAACCAGGAACCAATAGATGGCGTATACAGGAAACCATTACACATCGTAAACAATTAGCGCCACCACAATGCCAAAGATTAGCAGCTTAGTGGGCATGGTTACGTATGGAGTCAGTTGCCATAACTATGACAACTCCTACTGACCCATGCCAACAAGTCACTCCATCACTGTTCGTAACAAGGAAACACTTAAAACGAAGAAGTACACATCACGCCAGAAGAAATTGGGCCTTCCCCAAAACGTCAACCGAAACACAGCCGTGGCACAAAAGGTTTACTGCTATTGTAACAGACAGTCGTATCAGATACAACGCGGCTGAAAGGATCTGTAAGAAGAAAAAGCCATGTACAGCAAGACGTTCAGAAGTTGAGGAATCTGTCTTTGGCAAAAAGCTTTTAACCTCAGTCTCCTGAAAGATGATGGTCAGGGTTCTCATATGACAGTTCCCAAAAAGGTGTCAACAAGACACAACGAACAAGACCAGAAACGAATCCATCACACTCTCAAGGGCTTCACCACCCTGAATAACATGTAAATGGCGGCGTTGTTTTTGGTGAAGTATCACGCCCGCGCAAGTATCCTGGGAAGATTGTCGAAACTGATGGCACCATGGTCAAAAAGGGGAAAAGAGATGGCTAGACTAGGATGATTTAGCATGATACGAACAAAGTAAAACTGTGTTGCAACTCACTATTCAAAAAATAATGAGCGCCCAGCAACCATGCGACTGATATAAAACACTGAGCTAATTCTAGTTGAGTAAATATAGGTAATTATAACAAGTAAAATTTATTTTTCTTGATGCACTCGTTAATTTATTCAAACATTTGAGTTCTTAATGTTGTTTCTAAAATTAAGGAGAGTTTATTTTAGTTCAAGTATTACTGCTTCACGAGGAATTTATTTATGAAGAATTTATTCTTTGGAAAGGAAATTATACCCAGTTCTGATAAAATAAAATGTTCCTCCTCTAAAATTGCTGCGTTCTACGTAAGTGTCCCTGTCCATGTTAAGTTATGCCAAGCTTTAAGGAAAGTGTTAGTTGAGTTACACACATACACATACAATTAATGAGTCCTACATGATTTTGTAGTCAGAAAGTTAAGCCACCAGAATTTCTTCAATTATTGCACAAAAAAAAAAAAAAAAAAAAAAAAAAAAAAAAAAACCAGAAAAATAAAAACTGAAATCTAAACCGACTAGCCTCTGTCTCCACTACGCGTAATCCACGTCAACTGCAGAAGCCCCTTTTGAACATTTAGGATCACATTCATTTATGTGATCTGCATAACTGTGGCCACTTTAAAAAAATTTGCACTAATGCACATTTCTCTCACTGTTTCTAAAGATGTGTTTATATCAACGTGCGTCTTTGTTCGCCTCACACGCAAGTAGAGGCGTCCAGTTAGGTGTACGACTCTCTCTCGACAAGTTGCGCACCCGTGATCCCATTCACATCTACACAGACATTCAGGCTGTTTCAGTGATCGAGCTATCTCTTTGCTAGAGGCAACTGTCGTTGCAGCCGTAACATTTTGAAACAAAGACGAAATCTTAGAAAGAAGCCCAAGCACTGGTATTATTAAAGCCTTTTGCGTAATGTATGTGTAAGAATTGTAGAAGAGATTAAAAAAAGGCTGTTACTGGTCTGTTTAATTATTGTACTCGAAGTTCATCCTGTTGTCACTGGTAGCAAAGAAAAATACAAAATATAGAGACGGTATACCAGTAGCGACAATGTTAGCCCTGACACATTCTTGTATTCTTGTTATGGGTAACAGTTACCTCAGTTAGACGTTCCATTTCAAGGACATCCTCTCTAAGGTTCTCCAACTTCCTACAGTTAGCCAGGTTTGTGACCAGTTAACGGTTCTTTCTCTGAAAAACGAAACACTCATTTCATGATTAATGTTTGTAGCCAACAGGCCAAGGATATGCGAATATGTGTTCATTATTTAACATGAAACACAAAGAAGGTATACGTAAAGGAAGAGCTGAAAACGTAACACATTTCTATCGCAGTCTTGTTATGAAAACTTTCATTTATTTGCCAAGATCGCTATGTTAATACGTTAGTGGATTAATAGATTCGGCAATATAAATTGTCATCTTAAGATCCATAAAACCGGGCAGTGGTATTTACACCATACAATGATTTACTCCAATCTGTCACAAGAAGAACGTACAACGTGCATAAAGAAGTCTAGGCCTTACAATAGCATGCCAGATGAGCAACCATAATGTGTGTACGACTTTGAAATTGTATGGCTTGGACAAAACGGATACATGCCGCATAGTGTCGTTTTATGGTTTAATGCCATGTTGGCTACAACAGAGTAATGTCGTTTCATGGTTTAATGCGATGTTGGTTACGACAGAGAATTGCTCTGGCGTCGCCAACATGGCATTGTTTACGAAGCGACGTCATGTGACATGTAACTGTTTTGTTCATGTCGTACAATTTCAGAGTTGCATGCTCAGAAAGTTTTTAGAAAATGTATATTTGAAAAAAGAATTCAGGGTATCGTTGATACATTTTTGACTATTCTTCCACATAATCGCCATCTCGTCCAGTTCATGTGGTGAGCCGTGGCACAAGCTTCCGTATGCCCTCCTCCAAGAGCTCTCCCACCCACTCCATCCCCCATTTCAGAACCTCTTTCTATACCTGATCGCTGGTTGAAAATTTAATTCCACTCACTTGTACCTTCAGGAAAGTTAAAAGATGATAATCTGAAGACGCCAATTTAGGGGAATACGAGGGTAATTCGAAACATCCCAACCAAATGAGTCCAAAAGCGCCTGCTCGCTAAGTCGGTGAAAGGACGGGTTTTGTCGTATAACAGGCACACTCCTCTAGTCAGCATTCCGCACCTTTTGTTTTTAATGCTTCTTTTGAGTTTATTTAGAAACATTATACCGTTGTGCGTCGAAGATCTACCTGAGGCAGAAATATGACCACAATGATGCCTTTTCCGCCTCAAAATACTTGGGCCACGATTCTTTTGCCTGAAACTGCGGTTTTGAATTTTTTAGCAGTTGGAGAATTGGTGTGAGGCCACTGTGAGGAGTATTTTTTTGTTACAGTTGTGTGTCAAGTCATCCATGTTTCATCTCCAGTCACAATAGAGTTCAGAAAATCTCCACCCTCCACGTAGCTCAAGATGCATCGGGCGCTACTCACCCATTTTTCTTGTGCTGCTCCCAGCTGTTTTGAGAGCCATCTTGCGCACAGTTTCCTGTATCCCAGCGTTTCTTTGGGTGTCTCGTACAGAGAGTTTTGTAGAGCTGTGGAATAGCATAAATTTCACCCACTGTCAGTCAGCGGTCTTCCTCGATTTTTTGCTTCAACTTATCAGTCAAAATGGAAGGTCTTCCACTCCTCTGTTCGTCATCAACATTAGTTCTGCCTCCGCTAAACTCCCTACATCACTTAAACACACTCGTTTTATTCCTAACACCTTCACCGTAAACCATTTTGATCCGCAATGTAATTTCTTCCGCGAGTAGTAAGCGAACTACAAAAAAACCACAGCCCCTTTTGCTCACAGAACACCTATTTTCTGAACGTGCCACGCACATACCTTATGGCTGCAGTGTGGTATATTATTATAAAGTCTCGGCTTTCTTGTGCGCATTGTACGTCCTACTTGTGACGGTATCGTGTACACGGTTGTATGATGTAGCTATTATTGCCCAGTTTTATGGATATGAAAACGGCAACTTATATTGCCGAGTGTAGTAATCTACTGATATGTTAACATAGCGATCGTGGCAGATAAGTAACAGTTATCATAAGAAGACTAATGTAGAAATTTATATATCGTCTTCTGCACCGAACTGGTCATGTCACGTAACCCTATCACATTTCTGTTTACATATAGGTTGTAACCTCCCCACAGAAAATTTAGTCAATAATAATAATAATAATATGATTCTATTTTTTGGGTAACCTCAGAACAAAATTGGTTCCCATTTATAACCTCCCTACAGAAATTGATTCACATTTAACCTCCACACAAAATTTATTTCCCATTTAATGTACCCACAAAATTCTTTTCTCATTTAATGTAAGCTCGAAACAGAAAAATTCCTAAACCTCGTAATAAAAAAAATAAATTCAGTAACCTGGTAAATTTTGGACGACAGCAGTGCTGCGTCATGGCCCTGTAAGATCATTCTGAATAAAAGGCAAAAATTCTTACCTCGATAAAGTCGCCAACTATCTGCTCTTACAATAGCTTTTTCCGGCACAGCTCTGTGCAATGCTGGCCTATAGATTTGTCATTTATGAAAGGAAGCAACTGATTTTTCTTTTGTAACAATCGGAATGATCATGGATTGGAGAAATTAGTAAATTCTTTAAATTGAAATGAATGCTTGTTAAAAATTACTTTATATCACAAAGATTATTATTAGGACATTTTTTAAAAGATTTACATGGGAGTTCACATAACATTACTAGATATGCGCGAGGCTGCTTTTACCTTATACTATTACACTCAGGCTCCGGCATTGCTGCACCGCGACCGGCCCAGCCAACACGATACACCAGACTGCCCGCTAGCAACAACTTACTGCTACTGCTACACAGTTCCTACTGCATACAACACTGCTCTCTGGTCTGAGATTCTCTTATAGCTTACATATCGCAGGCAGTGCATACCTCTTACATAACCCTCCACTGGGGGGGCAACAATTTGGCACCGATGGTGAGTCAATTGGCCTTGCCATGAGCAACAAATTTTTCTAAAATCTACTTAATTAACTAAGTTGACAGTCACAAAGTATTATACATACATATATATATATATATATATATATATATATATATATATATATATATAAGTGCAGAACATGAAATGAAATAGAGTGCACATTCACTGAGTACAGAACATATCAAGAAATGACAAAATGTATGTGCAATGAATACAAAATATATTAACAAGTGACATAAAGTGCACATGCGCTGTAAAACTCTTTAGCATTTTTACATAACATATCATGGAGTGAAATAAAGTGCACACACACTGTAGAAGTCTTTAGCATTTTTACGTATCATGGAGTGAAATAAAGTGCACACGCAATGTAGAAGTCTTTATCATTTTACAAGAATTTAAACGCACTGTATAACTCTTTACCATTTCACAAGAAATGGGAAGGATTGCATCATGGTTGTAGCACAGTAGGTTGCACGTAGCTGCACTGAAAGTCCATATCTTTCTACAGAAGCACAACACCAAGTGAGACAATCTGAAATTCTCTTCCTGAAGTATTTATCAGTGTAGCCAAGACACTGAAATGTTGTATAAATATTGTATGTTATCATTTTGGTAGTACATTAGGTACACCAAACAGTATAACCATAATAACATCTCCATTGTTCAAGGTGGTGGACAGCATGATGTGTCAACACTACACTCTTTCACCAACGTAGAATTAGTGCAAAAACCAAATACGGTGCTCCATGATCATAAGGATGGACACGACAAACGGATATTGCAGTAATTTCTGGCAATTAGGTCAGAAGGTAAAGGACATTAAGTCTTATGCTAGTCATCATTGAGAATTACACTAGTCTATCAACCGATTTGTGTAATTGGTGGCACTCATTGCCTAGTTACTAAACATTTCTGTACTATGTATGAAGTATTACAGAATAATATTCATAAGTCATTTGATTACAGTGAACATTGGCACTCATTGGCCAGTTACAAACCATTTTTATGCATTATTCAAAAGTGATCATTCAAAACAACAGTTAATTAATGGCATACCATTTACATAATTCATCTAGTTATAGTACTCATTGGTCAGTTACAAACCATCAGAAGTCATCATTCAAAACAGGAGCTAATGAGTGTAGCATCAAGCTACTGGTATTCATATATAATAGCATGTAAGTGACATAATACAAATTTAAAATATAACAAACAGTGGCATTTATTGGCCAGTTACTAAACATATAGCAAGTAATGAATATTACAAAACATTTTTCATCATTCAAGTGACAAATGACATATTTAAAATAATTATTGGCACTCATTGACCAGTTACAAAGTATTCTTATATTTTTATAAAACATTATTCAGTATTATTCAGAAGTCATCATTCAAAATGAGAGTTAATTATTTGCATAGCATTTATAGAGTAATACAAAATATTATTTACAGAAATTATTGGCATAGGATTTATGCATTATTACAAAACATCATTCAGTGTTACTCAGAACTCATCATTCAAGTGACATAGGACATATTTAAAATGCAACACACTATAACTATTACTCAAGGTCTGTGGTTAGAAAACATCATTCAGTATTACTCAGAACTCACCATTCCAGTGACATAAGACATATTTAAAATGTAACACACTGTAAGTATTACTCAAGGTCTGTGGTTAGAAAACATCATTCAGTATTACTCATCACTCTCTTAAACTGGTAGCATTATTTGGGACTGGTGATACATTTTTTTTATTTTTGTGCTAGCAATGCATTGCGTTGGGATCGATAATTAATTGCTGGGGCATGAAAATATTTGCTTTTGACTTATTGCTGCAAATAACGATTAGTAACGTCATTCGTCATGAGTCAGCTGTAGCAAGGTTATGAAACAAGTGAAGTATATGAGATCACATTCATGTATGACACACACAAATGGATAAAAAAAATGCAAGTACTAGAACAGGTTTAATAACTAACTGCTTATAGCACATTAATTTCGTGAATAGCTTCTCCTGGTAAAAAAAATACAAAATGGATTATTAAGCTGAAAGAAGAAACGCATATTATGCTGAAAAGTAGTGAACTTCGAATTAACAGGTAATGAAACGTGTACTCAATATGTATGTACTCTAGCTGTCCTTTCCAAAACATTCAGTCATTATACCATGCGACATAAGACATACTGTCAAAACGAACTGCAACAAATACTTAAGTAAGTACATAGCATTTCTTAACTAACAGTAAATATATAAACTTCATCATTATTCTCATCTGCAAAGAAAAAACTTAAAAGTGGTGCATTAAGTGGCCATATACAATTTATCACTATCATCACCTGCAAAGAAAAACTTCATTATTCATAACACCATAGCTTCATTACTATCATCACTTGCAAAGAAAAACTTCATTATTCATATTAGCATATTCTTCGTATAAGTATTCATCATCATTCATTATCATCTGCAAAAAAAGACTTCATTATTCATATTACCATTTACTTCATACAACTATTCATAGTATAGAGTTTCTTATTTCTAGCATGTTTCATCACTAAAACTAAGATGTGTAGTTCTGTCTGACAGCCTGCATCAATCACCTCGTATTCTGAAAGAAAAAATTAGTTAAGACTGCTATCATACGATGTGTATAGTATATTCTTGTTAGTGTTTGTTAATTCTGATCCATTTATTCTTCGTGACGAGGTATTGCATTTTTTTTCGTTCATTCCGAAGGTGAAATTCCCATTTCATAGTAATCCACTGTGGTTTGTTTAATATATTTCTTTTACACGTTATTACTTTCTGAAAATGATGAATAAGTATTAATATCTTGCGTTTAAATCATATACCCATTAAATAAAAACTGGTTTCTAGTGATATAATTAAGCGTACAGCATAGCATGACAGAAAACGCATTATGTCAAAAACATAGACAGTGTTGAGGTACAAAAATGTACACAGAGTATCATAACGTAGTAGCAAAAAAAATGTAAAATAGTCACGATGTTGAGATATCATAAGGCAAAATGACAAAGTCAATTGGTGTTTGTTACATCTGATACATTTCATAGTGCATATAAACAAACAGGAAAACAATCATACATACACGAAAAATGGAAAAATGTGCATGGTCTGATATATAACGACAAGAAAAGCGACCTGCTAACCTTACCTTGCCGGGCACTTGCCAAGAAAAAATACGATAATCATCAGTAAGTAGTCACATAAATATAATTGCTTAAGTTGTCATATAAAAAATCAGAAAATGGCATTACAGTGTGGTAAATCATAAAGTAAGTTCATTCAATAAAAGGTTTAATATTGGAGACATGGTGATTGCCTTTGCTTTTTCTGGTTCCCAAAGTTTCGACGTGTACTACATTGGGGTGAGGAATTCGATATGGACCTGCATATAGAAGCTCAAATTTACTGCATCTATTCTTTCTTCTGTCCAATGTGAAAGTCACGGCGTGTACAAAGCTGTTTTTGCTGTCTTCTCCGGCGCTCTGCGGCACGTTTGATGTTGTTCAGCGCAATGTCAATTATTTCATGGTGTCGTAGTCGACGAGATGTAGGAAAGGATACTAATAGTTTAATTTTGTTAGGTGGTTCAACATTTTTCATTATAACAGTCGGAGATAGCGGAGTAGATTCATTTGGTATCAAGTTAATTACATCCTGGAATGACAGTATGTATGTATCCCAATCAATATGTCTTTTATGCCAGTATATTCTACACAGTTTACCAATTTCTTTCATTAGACGTTCACAAGGGTTCGAAGAAGCATGATACTTGGATATATAGATCGGAGAAATGTTTCTTGCTCGTAACGTACGTGTCCATATAGCAGATCGTAACTGTGATCCATTGTCGGAAATTACTTTCAATACATGCCCTACATGAAAGAGAAAATGTTTTACAAATGCTTTCGAAACAGTTTTAGCAGTAGCTTTGCGTAACGGAGTGAAGGTAACAAATTTTGAAGTGAGTTCAACAGCGACAAAGATGTAGCAAAAACCTCTATTAGTTCTGGGAATCGGACCAAAAATGTCTACAGCGGTCATGTGTCTCAATTTAACAGGTACAATGGGATGTAACGGAGGAATATGTGAAGTTGTGTCTGACTTAGCTTTCTGGCAGATTTTACATGACGCTAAAACTCGTCGAATATGTTTCTCCATGTTGGCAAAATAACAGTTCTGTCTCAGTATAAGAAAACATTTTCTGGCTCCGTAATGTGCGTAACTTAAATGAGTATACCAAATTAATTTGTTAACAAGTTCGTCAGGAATGCATAGTAACCAATTGTTGCTGTTAGGGTGAGAGCGGCGAAACAGAATGTTATTGCGTACGGTGTAATGGTTTCTAATGGTAACATTATTTCTATCTTGCCAAAGGTGTTTAATTTCTTTCCATACGTTGTCTTTACTCTGCTCCTGTGCTATGTCTCGTAATGATGCCGAATTGAAATTTTCAAATGCAACTTGTTGAATATACATGACACTAAAATTTGCTTTGCAGAAGTTGGTTGCGATGTCTTGCTGATTGTTGCTGCGAGAACGGGATAGTGCGTCTGCTACAATATCTTGTGTACCGGGAATGTGAACAATTGTAAAATTAAATTCCTGTAAATAAAGTTTCCATCTGCTTAACCTGTCGTTTGTAAATTTTGCGGAAAGTAAAAACTGTATAGCTCTATGATCTGTGTAAACGGTAGTGTGTCTTCCATAAAGAAAATGCCTAAATCTCGTTAATGCCCATACAACACATAATGTTTCAAGTTCTGCAACAGAATAATTGCGTTCAGCAGGTGACAGAATGCGACTCGCAAAGGCGATGTTTTTAATTACTGTAGAACCATCTTCTTCAATTTCCTGAAAAATGTTACGCCTAAAGCGGTGTTAGAACTGTCGGTGGCAATGGAAAAATTGCTAGTAAGATCTGGATGTGATAAAAGTGGTGCATTCAACAAAGCTTGTTTTAGATTGACAAATTCAGAATGTGCTTGGCTATCCCAGGACCAAATAGCGTTTTTACCTGTCAATTGACATAATCTAGGAGTGTCTAAAGCAGAGTAATGAATAAATTTACGAAAAAAGTTAATTAAACCCAAAAAGCTGCGTAGTTGTTTCTTCGTCGTAGGAACAGTAATGTCACGTAAAGCTTGAAGTTTTTCCGGCTCAGGCGCAATGCCTTCTGCTCAAATTACTCGTCCAAGAAATTTTATAGAAGTTTTGCCATAGTGCGATTTACTGAGATTAACTGTGAGTCCTTGTGCACGAAAAGTTCGTAGCAGTTGTTCAAGAATCAGATTGTGTTCAGACCAGTTAGCTTTTGCAATAAGAATGTCGTCTACATATGTTGTGATTCTGTCTTTTAATTCTGTCGGAAGTATAGTATTCAAACCGCGAATAAATGCTGCTGAAGAAATAGTTAAACCGAACGGTAATTTACAAAATTGATAACAGTCACCAAAACAGAGAAAAGCCGTGTACTTTCTGCAGTCCGGATGGAGCTGAATTTGCCAAAATCCCGATTTCAAATCTAATGTGGAATAAATAGCAGTACCATGAAATTTCTGTAGAAGTTCTTCTAGTGTTTGAGGGCGATCTGTTTCATTATTAATAATGTCATTGATGTGGCGCGAATCAGGTACGAGACGAAGTGAACCACCCTTTTTCTTAACAATATGGAGCGGGTTTATATACGGACTAACTGCCGGTTCAATAATACCTTGGTCATGCATAGCTTGCAATTCTTTCTTAACTTGTTCTCTGTGAATATACGGAATGGGATAATGTTTGGCTTTAAACGTGTCGTGCTGTTTAACTTGAAATTCATACATAAAACCGGACATAGTACCGGGGATGTTGTCAAAAACTGGAGCTTGCTGTAAAAGAATTTTGCGTAGTTGCGTGCATTCGTCGTCTGTATTTGCACTGCTCTGTTTAACTTTATCAGAAATCATTTGTATAACGTCATAGTCGGCTTCGTCTGGAGTATTATAGTTGTGTACGTACGTATCTGTGAACAATGTGGAATGACAGTCTGTGTTACGTGATGCGGAAATGACCTCTGTACGATTCTGCAGATAAACAGTGCTGAAATTCTAATGCCAGTTGTACGTTTTCATGCTTTAACATTAAATAGGAGTTTTGAAAGTCAATAATTGCGTCGTGTTGTACCAGAAAATTCGTACCTAAAATAACGTCTGTTGTCAATAAGGGAACAATCCAAAAATTTGAGTGAAATGTATGACCTGCAATACAAAATGATAAATGTGTCTGTAATTTTACATCTACTCCTTTACCAGATACTGCTCCTTTTACTTTAGTTTTGCCTAAAGGTAACGTAGGATAGGTATTCTTTTTGTTACATTCGTTGAAAGTTTCCTCATTTATAACTGACATAGGTGATCCAGAATCGATCACTGCTGAAAATTTGGATGATCCAATCTTTACCTCAATGACAGGGTGGGAAATGGTTTTTTGAATATCTGGTCTTTCCTGCAAAAGAGTGTCTCGGATGTCGTCAAAAGTAATAACATTTTCGTGAACAAGGTTCTGTGTGTCAAAGGTATTACTTGCGTCGCTGGAAGATGCAACCTGTACTGTATCTAGTCAAATTCTATCTGACGTGCTATTATTTGCGGGAGGATGCTGTGGCATTTTGTACTGTTCTGCTATTTCGTCCTGACGCATTTGGTTCGGGATGATACCGACTGTCTGGTTCATTCATGATAATCTGTTGTTGCGGGTGATTTTGCTGCTGGTAAGGCCGACTGTTATTAAACGTACGCTGAAAATTCTGCTCATTACTTTTACGTCTGTCATGATAGTCATTTCTATACGGCGCGTTGCGATAGGAATTGTACGTACTGATTTCCTTGTTGCTGTGCGTTACTATTTGGCGGAGCCGACGCTATATGTGTAGGCGGCGAAACATTAAAGCTTGGTTGACCTTGCACATTACATTGTTGGTTAGGTATGCTAACCGGTTGGTTTTGTTGCTGTTGTTGGGAAAAACCTCTATTGTTACCAAAATGTAGTTCCTGTTGCCGATAATTTTGCCGATTGCTGAAAATGTTGTACATACTGATCATTACAATTTTATCTGTTATTAAAATTACCGCGGTAGTTGTCATTTCGGGACTGTCTTAAGAAAACTGTCACATTCGGTAAAATTTGTCATATCATGTTTTCTTTGCTCATTCCTAATTCTAGATAGATCGATAGTTGAAGAGGTGTTTTGATAGATATAAAGGATAGTAGAAGAGAAGGCAGCAGTGCAGAAAACTAAAGATGAAATAGCACTACTACGGCTTGGAGCCCTGTGCACGCTACGGCACATATTCATCGAAGCGTAATGAATCCCCTGAGGTCTATTACGCGCTACAAATAAATTTTAGTTTCTGCGTTACAGGCAACGCCGGTGAAAATTCAAAAGCAAATTGTTGTATCCAGGCCAATTCTAGTCTCTGCATTACAGGCAACGCTGATGAAAATACAAAAGCAAATTGTCGCATCCAGCCCAAAGCGTGACTCTGTGTTCTGTCATTTTTAAATACTTTAAATTTTCTCACGGATAGAAAGTGCTTGTAATCAAAATTATCGTCTCTGTATGTCTGAACAGGTTCAGCATTGTATGATAATCTGTTTGTCTGTGACTGTTCGGAATCTAACTCACGTACTCTCTGTAAATTACCTAAATTATACTGGCTGTGTGAGTCTGACAAATGTTTGCAAAGTGGCGTATGCTGTGATGTGTTAAAGGCTGGAATATTTTTCATCCCCATCACTTCGTGCTGTAAAGATGACAATTTTCTACGTAATGTATTATTGGACGAACCTATCTCACTGATCGTCTGCTGTAAATTTTGGAATTCGGGTGTTTGATTAAACGAAACTGGTGACGTATCGTCTTATTTGGTGTCATTATTACTTTCAATAACGTCAATACGACTGGCCAATTCATCATATTTTTCAGACAGTATTTTTACCTGATCATTGTTTTTAGTATCGCAAGCATTAATTTGTTCTTGTATTTTACGTGTGGTTTTGTTTAATTTCATAATATTTTTCAGACAGTATTTTTACCTGATCATCGTTTTTAGTATCGTAAGCATTAATTTGTTCTTGTATTTTACGTGTGGTTTTGTTTAATTTCTTAACATCTGCTTTGATGGCATCGGGATCCTGTATTAGTTCTAATTGTTCAAGTATATCGGTCACTGTCTGAAAGTCTACTGTGTGTGTGTCTGTTTTTGTTTTAAGATCAGAGATTTCATCATGTAATTCGGTGTTCAACTGTTTGATAGTATTAATTTCGTCTGATACTGTAGCAGTATTGTTGTCTACGTATGTTTTTTGCTTTCGTAAATAATTTACGCTTATCTTCCTGTCTCTGTGCAGTAATTGTTTCCATGAGTTGTTGCTTTACTTTATTCTGTTCCTGTATAAATTTATTGTAACGTGTTTCACTGTTTTGTAGGTGGTGATTAAGACGTTCGTCAATTTGGCTGTTCTGTTGGTCAAATTTCGCGTCTACTTTTGCATCCAGTGTCCGCGAAAGTTCTGCTGACATTAATTTAAACTCGTCGCGTAACTGTGTTGCGTTTTCAGAGCATTGTTTAACGACTGCACTAATTTCATCTCTAAGTAATTTAGCTGTGGCTGCATGTGTATTACTTAAATGTTGAGCCACAGATCTAATTTCTTCACTACTACTCCTAGCACAAGCCTTAATTTTCTCACGTAATTGTTCTTTAGTATCATGACATTGCGTGGCAACGGCTGTAATCTGTTCACTAAGTTGTTTGTTCTGTTCATTTAGGTTGTCGTGTTTTTCATTCAACTGTTTGAAATTTTCATTAAGGTTGTCTTGTTTTTCACTAAGTTGTTTGAAATTGTTCTCTTGTTCTTTCTTCGACTGTTTGAAAATTTCATTAAGGTTGTCTTGTTTTTTACTAAGTTGTTTGAAATTGTTCTCTTGTTCTTTCTTCGACTGTAGCAATACTGCCATAATTTGATCCAAGCCAAAATTAGCGACTCTATTTTCTATGCTGTGTAATGGTGTATGTGCATTTGTCGCGTTTTGTATAACCATTTGGTCATTCTCTGATTCTTGAACAGGTTCGCCAATTGAATGTGCATTGTTAGTCACTACCTCGGTATCAAATAAATCTGACGTATTTCGACTACATTGTTCATCTTCGTGAGAAAAATTTATCTGTTCACTATGCATATTTTGCAAACCGGGTGTGTCAAACTGGGCAGCGTTCATTGTATCGGAACGTGTCACGTCATCACTTGTTACATTTACTCTGGACATAATTGAATTTGTTTGCTCATCATTAGAATTAAAATCATTACTAGTGATCGGTACGCACTGATTGTCTGTACATGGAGGACTATCATTAAGACACTGAGTGTCGCAAGTATTATCGGTCAAATTATTCAAGTCGGCTATTTCACTCATTGCACATCGCGATGTACTGTTAAGAGTTTTTCGCGGCATTTTTCACAAATCAAAATTAAGCACAAATGAAACAAAGACAAAGCGAAATGGAACAAACAATTACAACAAAGAGCAATAAATTGCCGATGATCTGTGAAAGAAAGCGTGACAAATTAGTAAATGCGTTGCGCCAGATGCAAACTACATTTAAGTAAATAAGAGCAGATATATGACTACTTCTCAGAGATTCACAAAGAAATACGATCCTGGCCGGTTGTCGCCAAGTGTAACCTCCCCACAGAAAATTTAGTCAATAATAATAAAAATATGATTCTATTTTTTGTGTAACCTCAGAACAAAATTGGTTCCCATTTATAACCTCCATACAGAAATTCATTCACATTTAACCTCCACACAAAATTTGTTTCCCATTTAATGTACCCACAAAATTCTTTTCTTATTTAATGTAAGCTCGAAACAGAAAAATTCCTAAACCTCGTAATAAAAAAAATAAATTCAGTAACCTGGTAAATTTTGGACGACAGCAGTGCTGCGTCATGGCCCTGTAAGATCATTCTGAATAAAAGGCAAAAATTCTTACCTTGATAAAGTCGCCAACTATCTGCTCTTACAATAGCTTTTTCTGGCACAGCTCTGTGCAATGCTGGCCTATAGATTTGTCATTTATGAAAGGAAGCAACTGATTCTTCTTTTGTAACAATCGGAATGATCATGGATTGGAGAAATTAGTAAATTCTTTAAATTGAAATGAATGCTTGTTAAAAATTACTTTATATCACAAAGATTATTATTAGGACATTTTTTAAAAGATTTACATGGGAGTTCACATAACATTACTAGATATGCGCGAGGCTGCTTTTACCTTATACTATTACACTCAGGCTCCGGCATCGCTGCACCGCGACCGGCCCAGCCAACACGATACACCAGACCGGCCGCTAGCAACAACTTACTGCTACTGCTACACAGTTCCTACTGCATACAACACTGCTCTCTGGTCTGAGATTCTCTTATAGCTTACATACCGCAGGCAGGGCATACCTGTTACAAGGTCAGTCAAATTCCATTGAGATGGTGTGAGAGAGTGTGTGTGTGTGTGTGTGTGTGTGTGTGTGTGTGTGTGTGTGTGTGTGTGTGTATCTGTGTGTGTGTGTGTGTGTGTGTCTGTGTGTAAGGTGGGGAATGGGTCAAAGCGTTTAGTAAGATTTTTTTAGTTTCATTTTTGTTTACCTTCAGCCTCCAAACTCTAGAGAAGAATGGTGAGAGTTTAAAGTAAGTTTGAATTTCCCGCTCTGTTTGAGCACTTTTGACGGCAAACATATAGTTCTGCAGTACCCCTACGATCTCATAGTTCTTTTGACTGCTCTCGTCGATGCAAACTGTTCATGAAACGAAGCGGCTTATAAAGAAACGAGAACAGCATCATCACATCAAAGGACCCAGAATCACTCCTCTTCTTCAGTATATGTTCCTCGGAAGTACGAATGAAGGCTTTCTCCTTTGTTCAAATTTCTCTTTGTTGTTTGCAGGTTGTTCATGTATGTAACAGTAGAGTGTCATTTTGTCTTAGTGATTATAATCAGCGTAATTTACGAGCCACAAACAAGAAACGGCAGATAGTACGTGTCAAATGTGTTTCTCGTTAAACCTCTTGGTCAAAGTGCTAAAACAAAGAAAATCTGAATGCATACGAATAATTAAATCTTAAATAGTGAAACGTAGTAAAACAAAACACCAACCGAATAGAACTGCGTACAGACGCACCACGTTGCACGTGTCTCCCCATATAGGATGAAGATACCTCTACGCCTGCGCACGGTGGCCAGTGCACACACATCAGTTAGTCCAGTGAAACTGTCAGAAAAAAAGCCTGTACCTTGCAAAAGGTGGGGTAGAAGATTTTATTTTTTTAACTCGTTCATATTGTTGGAAAGGTTAGAAAACGAAGTTTTGCCAACAAAATTTCTCTTGGGAAAACTTTCTGCAGTCAAAAAACTTCGAAAATTTCGGACTTTTTCAGTTTTTTCAAAATATCTCAGTTTCATTTGCTCCTATCGCTTTGACGTCTATTTTCTTTTTTAAAGAGCACAAAATTCTCTACAAATTTGATTCTTACCATTTTTTCTACTCCCAGTATCTAAGGCGCTCCAGCACGTCAAAAAATACCATTTTTTTCAAATTTCGAGCAAAGTGGCAAATTACCTAATTTTTGAACACTGTTATTTCAGTTTCTATTTGTGTAGTATAAACATATTACTCATCATGTTATTCATTGGAATTTACCATCTCACTCTGCTGCAGGACCAGGACAAACAGCATCATATTCAGTAACTACGAACACATTCACGTCAGATTGCGTGAAGTTTATTTGTGTTACAACATGTAATACGATTGCATGCAGGTGCCGTTCATTTTCTACAGTTGATTGACGTTAATGATCAGTTATAAGAAAAAGTATGTAGGAATTATTCTTTATCGGACAAAAGCGTATATATTCTTTGGCCTTCGTTCCAGTGGAAGATGTGAAGTCAGGTGGACCGAGTAAATTTTTTGTCATTGATGGAGGATACCTTATCCACAAAGTGACTTGGACTCGAAATTTTTGCTTCAAGTCAATAGCCCAAAGCTATGTTTCTTACCTGCAACGTCATTTTGGATCTCAATTTGCTATTGTATGTGATGGGCATCCATGTGAGGCAGACAAATGTAGCACAAAGAGTGCTGAGAGGATTCGTAGGTCCAAAAAACATTCTTCGGTTGACGTTGTGGTTGAATCAGAGATGGCGAACCAAGTCCCTCAGGACAAGTTCTTGTACGACGAACGAAACAAGATGCGTTTGATCACACTTCTTAAAAAGGAATTTCTGGAGCGTAGCATTGAATTGCTCCAGGCACAAGAAGATGCTGACGTTATGATTGCAACATCTGTCATTTCAAGAACCAAAGATTTTGGAAGTGTTGTCATTGTAGGAGAAGATGTTGACCTGCTTGTGCTCATGACCGTTTGGGGCAAGGCATTGAAAACTTATTTGTCTTAAAGCCAGGAAGAAGAAATCCAGAAGACAAGTGGTTTTCCACTGCAGCTTACAAGTTTGAAAGTGAATATATTCTGTTCACTTACGCCATCAGCGGATGTGATACAACATTCGCTTTTTTTGGTCGAGGAAAAATTAAGTGCTGCAATATTGTTGCGAAAAATGAACACCTAACCTCAGCCCTTTGCACGTTCAATAAACCACATGCTACCCGTGTAGAAATAATGACAGCAAGAGAACAGGTTACTATCGCATTGTATAGTGGAGGTGTCAGCAGTTCCCACACATTTGCGGTACCAGCTATTCGCCAAGTCTGCCACAAAAAGCAAACTGAATCTTGCACGGTTGCCACCTACACAAGATGCTGCACATCATTCGTTGCGGACTTACCAACAAGTCCAAAGTTGAATGGGAAACTGGAAACCTCCTGAGAAATGGGGCTGGAATCACAGTGGCCACGGTCCAATACCCGTTATAATGAGCCAAGATCGAGCACCTGAAGCACTTCTTCACATTGTTTCATGCTCATGCAAGCTGAAATGTGGCGGAGCGTGCTCCTGCAGAAAAGCGAGTTTGAAATGTTCTTCAATTTGTAAGAAATGCAATGGGGTCAACTGTGAAAACGTGCCAAAATTTGTATATGAAGACAGTGAAGAAGATGTTATGGAGGATGTTGAGGAAACAGCTGACGAAATCAACGAACTTGCTGAGGCTGACTCGCTGTTTACAGAAGAGGTCAATCTGGGATCAACTCTATGTACAGACCCTGAATCCGTAACTCAAGGTATTTCTGGTGACACTAAGGAACCTGGCCCATCAAAACGTTGGAAGTGATGCTCATATCTGTCTCAAGTGCGCTAAAGTGCGATATTACAAGTATTGCACACCCAGAACTTTCAACATTTTTTAGTAACTAACAATGCATTTTAATTGTAATAAAGCTACTTATTTTTAATGTCAACTGCGTGGCTTTTATACACAAGAATAATTACCTACCTAATTAGGTTGCCTATTGCAGCTAATAATAGTTCAGTTTCCTGAGACAAATTATTTTGTGTGCGTGTGTATGTGTGTGTGTGTGTGTGTGTGTGTGTGTGTGTGTGTGTGTGTATGTCTCTTAATGATGTATTTTTATATTTATAGTTTTACAAATACCAGGGCAGAGGTGCCCCATAGTGAACTTGAGGTAGTGATGTAAGAATCACAATAGTTGGGTGCCCAGCAATCCTCATGTTGCATACAGAGAAATTGAATACTTGAAAGTGAGGTGGTAAATTCCAACATATAACATGATGTATAATGTATTTATACTACACAAACAGAAACAGAAAAAATAGTGTTAAAAAATAAGGCATCTTGCCACTATGCTCAAAATTTGAAAAATTGGTACTTTTTTAGGAGCTGTAGCGCCTTAGACATTGGGAGTAGAAAAAAGTCAAATTTGTAGAGAATTTTGTGCTCTTTAAAAAAGAAAATAGACGTTAAATCGATAGGAGCAAATGAAACCGAGATATTTTGAAAAACTGAAAAAAGGTCGAAATTTTCCAAGTTTTTTGACTGCAGAAAGTTTTCCCAAGCGAAATTTTGTTGGCAAAACTCGGTTTTCTAATCTTTCCAACCATATGAACGAGTTGAAAAAATAAACTCTTCTACCCCACCTTTTGCAAGGTATATCTGCAATTTGACTGGACTAAGTGGCATGTGTGACTTTTCGTCGTTGCATGCGGCCATATGCCTCTCCGCCGGGCGCGGTGGTCTAGCGGTTCTAGGCGCTCGGTCCGGAACCGCGCGACTGCTACGGTCGCAGGTTGGAATCCTGCCTCGGGCATGGATGTGTGTGATGTCCTTAGGTTAGTTAGGTTTAAGTAGTTCTAAGTTCTAGGGGACTGATGACAACAGATGTTAAGTCCCATAGTGCTCAGAGCCATTTGAACCATATACCTCTTCCAGTAACGGCTGCATATACCTAGTGTACGCGCACAGGTATAAACCACCTTAAGCCGATTCTGCGCAGAACTTATCCGTTTTTTATATTACTCCACTTAATTTTCATCATCCCTCTACAGAATTGCATCCCTAGCTCTTCGAATCACTTCTTCTCAGTTTCCACTAGACCTCTTGTCTCACTACCACATAATTCTGTGTTCCAAACGTTTATTCTCAGAAATTTCTTCCATAATTTAAGGCACATTTTTGATACTAGCAATACCCTTTCTTTCAGAAGTGCTAATTCTGCAAGGTTCGCAGGAGAGCTTCTGTAAAGTATGGAAGGTCGGAGACGAGGTACTGGCAGAAGTGAAGCTGTGAGGGCGGGGCGTGAGTCGTGCTTGGGTATCTCAGTTGGTAGAGCACTTGCCTGCGGAAGGCAAAGGTCCCGAGTTCGAGTCTCGGCCCGGTACACAGTTTTAATCTGCCAGGAAGTTTCACTAGTAGACTTCTTTTGCCAAGAATGCCCCTCTGTCTGCGCTAGTTTGTTTTTCATGTCCTCTAACCTTCGTCCGACAAACGCTGTTTTGTTTCCTAGGTAACAAATTCCCTAACTTTTTCTAATTCTTGGTGCCCAAATTTTGCTGTTAATTTATGACTAATCTCATTTGTTACTCCCCTTTACTTTCGTCTTTCTTCAGCATACTCTCCATCCAGATTCTATGCTCAGTAGGTTCCTCATTCCGTTCATTATGTCCTGTAATTCTTCCTCGCTTTCACTGAGTGTAGCAATGTTATCAGCGATTCTTGCCGTAGATATTTTTCACCCTGAATTTTAAGCCCACTCCTGAATCCATCTATTATTTCTGTCACTGCATCTACAGTGCACAGATTCATTAGTAAGGGATAAAGGCTTCATTCCTGTCTCACACAATTTTCAATTGAAGCACGTCGTTCTTGCTGTTTCGTTATTGTTCCCTCTTAGTCCTTGCATGTACTGAACGTTGCACGCCTTTCCCGATAGCTTACTCCAATTTTTCTCGGATTTTCGAGCATCGTGCATCATTTTACATCGTCAAACGCTTTCTTTAGGTCGACAAAACTTATGAATGTGCCTTGATTTTTCCTAATTCGTGCTTACATTATCAGGTGCAAGGTCAGAGTTACCTCTGGCTCATTTACCTTTCCTAAAGCCAAAATGAGAGAAATAGGAGTAAGCTATAGGGAAAGTGGAGTGATATACAAATGTACAAGAACTAAGAAGGAGCAATAAAACTTGAAGACGAAGAGTGAAGTTCTGGTATTAAAGATAGTGTAAGACAGGGATGCAATCTTTTGCCCCTTTTGTTCAATCTTTACATCGAAGAAGCAGTGACGGAAGTAAAAGAGGGATTCAAGGGTGGGATTAAGACTCAGAGTGAAAGTTTATCAATGCTGAGATGACATTGTTGTCTTCAGTGAACGCGAAGGACAAATACAGGATTTTTTGTATGGGACGAACAATTTAATGAGTACGGAATATGGAGTGAGAGTAAACAATAAATGGATAAAAGTGATGAGTTGTAGCAGAAATGGGAATAGCGGGAACCATAACATCAAAATTGGTTATCACGAAGTAGACGTACTGAAGGAATTCTGCTATCTTGGTTAGAAAGTTACCCATGACAAACGAACAAAGTAGGACATAAAAACCAGACTAGCACGGGCGTCTTTGCCTGGGCAAGAGAAGCCTATTGGTATCAAACATACGCCTTAAATTGAGGAATAAATTTCTGAGAATGCACGTTTGGAGCACAGCATTGTATGGTAGCGAGTCATGGACGGTGGGAAAACCGGATCAGCAGAGAATCGAAGCATTTGATGTTTGGTGCTACAGAAGAATGTTGAAAATTAGGTGGACTGATAGGATAAGGAATAAGAAAGTGCTCCATGCAATCGGCAGAGATAGTAACATATGGAAAACACCCACAACAAGAAGGGACAGAATGATGGACGCATGTTAAAATATCAGGGGACAACCTCAATGGTACTAAGGGAGCTGTAGAGGATAAAAACTGGAGGGGAAGAAAGAGGTTTGAATATATCCAACAAATAATAGGAGACGTGGGTGCAAGTGCTACTATGAGATGAAGAGGTTGTTGCTGGAGACGAATTCGTCGCGGGCCGCATCAAAGCAGAGGACTAATGACCGGAAAAAGGAACCAGACTGACTGCCATCTAACAGATCCTCAATTTTCTTTTCCATTGTATAATACTGTATATTATTCTCGTCAGAGCTTTTGGAATCTTAAAATAAATAACACGTGTTGATTTTGTGTCGACGAATTCAATTACGTTCTCCTACACGTCGCCAGTATAAAGAAATGACCGTAGCGAAATTTTGTGCATAGCGGGAACGACATGGGGACGGAGTAATACGGAAGGGCGGAACTCGTCCCGTCGTTTATGGCCTACTTTGGATCGGCCGGCGCCAGAGAAGCGTCTCTTAAACCGGATGGCACTGCGGCCGACGGTCTGCCCGTTCTTCCAGCCAAGGCTTAGCTTGGTTTTAATTAAAACACTCTGGCGGAGAATGCTGCAAGTCGGCGTCGACTGTTTCCGCCAACGTTCGCGCCCTCCTTTCATGCCTCGGCACACCCTGTGCTGATTGGAGCAAAGACCCCCCCACCCCACTCCATCTATTGTGAACGTGCTCCGAATGCTCGATATTATCAAGTGTTTACGCTAGATTATGCAAGACACACACACACACACACACACGCACACACACACACACACACACACACACACACACACACAAACGGCACAGTAAAATTAATCACTCACCAACTTTTGTTTTACGCAGTAATCCATTATATCATGGAGACGATAGTGCAACTTTATAATGCGAGACCGAGCGCATCGAACAAGCCTTTATGGAGACAACGGTCTGAGATAATTACGGTGAGATTAGGACTTCAGCAAGGGCGTTCAGGCGTCCATCCAATCAGATACAGCCAGCAGGGCACAAGTTTAACGGAGTCAATGTAATACAGTCCCGTTTGTATTCAAAGGAGAGGGGAAGGGAGGAAGAATTGCGACCCAGAAGCTCCTACAATTCGACTACGGAGCTAAACATGCTATGCCTTGACAATAATTTGCCGTGGCCAGCCGTATAAAACTTACTAATCGTATTTCGACGTGTACGAGTCATGGGGTAGAAATATCTTCGGAGTGAGCTTTCTGATGCACATGTAACACTCTGGTTTAATCTTCTGACTTATCCCGCTTGATCGGGATCTGATAGCAGCCCAAATAGATAATAATTAATGTGACCGTGTACCTAATGGGGCTGGCAATCGGATTGGACTGCTACGGAGTTGTTACATTCCATCTTTGTCCTTCTCAAATGCTGTAATAAAGAAATGTCTGGTGCCAAGAAGAACGACAACACAGCTTCATTAATCAATGACCTATATTCATCACAAAAACACAAAGTAAAGAGACAGCCACTGCCTTCGTCGTACAGAATTAATAACGGCTAATCTCAGCACAGGCCCTTTAGTTATTCATTATCGTCACACGCAATTTCAATCATTGTAATCCAACACTATAATCCAACACTGCTATCCAAATACTGCCGGCGCGGTAGACGCGTAATTACAAATATCGGCACAAAAATATCACTGAACCACACTAGTAATTATACTTTTTCACTTTCCCGTATATTTCTAACACAAAGGGGTTAAACCACGGTGATAGCCACTCCCTTTGTCGGTACGGTCTTGCATTCCAGCAACAGACCTCCACCCGGCTCGGCCCGCAGCGCGTACCACACTCTGTCTCAACACTCGCTCTCGCTCTCGCAACCCGACACACACTATCGATTGTTTGTCCTGTCGACCTGTGCTGTCGCAAAACTTATAGTAAGGGCCTACGGACCCCTCACATCCCCGCCCTCGAAAACTTCTTTGAAGCCACAGGCGTAAAAGAATCAGTTAGGGAATTAGACATCACTACATATGAACAAAACACACAGTGCAAATAAGTAATGAAATTACAATCACCAAGAAAATCCTTGACTCCGGTAGTGGGCTGCCTCTACAATAATATTCTACAAAAAGTTATTACATCTCAAAAATATGGTATCGTCCAAATAACACACAACATCAATCCTTCTTACTTAACATAGCATGGTAAATATTTTTTATAAACTTATCTTACCGAAAATTTCCAAAAACTTTTCACTATCAAAGGTTTGTACGAGTCATTAACTACATATCTGTTATAACTTGCTGTAGCGAAGACAAGAAAAGAAACTAGTTGAATGCCAGCTACCCCTTTGGTATGCCGTCCTTTCAGCGGGGTTCGTGCCGTCCATACTACTATCACTCTAATTCGTAATTCACTTGGCCAACACTTATAAAAGTTAAGGAAGAAATTCACAACTTATTGCTACAGCAAAGACAAGAAAACAAACTAGGTGAATGCCAGCTACCCCTTTGGTATGCCGCCCTTTCAGCGGGATTCGTGCCGTCCATACTACTACCACACTAACTTATAACTCCCTTCCCAACGCATATAAAAGTTAAGGAAGAAAAAAAATCACAACTTATTTAAATCTTTAACACAAGCAAATTGAAATTGAGACAAAATATGACATTTATACATTGAATGCCAGCTACCCCTCTGGTATGCCGTCCTTTCAGCGGGGTTCGTGCCGTCCATACTACTACCACACTAATTTATAACTCACTTGGCCAACACACATAAAAGCTAAGGAAGAATTTCACAACTTGTTCATTACAGATTCCATAAATTTAAATGCTACATTGTACCGCTAAGCATGTCTTACATAATTATTTGCAACACTACAACTAATGTAGTCACCCAATGAAAAATTTTAAACTACTGTTCATTTCATTTTGCCAAACCTTACTGCCATATGTGAAATGTTATCAAGAAAGCTTAGATGAGAGGTACAATATTTCCTGTTATATTCACATTATTTCAGATCCACTATATCGATATTTGTCATTCATTACTCAGTGCCAGAATCCTGCTTCTAAAGCTTGACCTACGTATAACCATAATTGACTCTGATAGCTAATTGGATACATGAATTACTAATTATTCATTAGTTACACTTTGTTTTATCAGCATACTTCAGATAAACATGTACACCTACAAATAACTTGCAAACAGATGTTGCTCATGTGCTAAATGACATACTTCAATATTTCAAAAATCTCATACTCCATATTCTTCATTACACATAACTTAACATCAACTTCGACTGTAAATAAATATATATCTTCAACCTACATGAATTCTCCATATAATTCAATACTTCACATATCTCATACTCAATACACATCATTACGACATAACTCCCTCAACTTAACGGCAACTTCACTGCATATATATCTTCAACCTACATCAACTCTCCCTATTCGCTGCAATAACCACATAAAAATACCACTTCAGGCTCCTTAGCCTCTCCATTCATCATATTTCACATCATTTATTCGAACAACTATCTCCTTGTGTATTTGTTTCTTTATATGTTCATCTACTTACAAGCTGATACATTACTTCAATTTTCTTACAACAGTTTGACCTTTTCATGCCTCATAAAACAACTCTATAAGATTACCTAAATTCTTGTTTAACCAATTAGCCTACCACAACATTATGTAAACATTCGCTTTCTTATCTGGTTCTCTGGCACTATTCACTTTGTAATGTACTCACACTAAACTGAGCTTTCAATTTATTGATTCCTTGACACCTCACACACTACATCAACAGTAACTACTTATCCTTATTTTAAGTCAACTATAAATTTACTACATGGTTCCTGACTGAATTACTTGGATGACCACTACCAATCCTAACTACTACTCACTAACTTTCTTAACCTAAGGATAGAGAAAGATGGTAGAGGAGTGACACTTGAAATTAGAAATAAAGTCTCACCCAGCTGGGAGTGTACCAGTCGCCACTTGGTATACCAGCAAAAGAGTTGCTAGCTCCCTACACCTTAACTACTTCTCCATATATGAGTGAACTATAAATTTGCTACAAGTTCCTAACTATCATTTATACAACCACTACCTATTCTAACTACTACACACTAACTTTCTTAACCTAAGGATAGAGAAAGATGGTAGAGGAGTGACACTTGAAATTAGAAATAAAGTCTCACCCAGCTGGGAGTGTACCAGTCGCCACTTGGTATACGAGCAAAAGAGTTGCTAGCTCCCTACACCTTAACTACTTCTCCATATATGAGTGAACTATAAATTTGCTACAAGATTCCTAACTATCATTTGTACAACCACTACCTATTCTAACTACTACACACTAACTTTCTTAACCTAAGGATAGAGAAAGATGGTAGAGGAGTGACACTTGAAATTAGAAATAAAGTCTCACCCAGCTGGGAGTGTACCAGTCGCCACTTGGTATACCAGCAAAAGAGTTGCTAGCTCCCTACACCTTAACTACTTCTCCATATATGAGTGAACTATAAATTTGCTACAAGATTCCTAACTATCATTTGTACAACCACTACCTATTCTAACTACTACACACTAACTTTCTTAACCTAAGGATAGAGAAAGATGGTAGAGGAATGACACTTGAAATTAGAAATAAAGTCTCACCCAGCTGGGAGTGTACCAGTCGCCACTTGGTATACCAGCAAAAGAGTTGCTAGCTCCCTACACCTTAACTTTCTTCAATTCGTACCTCTTGATCCCTTTGTCTATCACCTCTTCTCTCATAATTCCTGTCATTATCATCATCATCATCTCTCCCATGATTGTGGTGAAACTGTTGACCATTGCCATGGTTCCTACGTCCATTACCCCCACCTCTACTTCTGTAATTTGGTGGGCCATTAAAACGAATTCGATGGTAATTATGTCCATCTTGGTTCTGATCGTTAGCTTGATTGTGTTCCTGTGATCGAACAGATTCCAACTGTTCCAGTATTTCCATCAAGGCCTCCCTATCTTTAATTAGGCTTACGGATACAGTTTCCTGCTTTCTCTGGCTCATTCTTCTTTTTATTGCTGATATCATTACGTCATCACTCAGGGGTTGTTCCAAGGTCTCGTTCAATTCCCACAAATGTTTGGCAAACTCTCTCAACGTTCCTCTCCATGTATTAAGTGACTTGCGGTGGAGTAGGTCCTCAATTGCTGCACACTGATGACTTTTGGACCAGTATTTCTTCAAGAATTCCTCTTCAAACTGATCATAACTAGTAGTCCCTTCCTTCTTCCTGACTCCCCAAGTGAAGGCCTCACCTTCCATTCTATCTATTGCAAATTGAATCTTGTCTGAGTCTTTAAGATGTGCTGGGAAAACTCCTTTTAACCACTTCATAAATATCATTGGGTGCAACCCTCCTTTCGGTCTAAATTTCTGCCCTGTATTATTTTGGACGTACCGATTATCACTGCTCATCAAGGTAACGACTTTACCTTCCGCAACAGTTAAAGTGGCATTGCTAATTTGTTTATCAATTTCTTCTGTCTTGCTCTCCAATTGCTGCACTCCCTGTTGTAATTGCCTGACCTCCATTGCAACCCTCTTGTTATCCTCTTCTCGTTGCACGGCTATAGCATTTCTCAGATTGACAGCCAGTTGGTTTTGCATATCTCCTATCCCCTTAACTGCATCATTGCATTGTTTCTGCATCTGCGTCACCTCGGCGATCCTTTCTCCCAATTCGGCTTTAGTTTCTTCAACATCGTCTTCTATCTTTTTTGTCAACTTTTCTTCCATCTTCTCCACATCTCCCTGGACTTGGTCTACGCTCTTCTGTAGCTTCCTCTCTCTCTCATCGATGTCCATCTTCAGTCGTTCTTGTAACTCCTGCATTTCCTTCTTCAGATTACATTCCATCTTCATCTGCGATGTTTTGATCTCTTGTGCTATAGTTTCTTATAAATCTTCCTTTAATGATTTGCGGAATATTTCTTCCCTTTCTCTAGCTTCTTGTAAACCTTTCTCTAATGATGCGTTATTTTCTTGTAAACCCTTTAGTGATTCTCTTGTTTCTTGTAAACCTTCCTCTAATGATTCTCTGAGACCTTTCTCTAATGATTCTCGGGATATTCTTCCCTCTTCCCTAGTTTCTTGTAAATCTTTCCTTAATGATGCGTTAGCCTCCTTTATCAAGTCTACCAACATCGACCACTTATCTGCATCCTCTGAAACTGACTTATTTCTCGTCGTTTGTCCCGGTGTCTTGGGATAACTAGTTGAATGTGCTAATGGGCTATCTAATGACACTCCATAATCACTGATTCCCAAATCATCTCTGTCTTCCTGTCCTATCCCTTTCCTTTCAACTACTGCCTCACAAACCTGCTTATCTTCAGTAGACATGTTTGTTTATTTTTAATGCACAGGCAAGGGATATAAAATAACTTCTAGCAACCCAAAACACTCCTAATTATCAGGAAACCAAACAAACAGTACCTGAAGTATTCTTCAATTAATCCCTAAATTGAGACAATATGCAAGAGCATCGAACATAACAACTCTCAAAACCTAATCACTTCAAATATCAATTTTCACATACACAGCTTATGTAAAATGTTTAAAATAAGATAAATCATACTATTCATAAAATCTATACATATAAAATCCCCCAAAAACAATAAGCATATCTGTATAATTATCATTTAGACAGCGCAGTATGCATAAATGAGTATGTTCAATTTCAGAGTATTTTTCGCAAACTTTTCGGAAATTACTCCAATTGGGCACTTTTCCTAACACGCAATTCAGTTTACAAACGTTTATTTACCGCGAAAACTGCACATTGCAATTTAATGTTACGTCAACCAGTCGTCTCCACTCACCAACCGACGTTACCACGAGTCGCGATGTTTTGACGTTTGAAGTGGGCGTGGCGCTGTACTGTCGCCGGAACCGCGTGAAGTCGCGCTGCTCGCTGTGGCTGGACGACGTCGTAGTTCTCAGCCTGCCGCTCCATAGTGCTACAGGCGGGCATAGTTTGTAGTTCGGCTGCTAGATGTCGGGACGGCGCTCGATGTAGTGCGTCTGTGCTTGAACTACTCTTTGCACAGGTAGTTGGGATGACGTGTGAAATCACCTCGCAAATTGAAGTTCTTTGGTGCAACTGTTACACGTGTCTGCGTGACATCACTCAATAATTGCGTCGCCACAATACATTGTCGTCCGCATACCAGTTTATGGGTCCGCATGAAGCTGTCTGAATTTCACTATTCAAAAAACAATTTCAGTCACAATATTACTACTAAACACTTCTTTAAATCTTTCGTGACGAATTCTTGGCTCATTTTGCTATTTTAATGTTCACACGTGTCTTTCTTTGGTGTTCACTTTTCACAGTTTTTCGTGCGGATTTGCGCGTTTGCACAATATAACACAGTTTATTGACACTATTATTCTCATCTAAAATGGCAAGAAAAAGTTTAGTCACAATCGTAAGGTGCTATTACTTCATATTGTTCACAATGCACTGTTTCTTGTCGCGATATTAAAGTTTATGCTCTGTCCCGATTCAACACTGGAAAATATTTTCTTCGCGTTAAATAAGATAAAATTACCTATTATTCTTTGCGATTCGTCCGAAAATTGCACTTGTCCTTTCACGGTAAGCCAAGGGTGTAACACTCCGGTTTAATCTTCTGACTTATCCTGCTCGATCGGGATCTGATAGCAGCCCAAATAGATAATAATTAATGTGACCGTGTACCTAATGGGGCTGGCAATCGGATTGGACTGCTACGGAGTTGTTACATTCCATCTTTGTCCTTCTCAAATGCTGTAATAAAGAAATGTCTGGTGCCAAGAAGAACGACAACACAGCTTCATTAATCAATGACCTATATTCATCACAAAAACACAAAGTAAAGAGACAGCCACTGCCTTCGTCGTACAGAATTAATAACGGCTAATCTCAGCACAGGCCCTTTAGTTATTCATTATCGTCACACGCAATTTCAATCATTGTAATCCAACACTATAATCCAACACTGCAATCCAAATACTGCCGGCGCGGTAGACGCGTAATTACAAATATCGGCACAAAAATATCACTGAACCACACTAGTAATTATACTTTTTCACTTTCCCGTATATTTCTAACACAAAGGGGTTAAACCACGGCGATGGCCACTCCCTTTGTCGGTACGGTCTTGCATTCCAGCAACAGAGCTCCACACGGCTCGGCCCGCAGCGCATACCACACTCTGTCTCAACACTCGCTCTCGCAACCCGACACACACTATCGATTGTTTGTCCTGTCGACCTGTGCTGTCGCAAAACTTATAGTAAGGGCCTACGGACCCCTTGCACACAGAACTGATTTTGTGATGTCATCACAGTGTGGTACCGTGGTCCCGTGACCTCGGGACGGCGTAGATTTGTCCGCGATGCGTCCAGTGCATTTTGAATGTCATTATAGCGCTAGTACAGACAGATTCCCTTCGTAGATGATGTGGATTTGGTATAGGCGTTTTGTAAATACCGTAACAATTTGCATTTGATACAAGGATTACTCTGGGCTTTTAGCTCTGAAGAGTAAAATGAATGGGCATCGCGTCACGGCACCATAGACTCAGTGTGTATTTACACTGTCCGTTGCCGCGTTACGTCAATTCGCTTAGCCCAGCACCGAACGATGAATGAGTCTACACCTACAACTACATCTACGTTTATACTCCGCAAGCCACCCAACGGTGTGTGGCGGAGGGCACTTTACGTGCCACTGCCATTACCTCCCTTTTCTGTTCCAGTCGCGTATGGTTCGCCGGAAGAACGACTGTCTGAAAGCCTCCGTGCGCGCTCGAATCTCTCTAATTTTACATTCGTGATCTCCTCGGGAGGTATAAGTAGGGGGAAGCAATATATTCGATACCTCATCCAGAAACGCACCCTCTCGAAACCTGGCGAGCAAGGTACACCACGATGCAGAGCGCCTCTCTTGCAGAGTCTGCCACTTGAGTTTGTTAAACATCTCCGTAACGCTATCACGGTTACCAAATAACCCTGTGACGAAACGCGCCTTCTTCTTTGGATCTTCTCTATCTCCTCCGTCAACCCGATCTGGTACGGACCCCACACTGATGAGCAATACTCAAGTATAGGTCGAACGAGTGTTTTGTAAGCCACCTCCTTTGTTGATGGACTACATTTTCTAAGGACTCCCCCAATGAATCTCAACCTGGCACCCGCCTTACCAACAATTAATTTTATATGATCATTCCACTTCAAATCGTTCCGCACGCATACTCCCAGATATTTTACAGAAGTAACTGCTACCAGTGTTTGTTCCGCTATCATATAATCATACAATAAAGGATCCTTCTTTCTATGTATTCGCAATACATTACATTTGTCTATGTTAAGGGTCAGTTGCCACTCCCTGCACCAAGTGCCTATCCGCTGCAGATCTTCCTGCATTTCGCTAGAATCTTCTAATGCTGCAACTTCTCTGTATACTACAGCATCATCCGCGAAAAGCCGCATGGAACTTCCGACACTATCTACTAAGTCATTTGTATATATCGTGAAAAGCAATGGTCCCATAACACTCCCCTGTGGCACGCCAGAGGTTACTTTAACGTCTGTAGACGTCTCTCCATTGATAACAACATGCTGTGTTCTGTTTGCTAAAAACTCTTCTATCCAGCCCCACAGCAGGTCTGATATTCCGTAGGCTCTTACTTTGTTTATCAGGCGACAGTGCGGAACTGTACGAACGCCTTCCGGAAGTCAAGGAAAATAACATCTATCTGGGAGCCTGTATCTAATATTTTATGGGTCTTATGAAAAAATAAAGCGAGTTGGGTCTCACACGATCGCTGTTTCCGGACTCCATGTTGATTCCTACAGAGTAGATTCTGGCTTTCCAAAAACGACATGATACTCTAGCAAAAAACATGTTCTAAAATTCTACAACAGATCGACTTCATATGAGATATAGGTCTATAGTTTTGCGCATCTGCTCGACGACCCTTCTTGAAGACTGGGACTACCTGTGCTCTTTTCCAATCATTTGGAACCTTCCGTTCCTCTAGAGACTTGCGGTACGCGGCTGATAGAAGGGGGGCAAGTTCTTTCGCGTTCTCTGTTCAGAATCGAATTGGTATCCCGTCAGGTCCAGTGGACTTCCCTCTGTTGAGTGATTGCAGTTGCTTTTCTATTCCTTGGACACTTATTTCGATGTCAGCCATTTTTTCGTTTGTGCGAGGATTTAGAGAAGGAACTGCAGTGCGGTCTTCCTCTGTGAAACAGCTTTGGAAAAAGGTGTTTAGTATTTCAGCTTTACGCGTGCCATCCTCTGTTTCAACGCCATCATCATCCCGAAGTGTCTGGATATGCTGTTTCGAGCCACTTACTGATGTAACGTATGATCAGAACTTCCTAGGATTTTCTGTCGAGTCGGTACACAGAATTTTACTTTCGAATTCACTGAACGATTCACGCGTAGCCCTCCTTACGCTAACTTTGACATCGTTTAGCTTCTATTTGTCTGAGAGGTTCTGGCTGCGTTTAAACTTGGTGTGAAGCTCTATTTGCTTTCGCATTAGTTTCCTAACTTTGTTGTTGAACCACGGTGGGTTTTTCCCGTCCCTCACAGTTTTACTCGGCACGTACCTGTCTAAAACGCATTTTACGATTGCCTTGAACTTTTTACATAAACACTCAACATTGTCAGTGTCGGAACAGAAATTTTCGTTTTGATCTGTTAGGTAGTCTGAAATCTGCCTTCTATTACTCTTGCTAAACAGATAAAACTTCCTCCCTTTTTTTATATTCCTATTAACTTCCATATTCAGGGCTGCTGCAACGGCCTTATGATCACTGATTCCCTGATCTGCACTTACAGAGTCGAAAAGTTCGGGTCTGTTTTCGGGTCTGTTTGTTATCAGTAGGTCCAAAGAAAACTTCATAATGTATATTTTCCTGGTCAGCTTTGTTTGGTTAAGTGCAGAGAAGTGAAATAACATTTCAAACATCGACATTTATTTGCTAGGGAAAATATGTGCACAAACACATCAAACAATAGTTATAAAGGGATTAATAGACCCTGTTTACTTACAGAGGGTTTGAACTAGCACAACCTTTAAAATTTTGATGCGCATGAGCATGTATCCCTGGTTTTAATGTGCGCGAGTGTCTCGCGCATACCATACGTGCCCTCTCTCGGTGAAAGTGTCACACCCTCTTCACGCTCGTTCACAGGCTAAGTACTGATAATATGCCGTGTTCGCATCGACCATCTCTTCATAATTATGCTGTAGAAATAGAGCTGATATTTTAATTTTAACTATTGACGACGCCTTTGGCACGATTGTTTGATGTATCTCCACGGCAGGACGTGATTTTAGTAAGTGACCAAAATTTTTTGTGCTTGTAATACTATGGTAATTTTTATGGTTACTTAAAGCTATAAGTATTTATTTCTTCTTCCATCTGAGTTATCGTGCTTAGTTTTTTGCTAATGAAGGTGTCTTCCTGTCCAGGTGTATTTTTGCTTGTAATGAAGGTATATTTAGATACACCGAAACCGTGGTCAAGGATTTCAATAAATCTTTAGCCTGCAACTGTTTGGCTGTTATCATTTACCGTGAAGATTTTCAACAGTTGCTACTTCAGCCATGTTTACGATTTTGTGATAGACAATACTTAACTTTCTACCACAAGAACGCGTCGCAAGCTATGGGCGATAGGCAAACAGTGTCTTTCTCTTTATACTCTGCCCGTACAAGCAGTATGTGGATCACTAATAAGTGCTATCGTAGCACTCTCCTAGTGCCGGTCTAGTATTGTGCAGGTCGAGGCTGGCAGGTGCGGTGCTTATATTCTCTTCTTGTAGAGGACGCTCCTGTCGTGGCGCGGTCCTTGTCAGCGGACTGTTGGCTAACGTTTCACAGCCTTCTCTTCTCTTGCATTCTTCATCTCAGTGCCGTCGCTTGTTGTTACGTCGGAACAGTATATCCCTCACGTATTGATTCCAGCACTTCGATAATTCTGTATACGACATGTTTTTCTGTAAAATAGCTGCTAAAGTTTTTAAGTACTTTTACAGCAGACAACGAGTATTTGGTTGACACGCCAGGTTAGCCGAGAGCGTTAATGCGCTGCTTGCTGGACTCGGATAGACGCGCCGGCCCCGGATCGAATCCGCCCGGCGGCTTAACGACGGAGGCCAGTGTGTCAGCCAGTCTGGATGTGGTTTTTAGATGGGTTTCCACATCCCACTAGGTGAATACCGGGCTGGTCCCAACGTCCCTCCTCATTACACGACTCGCAGACATCTGAACACTTTCGCACTACTCCATGGATTACACTAGACACAGACAGTTGGGGTACACTAAGTCCGTCCCGGGGGGTACGGGGTGGCGGCAGGAAGGGCACCTGGCCACCCCTTAGCGTCATTGTGGGAAAAGGTGCAAGCGAAAGAAAGAAAGAAAAGAGTTGGTTCAAATGGCTCTGAGCACTATGGGACTTAACTTCTGAGGTCATCAGTCCCCTAAAACTTAGAACTACTTAAACCTTACTAACCTAAGGACATCACACACATCCATGCACGACGCAGGATTCGAACCTGCGACCATAGTGGTCGCGCGGTTCCAGACTGCAGCGCCTAGAACCGCTCGGCCACTCCGCCCGGCAAAGAAACGAGTATTTGATTAGGAAATGCAGACATGTTGTCATCTGCGAGTAGAAGAGTTGTGTTCCTAGTATACCAAGAAGTTATGTGGTCATGGTACGTGCCTCTGTTGGTAAGCTGAATCAGACTTCTGCAAACATGGTATGTACTTCGCACTTCATCTGACTCATTGGTTTTGTACCGCAGTATCGTTATAGGTTGCCTCCGATTGCAGTCCAAAAAAATGCACCAAAGTTTTATGATTGAGGAGGCTCTCACGCTCAAAGTTAATGTAAGTAGTTACGTTCACCTGAGAAAATTTTAGCAGCAAGGAAATGCTACAACTGTTTAGTCTAGTTACCTCCATTGACATGACCTGGTCTGCGCAAGCAAGAATTCTAGTGACACAGAAGAGGCTGTATGCTTACGTTTGAGGTGATTAATTACAGACATTTCGATTCCCATTGATTCCTTCTCAGCAGAAATTAGGCGCAGAGGTGAAGCATATTACTCCCACACGAGCTCTCAAGGCTTTATACTTGTATTTATTAAGTCTGTTAAGATAACTGTCAGGTTCGAATCCATAAAAGCTCCTTCCGCGATCAATATCGGACGTAGTCTCTTACACTAAAGCATTAGTGCTATACCATTGCTCAAGCCCCACCCAGGTCTCGTCATAACTCTGATTTTTTTGACAGCCACTTCGCACGTCTTAGCCACATATATTCGTGTTCGCTTACGTTCAATGAAAAATCACTGCTCTCTTCGTCGGGAAGCGATATGGCCTTTGTACTGTTATCATAGGCAGATCAACTCCAAACTTCGAAACCAATACTGCATTTGACTTAACTGTGGCTATATACAGTTACTTTTCTGTGAGCCCCTGCTGGAGTACATTGCGGTTGTCGGTGTGTCTTATAATCTTCTATAGATGTTCATTGCACGTAAATAATGTTTGGCAAGCCATCCCGGGCTTAAATTTCAGCAAGATAATGTCCGCCCGCACATGGCGAGAATTCCTATCACATGTCTTCGTGCATGCCAACCATTCACTAGGGCAGAACGGTCACCGCATCTCTCCCCGTTGTGAAGATTTGGAGCGTTATGGGCAGGGCCCTGTAGCCAGTTCTGGATTTTGACGATCTAATGCGCCAACTGGACAGCATTTTCCATAATATCTTCCAGAACGACATGCAACAGCTCCGCCAATCAATGTCTACCCGAATAACTGCTAACGTAGGGGCCAGGCGTGGACAAATGGATTACTGACTTGTTTAGTTTGTTAAGCTCTTTCACTTGAATAAATCATTTAATTTTTCCGGTATCGTAATCTTATATCGTAGTCATTTATTTGTCTGTACATGCACGTCACATCTACTCATCTCCGGGCCATTCGGATAATTCCTTCGTGGTGCCCCGTTTATGGTTCTTTTTTTCAGATTGTAGTTCGTGTCTACAGATAGACTTTTGAATGAACTGATTACTAAAGCAAATTGCAGTCGTATCTCCCTCTACAGTTCATGTCAGCGCCTTCAGAGTTTTGTTTGCATGTATTGATATTTTCCGCGTGACATATGGTGCTCAAACTGAACATCTGTAACAGTCAGAGCCGGCCGAAGTGGCCGTGCGGTTCTAGGCGCTGCAATCTGGAACCGCGAGACCGCTACTGTCGCAGGTTCGAATCCTGCCTCGGGCATGGATGTGTGTGATGTCCTTAGGTAGTTAGGTTTAAGTAGTTATGAGTTCTAGGGGACTGATGACCTCAGAAGTTAAGTCCCATAGTGCTCAGAGCCATTTGAACCCATAGTGCTCAGGGCCATTTGAACCATTTGTAGCCGTCAGAAACTCGGAGTGATACTCTCGCCATTGATAAGTGTTTGTTTTCTATATGTCTTGTACTTCTTGTACAGTCGGCTTATTAAACCCTATGGGTAACTTATGGATAACACTGTAAATAAGAAGAAAAACGAAAGATCTTGGAGTACTTACGAACACTAAGTAAATGGTAAACTAAAATGGTTGCTCAAAACGAAGCTTCCGATGTCGCTGAATTATTGTGTATTATCAGTTTTTAATTTCGGCAGTGAGAGGTGGGCGTCTAACGTGCAAACCATTAGAAGACTTTATCTCAGCTTTCAGGGGAGATATGCATTATAAGAATAAATAGGAGAAACAGCAAAACGAAGAAAATGGATCAGAGAAGAGATTGTAGGAGAAGACATAGTTGTGACTGTAATGAATGTAGCAACACGAATGAATGATAAATAGAGGAACGAAAAGGTAAGAAAAAACCAAGGCGACGATCTAATTGAAGGTGAATGGATGACATTATGAAACATGCACGTAAGGTGTGCATAGCTGATAACTGTAGTATGTGGAGACGTGAAGTCTCTTATTCATTACTGTTTGTGAAATGGCTGATGATGCGATAATGATGATCTCGACAATGACGATGACAGCCATGTGACGTTCTAATTTAGAGTTTTAATCTGTACAATAAATCTCTCATTAATTATTCAAATCATGTCACATCAACATATTTCGTTATTAAACAAGTGACTAAGCTTTCACTAGACCCTACTAAGACAGCGTACGGTATAGTAGATAGAGTTCAATGGCCAAAACTAAAAATAATGGAAACGACGAGAGCCAGGACGTGGAGGGGGGAGGGAGGAGAGAAGGAGAGAGGCCATTTGAAACGGCGAAGTGCACTTGGGTTGAGTGGACACAATGAGAGAATCGATCAGTCCGTCTGCTAAAGAGTCGTTACGGAACGTCTGGAGTGATTTATAAGACCTCTTAGGCGCTTCACTTCACTGAAGCGCCGATTTTCTCACGCCAGCCTTTAGCAACAGGTGTCTCTGAATGTAGGAAACAGCTTCCTGACACCAACGAAATTATATGAGCCAATAAATACCTGTGTCTGCATTCCAGATGCATATAAGAGGTACCTCACAATAAAAAGAGGGTTACTAACAACTGAACTGAAGACAAAGAATCGCTAATACACTTCTTTCGAAGTGCAAAAACACCTTGTTATGTTATACAACTACGCATATGATTTTCTAACGGAGGGAGGTACTTTATAAATCGTTCGAGCACTACTTTAATATTTTCCGTTCCAGAAAGGGTTTATAGAGGACAGAGAGAAGATCCAATGAAGAGCGGCGCGTTTTATCACAGATCCGTTTAGTACGTGCAAAAGCGTCAGATACTCATCCACACCTAGCGGAAGGGGTTACAAGCGAGGCGTTGTACATTCCGGCGGGTTTAGTGTTAAAACTCTGAGATAATGCTTTCTCGTGAGAATATAGCAAGTTCTTTCTTCTCTCCTGTTTGTTAAAGAAAAGAACAGTCTCCCTCGCTTTTCAGCTAGTTGTTGTAATTCTCCTCCAGAACCACATTTCTGCAAGTACGAGGCGAGCTTTCTCCTACTCTGCTAAGATACAGGATTCATATTCGTATGCCAGGACACTCTGTACAAAGTGACTGGTAGCAAAAATTACAAATAAATAATTATCACATACAGTCATGGTTCACAAACGTAACTATTATGGCAGAAAATAACTGTACAAAGATATTTTTCCAAATATTTTCTTGATTTGAAAGCTGATGTGCTTATTAACTAGAAGGCGCTTTTGGCCGTGTTATTCTGCTATTGATTTCCTTATCGCATTTGTTGCTTTCCTCCACATTGCTACCGAGATAGCGAAATTCGGTTAGTTCATCGAGTTTCTCATTGATTAAACATCTTTAACACAATGAAAACAAAATCCAAATCACCCAGCAGATAGATCAGGCCAATAACTATTTACAGCCATAGCTTACAATATCTGACCCATGACCAGAGGCAGAATAATGACAGTAATATTAACTTTTGCAGTTAAGTGCAGAACAACAGCCGGAAGACACCTCTCTCTATTTACATTAAAACTCAACCGAATTTTTTCTATGACCACTAGCGTCACCAACTACTCACTAAAGCAAAGCAATTAAAACCATCTATCGGACTGTCACCACAAATTACTCAATACAATTTAATACCCAATATGATTTATAAACATACTGGGTAAAATAACATGATAATTAACGATACAATGTTACAAACAAACTTATTCATAGTGGTACATTCACAACTCTTACTTGGACTGTCCGTAATGAGTATATCAGCTGCAGTTGTAATCCCAAAGTTCCTTAATTTGATTAAAAGCCTGGATTTCAGGACACTAATCCCATCTTCATGTGCTACTTAACTGTGTACCACAGAACCGTACAAGTCACGTAGAAAAATTAACAAATTTATATAATAGTATGAGACAGCCTGTGTGGGTGAGGCATGAAAAACTCACGATAGACCGGTAAGACTCGACTTAACCGGGATCATATAAGCACTATGCCATCCGCATGTCGAGTACACCCAAAATGATCCGTATAAGTGATTTAGTGGTCACTGTAGTAATCGGTGTAGTTGTGAGGGCAGTATGTCGGAGCTCAGTGGGTTCGAATGTGAGCGGGTTGTTAGATCTCTTATGGTGAGTGCTTCCGTAACCAAGGTAGCTGAATTGCTTGCTATTTCAGGACGCACCGTAAAGAAGATTTATACTGCACACAGGGTAAGTGCATTTTTTTGTGATTTGTAAGTTCCTAAGGGACCAAACTGCTGAGATCATCGGTCCCTAGGTTTACACACTACTTAATCTAACTTAAACTAACGTACGCTAAGGACAACACACACACCCTTGCCCGAGGGAGGACCCGAACCTCCGACGGGTGGAGCCGCGCGAACCGTGACAAGACGCCCCAGACCGCGCAGCTACACCGCGTGGCCTGGATATCGTCATCCGCAGAGTTACAATGCGAACGAGAGAGTGCGTAGAATGATCGTGAACGACAGTCATTGAAGACGACGATAGCTGCGAAAGTCACTGCGGAACTGGACGTCGCACTAACAAACCCCATCAGTACCAATTCAACACGAAAGGAGCTCCATAAGCAGCGAGCTGCATGGTGAGCTGCAATTCCAGAAACACTCATCAGTGATGCAAATGGAAACACGGTACTGAAGTCATACACCTGGACTACGAATCAGTGGAAGAAAGTCATTTGGTCGGATGAACCTTGTTTCAGACAGTTTACGTCCCTAGAGTGAATCATAGTGCTGGTTCGATGGTGATTTGGGCAGCGACAGCGTGATATTTCATGGGCCCCATGGGTACTTTGCAAGGTCTCCTTTCTGCCAAGAATTATGTGACCATTTTGGCTGATCAGGTCCATCCCATGGTAGAGTGTTTGTTCCCCAATGGTGATGCGGTGTTCCAAGAAGACAGCACCCCTGTTCACGCATCTCGCATCGTCCAGGATCTCAAGGTTATTGAGTCTTTGCGGTGTGCTTTGGAGAGAAGGGTTCGTGATAGCTATCCACTTCCATCATCGCGACCTAAAATTGCCACTAGTTTGTAGGAAGAATGATTGTAGGATATCCTTGAAAACCACACAGGACCTGTATTTATCAATTCGGGGATGACTGGAGGCTGCTTTGAAAGGCAGTTGTTTTCCTACGCCGTATTTGGCATGGTAATGAGTTGTGTAGTTGCTGCTGAATCTCCGGGTTGTACGGCCGTTGTCGAAGAAACTTTTCGGTTCCTGAAGTTTCATCCAGAGCTGTGCAGGACATCTTCGAGGGTGCTCCTGGTGACTCAGTCGGCAAGACTCAGAGTCGCCAGCAGCACCTCTGAATATGTCCAACGCAGCTCTGGACGAAACATCAGGAACCGAAAAGTTTCTTCAACACCGGCCTACAGCCCGGAAGGTTCATCAGCAGCTATGACATCCAGTTATGAAAGCCTTCCTTGTATGAATGTTTTGTGTTTTTGGTGTTTGCGTATTTATGTCCATCTCCTGTATATCTTCGATGATACGTAACGTCACAGTATGGCATTTCCTTAAAGAGTTATCTTCAGCTTGTCGCTCAAAGCACCCTCTACACCACCCGACATTTGTCGGTACCGTTTTCTTACACCCTCCATATCACGGTATAGCAAAGGTGCAGCTACTTTCCCTTACTTCAGAGAGTCAAGTCGTTTCTCTTCCGACGTTAAAACGAGAAATAGATTTCTCTTGCCGCTGAATTTCCCCCGACCGCATCCAGTCGACTACAGTTCTCTTTCAAAGAATGTTTTCCAGTCAAAGTTCCTGCTAGCTATTCTTTATTCTTTACGTTTTGCTTGAGTCTGTAATTGTTGGCTCTATTAAGGGTTTCATGACATTTTACAGAGTACCATATCCACTCAAAAATATTTATTTAGTATGAGCCCCTCTGGGATTAAAAGAGAATACAGTATATGAATAGAAACACAGTAGTATTCGAAGATCTGTGACCGACGCCGGAACAACAGGGAACTGACATGACTCGAGACTAGAAGATAGTGCATTGATAATGGCTAGACACTAGCCAAATTCTGAATTTGGCAAAAAAAAAGACTGATTTCTGCGCTCTATAATTTATAAATAATATCACAGTCGCTAAGTGCACCCACTTTCCTAATGCAAGGTAACTTACGTCGTCGTCAAAGGCGTATTTCTGGGCCTAATGTTTAGTCACCTATTGCTGCAGCCATCAGAGGCTGTGAAGACTCAGATATTGTTGGACAGTGGTCTATTGGCTACAAAACATAAATTGTATGTGTGTGTGTCGCGAGAAGAGAAACACAGAGAGAGAATCGTCGGGACAGTCTTTTACGCCTTTGTTTCATACTACAATGCTTCTGAAACTTCAATTTATGAAACTTGAAATGGTTAATATACATACTATTCTCAGGAACAGTCCATTGTGAGCGCTTAAACATATTTTTATAGCTGTTAACCTATACGATGCGGGCATCCACATAACTAAAAATTCGTGAATTCGTATATGGTATAGATTCTGTCTTTGCCTTCTGTATCCAGAAAGCGCCACAGGTTACTCGTTAAGTCGTATAGATAAAATCAACATTTACGATGCGTTAAATATAACTGAATGCATCAGATGCCAGAGGTACGATGTTCCTAAAACGTGTCGTGGAACAGTAAAATAAAGTGTTTGTTTACTCAAATGAACACCTCGGTGGTAAACAATGGTACGAAAAAGTTGGTTGCTTCGAGAAATTGAGCAGAAAGGTTTCAATAACATCACGAAAGTACGATATTTCAAGTACACCCATTGTGAGTTTTTAACGAGATAATTTGTTCTCAAAATTTCTAGAATAACGAAATATTTTTTAAATCGTAAATTTTATCCTAAATTTTAGTCTTAAAAGGACGTCAATGGTAAATTAACAGTGTTTACTTGCAAACTGAGTGCACTTAACTTGGGTTGGCGTTGATCGTTTACATATTGAGCAAGTTGAGGAGTCACTATATTAAAACCTAACAAAAATGCAAATTTTAAAAGACTGAATTGTTTCAGTTTACGATATTAAGATTTTTATTGTCAAGTTTTGTAATAGTAAAGTATAACAGCTTCAAAAATTTAGTTTATGATTCACGACAGTAGAAAATTAATTTCACTGACGCTTTACTACAACACGTAAGGAATGTTAATGACAGCCCGTAGCGCAGGTGGTTAATGCCGGTGTTTCCTGCGATATTTTTGTTGTTAAACTAAGTTAGAAACAATGACTGCTGTATTCTAGGGAAGTATTCACATCAACTGGGTAAACAAAATACATGACAAGAGGTACTGCCGGCCGGAGTGGCCGTGCGGTTCTGGGCGCTACAGTCAGTAACCGCGCGACCGCTACGGTCGCAGGTTCGAATCCTGCCTCGGGCATGGATGTGCGTGATGTCCTTAGGTTAGTTAGTTTAATTAGTTCTAAGTTCTAGGCGACTGATGACCTCAGAAGTTAAGTCGCATAGTGCTCAGAGCCATTTGAACCATGTGAACAAGAGGTACTACTGGAAAACAAAGTTGTCGGTTGCAACTATTTAAAACGGACGCCTTTAGATCAGCGTATTGTCATGAAGCTGTAACCGATGATACGCTACACGTTCATCTAAAGGTAACAGGTTGATATGGTCAGAAGCAGTAATTTAAAATTTAGAATTTATTGCCAAGGAAACAGAAGTTGTTTAATAATCATAACACTATCAGCCGTCTTGTACTTCATAAAATAAATCACGTTTCATCAAGACGTTGCATGTTCTCGCAACGATGCTGTGGCGTTGGGATAATAATGAGTTCTTAGGTATAACTGGTAGAGACAATCAGCGTTTTCACCCGAGTTTTCCTAACTATTTCTTATGCCTTTTCTCATTCCTAATGAAATTTTACGACCAGTTTAGAGACAGCCTGCAATCACTGCATCGCGAAGTAACTGACTGCCTTAGAGACGTTCATTACGACCACATAAAATACTTGAATTTAAAGTTCTTTTTTAAAAAAGTTTTACGTAATCCTGGTACCAGTCACAAATCACGCTTTATGAGAAGCTTCACGCATTTTAAATAACCTGGTACCAGTAACAAATCATGCTTCATGTGAAGCTGCCTGCATTTTAAATATAGGTAGCTAAGCTCTACCTAAACATATATTTTATCCAGTCACATTAATGTGACCACCTGTCAGAAGCCTGAATAACAAACTTTCGTAGCGTGGGCCGCTGCGAGCTGTCCAGGTAGAGTGTCAATGAGGTTCTGGTAGGTAACGATAGGGATGTGGGGACATGCCAACTCAAGCACCGTGGCCTGCTGTGCTAGGTCTTTTGGTTGAGGATCCATGGCGCGAGCTGCTCCGTCGAGGTGGTCCCACAGTTTCTAGAATGGGTTTAAATCCGGGTAGTTTTGTGACCTGTGGAGTACGGTGACCTCATCCTGCTGCTCTTCGAAGCACGAACTTAATGTGCGAGCTGGGACACCTTGCATTGTCCTGCTGGTAGATGCCACCGTGCCGAGGAAGCAAATACTGGATTTAGGGATCAAATGCCCTGATTACACCGCAGGACAGGACAGATAGAATAAATTGTGGAAAGGGGCCAAAATAAGAGGCTGTCAGTTACACTCTAACATACAACTTTATTAATTTTTTTTAAACACACAGTTTTAATCTTTGGGACTTAATTTAATTTAAAAACGGCTGAAGGCCAATAACTTAAAACGCAAGCATAATCAGAAATTTAAAAGACAAGCCTTATCTTAAAACAGTTCTTTAGTTAGGCACAAGTAAACAAGTTAAATTCAAATCGGCTGAAGTCAGAAGACTTAAAAATTCAAAAAAAAATTAGATGCCAAAGGGCTTACGTAAAACAGTACTTTAAACTAGGCTGAAGACCTTAAGAGTATAACAATTCTAATTTAAAGCACAAAACCGGCTAGAAACCATACAAGAACCAACAAGAACAATTTTTTTAAAAAAAACCAGTACACACAAGGGCACCCAGATGATCGAGGGTCGGCCTGTAATTCAAACACTAACGCTCGCTTAGATGAGACAGGCAGTCGGGCCAACCATTCACGATCCGACGACAACCCAACCGACCGACAGTCAGCGGATCCACCGACAAGATAACTTCCACATCACCCGGCCGGAGCACAACAGGGAGTACAACGGGAGTTATTGGCGCCAATAACCAATCATACACGGAGCTGTCAAACTATGCACCCTGCTGGACAGCAACAACACGATGAGGAAACTACACTGAAATTTACGTCAACGCCCAGGGCAGGTAACCGGGACGTTAACGGCCACAGGGCAGAAGATTCCGCTGGTGCACTTCAATTCGAATAACCAAATGCAGTGAAACTGCACTGGAGGGTGGCTAGAATTTTCCAACCTGAAAACCACGTTGTTGCCCACGGGAATATCCCAACAGCCGACAACGAACTCCAAACGACACAATGTGAACAGTCTTGACTTGCTAGTAGGTTAAATCAAAACTCAACTTTCGTGTCCATGGTCGGTATGCCACGGACCTCGTAGCAATTGGAACAGCGCCACACTCTCCGACACCGCGTAGAGACCGCCAACGGGCCCCGGCCATACTACCCCCGCCGAGAATTCCTCGCTTCTCCACGCCAACCGACCAACTGCCACACATCAGCACGGAGACAGCACAAAAATAACTGAGCAGTCGACATCACAAGCTACACACAGTTTCACGAACACTTGCACGAAGGACTAGACAGTACTAACAAGGACGAATCACGAGTCGGCACACGCAGGCAACCCATAAGCGATCGCCGGCCTACATACACGTCGTCCGACAAGACGACTGACCGACGACCAACCAAGGTGGTCCGCGCTCAAGTGATATGTATCGGCAACCGTCGGGCGAGTCATGGCTGTCCGGACCTCACTGCAGCCGACTGAACTTTTGCCGCGTCCTAAGTCAAACATAGCCAGATCACAACTGCACTGCTAGCGCCTCCCAACTCACTGGCAGATCCGAACTAATTCCAAACACACGACAACCGGGAAGTAAGAGCAGTCAGCAAAGGTAATACGCCAGGGTTATATCGATAAGCGCCGCTGCTGCCGCTCACCGGCAGGCAAAGCGGCAACTCAGGGACACCCGTAATGGAAATCTACATAACGAGGTGGTAGTACGGTAAAAACAGGATGTCAAATGAGATATGACACGAACACGAGCCACGCACGGCTTAAGGGATTTATTTGGTTCAAATGGTTCAAATGGCTCTGAGCACTATGGGACTTAACATCTATGGTCATCAGTCCCATAGAACTTAGAACTACTTAACCTAAGGACATCACACACATCCATGCCCGAAGCAGGATTCGAAGCTGCGACCGTAGCGGTCGCGCGAATTTTTTTGGTCTCCAAGAATGGAGACATACTTGTGTTGATCCATTCTGCCTTCCAGAATGACGTGATCGCCAAAGGAATGCCACGAAAACATCAGCCAAACCATAACGCTCCCCCTTCCCGCCTGGACCCTTCCGACGATTGTTGCAGGGTGTTTGTTTACAAACGTTTCACGCCGATGGAGCATGAAAAGTGATTCATCTGAAAAGGCAAGCTCTCGCCACTCAGTGGACATCCATTTGCGGAATTGGAGTGAAAACTCCAGCCTTCGTGCCGTTGAACAAGACTCACCGTGGGTCCTTGAACCAGGGGCCTGTTGCAGAGGCCCATGTGAAGCAATGTTCGGTGAAAGGTCGTTGACTGTTGGTAGTCCCATGGTTCATCTGAGCGGACTGCTGCTCAACATTTACACATCTATCCTCCCGTACATATCTCCGCGGCCGTTGTTCACCTCTGTCATCTACGACTTGTGGTGCTCTACAGTTGCCTCGGTGCCGATTTTGAGTAGCACCATTTTGTCATGAACAATAGACTACAAACATTGTGGCGAGTGAAAATTTTACAAATTTAGCCGTTGCGTAAATGCTTCCGAACTTGGTACGAAAGCTAATGATCATGCCCATTTGCACGTCAGGTACATTGCTTCGTTTCCGCATTTTGACGACTCCACTGCCTGATGCATCTCTCTGGACACGCTTAATATGTCTTCCATTGCTAGTGCTGCCACCTGCAGTCTGAGAGTGGTTTTGCCCATTGACATTGAACACAGGCGTTTGTCATATTAATGTGACTGGACCGTTATATTAAAATATTATGCTAAGCTTAGCCTAAATTTTGTGATTTTCTCCATGCAACTTTTGAAAATGTACACAGCGCTATTTAAAATGCACAAAGCTTTAGGGGAGACCAGGGTGGAACGGCGTGCCTACATCTACATCCATACTCCGCAACCCAGCTGACGGTGTGTGGCGGAGGGTACCTTGAGTATATCGGTTCTATTCCAGTCTCGTATTGGTCGTGGAAAGAAGGATTGTCGGTATGCCTCTGTGTGGGCTCTAATGTCTCTGATTTTATCCTCGTCGTCTCTTTGCGAAATATACGTAGGAGGGAGCAATATACTGCTTGACTCCTCGGTGAAGGTATGTTCTCGAAACTTCAACAAAAGCCCGTACCGAGCTACTCAGGATCTCTCTTACAGAGTCTTCCACTGGAGTTGATCTATCATCTCCGTAACGCTTTCGCGATTACTAAATGATCCTGTAACGAAGCGCGCTGCTCTCCGTTGGATCTTCTCTATCTCTTCTATCAACCCAATCTGGTACGGATCCCACACTGGTGAGCAGTATTCAAGCAGTGGGCGAACAAGTGTACTGTAACCTACTTCCTTTGATTTCGGACTGCATTTCCTTAGGATTCTTCCAATGAATCTCAGTCTGGTATCTGCTTTACCGACGATTAATTTTATATGGTCATTCTATTTTAAATCACTCTTAATGCCTACTCCCAGATAATGTATGGAATTAACTGCATCCAGTTGCTGACCTGCTATATTGTAGCTAAACGATAAGGGATCTTTCTTTCTATGTATTCGCAGCACATTACACTTGTCTACATTGAGAGTCAATTGCCATTCCCTGCACCATGCGTTGATTCATTGCAGATCCTCCTGCATTTCAGTAAAATTTTCCACTGTTACAACCTCTCGATATACTACAGCATCATCCGCAAAAAGCCTCAGTGAACTTCCGATGTTATCCACAACATCATTTATGTATATAGTGAATATCAACGGTCCTACGAAACTTCCCTCTGGCACACCTGAATACACTCTTACTTCGGAAGACTCCTCTCCATTGAGAATGACATGCTGCGTTCTGTTATCTAGGAACTCCTCAATCCAATCACACAATTGGTCTGATAGTCCATATGCTCTTACTTTGTTCATTAAACGACTGTGGGGAACTGTATCAAACCCCTTGCAGAGGGGCCCTCTGAGTCTCGTGGACGAATAGCGCGTGCTGGGTTACACACGATCGTCTTTTTCGAAACCCATGCTGATTGCTACAGAGTAGATTTCTAGTCTCCAGAAAAGTCATTGTACTTGAACGTAATACGTGTTCCTAACGTCTGGAGCAAATTTTGTAGGTCTCAGTGATGAAAAATTTTTTTAGAAACGTTAGGAACCGTTCCTTCAAACATTTTTGTAGTAAAATTTACCAATGAAGATACCAACCATTGTCGTACCAGTGAACTAAATCAGTGTCTTTAATTCCGTTTTCTTCTCTCTTCTTCGATGACAAATCTTACAAGTAAGCTGGGCTTCGTTGTCCTCAGTATATATGTGAACAAACGAGTTCTGAGCCCACTGCTTGCACTGTTTCCTGAAACTTAATGGCGAGCCAGAAATCCAAGGAGGCTTTTTACAGCCATTTTCGTTATGGAATGGGTGCGGACATCGTTTCGTTCTGTGTGTCGATACGATAAAACGCGCAGTTGTTTTACACTCATACCAAAACGTCGCTTTTGCAGATCCTTAAGACATTTAACAAGTTGTAACTTTTGATCCGTGTTGAAAACGTACTGATATTTTCGGTAGCTTTCGTAACTTTTTGAAAGGGGATTGTCCGTGTTCATTTTTTCGTATCTTTTTAAAGTAGTCAAAGACACGAAAAATTGTTTCAATGCTTTTTCGTGGGTCACCCTTTTATTAATTACCGATTCAACAACTTGCTCCATGTTTTTCGTAGACTAGTTCTGTCTCTCCGTTTTGCGTACATGATCATGTGCCATCTGCAATCTAGAAACCACGCGGCAGAATTCCTCAAATGAAGTATAAATGCCGACCGGCGAGGAACGGACGATACCAGTAGATCGTTCAGCTACTAACACATATCTACTGAGAAAATATTCAGGAAACATCGTTTAAAAAATTCCAGCTGCAATGTAGACAAAGACAACGAAGAATATGCTGATTTAGGTGGACTAAAAGCTGATTGTGAAGAAAAAATATAACAGACTTACCTTAGTTGGAAATGGTCTGGAAAGTTATAACAGATCAGCAATTTCGCTCACTTTTGTAGGCAGACTACGTAACTGACAGGTGACAACAGATGCAACCGTACTGAATTATAACAGACATTGGTTTGTTAAACGCTTATCAGTCTGTGCGCCGTCTAGAGCCTCTAGAAAAAAGACCGTTCTGACCCCGCAGCCTAATTCCGCCCGGCCCCACTTAAATAAAGGTTGATTTGTGATCGGAAACAGAATTACATAAAACTTAGTTTTGTTGGACAATCATAGAATATTTATCGCCAACCATGGCAATATAGAGTGAATCCGAACCACACCACCAAAATTTAGATATTTATTGAGGGGTATGTTCTGGGTGTGTTGCTATAACGACCCCTTCGGCACCTGCGGATCGCTTCAGAGTTGTAATGTAATTATGATTTATTAGGTTTGTTAACAGAAATACCTACGCACCTTTCAAAATACCTTCACGACAGTGAAAGTGCTTTAACATGCAATCATCAGAACATACGAAACACAAAACGCAGAGTGATAAATAGCCCTCAGATAGACGCAAAAGTACTGCGATGCGGGAACAGTTCACTATAGCGTTGCGCTACTGTTGCAATGCATTCAGTGAACCACAAGCGGGGTCAAAATCGACCATCTCTGCATCAGTAAACCATGCCATACTACTGTGTATCACTGTTAGAGAGCAGATAATACAGCCAGAAAATCACACGCAAGACAGGACTATCAACAGCGTGTACCGTGAGTAAATGGAATGGTTTTAATTTTATCCGCACTTTGCAGTAGTGGACGTAACAGTATTCAGTACGCCAGAAGTATGGTTGATGACGCCTACAGTCGCATTTCTTTCCTGTTTTATCGAATCACACATTGCGTTTCTGACCATATAGGTCCGCCGTCAGGTGCAAATCGTCTTAGTATATTATTCACTTCTGCTCTTGAGTGAGGTGATGCGAAATGTATGTTTCTATTATAAAAATAGGTATTGTACTTCGCGAATCAAGCGACGGAGAACATGATGATAAACAGTGGAAAACTCACCGAAAAATCAAAGAAGAACATTTTTAATGTTTTAATGCCATCAGACGTTGGTTTACCCCCTCTGCAATCACATAACATGTCATTCAAAGTACACACTTGTTTATACATTTCAAACATGGAGGCATAATAAAGGGGCACCAGCTGCGACATAGTCGAGTACATAAATAGTGATCCAATATTGTCAAATTTTTTTAATTCCAGTCTTTGATCACAATATCAATTCTTTTGACAATGACCGGTTTCAGTCAGTAATGACCATCCTCAGTTTTTTTGCTACGCCATATCCTAAAGTGATAAGGCCGTAACGGCATCGTCAAAATATATAAATACACTCAGCACAGCATCGTCTCATAGATCTAAAATAAGGTGTAGAAATAGGGCCACAAAAATTACTGTGTGGACGATGTGGCCTATTCTACACCTTATTTTAGATCTATGTGACGATGCTGTGCTGAGTAGATTTATATGTTTTGACGATGCCGTTACTGTGTGGACGATGTGGCCTGTTCTACACCTTATTTTAGATCTATATGACGATGCTGTGCTGAGTAGATTTATATGTTTTGACGATGCCGTTACGGCCTTATCACTTTAGGACATTGTGTAGTAAAGATCTGAGGATGGTCATTATTGAATGAAACTGGTCATTGTCAAAAGAATTGATATTGTGATCAAAGACTGGAATAAAAAACATTTGATAATTAGGGGAGGTGGCGCTACAGACTTTCGCTGTACATTGAAGTCGGCGTCGCTATTTTAGTAGGTTCTAAATATCAGCAGACTACGATTAACAATTGCTTCTTGTTCTTAATTTTTGTTGTGTCCACGAAACAGTGTCTTTCAGTAGTAAATATTACACGACTCTGGTAAATAATAAAGTGTCAGGAAGGCATTTTCAGATGCTTTTCTGGTCTTAAAAAAAGGCAAATTAGAGCACGTAAAAGATGTATTTGTCCTCGCTAATGTAACTTTCTTTTTTTAAACGTTTCGAATGATCTGAAAGCGAAGTATGCGACGTGAAAAGGCTGCTTTTGTAATCCAGCATTTTCTTTAACACGGAGTGACGAAACACGTCCCGTCTATGCCCTCTTTCCGAAAATGCTGTGAATATATTTTGCTATGTCTGGACGGTTTGCAATATTTCCTCCTCATAGCGTTCAAGCAGAGCTCTCTGTGAGTTGTACTGATAGGAAATCTGAAGTCAATTACAGAAATACGACTATTACAGTAATAGCAACCAGCGCTACTAAAATTTGTGTATATAAATGAAAATATCCCTTGGACGACTCCTCTTACGAATGAAATCTGATTCTTTTACACTTTAATCATAATGTTTTTTATTCCTGAAAATGAGACAAGCTGCCATTTTTTATCAAAATACTTCCACCAGAAATTAATTTTTGGCACTACTAACATGGTGGACGTCGGCTTCAAATTTGTAACATCAGGATAACTCCCCATATCATACCTCCATGATTTGAAATTACTACACAGATGCAGTTTAATATGGGATGACCAAAGGCGAAATTTATCACGTAGTGTCAGAGATTTGCGTTTTAATGAGTTGATGCATGCTAGGAATAAATTTAATTACTCAAAAAATATGTCTAGTGAAACCTGTCTGATCAATTAACATTGATTCAGACCTTTTGATTTTATGAAAATAGATATCCAGGAATTATAACAGATTTAAGGTCTTATTGTGGTGTCACCGCCAGACACCACACTTGCTAGATGGTAGCCTTTAAATCGGCCGCGGTCCATTAGTATACGTCGGACCCGCGTGTCGCCACTGTCAGTGATTGCAGACCGAGCGCCGCCACACGGCAGGTCTAGAGAGACGCCCTAGCACTCGCCCCAATTGTACAGCCGACGTTGCTAGGTATGGTTCACTGACAAATTACGCTCTCATTTGCGGAGACGATAGTTAGCATAGCCTTCAGCTACGTCATTTGCTACGACCTAGCAAGGCGCCATTACCAGTTTATACTGAGATTATAATTAATGTATCATCAAGAGCGATGTTCTCCAATTATGGATTAAAGTTAAGTATTCCAGCCGCTACGTTCTTTTCTTCATAGTATAACTCTTTTAACTGTTCCAGACCTCACGCCAGTCTGCGTGAGATTAAACGCGTGCATTTCGGCCTCCTCTAGCAACACGGTGTTGGCTCTTCTGCCAACACATCACTTATTATTGGCTTATTGTGTATTACTACCAAATTGTTTTCAATTCTGTAGATAATGTATTTGGTTTCTCTCATGTACTGTGAAATGATTTATTTTTCAAATTAATTGAGTCTGAAAGTATTCGTGTGTCCTTGGAAATGGGTTTTGAAATTTCTGCCTCTTTTTCCTATGTAGTGGGCAAGACATCTGGGTCATGATACTTTATTCATTCCACTGTTGTTCAATCTTTTTGTATGTGTTTTTACTTTGTGGAGTAGTAGGCTCTTGACATATTATTAGTGGAGAATGAAATTGTTGTATTGATTGTTTTGAATAGCTTACCAATTTCTTATGGTTTGGAATGCATAGAGAAGTGTGTACCTTGGGTGACATGATGTGCAACTGCAGAACTTTTGCTGACATTAAAACCTTAAAAATTGTCTTCCTTGATTTTTCGGTAAATTTTCATATTTTACTTTTTCTCATTACATTTTCCGCCGTCTGAGTCTCAAAATGCAATATCTAGTATCTAACCTTCCCATAACAGGTACATATAGTACATTTCGCGTCACCTCACTCGCGTATCGAGACCATTTCCAACAGACGATGGACACATAGCGACCGAAATTCATCGTTTGACTCTATAAAACACGATGGCGTGAGTATTTCTACTTCCTTTAGAAACAGTTGGTTTCCAAACATACCACTGACATTTGCCGTGCAATACAGATACGAAGATAAATGAAAGTAGTATGAAAATAATGAAGGTAGTAAATAAAAGGAAATGCAGTAACTCTGAGTATTTCATATCACAGTACTTAGAAAACATCCAGTTTGTGTGTTAGATAGTACAAAATCACTCCTACGTTTGTATGAGATTGATTAGAACCGTTTTCAGATAGGTAGTTATCGTGCGTCTCTACAATGGGACGTTTGATGTTCGCGCCTTTGATGCATGCTACCTGAGAAGCAGTTTGCCAACGGTTTCCACCATTTGGGGTAGGCCCTCTAGCACGGGCTATCAAGGGCCCTACGCACGGCCTCACTTAGGGTAAAAGTCTATTACACTCCAGCCCCAGCTAATTACAGGTAATCTAATTCCTCGGTTACACGCTCGCCGAATTATTCTCGGTAAAGGAGCCACTGGTGCGGTGTACAGTCAAATTAACCGTTAAATTAACGTAGGCTCCTTAATTGAGCGTAGCCAGGGTCACAAAATTTCGTAAAATCAAATTCTCGCTGCCTTATACGTCTTACGTAATGCTAAATTTCTCGTAACACACATAAACTGAGGCTGTTATCACTAGAGCAACATGGGAAGAAGGAATATGTAATATTTCTTTGTAGAGACTTTTGTGTAATGGAACCACGATATAAGTTTAGTATCCTTGAACAATTTGAACTTTACACAGCCTGAAAAAAACTGAGGCTAAAGCTACAGAAGAAATTCACAAGAAAAACCTTTAGTTTTTATTTTGTTAAATTTTTGTTCCGATGAATATAATTCTTTGCTGACATCCATATAGTCAGACTGTAAGAACCCGCAGAATCTTTATATATATATTTTTTTCTTTTTGCGAAAACAAATTACATTGTTCTCTTATTTATGTATTTGAATTGTAACACTGTTATCTTGCAAGAGTACCGTATGATTACTGAAATCCATTGTTTAGTCCATCGACAGACGAGTGCTCATACTGGTGACATCAGATCATTGGTTGCATATGTTCCTGACCCTATCCACTAACGTTCTGGAGCTTCCAGGATTCGAAAATGTTCATCAGTGTATGGCTCTGGTAGTAATAAGTTGTGTAAGTATGCAGCAATCTTTAGAAGGCGTAGTGGTTTATGCCCTTTCTCTTTATTTGACGATGTTTATTATAGGTTTCGTTGATACCCTGAAGTTATTTTTCATAAATCCGCAAGAGTATGATGGGTGGAGATCTCTTCTGAACAGCACGTTGCAGGGCACCCTAGACACGCTAATTAATGTTCACGTCTGGGGAATTTGGTGGCCAGCGGAAGTATTTAAACTCAGAAGAGTGTTCCTGAAGCCACTCTGTAGCAATTGTGGATGTGTGTGGTGTCGCAATGTCCTGCTGGACTTGCCCAAGTCTGTCATAATGCACAATGGACAGGAATAGATCCAGGTGATCCGACAGGATGCTTACGTATCTGTTACCTGTCACAGTCGTATCTAGACCTATCAGGGATCCCTTATGACTCCAACTGCACACGCCCCACACCATTAAAGTCCCCTGCTGACATTCAGGGTCCATGGATTCATGAGGTTGTCTCCATACCCGTCCTCATCCACCCGCTCGATGCTCGATACAATTTGAAACGAGACTAGTCCGAGCAGGCAACATGTTTCCAGGCATGGACAATCCAATGTCGGTGTTGACGCGCCCGGGAGAGGCCGTCCTGGTGGTAATTTCCTATAGGACCAAACTGCTAAGGTCGTCGGTCCCTAGGCTTACTCACTCTTTAATCTAACTGAAACTAACCTACTCTAAGGACAACACACACACCCATGCCCGAGGGAAGACTCGAACCTCCGACGGGGGCAGCCATGCGAATCGTGGTGAGGGGTGTAAAGCTTTGTGTCGTGCAGTCGTCAAGGGTACACGAGTGGGCTTTCGGCTCCAAAACCCATATCGATGATGTTTCATTGACTGCTTCGCACGCTGACACTTGCTGCAGTGAAATCTGCAACAATTTGCGGCAGGATTGCACTTCAGTCACGTTAAACGATTCTCTTCAGTCGTCGTTGGTCCCGTTCTTGGAGGATCTTTTTTCGGTCCTAACGATGTCGTGGATTTGATGTTTTACCGGATTCCTGATATTAACGGTAAACTCGTGAAATAGTCGTACGGGAAAATCCCCACTTCATCGCTACCTCAGAGATGCTGTGTCCCATCGCTAGTGCACCGACAATAACACCACGCTGAAATTCTCTTAAATCTTGATAACCTACCATTGTAACAGCAGTAACCGGTCCAACAACTGCGCCAGACACTTGTTGTCTTATATACGCGTTTCCGACTGCAGTGCTGTATTTTGCCTGTTTAAATATCTCTGTATTTGAATACGCATGCTTATGCCAATTTATTCAGCGATTCAGTGTATATCCTCCCAGTTCCTAGAAGGTTCACCACTCCCTGTTTTCAGGGGAACTATCTGTGACACTGATCGCATACGTAATGAAAAAGGTAGTTACGAGGTAACTCCCGATAGGTAACGGCGGGTACGACCTTACCTGACCAGAGCTACTAGGAGAACTGACGTAGTTTCACAACTCTCAGCCACACTGATACCGCATGTTCTTGAACCAGTCTTCTAAAAGATTTGTACATCTGCACAGGCGTATTCTTGCTGATTCCATTGGGCCGGATGTGTAGTAATCTTAATAAATAGTCCCCTGTTCGTAGCTTTTCCTTTACTTGCTTTGGTGTTTGCATACCAAAACATCGGTTTGTCCGAGATCAGACGTAAGTACGAGGGTAAGTCAATAAGTATCTGTAACCAATTTTTATAATTTATTACAATAAGAGCACACAATTTTTATCGATATCATTTTTCGAGATAGTCACCCTGATTTTCAGTGGATTTGGTCCACCGCTGCGAAAGCTTCTAATACCCTCTGCATCAAGTAATCATGTGCCGCTTCCTTCACCTGTTGACCGGAACTGAATCTACGGCCCCTCAAAGCTTTTTAAGTGGATAAAATATGCTTACGGTTCATCCCGACACAGTCTGTTGTTCAGAATCGAGGCACAGGCGTGTTCAGTACTGGGATCAGTTGTGGCTATAGTAAGAATCCCCACTCTCCCCTCATCCTTCACTCTCATTCGATCACATTTGAACTGGTCAGTCCACTGGTAAACACTTCTCTGTGACAAAATATTGTCCCCGTATTGTGCTGAAAATCTTCTATGAATTTCCGCTCCTGGTACACCACAGACCACAAAAATGGATTGTGGAACGCTGTTCTGTGATGCAAGCAGAGAGTATCGTGGCCACCTTTCGGTCGGAACAGCGCAAAGCGGACTGGTATTATAATGCAGTAACCTACCACAGGTAAATGCAACGGTGGCCTCTAGCGGCTGCAGAACGCACAAGACGTAGAGCCAACCTAACGACAATTAGCGGACTACTGCAGACACTTATTGACTTAACATTGCATTTTGTTTGGTATTTCACAGTAATGGTTTCTATACGGTGCAACACAATTAAAGGAACAGTATTTCAAAACTTCGTAATTGTCTGCAATTGCGACCTGTAAGTTTCAAATATAGCTAAAATGGTGCCTGCAACTTTCTTCTGCAATGGTGCGCAAGCGTGGTGCCCTAACACATTACCCTTGGGTTCGACGATGCTTCAAACAGAAGAGTGTTGAATGTGAAAAAAAGGCTAGAGCTCAGAAATTCATGTGACGTGTAATGTGGGTTAATTATGTCACATTGGCACCACATTTCACCACAGTTCTGCCCAAAGTTATCGTGGACATGTCATACGATTGAAAGGTCGTCACACCCTCTCTTATCCACCTTTCACCTTCACCTTTGACGCTCCCGAGGTCGAGGGCAGAACAGCGACTCTCAGCGTTGAAATCATCCGGTCTTCTTATGGGTGGCCAACGAACACATTTCAAACACTCTGCCAATCAGACACGAAGAGGCCTCATGGGATGGCATAAAGGGTATCCATGAACCCACCCCTTCCCTTACGGCGTTGATTCCCACACACTTTGCGGTCGAAAACGACAGTTCCCTGTGCAGTGAGCAACAGGACGACCCTCTACATCTACATGACTACATGACTACTCTGCAATTCACATTTAAGTGCTTGGCAGAGGGTTCATAGAAACCACAATCATATTATCTCTCTACTATTCCACTCCCGAACAGCGCGAGAGAAAAACGAACACCTAAACCTTTCTGTTCGAGCTCTGATGTCTCTTATTTTATTTTGATGATCATTCCTATGTAGGTTGGGCTCAACAAAATATTTTCTCATTCGGAAGAGAAAGTTGGTGACTGAAATTTCGTAAATAGATCTCGCCGCGACGAAAAAGTCTTTGCTTTAATGACTTCCATCCCAACTCGCGTATCATATCTGTCACACTCTCTCCCCTATTACGTGATAATACAAAACGAGCTGCCCTTTTTTGCACCCTTTCGATGTCCTCCGTCAATCCCACCTGGTAAGCATCCCACACCGCGCAGCAATATTCTAACAGAGGACGAACGAGTGTAGTGTAAGCTGTCTCTTTAGTGGACTTGTTGCATCTTCTAAGTGTCCTGTCAATGAAACGCAACCTTTGGCTCGCCTTCCCCACAATATTATCTATGTGGTCTTTCCAACTGAAGTTGTTCGTGATTTTAACACCCAAGTACTTAGTTGAATTGACAGCCTTGAGAATTGTACTATTTATCGAGTAATCGAATTCTAACGGACTTCTTTTGGAACTCATGTGGATCACCTCACACTTTTCGTTATTTAGCGTCAACTGCCACCTGCCACACCATACAGCAATCTTTTCTAAATCGCTTTGCAACTGATACTGGTCTTCGGATGACCTTACTAGACGGTAAATTACAGCACCATCTGCGAACAATCTAAGAGAACTGCTCAGATTGTCACCCAGGTCATTTATATAGATCAGAAACAGCATAAGTCCCAGGAGGTTTCCCTAGGGAACACCTGATATTACTTCAGCTTTACTCGATGATTTGCCGTCTATTACTACGAACTGCGGCCCTCCTGATAGGAAATCACGAATCCAGTCGCACAACTGAGACGATACCCCATAGGCCCGCAGCTTGATTAGAAGTCGCTTGTGAGGAACGGTGTCAAAAGCGTACCGGAAATCCAGAAATACGGAATCAACCTGAGATCCCCTGTCGATAGCGGCCATTACTTCGTGCGAATAAAGAGCTAGCTGCGTTGCACAAGAACGATGTTTTCTGAAACCATGCTGATTACGTATCAATAGATCGTTCCCTTCGAGGTGATTCATAATGTTTGAATACAGTATATGCTCCAAAACCCTACTGCAAACCGACGTCAATGATATAGGTCTGTAGTTCGATGGATTACTCCTACTACCCTTCTTAAACACTGGTGCGACCTGCGCAATTTTCCAATCTGTAGGTACAGATCTATCGGTGAGCGACCGTTGTATATGATTGCTAAGTAGGGAGCTATTGTATCAGCGTAATCTGAAAGCAACCTAATCGGTATACAATCTGAAGACTTGCCCGTATCAAGCGATTTGAGTTGCTTCGCATCCCCTAAGGTATCTACTTCTAAGAAACTCATGCTAGCAGTTGTTCGTGTTTCAAATTCTGGAATATTCCATTGGTCTTCCCTGGTGAAGCAATTTCGGAAAACTGCGTTCAATAACTCTGCTTTAGCGGCACAGTCGTCGGTAACAGTGCCATCGGCACTGCGCAGCGAAGGTATTGACTGCGTCTTGCCGCTTGTGTACTTTACATACTACCATAATTTCTTCGGATTTTCTACCAAATCTCGAGACAATGTTTCGTTGTGGAACATATTAAAGGCATCTCGCATTGAAGTCCGTGCCAAATTTCACGCGTCCGTAAATTTTAGCCAATCTTCGGCACTACTCGTTCTTCTGAACTTCGCATGCTTTTTCCGTTGCCTCTGCAACCGCGTTCGGACCTGTTTTGTGTACCATGGGGGATCAGTTCCATCTCTTATCAATTTATGAGGTATGAATCTCTCAATTGCTGTTGCTACTATATCTCTGAATTTGAGCCACATCTCGTCTACATTTGCATAGTTAGTTCGGAAGGAATGGAGATTGTCTCTTAGGAAGGCTTCTAGTGACACTTTATCCGCTTTTTTAAAACCCTTTGACACTGCTGACACCACGTGGACGCTTCAACACTTCTCTAAGGATATCATGGGCCTGCAAATCAATCAATGTGATCATGACTCTCTGGAGTGCAGTGCAAACGCAATCTCTGCTCTAGAGTACTGTGTGGAACCACTAGAGAGTTCTAAGTCATTCGACGAAAGTGGAATGCGGTCCAAAGCAGCAATGGATGCTTATACATTTACAACTCTCCTGTTTCGAGCCCTCCTGTGGCGTGATCATGGAAGGTGTGTCACTGCACACATAAATAACACGGCAGAGGGTGCCTCAAACAACCCCAAACCCAGAAGCAGCCTCAGTGACACCTGTCTTTGTTCAGGACTTCAAAAATGTAGCTATAGAGAGAAAACCCATGGTGAGAGTCGTCGGCGCCAGCAGGTAGGTATCCCCTTGACACTCCTCCGATCCTTCATGCCTAGCAGGTAGCCAGGAATCTCTCACAGGTTTTCTCTGTATATCTAAATTGGCGACCTTCCCAGTGTGTTACGTTGACAGTGGCATTGGGCAGAATTGTTGTGAAATTTGGTGCCCACATGGCATCATTAACCCACCTACACGGCACATAAACTACTGAGCTCTGGCCTGTTACTCGCACGAGTTTACACCTTTCTGTTCGTAGCTTCGTCGAGACTGATGGTGACGTCACAGGACTCCAAGCATTAGCACCATTACAGAGGAACATTGTAGGCACCTTTTCCGCCAAATTTGAAACTTACACATCGTAACAGGAGACAGTTACAGAGTTTCGAAAAAGTAGTCCTTAAATTTTGTTGTGCATTGTCTTAGGTTAATGTGTGTTTGCAGGTGGGGATATTCGGCCTCCAAATAATTGTTAAAGTTCGTGCTGAAACCTTTAGCTGTCATTCATTTTACACAGTTCGCTAATAGATTCGGTCAATGACCACTGTCAACCTTAGTTAGCATAAACGGCAGGGCAGATATACCATAATTTAAACAAAAATAATTGCTCTTTTAAGCCCCCCTCCCCATGGCATGCAAAAAATTTCTCACAATATTTGCTGTGCGCAATAATTTTCGTATAGAAGCAAGTATACATCGACAGCTAGTAACACACTCAAAATTATCGTTCACAGTTATTATTCTGAGAAATTTTTTATGTACTATAGTGGACTTAAAAGAGCAAATTACTTTTTTTCAAATTATGGTATAACTTTCCTGCCGTTTATGCCAGCTAAGCTTGATAATGGTCATTGACCGAAACTAGTAGCGAGCTGTGTAAAATAAATAACAGCTGAAGGTTTCACCATGAATTTTAACAACTGCTTAGATTGTTTAGTCTACTGGTCGTCGGTGAGTGGCACCAATATGCCCTGTAGGTATATAGAGACAGACCCCTTTGTCCCGTCTCCTTGGCAACAGAACGTCTGCCAGTGCATTTTGGTCCCCTGCACAAAAAGCCAAAACACTAAACTGCGAGGACATATTCTTGGAAGCTTAACCAAAACTCAAACAAGGATCTGAGCAGACAGGCTTAGCACACAGATAACCCGGTAGAGGACGGAAGCAAACTTCAGGGAAAAATGCACCTCGCGACGCGGGAGCAATAAACCGATACGCTAGGGCCCGGAGTTGGCCCCTGGGGGTCGTACTGGCGGATCCGCGTATACAAACAGCCGGCGGCGGCGCTGGACTGATAACACGGCACGGGCGCGCCACCGAAATCACTGCGCGGGGAGGCGGGCCCAGAATATCGGATTCCTGCGGCACGTCGAGCACTGCATCGGGAATGCGTCGCGTCTTCTTCGGCAGCCGCCGTGGATCGTAACGAACTTCCTGACCAGGCGTAGGGGAGCTGCGAATCGACTTTCGTATCGAAGCAGGAGTCGTGTTTGTTTCTATCTTGGTTAACGTTAAAATATGCGGTGTAGAAGACCTTAAGGGAAGTAACGGAAGGTTTCTGAAAATAGCTCGACAGTAGAGCAACTTAAGCATTATAAAATAAAAGCAGATTCCATATAACTAAAACACTGTTGATAGGATTTACAAAGTGCTTAAGAGAATCTAACATTTTCACTATAATGTGGCGATATTGACTAAGGTGACGAAAGTCATGGGACACCATTATGACCATATACAGATGGCGCAAGTATCGTGTACGCGAAGTATAAACGGGCAGTGCGTTTTCTGAGCTGTCATTGGAACTTGGCTGTTTCATCTTATAAACGTTCCGACGTGGTTATGTCCGCATGACAGGAATTAACAGACTTTGAACGCGAAATGGTAGTTGGAGCTAGACGCAGGGGACATTCTATTTCGGAAATCGTTTGGCAATTCATTATTCGGAGATCCACAGTGTCAAAAGTGTGCTGAGAATACCAAATTTCGGGAATTACCGCTCACCACGAACAACGCAATGGCCGACAGCCTTCACTAAACGACCGAGAGCAATAACGTTTGCGTAGAGTTGTCAGTGCTAACAGACAAGCAACACTGCGCGAAATAACTGCATAAATCAATATGGGACGCACAACGAACGTATCCGTTGAGATAATGCGGCGAAATCTGACGCTGAAGGGCTATGGCAGCTGACGACCGACGCGAGTGTCTTTGCTAAAAGCATGACATCGACTGCAGCGCCTCTCTTAAGCAGGTGACCATATCTGTCGGATCCTAGACGATAGAAGCCATGCCCAGGTCAGGTGAGGCCCCATTTCAGTTGGTAAAGGGGTTCGAGTGTGGTGCAGATCCCACGAGTGGAACCAAGGTGTCAACAAGGCACTGCGCAAGTTGATGGTGGCTTCATAATGGTGTGGGCTGTGTTTAATGGAATGGACTGGGTCCTCTGGTCCAAATGAATCGATAATTCACTGGAAATGGTTATATTCGGCTATCTGAAGACCACTTGAAACCATTCATGAACTAAATGTTCCCAAACACCGATACAGTTGTTTTATACGACAATTCATCACGGAACAGGTTCTCATTTGTTCGCGATTGATTTTAAGAACATTCTGGGCAATTCGAGCGAATGATTTGGCCACTCAGATAGCCTGATATGAATCCCATCGAACATTTATGGGACATCATCGAGAGGTCAGTTCGTGCACGAAATCCTGCACCGCCAACACTTTCGCAATTATGGACGGCTATAGAGGCAGCATGGCTAAATAGTTCTGCCGGGGGACTTCTGGCGATTTGGGGGACTTCTGGCGATTTATTGAGTCCATTACATTTCGAGTCGCTGCACTACTCTCGGCAAAAGGAGGTCCGACTTGACATTGTCAGGTGTCCCATGACTTTTGTCACCTCACTGGACGCTGCTCACCATTAAAGTCGTAACACAAGGATGGACAGCAAACGACGAAATTGTCATTATTGAGGAGATATATATTACTAAACTGCTAACCTGGTTCATCCTTAAGATTGGTTTGTTGCACAATCGTTGAACAAACTCCGAGTTCGAAAATGATAATTTCCTTGAGGCAGAAAAGCTTCTACCCATAAATCAGCAAGAATTTACAAAGCATCATTCATACGATACCCAGCTTGCCCCTTTCTCACGTAATATCTTAGAAACCACAGATCGAAGGAAATAGAAAGATTCCATTTTCCTAGATTCGACACGGTGCCCCACTACAGACTGTTAACGAAGGTCTGAGCGTATGTATTCGGTCTCCAGATATGTGAGGAGCCCGAACACTGTTTAAGTAGGTGGCTAGTGTTCGTCAGAGGCAAGGATATCGTTAAGAGTTCCCTACGAAAGACCGCCCTTATTCTCTATATACATGGCTAATCTGACGGACAGCGTTAATAGCAATTTAGTACAGGAGGATGTGGTTGTTAAGTGGCTGTAGGAAATTATATGGTGACTTAGACAGAATTTCTAGTTTGTGTGATGAAAGGCAGCTAGCTCTAAGTGTAGAAAAATGCAAGTCAATGCGGATGAGTAGGTAGGATTGACGGAGGACATCGAAAAAGTGCAAAGCAGGGCAGCTCATTTCGTTTAATCACGCAATAGGGGTGAGAGTGTCACTGATATGATACGCGAGTTGGGGTAGCAGTCACTGAAACAAAGGCGGTTTTCTTTGCGGTGAGATCTATTTACGAAATTTCAATCACCAACTTTCTCTTCCGAATGCGGAAATATTTTGTTGACACCCACTTTCGTAGGGAGAAATGATCATCATAATAAAATAAGAGAAATCAGAGCTCGAACGGAAAGATTTAGGTGTTCCTTTTTCCCATGCGCCATTCGAGAGTGGAATGGTAGAGAAGTAGTATAAAAATGGTTCGATGAACCCTCTGCCAGGCACTTAAGTATGAATTGCAGAATAACCATGTAGATGTAGATGTAGATGTAGATGATCATTGCAGCAGCGTTGGTGGGTTCACTGAGCTATTCCAGTACTCTTAACGGTGGGGATACGTATTCTTTAGCCCAAAGGAAAAAGTCACAAGGGGTTAGGTAAGGCGACCTGGCGGCCAGGGGAACAGAGCCGTATTATCTTCACCACTACGCCCAATCCCGCTATGCCGGTGGTTGTCACCTAGGTAGCAACGAACATCGATGCTTCAGTGAGGGGGTGCCACGTCTTGTTGGAAGAGCAGATTCTCGTAATCAGCGCTAAGTTATGGAAACAACAACAACTGTAACGTAAGACATTCCCGTCACAGTCTTTTCACAGAAGAAAAACATCCCATATGGCTTCCTCTGTAACGCTGTACAGAAATTGTAAACGTTCGACGGATCTCGTTCATGTCTCAGAATTTCATGAGGATGTTCAGTGCCTCGTGCCCCGCACTCAAACATTGTGGTAGTTGATGATTACAGATAAGTGGAAGGTTGCTTCGTCGCTGAATAGCAGCCTGGAGGCGATTTGTTCATCTTTTCTTGCTTTGTCGCTATTTTGCCACAGCGCTACAATAGTAACGCCACACTGTGGGCATAATGCGAACTCATTAAGTCACGGTTCTGTTCACGCATCAATCATACACTACTGGCCATTACAATTGCTACACCAAGAAGAAATGCAGATGATAAACGGGTATTCATTGGACAAATATATCACACTAGAACTGACATGTGATTACATTTTCACGCAATTTGGGTGCATAGATCCTGAGAAATCAGTACCCAGAACAATCACCTCTGGCCGTAATAACGGCCTTGATACGCCTGGGCATTGAGTCAAACTGAGCTTGCATGGCGTGTACCCGTACAGCTACCTATGCAGCTTAAACACGATACCACAGTTCATCAAGAGTAGTGACTGGCGTATTGTGACGAGCCAGTTACTTGGCCGCCATTGACCAGACGTTTTCAATTGGTGAGAGATCTGGAGAATGTGCTGGCCAGGGCAGTAGTCGAACATTTTCTGTATCCAGAAATACCCGTACAGGACCTGCAACATGCGGTCGTGCATTATCCTGCTGAAATGTAGGGTTTCGCAGGAATCGAATGAAGAGTAGAGCCACGGGTCGTAACACATCTGAAATATAACGTCCACTGTTCAAAGTGCCGTCAATGCGAACAAGAGGTGACCGAGACGTGTAACCACAGGCACCCCATACCAACACGCCGGGTGATACGCCAGTATGGCGATGACGAATACACGCTTCCAATGAGCGTTCACTGAGATGTCACCAAACATGGATGCGATCATCGTGATGCTGTAAACAGAACCTGAATTCATCCGAAAAACTGACGTTCTGCAATTCGTGCACCCAGGATCGTCATTGAGTAAGCCATCGCAGGTGCTCCTCTCTGTGATGCAGTCTCAATGGTAACCGCAGCCATGGTCTCCGAGATGATAGTCCATGCTGCTGCAAACGTCGTCGAACTGTTCGTGCAGATGGTTGTTGTCTTGCAAACGTCCCCATCTAATGACTCAGGGATCGAGACGTGGCTGCACGATCCGTTACAGCCATGCGGATAAGATGCCTGTCATCTTAACTGCTAGTGATACGAGGCCGTTGGGATCCAGCACGACGTTCCGTATTAGCCTCCTGAACCCACCGATTCCATATTCTGCTAACAGTCATTGGATCTCGACCAGCGCGAGCAGCAATGTCACGATACGATAAACCGCAATCGCGATAGGCTACAAGCCGACCTTAATCATAGTCGGAAACATGATGGTACGCATTTCTCCTTCTTACACCAGGCAACGCCGGTCAACTGCTGTTTGTGTATGAGAAATCGGTTGGAAACTTTCCTCATGTCAGCACGTTGTAGGTGTCGCCACCGGCGTCAACCCTGTGTGAATGCTCTGAAAAGCTAATCATTTGCATATCACAGCATCTTTTTCCTGTCGGTTAAATTTCGCGTCTGTAGCACGTCATCTTCGTGGTGTATCAATTGTAATGGCCAGTAGTGTATTTGTACACCTAATACTTTGGAGAATATAGATCATTGGAAACGAATGAAACATTTATAACAGCCTTGTATTACGCTTAGGAACTGTGTACACACAATGAGACAGCACAACTCGAGACGCGCAAATTACTCACAATATATTCACCCAGCATTTGAAAATGAGAGCATTAAGTGACTTAAGGCATGACGACTGACGTTTAGATTTATTACTTATTTATCCCTAACTCTATTCACAAAAAATTTCGCAAACATTATCCACATAGACAACCAATGTAACAGCAAAATTATATCGTTGTACGATACGTGCGTATGTTATAAAACTTTTCAGGAAATGTATTGGAACGTGGTAGACATACCCACTGTAAAGGTTCACGAACTGAGATTACAGTTAGCGAAAATAACGTAAAACGAGGTCGAAAATGTAGCACTAAGATAAAATGTTGTTCTAGTAGACGTCTGTCCGGAGACTGGTTCGACGCAGTTCTGTCTCCCTCCAAAATTTTAACCGCCCAAATTTCCCTCCATTACCAGATTCATTATTACTTCATCCCTCAAGACGTGTCAGTCAGATAGTTCCATAAACTTCCTTTTCCTTAACTCGATTTAGTAACTGCTCATTAATTAATTATTCTTGTTGTGACTTGGCGAGACAGCCAAGCCACTATGAGGTAGCCGAAAAGCACGCGTTTAAGCTCACGCAGGCTGGCGTGAGGTCTGGAACAGTTAAAGGAGTTGAGTCTAGTAAAAAAAGTACGTAGCTTCTGAAATACTTAACTTTAATCCATAACTGGTGAACATAGGTCTGACGGTACATGCATCACAAGATAAATAGCAAATGATAATAGGTACTGGGAGATGAAGAAGCTTGCACAGGATAGAGTAGCATGGAGAGCTGCATCAAACCAGTCTCAGGACTGAAGACCACAACAACAACAATGGGGCATTGCTAGGTCGTAGCAAATGACGTAGCTGAAGGCTATGCTAACTATCGTCTCGGCAAATGAGAGCGTAATTTGTCAGTGAACCATCAAAGTCGGCTGTACAACTGGGGCGAGTGCTAGGAAGTCTCTCTAGACCTGCCGTGTGGCGGCGCTCGGTCTGCAATCACTGATAGTGGCGACACGCGGGTCCGACGTATACTAACGGACCGCGGCCGATTTAAAGGCTACTACCTAGCAAGTGTGGTGTCTGGCGGTGACACCACAATTCTATCCATCTAATCTTCATCATTCTTCTGTAGCGCTACGCTGTAACATCTTCTATTCTCACATTATCTCTTTTCCAGATATCGCTTCCGTACAAGGGTACACTCGAAATACGTTGACAAAGAAATCCTTAACGTGTAAATTCAGTCTTAACAAATTTGTCTTTTGCACAAAGGCTATTAAAGCAAGTCTGCATTTTGTACCCTAGAGACTTCGGCCATCATTATAAATTTTGCTGCCAAAATTGCGAAACTCATTCAGTACATTTAGTTTCTCCTTTCGTCATTCCCCCCATCACCTGATTAAATTCGAGTACGTTTCGTGCCCTTGTTTTACCTTTGTTGATGTTCATTTCAATTCTTTTTAAGACTCTTTGCATTTCCTTCTACTGCGCTTGCAAGTCTTTCGATGCCCCTGACTAAATTACAATCACATCAGCAAACTTTATGGCCTTCATCTTGTAAGAGTAAAAAAGTCATGGTATATCGAGCTATTGATCTATGGAAAATGTAATTACCCACTTAGTAAACTTTCCAATGTTTGATCTCGTGGCCGGCCAGAGTGGCCGTGCGGTTCTAGGTGCTACAGTCTGGAAACGGGCGACCGCTACGGTCGCAAGTTCGAATCCTGCCTCAGGCATGGATGTTAGTGATGTCCTTGGGTTAGTTAGGTTTAATTAGTTCTAAGTTCTAGGCGACTGATGACATCAGAAGTGCTCAGAGTGCTCAGAGTCATTTGAACCTTTTTTTTTTTTATCTCGTGAACTGAAGCTGGAGTAAACTGAACTACAATTCCTTACGGTTCGTGTATCTGCGTTGTAATCCTGAACAATGCAAGTGGTATAACTACAATGTAAACTAAATACGGGTAGCCTGTGAAGCTACGTACTGTGCAGGAGTCACAATATGTGACTTGTCGTTCTATCACACAGAGCCAACAGAATAAAAATGCTCCACAAACCACTAATCAAATTTTATAAGAATAAAATTAAAATGTTTCTATGAAAATTCTCTGTGCATTTATGTGCGAAATGCGGCTAAACAAAATTCTAAACACGCAAATGAAACGCTGCACTCATGAAAATAAAACTATCTGTACTTTAAATGAAAACTGAACTGAATTTTACCCCAGCTGACCTGGTAAAGATCGAGCGAGGTGGTGCAGTGGCTAGCGCACTGGACTCGTATTCGGGAGGACAAAGGTTCAAACCCGCGTCCGGCCAACGTGATTTAGGTTTTCCGTGATTTCCCTAAATCGCTTCAGGCAAATGCAGGAATGGTTCCTTCGAAGGGGCACGGCCGACTTCCTTCCTCATACTTTCCTAAAACAATGGGACCGATGACCTCGCTGTTTGGTCCCCTCTCCCGAATCAACCAAACAAACCAACCCACCAACTTGCTAGTGAATTTTCAAAAGCAACACTAACTGTACATTATCTTAGTATTTCGACAGTTCTTTATCTGGTCGTAACACATTTCATGGTTTAGCTGCAGCAACGAAAACTCAGTACTGTTCTAAGAGATAGTAAAATATGCAACGCAGCAGCAAGCTTGCTAAATAGGAAAGAAGAAACCTTGTGCAATGCAGTGCAAGGACGTGCAACTACTCGAAGCAGATCATGCTTCGCTTTTGAAGGAACTGAGTTGTGCTCTGTGCACGCACATAATCAGAAAATATGAAACTTCTTTAATGAGGAGACGGTGCTGTAATTTCAACTTGCTAAATGATTGGAAGTATTAACAGAAACTTCTGTCGGTTTTTGGCAGAATAAATGAAAAGCACCAGTTTGCTGTTGTTCTACAAATGTAAATGTCTGAAGATGGCCTTGTAAGCCGAAAACCGGTTAACAATAAAATTAATATTGTAGAACAAAAGCAAACTGGTGTTTTTAATTGATTGGAAGTAATTTACCCTTTAAAAACTGCATCATGACAACTGATAGTCAAAAGTCAACAGTTAGAATGATCTTTGCAAAAATTATCCTTTGTAATAGAAATTTCTCTTCCATGAAATTAATTAATGAAAATGGTAAAGGAGTGCTACAACTAACTTCTGAGTACAAATCATGTAGACTGTTAACTTCACTTATTCTCATTTGAATAATGAACTAACTAACACAAACTAATAACGAAAAACTGTTCACCATACCCGCCCAAAGGCATAAACAAACATGCATTAGCAGCGCCTACCAGACGGAAGGTGTCCGATAGCCGATCAGTTCCAGGCATTCCACCAGGAAGGAAGTACACGGCTCGTGTTGTCTGTAGTTTAGCCATGGCTAGACGGTCAATCACATCATAATTACGCGCTGACAAGCAGTGTAGCAACAACTTTAATTCATATCTTCACTTGTCAGTTTAATCTTTACCCAATCATATTCCGAAATTCATCATCGTCTGTATCTTTATCTCTGTTCACTACAAGCTATTTCAGAACACTCAGTAGCATAACCAATACCCGACTCTCTCACTAGCTAAGCTGAGAATGTCTGCTGCAACGAGAACACTACTGCCAACCAGAGATCGCACTGCCTGTACTCAGGACCTACTGAAAACTACTGTTTGAAAAATGTTTAGCGTACAAATATGAAACATGACACATCCAATGGAAATATAAAGTTACAGAGAGGCCTAGCGGAACCTCCTCTGCCTGAAGTCAGGATATCAATTGGGTAACTGTGAAATGTCTCTGACCCTAGTAAAACAGTATCAAAGCTCAATTATTTACTGACCAACTTTCCAGTCGTCTCGTTCCACATCGGCCTTGTAGCCGGTCCCTCATGCAGCTGCGTGTTGGATTCCCGCTGACGGCTGCCGAGTCAGCTCGTCGGCTGCAGGTGAGTGACCTCGCGCCGCGGTTCGTTGCTGGCGCGGCTATAGTCCAGCATGAATGGTCTCGTACTAGCTGCTGGAGTGTGCTCGATCCCACTCCGAATTCTATGTTGATCCTTGATGAGCCACCTGCGATGTGGCGTTGTCGGAAATTGTGTGGTCGGTCGATCTTGTTCCTACGAATCAAGTAGGTTTCAGCACCAGGCGACGCCTAAGTGTTGAACAGGGTTGTGGACCCCATGAAGGCCTGCTGCCAGGTTCCTCGCTGAAGTTCGGTACAGTCAGCACTCTGGGATGTGATGCTGCAGCTTCTCCATCAGCAATCGTAGGCAGCGAACAGTGTTAAGTTCGCCAAGCGAAGACCGCCATCTCAGGTACATCTTCTACTGGTTCATAGACTGTTCTAGGGTATCTATGACATAGACTCGCTACAGTATAGTAGTAACGGAACCCAGTGCTATTACTGTTAATGCCATCGATCTCAGTGATCGATTTCTTGAGAGCTGGAGAGCTCGAGTATTTAAAAGGAGTTAATGTGAGCCTAGAACGCGATTCTCGGTTCGTAACGACTGCATGTGTCCTTATTCTACTACATTCACTTAACAGGCTCTTAACTGCTATGTAGGTTCTCTGATACTCGTTCTTATGAAACAGATACAGTTTCTTTCGACATCTCTTACAAGCTATCGAAAATAAATCTAACGTTTCCGTTGGTTTTCTTTCCGGTGCTATTTTCAGCTGAGCTCATTCTGTCTCTCGGAGCGGTGTTGTGTTGTAACATGCTCAAGCCTGACCCACTTTTTACATACCGCTTATTTCCTGGTTCTGTCTCTGCCTCATGCGTGACCGCACTTTGCTTGCAGCAACGTGAATGAATTTTAATAAAATTTTCTAATTTTCAACACCTTACTATTCTGTGCCATAACAATGCTCACATCACTTTCCTTGAATACCAAAACTAAACCAGGAACCTTACATATACCACCCGGTGAAGGGTTTTTGGTTATGCACACATAAAAAAAAACGTCCCCCCAGGGGGTCCACAACTCTTTTGTGGATACATGCGTAGCGAGCACGGGACCCCGAGGTAATGTGGCCTTCCTTCCTTTCCGGGCTGCATACCTTCCCTTTCTGCATCCTTCCCCATCCCCCATCTTTGTCCCCCCCCCCTCACCGCCGCCTCTTTCCTTCCCGTTCTCCCCCCCTCTGGGAGTATATTTTGTGCCTACGTCCGGAACCGGACGCTCGAAAATGTATCACATTCTTTGCTTTCTCTGCTAGCAAGTCTTCATGCTTCCTTTGTCCTTCTCTTTTCCTTACCTCTTCTCTTTGCCCTTTTCAGCACTGCGGCGTTTGAGACCTCTCTTCTTTCCTTTCCCTTTGTTTTTTCCTTTCTCTTTTTTCCTCCCTGTGCGTGTGTGAAGGCCGACCCATGCATTTCCATGCGTAGCCGGTGACGGGGTAACGCGTAATTCCCCACCCCGGGTAGACTGGTAGGACACGTATGTACCCCCTGGTAATGGCCAGGCCCAGGGAGGGGTGATTACCGGAGCTGATACCTTCCGAAAGTGCCGATTGGTCCCTCCATCCGTTTCTCGGGAGGTGTGACCTGAGGTGTGAACAATCACCTAAGTTGGGAGTGCCCTCAGAGAGGGCCCCCAGAAGGGAGGAGCGCGCCATCAGAGACGCCAGTAATCATGGGGGATACTTTCGCAATGGTTTCCTCATCTTCCACTATGTCTGCCCACAAGCGTAAGTTCAATGAGTCTCAGCCACAGACAGTCCTTCCATCATTGCCACTGTTCCTTGTTGTTTCTCGGTCTGACGAAGGTCACGACTTCTCCATGGTCAACCCTTTCATTATTCAGAAAGGTGTTGATGCAATTGCAGGTCCTGTAAAGTCTTGTTCCAGATTACGAAATTGCACCTTCTTGTTAGAAACAGTCATTGCCCTCCAGGCACAAAAATTGCTGCGTACTTCACTGCTACACACCTTCCCTGTCTGGGTGGAAGCGCACTGCACTTTAAATTCTTCACGTGGGGTCGTTTATACACGCTCCCTTGACGGATTGTCCGACGAGGAAACTCAACACTACCTGTCTGACCAGAGCATAATGGCTGTTCATAGAGTCATGAAAAGGGTTGACACGAACATCATTCCAACCCGTACAGTCTTCTTGATATTTTGACAAAGTTCAACTTCCATCGAACATAAAAGCAGGCTATGAGATAATTTCCTTTTGCCCTTACATTCCAAACCCTACGCGTTGCTATCGGTGTCAGCGGTTCAATCACACCAGCCAGCCCTGTTCCAATCCGGCCTAATGTATTACGTGTGGCAAGGATGCCCATGAGGGTGCTTGTCCACCTCCATCCCCTCATTGCATCAACTGTATGAGTGACCATGCAGCTTCCTCTAAAGATTTCCCCATTTTTAAAGACGAAAAGCTCATTCAGTAAATCAGGGTCAAGGAAAAGGTGTCGACCTTTGCTGCTCGAAAATTATTTGCCAGTCGAAAGCCCACTGTGCCTCAGACAGGAAAACACAGCACTGTCCTTGCCTCTTCTCGGCCAACGAAGGAGGCGGCCATGCAGACTTGTGATCTCACCTTTAGTGCCACGGTCATCAGATCGGCCAGCGCAAAGATCGCCCGTTCAACCTCCCCACTTTCGCCTGCTCACTCTATGGCTCAACCTTCATCGGGTTCTGCTAAATCTCGAGCCCAAAAAGACAGACACCAAGACTTCCAAAAAAGAGCATACTCGTGAAGATTTTTTACATACCCCAACTTCAAAACCATCGGTTCTTCCTTCATCTAAACATCCTGTTTCCAAGAAGGCTAATAAGAAACCCAGTTCCTCTCCTTCTCCGCCACGGCGTGTCTTGTCTACAGCACCACCTGGTGGTAGCCGCACTCGGCCGTATTCTGTGTCGCCGAGGCGCAGTGCTGGTGGCCGATCAACTGGCCGATCGCTGGTGGCAGGAGCTGCTCCTGAACAACCTATGGATCAGGATCTTCTGCCTTCGGCTGAATGCCGTCCCACGCTGTCGGTCGCAAGCTCTGAGCAGTCGTTGAGTTGACGGCAACCTTGGTCACATTCCTCCATTTTCTGTTCACCCTATGTCCATTGTTGTTGTTGTTGTGGTCTTCAGTCCTGAGACTGGTTTGATGCAGCTCTCCATGCTACTCTATCCTGTGCAAGCTTTTTTATCTCCCAGTACCTACTGCAACCTACATCCTTCTGAATCTGCTTAGTGTATTCATCTCTTGGTCTCCCTCTACGATTTTTACGCTCCACGCTGCACTCCAATACTAAATTGGTGATCCCTTGATGCCTCAGAACATGTCCTACCAACCGATCCCTTCTTCTGGTCAAATTGTGCCACAAACTTCTCTTCTCCCCAATCCTATTCAATACTTCCTCATTAGTTATGTGATCTACCCATCTAATCTTCAGCATTCTTCTGCAGCACCACATTTCGAAAGCTTCTATTCTCTTCTTGTCCAAACTATTTATCGTCCATGTTTCACTTCCATACATGGCTACACTCCATACAAATACTTTCAGAAACGACTTCCTGACACTTAAATCAATACTGGATGTTAACAAATTTCTCTTCTTCAGAAACGCTTTCCTTGCCATTGCCAGATTACATTTTATATCCTCTCTACTTCGACCATCATCAGTTATTTTGCTCCCCAAATAGCAAAACTCCTTTACTACTTTAAGTGCCTCATTTCCTAATCTAATTCCCTCAGCATCACCCGACTTAATTAGACTACATTCCATTATCCTTGTTTTGCTTTTGTTGATGTTCATCTTATATCCTCCTTTCAAGACACTGTCCATTCCATTCAACTGCTCTTCCAAGTCCTTTGCTGCCTCTGACAGAATTACAATGTCATCGGCGAACCTCAAAGTTTTTATTTCTTCTCCATGAATTTTAATACCTACTAGGAATTTTTCTTTTGTTTCCTTTACTGCTTGCTCAATATACAGACTGAACAACATCGGGGAGAGGCTACAACCCTGTCTTACTCCCTTCCCAACCACTGCTTCCCTTTCATGTCCCTCGACTCTTATAACTGCCATCTGGTTTCTGTACAAATTGTAAATAGCCTTTCGCTCCCTGTATTTTACCTCTGCCACCTTTAGAATTTGAAAGAGAGTATTCCAGTCAACATTGTCAAAAGCTTTCTCTAAGTCTACAAATGCTAGAAACGTAGGTTTGCCTTTCCTTAATCTTTCTTCTGAGATAAGTCGTAAGGTCAGTATTGCCTCACGTGTTCCAGTGTTTCTACGGAATCCAAACTGATCTTCCCCGAGGTTGGCTTCTACTAGTTTTTCCATTCGTCTGTAAAGAATTCGTGTTAGTATTTTGCAGCTGTGACTTATTAAACTGATAGTTCTGTAATTTTCACATCTGTCAACACCTGCTTTCTTTGGGATTGGAATTATTATATTCTTCTTGACGTCTGAGGGTATTTCACCTGTCTCATACACCTTGCTCACCAGATGGTAGAGTTTTGTCAGGACTGGCTCTCCCACGGCCGTCAGTAGTTCCAATGGAATATTGTCTACTCCGGGGGCCTTGTTTCGACTCAGGTCTTTTAGTGCTCTGTCAAACTCTTCACGCAGTATCATATCTCCCATTTCATCTTCATCTACATCCTCTTCCATTTCCATAATATTGTCCTCAAGTACATCGCCCTTGTATAGACCCTCTATATACTCCTTCCACCTTTCTGCTTTCCCTTCTTTGCTTAGAACTATGTCCATTATCCACTGGAATATCCGCGGCATTCGAGCCAATCGGGATGAATTGTCGATCCTCTTACGATCCTACTCGCCGGTCATCTTCTGCCTTCAGGAAACAAAGCTGCATCCCCACGACCGCTTTATTCTCCCACATTTTCAGTCCGTCCGATTTGATCTCCCCTATGTTGAAGGCACTCCAGCACATGGAGGACTCATGATTCTTCTCCATGATACTCTCCATTATCACCCAATCCCCATAAACACTTCCTTCCAAGCTGTTGCTGTCTGCCTTTCCCTTTCTGGATACACCTTCTCTCTTTGTACTCTATACATTCCACCGTCCACACCAATGGCACTTGCTGATCTCCTTCATCTTCTTGGTCAGCTTCCACCCCCCTATTTGCGCTTTGGGGATCTTCACATCCTTGTCCGCGTGGCTCACTATTGATAGACGTCTTCCACCAAGCGGATCTTGTTTACCTCAACACTGGGGACCCTACATTTTTGTCTGCCTCCACGACAAATTTCTCTCATTAGGACCTTTCGGTCGGTACTGTTCCGCTAGCTCGGTGCTTCGAATGGTTCGCCCTTGATGATACACACTCGAGTGACCACTTTCCATGTGTCCTTAGACTGAAGCCTCAACTGCCATATATGCGCCCGCGACGCTGGAAGTTTGCCCAAGCCGATTGGACACTTTTTTCGTCTCTAGCGACATTCGATGACCGTCACTTTCCTAGCGTCGACGATGAGGTCACACATATTACAGACGTTATTCTTACAGCTGCGGAACGTTCAATACCACGCACCTCCGAATTGCCCCGGCGCCACCCAGTTCCTTGGTGGAACGAGGCATGCCGTGACGCAATACGTGAGCGGCGACGTGCTCTTCGCGTTTTCCGCCACCATCCTACTTTGGCCAACTGTATCCGCTATAAGCAGTTCCGTGCGCGGTGCCGTCGCGTCATCCGCGATAGCAAGAAGGCAAGCAGGGACTTCATTACTAGCTCATTTAACACCTTCACTCCCTCCTCGGAAGTTTGGAGTCGGATTCGACGGTTATCTGGCGCGCCTCGTTTCTCCTCCCCGGTCTCTGGGCTCACTGTCGCGCATGATACGTTAGTGGACCCCGTCGCAATTTCTAACTCATTGGGTCAACACTTTGCTGAGATTTCGAGCTCTTCAAATTACCCGCCAGCGTTTCTCCCGAAGAAACGTGCAGCGGAAGTTCAACCTCTTGCTTTCTCCTCACAAAATCGCGAAAGCTATAATACTGTTTTCTCCATGCGGGAACTCCAACATGCACTCTCTTCTTCTCGCTCCTCCGCTCCAGGACCGGATAGCATCCACATCCAAATGTAGCTGCATTTATCAACCCATAGTCTGCGTTACCTCCTTCACCTTTATAGTTGAATTTGGACCGACAGTACTTTTCCCAGACGATCGCGGGAAGCTATCGTCGTTCCTGTTCCGAAACCTGGAAAGGACAAACATCTCTCCTCTAGCTGTCGCCCCATTTCTCTCACGAGTAGTGTATGTAAGGTTTTGGAGCGTATGGTGAATTGCCGTTTAGCTTGGTGGCTGGAGTCCCGCAGTCTTTTAACATCTGCCCAACGCGGTTTCCGAAAGCATCGTTCTGCAGTTGACCATCTTGTTGCTCTCTCCACTTATATTATGAACAATTTTCTCCGGAAACGCCAAACAGTAGCAATATTTTTTGATCTGGAGAGAGCATATGATACCTGTTGGAGGACAGGCATCCTCCGCACACTGTTCTCTTGGGGCTTTCGAGGTCGGCTGCCCCTTTTTCTTCGCGAATTTATGGCAGAGCGCACATTTAGAGTGCGGGTGAACACTACTCTCTCCCGTCCTTTCTCCCAAGAAAACGGGGTACCCCAGGGCTCCGTGCTAAGTGTTGTACTGTTTGCCATTGCCATATATCCAATTATGGATTGTCTCCTTCCCGATGTCTCGGGCTCCCTCTTTGTGGACGATTTTGCGATCTACTACAGATCTCAACGGACCAGCCTTCTTGAACGACGTCTTCAAGGATGTCCCGATCGCCTCCACTCTTGGAGCATCGCAAGAGGCTTCCGCTTTTCTCCCAGTAAGACCGTTTGTGTTAATTTTTGGCGTCGTACGGAGTTTCTTCAGCCTTCCTTACATCTAGGACCTTTCAACCTTCCGTTCGCGGACGTCGCTGAATTCTTGGGTCTTATGTTTGACAGAAAACTGTGCTGGTCCTCCCACGTTTCCTATCTTTCGGCTCGCTGTCTGCGATCCTTCAACACCCGCCGTGTCTTAATGGTACCTTCTGGGGAGCGGACCGAGTGGTCCTTCTCCGCCTCTATCGCGCCTTAGTGCGCTCGAAATTGGACTATGGAAGCATAGTTTACTCCTCTGCTCGGCCGTCTAATCTTCGGCGTCTCGACTCATCCACCACCGTGGATTACGATTAGTGTCTGGAGCTTTTTACACCAGCCCTGTGAAAAGCCTTTTATGCTGTGACTGCTGAACCTCCGCTGTCCAATCGGCGAGCTGTCCATCTGAGTCGTTATGCTAGCCATCTGTCTTCCATGCCTGCTAATCCGGCCCATGACATTTTTTTCAACGCCTCCTTGGATTTAGGGTATGAGGCCGCCCTTCCTCCCTACTACCACCGGGAGTCCGCTTCCGTCAACTGCTCCATTCTCTTTCCTTCAACTTTCCTAAAACCTTCTTGACAACTTGGGGTACAGCACCGCCTTGGCTCCGTCCCCGGACCTGCCTGCTCCGTGAACTTTGTCAATTTCCCAAGGATGGTACCTCCTTCACTTGTTTATCGTCGGATATTTGCTGCTCTATGTGCACAAATGAAGGAAGCCACATTTATTTACACTGATGGTTCGAAAACATCGTTAGGTGTAGGGAGTGCCTATATTGTTGGCGACGCCCCAAAGCGATTTCGGCTTCCCGACCAGTGTTCGGTTTGTACTGCGGAGCTTTACGCTGTTCTCCAGGCTGTCCAATATATCCGTCGCCACCAGCGGATACAGTATGTTATCTGCTCAGATTCTCTCAGCTCTCTCCTCAGTCTCCAAGCTCTGTACCGTGTCCACCCTCTGGTCCACCGGATTCAGGACTGCCTCCACTTGCTCCACTTGGGGGGCGTCTCTGTGGCGTTCCTCTGGATCCCAGGACACGTTGGTATCTGTGGAAATGAGGCGGCCGATATAGCGACCAAGGCTGCAGTTTCTCTTCTTCAGCCAGCTATTCCCACGATTCCCTTCGCCGATCTACGGAGTGTTTTATGTCGTCGTGTTGCTTTTTTATGGCACGCACATTGGTCGACACTTCCCAATAATAAATTGCGGGACGTGAAAGCTCTTCCCTGTGCTTGGACCTCTTCCTCCCGAACGCGTCGTCGGGAGGAGGTAATTTTAACTAGACTCCGGATAGGGCACTGTCTTTTTAGCCATCGACTTCTTTTAAGTGGTGATCCTCCCCCACTCCGTCCCTGCTGCTCTCAGCTGTGGACGGTAAGACACCTTTTACTTGAGTGCCCCTATTTTACTCCGTTACGCGTCCGCCTACAGCTGTCGCCTGATATATCTTCCATTTTAGCAGATGACACGCACTCAGCCGATCGCGTTCTCGAGTTTATTAGTGCCAGTGAGATGACGTCAGTCATTTGAAGCTCTTTTTGGGGACAACCAACCCCCTTCTATAGTGGTTTTTTAAGCTTTCCTTCTATTTTTAGTTTCTCCAATTTTTTGAGTTTCATTCCCATTTCTGCTGGTTTCCAGTTTCGTTTTTCACCTTTTCCTAAGTCACAGACCGGGCGCTAATGACCGTAGCAGTTTTGCGCCCTAAAACCATAACAAAAAAAAATCAAAAATGTTTTGCATCACCCCGGTTCCCAAAACTCCTGAAGATAGACGTTGACTGTGGATACTGTATCACAGACACAGTTCCTTTGACTGTTCACTATACCCGCCCAAAGGCCTAAACAAACATGCATGAGCAGCGCCTACCAGACGGAAGGTGTCCGATAGCCGATCAGTTCCAGGCATTCCACCAGGAAGGAGGTACATGGCTCGTGTTGTCTGTAGTTCAGCCATGCCTAGACGGTGAATACCGCGGTTCGACCGCGTCCGCATTGTCACTTTGTGCCAGGAAGGGCTCTCAACAAGGAAAGTGTCCAGGCGTCTCGGAGTGAACCAAAGCGATGTTGTTCGGACATAGAGGAGATAGAGAGAGACAGAAACTGTCTATGGCATGCCTTCCTCAGACCGCCCAAGGGCTACTACTACAGTGGATGACCGCTACGTACGGATTATGTCTCGGAGGACCCTAGGCAGCTACGCTACCATGTTGAATAATACTTTTCGTGCTGCCACAGGACGTCGTGTTACGACTCAAACTGTGCGCAATAGGCTTTATGATGCGCAACTTCATTCCCGACGTCCATGGCTAGGTCCATCTTTGTAAACACGACACCACGCAATGCGGTACAGATGGGCCCAACAACATGCCGAATGGACCGCTCAGGATTGACATGACGTTCTCTTCACCGATGAGTGTCGCATATGCGTTCAACCAGACAATCGTCGGAGACGTGTTTGGAGGCAACCCGGTCAGGCTAAACACCTTACACAAACTATCCAGCGAGTGCAGCAAGATGAAGAATCTCTGCTGTTTTGGGGTGGCGTGGGATTTTGTGGGGCCGACGTACGCCGCTGGTAGTCAAGGAAGGCACCGTTACGGCTGTACGGTACGGGAATGCCATCCTCTGACCGATAGTGTAACCATGTCTTCAGCATACTGGCGAGGCATTCGTCTTCATGGACAACAATTCGCGCCCCCATCGTGCACATGTTGTGAATGTCTTCCTTAAGGATAACGACAACGCTCGATTAGAGTGGCCAGCGTGTTTTCCTGACATGAACCCTATTGAACATGCCTGGGACAGATTAAAAAAGGCTGTCTATGGACGACGTGACACACCCACCACTCTGAGGGATCTACGCGGAATCGGCGTTGAGGAGTGGGACAATCTGGAGCAACAGTGCCTTGATGAACTTATGGATAGTATGCCACGACGAATATAGGCATGCATCAGTCCAAGAGGACGTGCTACTGGGTATTAGAGGTACCGGTGTGTACAGAAATCTGGACCACCACCCCTGAAGGTCTCGTTGTGTGGTGGTACAACATGCAATGTGTGGTTTTCATGAGCAATAAAAAGGGCGGAAATGATGTTTATGTTGATCTTCATTCCAATTTTCTGAATAGGTTCCTGAACTCTCGGAACCGAGGCGATGCAAAACTTTTTTTGATGTGTGTAGATCGGAACTTTGGACTGCACTAATAAGGCGATGTGAAACTCTCTGCAACCGTAGAGTGAACAGATATTTACAAACACTGCGTCAAAGGGCGAAGTTAGCGGAAAATCGTAGTTTAGGAGCCCTGAAGCTAATCGGTTCGGCAGGCTGCCAATGCAAAGCAGGACTCTGAGAACGGCGTTCAACGCGCCTCAGCGGCGTGACGTCTTCATCCACCCCCTCACCCTTTCTCACGCCTTGCTCTTGGCAACCCAGGCGAGGCCACAGAGAGAGAAACTCATTAGCGGGAGTCGCTACTTAAATACGGGCCCGACACGCCTCCTGCCGGCAAATTACACCGGATTACCCGCCAAGGACGCCTAGCCTGCAACATCCCAACTGCACCCTGCCGGCTGTGTCACGTTTACGATTCCGACAGAGCGTCCCCCGCGTCAGCCCTCAGAAAGTTCACACGTGCGAGAAAATTGTTGGGCGAGTACAGTCGTCTTTATTCCAATGGGGAATAATACATGAGATGCATAATTATACAAGTTAGCACATAGGTGTTCTGTAATGCGCCTGTATCCCCACCGCACTGGGAGCTTACATGTAGCGCACACCTCACATATTATTAAAAAAAAAGAATAAATACAAAGAATAAATTACAACAAGGGAAGAAAAGGCGGAATAAAGAGCGGTATTGCCCCAGCGAAAGCCATCAGCATTCAGGAAGAGAAGACCAGCACTCTACCCAACGTCAAACCTGGTCATCGGGCGCTGTGCCGTCATCCTCTCGAAGATCCTGACTGATCCGCAGCACAAAGACAGGACCTCGGAGGAGATGATAGCGAGATCCCACAACTTGGAACCCAGTTTCAACAGGTCATTCGCAGACTGTGGGGACCATGTCCCCCTCTGATTCAACGTGACCTATGAAAAGCAGACATCTGCTACGCCAGATGAACAGTTGTACGTCACCACCTTCTCCTTGTGGTACCAGTCAAGCCGAAGATGGTCGCCGACTATCTAGGCGTCGACTATGCGGGCTTGGCCGTCTTTGACCACGATGTCAGGCTTGCGGAATCCTTCTGGTGTACAAAGGTGGGGCTCCACCGAGTCGTCGAAGACCCTTTGCGCACGTCCAAGCGCGAGGTACTTCTCTCGACAGCTGTGCAGCCCCGCGGCATCGGTTGTCTGTCACCCGCCCGCTACTGCGCAGCGGCTTGGAGGGCGAGGCGTTTATGCGGGTGCAGATGGCTTGGTGTATCGCGCTCCGGTAGCAGACGACTGGTGTCGGCGTCCCACTAGAGCTGCTTCCGGATGGCTGCAGACTCGGGGAGAGCCGCACCATCGAAGGCGACGTGTAGGCGAGCCGCCCACATCTCGCCAACCTGCTCTGATGTCTTGAGGACATGGCTTTACCACGTCAAGAGCCGCTCGAGCTTCACGACGTCGCGCTGCACCTCGCGCAGGCCTGCGTCACCCACAGCTGGAACTATCTTCTGCACCGTGATGAGTCGGGACCGCCGGAGGGTGGGACCCATCCAGCGGGCTGATGGAATTCCCAGTCCTCCATGGCCCACAGGAGCATAGTAGCCCAAGGGCGTGTCGGCAGGGAGGCGGTATCATCTCCTGTCGGCTGCGTGCACCTCAGTGTCCGCGCTGTTGAGGGCACCGATCCGGGTGTGACTGAGGGCCAGCCCGTGACAGAGGCCCGGCAGCAGCACGTGCACGAGGGCTTAGAGACGCTGTTGAGGCTTCAGGGGAGAGCGGGTGATGATGTTCAGCTGTTCCTGCAGATGGCGGCGAGGATGGAACAGGCACCGACCACAAGAGGAGAACTGCAGCCCCAGGTAGCGGAAGGTCTCACCCACACTTCTAAGGCAAGGCTGAAACACTTCCGCGCATTGATAAGCTGCCCCAGATGGGCGAGGGCTGCGGTGGCTGCGTTGGTGAAGGACTGCAGGCCCCTTTTCGTCGATGCGAGCAGCAGGACATCATGAACGAAGGCCGCAGCGTTGACTCTGCGACCTAAAATCCGGGATCCTATGTGGGAAGGCAAACTGTGAAGCTTAGTGTCTATGGCCATGTTGAAAATGATGGGGAGAGAGGATCCCCTTGACGAACATCCCTTGACGGCTGCAGGGCCGCGCTCATGCGGCCACCGCCCGTTACCACCGTCGTGCTGTCCCTGTAGCAGCCCTCAACGTAATCGGCAAATTCGCTCGAGAGGCATTGCCCTTCCGGCACGGAGCATCTAGCGTGTCGAACGCCTTAGACACATCGAGAGACGCAACAAACACAGAACTGCAGGAGCAGACAGCGTCGACGAGAGCTTGATCTAAGATGAAGGTGTTTTTCAGCATCTCATCCCGAAGGATGAATGCCCGCTGCCGTTCCTTTACAGCACGCAGACGCACCAGGGGTGAGGCCAGAAGGTCCTCGGCAGCATCAAGCATATGGTAATGGGGCGAAAGTCAGCGGGAGATACTGGTGCAGCCGTTTTTGGAAATAAGGTGGTTCGGACAAGGATGAGGCGGCAGGGAGTTCTCGCGCGAGAATGAGGAGATTCATGATGTTGAGCACCACATCCCGCAGCAGGCGGCGCAGCTCGGCGGGAGTTAGGCCTTCTGGAGCCAGCGCAGAGCTCCTGGGGGCAGGGAAGCAGCGACCTCTTCGGCTACCTCCACAGGCACTCGAAGTCGACTGGCTGGGGGTGCAGGAGGAGGCGGTCACTAATGTCGTCAGCGGTGGACGGCGCCTGCTACTGGAAGAGGACGGACCAGAAGTTGTGCAAGCCGGGGATGTCAAGTGGTGGCTGCAGCACAGTGCAATCCAGACGACCCCGCAAACAACGCGCGTGGGACCGCCGGAAGGCCTGGGAGAGTACGAACTCCCACAGACGCCACTTCAGTGGTCACTGGAGCGGCTGCTGCCGCTTAGTGGGCGGCTCTGCCGCTTAGGGCGCTACGTGGTCTTGTGAATCTCCCCCCCCCCCCCCCTCCTTGGAGCCGACAGTGGCCGCTCCCGGATGCCCTCGCCACTGCCGTATAGTATTTTATGGAGGCCTCTATAAAATACAACACTACTGGCAATTAAAATCGCTACGCCAAGAAGAAATTCAGACGATAAACAGGCATTCATTGGACAAATATACACTCCTGGAAATTGAAATAAGAACACCGTGAATTCATTGTCCCAGGAAGGGGAAACTTTATTGACACATTCCTGGGGTCAGATACATCACATGATCACACTGACAGACCCACAGGCACATAGACACAGGCAACAGAGCATGCACAATGTCGGCACTAGTACAGTGTATATCCACCTTTCGCAGCAATGCAGGCTGCTATTCTCCCATGGAGACGATCGTAGAGATGCTGGATGTAGTCCTGTGGAACGGCTTGCCATGCCATTTCCACCTGGCGCCTCAGTTGGACCAGCGTTCGTGCTGGACGTGCAGACCGCGTGAGACGACGCTTCATCCAGTCCCAAACATGCTCAATGGAGGACAGATCCGGAGATCTTGCTGGCCAGGGTAGTTGACTTACACCTTCTAGAGCACGTTGGGTGGCACGGGATACATGCGGACGTGCATTGTCCTGTTGGAACAGCAAGTTCCCTTGCCGGTCTAGGAATGGTAGAACGATGGGTTCGATGACGGTTTGGATGTACCGTGCACTATTCAGTGTCCCCTCGACGATCACTAGTGGTGTACGGCCAGTGTAGGAGATCACTCCCCACACCATGATGCCGGGTGTTGGCCCTGTGTGCCTCGGTCGTATGCAGTCCTGATTGTGGCGCTCACCTGCACGGCGCCAAACACGCATACGACCATCATTGGCACCAAGGCAGAAGCGACTCTCATCGCTGAAGACGACACGTCTCCATTCGTCCCTCCATTCACGCCTGTCGCGACACCACTGGAGGCGGGCTGCACGATGTTGGGGCGTGAGCGGAAGACGGCCTAACGGTGTGCCGGACCGTAGCCCAGCTTCATGAAGACGGTTGCGAATGGTCCTCGCCGATACCCCAGGAGCAACAGTGTCCCTAATTTGCTGGGAAGTGGCGGTGCGGTCCCCTACGGCACTGCGTAGGATCCTACGGTCTTGGCGTGCATCCGTGCGTCGCTGCGGTCCGGTCCCAGGTCGACGGGCACGTGCACCTTCCGCCGACCACTGGCGACAACATCGATGTACTGTGGAGACCTCACGCCCCACGTGTTGAGCAATTCGGCGGTACGTCCACCCAGCCTCCCGCATGCCCACTATACGCCCTCGCTCAAAGTCCGTCAACTGCACATACGGTTCACGTCCACGCTGTCGCGGCATGCTACCAGTGTTAAAGACTGCGATGGAGCTCCGTATGCCACGGCAAACGGGCTGACACTGACGGCGGCGGTGCACAAATGCTGCGCAGCTAGCGCCATTCGACGGCCAACACCGCGGTTCCTGGTGTGTCCGCTGTGCCGTGCGTGTGATCATTGCTTGTACCGCCCTCTCGCAGTATCCGGAGCAAGTATGGTGGGTCTGACACACCCGTGTCAGTGTGTTCTTTTTTCCATTTCCAGGAGTGTATTATACTAGAACTGACGTGTGATTACATATTCACACAATTTGGGTGCATAGATCCTGAGAAATCAGTACCCAGAACAACCACCTCTGGCCGTAATAATGGTCTTGATACGATTGTTCAAATGGCTCTGAGCACTATGGGACTCAACTGCTGAGGTCATTAGTCCCCTAGAACTTAGAACTAGTTAAACCTAACTGACGTAAGGACATCACAAACATCCATGCCCGAGGCAGGATTCGAACCTGCGACGTAGCGGTCTTGCGGTTCCAGACTGCAGCGCCTTTAACCGCATGGCCACTTCGGCCGGCCTGGCCTTGATACGCCTGGGCATTGAGTCAAACAGACCTTGGATGGCGTGTACAGGTACAGCTGCCCATGCAGCTTCAACACGATACTACAGTTCATCAAGAGTAGTGACTGGCGTATTGTGACGAGCCAGTTGCTCGGGCACCATTGACCAGACGTTTTCAGTTGGTGAGAGATCTGGAAAATGTGCTGGCCAGGGCAACAGTCGAACATTTTCTGTATCCAGGAAGGCCCGTACAGGACCTGCAACATGTGGTCGTGCATTATCCTGCTGAAATGTGGGGTTTCGCAGGGATCGAATGAAGGGTAGAGCCATGGCTCGTAACACATCTGAAATGTAACGTCCACTGTTCAAAGTGCCGTCAGTGTGAACAAGAGATGACCGAGTCGTGTAACCAATGGCACCCCATACCATCACGCCGGGTGATACGCCAGTACGGGGATGAAGAACACACGCTTCCAATGCGCGTTCACCGCGATAACGCCCAACACGCTTGCGACCATCATGATACTGTAGACAGAGCCTGAATTCATCCGAAAAAAAGGTTCGTCGTTGAGTACACCATCGCAGGCGCTCCTGTCCGTGATGGAGCGTCAAGTGTAACCGCAGCCATGGTCCCCGAGCTGATAGTCCATGCTGCTGCAAACGCCGTCGAACTGTTCGCGCAGATGTCGTTGTCTTGCAAACGTCCCCATCTGTTGACTCAGGGATCGAGACGTGGCTGCACGATCCGTTACAGTCATACGGATAAGATGCCTGTCATCTCGACTGCTAGTGATACGAGGCCGTTGGGATCCAGCACGGCGTTCCGTTTTACCCTCCTGAACCCACCGATTCTATATTCTGCTAACAGTCATTAGATCTCGACCAACGCGAGCAGCAATGTCGGAATACGATAAACAGCAATCGCGATAAGCTACAATCCTACCTTTATCAAAGACGGAAACGTGATGGTACGCATTTCTCCTCCTTACACGAGGCATCACAACTACGTTTCACCAGGCAACGCCGGTCAACTGCTGTTTACGTATGAGAACTCGGTTGGTCACTTTCCTCATATCAGCACGTTGTAGATGTCGCCACCGGCGCCTACCTTGTGTGAATGCTCTGAAAACCTACTCATTTGCGTATCACAGCATCTTCTTCCTGTCGGTTAAATTTCGCGTCTGTAGCACGTCATCTCCGTGGTGTAGCAATTTTAATGGCCAGTAGTGTATAAGACAGTGGCGAGGGCATCCGGGAGCATGCCCAAGTTGGTGCCTGACTGTGTCCACAGCCTCAAATTGATGATAAGGTCCAGGTCCGGGATCGCTCTCCGGATGCGGGAAGCCCCGCGAGGTGCTCATAGATGGCAGCACTGTACTAACTACTGAAGTAAGTTATTTGTTATTTATCATATTATGTTAAAACATTTTATTATGTTTATTGTTATTATTTCTAAAATCCTACGCATCTGTGGTACATCAAGAGTGACCTCCCCCCCCCCCCCCGGTCCAGAACCCGCACTCAGTTGACCTCAGTTGACAGCTGAAGCTGCATACCCGTGCAACAAAAGGGAGCAGGGGATAACAAGGGGCGCTTCTCCCCTAACCCTCTGGAATCTGAAATAAAGAGCTTTTTACTCACTACAGATTTCTCGTACAGTTCTACAAATACGTGGATAGTCGTCTATTCTCTGGGATATAATAGGTTTTTTGTGTTATCTATAAAATTAAGTCCTTGTGACCTGACACGTCTTGAAACTGATCATCTGATTTATATCAGAACAGTTTTAGAGTCTCCTCCCCTCTCCCCAGCTTGTACAAATTTCTGCGAACGCCCATGACTGGCTGTCGCTAAACTGTCTACACACTATTACAGTTCACGGTAAATTTTAAATTGAGTCGTACTATCAAGTTTCACCCTCTGGACAGAACAAAATACCAGAATACACTCCGTAGGACTGTGGCACACAGTGAAACATTGCCCCACGCCCTCCGCGCAGATACGGTTTCGCAGATACATAAGTAATCTACAAATTCTTTTGCTCAAATTTATTCTAAAAATAAATGCATTACTGCAAACGTAAAGTGATTGCTATGTCATAAAGAATATACGAACTAAATTGACTATACGCTATCGGCAAATTCAACATTACAGACAATATTTCGCTGAGAGAGTTTACCGCCAGTTAGTAAAACCATTTATTTGAGAAAAGAGGGAGAAATGGCTTCGCTTTCAAGGGAATAAAATATCTACTAGCTGCATTTAACATGCAGTACTGTATGACGTAAAACGCACCAAACTAACTGTCCAATGAATAAAATTTACCGCGCAAAACCTTAGACTTAAGAGTGATTCATCAGCTAATTTCGGAATATGGTAAGAATAACAATTTTAAGGGTGCTGGAGGATAGGTTGTGTTAAGAAATAATTCTCAAGGAAAAAATTCTAAACATTGCGCCATTTCCGAGTTAATTAGCATAGAAGTTAGCCAATCATGCCGTTGCGCGGACAGTTTCAAGCAGCCCGCCAGATACAATTAGTGTCAGTTGTTCTCATACCGCAGATGATAGTGAACGAGACTGCTCAGCCCTTGACTTGGGTTCGATCCTTACTACCGTCCCGAGTCATTTTTATATAGCTCTCTTCTTCGGTTTTAGGATACCAAATACCAACCTGCTCTCCAACACCCTTACAAGGTTTTCAGACTGTTTCTGACCACCCTGCATATTAGATTCGTGTTAAGGCGTTAGAGAATGTCTTCAACTGTACTAAGAAACAGCTGTGGAGAGCAAATACAACGGAAGGCAAATACTGTAGTATATACGACGAATAACTGGGAACATTGGCTATCTTGAGATGAAAGGTCTGCTACAAGAGAAGGTGGCGAACCGGACAAAGCGAGTCACAAGACAGACAAAGAACCGTAATTGGCAGTCGGTGTGAAGAACCGGAACATTTTCTGATCTTCCTTCTTGGCGTTGTAATTTTCTGGCAATTATGTGTGCCACGTACCTTAAAGCTGGCGCTGTATCTCTAAGAAGCACCGAAGGATCGTCTTCATACGTACTCGCCGCTGACGTCATGGCAAAGTGGACGATCTGAAACAGTTGCAAAAAATAACTAATGTAGTTTTTTGGTGGCACGTGAGGCAGTCAATCTACACAACGTGCCTTATGTACTGTTCGCGTGCAGTTGTAAGTAGATCGTGACAGAAAAAGCGGCACCATCGCGAATAAGCGTCGAGGAAACTACGGAGCACCAAGCGCCGTCTGCTAATGAGACAACCAATAAATAAAGGAGAGAGTTGCGTTTTCCGACATAATCACTCGTAGTATATTTCTGTACAAGGCTTACGAAATAATTACTATACAAACAATGAAAATGGAACATCTTCAAAAGAAGGTGCCGTTTATAAAGGAATATAGATGGACTGAAAACGACAAAGAGGAAGGATAGTGATCCTTCATCCGTTAACAACATGTTACACAGATCATTTGAACGATTCTTTTGTCGAAATGTGGAACGAGTCATTTTACAGGGTATGCGTACATGATTAGTGTTAACATTAATAAACACATTATTGATTAGTCCTCTCATACAATTAATCTTAAAAACAAGTTTTTTTCGGGCTAGCAGTTTTTAAATAGTAACTCGTCCATGGAATAGAAGGAGTTGTCCAGAAGCAATGATTTTAGGTGTTTTGCTATCTCTAAGACATTTTATGTTAGTGGGCAAATGATCAAAAATTCTTGTTGCTGCATATTGAATTCTTTTCTTAACATCTGACACAAAAATAATGGTTAACAAAGGTCTTTTTCCCTCTAATATTGTAGATATGGATATCTCTATTCTTTTTAAATTGCGATAGATTATTTACGAGGAATTTCACTAGCGAACATACGTCCTGTGACGGTGCAGTTAAATTGCCTAACTCTCAAAAGGTATCTACATAAGAACACAGGTGAACACCACATATTACTCCTATTGCTCGCTTTTTGTGCAATCAGTACTTTCTACATGGTGCGCTACCCTAATAAGTTATTCCGTAAGACATTGTTGAACGGAAGTACATGCAAAATATGTCAGGAAATTGATTCGTTTGTTTCCAAGATTACTAATTACACGAAGAGGGAAAGTAGCTCAACTTAGTTGTTTGAGAAGCTCAGTAACATGTTTCTTCCATTTCACGTTTTCATCAGCATTGTACACCCAAAAATTTGGGGCTTTCTACTCTGTTTTTTGCCTCCTGTTGACGTGATACATCAGTTGCTGGCGTGACTGTTTGTTGTACTCAACTGAAAATAAAGTGTTTTCTAAACATTTCGGCAGAGTCCTTTTTGAGAGGACCACTTAACAGTTCTTTGAGAAACATCATTATCATTCTCTTCTGTGGCTGTCTCTCTAAAGGAATGTATTGTAACACTAGTATCGTCTGAAAAGAGTACCAATTCTGCTTGTTGAATGTTAAGCGGAAGGTCATTCATACATATAAGGAGGAGGAGTATACCCAAAATTGACTCCTGTGCGACTCCCTTTGTGATTTCTCAACAGTCATTAAAATTCTCTACTGTTGCAACACTGTTTGAATAATTCAGCACAATGTTTTGCATTCTGTTTCTTAAGTGCGATTCAAACCAGTTGAGTGTAAAGCCATCGATTCTATAAACCTTGAGTTTTCCTATGAGTGTCCCACTCCGCAAGTGAGACATTTCAGAAAATGATAACAGAGCAATAATGGTACAACGGCTGATATGGTTTTGTGAATGCTTTCTTAACTTATCTGATACCATTTATCGATGGAGCATGTGCTATAGACCAATTTTATTTTGAATCCTTGCGCATTGCACACGCGTATAAAAAATGGTTCAAATGCCTCTGAGCACTACGGGACTTAACATCTGTGGTCATCAGTCCCCTAGAGCTTAGAACTACTTAAACCTAACTAACCTAAGGACATCACACACATCCATGCCCGAGGCAGGATTCGAACCTGCGATCGTAGCGGTCACGCGGTTCCAGACTGAAGCGCCTAGAACCGCACGGCCACACCGGCCGGCAGGCACACGCGTATAAATGCACATTCATACACACAATGCGTTACCCCAGAAGACAGGAAGAAGTCGGCTAGTAATACGCAGACCATTGTGTGAAATGCATAGCAGAATGACAGTGTGCTGGAAAAGTCACTGCTCGAAATGACGACAATGGTAGTCAATGTAACTACAATAGTACTGATATTGCGATACAGTGTGGTCATAGTTGACCTTTCGCTTCCTCAGCCAATGCAGACGGAAAGATATTTGCCGTAATGGTACCCAACTTTATAGGAATGGCGTTCAGTCTGTGCGTTGTTAGTATTAGCTTCACTCATAAAGCTCTTTTATCAAAATAATACCAATAGTGCATCTGCTCTTCGTGGATATCGACGCATTAGAGTGATAAGGAGAAGTCCTCATTCCGCACCGGAGTTGAAAAACATGATTCGGAAGTTCTAATTAACTTCGATTTGGGAACTGCTCCTGGGAGAGACAGCTGGCCAATTCCGCCACAACTTGTTGATGTTACTGTCGCCATGGCTGAGAATGCTGGAGGCAATGAGTGGTCTTCAAACCATGCACGAGATGTTTCATGACACCTGAATATTCCATGGAACACCGTTAGAAAGAGGCTGCGAACAATTATTGTTTCGGGCAGCAGTAGATGAATCTCTAGTGCGGTCCCAGGCTGTCGTGCTTGCCGATGGTCGTCACATCGAGCGACATTTGTAGCCTGTAACCTTGAACGTAAACATGGTATGCACTTGAAAAATATTGTCCTCTCATGTAGAAATTAAAATGTGTTTCTTTCAATGATTTATTCGTTATTTCTCTTCCCCATATTCTTACAAATATTTCTAAAAAGTTTCATTGTACTGCGATCACCCTCATTTTTTGGGACGGCGCTCTTAAGTAGCGAAAGTTTGATTATAACAACCCTGTACATTGTGTGATAATCATTCCTTTTTCACGAGTTAGCTAATTCGGATTTGAAAAGTACGTATATCCATTACAAAAAATAAATTATCTTGCTCACCGAAAGATCTGTGAAGTGTAAAGATTCGTTATAATGTCTCGTTTCAGGAATTACGCTAACGGTAGAAAAGATACAACCCCAGAAAGTTTGGCACAAGTACAAACAAACTCGGAAGACTTGTGGGCTAATGCGCCAGAACTGAGTTATTAAAATGCAGAAGGAAAGAGGGGGGGGGGGGGGGGGAGAGATAGTGTACACGTAGAACCTTACGTCTGCTGTGATGGCGGAAAGCTAAGTATCGATGAAGGCATGTCGAGAATCGTTAGCCCAGTAATGACAATTATGGCGGTTTAAAATTCCTTCCACGAGGCACACAGTTTCACCACTCCTACTTATGCTTGAAAGCAACTTGAGGAAGTTTCCGAAACAGACTAGCACAATTTCTCCTACCCCATCCCTGGCGACAATATTCCGCAGACATTTTTGGGCGGTGACGTTGTTTCCATGAACAAGATTCCAACACCATTTTAATTACACTTCGGATCATTTAGCGCGATGGACCATTTTCATGGTCTACCTGACGTGTTGGTGTTATGGGTGAAAATTTCCTGAACCAGTTGTACATTTACCTCTGGCTGTCCTGGGATGACAACGTCTTACATCAGCTACACAGCCCGCAGTTACGTTTTGTGTGGCAATTCCTGATAATGCTTGGATGTAAAGTAGTGCGAGGTCTCTGCAAGGCCCACCATCATCCTTGTACGAGTAGCAGTATCACTGGACGCCACATTTCATATCGACATGTCACTTGTGCCTGCTGCTGCACTGACAGACGACTTTTCACGAAGATCACTCTCAACCACTTCATGGAAAGAAACGGAGTAGTTATTGGACAAACAGTCTAATATACTTTGAACTCATTACATACCTACAACAGGCACTTATTTGTCATCTACTTACACAGTGTGTATCATAATACTAATGGAGTAAAGGCACACAGTGGAAATTACGCGATGCTAGAAGGAAAAATTCTCAATAAACATGGGCTCTAAAACGTATATCTTTAGAGCTGTTGGCACTTATTCATTTTCAATACTGCGAAATACTTCTCTTCTACTGCAAGCACTTTGCTTCCCAAACCTTCGGAGAGGGTAATCGGACCAAAACAGGAAAAAATTGTCTAGTAAACATGGGGTCTATGATGCAGTTCGTAAGATAAACAGTTCTTCAGTAGAAAAGCACCCGTTCACATTAGCGAAGATGAACAAATACCCTTAGCTGTCAAGTTATGCCCTTTATGGCGCCGGCCGTGGTGGCCGAGCGGTTCTAGGGGTTACAGTTTCGAACCGAGTGACCGCTACGGTCGCAGGTTCGAATCCTGCCTCGGGCATGGATGTTAGGTTCAAGTAGTTCTAGGTTCTAGGGGACTGATGACCTTAAAAATTAAGTCCCATAGTGCTCAGAGCCATTTGAACCATTTTTGAACCCTTTACGAGACATATTTACACGACTTCTTTTTCCAAACTGCCACTTCTTAAAATATGGAAAGCAAAGAGTTTGCAGTAGCGAATCTGAACAAGTGCTCAACGCTCTTAAGGTTTCCATTTTAGAGCTTATGTTTACTACACTTTTTTGCTCCGAATGATCGTTCCTGTCATATTCCAGAATATTGACCATTTGCATGTCTTGGCCAGAAATGAATGATGGAAGTCGAAACTCCAGGTGGCCAAGCGTTTAGGAAAAAATAGCAATTTTGGGGCGAGATGGGAGAGGTATGAGCCATTTGTGATGGCGTGGTTTCCATGCCGCGGTTGGCGTAACGGAAAGATTACAAAACTGTAGTAGTAAGATTGTGGGGTCCAGTCATGAAGAAACCTTTTTTTTATTATATTCAGTTTGTACGCCAATTACACTGAAAATAAACTGAAATAACGCTCAGTATATTGTATTTATTCATTTTTCGTAAAAGACATCAAAAGGAAAGGCAAAGGAAATTTGGGATTGCAAATAAATTACCATGAAGGGATTTAATACTTACACGAGAACCGTATACAAAACTATATATTTTTACTATTTTACAGCAGATGACTTATACATGCTAGGGTCAACACAAAAACAGGTCTGTCAGTAACCTCTGAGCGTCTTTCACACGTTATAAATGCCGCTTTCTAACAATTAAATATTGTTTTAAAGTTTCTATAGAAAAACTAAACTGGTTTACATTTATAAACGGTTCTCCCTCATCGCACAATTTGGCAGCATACCTCTGACAATGGAAAATTTTACCAAATACTGGCGAAGATAGCTGGTGATATACAATGGAATGTATTTTGATGCAGTCTTCTCCGAGGTGAAGATGAAATTAACACAGTAGGAAATCCTGGACGCTTTAATTAAATACCATCTTGAAATATTTGCAGAGGCCTCATGGACGCTGAAGTACAATCCCATCTTGGAAATTTATTTGCAAGCCCAAACTTTCCTTTGCCTTTCCTTTTCAAGCCTCTTATGAAAATATTAACTGATGCAATATGTTGCGTATTATTTGGGTTTATTTGCAGTATAAGTAAAGTAAAAAATATTGAAAACAAAAGATAAAGTTTCCGCATACGTTCTCGAACCAATGACCCTCAATTATGGTTTTTAAATCTTTCCGCTGATGAAAGGGTTGCCTGAGAACGACGCCAACATAAATGACTAATTACTTATTTTATTATTTATTATAATTTATTCTTTTACCATCACAGCCTATTATCTGAAAAGCTAAATTAGGTAATGCAACTAACATTTTCCTGGATAATAATAAATTCCTGATACTTAATTTTTTAATATTCTAATTGCTTCTACTACTACAAAACTACAGAAAAAGCCTTAACCACTTACCCAACTACTAATATTACACTACTGGCCATTAAAATTGCTACACCAAGAAGAAATGCAGATGATAAACGGGTATTCACTGGACAAATATATTATACTAGAACTGACGTGTGATTATATTTTCACGCTATTTGGGTGCATAGATCCTAAGAAATCAGTACCCAGAACAACCACCTCTGGCCATAATAACGGCCTTGATACGCCTGACCATTGAGCCAAACAGAGCTTGGATGACGTGTACAGGTACGACTGCACATGCAGTTTCAACACGATATCACAGTTCATCAACAGTAGTCACTGGCGTATTGTGACGAGCCAGTTGCTCGGCCACCATTGACAAGACGTTTTCAATTGGTGAGAGATCTGGAGAATGTGCTGGCCAGGGCAACAGTCGAACATTTTCTGTATACAGAAAGGCCCGTACAGGACCTGCAACATGCGGGCGTTCATTATACTGCTGAAATGTAGGGTTTCGCATGGATAGAATGAAGAGTACAACCACGGCTCGTAACACATCTGAAATGTAACGTCCACTGTTCAAAGTGCCGTCAATGCGAACAAGAGTGACCGAGACGTGTAACCAATGGCACCCCATACCATCACGCCGGGTGTTACGCCAATATGGCGATGACGAATACACGCTTCCAGTGTGCGTTCAATGTCGCCAAACACGGATGCGACCGTCATGACGTTGTAAACAGAACCTGGATTCATCCGAAAAAATGACGTTTTGCCATTCGTGCACCCAGGTTCGTCGTTGAGTACGCCATCGCAGGCGCTCCTGTCCGTGATCCAGCGTCATGGGTAACCGCAGCCATGGTCCCCGAGCTGATAGTCAATGCTGCTGCAAACGTCGTCGAACTGTTCGTGTAGATGGTTGTTGTCTTGCGAACGTCCCCACCTGTTGATTCTGGGATCGACACGTGGCTGCCTGTCATCTCGACTGCTAGTAATACGAGGCCGTTGGGATGAAGTACGGCGTTCCGTATTACCCCCCTGAAGCCACCGATTCCATATTCTGCTAACAGTCATTGGATCTCGACCAACGCGAGCAGCAATGTCGCAATACGATAAACCGAAATCGCGATAGGCTACAATCCGACCTTTATCAAAGTCGGAAACGTGATGGTATGCATTTCTACTCCTTACGCGAGGAAAGACAACAACGTTTCACCAGGCAACTCCGGTCAATTGCTGTTTATGTATGAGAAATCGGTTGGAAACTTTCTTCAGGTCAGCACGTTGTAGTTGTCGCCACCGGCGCCAACCTTGTGTGAATGCTCTGAAAGCTAATCATTTGGATATCACAGCATCTTCTTCCTGTCGGTTAAATTTCGCGTCTGTAGCACGTCGTCTTCGTGGTGTAGCAATTTTAATGGCCAGTAGTGTACCACAAGTACTTCAAAATCATGCTCTTTCATTTACTTTGATGCCTTTAGTCTGTAAACGGTTGTTTGCGCTACTGGATCCGTACTCATACTGCCCCGGTCAAGAGCCAATGTCTGCTGGATTCCTTGGGCGTCGGACAGAACGTTAGCAGTGCTTCCGCTATAACAAGCAATTCCACCAACCACTGTTACGTCTTAGAGTGCACACTTCCACGACATTTGCACCAGCGCAATGCAAATTCTTGAGAAACTATTTCATTCGGTGGTCGCTGTTGCCACTTGCATTCTCTCCATCTGCAGAGTATGTCGTGTAGCCAGGATCGCGACATACCGACATGTGGCTGAATGTCCCGTGAAGTCTTCCTTGATCTTACAGGATACTGCGGCTACAGAATCGCCCAAGATGCGCCACGTTGACTGGCTCCTTAGTGCTGCTTTGTGGTCTAGCATCCTTAATGCCTGATGGCTTTTACCTGCCGCATCTTCGTAGAGCGCGCAGTCCGACAATGTGTGCTCTGGTGAGCCCACCCTGTAGCAGTCGCAGCTGTTTTTTTTTTAATCTTTTCATTTTGTATAGATACGTATATATCAATCCACTCGATAGGCTAAGAAATCTCATTCTTAGTCCCTCCCTGATATTAGGGAGAAATTCGTACGTTCTGTTGTCTTCGCCTGAAGTGTCCCGTTCTTTTTGCCACACCTGTAATACGCGACAATTTGACTTTTTCGTATTGGCCTCATTTCCAACCATCCTTCGTATTTCCATTTCATTGCCTTTCTTTATCTAGTAAAAGTGTCCCTTTCCCTAATTTCCGAGTCCAGTGGGCGTATAATTACACACATGCTCATAAATTGAGGATAATGCTGATACGTGGTGAAACAACGCTCTGGTGGGCGGTTTGCGGGTTTAAATCGCCTCGGGGTATGACCAGGCGGTGCACTTGACCAGCGGTCGTCGCACGGTGCCGCTGGCAGCAGTCCATATACGCAGAGGTATGTTGGTGCATGTCAGAGTACGGTGCAGCGAGTAAGTGTTCAGACGTTTTCACGCGTGCTAATGGTGACTGTGTGTTGAAAATGGCTCAAAGAACACATATTGATGAGTTATGAAAGGTAGGATACTAGGGTGACTGGAGAGGTTGATCAAACACAGCATGTCGTAGCACGGGCCCTCCGTGTGCCACAAAGTGTGATCTCAAGATTATGGCAACGGTTTCGGCAGACAGGAAGCGTGCCCTGGCGCTACAATACGGAACGTCCACAGTATACGACACCACAAGAAGACCGATATCTCGCCATTTAGTGCCTGCAGATGGCCACGGAGTACTGCAGGTAGCCTTGCTCAGGAGCTTACCGCAGCCACTGGAACAGTTATCTCCAGAACAGAGTTTACAGACGACTGAACAGACATGGTTTATTAGCCCGGAGACCTGCAAGGTGCATTCCACTGACCCCTGGTCACAGGAGAGCTCGTAAAGACTGGTGTCAAGAACACAGTACATGGTCATTGGAACAGTGGTCCCAGGTTATGTTCACGGACGAGCCCAGGTATTGTCGCCGGGTTTTCATTTGGCGTGAACCAGGAATCAGATACCAAGCCCTTAATGTCCTTGAAAGGGATCTCTATGGAGGTCGTGGTGGATGGTGTGGGATGGGATTATGATTGGTGCACGTACACCCCTTCATGTCTTTGACAGATGAACTGTAACAGGTCAGGTGTATCGGGACGTCATTTTGTACCAGTATGTCCGCCTTTTCAGGAGTGCAGTGGGTCCCACCTTCTTCCTGATGGATGATTAGGTGGAGAAGTACCTTGAAACAGAAGATATCAGGCGAATGGAGTGGCCTGCCTGTTCTGCAGACCTAAACCTCATCAAGCACGTCTGGGATGCTATCGGTCGACGTATCGCTGCGCGTCTTCAAACCCCTAGGACACTTCAGGAGCTCCGACAGGCACTGGTGCAACAACGGGAGGCTATTGACCAGCAGCTACTCGACCGCCCGATCCAGACTATGCCAACCCGTTGTGCGGCCTGTGTACGTGTGCATGCTGATCATATCCCATATTGATGTCGGGGTACATGCGCAGGAAACGGTGCCGTTCTGTAGCATATTCGTTTCAGGACGGTTTTCTCAACTTATAACCAATACCGTGAACTTACAGATCTGTGTCGCGTGTGTTCCCTATGTCTCTATGCTATTGGCGCCAGTTTTGTGTATTGCCGCGCTGTGTGGTTCCATATTCTTCAATTATCCTTAATTTATGAGCATGAGTGTAGAATTACTAACAAAGCATCATTCAGGGTAGTGCAATTAGGTACCCGTTAATCTCTTTGCATTAATGATACTGGCTTCACTAGCTGCAATCTATGAATCCAAACGCTTGCACCTCTTCGTACGACTAATGCTAATATACAGCGTGTTCGGAAATCCTGTTACAAACGTCTAAGACTTGTAGAAGCGAGTGAGTAGAAAATATTTTGAGTTGGAACTCACGTCCGGAAACGTACCATTACCTTCCTACAACTACTTGAAAACTTGTTGGTAAAGCGACCAGTTTTGCAAGTAACCGATTAGGGGTGACCCAGTACATCACTTGTTTTACAGTTGCATTCACTAACAGCCAAATAAATCGCTCGTGACGGGTTCTCTTCAAGCACGGTCTCTTCCAGTTCGGATATGCGGTGTCTTCTTGGAGCACTCGTGCCGGCAGTGACCCTTTTTCGAAGCAGCCGCGTAATTGTGCCGATAAGAGTGTGCGATGGAGTCGGATGTTGTGGAGAACGAACTTTATAAAGGCGACGAGCAGCTCTTCCATTACCGTGGGCTTCGCCATTCGGTGTATTCTGCAAAAGTGTACTCATCAATTTTGCTCCAACATTCATGGACACGTGAATGATACACGACCCAGATCAGAGAGGTAGAACAGACGTCAAATAACTTTAGCCGATATGATATAACCATGCCCTCCCCCCCCCCCCTCTCCGTGACTACCCTGTTACATAACTACGTAGCAAAAACGTTTCAAACGGCTGTAGCACGGAAACGCTACGTTTCTGGACATGGGTTCTTACCCAAAATATTATGCACACACTCTCCTCTACAAGATCTATAAGTTTGTAACAGGAATTTCCGAACATCCTGCACACTGGTGATACGCTCTGTTTCCAAGGTAAGTCGAAATTGCCTGTTGAAAATGGTTATAATTTTATTCCTCGCGTTAGTACCTTTTCTGTCACTTCCTCTATATGACGTGCAAAGTTACGACGTTTGTCCAGAAATACCGCTAGAAATCTCGTTTCTGCACGTCTCCTAATTGTTACGTCATTTAATTTTATTTAAGGGATTCTTGCTAGGTTCGCTTTCAGAAGCAGGTATTTCTTTTTGTGAGGGGCTATTGACAGTTTGACACCAGCCCTAAGGTACGCGGAGCGGCGTATTATTTTTGGCTTCTATAATTCTTCTAGAGTACGACTTGCAACGAACAGCACGTCATCTGCAATGGCTGATGCGTCGCCCGACGCGCACCAGAAATGCTATTTATTTATAAACTCTTAGCCATCTGGAGATCCCAGTCCTCTCACTTTCATTTCTGGCCAAGCTCTGCATATGCTATAAATATGGATAAAATCGGTTATGACGAGTAAGCGCGATCCCCTTATGAGACTGCATCACATACTACCGCTGTGTATTCCGTACCTAAATCAACAGCTAATCACTTCTTTGTGATCCTGCGTCAGACCACCTCCCTCGTTCCTACTGAAAAATTCTCCGACAACGTCGCCTTCATTGTGGGTTCTCGCCGTCCTTTGTGCCGCCCTTGCGCGGACCACCGCCATCATGTCTTTGTCTGTCTGTCTGCCGAATAAAGCTGCCAGAGAACAGACGGAAAATGCGAGGGCAGAGCGCTTGCTGCGTTCGAACGACGTCCAAAATTCACTCGCCCGCCGGCGTCCCTGTGTGTAGCGCGGCAAATGACGCGTGTGATCACCAACGGCTCCCGTTTCCGCCTCACTACGCGCGTGGATTCCGGCCAGCAAAAACGCGACCGGCCCGGGCTTGCCTCATTACAGAGCCTCTCTCTGAAAACACGCTCTCACACAGACTTTATACACACACAGGCGCGCGCGCGCGCGCGCGCGCACGCCTGTGCTCACGCACACAACACAATCACCCACTCCAACACTACCGGTACCAATAAAAAACTTACGTTCTAAAGTCTGTGAGCAAAAATGAAACGTAATCTATCCATGCCGTCACACTTCTGTGGTATTAAGCACCGTACTAGGCTTAGCTTTCGTAATCCTCACAAGTCGAAACAGTTAGGTTGGTGAATAAGTTCGTAGTGTTTCTCCATAAGTTTAATAAACTCAATAGAAAAGAGAATTTACTCATCAATAATATATTCATCTTCACTGTTTACATCAGCTTGTCAACGCTGCGACTACAGAAATCACGTGATTTTGTGGCAAAGAACTCGTCAAGCAATGTTCGCAGCGCATTTTCATCCGGAAAGGAAGTTCCTTGAAGATTGTTCGATAAAGAGCGAAGTGAAAATCTGAGGGTGCAAGATCAGGTGAATAATATGGATGCGGAAAGACTTCCCAGCCCAAATCCTCTTACAGCGTTTATTGTCAGTCAGGCAGAAAGCGGGCAGGCGCTATTGTGGAATAGCGTCAGTTGAGACACTCTTCCTGGTCGTTGTTCATGGATTTCGTCTCCAAGACATCTCAGTAGTTGACAGTCGGTGACAGCAGTGATGGTTACATCTCGGGGAAGCCATTCGTAGTATACCACACCGTCGCTGTCCCGCCAGATGCCTAATACAATACTGACATTACAATTGCTACACCAAGAAGAAATGTAGATGATAAACGGGTATTCATTGGACAAATAAATTATACTGGAACGGACGTGTGATTACATTTTCACGCAATTTGGGTGCAGAGATCCTGAGAAATCAGTACCAAGAACAACCACCTCTGGCCGTAATAACGGCCTTGATACGCCTGAGCATTGAGTCAAACAGAGCTTGTATGGCGTGTACAGATACAGCTGCCCATGCAGCTTCAACACGATACCACAGCTCATCAAGAATAGTGACTGGCGTATTGTGACGAGCCAGTTGCTCGGTCACCAATAACAGGACTTTTTCAGTCGGTGAGAGATCTGGAGAATGTGCTGATCAGGGCAGCAGTCGAACATTTTCTGTATCCAGAAAGGCCCGTACAGGACCTACAACATGCGGTCGTGCATTATCCTGCTGAAATGTAGGGTTTCGGAGGGATCGAATGAAGGGTAGAGCCACGGGTCGTAATACATCTGAAATGTAATGTCCACTGTTCAAAGTGCCGTTAATGCGGATAAGAGGTGACCAAGACGTGTAACCAATGGCACCCCATACCATCGCACCGGGTGATATGCCAGTATGGCGATGACGAATACACGCTTCCAATGTCCGTTCACCGCGATGTCGCCAAACACGGATGCGACTATCATGATGCTGTAAACAGAACCTGGATTCATCCGAAAAAATGACATTTTGCCATTCGTGCACCCAAGTTCGTCGTTTAGTACACCATCGCAGGCGCTCCTGTCCGTGATGCACCGTCAAGGGAACCGCAGCCATTGTCTCAGAGCTGATAGTCCATACTGCTGCAAACGTCGTCCAACTGCTCGTGCAGATGGTTGTTGTCTTGCAAACGTGCCCATATGTTGACTCAGGAATCGAGACGTGGCTGCACGATCCGTCACAGTCATGCGGATAACATCCCCGTCATCTCGACTGCTAGTGATGCGAGGCCGTTGGGATCCAGCACGGCGTTCCGTATTACCCTCCTGAACCCAACGATTCCATATTCTCCTAACAGTCATTGGAGCTTGAGCAACGCGAGTAGCAATGTTGCGATACGATAAATCGCAATCGCGATAGGCTACAATCCGACCTTTATCAAAGTCGGAAACGTGATGGTACGCATTTCTCCTCCTTACATTAGGCATCACAACAACGTTTCACCAGGCAACGCCGGTCAACCGCTGTTTGTGTATGAGAAATCGGTTGGTTACTTTCATCATGTCAACACGTTGTAGGTGTCGTCTCCGGCACCAACCTTGTGTGAATGCTCTGAAAAGCTAATCATTTGCATATCACAACATCTTCTTCCTGTCGGTTAAATTTCGCGTCTGTAGCACGTCATCTTCGTTGTGTAGCAATTTTAATGGCCAGTAGTGTACTATCATTTTTGGATGCGTGCACTTCTTTTTACGGGGAGTTGCTGCCTCCTTCGCGCCCAAACTTGTGTCTCTTTTCCTTATACTAGCATAAAGACACCATTTCTCGTCATTAGTATGGATAGAGGATAGAAATGTTCGGTTTTGTTCACGAGCCAATTGATGGCGGGCAAACTGAGATGCACATATGGCCTCCTGTTGATTTTTGTGACTTAGGCTTAGAACACGCTGTACCCACTAACACGATTTTTGAACCTTACCCATTGCATGCAAATGTCGCACGATGGTGGATTCATTACAGTTAATCACATATGCCAGTTATCGAGGACAATGACGTGGGTCATTGTGCATTAATACGTTTAAACGATCATCAAACACCGAAGGTCTCCCTGAAAGTGAGAGTCACTAACGTGAAAACGATCCTCCTCAAAACGAGAAAACCTTTTTCTTGCCGCTCTATGTCCAATGGCACAATCCCCATACACGGCACAGATACTCCTGGCTGCCTACACTGCTGTAACCCCACCAATTGACTCAAACAGAAGAGTACGTCTGAAATGCTCATTTTTCTCCACCTGGCACTCCATTTTATAGCATCCACAGCTCCACTCACTACCTCCAAAAGAAAAATGACTATGTCTAAACTCAAATAGCAACAGTGAACTGTAAATAAAAACTGATAGTCGATAAATTAGCTCGTAGAAACCGGAATACCAACATGCAAAACAAAAACGCTACGAACTTACGCATCGATCTAATAAAAATAGCTGCACAAGTATTCAAAGTCAAAGAGGGCACAAGAACATAGAATGCAAAGATGGAGGCAAATAAATGCAACGTACTCCGCATAAATAGGCGAAGAGATACTTTATACATTTTATTCAGTATTCTTCAAAAATGGTTCAAATGGCTCTGAGCACTATGGGACTTAACATCTATGGTCATCAGTCCTCCAGAACTTAGAACTACTTAAACCTAACTAACCTAAGGACATCACACACATCCATGCCCGAGGCAGGATTCGAACCTGCGACCGTTGCGGTCACGCAGGTCCAGACTGAAGCGCCTAGAAACGCACGGCCACATCTGCCTTTATTTCAATATGAACTTGAGACACTAAGCTGCCAGTTTCCAGTCAATTACACTATTGGCCATTACAATTGCTACACCACGAAGATGATGTGCTACAGACGCGAAATTTAACCGACAGGAAGAAGATGTTGTGATTTGCAAATGATTAGCTTTTCAGAGCATTCACACAAGGTTGGCGCCGGTGACGACACCTACAACGTGCTGACATGAGAAAAGTTTCCAACCGATTTCTCATACACAAACAGCAGTTGACCGGCGTTGCCTGGTGAAACGTTGTTGTGATGCCTCGTGTAAGGAGGAGAAATGCGTACCATCACGTTTCCGACTTTGATAAAGGTCGGATTGTAGCCTATCGCGATTGCGGTTTACCGTATCGCGACATTGCTGCTCGCGTTCGTCGAGATCCAATGACTGTTAGCAGAATATGGAATCGGTGGGTTCAGTAGGCTAATACGGAACGCCGTGCTGGATCCCAATGGCTTCGTATCACTAGCAGTCGAGATGACAGGCATCATAGCCGCATGGCTGTAACGGATCGTGCAGCCACGTCTCGATCACTGAGTCAACAGATGGGGACGTTAGCAAGACAACAACCATCTGCACGAACAGTTCGACGGCGTTTGCAGCAGCATGGTCTATCAGCTCGGAGACCATGGCTGCGGTTACCCTTGACGCTGCATCACAGACAGGAGCGCCTGCGATGGTGTACACAACGATGAATCTGGGTGCACGAATGGCAAGACGTCATTTTTTCGGATGAATCCAGCTTCTGTTTACAGCATCATGATGGTCGCATCCGTGTTTGGCGACATCGCCGTGAACGCACATTGGAAGCGTGTATTCGTCATCGCCATACTGGCGTATCACCCGGCGCGATGGTATGGGGTGCCATTGGTTACACGTCTCTGTCACTTCTTGTTCGCATTGACGGCACTTTGAACAGTGGACGTTACATTTCAGACGTGTTACCACCCGTGGCTCTACCCTTCATTTGATCGCTGGGAAACCCTACATTTCAGAATGATAATCCACGACCGCATGTTGCAGGTCCTGTACGGGCCTGCTGGATATATAAAACGTTCGACTGCTGCCCTGGCCAGCACATTCTCCATATCTCTCACCAATTGAAAACGTCTGGTCAACGGTGGCCGAGCAACTGGCTCGTCACAATACGCCTGTAACTACTCTTGATGAACTGTGGTACCGTGTTGAAACTGCATGGACAGCTGTACCTGTACACGCCATCCAAGCTCTGTTTGCCTCAATGCCCAGCCGTATCAAGGCCGTCATTACGGCCAGAGGTGGTTGTTCTTGGTACTGGTTTCTCAGGGTCTATGCACCCAAATTGCATGAAAATGTAATTACATGTTAGATCTAGTATAATATATTTGTCCAATGAATACCCGTTTATCATCTGGATTTCTTCTTGTGGTAGCAAGTTTAATGACCAGTAGTGTACTTTAATGCGACCCGCTCGGGAATTGTAGTTGCTTTGGGTTTACTGTCATCGATTATCGTGCATACAGTACTGACTTGGCCCCATTCGATTTTCATCCGTTCCCAGAACTTTAAAAGCACCTTCGAGGACTTCACTTTGAAGGTGATAAGGCGGAGAACCAGAGATGAGGTTTCGGCTCTGTCAATAAAGTCAAACACTCTACAGCGATGGCATCAACAAACTGGTCTCACATTGGAAGAAAAGCTGTTATTGGGTTAAATACGTGTTTCGTTTTGATGATGTCTGACTGGCATATTTCCAAGAAGAGGGCGTGGCCTAGGGAAGAGAATGAGCATGGTTTAGGAATGGGATGAGTGGTGGGGAGGGGAGTGGATGGAGCGGAGGGTACTGGGGGAAGTGGATGGGATACGGCAGGGGGCACGGAAGTTCATGGTCAAATTTTACCCAGAATCGGTGTTGCATTCTTACTGATGAGAGACAGTCACCCAAGGCCCTCTTCAGAATGAACACTTTGACGAGTGTCGGAAAATGGCCCATACCATCGATGCACTACATATTTTCTCATGACCTTCAGCCCATACACTTGGTATAACTGATGACGAGAATCAGTGAGCACTATGTCCTCAGCATTAAGAAACTTTATCAACGACCGAATCTCTAGTTGGCCAGAGAAGTAATAAGAGCCACCATTTTCAGTCACTGCTGCAGCATGACTGACAACTGTCGAAACTTGTCCAGGTGTCGTATATCACAGCTCTGGCGTGCATGCACTATGTTTCGGGCTGACGTTTACTTTAAATAATTGGGAAACTTAATTTCTGAAGGACCGTTGCAAGTATGGTGAGATTCTAGTTCAGTGGATCCTTATCGTCAGTCATTCAGCCTAAGTAGCATACACGACAGGAATAGAGAAGGGACAGATGGTGGCTGTGGTACATGAAGTGCCATGCACCAAACGTCATCAGGTGACTTTGGAAGTAGAGATGTACATGGGGAAATACAGCAAGGGTAGGTGCTTCATCATTGGTATCTCAGGACTTAAACTCTGTTATGAAGCTTTAAGAGACGATACTGCATGTTTTGTACAGTGTCGTTTGCCTTTAACGTCTCGGAGGCTGCCAGCTCGCAGTAACCATGCTAAAGTCTACTATGTATGCAGATATCACTGTAGGACAGGCTTAACATGTAAATGTTCATAAACAGAACCATTTGTGACTCAGATCGCCGGCGATAGCATTCACCTCGTCCTGTGCAATAGTCAAAATAATTTATCTGCTGTTTTCGTCGCCACAATTTTCACAAATGCTTCGCTATCGATGCAGCAGAATACCTTGGTCGTTTCCTGGAAATCCTGCCCCAATCAAACTCACTTGCTGATAAAGCACTCTTTCATATCCACCATTTTCTTTCACTGACTTTTAGGTTGTAAAATGTAGCATATCTTACGTCACCATCGTCACAGCAGTCCATTAAAATGCAGTTCTTCCTTCGAAACGCATTGGACTAAAACAGGAAAATATAGCATTGTGACTGGAGACAGTGTAGCAAAAACATTCCTAACTTAACAGGCTACAAACACAGACAGTGTCATAGTGCTCAGAGCCATTTTTGAACAGAAAGCCTTAGCCTAATGTCTGTTAATATTTTTTTCATGTTTCACTTTGGCTCAAGGCTCTTCGCTGAGTTTGGCGTAACACTGAATTTTTCGGTCAAGGTTGCTTCTGGTCGTCCACTATAGCGGTCAGGGGTTTTTATCGGCGCCAACCTGTCTGGGTCCCTCTGTGTAAATGCTCACTCTGCTACAAAAATTCTCCCGCTCATAGTAAAGCGCATTCGTTCACTCCCACTGTTCACGCACCAAACCACTACCAGCTTCGCAGTCTGATGAAACCATGGCATCCCGCAGTACGGAAAAATCTTGTGCCTTGGTAAACTTTACAGACTTTCGTATCTATCCAATTCCTCAATTGGAATTTAATATATTTTCGTATTCCTTTTCTAAATGATGGCATTCACTTTTTAAGTATTGTAGTCATTTTCTGAAATTATAAAAATTACTCAGGAGAATTAAGATTTTTTCAAATGTTGACGTACAGTGTCCAGTCACATTAATGCAACCACCAGTCAGAACCCCGAATAACCAAATTTTGCAGTGCAGACGGCTGCGAGACATGCAGGAAGAGAGTCAGTGAATGTCTGGAAGGTACCAAGAGGGATGTGAAGCCACGCCAGTGCCGTGATCAATTATGCTTGGTTTCTTGGTTGAGGCGCGAACCAATCGAGGTGGTCCCACAGATTCTCAGTTGGGTTTAAATACGGAGAGTTCGGTGGCCAGGGGAGTACTGTAAACTCATTCTGATGCTCTTTGAACCACACACGTGCACTGCAAGCTGGGTGCCAGGTTGTATTGCCCTGCTGGTAGATGACATCGCCCGAGGGAAACAAACTTCGTGTAGGGGTGGACATGACCCCTGAGATGGATGCATACTTGTCTTGATCCACAGTACCTTCCAGAATGACGAGATCACCTAGTGAATGCCCTCCGGCTTGGATCTTTCTGAAGATTGTTGCAGGGTGTTTGCTTACACAAGTTTCACGCTGTACCTGCCAGCAACCATCTGTCTGACGGAACATGAAACGTGATTCATCTGATAAGGCCACCCATACGCACTCAGTGGATGTCCAGTTGCGGCATTGGGGTGTACATTCCGGCCTTCGTCGCCGATGAACAGTAGTCAGCACAGGTGCACGAATCAGGAGGCCCATGACGAGAAACATTCACTGAACGGTCGTTGAGGGGAGACAGTTGGTAGCCCGTTCTTTCATCTGGACAGTCAGTTGTTCAACAGTTGCACATCGAGGCACCCGTACTCATTTCCACAGTTGTCATTCTTCCCTGTGGTGCACCGCAGTTGCTCGGTGCCAGTTTTGGATAGTGCCATTGTGCCATGCACGGTATACTTGAACTACGGCGTCACGCGAACAAACTTGACCCGAATTCGGATAAATCTTTCCGTTTCCACATTATCACCAAGACTGATCTGTTTACCACGTTCTCCCGATATGCTTTGCATACCCTCCATTGCTAGTGCTGCCACCTGCTGTCTGTGAGTGGTTATGGCACGTTGACGTAGGACACAGACGTTGGTAATATTAATGTGACTGGACCATGTATGTTCCAAGATACAATGTGGTCACGTACCTATGAACAGTTAGTATTCTACTGAAAGTAGAAAATGTTGCAATCGATAAAACCTTGTCTTGTACTTAATCGTTTATCTGCTACATTATTATTCTCCTACACATCAAAAGTCATGGAGTGAAATAAAAAAAGCAGAAGTATTATCTACACACAGCTGCAACTCAAATATATTTTGAAAAACGAGGTACTGGAAACGAACACAAATTTCCACTTTCAAGATGGGTAAAACTATTAAGATATTAAAGAAACTTAGTTCGTTTCACAGTATCACATGTCCCATGGTAAAAGACCTGATGTTTCAAGGTACACGATGGTGCACAAGCGGGGAAATATGGCTTAACTGTCGACATGTTATGTAGATAGTTCTAAAGAAAATGTAATATTGTACCCCCCACAAAATTCTGTACCTCAGGAACTAACAACATATTCTAAATACCTTTAATGTAATGTCCAGCACTTAAATGTGTAGAACGTGAAAATTTACAAATGCTGCACATAATGCAGCTTCATATCTAACAGTATCAAAAACTGTAGGAAATGGCCGAAACTGTTTATAGTGGTCTCGAGTATGCAGTGATTCTAAAATCTTTCCCTAGAGTGAAGTGTCGACCAAAAAACATCGTGTGCTCCCAGGCACAAATATTTCCCCTACAGCTTGGTAGTTTTACGTCTCCTGCTACTCCCTCACTTCCTCTTCACATACGATTTGCATCTAAAGAATGAGAATGACAGAAAATGCACGAACACAAGGTTGTAGAAGCACGCATGAGTAGGGTAAGATAGATACTGCCCATAAGAAAATTAAAGAGACCTTTGGAAGAAAGAGACGAAGCAGTATGAATAACAGGAATACTTTTGACAAACCATTAATAACAATAAGAATAGAAAGCTAAAGGCATAAGGAATACAGGATGTACCAAAAAGGATCATCCGATTTGGCACATCTATACTTATGAAACTAATAAACATATACAACGAATTTTGTTTTTTGATGAACGGGAAACTCAAAAAGATTTTTCATACCTTTTCATGTGTGTTCAATTTGTTCCCCTTGAGATGCACGGCATACGTCAATGCGGTATTCAAATTCTTTCCATACTGCATTGAACAGGTCTTAAGTTACAGCTTCCACAGCTGCTGTTATGCAATATCTCAGTTCATTCATTGTCCTTAGTAACGAAGTTTTTTATAAGCTCCCACAAGAAATAATCACAAACAGTCAGGTCAGGTGACCTTCGAGGAAAATAATGTAAGGCTGAATCATTTGGTCCAGTGTGACCGAATGACCGAAAGACTTGCACCCGGCGAACGGTCTACCCGAGGGGAGGCCCTAGTCACATGACATTTACATTTTTAATGGGCAATGACGAGTAAATAATGAGCAGTGTCATTTTCGTAACAACAATACTGACTTTCGCCTCAAACAGTATATGATAACCAAGAGAAACCTGGACTATAGAATCTGTGTGGCCACCTCGATCGGGCTGTTGGCGCCGTGGACCCTCAACCAAGAAACCCAGCACAGCTGATTATGGCACTGGAGTTGTCAAGGCTCCACGTCCCTGTTCGGTACCTTCAGAGACCTCATTGACGCTCTTCTTGCACGTCTTGCAAAACGTGATTACTCAGGCTGTTGACGAGTGGTATCATTAATATGACAGGACGCTAAACATATATGATAGGAAAAAGACTCGAACACCATTGCTTTTGCCTGGAAGTCTAATGTCTTCATCATTGCACCACCTCTTCTCAGCAGGATACATAGAGGAATGTTCAATACGAATCGTTGGCTTTGACCAGTCACGCAGGAAACCCGCGACAAACTTTGTAAACAATATGGCGAGTGCAACATGATGTTAGTGGCAATTTTTTCAAAAGCTCAGTGCATACCGATTTGTGACCACAACGAGGTTTTTTAATATCGCATTCATTGGCTTCGGCAACTCAAAACCAAACTGTTACCTTCCAACCTAATCTACAGGTTGGTCCATTGATCGTGACCGGGCCAAATATCTCATGAAATAAGCGTCAAACGAAAAAAACTACAAAGAACGAAAGTTGTCTAGCTTGAAGGGGGAAACCAGATGGCGCTATGGTTGGCCCGCTAGACGGCGCTACCATAGGTCAAACGGATATCAACTGCGGTTTTTTTTTAAATATGAACCCCCTTTTTTATTACATAATCGTGTAGTACGTAAATAAATATGAATATTTTAGTTGGACCACTTTTTCGCTATGTGATAAATGGCGTTGTAATAGTCACAAACATATGGCTGACAATTTTAGACGAACAGTTCGTAACAGGCAGATTTTTTAAATTAAAATACAGAACGTACGTACGTTTGAACATTTTATTTCGGCTGTTCCAATGTGATACATGTACCTTTTCGAACTTATCATTTCTGAGAACGCATGCTGCTACAGCGTGACTACCTGTAAATACCACATTAATGCAATAAATGCTCAAAATGATGTCCGTCAACCTCAGTGCATTTGGCAATACGTGTAACGACATTCCTCTCAACAGCGAGTAGTTCACCTTCCGTAATGTTCGCACATGCATTGACAATGCGCTGACGCATGTTGTCAGCCGTTGTCGGTGGATCACGATGGCAAATATCCTTCAACTTTCCCCACAGAAAGAAATCCCGGGACGTCAGATCCGGTGAACGTGCGGGCAATGGTATGGTTCTTCGACGACCAATCCACATGTCATGAAATATGCTATTCAATACCGCTTCAACCGCACGCGAGCTATGTGCGGACATCCATCATGTTGGAAGTATATCGCCATTCTGTCATGCAGTGAAACATCTTGTACTAACATCGGTAGAACGTTAAGTAGGAAATCAGCATACATTGCACCATTTAGATTGCCATCGATAAAATGGAGGCCAATTATCCTTCCTTCCATAATGCCGCTCCATACATTAACCCGCCAAGGTCGCTGAAGTTCCACTTGTCGCAGCCATTGTGGATTTTCCGTTGCCCAGTAGTGCATATTATGCCGGTTTACGTTACCGCTGTTGGTGAATGATGCTTCGTCACTAAGTAGAACGCGTGCAAAAAATCTGTCATCGTCCCGTAATTTCTGTTGTGCCCAGTGGCAGAACTGTACACGACGTTCAAAGTCGTCGCCATGCAATTCCTGGTGCATAGAAACAATCGATGTTGATGTAGCATTCTCAGCACCGACGTTTTTGAGATTCCCGATTCTCGCGCAGTTTGTCTGCTACTGATGTGCGGATTAGCCGCGACAGCAGCTAAAACACCTACTTGGGCATCATCATTTGTTGCAGGTCGTGGTTGACGTTTCACGTGTGGCTAAACACTTCCTGTTTCCTTAAATAACGTAACTATCCGGCGAACGGTCCGGACACTTGGACGATGTCGTCCAGGATACCGAACAGCATACATAGGACACTCCCGTTGGGCAGTTTGATCACAATAGCCATACATCAACACGACATCGGCCTTTTCCGAAATTGGTAAACGGTCCATTTTAAGACGGGTAATGTGTCACGAAGCTAATACCGTCCGCACTGGCAGAATGTTACGTGATACCAAGTATTTATACGTTTGTGACTATTACAGAGCCATCTATCATAAAGCGAAAAAAGTGGTCCAAGTAAAATATTCATATTTCCTTACGTACTACACGAATATGTAATAAAAAATGGGGGTTCCTATTTAAAAAAATACGCAGTTGATATCAGTTTGACCTATGGCAGCGCCATCTAGCGGCCAACCACAGCGCCATCTGGTTTCCCCCTTCAAGTTAGATGAGTTTCGTTCTTTGTAGTTTTTTCGTTTGATGCTTATTTCGTGAGATATTTGGCCCGGTCACAATCAATGGATCACCCTGTATACCTTGGCCTAAGCTATAAAGCTGTCACCACAACAGGTTTTTTTGCCTCTATATTCGTTGGCTGCGCCAAATAACAACAAAAATGTGAACATACGTACGAAAAAGTAACTTGACAGGAGCCATTAACATTATGCCACTGTCCAAAGTCAACGACTCGTATCGAACTTTTCTTTTGAGGCTCTGGGAGCAGAATGGCAACCACACCACTGCAAGCACTTGACAATTTCTCATGCCTCCACGTGTTTTCCACGCGGCTCAGCTTCACTCGGCCTGAAGATTTCTCACTCGCCTCCACGCGAGCCTGCACTCACAGAATGTGACCCAACGGATTTGTGGTCCTTCCATGTGGCTACGTGGCTAAGGAAATATGTTACATAGCTACGATATAACGCACTGTGGGCGGGGTGGTCATTGAATGAAGCGCATCGAGCTTGGACGCACTGCAACTTTGCACCCTGGACCGGCGCGGCTGAAATACGAGTGGCCATACATACCGTGCAGACGGCTTTGTACACTACTGGCCATTAAAACTGCTACACTACGAAGATGACGTGCTACAGACACGAAATTTAACCGACAGGAAGACGATGCTGTGACATGCAAATGATTAGCTTTTCAGAGCATTCACACAAGGTTGGCGCCGGTGGCGACACCTAGAACGTCGTGACATGAGGAAAGTTTCCAACCGATTTCTCATACACAAACAGCAGTTGACCGGCGTTGCCTGGTGAAACGTTGTTGTGATACCTCGTGTAAGGAGGAGAAATGCGTACCATCACGTTTCCGACATTGATAAAGGTCGGATTGTAGTCTATCGCGATTGCTGTTTATCGTATCGCGACATTGCTGCTCGCGTTCGTCGAGATCCAATGACTGTTAGCAGAATATGGAATCGTTGGGTTCAGGAGGGTAATACGGAACGCCGTGCTGGGTCCCAACGGCCTCGTATCACTAGCAGTCGAGATGACAGGCATCTTATCCGTATGGCTGTAACGGGTCGTGCGGCCAAGTCTCCATCCCTGAGTCAACAGATGGGGACGTTTGCAAGACAACAACCATCTGCACGAACGGTTCGACGACGTTTACAGCAGTATGGACTATCAGCTCGGAGACCATGGCTGCGGTTACCCTTGACGCTGCATCACAGACAGGAGCGCCTGCGATGGTGTACTCAACGATGAACCTGGGTGCACGGATGGCAAAACGTCATTTTTTCGGATGAATCCAGGTTCTGTTTACAGCATCATGATGGTAGCATCCGTGTTTGGCGACTTCGCGGTGAACGCACATAAGAAGCGTGTATTCGTCATCGCCATACTGGCTTATCACCCTGAGTGATGGTATGAGGTGCCATTGTTTACACGTCTCGGTGACCTCTTGTTCGCATTGACGGCACTTTGAACAGTGGACGTTACATTTTAGATGTGTTACGGGCCGTGGCTCTACCTTTCATTCGATCCGTGCGAAACTCTACATTTCAGCAGGATAATGCACGACCGCATGTTGCAGGTCCTGTACGGGTCTTTCTGCATACAGAAAATGTTCGACTGCTGCCCTGGTCAGCACATTCTCCAGATCTCTCACCAATTGAAAACGTCTGGTCAATGGTGGCCGAGCAACTGGCTCGTCACAATGCGCCAGTCACTACTCTTGATGAACTATGGTGTCGTGTTGAAGCTGCATGGGCAGCTGTTCCTGTACACGCCATCCAAGCTCTGTTTGACTCAATACCCAGGCGTATCAAGGCCGTTATTACGACCCGAAGTGGTTGAATGGTTCAAATGGCTCTGAGCACTATGGGACTTAACGTCTGTGGTCATCAGTCCCCTAGAACTTAGAACTGCTTAAACCTAACTAACCTAAGGACATCACACACATCCATGCCCGAGGCAGGATTCGAACCTGCGACCGTAGTAGTCGCGCGGCGAAGTGGTTGATCTGGGTACTGATTCGTCAGGATGTACGCATCCAAATTGCGTGAATATGTAATCATATGTCAATGCCAGTATAATATATTTGTCCAGTGAATACCCGTTTATCATCTGCATTTCTTCTTGGTGTAGCAATTTTAATGGCCAGTAGTGTAATAAAATGAGGTAGTGTCTATGATCTTCAGCAACTTCCACTGAAGCCGAATCATGCTCATTCGAATCGACCAGTCACCTATAGTGATGTAAGGACAACACGCAGCATTAACAGGCAGAGAGGGCACCGTCAGGGGCCAGCCACCCCCCCCCCCCCTCCCCCCGACCTCTTATAGACCGGCGGCCCTAGGAAACAGGCTATCCGAATTAATGGAGCCGCGCTGCGCCGAGGCGATCCTTTCGCCGGCCGAGATAGATGTCGGGCTGCGTGCTCTACATGCGGCGCCCGTAAATACAGTCCATTGAGGGCGGCCGCCGTGACGCTGATGTATGGTCCGGCAGGGCGACGCCGTGGACCGGCGGCCGCAAGAAGGCCCCGCCGTTATTGATGACTTGGGACTGCCACGGCACTGGCGCCTGCCACAACAGCAGCGCCCCCGAAAAATCCGCCTCCTTCTTCTTCCCCCTCTTCCTCCTTCTCCTCCTCTACCCCTCCATCATCCTCCTCCTCTCTCCCTCCTTCCTCCCCTCTTAGTTAACTGCTTTTTCTCTCACGCCGTCAGCTGTGCTGAGGTACAGAGTCGTTTATCCAGACCCCAGAGATGAAGTATCTGGCTATCCGTCCACATAACCCCCTGAGTCAAACAGTCAGACCACCACCACTCCGCCAAATCTCGTGGCTATGATGTAATACCCTGACTACTTCTGCTGTCGTCCAATCTTTCGCGCCACTCGGCGATGTCTGACCGAATTCCAGACCTCACATACCTCTCGTAGACCACGTGGCATTGTAATGGCGAATAGAGGGAGATGGATAAAAATGTGAGAATGTAATACTAAGCTCACCAGACAAAATACTGATCACCTGCTTGAAAGATCAATACTAGTCGCTTTGGTGCACTAAGATAATGTGGTTCCAGGTGCTCACGTCATCCACCACTACTAACTTTAGCTTTTCTGTGTCCATCCTTTATCCACTAATGCTGGCTCTGAGCACTATGGGACTTAACTTTTGAGGTCATCAGTCCCCTAGAACTTCGAACTACTTAAACGTAACTAATCTAAGGGCATCACACACATCCATGCCCGTGGCAGGATTCGAACCTGCGACCGTAGCGGTCGCGCAGTTCCAGACTGCAGCGCCTAGAACCACTCGGTCAACCCAGCCGGCAGTAATGCTGGCAACTGATGGGTTATGCATGGGGATCATATCAACCCGTGCCGCATCAAAAACAGCCTGAAGATGACGCAATGAAGCGTTGAAACTGGTAGCGACAAAATAAAATTAAATCATAAGGTTGGCTGTAGGTGTTTTTATTTTTTGTCACGACTGCTTGGTCCCGTCTCACAAAGAATAAGATTCCTCTTAAGTTAGTTAGGTGACGCGCTTGACTGCTGTCTGGGAGGGAGTGGGCATATATCGTGAGTAGCTTCATCCATGGCTTTCAAGAAGCCGTGTGAAAAAAGTGCGAGATGCACTTCAAGTTATCGATGTTTTATGGTTGTATTTTCTGATTATGAGAAGACAGAAGGAGCGATCTGTTTTACTTGCTGAAAACATTATAAAGCCAAGATCGCATAAATATTCGTTATTTAAAACAATCGGCTTCTGTGCTCTCATCTTTTTGTTATGAAACGAGTTTATTTTAAGTTAGACCTTACGCAAAGATGTCATGTGTATAAAAAAAAGCAGCACATTCTAAAAGGTTTGCCGTAAATATTTTAGTTATGACAAACTTTTTACGATGGGCTGTTTTTTACCCACATGACAACTCAATGTCAGGTTCAACTTAAAATGAAAGAGTTTCAAAATAAAAGGTTTTTTTAAGAGCTGAAGATGACAGTAAACTATGTCGAAACCTGCTGTTTTAAACAAAGAAATATTTATGCGATCTTGTCTTTAGAAAGCTTTTTGGAATCCATTCACCTTCCCATCCGCCCTCCACCGCTTCCCAACACTTCGACCATGAAATCATCCCTAGTGTTTTCTTGTAACAGTATCTCTGCACACCTGACCATACCCGTAGGAAGCATCAGTGCACCTTGTACCACTCTAATTCCACTAACCTTCCACGCCCAGTTCTGTCTCTGAGGTGCTTCCCCCATCCACATTCCAGATTCTTTTTATGTCATATTCTCTTTACTCTTATCTCCCTACAAACTCCCTACATTTACAACGAATCATCACTGCAGTCTTCCTGATAGATTGTAGAACCATACATATCATCATGGCATGCGTTCCAAGATTATTGTTTCATGTTGCTAATAGTCTTCCGCCTGTAAGTTGACTTTTTCAGTCATGATTTCACTAAATCAATAAAATAACAGTGATAAATGTTTGGAGGCGCTACCAACCATTTATCCAAAAGAAAGGCCGCAGTAGACTGAAACTATTACAGACTGAATAGGAGGCCTTAACGATGTCAAGACCATTATTCACTTACACAAGACCTTAGTCTGTCTTGTATTGGTCCATGAAAACCTTGCAAAGGCCAGATTTTACTTTTCCTTCAAATCATTGAATAACTCTATCCTGATTACCATTTCTATCTGCTCCCACTCTCGTCCTACACCAGTTAATAAATTTCGCACAGCCGGCCGGTGTGGCCGAGCGGTTCTAGGCACTACAGTCTGGAACCGTGCGACCGCTACGTCGCAGGTTAGAATCCTGCCTCGGTCGTGGATGTGTGTGATGTCCTTAGATTAGTTAGGTTTAAGTAGTTCTAAGTTCTAGGGGACTGATGACCTCAGATTTTAAGTCCCATAGTGCTCAGAGCCCTTTGAATCAAATTTCGCACACCTGCACATTGTAACATTTGCAACATCTTCACCGATACTAAATCTCCAGTCTCCCCTTTGCATCCCACAGTCTTATAAATTCTGACCTGCTGGTGCGCCTTCACTAGCCCACCACAAAAAAATGGTTCAAATGACTCTGAGCACTATGGACTTAACATCTATGGTCATCAGCCCCTAGAACTTAGAGCTACTTAAACCAAACCAACCTAAGGACATCAAACAACACCCAGTCATCACGAGGCAGAGAAAATCCCTGACCCCGCCGGGAATCGAACCCGGGAACCTGAGCGCGGGAAGCGAGAACGCTACCGCACGACCACGAGCTGCAGACTAGCCCAGCACATCTATCTCCAAACACCCTATAGCCTTTCTCATTCTCATTTCAATAGCCGTCCGCCCCCTCCCCCTTCCTGAACCTGAATTCACCCCTAAAATCTTCCCATCATTCTAAGAACTGTAGCTTTTCACACCTTATCCTTTCCATAAGAATGTATCAACCCATCTTCAAATATACAAACTACTAGAATACAACAAACCTCCCGACACCTAAGTACTACCGACACTGATGTGATAAAAGTCATGTCATAGCGATGTACACATGTACACATGGGGGTAGTATCGCGTACACAAGGTACAAAACAACGGTGCACTGCCGGAGATGTCACTTGCAGTGAGGTGATTCAAGAGAAAGGTTTCCGACTGATTATGGCCACACAACGGGAATTAACAGACCTGAAATGCAGAAGGATAGTTGTAGTCAGAAGCATCTACATTTATACTCCTCAAGCCACCCAGCAGTGTGTGGCGGAGGGCACTTTACGTGCCACTGTCATTACCTCCCTTTTCTGTTCCAGTCGCGTATGGTTCGCGGGAAGAACGACTGTCGGAAAGCCTCCGTGCGCGCTCGAATCTCTCAAATTTTACATTCGTGATCTCCTCGGGAGGTAAAAGTAGGGGGAAGCAATATATTCGATACCTCAACCAGAAACGCACCCTCTCGAAACCTGGCGAGCAAGCTACACCGCGATGCAGAGCGCCTCTCTTGCAGAGTCTGCCACTGGAGTTTGCAAACATCTCCGTAACGCTATCACGCTTACCAAATAACCCTGTGACGAAACGCACCGCTCTTCTTTGGATCTTCTCTATCTCCTCCGTCAAACCGATCTGGTACGGATCCCACACTGATGAGCAATACTCAAGAATAGGTCGAACGAGTGTTTTGTAAGCCACCTCCTTTGTTGATGGACTACATTTTCTAAGGACTCTCCCAATGAATCTCAACCTGGTACCCGCCTTACCAACAATTAATTTTATATGATCATTCCACTTCAAATCGTTCCGTACGCATACTCCCAGATATTTTACAGAAGTAACTGCTACCAGTGTTTGTTCCGCTATCATATAATCATACAATAAAGGATCCTTCTTTCTATGTATTCGCAATATATTACATTTGTCTATGTTAAGGGTCAGTTGCCACTCCCTGCACCAAGTGCCTATCCGCTGTAGATCTTCCTGCATTTCGCTACAATTTTCAAATGCTGCAACTTCTCTGTATACTACAGCATCATCCCCGAAAAGCCGCATGGAACTTCCGACACTATCTACTAGGTCAGCATGGGACATTCCATCTCGGAACTCGTTGTGGACTTCAATATGCCGAGATCCACAGTGTCAAGAGTGTGCCGAGAATACCAAATTTCAAGTGTTACTTCTCACCACACACAACACAGTGGCCGACAGCCTTCACTTAACGACCAAGAGCAAAGGGCATTTGCGTAGAGTTCTCTGTGCTAACAGACAAGCAAAACTGGGTGAAATAGCCGCAGAAATCAATGTGGGACGTACGATGAACGTATCCGTTAGGAACAATCGGCAAAATGTGCCGTTAGTGGGCTATGGCAGCAGACGAGCGACGCGAATACCTTTGCTAACAGAATATCATTGCCTGCAACATTTCTCCTAGGCTCCTGATCATATTGGTTTAGCCCTAGACGACTGGAAACCCGTAGCCCGGTCATATGAGTCCTGATTACGGTTAGTAATAGCTGATGGTAGGATTCCAGTATGGCGCAGACCTTACGAAGCCATGGACTCAAGTTGTCAACAAGGCACTGTGCAAGCCGATGGTGGTTCCATGGTGTGGGCTATGTGTACATGAAATGGACTGGGTCCTCTGGTGCAACTGAATCGATCATTGACTGGAAATGGTTATGTTCTGCTACTTGGAGACCCTTCGCAGCCATTCATGGACGTCACCTTCCCAAACAACGATGTAATTCTTATGGATGACAATGCACTATGTCACTCGGCCACGGTTGATCGCGACCGGATTGAAGAACGAAGAGAGCGCATGAATTGTCCACCCAGATCGCCCGACATGAATCCCATCGAACATTTATGCAACATATTCGAGGGATAAGTTCGTGCACAAAATTCTGCACCAACAACACTATCACAATTATGGACGACTATAGAGTCGGCGTGGCTCAGTGTTCCTGCAGTGGACTTCTAACGACTTGTTGAGTCCATGCCGCATGGAGCTGCTGTGATACGCCGGGCAAAATGAGGTCCGACACGATATTTGGAGGTACCCCACGACTTTTATCGGCTCAGTATATTAGGTGTTTCCCCCACACACATCCCAAATATTCTTTATATCATGTACTTTTCATTCCCGTCTCCTTAAAAAGCCCAACTTTTAAAGGGGGCTCCTGCACCCAAAATTTTTCTTAATCCAATATCGAGGTCGCAATCTGCTTTGTCGATATCAGCTCTCAAAAATAATTACGCAGGTATCCCTAAGGTAACTTAATCTTATGATCATAAATTATGGATCAAAACAACAAACATAAATCAGTGATATAATAATGAAGAGTTTATTTATTCTTTATCCCTTACCACAATCTTCCTGATAGATCGCAAAACCATGCACATCGTGAAATAATTGTTTCATGTCGCAAGTAGTTGTCTCTGTCTGTAAAATGACTTTTTCAGTAGCAGGATAACGGTAGACACTCAACTGGCAACCCGCCACTAATAGAGCAAAGAGAAACAACTATTAGGTAAAGAAATTAAACAACCATGAATTTCCTATTTCGAGAGGGGAGACGTTTATGTGCTCCAAACGAGTTCTAATTGTATAAAATGTGTTGTGTGTGTTTCAGTATCTTGTCTGTTCCCACATTTTATTTATACTAGTAATGAGAAATGATTTCGCACAGAAAATGTGCAGAGCTGCCTAAAATGCTGGGGTGAGGCATCAGTCTGTGATATAGCATCGGTTGTTAATTTACCGTAAGGATTTCATGGACACTACATGAGAAGCAAAGTATAGTACAAAGTGCTATGCTACTCGTGTTGGCCTACTTCTCAGCCACGTAATATAAACACTGGTTGAAATTTAAAAAATTAATTAATTTCGCTTCTACGAACCAAAAGGTGCGGTATGCGAGCGACCCAGATTGGTAGTCGGTATGCAGACAGTAATTTTCGAGAAATACGAATCCTTTGTCCTTTATATGGAGTAATTTCGACACCGCGCAACGTTCCGTGAATACTTGCAGCGGCAAAAGAGCTCTGACACCGACCACGTGCGAATCTCTAAAATCAGGGCGTCATTCTTAACATGCCAAACACTGTGCCGTTATTGTAGACTCTCCTGAAACAAGGCCGTTGCTGTAATTCTAGCAGCAGCGGCATCCCTTACTGGCGTTGTGGATGTAGATGATGATATAGTCTAGAGCAGTGTCCCTTTTTTAAATATGACAAACAATGCGTCCATTATGACAGACAATATTTATAAATAAGTGCAGATATTGTAAGAAGCTCTACTAACTGCTCGCAGATAATGCTGTTGTAAACAGAGAAGCCTCGACCGTAGAAAATTATATATAAATGAGAGACGACATGCACAGGATCGACGTTTGGTGCAGTAACTGACAGTTCTACCGCAACGTAAACAGATGCAACGGTTGCGGATAAATAGGTGGAAAGATAAGGTGTAGTATGGTTACACAATTGTTGAACAATCACTGCAAGCAGTCACACCCATTAAATATCTGGGAGTATGCGTTCGAAGAGATTTAAAGTCGAACAATTGCATAAAACTAACTGTATGAAAGGCAGCTGCCAGACTGAAATTCACTGGAGAATCCTCAGGAAGCGTAGCTCCCCATGCAGGATGCAGCTTACAAAGCTCTCGTTCAACCGGTACTTGGGTACTGATCGTCGGTCTGTGACCGCTACCAAGTACGACTGATAAAGGAAACAGAGAAAATTCCAAAGAAGAGCATCGCGTTTCTTCACAGTAAGAGCGAAAGTTTCAGCAAAAGGTTCAGCAACTTTTGCAATCAGAATAATTGCCAATTTTGAGGATGTAGAATTAGTAAGCTATCATACTTTGCATACTTCCACTCTCTGATGTCATACGGAATAATATTCTGGGGCAACTCAACACTTAAGCAAAAGTTATTCACCGCTCAAAACAAAGTAGTTAGAATAATGTGTGGGGTTGTTCATAGTCGCACATCTTGTAGATATCTGTTTAAAAGGTTAGGAATTCTTACAACTGCTTCACAGTACATTTACTAAGTAATGAAATTTTTTCTCAACATCATGGACCAGTTTAAAATCAACAGCGACATTCATTATTACAATACCAGAAAAAAGAAAGACCTACACTATTTTGTTTTTCTCAACATCATGGACCAGTTTAGAATCAACAGCGACATTCATGATTACAATACCAGAAAAAAGAAAAACCTTAACTTATCTTTGGCACAGGAAGGGGTAAAATACGCTGCTATACAACCTTTTGATAAATTACCAGATGAAATAAAATGTCTAACAGACAGCAGTAATAGTTTCAAAAACACATTGAGATCATACTTCCTTGACAACTCCTTCTATACCATAGATGAATTCTTGAATATGAGTAAATAAATCGGGAGATATAATATATGCATTTTGTGCCATTTAAGGGAATGAGGGGGGAAAAGACCTTGTTTCCTGTGCGCATTTATTGTGCATTTGGCATGTTCCACATCGTCCTAGTAGAGCAAAACAATATATTGTTTCTTCCTAGACATATTTTGTGAAAATATCACTAAGGAGAAGTTAGCAAGATTCGATCTTAATACGGAAACTTATCAGCAGTTATTCTACCTACCCACCATTCGTGAATGGAACAGGGAGGTGGGCAATGACAGTAAGACGGGAAGTATAAAAAGTACCCTCCGCTACAGCCGATAATACGACTACTGATGTGCAGGTACAAACGTTGACATTTCACCATAGTTTACAGATTTTCTGTTGTAGTTTTATACGCAATGAGAAGAAATACTCATGCGATGTTCATGGAGTGTGGTTTTATATTAGGATATTAGTGGCTTCCCTTCCGAGAAGTCTGATATGGATGGTTTGGGCATATAATATCATCAATGCCCTTGAGAGCATCGCCGATTTATTTTAAAATTAAGAATATGGGATGTTTCCCGTAATCCGCCGTGAGCACACTCCTTTCGACAAAAAGAAAATGTGGTAACGGTTATTAGCATAAGACTTAGTGAATGTTCCAAGAGACAGAAAGAATGTCTTCTCCTAGTTGGAGCACGTAATTATCCCCCCCCCCCCCCCCACCTATGTTCACCCAGGCATGCAGGATCGTACATCACCATGTACCTGGAGTCAACAAATGGGCTCGTGTGCATCAAGACGTCCATGCAGACAATACGACGGCGCCTGCATCAACCACGGACTGTCAGCATTGCGGCCATTTCCGTGGATCCCCTTGAGACGGCAGCAGAGGGAGACGCGCCGACTATGTTATCTCAAACGACAACGCCGAACATAAGAGTGACACAATGTCGTCTTTAGAAATGACGAGTTGCAGTTCTGGGTACTGAATCACGATGGACGTATCCATTCGTGGAGAATCTGGGGAGAACGAAATTTTTTTTTTTTTTTTTTTGGTCATCAGTCTACTGACTGGTTTGATGCGGCCCGCCACGAATTCCTTTCCTGTGCTAACCTCTTCATCTCAGAGTAGCACTTGCAACCTACGTCCTCAATTATTTGCTTGACGTATCTCTGTCTTCCTCTACAGTTTTTGCCCTCTACAGCTCCCTCTAGTACCATGGAAGTCATTCCCTCATGTCTTAGCAGATGTCCTTTCATCCTGTCGCTTCTCCTTATCAGTGTTTTCCACATATTCCTTTCCTCTCCGATTCTGCGTTGAACCTCCTCATTCCTTACCTTATCAGTCCACCTAATTTTCAACATTCGTCTATAGCACCACATCTCAAATGCTTCGATTCTCTTCTGTTCCGGTTTTCGCACAGTCCATGTTTCACTACCATACAATGCTGTACTCCAGACGTACATCCTCAGAAATTTCTTCCTCAAATTAAGGCCGGTATTTGATGTTAGTAGACTTCTCTTGGCCAGAAATGCCTTTTTTGCCGTAGCGAGTCTGCTTTTGATGTCCTCCTTGCTCCGTCCGTCATTGGTTATTTTACTGCCTAGGTAGCAGAATTCCTTAACTTCATTGACTTCGTGACCATCAATCCTGATGTTAAGTTTCTCGCTGTTCTCATTTCAACTACTTCTCATTTCTTTCGTCTTTCTCCGATTTACTCTCAAACCATACTCTGTATTCATTAGACTGTTCATTCCGTTCAGCAGATCATTTAATTCTTCTTCACTTTCACTCAGGATAGCAATGTCATCAGCGAATCGTATCATTGGTATCCTTTGACCTTGTATTTTAATTCCACTCCTGAACCTTTCTTTTATTTCCGTCATTGCTTCCTCGATGTACAGATTGAAGAGTAGGGGCGAAAGGCTACAGCCTTGTCTTACACCCTTCTTAATACGAGCACTTCGTTCTTGATCGTCCACTCTTATTATTCCCTCTTGGTTGTTGTACATGTTGTATATGACCCGTCTCTCCCTATAGCTTACCCCTACTTTTTTCAGATCATATCCGCCATCGCCATAGATGTTCAACATGTAGGATAATCGTATGGGATACATTTGGTGTACGATCACCTCCTCCCCGCGTAGCCGGTAATATGGACAACAGCAGTCACAATCCTGACAGGCCGGTGGTTGTATTACATCTTCAAGGTTGCCGTTATGTTATTGCAACAATATAACGCGAAACTACATATTGCTTGTGTTGCACTGGCATACCTGGATGGGCTGATCTAGTGTTACCCTAGCCAACACGTTCTCCAGATTTCTCACCCACTGAAAGTCTTTGGTAATTGCTGGCTGCGAGACCAGAACACCACCACTCGCCAAACCACTGTGACTGATGAATTCTGTTATAGAGTTGAAGTATCACAGAACGACGTAACCAGACCTTTAATCCAAGTTCTAATGGGGCCCGGCTGGGTTAGAGCCGTTGGTGGCGCCGGAGGTGACAGCTCTGTGTGCTTAATTTCGCAGCTCCGTATCTACAACTCACTGATTTCATTATTCATTATCTGAGTACCTGGCGTTGCTCAGGTCTGTAATTCTAATCTTCTGTTAGTCAATCTCCTCCTCCACCACCCATTTACTGTCTGTCTCCTCCTGCCTGCTTTGATCTCTGTTCATCTCCTCCTACCTCTCTCTCTCTGCCCATCTGCTCCTCCCCCTCTGTCCTGTTGTTCCTCCCCCTTCCGTCCATGTCCCCTTCTTCTAATTCTATCTCTTCGACCCTCTCTTACTCCTACTCCACCCTCTCCCTGTCCATTTCCTCCAACTCCCCTCTTCATCTCATTCTTCTCCATCTATCTGTTCATGTCTTGCTCCCTCCTCCCTCTACCTCCTCCTATTTCCTTTTCATGTTCAACTCCTGCACTCCGCTCTGTCCATCTCCTGTTCTTCCCTTTCTCTGTCCGCTTCCTCCACCCTCCTATCTATGTCCATCTTCTTCTCCCCTCTTCTCTCTACATCTTATCACCCCTGCTCAATAGGATACGTTTACCTGTAAGCGCATATGTCAAATATATTTCATATATATTTAACATTTCACACGTATTTGTACACATGATTCACCTGAATGTCTTGCAAATTTCGCCCTGCAATTTCATTTTCACGCAGATAAATGATTATGACGTCGTATTTCCTAAATATGTGTTGCACAAAGATATAATTTCGCAACTACATGCAATGGTATATGTGGAGACCGTCTGCGAAATGTGTTTGAATAGAGTTAGTAGTAGCTAAGTAATAAATTAAAACATCGTGCATAATGCGGCACTTTCCCGCGAATCTAGGTATGTGACTACATATATTGTGAACTATGTATAATAATATAATTTTGCTGATACATGCGAATACTGTCTACAAAATGTGTCGCGAGTACAGTTGATAGCAAAGAAGTAATAAATTAAAACGTCATAGTTCATGTGTCTATTTCACTGAATAAACAGCTAAAATGTAGTAAGCTATAAACTTGTTTCCTTTCATCATTTTGTGGGAGTTGTTGCAAGTCACTTAGTGCTCTCATTCTCAAATACTGTGAGAAGAAAGTTTGGGTATTCGCTCGTCTTGAGCTACACTGCTTTTTCACCCCCACCGCTTTGATAGGTAAGTGGTTCTTACCTAGCGACAGTAAGCACAATAATTAAAATTTGTTATTTGGTATCCTTGCAATTTAAAAGGGCAATAATAAGACGGAGGTATTACAGTGCTTAAAACGTGTTTGCTCTGCCCAGGAACCCCAAACGGTTTCAGTCTTTTTGCGCAGAGACGTAACCTACTGCACTGTTTAAGAGCATGAGGTTTCTGGCGAGTGGACTGGATGACACGGAACAGGGGGTGCAGCAAATGAAACAGCAGGACGCACTGGTGGTGAGAGAGACGTCGAGAGCAGCGGCGGCGCCAGACGGGCTGGCGGGACGTTTGCACAGCGCAGGCCGCCCGGATGTCGAGTAATCCGCGACACGGCCTGGCGACCATCCAGTTAATCTAATATGTATGAAAGCCAAACGCCGGCCTGATGGAGTGCCGCCAGCAGCGCGTCGCTGCCAGTGGGGCAGAGCGCCGTGGACGCCGTCCAGAAAGGTCTCCATCAGCGGATTGGACCCTCACCACTGGCGGAGCCGCTAGCGCCACTCTTGGCGCTGTCTTTCCTAGCGTTCTTCGCACGTCCACTAAAGAATCGCATCTGCGCGTATACTCTGCAAATTACACTACTGGTCATTAAAATTGCTACACCACGAAACTGAAGTGCTACAGACGCAGAATTTAACCGACAGGAAGAAGATGCTGTGATATGCAAATGATGAGCTTTTCAGAGCATTCACACAAGGTTGGCGCCGGTGGCGACACCTACAACCTGCTGACGTGGGGAAAGTTTCCAACCGATTTCGCATACACAAACAGCAGTTGACCGGCGTTGCCTGGTGAAACGTTGTTGTGATGCCTCGTGTAAGGAGGATAAAAGCGTACCATCACGTTTCCGACTTGTAGCCTATCGCCAATACGGTTTATCGTATCGCGACATTGCTGCTCGCGTTGGTCGAGATCCAATGACTGTTAGCAGAATATGGAATCGGTGGATGCTGGATCCCAACGGCCTCGTATCACGAGCAGTCGAGATGATAGGCATCTTATCCGCATCGCTGTAACGGATCGTGCAGCCACGTCTCGATCCCTGAGTCAACAGATGGGGACATTTGCAAGACAACAACCATCCGCGCGAACAGTTCGACGACGTTTGCAGCAGCATGGTCTATCAGCTCCGAGACCATGGCTGCGGTTACTCTTGACACTGCATCACAGACAGGAACGCCTGCGATGGTGTACTCAACGACGAACCTGGGTGCACGAATGGCAAAACGTCATTTTTTCGGATGAATCCAGGTTCTGTCTACAGCATCGTGATGGACGCAACCGTGTTTGGCGACATCGCGGTGAACGCACATTGAAAGCGTGTAGTCGTCATCCCCATACTGGCGTATCACCCGGTGTGATGGTATGGGGGGCCATTGGTTACACGTCTTGGTCACCTGTTGTTCGCATTGACGGCACTTTGAACAGTGGACGTTAAATCTCAGATGTGTTACGTCCCGTGGCTCTGTCCCTGCGAAAGTCTACATTTCAGCAGGATAATGCACGACCGCATGTTGCAGGTCCTGTACGGGCCTTTCTGGATACAGAAAATGTTCGACTGCTGCCCTGGCCAGCACATATTCCAGATTACTCACCAATTGAAAACGTCTGGTCAATGGTGGCCGGGCAACTGGCTCGGCACAATACGCCAGTCACTACTCTTGATGAACTGTGGTATCGTGTTGAAGCTGCATGGGCAGCTGTTCCTGGATCTATGCACCCAAATTATGTGAAAATGTAATCACATGTCAGTTCTAGTGTAATACATTTGTTCAATGAATACCCGTTTCTCATCTGCATTTCTTCTTGGTGTAGCAATTTTAATGGCCAGTAGTGTATTTTTAGTGCATGACAAATGGTACAGCAGGTTATTTTACATGTGGCTTGGAATCTCACTAACTGGAATATAACTGTCTTCAGTGATAAGTCCCGCTTTCAATTCAGCCCCGAAGATGCGTCTTGAGAGCCTCCGGACTGCAATGGGATACCAACCTGACTGTCTTTCACCATGCGGGCTGACAACCGCGGTTGATGTTCAGGGGCGCCATTTATTTTCGTAGCAGGACCCCTTTGGTCCCCATTCGCGGCACCTTTACAGTACAGTGGTACGTCGACGATATTCTACACCCCGTTTTGTTGCCCTTAATGGCAAGCCATCCTGGACGTATATTTCAGCAAGATAATGCCCTCCAGTACCCGTCGAGAGTTTCCACTACTTGTCTTTGTGCTCGTCAAAACCTACCTCGGCAAGCTAGGTCACCGGATCTCTCTCCAGTCGTGAACGTGTGGAGCATTATGGGTATGGCTCTCCAACCATCCCGAGATCTTGACGATGTAACGCATTAGTTGGACAGAATTTGGCACGATACCTCTCTGGAGGACATCCAACAATTCTATTAACGAATGCCAAGGCGAATAACTGCTTGCATGAGGACCAGAGGTGGACCAACACCTTGCTCAATTTGTGAATCGTTCTCCTGAATAAATCATCCAATTTTTCTGAAATTGTAATCATTTGTTTATCTGTACAAGTACCTCACATCTACAGATTTCCGTTCAATTCGGATAATTCCTTCGTGGTGCGACGTTTATTTTTTTCTTAGGATGTAAGTATTTACAACTCACAAGAAAGCTATCAAGACTGCCAGGCAAAGATCAGGTGTTTATTTTCTATCAGCTGTGGGTCTGATGTGTTGTGGGAGTGCCCGTCAGTGTTGATTCAGCTGCAACACGTTGTGACTGGGTTTTGTCGTGTTCCAGGGACGGCAGCTGGCGACACGTCCGACTTCCATCTGTCGCCGAACAAGAGCGAGCCAGTTGTGCGGTTCGTCGACGAGTCATACGTGGTTACGTGTGTCAGCCGCGGCGGCGAGCAGATGAGCTGGCTGGGGCCCGACAAGGGCCGCATCTACGAGAAGGGAAGGTGAGTCGTTCCTCGCTGGCCGCAGTTTCGTTCTTGCAGATAAGCTCTGCCCCCTTTTGTATTCGAACACTGCCTCGCACTTGTGATGCAAATTCATATCTCTAACCCTAACTTACTGCTCTTGCTGCTATGTTTATAAACTAAGCTCACCGGAGAAAAATACTGATCACCCGCTTGAAAGGTAACACTGGCCACTATGGAGTGTACATGGAGTAAAACCGGTATCAATCGGTCACGTGATCTCCACCGCTGACGGCACTGATGTGGTCTAGATGTGGCAGTCGGTTGTATGGAGTCAGATCTGTAAATTGGGTCAACGTGAGGGCGTAACAGAGTTACGGAAAGGACGTACTTTATTTAGGCGCGTATCCAAGTGGCGTGTGGTTGGGGGAGGAGGGTGCGGGTGGAGTGGGGAGTTAAGGGAGGTCATTTTAACAACAGCGTTTACATTTTACTTACACTGCCTGATCGTAAGCATCCAGAAACCCCTGTATAACACGGAATAGCCGGTCGGGTTGGCCGAGCGGTTCTAGGTGCTACAGTCTGGAACCGCGCGGCCGCTACGGTCGCAAGTTCGAATCCTGCCTCGGGCATGGGTGCGTGTGATGTCCTTAGATTAGTTAGGTTTTAGTAGTTCTGAGTTCTAGGGGACTGATGACCTCAGAAGCAGAGTCCCATAGTGCTCAGAGCCATTTGAACCAACCATAACACGGAATTAACTACTAGATATCACGAGAGAGAGTGTCGTGTAGTCTGTAGAGGAGCATTAACAGTAGAATGGGTCTGTCAGGAGAGCTCCGGGACTTTCAACGTGGACTGGTGTCATCTGAGTAACAAATCAGTCGCCGGCCGCGGTGGTCTCGCGGTTCTAGGCGCGCAGTCCGGAACCGTGCGGCTGCTACGGTCGCAGGTTCGAATCCTGCCTCGGGCATGGATGTGTGTGATGTCCTTAGGTTAGTTAGGTTTAAGTAGTTCTAAGTTCTAGGGGACTAATGACCACAGCAGTTGAGTCCCATAGTGCTCAGAGCCATTTGAACCATTTTTTGAACAAATCAGTCAGGGATGTTTCAACCCTTCTAAAGTTGCCTAGCTATGCGGTAGGTGATGTGATTGTGAATTGGAAACGTGAAGGAATGACCGCAGCTAAACCAAGCTCAGGCAACCTCATGTATTGGCAGAAAGGGGCCGTAAAGCACTGCAGACGTTGTTGTATAAAATCACGTAAAGTCAGCGGAAGGAGCAACTTATAGGTTCCAAAGTGCTAGCAGCAATCCGTCTAGCTCTCGGACAGTGCGTAGGGAGTTGAAAAGAAAGGGGTACAGAGGTCGAGTAGTTCCCAAAGAGTTTTATATTTCTGCAGTCAATGCTAGGCGACGCTTGAGGTTGTGTAAAGAGCGAGAGCACTGGACAGCGGATTACAGGAAACGTGATCTGGGGTGATGGAAATGAGCGTTTGGCGTCATTGGCCGGAAGGCCCCTTGCGAGACAGATCCGGCCGCCTTGGTGGAGGTCTTATTACATTCGACGCCACATTGGGCGACCTGCGCACCGGATGGGGATGAAATGATGATGATGATAGCACAACATCCGGTCCCTGAGCGGAGAAAATCCCCGACCCAGCCGGAAATCGAATCCGGGCTCGTAGGGCGGCAATCCGTTATGCTGAGCACTCAGCTATGGGGGGGGGGGGGGGGGGGGGGGAGAACATTTGGAGTGATGACTCACACTGTACCCCGTCGCAGTCGGAGGGAGCGGTTTGGTTTTGTGGTTGCCTGAAGAGCGTCGCCTGCCACCATACGTAGAGCCGACGGTGATGTATTGAGGAGCTGATGTTACAGTATGCGGTTGTTATTCTTGGTTAGGGTGAGGTCCCTTATTGCGCTTACAAATACACTAAATGTGGAATGATATCAACACATTATCAGCACTGTGTACTGCGTAGAGTAGACAAACAGTATGGAGACGATGGTTGTTTGTACCATCATGTCAACGTACACTGTCATAAAACATCATCTGTGAGACGATGGCTTCTGGACAATACCATTCCCGAAATGGACTGATCTGTGATGATGATGATGATGATGTTTGGTTTGTGGGGCGCTCAACTGTGCAGTCATCAGCCCCTGTACAAAGAACCCATTTTTACACAGGCCACTTTCTTTCACAGTCAAATCCAGCCACTGTCACGAATGATGATGATGAAATGACGAGGACAACACAAACACCCAGTCCCCAGGCAGAGAAAACCCACAAATCGGCCATGAATCGAACCCGGGACCCCTTGATCCAGAGGCAACAACGCTAGCCACTAGACCACGAGCTGCGGACATGGACTGGTCTGCCCAGACTTTCGACCTGAACCCAATGGGACATGCCGTCTTTGCTCCAGACCCGGGAGTGAAAGATCTCTACCTTCTCTGATTTCGGCTGGTGAGAAAGAATGGACAGAAGTTCCCCCACAAGCATTCATATACCTAGCTACAAGTGTTGCCAGCAGAGTTCATTCCGTCACGCAGGATAATGGTCTACACACCCCACACTGTTGTCCTATGATAGGTATTAAGATACTTTTTATCAGACAAAATATATTCGTTTCCAACTTTCTCAGGTAACTTTCGGAAAATAAAGTACCATCAAAACTTTTAGCCTCTAAAAGTGACAAGGAATGTAAGAAATTACAAGCTATGTTGGACACAGAACACATTTAATTTGGTTTATCGCGGCCTGGCCGACTGCAGAGAATACTGCAGCCAGATAAAATCGCCCATTCTTGACATGACTGTATGTGTTGCCCACAATAAATACTACACGCCTCATGAACTTCTGTGTTACAAGACCCCACGATGACAGCACAGATCTGTCGAAACCGGTAATCAATAACAAGATTTACTGGCGATACTGTTGTTCACGATATTTCGGAATAATATGACAGTTCAGCCTACCCCCAAAAGTTGGCACAATGACAAATGTATAAAACCACAGTGAGTTGAGTGAGGCAAGACAGAAGAGGAAAGAGCTTCCACCAAGAAAAAAATAACAGCCGCTCTGAAATATAAATCCTCCCATTCTGTGGCCACGGTGGAGCAACCGTGATATATTTTCAGAAGGAAAAACAGTCCTGCTTCACGAAGCTGGAAACGACTGAAAAAACACCCTTTCCCCTCTTTACAGGCTCACATAGCATTGAAAAACATAGCGGTAAGTGAGTAATGTTTCTACTGAGGGCCTACTTCTGATTTCTATAGTTTGCAAATTATGACCTCGAAGTAATGAGAGTTTGTTGCTAAAAGAGCGGTTGGACAAAAATATGGAAACACCATTAGAACTGCATACTTGAACATAAATGCAGATGCTACCCAAGCCTGCAGGTTGCGCTGTTGTATTTGACCACCAATGGCACCTTTGTCGTGTCCTCAATATGTCGCAAACATTAGTCGTGGACAGAACTGTGTTCTGTATAGTTGTGAGTTCATTATGTCGAAGCTAAGTAAATTCGAACATTGGCAAATTGTTGACGCCGGCCGCTGTGGCCCAGCGGTTCTAGGCGCTTCAGTCCGGAACAGCGCTGCTGCTACGGTCGCAGGCTCGACTCCTGCCTCGGGCATGGATGTGTGTGTTGTCCTTAGGTTATTTAAGTCTAGGGGACTGATGACCTCAGATGTTAAGTCCCACAGTGCTTAGAGCCATTTGAACCACTTTTTAAATTATTGACACTCATATGGTGGGTGTTTTAGTAACCAAGGAAGCCAAAGTGTTTACTGTTTCAAGAGACACCATATTGAAGATTTAGATCACACACAAGGAAAGGGGAAAAACATCACCCACTGAGTCAAACGTGCACAAAAGTATGTTCAAATGGTTCTAATGGTTCTGAGCACTATGAGACTCAACATCTGAAGTCATAAGTCCCCTAGAACTCAGAACTAATTAAACCTAACTGACCTAAGGAAATCACACACATCCATGCCCGAGGCAGTATTGTAACCTGCGACCGTAGCGGTCGCGCGGTTCTAGACTGAAGCGCCTAGAACCGCTCGGCCACACTGGCTGGCCAAAAGTATGTATTGAGTGATCGTGACAGACGGTCTTTGAAGAACATTGTAACGAAAAATAAAGGATGACAGCTGCACAAATCACTGCAGATTTGAATGTCACACTCGCAAACCCTGCCAGCACCAGAGCAGCACAAAGGAAGCTCCATAAGCAGGGAACAGCAGAGCGAGAATTCCAAAACTACTCATCAGTGATTCAAATGCCTAACTAGAAAACGCAGTGTCGAAGCCATATGGCTTGGACTATGTAATAACACAAGAAAGTCATTTATCCAGATGTTCAAATGGTTCTGATGGTTCTGAGCACTATGAGACTCAACATCGGAGTCCCCTAGAACTCAGAACTAATTAAACCTGTTCAGAATTTTCAGCCAAGGTTAAATCCCATGAGTGAAACACTGTGGGAATTCGGCGATGATTTGGGCCCAGAAACCAGTATTGGTTGAGATGTGGGCCAGTCTGACTCCCCATCGGCATCTGTCTGCTATGTAGGAGTAGACACTACGGGCAGTGCTGCATGTGGTTAAGTCCGCGGAGAATTCCGTGACCGATAGATGCACAGACACCAGGGCACACGTGGGGAGAGTGGTAGTGGTGGGGGCTGCGGGCAGGCGCTGTAGGGCAAATGCCGAGCGCTGGAAGGGAAGAGCCAATCTAAACTGAAGCCTACGCTGATATTTTTTGTACATATTAAGCGGAGACCCTCCACGCCCACATTTTCATGGTGACCATCAAAAAGATCTGTCACCTCTGCTTCGGGTACCATCTAAAAAGAATTCTGCCGAAAATGCAGCAATTTATTTTCGCCTGACTTGTTAACCAGAGAATTGTCGCGAGTAGCAAATTTTGAGTAAGACCTACACATTTCTCTTGTTGCTATGTTTAAATTTTGTTGTTCTGCCGAAACACAGCGGAGTTTACACAATCTCACCTCCCTAACATGTTGTGCAGACGTAATTGCGGGAGAATTCTGAAACATAGTTTTATTAAACTTATTTAGTGAGAAGGTGAGGAAAAGAAAGATCAGTATAATGTGAAAAAGCACATCCTCAGTGCAAAATAAACGTGTAATGTCTTCACTTTGATTTGTTTCAAAATCTATAGCATTACTCATTTCACCAGCCATCGATGGCCCTTAAAAATTACAGTTTTTCATCAAAAAAGGCTGTAGTTAGTGGAATAACACTGTAGATAGTGACGTGTTGCGTGATAACCATACGGCAAAATACTCTCCTCTATCATTTGCCAAAGTCTCATTTCAGTATCTCAGACCGTTTATGAAATATGAGGAATGCTGCGGATATCTGACTCTGGTTTTATCGCTGGCGCGACGCAACCGCAAATTAGTGTGCTACGTCAGATCAGTTTTCTCGAGATTAGTGACAGATGGAGACTTCCGCCCGGGTCTAAAGAAAAATGCAACAAACGGTGAAATTTTTCTGGGTTTATTACCGCATTGTCAATATGTAAAACTACCGATGTTTCGGCCACTGTCGCAAATGACCTCTTTTTGTAGACAATGACCTTTTTTTGTAAACAAAAACACCCTGAAGAAGGTCACTTGCCACAGAGACCAAAACGTCAGTAGTGTTACATACTGACAATGCTGTCACAAACCCAGAAAAATTTTATTGACTGTGAGAATGGCCGCGGAAGCCTACTTTTAAAAATGCAACATGTTAGCTAAATTTCATACGTAATATGCACCAGACGCAAAATCATATTGACCCCTATTTTTCATTGCAAACTTTTCCGAATTTCGCGCAGTGTCTTACTTCCACGTAAACATCACAGTAGCTACGACCATAAACGAAATGATGGGCACAGCATAATGAACTTGACACACAAAGCTACAAGTAAAACAAAAATGAATTTTTTTTCGAAAATTTTCTGTAAATTCGTTCGAGAAAGATTGCAGGGCGTCCGCCTCAATTCTGTCATCGCCGCCTGGCCGAGAGTTGGCGGATAGTGTTGGCCTCCCCTTCTGAACAAGTGAATGAACTCGCCAAGCGCTTTGGACGAAAATTGGTCACCACACGTCGGCAATCGTATCATGCGCGGACTCTATCACGCATTCTGACACATCATTCAGCACTTCTTCACAGTGAATCAAGCGTTCTTTCAAATTTTGGATTGCAGCACTTGCGTTGATCACACGATCCTCTAAAATCTGCACATTGTCGACGGGTTGTGCGCAAACCAATGCCTTTAAATAATCCACAGCCAGAAATCTAATGGATTCAGGTCCTCTGAATGGGGAGACTATGCTACTGGGTCTCCTTGACCAATCCATCGCCCATGATATGTTGCGGATAGGTACTATCACACTATCCCAGAAAATGATCGGTGATCCAGCCTGTAGAGGCAACACTCATTGTCTTTTTGGAATGATCAGTGATTCATTACGCAGAAATCAGTGCTGGCCGCTGTGGCCGAGCGCTTCTAGGCGCTTCAGTCCGGAACCGCGCTGCTGCTACAGTCGTAGATTCGAATCCTGCCTTGGGCATGGATGTATGTGATGTCCTTAGGTTAGTTAGGTTTAAGTAGTTCTAAGTCTAGGGGACTGATGACCACAGATGTTAAGTCCCATAGTGCTTAGAGCCATTTGAACCATTTTTTTAAATCAGTGATCCACAGCACCTGTTAATTTGAGCATGGATCTACGGGTCTGCCACCAATAGTTCTTGCTCATACATTGATACTGAAATGATCCTCATGCTTCACTTGCTCGAGGACGGCTGCTGCATCTGGATCACGGGGTCAGGTAATCATCATTTCATCATCATCATACTCATTTGTGACTGTGGCTAGATTGGACTGTATAGAAAAGTTGGAGAGTCTAAAAATTGGGAGTCTGCACAGGCGCAGATGACCACACAGTTGATTGCACCTCAAACCAAACATCATCAACACTTGCTCGACGACTAGCGTCTCCGTAAACGTGTGTATTAAAGCCTGCATGCACCACAGAACCTACACATTCCTCGTCAAAAGTAAAATGGTCATATCTCAACTTGTATTGGTTTCCAGGTGTGTAATTATATGAACTTTTCTCCAACTTTGGCCAGTACTACCTCCTGCAGGCCGGCCGCAGTGATCTAGCGGTTCTAGGCGCTCAGTCCGGAACCGCGCGACTGCTGCGGTCGCAGGTTCGAATCCTGCCTCCTGCCTCGGGCATGGATGTGTGTGATGTCCTTGGGTTAGTTAGGTTTAAATAGTTCTAAGTTCTAGGGGACTGATGACCACAGATGTTAAGTCCCATAGTGCTCAGAGCCATTTGAACCATTTTTAAACCTCCTATAGGAGCATGTGACACCTTTTTTCATACAGCTTGTACACCCACTGGCACCCGTCAGAATGCTTGTTTCTGCTTCAAGATGTTATCCAACAAGGGGACGGCGCCAACACATTATCATCAATTGTGTCTAGATTTATGGTATATGCAGAACTTCACCAGAAATAAAAGCGAATGAAGAATTCCAGATGGAAGTGTTTAGAAAAAAAAATGCAATTTTGACGCGTGTTGTTCGAGGTATGTGCCGCTTATATTAGCTTAGTTCCTAGGCAGCGGCTGGAACAGCGGGAAGATTACTGAACGGTGATCTGTACATCTTGAGGTGAAACCTCTGTGCGGAAACTTTTTCTTTATTTTCAGTTTTTACGCCACTTACATTGCAAATAAACCGAAATAATGCTCAATAAATTGTATTTATAGATCTTTTCATAAAACGCACGAAAAGAAATGTCAAAGGAAAATTCGGGATTGCAAATAAATTTCCAGGACAAAATTGTTCTTCCAGCGTCCATGAGAATTCTGCAAGTAGCTTTCAAACAAAGGATTGTATTAAAAGTTTACAGGATTTCGTATCCCCTTTGTTTTATTTTGAGCTCCGAGCAGACTGCATCAAAACATCTTTCATGTACACATCACAGCAATCCTCGCCAGTATTTGATGAAATGATCCATTACACGTGCTTTTCTGCCAAGTCATGCGATGAGATGAAACCTTTTATGAATGCAAACCAAGTTTGTTTTTCTATAGAAACTTCAGAACAATCACGTAATTGTAAAAGTGCGATGTTTATAACGCATGCTAGATATCAATAAAATTACTGCTTCCCTTGTTTATGCGAAGCGTAAGCCTTTCACTGACGTAGAAGAAACAGATGGTCCAGTAACGCGGTCAGTGTTTGACAAAGCACCGAGTGATTTGAGCTCAAACAAGTAAGGAATGGTGGAGGATATACCTTCGGAGTTAATGAAATCTATAGGAGGTGTAGAAAATAGAAAGTTATTTCAGTCGGTGTCAAAAATTTGTGAAGTGCGTTACTTACAACCATATATCCAGAAAGACGTTATCATCACATAACTAATCAACGCACCTGTTGATAAATGTGAAAACTGTCAGACTGTAAATATGAGTAAAATTTTCTCGAGCTTCCAGATGCGTGAGCGGTTAAAACACCATAAGCTTTCGGCCGAATCGCCTTCGGCCGCTGTCAAGTGGCGACTGTCGTGAGCTTATTGTTGCTGTTCTATACGACGCTGCTTAAAAGTGTGCACAGTCTCTCCGGCACAAAACTGTCTACAACTACACGGTCTTTTGTATGTCCCTGGCGATCTGGAGCCTACATCACCTTCCAAGAGTTGTTTGTTGGAGACCTGAAGATGAACTGCTTTTAAGCCTTTTTCGGAGCAGGCGTATCTTTCCTGTTACTGAGAAGCAGAAATGCAGAAATACCCGCGTATTCCTTTATCTTACAAGTCTTCGGCGAGATGGTTTGAGAAATTTGGCGGTTTTGGAGCCGTTTTCTTTTAACACTTCCCTCTAAGAGACTCAGTTTCCACGGCTGGTCTCTAGAGTCTGAAACGGCTTCCGTTCGATGCACCAAGGTCCTAAAAACAGAATGTTTCTATACTGGATGATGGTAGGTGGTAGCTGGTAGCGTGCAGATATCTGTCCCTATGGGTGATATTTTGATAAAACATTGTGGTTGAAACACCCTGTAGTTTTTCGGCGGAAAATTATGTCAAGGAACGGTACAGCCGTCAGGAGTTAGCACTAGTAGTGGGCAGAATATACCAGGGTGAGTCACTGTTGCCACCAAGAATAACTCCGAAAGTATGACAAGAGCAGAAAAATTTGTGGAACGAAAGTTGCATAGCACAATGGTGTGGGGGAGGGGGGGGGGCATAGTATGACGTTGTTAGTTTTTTGTTGCTACGTGGGGGTCGCTTCAGAGATATGAAGGTCAGCTTTATTTTTGTAGGCCGGCCGATGTGGCCGAGCGGTTCTAGGCGTTTCAGTCTGGAAACGCGCGACCGCTACGGTCGCAGGTTCGAATCCTGTCTCGGGCATGAATGTGTGTGATGTCCTTAGGAGAGTTAGATTTAAGTAGTTCTAAGTTCTAGGGGACTGATGAACTCAGATGTTACGTCCCACAGTGCTCAGAGCCATTTGAAACATTTTTTGTTTTGTTTTTGTAAGTGGGGTGCTATGGTTTGGTACTTATTTTCTGATAGGGGCTATCGAGACGAATTGAGTAATGTATAACAGTAAGGTCTTTGAAGGTCAACGAAGGTCACAAAGGTGTCATGAACGTCCATTTACAGAAGGTGTTCGAAGTGAGGACCACTGGTATCCATGCAGTGCTGCAATCTTCTTATCATGGATTGGGTGGTATTCCTTATCACATCGGCACTTATCGAAGCACATGCTCTGACAATTCTCTCTCACATATCTTATAGTGTAGTTGGAACGTATTTATAAACAATGTCTTTTACGAATCCCCACAAGACAAAATTCAGAGGCGTAAGTCTGGCGAACGAGCCAGCCACGACATATCTCCTCTGCGTCCAATCCAACGATTTGGGAACTGTCTCTGCAACTCATTTCTAACCATCAGAGAGAAATGTGCCGGACACCCATCGCATTAATACTACATTCTGTTCCTTGTTCCTGAAGGTATTTCTTCCAACAACAGACCTAATGTTTCTTGCAGGAATCTGGTGTACTTCCTACCATTAAGATTTCCTTCGATGAAATAGGGGCCTAGAATTCTGTCCTGCAGAATGTCACACCATACATTCACTGACCACGGTTTTTGGCGTGCAACTTGGTGCAGCCAACATGGATTTTCAGTTGCCCAATAATGCATGTTATGCAAATTAACATTTCCGTGGTTCATGAATGTAGCCTTGTCGGTAAATAAAAACAAATTAATAAATGCATCATCCCTCTGAATCTGAAGTTCAGCCCATCGGCAGAATTCAATGCGACGCATACAATCCATACCAGTTAATTCTTGGTGGAGACTGATACAGTAAGGATGATATTTATGGCGATATAGAACCGAACAATACTACTCTGGCTCATGCCAGAATCCCTTGCAATTTGACGCATCCCGAACCACAGCGGCAAGAGTACCAATTTCCGATTCATCGTTAGTAACTTTCCTTTGCCGGATATGTTCACGATGCATTAAAGATCCAGTTGTTCTCAATTTATCAAACACATATTTAAATTTACGACGAGTATGGTCGGTCCGTTGAGGATATCTTTCAGCGTATAAGTCTCTAGCTCTCTCTGAATTTCGTTGGCATTCTCCGTAAACGAGAAGCATATCGACTCTTCTTCGAAGGAATACATCATTCACATTTGCTTGATTCGACGATACTAGTCTTACCGTTCCTATTAGTGTTGTACATCGAAACCGTCTAATGGTGTTTACATGTCAATGGCACATTAGATGGGTACGCCGTATTCGGGGAATATTTACTATTTGCACAATATGCAAGAGAGAATTGTCACAACATATGCTTCAATAAGTGCCGAAGTCATAAGGAATACCACTCAATCCATGATAAGAAGATTGCAGTACTGCATTGATACCAATGTCATCACTTTGAACACCTTCTGTAAATGGACGTTCATGACACCTTTTTGACCTTCAAAGACCTTACTGTTACACATCATTGGATTCGTCCCGATAGCCGCAATCAGAAAAGAAGTACCTAACTGTGGTATCCCATTTAGAAAAAGAAAAACTAAGTTGACCATATCTCTGACGCGACCCCACTTAGCAACAAAAAACCAGTCATATCATGGCCCCCGTTGCCCCATGCAACTTCTGTCCCACAAACTTTTCAGGTCCTATCATACTATCGGAGTTATTCCTCGTGACAAGCCGGCAGCTGTGACCAAACGGTTTTAGGTGCTTCAGTCTGGAACCGCGGGACCGCTACAGTCGCAGTTTCGAATCCTGCCTCGGGCATGGATGTGTGTGATGTCCTTAGGTTACTTAGGTATAAGTAGTTCTAAGTTCTAGGGGACTGATGACCTCAGATGTTAAGTCCCATAGTGTTCAGAGCCCTTTGAACCATTTTTTCCATGTGGCAATAGTTTGTGACTCACCCTGTACAGCCGGCCGGAGTGGCCGTGCGGTTCTAGGCGCTACAGCCGGGAACCGAGCGACCGCTACGGTCGCAGGTTCGAATCCTGCCTCGGGCATGGATGTGTGTGATGTCCTTAGGTTCGTTAGGTTTAATTAGTTCTAAGTTCTAGGAAACTGATGACCTCAGAAGTTAATTCGCATAGTGCTCAGAGCCATTTGAACCATTTTTCACCCTGTACAGTGTGTCATGAGGGACGCGGAAAACATTGCATTCATAATGCGGAAACGGAGCGATTTATATGAAGTCCAAAAGTGGTTTATCTCTTCCATTTGTGCAAAGGGTTAAAACATTTCCGAAAAGTCTAAGTTTTTTATACTGTTCGCGTGCATGGTGGTGCACTATCCAAAACTGGCGACAAGACAACTGTGGTGCACTATGGGCCACAGGGAACAGGAGTGAAAGATGGCTGCAGAGACGTGTACAGCCGAATAGACATGTTGCGTGACTGAGTGCCCAAATGAACCAAGGGGCTACCAATACCAACCGTGTCTCTTCAACTACCGTTTAGCGAATTTTGCTGTGTATGAGTCTCCACAGCAAGCGCCTGGTTCACGCCCTCATGCTGAATGCTCTTCATCAGCGACAAAGGATGCAGTTTGAACGCCAATACCCAAACTGGATGCCCATTGAGTGGCGACTGATGCCTTTTCAGATGAATCACGTATTATGCTCCATTGGACAGATGGCCATTGGTGCTGAAGACGTAAAACATCTGTCGTCTGAAAACAAATTGGGGGGGGGGGGGGGCGAGTACCATGGTCTGGGTAATGTTTTCGTGGCATTCCCTGGATGATCTCGTCATACTGGAAGGCACACTGGATCAACACTAGTAAGCGTCTATCCTTAGTGACCATGTCCACCCCTACATGCAATTTCTTTTTCCTCAGCATGATCGCATCTACCAGCAGGAAAATGCAACGCAGCTTGCGTGTACATGCGTGGTATGAGAAGCGCCAGGATGAGTTTACCGTACTCCCCTGACCACAAACTCCTTGGATTTAAACCCAATCAAACATCTATGTGATCACCTCGAGTTGGCTGTTGGTGCCAAGTATTCTGAACCGAGAAACCTGGCACAGATGGCCATGACGCTGGAGACAGCATGGCCCCACATCCCTGTCAGTGCCTTCCAGAGCCAAACTGATCTCTTCCTGCACATCTCGCAGTGGGCAGTGCTGCAAAAAGTGGTTGTTCATGCTTTTGGTAGGTAATCACTTTAGTATGACTGGACTGTATATATCCTTCTACAAGCCACAAACGTTTAATTCAGCTGATGAAATCGTCATACTCTTGATCTCGCAGTGGGCAGTGCTGCAAAAAGTGGTTGTTCATGCTTTTGGTAGGTAATCACTTTAGTATGACTGGACTGTATATATCCTTCTACAAGCCACAAACGTTTAATTCAGCTGATGAAATCGTCATACTCTTGATACGGTGCAGACTGTGACCAATGGGAGGTGTAGGGAGGCTGGCCGCATGTTTTCTGCAAGTCTGTCAACGACCTAATGATGTGGAGAGTTACGTGTGGGACAGTCTGTGTTTATTATTCAACAGCTGCATATAGACGACTAGAGGTTTTTGCGCCTAAAAGTTCAGTCTACGGAGGAAAATTAGAGAAAATTTTTCTACAGTGGTAGGATAAAGTGTGATGAACAACAAATAAAAAATCCTTACCGCTATTGGGTGAACGTGGGTGGTGAGGGGGCATTTAAAGGTCGCATTTTTACGTTGCTCTGGAACATCTCGAAAACAGAGCCTTCTATCCAAAATGTTTTACAGTACAAAACTGAACTGCGCTGAACTTCCTACAAAAAAGTTCCTTCATTTTTTTCTCAGGGACTAATAGTTGCAAGGAGTGGAAAAAATACACAGTATTAAAAATAATATTTCAGTAGTATAAAATTTATGTTCAGTTTTAAATAAAGTGGGTCAATAACAAATATTAAATGTGTGCACCACACCTCAGTGCAGGATAACCGTACGAAAGGATTAATAGTGGTCTGAGGGTGAAACAGGGTGGAAAAGAGAGGATGGAGGTTAGAACTTTGAGTGAAGATAGGTCACCAGATTGTGTTCATGCACTTCCATCTTCTATATGTATGCAAACTGAAGAGTGAGCGTGCTATTCCCTATACTCTCTACCCCACTACATCACAAAAAGCAACTACTGGGTATTTCGGAAAGTTATATCATACCTCCTGCAGCTTACCTTAAAAATAATTGGTGGCACAGTATGCAAACATGCCCAGATGAATTTATTTTCCAGAAAGCGTATTCAGTGTACTTGGAATACAGATATGAATTAGTAATAATACCAACACAAAAAAGCATGAGGAGAGAATCTACATAAATCTCTGCACAGTGTTCTACACTGTTAGACAGGAAACTGACTGCTTGTCATCCCTTTATTTTTTATTTACATGTCAAGTTCTGTAGGACCAAACTGAGGCGCAGATGTCCAAGGTCATGGAATGTGTACATGACATTACAACATAAAAGTAATAACAGATCATAGATAAAAATAAATGTTTATGAACCCAAAAAAGTCAGTCCATACATTTACGTAAACGCAATCAACAATACAACAAGAATCAGCTTAATTTTTCAAGAGGGTCCTTGACAGAACAGAAGGAGTGACCCATGAGGAAACTCTTCAGTTTCGATTTGAAAGGGTTTGGATTACTGCTCAGATTTTCAAATTCGAGTGGCAGCTTATTGAAAATGGATGCAGCAGTATACTGCACGCCTTTCTCCACAAGAGTTAAGGAAGTCCGATCCAAATGCAGGTTTGATTTCTGCTGAGTATTAACCAAGTTAAAGCAGCTTATTCTTGGAAATAAGCTGACATTGTTAACAAGAAATTACAGTAAAGAATATATATATTGAGAGGCCAATGTCAAAATACCCAGACTCCTGAACAGGGGTCGACAAGAGGTTCGTGAACTTACACCACCTGTTGCCCGAACCGTTTCTGAGCCAAAAATATCCTTTTAAAATGGGAAGACTTACCCCAAAATACAATACCATATGACATAAGCGAATGTAAATAAGAAAGTAGACTAAGTTTCATGTCAAATGATCTCTCACTTCTGATACCATTCGAATACTAAAATGGCAGCATTAAATCTTTGAACAAGATCCTGAACATGGACTTTCCACGACAGCTTACTATCAATCTGAACACCTAGAAATTTGAACTGTTCAGTTTCACTAATCATATGCCCATTCTGTGAAATTAAAACGTCAGGTTTTCTTGAATTGAATGTTAGAAACTGTAAAAACTGAGTCTTACTGTGATTTAGTGTTAATTTATTTTCTACAAGCCATGAACTTAGGTCATGTACTGCACTATCTGAAATCAAGCCAATGTTGCACACAACACCCTTTACTACCAACTAATGTCATCAGTAAATAGAAATATTTTAGAGTTACCCATAATACTAAACGGCGTATCATTTATATAAATAAGGAACAAGAGTGGCCCCAACACTGATCCTGTATGGCAGCTGTAATGCTCTTCTGGGAAAAGCAGCTTCCTCCAGCATGACTGCTGCTCGCTTTTCTGTTTAGACAGGCTATACTCTCCAACATTTCCTGCCCAATTCTCTCATGTGAGTAGATGGAATAGATCCTCTACCCTTAGTGTTCATGCAATGACATTCTTTGCAGTTGATTTAGTGCAGTTTGTTTGCAGTTGTTAAACGAGTTATTACATAAAAAAGCTTCATGGCCAGAGCTGTCAAAAGTGTACCACATTGCAGAGCCTGTCCCAAGTACAACAGACTGGCAAAATGTATTTGACAATGTTGATTACATTGTCTCCACTATCAATGACTGGAGTATTTTTCACAGCATGAGTGGTATCAAATGTCCCACCCTCAGAATTACCAACATCTGAAGAGGCATAAATTGGTTCCCTCTGTAACAGGAATAGATCACCTAGATCTTATAGAATTTCAAAAATTTCACTGTAAGTCAAGCATTGCATTACAGCAGATCACTGTTCTAGACTTGAACATGGTCAGTCTTATTCCATCAGGCTTACTGATACACATCGTGCTGGATATACTGTGTAAGTGTGGTAAGTGGTACCATCAGTGCAGTGCAGCCCACTCTACACGTGCCAGCAAAAGGAGAGAGTCATGCAATCTAATAGTAACACAATTAATGGTGAGAGAAGTGCAGTATCTTTCTGGCCATTCTTTAATTCACCACCAAGTGTCTACATCTTGGCTACACAGCTTTGCAATATGTTGTCAACAACAGACAGCAGCAAGATGCCACATTTATCAGTTCAATCCCGTTCTTTCCCACCAACACTGCATGGGTTACTGACAACATCACACTTACACATTAACCACTTCTCAGCCACTGTTTATAGGAACACTTTTTATGAAAAAGGTCATTTAACAACTGCAAATAAGTACTCATTTAATAAACTAAAAATAACTCCACTTCATAAAGACAAGCTCAGTGGAATTATTTAGTCTACTCACATGAGAGAATTGGACAGGAAATGTGGAGGGAGGGGTTATAGACTTTCTGTAAAATGGAAAGTGAGCAGCACTCATGGTGGGAGAAACTGCTTTTCCTGGATAAAACATTACAGCTGCCATGCAGGATGACTAACAATCAAATTCCCCTCTAACAGTGTAGAAAAGTGTGTAGAGATGCTTTTCTTGTGTCAGTTTTGTAACTCCATTCAGCAACTCATATCGGTATTCAGTGTCGTTTTGACAGACTTTGTGTAAAATACACACCCCCCTCTCCCCCCTTGCCACAAAGCTGCAGTTTTTTGTCACTGTTGTTAAAGTTGTATGCAGAAGAAGTTGTAAACCAAGAGAAGGCAAATTAAGAGAAATAAGAGGGTATACTTTAACAAGTATGATACAGACCACATACCACATTCCATATAGTGACAATGAACTATTTACACAGGCAGAGGAGAATGACCCATACAAGTCCATTAAAACACTTTCCTCCTACAGCTGTAAAGACAAAGAATGGCCTCTGTTCCAAAACAACAGTTCAAAGGTTCTAAGTGTCACAAGAGGAGTTCCATTACATCCCATACTTAGGACTGTGATGTTTATAAACTAAGTAAGTGGCTTACCCAGTTCTGTGCCTTGTAAATCCATATTCTAGGCAGACGACACTAATTTGCTTTTTCTAGAAGAGGTTCGGAACACCTAAAGCAAGAAAAGTGAAGAACTCTTCAAAATACATAAAATATCCTTTGGAGACAAGTGCAAATTACTCATTCTAAAACTGTAAATATTTGTTTTACTCTGTAGAGTAATGAGAATGATAACTAAACTCCTTCAGAAAATTACAGACACTATATATATGTACTATTGCTAACCAAACTTACAACTTGCGTAAATGACAAGTCATTGCTTAACTCTTATTATTATTTTTTATAGCCACCTGACCAATAGATTGCTGTTATGAGGCAATTCCTCAGTTCTGAAAGCATATCCCAACTGAGAAATCACAAACCCTGAGGAACATACTTTTAAAATTAGAAATACAAACTATTACATCCACTTACATACTAAGTTGTTTGGTGAATGCCGAGATTAACCTGCAGAAGCACAAACAGTGAAGGTCTATACAAAACCATGATCCAAATCACAGGCAGACAATTGAAATCATAGTTATAAGACTTAAAAACAAGAAAACAGTTATCTCAATAGGAATAATGAGTTGCATCACTGAATGTCTTCAGGAACACTAAATAAAGATGGGTCAAGCCCAAAGCTTTGTACACTACAGAAGAATTTAAAACTTGTGATACAGTAATTTTCTCTGTTACACCTGCTGTCTCTCCAATTGAGAATATTATTGATATGTTTTCTCTGTGTTGATTTTCTCATAGTTTGAATATGTGCATTGCCTACCAGTGTACTGTACTATCCATTTGTAGTTCACGTTACTTACAGCTCATTTATATTAATATATTGTTAACATTGATGTCTTATCATGTAGATATGTATTGTATGTATGTGTATATATCATGATAGTATCTCTTATTTCATGCAGATTACAATTATGATGACTATTGGCAACATGTAGAATGCTCTGTGATGGATAAATATGAGGTTTTGGGCAAAAGCCATTGCAATCTCTTTTTTTTTTTTCCTTTCAGGTATTTGGATGAATAACAAACTGCTATTTTTCGCATGGAAGCTATGCAGGCATGATGTGTATTCATTACAAAAGATGGCTCTGTGTTTGCTGGTAGTAGCTCAGAGAGTGCTGTGAAATCAGATCAGCTGCGTGGCAAGCATCGTGCAAGATGGTTATAATACATGTTGAGGTGCATGTATATATCAAAATAGCCATTCTCCAAGGGAGAAAGGCAACAGAATGTCACAGTGAACTGTAGCATGGTGGGTACAAAAGTTTCAACAAGGACTTTTGCAAGAGAGGGCAAGTGACACTGAGAAATGCCCCATCCATGGATATTGCAGACAGGGCTGCAACTGTGAAAAATTGCTTGGTGATGTGTACCACATGACCTGACAGAAATTCAATGGTAGATGTGATATGTAATATGTTCCAATCACCTAACACACTGGTAGCAATGTACAGCAGCCACTTCCTGTCATGAATAACCACCATTGATGAATTCTGGGCCATTGCACATGAACTGGAACTCAAATGTCAATCTGTGGAGTGCTGACATATTGGATCACCAGGTGAAATTTATCATGATTGTCACCTATGACATCAGGGGCATTATTCTGTGCTACCTCATTCTACATGTCAGTATTACAATGACTTCCTGTTGTAACAGGTATGACATGATGTTCAGGAAAAACATCTGGATCTCACAAAAAGTGCAATCGTACTACACAACAATAAAAGTCACATAAAGACATGTGTGCACAGCAGCAATTGCAATGTGTGGAGGAGAAAAATAGGAGCACCTGCTGCACTCTCCTTGCTCTTCATCCTGTGACTTTGATCTGAAACGAAAGTGAAGGAAACACTATGTGGTAGGTGGTTTGTGACATGAGAGGATGTTGCCAGTGCTGTGCAGCCACAGATGACCTGATTCAAACATGATAAGTCAAATAGCAATGCAGACGGTATTCAGCACCTCCCACACTGTTTTCAGCATGTCGTGAACATTGGAATAGAATACTTTGAGATCAGTTTTATCATGTTATCTGTATGTGTGCTGTGCTCTAAACATTTTGCACCATGAAACCAGTACTGCCCTGTATACAGCTGCCATAAATATGTGAGGCACAATGTCCACATGTTCTTCAGAGTCCACACATGTAGCTCCCATCTCATCTTTTCATTTGAATGTGCCCCATTTTCCAGCCAACTGGTATCTGAAAGAAAGAAAAATAGTTGAAATGACTTTTGCCACAACTGTTATAAATAACTGTCCATGTGGCAGTAGCTGTCTGTCATGCAGTGTGATCTATTGACATATTTGTCACCTCTTGAACTTTCATGGAACAGTACTCAGCAGTGTGGTGGTTTATTTAAAAGTGCCTGCTGCCAGACAGTAACAGTAGAGGAGAGAGAGCAACAACATTAAAGTGGCAAGAATATGTCCTAAATATCTTAATTACTATTTTCTGGAGAATTTTTCTCTGTCTCATATAAGGCAAGAAACAAAACTGTAGTTTAGATCACTGACAAAAACAACAAGACTGACTAGGAACCTCTGCTTGAGTGCTAGAAATCAGTCTGAGAGAACGCATCCATTTCTGACATGTATGCAGCAAAAACTGTTGTCAGCTGACAGAAAGAAGCAGACAGGCCAAAAATTGGGAAACTTCTCTAATCAGCGGGAAGAACATCCTTGGACGGAAACAGGAAGATAATTAAGAGAAGGAATACCAAAGGGAAAAGGCAAAAAGAAAAGAGGATATTCTAGAGCAAATATAAATGTTGTTCCTAAATAAGGGAATTGCTCACAGCTCCTCAGAAAACTGATCCTGCAAAAACAATGCATTTGCTTAAAGTGTATATCTGATTTTGAGGATGACTGGATACACTGTGATTAATATATGAATGGTGGCATGAAGACAGTGTGGATGAAGATGTAGGATGTTAACTTTGTGACTATTGCTGAAGAATTTCAGGTGTGAGCTTTTGAATGACTATATGCTTACTCTTATCCATTGTGTGAATAAAAGTATGAAATTAGCATATGTTTACTCTTAATTTTGTTATGTCTATTTACTTTTACAATGATTAATATGGAAGAGCTTAAATGGTACATTGGTGTATAAATAGTTGGATCACAATAAAAGATTAAGTACGTATCCACACTTTTTTACTTAATTGCATACTCTTACCCAAACCTCCCTTATGTGAATATACCTCAGTACCTCTCATAATCTCCATACCCTCAATTTCAACATTAGTGAGCACCTCTGATTATCATTAGAGCAGCAAATCCCCTCCCAATTTCTTCTCCCATCAAAAATTTGTGCAAATATTCCTGTACCAGAATGTAAGCTCTCTACTAGGTAAAAGGTAGGCTGGTGCCACATCAAGTTAATTTTAATTCAGAAACAGCTGTATGTTCTTAGTATTCAGTTAACATTTGTAAAATGTCTATATTGCCATATTTTTAATTTCAGGGTACATGTTGAAGGTGGAAAGGAGACACTGTCACTTGTGTTCTCCAGAATTGAGAAGAAGGACAAAGGAAAATACACATGTGTCTCTCGCATACAGGGGCAAGAACGTTCCTTACACTTCGAGCTGTTTGTCTACAGTATGTGACCAAGCCTTTTACATTTCTAGCAATATGTTTACTAACCTTATTTGTTCTTTATTCTGTCAGGGACTGTATCCTGAATTTTGTTCCTGTTGTCCAAAATCACCATGCACGTATCATAAACAGTGAATGCCCCATAACACTCCTGTAGTATGCCTGATGTTATTTTCCCATCTAACAATTTCTCCCTGTTGACAACACACTCCTATTTGCTGGCAAACCTCAATTATTTTTTAAAAAATTCTGACCTTTTACATGACCATTCATATTCATAAATGCATGTTGTATTTAAAGAGATGTGAAACAGTACTTGAGTTATGGCTCATCGTTAACAAGTAATTGCTTCCCCACAGCTAACAGGGTGAGCTTTCTTTCCTCCATTCGAGGTAAAGCTCTGGTGTTCACACCAATATATGGCTGATAACTGTATTACACTTTGCTTCAAAAAAAAAATAACAAAAAATCACAGTTACTGGGATTTAGAACATGAATGTGTCAGTATAGTGGGAGCACTCTGAAAACAAGAGAATGCATCAAGCAAATTACTAACCTCTTATGCCAGTGTGGCAAAAGGTCTTTCTTCCAAAATAGGAAACACACACACACACATTCACACATGCACAACTCTCACATACACATGACCACTGTCTCCACGCACTGGAACCAAACTGCAGCCGCATTTCCATCTACAGCAGTCTCTTTGTGTCAGTAGTGGGTGTAAGGTGGAGACATGGGGCGAAGAGGGTAAGGGATGACAGGGCAGAGGCGGGGGAAAATGCTGTGTTGCTTGTGGGAGCATGCAGGAATGTAGTACGGACAGGATAGGGCTTCTTAAGTGCAGTGTTGGAGGCTACACAGAGGGGAGGGGGGAGAATGGAGGGGGGAGTGGGTAAGAAGTACAGAATGGGAAAAGTCTAATGATAATGTTGGTGGGATACAAGGAGTGTCTGGTGCTGGAAAGAGAGCAGGGAAAGCAGGGGATATGTGGATGGCACAGGTTGTGGGGTAGTCATTAAAGTGAAGCACATCATGTTAGGCAGCATGTAGTGGTGTAGCTGTTCCTTAGCCACAGTTTGTTGGTGGGCATTCATGCTGAGAGACAGTCTGTTAGTTGTTATGTCCACATACAACTTGGCACAGTGGTTGCAACTTAATATGTAGATCACAGGACAGCTTTCACAGGTAGCCCTGCCTTTGAAGGGATAGGAGATACTTGTGAATGGACTCGAGTAGAAAGTGGTGAAGGATTAATGGAGCAGGTTTTGCAACCAGCTTTATTTAAGGAAAATGAGCCATGAGGCAATGGGTTGGGAACAGGGGTAGAGTAGGGGTGGACAAGGATACTGCATAGGTTCAGTGAGTGGCAGAATACCACTGTGGGATGGGCAGGGCAGATTGTGGGGATATATTCTTCATTTCAGGGCACAGCAAGAGGTAGTCAACACTCTGACAGAGAATGTCACTCAGTTACTCCAGTTCTGGGTGGTACTGAGTCACAAGATGAGTACTCCTTTGTAGGTAAATGTTAGGTATGTGGGAAGCAGTAGGTGACTGAAGAAACAAGGTAGAGGAGACCTGCTCCTGGACAAGGTTGGGAGAATAATTCCAACCTGTGAAGGCCCCAGTGAGACCCTCGATTATTTGCAGAGGGACTGATTGTCACTGCAGATGTGATGACCATGGGTGGCTAGGCTGTATGGAAGGCACTTCTTGGTATGGTCACTTATAACTTTCTACATCTACATCTACATCTACACTTCACAAATCACAGTGAGAGGCAAGGGAGAGGGTACCTCCCATTCTACCAATTATTAGGCTTTCTTCCCGTTCCATTGATGTGTGGCTTACAGGAAGAATGATTGTTTGAATTCCTCTGTGATGCAGTAATTATTCTAATCTTAATTCAAGTCCTCGCGGTCCCTATGCATGTGATATCTAGGGGACTGTAGTATGAGGGCTATTTTTTTTTTCTTTTTCAACCTCCGGTAGGCTATAAATAAAAGACAAGTTTATAAAAAACAATTATTTTATTACCAAAAGTTTTGTACACTTATGGTTACCTTTCAACGTAATCACCAAAAAGATTAAAGACATTTATCGTACTTGTGGACAAACTTTGCAATACCCTCTTCAAAAAATGTTGCTGCCAATGATTTCAAATGAGCATTGACGTTGTTTTGAAGATCTTCATTGGTTTGAAATTGCTGCTCTCCTAGCCACATCTTCAGGGAAAGGTGAAAGTTGCTTGGCACCATGTCAGGACTGTACGGTGGATGATCGATAATGTCCCATTGAAAATGTTCAAGGAGCTGTTGGGTTGTGCCAGCAGTGTGTGGACAAGTGTTGTTATGGATCAACATGATACCTGAAGTCAGCATTCCTCTTCATTTGTTTTTAATGGCTCTCCGCAAACATTGTAAAGTTTCACAATAAGCATCTGCATTGATAGTGGTTCCGGGCTGCATAAACTCTACAACCAACACACCTTTTTGGTCCCAAAACATGATAGCCAAAACCTTTCTGTTGTTGAATGTTTGTTTGAATTTTTGTAGTTTGTTTGGTGAATTTTTATGCATCCATTGTTGTGATGTTGTTTTGTTTCTTGTGTGTCATATTGGATCCAAGTTTCAACTCCAGTAACAATTGATTTCAGAAAGTTCTCTCCTTCATCGTGATAACAGTCAAGGAAATTCAAAGCTGACGCCATTTGGTGACTTTTGTGGTTGTCCATCAACATTTCTGAAACCCAACGAGCTCAAAGTTTTTTTGTAGCCTAAATGTTCAGTAATGATAGAGTGTATGACACTTCTTGAAACTTCTGGAATTTCCACAGACATAGCAGTTACGGTGAACCTACGATTTTCTCTAACCATTCTGTCAACACGTTCAACAAGGTCAGCTGTAACGACAGACTTGCGTCCTTGGCCACCATCATCATGTACATCATTTCGGCCATCTTTAAACTTTTGGCACCATTCACACACAACATCAGTCATGAAGTTATCACCGTACACTCGGCTCATTCTCCGATGAATTTCTGTGCCACTATTCCCTTCTGCTTGCAGAAACCGAATTACACTTTGTAATTCACACTTGGTGGGAGCAACAATGATGGCAGCCATGTTTACATGGCTGCAGTGCAACACAGACTGATGCCTTGAGGTCGGCAATGGTGGAGTGTGTAGTGTGAGAGTTGCGCAGTAGCCTACAGAAGATGTCCACTTTTAGCTGCACGCGTAGCTTCTATACTGTGACCGAAGGTTGAAAAAGAAATGGAGCTCATGTATTCCAAGATCATCATTTAAAACCAGTTCTTGAAATTGTTAATAGACTTTCTTGGGATAGTTTACATCTGTCTTCAGGAGTCTGCCAGTTCAGTCCCTTCAGTATCTCTGTGACACTCTCCAATGGATTAAACAAGCCTGTGACCACTCATGCTGAACACCTTCATATACATTCAATATCCCCCGTATAACATGGGCAGCCACAGTCATTGAAATTCGTGATAAAATGAACGTGAATAAAACAGCAAACAGAGGTCAGTAAGAGGCAGAAGAGAAAAATGTGCTGAAATAAACATCTGGTGGTATCCAAATTGTGATGTATCTCTTTGTATGCACTCAGTCAAATTCTGTGTAAGAGCAGGGTGTACAAGATTTCTCTTCCGAGTAAAAGTGTGATTTTGTAAAATATTTTGTATAACTGTTACTTTTAATAAATCATAATATGATTGCTACCACTAGACAAAGTAGGTTTCACAACTTCAAATCAAACATTGTACACATTTATTGCATTCACAGCTACAAAGCTGTGAGTTTCCAAAACCATGTTAAAAACAGTTGTTCAGCTGCCCAGTCCAGAATGCCTAGGGTCAGTATTGTATGTGTTAAGTCATATTACACAAAATATTCCCCTGCAAGTAACAAAGGGCATTGAAGTTGGTAGTCATCTCCTTTGAAAATAAATTTTCTTAGAAAATAAATTTTCTTAGAAAATAAATTGTGAATTGTAACGAACTTGTTATGAACTGTTACAAGTTTGTAGTACAACCACAAAATAATAACTAAAATATAAAAGTTAATGAAAATAAATTCTTTTCGTAATGGTGCTAGGTATTTGCAAGCACTTATCTGCAGGACCATTTGAGATAGAGCATATGTCCATGCAAACTTTTCAGCTTCAGATGATGGATCATTCCTGTCACCTCCTGAAATATCAACATTTCCTCCTGGCTCATACTTGACGTACCCATGTTATTACTTGGGCTGCAGCTTGTTACGTGAAGCACACTGCTAGAACTCTCACACTCTGTAGTGGAATGGGAGAAAATATTAACGTTGTGGCAGCATGCAAGGACTTGTTGGGGACAGAACAGGGCTGTCAGGTGCAGTGCAATCCTTTCCCCTCTCTGCCCAATGCCTCCTCCTTACCCCACCACTCACCCCAACAGATTGCTGTTCACATCAGACACAGTCATGACTGCTGTTGAGCTCCATTGCCCAGAGACAGCGGTCACATGTGTGTGAGTTTTGCTTGTGTGAATATATGTGTTTTCCCCTTTGGTAAAAGGACCTTGGCCAAAGGCTAAATATTTTAGCAGTCTTTTTCACTGTCCGCTTCTGCAATTCTGAATCTCCTCTATTTGGTGAATAGCAATCTGTCCAACCATACTATCAGTGAACAATCAGCTTCATTTGACAACATGGTCAATATCTGCTCCCCTTCTGCTACAGAATGTGAGGGTTCTAGCAATGTATGAGGGTTCACTGAAAAGTAATGCCTCCACCTTCGTAACCCTTCAATAGTTGACAGCATTGGTATGCAGTAGGTACTGGCTTGTTCCATAGCCTCTTCTCTACAGCTCTAGTTGGAAGGAAGCCTTAGCACTGAACAGTTGTGTTGTTACAGTGTTAAGTATGGAACACTGTGCAGACAGTCAGTCAATGTGACTTAAGCAATGTGCACTCATTGAGTTCTTGACAGCAGAAGGTGTCACCCAAAGGAGATTCATAATAGAATGAAAGCAGTTTATGCTGATTGTGTTGATGTGAGTACTGCATGTCATTGGGCAAGTAATTTTAATCATGTTGACGTGGGAACATCTGACCCGCATAACAAACAGAGAATTGGACAGCCTGTGACAGCAACTACCGAGTTTCACAAGCAAAATGTTGACAGATTGATTCAGGATGATCATCGCATCACTCACAGAGAAACTGCAAGCACAATTGGCATTTCACAATAATGTGTGGCTCACATTATTGCTTTGCTTGGCTATTAGAAGATCTGTGCATGATGGGTACCCCAAATGCTGAGTCCTGAAATGAAAGTGCACAGACTTGAAATTTGCCAGGAACTCCTCCCACGTGGTGCTGCCTTTCTCCATGTAACTGTGACAGGAGATGAAATGTGGGTACACCATTATGCCTGGAGTCGAAACGTCAGTCTGTGGAATATTGACGCAAAGACTTGCCCTAGAAAAGGAAATACAAGATACAGCCCTCAGCTGGAAAAATCATGGCCACAGTGTTCTGGGATGCAGATGGTGTTATCCATGTTGATTTCCGTGATGGTGGAACAACAATAAATTCAGAGTGTTACATCACAACGCTGCAAACTCTGAAACGATGGCTAACAAGGGTCCAAAAGGAAAAGGGAAATGTTTTCCTGCAGCATGACAATGCCAAACCACACACTCCACATGTCACCACAGCAGAACTTCAGAGACTGAATCACCACCACACAGCATCCTCCATACTGTCCAGATTTAGCACCAATTGACTTCCATCTGTTCCCAATAGTGAAAGACAATCTGCAGGGACATCATTATGCTTCTGATGAAGACGCTGAGAGAACTGTGAGGCTGTGGTTGCAGAAACAGAGTGTCAACTCCTTCCTCGATGACTTCAGAAAACTTATTCATCGTTGGTGGAAATGTATCCCATTGGGTGGTGATTAAGTGGAAAACTGAATATTAGTAATTAAACATAACATTCTAAGGACTATTTCTGAGTTTGATTTATTAAATTATTCCCATCCAAACCAAATTTACAAAGGTGGAGGAATTTCTTTTTCTTCAACCCTTGTATTTTATACAAGAAGCTGCAGACTACGGTAGCAAAATGGACACTTCCCTAGGTGCCAGCAGGAGATGTTGATATTCCAGGAGATGACCAGAATGGTCCATCATTTGAAACTGAAAAGTTGTATAGACATATGCTCTACCTCAATGGTCCTGGAGATAAATGCTTGCAAATATCTAGCACCATTATGAAAGCATTTTATTTTCATTGGCTCTTATGTTTTAGCTATTATTATTTGTTGTTCATGTTACAAACTTGCAACCATTCATAACAAGTTTGTTACAGTTCATAATTTATTTTCAAAACAATCAACCAACAATGTATTCTCATGGGAACATTTTGTGTAACACATTCGACACTGGCCTCAGTCATCCTGGATTGGGCACCTCAACTCCTGTTGTAAGTGCAAGCACTACAAATTTCTATGATGCTTCATTTGAAATGATAAAACCTGGTTTATCTAATATTAAGGAGACTGGACCTTGAATACCAGGGGAAACCTTGGAAAATTGTCAGTTGTCCAAACAGTGTAACTCAAATAATAAGATTTGTAAGCCCATATAATGCTAATCATCCTTTAACACAGCTTTTGGGAACATTTTTATGCATGAGCCACAGCGCTTTAGCTCTCACACTTCTTTTAATTGTATTTTCTTTTTATGCAAGTGAAATAAACCATGTGAATTATTTATGTACACCATGGGAGCACATTACTCAAAATACAAAGCAGATGGTTTATTTTTTTCCTGTAAGTTCTTTACAGTATTATCTATAAAGCAGGCTATTGAAAAGATTGCTTCACTAGTAGTACAAATGAGAGTACAAGAGCAATTTTCTTTCAGCACCCATACATTTTGAAGACACACCAGAGATTCAAGAAGTGAAAGAGAAATCAAATGCCTTGGTAAAATGTGAAGTTCAAGGAGATCCTGAACCAACTATCAAATGGGAAGTTAATGGAACTTCAGTAGATGGTAAGATACTGTACATACATTTGGAATTTTTGCTCCAAATATATGTTTGATATTGTGTATTTATTGATCATCCATTTTATAATATATGATGGTATAAGACTTGTCATTTGTTGATACAAAAAACTTAAATAATCGTGTCTGTATACAAATCATACAGATAATTAAATACATAAACAGAAACAAATCACACAGATACAGATCCTACAGATAATCAAATACATACACCAAACAAATTATAAGTTTACATTATATCCAGTATATCTGGTGACACATGGCTACATTTAGCTTAAGTTACAGTTGTCCTCAAATTCATAAAATTCATGTACTCATCAACATTGTAAAAGCTTTCACTTAAGCATTTTCTTAAGCTCATTTTTAAAAACCTGCAGCTTTGATATCTCTTTAATTCTTAAGGGAAGGGTACCAAAAAGAATTTTGGGATGATATATAACACTTTTCTGATATTGGGCTTTCTTATGTACTTCTGTATGATTGTCAGTCCTTTGTCTAGTTTCATAATCAAGGTAGTCACTGTTCAAAGAAAAGAACTAGGGATTGGACTTCAGAAAGCATATACTTTCATTAATATATATATAGATATGAGAGTCATAATTTTCGGTTCTGTGAATATTTCTCTACAGGACTCTCTAGGACTGAGCGAGGTGGCGCAGTGGTTAGCACACTGGACTCACATTCGGAAGAATGATGGTTCAAACCCATGTCCAGCCATCCTGATTTAGGTTTTTCATGATTTCCCTGAATCGTTTCAGGCAAATGCCAGGATATTTCCTTTGAAATGGCTGACGATTTCCTTCCCCATACTTCCATACTTCCCTAACCTAAGCTTGTGCTCCATCTCTAATGACCTTGTTGTCAATGGGATGTTAAACATTAATCTCTTTCTCCTCCACTCCCTAGGTACAACCCCTTTTATAAATATTATTGCTCGTTTTTGAATAATAAAGGAGTGTTTTTCTACTTCACTGCATGAATTTTTCAACATTCTAAATATGTAACAGCATTTACTTATTTTTTTATTGAGCCATTCTACATATTTATTCAATTCAAGTTGCTCATTTAACTAAATTCCCAAAAATTAAGTTTCTGAAGTTTGTAGCATTTTCCGTTTGCCTGACTTCACTATTATATTAGGGTTTACTTTATTTGACGTATGCCTGAAATTTTTTAATAATGGTTTCGTCTCATTAACAGCTAGACTCTCATCCCTAAATAATTTAATTGCTTTGTTCAGTTGTTATTTCTATTTTTTGTGTAAGTCAGCCACGTTCTGAGCGTTAACAAAGAGACTAGTATCATCAGCAAACAGTCCTGCATCAGATTGTTTTCAGTAATGTCAAGGACAACAGGGGTCCCAACACCAATTCTTGGGGCACTCCATGAGTAACTTTATCGCATTCAGAAAAGTAGGATTTTCCTTGATGAACTATTTCTGCTTTCTGGTATCTATCACATATGTATGATTTAAACCATATACGATCAGTGCCACAGACTCCATAGCAGTATAGTTGTCAAGCAATATTTTATGATCAATAACATTAAATGCCTTAGATAAGTCTAAAAACAATCCACAGTTTACTTCCTTATAATCAGTGGAATTTAGAACAAGTTTTAGGAAATTATATACAACAGTTTCAGCCAATCCTAACTCATTTTGTTCATTGGAAATATTCCATTAAAATCACACATCAATATATTTTTCTCCTTTCTTCCCTCTCATGTTCTCACATATAAGTTATAATAACAAATATAAACTTGCAGGATGTTTAATGTGAATATAATCACTCATATCCATGGTCTATTGGAATCTTGAATCAATTGCCATATTCTACATCACGGTGCAGTAAGAAGTACCCTCAGATATGCACATCACAGTAGTTTGTATAAAACATATATATACAGATGTAGATTGCAGCATGCTATCACAAAAATAATCCATGGATCAGACAACTGAATGATCCAAATAGAACTGTGCAATACCCATAGATAATATATATATTTTTTCATATTATTCAGTTTCCAGATAGTTACAGTAAATTCTCTACATTAAATTAAATTTCTTTAATGTTTGTAACAAACCAAACATCCAGAATGTCCATACACAGTGCTGTGAGTATTAAAATTGATGACTTAAATGTTTTACACTGAAACAAACATTCTGATGCTAAAATTGGCTACTAGTCCACCATACTGCAATACTACACCATTTTGTGTCATGATGCCCATGCAGGCACTGTGGTTGCTGGTCCTGCACTTCCATATTTCTATGTATTACTTTGACAAGAGTGTGACCCTCATCCCCCCCCCCCCCCCCAATGACTGACTGACCTAATTGCCACACATTTATGTTCCCCATAATTATTTGGTGACATCTGAAGATAAAGCTCTATGCTTCAAAACTGGTTGTGCAATATATTAAAAAATTACTGGGAACTGAAGTGGACTTTTATTCTATAGATAATTATTTACATATATTGTAATAGTGTATTAATTGGATTTACCACTTTATGAATTAAATTATGTGTTGTGGCTCAAATAGAAGAGAGTGTATTATCAGGTACAGCATTGATGTTTCCTTTACCTGTAAAGCAGTACACAGGCAGTCTGAGTTGTTAATTATTACACATCCTGAGAGGCATTTCTCCAAACATGGTTCAGATCTTTCCACCAACATTTATTTTAAATTCACTTCTGCAGCATTCAAAAAATAAGCAAGCACTAAATATGTCAGACATAAATCCAAGGCACATGTCCATGTAACGATTTCCCCTACATGGAATACAACCTTGTGCTCCATCTTTAAGAAACATGATATTAATAGCATGATAAACTTGGCGCTTTCTTTCTTCTCATCCTGTTTAGTTTCTAAGCCCATGTCAACTGCAGCGTAGTGACAACAGCAGCTGTGAATTACAGGAAAGTTTATGGGAAGGTACAATATTCCAGCAATAGATTCAGGTGCACAGTATAGTTGCAGTCATATGACATAGTAGTATAGCCTGTAATGTACTTACACCACTCAGTGAAAATATGAATGAAATGAGACACACTTTTCAGCCTATATTTGGAACCATTTCCTGTCTCCTGCCTCAATGTAAAAATTTGTATTCATTTTTAAATTTTTTTATGTCTCACAGGTTAGATGTTATTAATTTTTTGAATTGCAGGCACAATTTTATGAGGATATTTTTCTTTACAGGTATCCCTAGATATGAAGTTGGAGGAGATGGACTGTTCATTAGTAATGTTACACTGGATGACCGTGGCTATTATCAGTGTCAAGCTTTCCAACTCTCACCACATATCTCAAACATGCAGCAAAAGACAATTTTTGTCAAAGTTCTTCGTAAGTATATATTCTTGTGTGTGTATGTGTGTATGTGATGGTCCACATGACCATCTTCTTCTTTCTTTCATTTTTTTAACTCTACAATTTTCTTCCAAGTTGAATTGCTACACAAACAAAAAAATGAAAATAATGTTTTATCTTTAAATGTGGCTTATAAATAAGAGTAAAATTATAAAACTTTCTGTAATATAGACATTAAATTGTTTGTCCTGAAATTTTAATCTATACAAGTAAATAGTACTCTCCAAAAGTATGTTGCTAGTATTAAATGGCAAAGCCCTAAAGAGAATGATAAGCTCAGCATTTTCACTTAATTTTTATGCTAATATTCCAACTATAACAGAACCTCTATTTGGTAAATAAGCAGTTTTATCCAAATGGTTGTCTGTGAGCTACAGTGCCAAAGAGTGGCACAATTCTCACCAGAAAGCACTAAGTTCAATCACTTCTGCAGTTTTTCCACATGAATATATTATGTCCACAAACTATTTGCTCATGAGCACTTTTTTGCCAATATTAGCTAAGTTGTTTATATTTGTCTTTATCATCTCCTCAATCTCCTCCCCATCGCCAAAAAATGTTCCATGGTTCAGTGCTATGGATAGAAGATGACTCTGTCTTTCCACCTCTTGATTTCAGATGTCACTTCTGTGTACCTGTGGAAACAGCAGCTGTGATTTCTGTTCTAATTATGTGCTGTTTATTGTCTATGCCTGTGACAAATCTGAGAATTCAATATTTTACTGTAATTACACTCCTCTTCCCAAACTTCATATTTGTACATTGTTTCTGTGAAACTCTCTAACGCTTTCTTTATTTCTGATTACTACTTTACTTCTGTAAGCATCATTCTGATTAAAACAGTGCTATTTGTATTTTCTCAAATTTGGTCCATGTGCTGCAGAACAGTTGCTCAACTAATAAAGTGACAAAGTTACAGCTGTCCTCATTTCTAGCACTGACTCAACCATCATCATACATAAGTATCCATCTTGCCTACATGATCACCTAAAACAAAAGATACATTACTGTTTTAGCACGGCACCCATTAATAAACTTATATTATTGAATACACTGCAGCTTCACATTCCATCAAGACTGGGCATAGGCTGTCTTGCAAGTTAGAAAACATTATTACGGTTCTTTGAGTCATGCATTCATTGTGTTATGTAGATGCTATATTGATGGAGAACCTTCAAGAATGCAGCACAAGTCAAACTACTATCAAACTTCTGTAAACTAATTTGTGCTTATTCTGATTAAATAATTATGAGATAGAAAAAGCTGATTTTTCACTTGTAACAAATACCAGCTCTTTATCTTCTACAGCTAGTTTAACATCTACATGGTCAAACAGATATTTAGCATTGAACAACAGTTATCTACATTTCTAATAATAAAGGCATCCTTACAATGGATTTTACAACTTGTCATACTTATATTTATCTTCAATCTCTGAACCTATATAATTAGATAATTTGAAGAGTGAGTGACCAATCAGGTAAGATTTTAAATTTCTTTTGAATTTTAGGGACTCCCAATTTCTCACTCCATGTCTGATGGATGTGTGTGAATATACTTGCACACCAACACAGAACCCTGCTCTGAATCATAATACCTGTCTCACCACTCTATCTTTGACTCCCCAATGATGCGATGCCGTAAAATTTTATTTGTGCATTCTTCTACCACAGTGTTCTTACCCTCACAAGTACTAAGATATATTTCATTCATGTAAAAGTCACTGCAACAGTACTCACATTCACACACTTTTTAATATTCATAATCTGTCTAAATATCACAATGTTTCTAATAAAAGTGAGGAAGTTGATGGAAGCTCTGTGTTACCTACTTTTGTTATTGCCCTTGTCATGTATATTGTACAATTCCCATTCAACACAAGACCTTCTTGTACTTATTTTATGCATTCTGCTTTGAATTTATCAATCAGCTAAATATGTGGGGGGCAGTAAAAATTTTAGCCAGTAATTAAAGTATATTTGTTTGATATGTTGATTCACTGACTGTGAATGCTTTGACATCAGCTGTATCATGTATAAATCTACTATGCAATCGCCACATACAAAAATGTGTGCCAGACCAGGGTTCAATCCCTGTATGTTCCCTGGACGAACCAAAATGTCCATATGTCATCACATTGTTTACACTCTTATATTGCAGTCCACTAAATTCTACACCTAACATTTGTCATAGTACTTGGATTCCTGCAACATGGAGAATGAGACACTGCCTCAGTGGGCATAAGATCATAACATTGTTGGTCTCAGTTCCTTGTTGTCTCATTCTCCTTGTTGCAGGAATCCAAGGAATGTTGGGAGCATCAGCTGTTGAATTTCGTGGATTACGATGTAATGATTTAGATAGTGTCACATTTGGAAGTTTGGGTTGGTTTGGGGAGCGTGCACAGAAGTTTTTAAGGTGACCACCCCTGATTAGCAGGAAATCTGGGTGAGAGTCAACAAATTTTCATTTGTCACTATTGGGTAGTAGAACTATATCTAACACAGCTGATCTCAAAGATTTTGTAGTCAGTGAAGAAATTTCAAATTACAACTTGAATGAACAACAGTGTCTGTTCTTTCAGACATGCATATAAGTGCAATAATAAGTTGTTGTCATCTTATCATATTATGTCATTGGCCTTCAGACTGAGATTGGCACCCAACAGTGACCCCAGTACATTCAACTCTTCCCTACAATTTTCCCATTTTTCATTTTATCTTAAACCTGGTTAAAATGAACCACTATTTCTGGAAACTAGATTCAAAGTGTACTTCTCTATGTTGCTTTGTACTCTGTTTTGACAAAGTTTAATTAAATACAGTTAACATGTCTGTTTTAACAGTTTTAAACTTTTTACCAGTTTTAAACCTTTACTTCTGATTTCCATTTGTCTTTTAAGACTTCATGAGGCATATCGCTAATAAGAGGAATAGTGTCTCTCAGTGGCAGATAAATTGTAATTGCATTCAGTGATTCAGAAAGAATTGTCAGACTTTAAAGGTAATTATTTTCATTAAATTACTACAATATGGCAATTTAAAAAATCCATAACTCTTCAAATTTTGTCAGCCATTACGTAATTTTGAATGTCGCCTATCCCATGCGGCATGAAATAATGTAAAGATATAAAATAAGATATTCTAGGAAATTAGCTGCATTAGTCAGATAGGAGGAGGATAAAACCCTACCAAGATTTATGACGTTTTGTGTAAGTAATTTCATATTTTACAGTTAGCTCATGAACAATCATATGTTTCAATACCTGTAATTTCTAATGTTATTTTTCCTTTTCATTAGATGAACCAAAAGAAAAGAATAAGAAAGATACAGCATACGGTTTCATCAATGGAACAAAAAATCTGACATGTGAGGTTGTAGCTGAACCTCCCCCTGTGTTCAGATGGATGAAAGATGATGTCACAATCAATGAAGATGAAAACATAACTATAATCAGTGATAATGACACAAGTGTACTGCAGGTAATGAACACTGTTTTATTTTTCTGGTGTTCATGTTCAGATGTACTTCTATAAAAAAAATATTTTAACAATAATACTATCAGGACAATACACTTCATGCTGAAGACGAAAGTTAAGCAATGGAAATTCCAGGATGAAATAACAACAATATTATGAAAAGAATGGATTGCTACTCACCGTATAGAGGATACATGGAATCACAGACAGGCCCAACGAAAAGACTGCTATACATTTTAAGCTTATGTCCAAATGACCTACTACCAAGACAGATAGCATACAAACACTTTCATACAAGCACAATTCACACACACATGACCACTGTCTCAGGTCACTGTGGCCAGACTGCAGGCTCAACTGCACAGCAGCGATCTGATGTGAGGATGGAGTTAAGGAGGAGGCATAGGATGGGGAGGGAGATAGCATGCAGGGATGTGGTGCATGCAGGGGCATTGTGGGGACAGGGTATGGCTGTTAGGTGTAGTGAGGAGATTTTGAGAAAGAGAGGGAGGGGGATAGAAAAAGAGAGGAGTAGAAAAAGATGCTATCTGCTGCATTGGTGGATCAGAAGGCTGTGTAATGCCAGAGTGGGGGCAGGGAAGGGGACAGGTAGGTGGAGGACAGCAGCAGCTAAACCATATTCTCCACAGGGTTTCAACTACCTCTCATCAAGCCCTGAGCTGAGGGATATCCTACCCACTATCCTTTTCAGTGGTGTTTCACTACCCAGCAAACCTATGGAATAAGCCTGTCCATCCCTACTCCATCCCTGCTCCCAATACCTAGTCCCATGTCCCATATCCCACATTTTGCAATAGACCTGGGTGTTAGACCTGTTCCATGCATCCTCCCACCACCAACAACTCCAGTCCAGTCACAGACATCTCCAATACCATCACAGGCAGGGCTCCCTGTGAAAGCAGCCACGTGATGTACAAACTAAGCTGCCACCACCTTGCTGCTTTCTACAATGAACAAGCTGTCTGTTTGCATGAATAGCCACTGACAAACAGTAGCCATGATACAAGTGGAGCACCCAGTTGCTGAACAAGGTGCCCAACACAATTTGCTTCACTTAAATGACAGCTTTATAACCTGCCCTATCTGAATCCTTCCTACCAATACCAGCTTTGCAGATGGAAACTCTCCCTTTAAATATATACTATGTTCCCATAACCTCCTAGCCTCAACAATTGCTAGCCCTTGTCCTCCAACTACCTATCCCCTTCCCTGCTCTCACTGCAGCATAACACAATCTTCTATACCACCAACAGACCCACCACTCTTTTCTTCCCTTTCACCACTTCTCTCCTTTTCTTCTCACTGCCCTCTCCTCCCCCAAATCCTCCTGACTGCATCTAGCAGCCCTGTCCTGTCCCCATCACACCCCTGCATGCTCACACAAGCCTCAGTACACCATGTCTCAGCTCTACCCTGCTATCCCTCCTAGTCTATGCTTCATCCATATTCTCACCAGCCACACCAGATGGCTGCTCCCATCAGGCTCAGTTTAAGTCCATAGTCTGGCCAAACAGTCAGAGACAGTGGTCTTGTTTGTATGATTTGTGCTTGGTGAATGTGCATGTGTTCTCTATTGTGGATGAAGTTTTTTGACTGTGACTCAGGGTCTCCTCTATATTATGACTAGCAATCCATCCTTTCATAATACTGAAGGTCAAAGTTACTACTTGATATCAAAGAAAGATTTAAATTATCTTTAGAAACATTTTAAAAATTTAAATGTAACTTTTATTATTAACCAAAATTGCACAATTATTATCAGATGACACTATGGACAACTTCAGATTCTTACAACCAATAATGGCCGATGATCTTTCTCAGCTCTTTCTTTTATTTCCCGCATTCTTCGTTCATCTTTTCACAGTTATTAGTTTCTACAAATCCTGAAAAAAGAAGTAACCTGTACCTCAGCGTATTTCTTTCCCTAATACTGTTCATGAAGTCACATAGTTTCCACTTAAGAATAAAAAAGCTATTACAAAAAAGTAGATGAAACAGCACAATTACCTACTTTGTAAATCAGTGTGGTGTGAGAAATGTTGTCTGGGGACAACATTGTCCAATTTGCTTGGGCAAGAGAAGTTCAGGTGCCCCAGATCAGTCGAGGAATAAGTGGAAAGACAAAGACAAACCTCACTACTAAGACAGCTCTCAGACTGCAGTGGTATGTAAACAGATTCAGGACACATGTGAAGGAACTGAAACTGCTAGTGCAGAGCAGACCTCTGTGCTGGGTTGTTTCAGGAAACATGTTTTAAACTTAGTGACACCCTGCACCAAAGGCTACACCATAGACAATAAAGATGACCTTGCTGACAATAGGATCATTACAAAGATGACAGTTATTGTAAATAACATGCACTAGTCATCTGCCACAACCTGGACTGCCAACCTTCATAAGACATGCTGATGCTTCTTATGGTGGTAAGTACAGAGAGCATACTACAATCCTTTGTAAATTCCAACAGCAACAGCTTGAACATCTGACTGTCTGACAGTAGCAAACAAAAGATGCACAGTAAAAATTGAAGTCCTTGCAAAGCAAAAGCATCATTTTTGATAATTTTTGTATTTATTATTGCATACTATCAAAATATGCAGCTTAATTGATGCACCATGTTCCAGAACACATCAGTTTTGCTAGAATCTGTTGTATAGAAAAGTCAGGAAATATGATGTAGGCAGATAAAGCTGTTACCAGCTGATGTCACATCCACTATCTGCTCACAATGTCCTGAATCTGGGCTTTCCAGCTCTGGATTGTCAGAAGTCAATCAACCTCAGGCCACTAAGATTCTGTGCCTGACCACTGCCAACACTGGAAATCTGAAAATAGTGTACCTGTAATTGAAGAGCTGCCCCATGCCAAACCAGTAATCACTTTTGTAGTGTCAGCACTGCATGATGAAAGCAAAGCTCACTCCCCCTTGACTGCTTCTTTCCTCATTGGCAGCTCATGCACAGGGAGCCAGAGGTTGGAGCTAGCTTCCTCCACTCAACACACCTTCCTGAGAATTTGTTTAGGAAAATGTGGATGAGCTACAGGTAGCAATTGTTTTTACAAGATGTGCACACTAATTTTAAGGCCATATATATTCCTCAGCCTTCATAAAAAGATCTAGGTCCAGTATCAGTTATTAAACACTAACAAATTACTAACTTTAGATGTATAAAATTTTTGTAAGGAAATGACAAAAATGTAACATGTCATAACTCTTTGTAAAAACTGCCAATTTTGCATAATGCTGGTAAAAACTGCTGATTTTGTGTTATTTGTTGAGTTATTGTTCATCAGTCACACAAGCAAATGATAGTACGGGAATAAAACTAAATACTTATGAAGTCCTGCAAAAGTTCAATACTTGGACCAGTTTCATTCTTGTTCTACTTACATAGTTTATCAAGGATGTTGGAATGTTCTTCTAAAATTTTGATGACTACTGATGGTACAATTATGCTCTTAAAAGGCCCAAAAATTTTCGTATCACAATTGGTCAGGTGAATAATCAAACAGGCTTAAGACTGGAGCACAGCAAATAACTTAAATTTCAGTCTTACAAAGTCTCATGTTATGCAATTTAAAATAAATAAAAAAGGCTTACAAGGTACAAGAGGCAAGATCAACAGACAAACATTAAATTAAACTCTGTGGGTTAAACTCCTAAGCATCCAGGCAGATTACAGATTTAGTTGCTACCAGTATCAGGATAAGTGAATCAAAAGTTCAATTCTGCCCACTTTGTACTTTTCTTACTGCTTTTGAGCTGCAGTTGAAGCTGTTAAAAGTGGAATAGTTTGTACGTAGGTAAACAATCAGTGTAACAACGTAAATAAAGGGTTACCAAAAAGTGTTAGTATAGTGTTGTCTTCTCAGACAAAGGACAAAAAAAAGATTTTATTTCATTAAAGTGTGCAATAAGAATATCGTGTAAAGTCCTTAGGATTATTGCATGTCAAGTGACTTGGGTTCCTGATTGATTACGTTCAAGTTTATTAAAATTTGTACAAAATGACCCTATTAAATGTCTCTAATGGAACTGCATGCACATTTGCCAAGTTTTATATCCATCTGAAACTTACTTTAGGTGTTAGAACCATTTCCACACATTCCACCATCTCCATAAAATCCATAAATTTGACAAGCCATTGTTCCTGATTTGAGTGATTTGTAAGCAATGTATTTTGTAGATTGATTCCATTTCCTTGGTATTCTGCTACTGAATTGTAGTCTGCCACCTGTTTCTATTTGATCGTTGTCTTCCATATCCCTACAAAGCACTCCACCCAGGTATTTGTAAGATTTGGCCAATTGCAACAATGACTGGTTGATATTATAGTCATAGGCCCCTATTTTATTTGTGAAGAACACAGTTTTATATTTGTGACCATTTAAAGCATTTTTCCAGTCTTTGCACCACTTTGAAATTTTATCAAGTTGCAACTGTATATTGTGCAGCTTTGTTCAGACAGTGCTTCATTACTGATAATTGCAGCAACTGTGAAAAGGCTGACATTGCTATTAATGTTGTCTGCAAGGCCATTAACAAATAACACATACAGAAAGGATCCCAAGGCACTTCCTTGGGACACACCTGAAGTTACTTCTATGTCTGTCGATGGCTCTCCAACAACGTTATAATATCTTCTCAATATGGTTTTCAAGAAAATAGGTCAGCCATGAATGCACTGTATGAGCTCTTAGAGAAGTGCTCAAGTCTAATTGATCATAAACAGCCTGTTGTTGTGTTCCTTGACCAATCCAAAGCATTTGACATGGTCAAACATAAACTGCTCCTCACAATACTTGATAAATTTGGAATCAGAGGTACTGCCTACAATTTCTTCAGTAGCTATGTTAGTGAAAGAAAACACTACATAGAAAACAGAAATCCCAAGGATTCTACCTATTGCAGGTCAGATACCCTAAATAACTTGTGGTGTCCCACAGGGGTCTATTCTTGGCCCAGTCCTTTACACATTGTTCATCAACAACCTCCCAGAAAACATCCCTAATGCTTATTCTTTTCTGTATGCTGATGATACAATTATTGTAATTTCCAGCAGAGAAGATAGGCTTCAAGAAACAGTCAATGAAACTACCTGTCACATAAAATTGTGGTTTGCGGCAAACAGTCTGCTAATAAACATTCACAGTAGTACACTAAACTGGAAACTGCACGTAGATAGTTGCATAGAAGCTCAGAAAAATGTGCTACCTTCTCTCGTCAATAAATGATTCAGCTAACATGGACACTTTGCAGTTCATATAACCTGTTCTGTCAAGTGCAAGATGGCAACATGTGTAGACATAATAGAAAATTGCTCAGTAAATAGCAAGTACTTAGTGTCCTTAAATTGCATATTATGCAATAAAATCATACTAATTGGTGTTAGAATATGCTTAGTGAGGCATCAGTGGTATCATACACATTGTTTCTCGAAAGTGGATCATGAAGACATATCGTGTGCATGTGGAAAAATGTGCAATGGCTGTGTGAATGCAATTGAAATGTGCTGTTCTAACTGTGAACTAAAAGTGCTAGTAGCATTGCAGTAAGACCTGAAAGATACAAATGAACACATTAAGCTGCTGGAAAATACAGTGAAATATCTATCTACACCATCACAAAAAGAACTTGGAAATTCTCAAACCTACAACAAACCAAAGGAATGTGCAAAACCCAAACTTAATTCAGACAGATTCCAGTTACCCTTAAGAAACCATTTTCAGTATCTACCATTAGACAGTTAACTTGAAATGAAAGAGGCTGGCAGTTGCAGATAAATCATTTTCATCTGTAGTGGCAGCAAATAAACACACAATGTGTTCATTACATCAAAATACAGCTTCAGAAACCAACTGAAGGAAATGAATGTAAACAAGCAGTGCAACAACGTAAATATAGGGTTGCCAAAAAGTGTTAGTATGTGTTGCTTCCTGACAGCCATGGCAGAGGAATAGGAGAAATTCTTTGTTACCAACAAGACCTCAATGTGACAAGGGTGGTGAACCTGGAGCAGGATTACAGGAAATACTGAAGGACCATAAAAACAGTAACTGTGTGTCACAAAACCAGTGTATTGTGATAGTAGGTGGTGCAAATGAAATGAACTGAGAGTAGCAACAAGAGTTTTAACCCTGGAGTGGTCATGCAGCATCTTACAAACACCAGCTGCACTTCGTTCACTTACTGTTGTTCAACCGATACACTGGCAGACGTGTGGTACCATTTACCTTTCAGTTAACTAAATACAGAAGTATTCAGGTCATCAAATCGCATTAGTCGCCATACAGTGTTGAAGGGAAGAGATTGTTTCCGGAGCTGCATTGCTGGAGTCCACCAGACATCATGCGACCTTTGCTGTTACTGAAGGTATAAATTTTTTATTTAATGCAGTAGTTTTTAATACTTGTTAGTAACAGCTGTTTACCTTCAGATCCAAAATGAGTTCACAGAAGACCTACAATTTGGAAAATGAACATGATAGAGAAATTGTACTCCAATTGTTGTTTGAGGAAATGATGAATCGAATTATGAGTTTGATATTTACAGAGATGTGGAAACAAGAGAAGAAGATTCGAACACTGAGCAAGATGCAGACTCCAGTGAGAGTGACAGTGATGATCATTGTGGCGAATGTTTTCTAGGAAGAAGCAAATTCACAAAATGGTCAAAAGTGTGTCCCCCAAAAATGTTCTTACTCGACGAGAAAACATTGTTACTCATTTATCAGGAGTGAAAGGAAACGCTAAGAATGCCAGAACACCAATGGAATGTTGGGAATTATTTTTCAATGATGAATTGCTTTCTAGTATTGTTGATCACACAAATAAAAAGATTTCTGAAGTACAGAAAAATTATTCCTTCTCTGCTCAACTGACAGACATATCTGAAGTAAATGTGCTGCAAGAAAAGATAACCATACTAACACTCAAGATGTATGAGTAGCCAATAAAATGGGAATTGAGTTATGTCATCTGATAATAACTGAAAAACGATTTAGGTTCCTGTTGTATTGCTTGAGGTTTGACAACAAGGGTACCAGAGAGGAAAGGAAGAAAGTAGATAATTTAGTCCCCATACATGAGGTGTTTTCTTCCTTTGTGGAAAATTTTAAAAATGCTTATTCTGTTGTAGGGTACTGTACTATTGATCAAAAACTGGAAGCTTTCAGGGGAAAGTGTTTCTTCAAATAGTAAATCCCTAGCAAACCAAATAAATATGGGCTGAAAATATATGCTCTGATGGATGCCGGAGGGATTCCATTGGCCTTGGAGCTTTGATCAATTTTAGTGATTTCAGCTGTTTCTTGACTTAACTGATATTAATATCTCCAACACTCATCTTTGGAGTGGTGTGAGAATTAAATTGGGGCAATACTACTAAATATCTGAGAACAGAGTTTAATGTTTCGGTCTTTTCTTTGTTACCCACACCTTCAGTACCCTGTCTCATCCATGAGTGTCTGGACACTAACTTTGGACCACTGACTGCCTTTACATATGACCAGAATTTCTTTGGGTTTTGTGAGAGATCTTTTGATAACAACCTGCTATAGCAGTCATTGAAGGCTTCATGCATTGCTTTTTTGCCAGTCAAATGTGCTACATTCAGCATCTCCCTAGCTGTAGTCCTTTTTTTACTGATTATGTAGTCTTTCTTTAGAAGTTGTTTACAGTGACTGTATCTGTGGAGGGTCCCTATTATCGTCAACTGTTCCACTAGGTCCATATCTACCAAGTATGTGATCCAGTATTCTTCTAAACCTAAGCCACAGATCTTCTACCTGTTTCTCTCCAGATATAAATGTTTTGAGTTAAATACTGAGGTACAACACTACTGCTTCTTTACATATTTGCAGTTTACTTAACAGTTAAATCTTTCTACATGTTTTGGTTGTCCTTTGTACTTTAGCAATCATTGTTGCTGCAACCGCCTCATGGTCACTGATACACTTCTATGTGGACATGATTATCAGCAGTTGCTCTTCGTCAGAGACAACTGGAACAGGAAAAGGGGCAAGTGACTCTGTTTTACTATACTGTGGAGTACAGATGTAGAAGTAATTCTATTTGTTGCTATTAGAGCCTATATGCATCCATCATGACTGGGCTTCCAAACAATTTCTTCTATATAGTTTTCAGAGAAGGTATTTAGTAATATTTTGCAGTATGTCTTGTCATGCCCACTAGTCACAAAGCTGTAATTTTCCCAATTGATTGTTGGTTGATGAAAGTGCCTTCCAATTGTGACAGCATTGTTGGTGAACTTCTGTACTAGTGAAGCTAAAGCTTTCAGTTACATCTGGAGGTCAGTTTGTTGGTCAATAGAAGGCTCCAGTTATATGTTATGCCCAACCAGCCTTGCCCAAGTGGTCTTCCATGCTGTTAATTTCTATTTCTGTGGATTTGAGTTTCCAGTCTGCTGCAACAGGTTTCATGTGGAACCATTTTATCCATGGAGCAAGCTTGACTGATAGATTCTATGTCATCCAAATGAAGCAGAAGTGATTCATCTGCATCAAACAAGAATTATAGTCCTTATCTCTGGAACATAAACTTAATAATATCAAATATGTCAATGCAAAAGTTAAAGTTTGTGAACTGACAAAGAAGTTTGCTCTACCAGAATCAACAGTCAGAACAATTACAAAATGTACAAATAAAAATCCTGAAGCTGTGAAAAATGTTCATTAAAGTATTACTCATAAATATTACACTATTTTTGCTCAGATGAAAACAATGATAAAATTATGGTAGGATAAACAAGTAAGAGTGAAAAACTGTCCTGCTGATCAGGACACAGTTCTCTCTGAAGCTAAGCTGATTTGTGAGAGACTGAAAGATGAACCTGGAGAGGTGGCCAAAGATGAAATGTTTAAAGCTAATAATGCTTGGTTTAGCCAATTCAAAAGTTGTTGTAAATGGCATCACAGAAATCAGAGAGATGGCAAGCATTAATAAAAAGACTGTGTCGCTCTGTCCAGAGAAACTCTGGAGGAGGTGCCCATACCAACTAAACTATATTGAACATGAGTGAAACTGATCTGTTCTAGAAGAATATGCCTAAAAGAACTTTTATCACTCATAAAGAGAAAACCTTCACAGGTTTTAAAGCCACCAAAGTCAACTGACAGTGATGACTGACACAACTACAGCTGGTGATCGTAAATTAAAATCTCTCTTAGTTTATTGTTCAGAAAATCTAGTGGTTTTAATAAATGCATGTAAGTCCATGATTAGGAAGTTGAATGACAGAGCTTGGATGACAGCTTCCCTTTTTGAGGACTTGCTTGGTCATCACTTCATATCTGAAGTCAAACAGTACTGCCGACTGAAACAAATCCCATATGAAGTGATACTATTAATCAGCAACACACTAGGTCATCCTGCTGTTACTCTAATGTGACCCACATGTGAAAGTTGTATATTTGCCACCAAATACAACCTGCTTCCTTCAGCTGATAGACCAGGGAGTCATTAAAATATTTAAAGCTTACTACAGAGATGATCATTTGCACATATACATGAAGCTATGAGACTTGACAACAAGCTCTCTGTTAAAGATTTCTGGAGGCAATTCAATGTTTTAGATGCCATGAGAATTACTGGACAATCTTGGAATGACATTTGACAACAATCTTTAAATGGCATCTGGAAAAACTGTGTCTATTTTTCTTTTCTCCGCCTCTTAAACCCAGGGAAAATCAGCACCAAATCCTGATCAAACTGGTAATGTGACTGAAGAAGTGATCAGTCTTGCCAGACAGTTAAATTTAGAGGTGGATGGTGATAATGATCAAGAACTACTGCATTCACACAGTCAGGAGCTGACAGTTGACAAGCTTATAGAAATGTGTGAACAAGAGCAAAACATTGAACAACCTGATTTTTTAGGCCCATTTCAATCCAAATATCAAATGACAGTTGCCATGTCTCAGTGCAATTGGAAAAGGGTTACAAATTTTAGAAAAAATATACTCCAACCAAATATAAAACAGGGAATAAAAAAATTATTAGTATGCTGTGAGGAAATTTTGCATGAGAAGAAAAAAATTTGATTTGTCAGACAAAATTGTTGGATTTTAAGAAGCCTTTTACATCACAGTAACTCTGTTTTAGATCGTTGTAATGCATAATACTGTACTGCAATATAATTTATTGTATTGTTGACCATTTCATTAAACATTTTACTTCTAAATTACATTGTTTTCTCTAGTCTCTGATCCTAAATAAACATAATTTTTATGTATTTACACAAAGTTGGACACCAACTTATGCGAATTCAGCTTACGTGGTTATTGAAAGGTACCAACTATCCCGTAAGTTTGGGGATATAACTGTATATGTAAATTATCCTCAAAACTCTCAAATCCATCAGTTTTGTTTTCTAAACAGACTTCTGTACCTATGTGAGCTCTACTGTTCATTTGGGTTTATTTCATACTCTGACATTTTGTTGCCAGTTCTTCTGAAGTTAACAGACTAGGGATTGTACAACTTGTTTTGACACAACTTTTTACATAGAAGGCACGTGGATGACATAAATGAAGATTAGAAAGCAATTCTCCTGCCACAATCTCTCTTCAAACTTGCTGAAAAATTTGTATGTAATAAATTTCCCCCCTATTTTAACAAGAAATAGATAGTAAGTAAAAGCTACTGGAAACATGATCATTTGTCAGTGCATTGTCCATCTATCAGAAAATTACTAAATTATGAACTTTCCTATAAATCATCCTCTAAAGCTGCCAAAAACACCAGCTGTATCTCACATATCTTAAAACTGACGTTTCCCATTTTATAACTGTGTACATTACTGACAGTGTTATCTGCACAACATTCGCACACTGTTTGTGTGTACACAGTACAACAGAATTTATAACTAATGTTGGCACACAAACCAGGTAAAGAGGATTGTAAGGTTTGGCTTCATAAAATCATCTGTAGTTTGGAAGCAAAATACTATATGTTTCATCACTGTGAAGGATGTCCAGGAACATAAGCTCTGAAAATAATCTGGGTGATGCTTTTGAACTGAAAATAGTAATCCTGGAGATATCTCACCAATTAAGCAATTTATTCACACTGACTGGCATGAACCTGAAACTACATAACTGAAACTGGTAGGATTTATTGAAGAACTAGTAACATTTTTTTTCTATCTTTCTAACCATCACTACATGATAAGAATGAAAGTAAGCTTTCCAAATAACTAAAGCCGATTTCAAGTTGGGTGAGTTGGTTGTACAGATAGTCATTGTTGAATACACAGGAAATAAAAATATATTTATTTGAATACATACTGGCTATTTATAGGTTTTTCTGTAAAAATAACTAATTGTTTCTGTTCAAGAATTCCTAAACTATATAAGAGGTACTAAGGAGGAAAGTCTTGAATTTACATTTGGGAACACTTCTGCTCTACGTGAGACATTTTATTTCGATGGGTATACTGTCAAACAGTTTTACAGCTGCATGTTTCACTGTAACATTGCACCCATTTGCCATTTACTACATAGGTAATGAATCAGTGATTACCTAATGAATCAGCAATTGCATAATGAATCAGTGATTGATCACATGATACAGTTGCAGCGCATGTCTTTTTGGATCAACTGATCAAGTTACTTAAGTGCACCAACATGGAAGAAGGATATTCAATATTTTGATGATGGTTCTGCTGCCCCATGTAAACATTTTAAGAACTGTCTTAATTTTTTTGTGAAGGGGGTTTTAATGTTGAAGCAGAATGGAATTTTCTCAAACTAGCCATACAAATCACCATGTGATGGATTTGGAAGTACAGTTAAACATTTAGTTGCACAAGCTAGCCTGTACAGGCTGGTAAACATGCCAGATTTTAATAGTGAGTTATTTATTTGAGTATTAAAGAGAATATTTATGTGGTACTGAATTCCCTTTTGCCACAAAACAAATAATTAAAAAAGCAAACTTTCCCCAGGAAACACTCTTCAAAAATGGATTTACAGTTTGGGTGCAAGGGATCATTACCATCTCCTGTAATTGGCTTTGATTTTCATTAACTGGGTGAAGTATACTATGTGACCGAGTTTACTGGCATGCTAAAGCAACAAACAAATACATTCTGCTTGGAGGGCCCTGCCCAAAATGCTTCAAATGTTCTCAGTTGGGGAGAGATCTGGCAACCTCCCTGCCCAAGGCAGGGTGTGTCAGACATGAAGAAACTCTCAGCAGAAACAGGCAGTAGAAACTCTCACTAAGTGTGGGTGGGCATTATCTTGCTAAAATGTAAGCCCAGCAGGGCTTGCCGTGAAGGCAACAAAAGGGGGCACAGAATATCATTAGCATACTATTGTGCAGTAAAAATGCTATGGATGACAACTAAATGGGTCCTGCTATTAAAAGAAATTGCACCCCAGAACATCACTCCTGTTTGTCACCCTGTATGATTGGCGAGTCAGGTAGGTATTCCACCATCTCCAGATCCATCTTCACTGGTCATCGAGACTCAGTTTGAAGCGGGACTCATAACTGAAGACAACTCTACTCCAGTCAATGAGATTCCAGGCTGAAGGTGTGACTGGAGATGCCCCAGACACAGGCGGGAGACCAACCTCACTGTTGCCAGGCATACGATACAAGGAGAAATTATGGTCTGGTGTGCCATTTCTTTTCACAGCAGGACTCCTTCAGCTGTCATATGCAGCATCCTTGCTGCACAGTGATAGATTGATGATACTGTACACCCTGTTTTGTTGCCCTTCATGGTAATCGTTCCTGGGCTTACAGTCCCATAACATAATGCCCACTCGCACACGGAAAAAGTTTCTACTACTTGTCTTTGGGCTTGCCAAACCGTACCTTGGCCAGTAAGGTCACTGGATCTCTCCCCAATTGAGAATTTTTGGAGCATTATGGGCATGACCCTACAACAATCTCAGGATTTTGATGATCTACTGCACCAATTGGTCAGACTTTGGCTTTATACCCCTCAGGGGGGACATCTAACAACTCTGTTCATCAGTGTCAAGCTAAATAACTTTTTGCATACGGTCCCGAGGTGAACCACTGGGTTATTTACTTGCTCCATTTGTGGAGTACTTTCACTTCAATAAGTCATCCAATATTTCTGAAACTCTAATCACTTGTTTGTCTGTACATGTACACCATATCTACTGATTTCAGTTCCATTTGGATAATTACTTCATAGTGGATTCCTCTCACCTGCTGCCCCTTCCCACTGCCCTGCCCTTAGTGTATGATGATGTTACTGAACTCCAGCTTGGTTAGTGTGTTGCTTGTGTACATTAATTTACAAATGGAAACAAATTTTTTGCACAGTAACTGAAATAACAAAAAGATGAAAATAAAGGTTTCAATTAAGATTTGGAATGTTAGCAAGTTTTCATATATATAATAGAGGGGAACATTCCACGTAGGAAAAATATATCTAAAAACAAAGATGATGTAACTTACCAAATGAAAGTGCTGGCAGGTCAACAGACACACAAACAAACACAAACATACACACAAAATTCAAGCTTTCGCAACAAACTGTTGCCTTATCAGGAAAGAGGGAAGGAGAGGGAAAGACGAAAGGATGTGGGTTTTAAGGGAGAGGGTATCTGACCATGGTGGGTTTTAAGGGAGAGGGAGAGGTATTCCCTCTCCCTTAAAACCCACATCCTTTCATCTTTCCCTCTCCTTCCCTCTTTCCTGATGAGGCAACAGTTTGTTGTGAAAGCTTGAATTTTGTGTGTATGTTTGTGTTTGTTTGTGTGTCTGTCGACCTGCCAGCACTTTCATTTGGTAAGTTACATAATTACATCATCTTTGTTTTTATATATATATATATATAATTTTTTTTTGAGTGCTTCAAAAAGTTAGTAAGTTTTCATTCTTTATAGTGTGCCCGTTGACAACTCAATATTTCTACTATTTGGTGAGTTCTCTCCTTTCTAAAGTATTTACACTTCACCAGAATTTTCCTTACCAAAGCCAGCAATTTCAAAATGCAGAGTGTACCATAATTAATGGTGTAAACAAATACAGTTGAAAGTGCATGATACTAGAAGCAGAAAGGTCTCAGTAAACATAGGGTCGAAAATGCATACCTTAAGAGCTACGAGCAATTTTTCATCTTCGATAATGTGAAACAAACCTCTTCTACTGCAAGTTCCTTGCTTTCCATATTTTAGGAAGTGGTAGTATGGACCAAAATAAGAAAAAAATGTCAAGCAAACATGAGCACTAAAACACACATTTTAAAAGTTACGAGCACTTGATCATTAGAAGAGATGTATTTCAAAGTAGCAAAGATGAACAAGTGCTCATAGCTCTTAAGGAATGCATTTTAGAGCACATGTTTACTGGACTTTTTTTTCTTGTTTTGGTCCTACCAATTCCCAAAATATGGAAAGCAAAGAACTTGCAGTAGAAGAGACTTGTTTCACAGCATCGAAGATGAATAATTGCTCGTAGCTCTTAAGGTATGCAATTTTGACCCTATGTTTACTGAGACTTTTTTGCTTCTAGTATTGTGTACTTTCAACTGTATACAGCTACGCCATTGATTATGATACACCCTATATATTATGTCATATATCGGCAAAATCTGGTACATCTGGTACACCTTATACTGATAGGCTTAAATTACTCTTTTCAATAGTGTGAACAGTAAATTTTAAGATACCTGGCATCAAATATAAGCAATATTTGATTTATATAACAATTTAGTAACTTTATAATCTGACAGCATATCAAATATATTTCTAGGGAAGTTTGTAATTCACTAATTTCTAATATGAAGACAATTCACTTACAAATTATCATGGTTCTATGGTATTTCATTTGCTTGTTTAATCCTTGTTAAAATATGGGTAACATAAATTGCAACAGAATTTTTAGACAAGTCTGAAGGGTGATTGTGTCATGGATTTTGTTTTCTGACCTACATTTGTGTTATTCCTGGGTTGTGGACAAAAAACTGTGTCATGGTAGCAAGTTTCAGAATCCTACCTCTATTAGGTAAGGAACAATGGTTTGCTAAACCTTAAGATTTTATTGTGTGCTTCCAGTTCCACAGAAAGTGAGCCTTTTGAAAATGGCTTTTTACACTAAGTTACAGATGTTTAGGTAAAACTTGGTAGAAGCTTGTGTAGGTCCCTTAGATACATTCTGTACAAATTTAATAAGTACATAAGGTAGTCAAACTGGGAATATCTTTCAGTGTTGATCACTTGACATGGAATGTCTTATTACCCAACATCTTGCATCTTTTAGAGATTCTTAGGTATAGGGACCACTACATTTATTCCTTAATGATATTTGTGGTTAATTATAAAAGCAAATTTATAATGAAATGTGACAGTCACAATCACAGTATTGGAAGTAAAGTGACTCTTGTCCTCATCTAGGGTTTAGGATGAAATTTTATATTCAGCTGAAAATAATCTAGAACAAATTGCTAGCAGACATCAAGCAGGAAATTGGAAATTCCCAGATGTTAAAAAATAAAGGAGTACCTTTTCAACCACTCCATTTATCAATTATCAGAATATTTGGACTTCAGGATGTAAATTACAGTTATCACTTACATTCATATTAACACTTTCAATGCTGCCCTCTTTACACCCGGCACTTGGCTGTGAACTGGCATATTTAATGAATGTTTGAAATTAGATGGCAAAGAACAGGAAAATGATAGGAATATGGTTCTTGCATCATTTAAAAGGAAAGAGTAAGAGCTTTACATGATAGTGAGTTTACTGTACAATATAAAATACAAATGGGTGTAATAATTAAAAAAAGAAAACACAAAAATATCGTGGATAAAAAAGTTTTATATGATCTCTCTCCTGAGTAACGCCATTATCACTGTATCTAAATTTAAAACAAAATATCACTTCACTGTCTAACTGCCGGTACCTGTAAACTAGAGTATTTTAATAGTTCAGATGTAGTTAGCCTTCATGTGAAAATCCTGGAAACACTGTGCGACGCAAAGGCCAATGCCACAGTCCTTGCACCACCATCTACTTCCTTCCTGATGCGCTTACCCGTCTCTTTCTTCCCCCTATCTGAACATACTTTGCAGTACCTAGTAGTATTCACCTTGTTTGCAGTGGGTGGGACCTTCTCTGCAAAGTGCCTTGCAAATGTCCTCTCAATTTGTGAGGATGAAGCGGCTTGTTGCTGAAAAATATTTCCGCCCTTCTCAGCCAATTTCTTCCCCACTCTGTGAATAAAGTCTACTAGTAATACATTCTACCTAGTGTTCTCTTTATATAAAATAAAACTGTTGACAGTTGACACTATAAACAAGTGGAAAAACAGCTTTTACCACAACTCAAAGTTTTTCGGGCAAACAGGCTCTTCAGTTTATGAACAATTGAGACATATACATACCTGAATCGTCACTTATACTTTCGTCTGGAGAGTATGAATCCTCTTTGTCAGAATCATCAACTTCAGATCCTTCATCTCCATAAAGAATATGTAAGATCTCTGCCTCCGTCAACTCGCTGCATGATATTTTCGCAATCGTAAACACCTGTGAATGAACTGCAGATAACTTCGACTTTGCAGTGCTCACAGCCGCTCCCAGGATGAGATAGCCAATAAGTGCTTGCCTCTTGCGGAAGAAGAATGAAATACATCCACATTAGTTGATGAAACTGCTTTGGAGACGCGCTAAACGCACTTACGGAGCCAAATAAAGGCTCGCCCGTACGGTATACGGGCGCCGTCGCCAATGTCAGGGCGGCCGCGCCCGTATGGCGTACGGGCACCGTGCCATAAGTGTTAAACAGATATTAACTTTAGCACTGTACAGACAGCTGACAGTGACTCCTGAAACCAGTAAAAATGCTTAGTACACAGTAGTGGGTGAAAACAGTAATCAAGTAATGTAAGGGGAAGAGTACTGCTATTCTCAAAGCAGCTGTTTTTCCACTGATATAAACAATATTCTCACTTGTAAATAAAAAAAGGAGCAGTCTGTAAGCAATTTCAGTGATTAATAATGTAAAATGTTTACCACAAGATTTAGGTGTTGTCAGTATGCAATGACTGCTTCTTCCTGTTGATACATAACTTGACTCATTACACATAAATTTATTTATTTATTTAAATTTTTGTATTTAGTCATGAAGATTATGGCCTTTGCAAACACCAAATACATATAGGTTATGGGTAGTAATTACAGCAATCAAACAATGTTTATCAAAACACATTATCATGTTTACACATATTAGTACAACAAGAATCATTAGTTTACCACATACTACGCATAAACTCCATGTTTTATAAAATGATCTTGTTGATTAGAGAGAGAGGAAAAAAATCACTTGAAACACCTTATATCTATCTCCGTTGTGCACTGTGATGAAATAAATCAGTGTGCTCTTAATGTTACTGCTTCATAATTCATTAAGTGTATACAGACACCTTCCAAATTTTTTTGAGCTGTTTTGTTATGGACGATTATTGCACTCATGTGAGGCCACTAATGTATGGGCTCTGGTATATCATTTTTAATTTAATCATGTATCTAAGATAGTTGTGTTTGGACTTGGTGTTGTGGTCATGCATATTACTAGATTTAATCACAGCTTTCTCAGAAACAAAAAAAAATGTAATTAATTTAAGGTACAAGGATTAGTTGGTGAAGTATATCTGTTGAATGAAAACTTCAAAGCAAGAATCTTTACAGCCCATTTGATGTATAATCCTTAACCTTCTTTCTTATGGCAGCAGTACTCTGTTACGGTGTACATCTGCAGCAAATCCCCATATTTCTATACATATAGATACAGACTGTCACATAATACATAGTTTTCAAATTGTTGGTGGGCATCATTTTAGACAACTGGCTAAGATACAGGCCATTATTGAATTAACTTTACACAGTGTTAATATAGCTAATCCACTTAAGTTTTGAGTCCAAATGGATTTAAGATTAAAATAAGAATATATGAATAGTAGTACCAACTACCTATAAGTTGATGTAGTACTGTAATGTTGAGGTGATGTTGTAGAGAGATTTGAAGCATCCTTGCAGTACAGACCTTTAAGCAAAGTTCCTCATTCCTTTGTACAGACATAAAGTTACACTATTACATTTAATAATTTTCCATCTGGATCTGTATGGTGGTGGTGATGGAGGAGGGGGAAGATCATGGGCACAGATTTGTGTTTTGAAATGTCTCGCATCTATAGCAGAATACGTATATTTCTGCATTGTTTATGATGTAGAGAAGTATGGAATGACTTATGAGAAATAAGCTACTTTTTTATACAAGTGTGTAATTTTCACAGACATAATCCACAAAAACTTACCAATTTTTATTTCTTTCCTTTGCAGTTGGTGATACACAATGCAAGTTCATTTGGTGAATACAAATGCATTGCTACAAATAATTTCGGTAGCCGGGAACAAACAATCCGCCTAAAGCAAGGAAATAAGCCAGAAGTTCCAACATTTAGCATTAAGGAACATACTGATGATACCATTGTTTTGGATATTACTGCACCAGACGCTGGGGATTTGAAGATACTTTCATACCGTGTTGAGTACATTCCAGTGCAGCAAGGAGCTTTGGCAAACTGGAATAATGCTAATGTTGTGGAATTGGAAGGTAATCATCAACTTGTATTCTTTCTCAACAAGTGAGATACACCCCAATTATATCTGTCATTGTTTAGGACTTTGCCTTTGGATAAAATGTCTTTTTTTATAATTATACCAGAGAAGGAAAGTTGCTACTCACCATATAGCGGAGATGCTGAGTCACGACAGGCACAATAAAAAGATTCACAAACTCATAGCACACATCTGCAGTCTCAGAGAGCTGAAACTACACTGTGTCGTTTCAGCTCTCTGAGACCGCAGATGTGTGTGCAAGTTGCATGTGTGTGTGTGTGTGTGTGTGTGTGTGTGTGTGTGTGTGTGTGTGTGTGTGTGTGTCTGTGTGTCTACTGCTGACAAAGGTCTTAATGGCTGAAAGCTATGAGTGTGTGAATCTTTTTATTGTGCCAATCGTGACACAGCATCTCTACTATATGGTGAGTAGCAACTTTCCTTCTCTGGTATTGTTACATTCCATCCTGGATTTTCCAATGTTGGATTATTTTATAATTATCATTATTAATTATCTGCCATGAGGATTTAATGGCTCAATAGTCATCAATGAAATCTCAACAATGTCTTTCTTACTTCTTACCATACATGACTCAATGCAGACACAGAGAATAGTGTCAACATAAAAAAATGCCATAAACATTTTACAAAATCAGAAATACATGCAAATTGTGATCTTCTGCACTTTCTCAGCAACACATATTTTGTAGCTGCCTATTTGCTTATTACTATCATTAAGTATCCAGTAAATCTTCCCATTCCTCAAGCCCTCCCAGGGGCTCACCATTCTTTGGTGAGCACATGCTTCACTACCATGGGGCACCAGCCTTTGCAGCACTACTTCCTCTTCTGTGCTGAAAACCTACATTTCGACTATCTCTTACCTCCTCCGACTTTCCGTCAGATGGTCCTTTTGCTGCAGATGCTGCTTAGACTTGGTTCATCATTTTGGTCTTGATTTCCATTTTCACTCCCAGTGCTATCTTCACCTTCCATTAACAATTAAAGCGACTCCTTACTGGATTTGACCTGCCATCTTCTCCAAATTTTACAGACATGTGTGTCGTGCTGGAAGGTCGCCCACTGTGGTGTATGCTCCACCTCTGTGCCCTTCCACTCCAGCACCCTTGCTTCGTGTTGTCGTAGTATGCCCAAAACCCACCACGGTAGCCACCCCATGAAGGTAGGGGGGAGGGGTGGAGTCATAGTGTGTATAGTCCCCCGGCCACACAGGGATCGCAATGTTGGTGCCTGTGCTGCACACCCCGCATGTACCCCCATCAAGTATGTGCCCATTACTGGGGCATGGGGACTCCCAGCAATGGATTACTGGACAGGTAACCATTTCTGAGGCTGGGTGGCATCCATCGGGAGAGCCCCCACTCGGAGTTGGTAGTTGGTGGTACAATGGCAGATAGTTCGCACATGAAGCAACTTAAACTTTCTCCCACTGGTGGTCTCATGCCCTCTTTGAATGGAAAGACCTTTTATGATGCAACAAAACATAATCCCAACACTTTCCCTTCCATGGCCATACTGTGGGAGGAACAGAGGACTAGATGACAAGGAGCAAAACACTTCCCCTAATGCCTGGTCCATACCAGGACTGATGGAGACACTCATTTGGCTACAAAGCCATCAGTTTTTGTCTGACACATTGAAGACAAATACAGGGAAGTTGCAGCCATCTCTAAGATGAAGAGCAATTTCCTCCTGATTAAAACGTTATCTCTGACATTCACAGGTGCTGCTCTCTTGTGAAAAGTTGGGTGATATTCCTGTGACTGTCACTCCCCACAAGAGTCTCAATGTGGCCCAGGGCATCATCCTTATCATGATTTTCTTTTACAATTTGACAATGAGCTGCATGCCAACTTGTGATGGGGTGTGCACTTCATCCATTGTGTCCATAGGGGACCAAGAGAAAACAGAGTTGCTACCACAGCCTTCATCTTGGCTTTTGAGGGTGATACTCGTACATTGCCTGAGAAAGTCAAAGTGAGAATCTATCAGTGTGACGTGAAACCCTATGTTTCTCCTTTTGTGAGATGCTTCAAGTGTATGAAGTTCAGACATAAGTTTTCTCATTGCACAGCTACCCCTGTCTGCAGAGATTGTGAACATCCATTGCAAATTAACATTCTCTATATCCCTCCCTTCCTCTGTGTAAACTGTGGTGAGCTCCATTCTCCCTACTCTCCAGATTGCTCTGTTTTTAAGCATGAGAAGGAAATACAGGTGTATTAGACCCTGGACAACCTCACACATCAAGTGCCCAGAAAAAAGTATGAGCATCTGAACCCCATACAAACGGCACAGTATTACATTACAGCCACATCATCATCACTTTCTGTGTCAGTGCTGCTTTCCTCTGGTACGCCTCAGAGCCTCCACTAATGCCTGCCCCCAGGTGGTTGCTGGCTCTTCTGGTACTCCCACAGCACTCACTCCAAGAGCATTGGCTCCCCACCTGCCAGAGAGACCGGTCGCCATCCCCCACCTGGACGTACCTCATCCTTCTCTGGCTTCTGTAGCTAGGAAGAGATCCAAAATCTATTCTTGGCTAGCCTTGACAGGCATCTGGGTTCAGAAGTGGTATATGCCAATAGCTCAACAGTTAACATATGAACAGGCTTTGGACACACACATGCACGGTGCAGGGAACTCCACTCTCTGAGAAATGGCTGCATTGACTTCACTGCTGAATTGATGTCCATCAAACTAGCCCATAGCCATATTCATTCTTGCACTGCAAGAGTCTCCTAATCCGTAGCGACTCCCTTAGCAGCCTTCAGGCTAAAGACCAGTGCTACTCTCCTAGTTCACTGGTTACGGCTGTACGGAATCTTGTTTCACCTCCATCAAGCTGGACACCCACACCTTTTCGTTTGGAACTTTGGTCATGTAGGAATTTTGGGGAATTAATGAACTGACTGGTTGGCCAAGCTGGCCAGGAAATGGGTATGGCGTCAGTCGCTGCAAGTCTGGAACTCAGAATGGTCTGCCCTGATCTCCCCAAACAAACCAATGACAATTAAGGAGACCATGATCATGGATTTCCACTGTACTGTTTGAAGGATAATCTGCAGACATTATTATTGATTCCAGATCATGTTTTAAGTAAAGTTGTTTCTTTTATTACATTCTGGTTATACACCTGTGCTACATAAGCTCTTACATATTAACTAGTGCAACACATTCTTATTCTTAAGAAAGACATAATACCATGACTTAAGACTCTTACTAATGTACCTGGACAAGAGTAGTAAGCATTCAAGTAGATACGAGTTCACACAGATATGCCCTCAAGTTTCGTGATTTATACTTCCCCATGCCACGTCTTTTTACATGTTTTGATTTGTTAATAGCTATCACAAAAATTACTTTTGCAGCTTGAGAAAATATAAGGGGTGTGGCAAATACCAGTGGCCCAGAAAACAGAGTTCCAGGCAACAAAGAAATACAGCACAGAAACGGAAATACAGTACTAACCTGACAACAGCAGATGTTGAAAGTGACCACCATTCATCTCTTGGCACCCTGGTCAGCAAATTGCTGAAGGTGAACTGAAGCCGGATTGCTGGAATTGTTGCAGACTCATCTGAAATGTTCTGCTGCAGTTCTTGAAGACTATGACACTTGTTGCAATGCTCATTAGACTTGAGAGTTCCCCACACAAATTAATCACCCACTAACAAATGAGGTGCCCTGAGTGGTCAGCTTGGAGCATGATCAGACTGACTCTGCTAGCAAATCTGTCAGGAATGACGGTTGTGTAAATGTGCTCCAAGGTTTGGTCAGTCGTATGGGCAGGAGCAACTGCTTCATCCTGTTGGAAGTAACTGTAGGTCTTTTCCTCCCGTGTCATAGCTGCCACAAATTCACACCCAATCATATCCACTCATCTGGGTCACTTTTATTTGCCCCACCCATACTTTTCTACAGAGAAAAAACAAGCAATAAGGGAAATCCTTCTTTGAAAACCAGAAGATTCCATTTTCTATTTCTCTCTTCCATATGCTTTTCATTGTTCGCCATTCCTTTCCTTTCCTGTTTAATTAGGTAGATGAATGGAAAAGGAGCAATACAATCCACACTTCACTATTATTCTGAGAAGCACGTATAACTTGCCTAACAATACTGCTTTCTTACCTGAATAATATAGAGGAACAGTGTAGTAACAGTAAATTAACACGTTTTTGCCATTGTGTCTTGAAACAAGGCTAGTCAATACGATTGCACTACTACTTGCAGCCAGCATGGTAAAACTCTGTGTGTACACTCTTCAATGATGCATACCTGTGGCTGAACTTTACTTACTGTACTATTCAAAACCTTCTATTAATTGTGGTGTACAATGGTAGCAAACATAAAATGGTTCATGGATGTCCACAGCCATAGGATTGGAGTCCCTGCTCAATTTGATACATACAAATATGAGTAACAGGTAAGCCAGGCATAAGAGCATTCAAAAATTTAATGCCCATACTGACAGATATGATGTTTCATTAAGAAAGCTGGTGTCAAAAGTGCATTTTGAGTGTGTTAGGAGCTTTGAGGAGGTCACTGGATGTGACTGAGAATGAAATAATGTTAAATGTTCTTCAGTCCTTTATTGTTCTTACAAATGTTACAATAAAAGTTGAAAATAAGCACCATTAACTTCATTGCACAGCTTCGATCAACAAAGTTGGGTGTCCTGTGTTTGATGGAAAGTGTGCTGTGTGTTCTGTACGTGTGCAGCCACTGCAAGAATTCTCACAACTAATTCATCCTCTGAGTACACAGGACTGAAAGTAGAAGTTTACACTGCACATACTGGTTTTTCAAGGTCTGTCACAGTGACATCATTCTGTAATCGCACTCTCCTTCTGATACAATGGGATACCCCATCCAATAATTTTAGCAGGTGCTCTTGTAAAAGCAGTCTGTAAACTTGCTACCTGAATCAAGGAGGCAACAAGTAGGGCCCAAGTAAGTAGTTGCCCACACTACAGATCCAAATGTTTACTGAAAATTGTCTGTGATGACTTCATGTAAGTGTTACACATGGGTTATTATCTGACTATATATGAGAGTTATGATAATTGTGCAGGCTTTCCTGTGTAAATTGAGTCTCATGGACCAATGAAAATTCTGGGATGTCACAATGCTTTGTACCTCAGATCAACTTTGGTGTAATGATGTTTGAAGAAAGTACATTTTGCTTACCTCCTTCTCAACTGATGTAATTAAGTTTCATGTGACCTTTGTGCTGACTCATTATGCATTTGCAACACCTGGTTGCTTAACAAACTATTTTTGTTGTTAGCTTGAGTATAATATTTGTCACTTTGAGTATTGAATTTTTTACAATGAAATAATGTTAACTAAAACAATTGTTATCAAAGAACACGTGGAAATACTCCATAGTTCTACAGTTTTACAGATTATTATGGGTGAGCATCAGTTGCAACACACACACACACACACACACACACACACAGACACACACACACTCATGCACAAAATCACTTCATAAACCTATGTGTTTCTAGACTAGTGGATTTTAGGTGTAATTTTCTCTTTGTATCAAACAATGAGGAGCAGTGGGCTGACACTGCATCAGTTGCCACTGCAGCATGCTAAATATTCAGTTTGATTATTGTTACTAAAAGAAAAGGCAAAATAGATATGCGGAAATTACCATTACTACAGAATCACTGTGTTTTTAGTAATATATTGTGAAATTATAATTTGGAATGCATGATATAGAGCAATCCGTTAGATTACATGTAGCATTGTTTGTGTTAGTAGCCTTCAACAGTATTTGATAAGTTATCAGTAGCAATAAATTAACACAAAAATTCAAAAATGCAACTTTCTAGCTTAGTTACTACATCAACATTAGTTATATTTGCCATGATGACACCGGGCAACAGTACTGAGTGCCATGGAGTGTGACATACATATTCATGTTAAAACATAATCAGAATGTCAGGAGTGCACACAAATGTAAAAATAATACTACCCAGTGTTCCAGTAATGCATCACTAAGCAGCAGAATCCCAAAACTCCTAGCAAATTAATTACTTACAGAATAATAAATGGATCCTGCCAAAATGACATGCAATGATCTGAATGCTGGTGATTAGCGACAGTTCCTTCTGTGAGACATTGTTATCCACAGAATAATAGAAAACTGGATGATATATCCTGTGTCATAAGTCAAAGCCAACATTAAATATGTACTCACTGCAAAAAGAAATATTTTAGACACAAAACAATCAAATTAAATGTTCAGAAATGAGTTTTGCTTAGTTGTTAAGTATTAACTGTTTTTTTAAAAAACTGAATTGATATTTATTTGAACATCTTCTAAATCACTTTTTGTTCTTAGCTTCACCATACAAAATAGAGGGACTCATGCAGGATACAAAGTATACTGTAAGGTTGGCTGCCAGAAATGAAGCAGGTCTGAGCGACTACACCAAAGAGCATTCTGTAACAACAGTCTCCAGAAAAACTCTGCTTTCATCAAGTTCTGCACGAAGTATGCATTTAGTGCACATCTCCTCATATCTCCTGGTGCTTTGTCACTTTCTTTCCAGAGTTGGCATATTTATGAACATTTTTATTCAGCTGTGAACATTCCCCCAGGTGTTCATATGTGATATGTGAGAAAAAGATTCGAGTGTGGCACTATAATGTTGAAATAGGGAAGTAAGCTGGTAAAGATAAAGATGTTTCTGTACTGCAGAGTTTCACTGTTGAATAATATTTGATGATTAATTCCTGAAACTCAATGATGGCAGTGTTTCAGTTTTTGTAGCTGTAATTGGTTTCACTAGTAAAAAACTCAGCTCTATACTTTAATTTCCTTAGGATTTAAATAATGATCTATCTCTTTCTCTTATTTATTTTAAAAAGGCAGCTAAAATTGTGATGTTGGATAGTTCTAAAATGAAAATTAAAATTGTGAAGTTATGGTATAAAACTGACGACCGCAGCAAATAAAAGACTGCACTAAAATCAAGAATTTTTCATAGATTTACACTCTTATGAGAAAAAAATCACACATTTTTCTCCTAGCGTGACTTCATTCTTTTTCTTTAATTGTGCAAATTGTGTTCTTCATTGAGGTTCTGTACTCAATTATTTTATTGACATCAGTTCTCTATAATGATGAAAGTGGAAATGCACTTAATTTCATCTTGTGTCTTGCCTTAGCTACGGTTTAACATGTGCCAAATGCAAATAATTTGTTGAAGAAAGAAATTTATGATGTTATTTGAAAAAAAATTAAATGAGAGGGACTAACACTTCTTCATTTATTTTTTGCCATAAAATTTTGTCTGTAAAAATTAATTAAAGAAGAATTTATTTACCAAAGGTACTGCTTGTAAGTAAACTCATATTTAAATTAGACATTCAAATACATTTTGTTTGTCTATAAAATTTAGTGTTTGATTCTGAAGTTTTGATTGATGCTATCTTTAAGTACTCGTGCTGTGATTAGACAAGATATACATTATTATTCACTGTAAATGTCTGTAACATTTCAGTTTTCTTATATTATGAAACTTACCTTGATGTATCCAGAGAAGCAGAAATAGATCTCTGAGCTAGGGGGAACATTTTCCATTCTTTTAATAAGTTAAGTCTCTGAATTTATTTATAATCTGATTCATACTCCCAAAAGGACCTTACACTGTGGCGCTCCCAGAGTTTATTCATATTTACAAGATTTGAAGATCAGAGATCAGACATCAATTTCCTAAAGCACTAAAACACACTTCACAAGAAAAACTGAAAAAAAAAAGTCATGGCACCTTTAAAGATTAGAAGATTCCAGAACTCGTTAAGTACCAAAAATTTATACTTAATTAACAAATTTGTCTGTAACTCAACACGCTGCAAAACAGATTGTAATCAAAATATTGCTGGTTCAAATCTCAGTAGTATCAAACTTTTCTTTTACGTCTTAAAAATTCCATACTTATTAACAAATGTATATGATAATTAACAAATACTGAATCATAAATTTCAATAAAAGCAACATTTTGTTTCTTTTTAATTACCATTTGCATGAAAATGTGAGCATTCACAATAAATTAAAATCTGGCACAAAAATGAGAAAGATCAATTTTTTTTTTAATTTCTAAGGGATGAACAGTGTTATTAATGGATACATATTTTTCATTTAAAAAGAAAGCAGATCTGTATCAAATTTTAGTTTATTTTCATATGATTAGTAATTAAAAAGATATGACAAGTAATTAATAGAAAAATGTTACTTTATTAAAAATTTGTAAATCAATAGTTGTTTATTAACATTTCTATATGATAACAACTATGAAATTGTAAATCAGTAAAAAAGTATTATGCTAATAGGAAGATAGTGGCTTCATGATTACAATCCAACTATACATTGTGTTTTCTTTCCCTACTGAAGAATTCGTTAACACATTACAAGTATTTTGTATTTAACAGCACTCAGAAATCTTCTAATCTTGAAAGGTAATTTTGTGAGGTTTTTTTTTATTGGAATTGTGCCATACTTCTTTAGGAAACTGACATCCAGGCACTGAGCCTCAACTCATATAAGTATGAACAAAATTGGAGAATCACCTTTGTCAGACCATGCGAAACTAGTTTAACTATATAAGCACAGGGAAAGTTATGTAGATATTAAGAAATGTTGAATGTGTTCCTGTGCATATGCTTGCATATACTATCTGCTTTGATGTATATTTTAAATGAGTGAAATGATATACCTGATTCAACAGGTGAGCTAGAGGCAAATGGATGTACATTAAAATTTCTGCAGTTTACAGTGTCCATGTTTATTCTGATCAGAAATTTTATGTGTGAGTAATGCCATATGGAAAACAAATATATCATCTTGTGTGTTATACTTAACACACCAAAAGGGCACTAAAAGATAGTTTCAGTTTGTCTCACATTTTATGGAAAAATAACATTGATGTTGCAGTGATTGCCTATTATTATTGTTAAATGGTGTATATAGATTATATATAAATGAATATAATACTTAATTTATTATCAAGTCAGAGTCAACTGTCTGCTGCATTTACATGGCAAAGAGCATCCACTCAATATTTGTTGTTTAGTTAACAACTGTTTTCCATCATACAAAAAGGAAGGATGATGTCAGAAATTAAACAGTCCTTATGCTATTGTACTATCTGTGATCATAGAGAAATGAAGTAAATACTAAAAAAGTTCTAAATTACAGTACATTAATTCACTCACAAATCAGAAAAGATGGTAAATTTTGAATCAGATAAGCATCTTCTCTCACAAAACACATTTAGCATTTATATTTTCTGTGTCTGGAAATAATAAAGATACAGTCAGTTACGTCTCTGAACAAAATAACAAACAGCAAATTTTATATCAGGTTGTGTTTTCTTTTCTGAAATCTGTTTTCATCAGTACTGTTTTACTTGTGTGTAAATCAATAGCATTTAAAAATAATACTGTACATTCACAGCATTTTTGAGCATTTCATCGATTTCATAAACTTTATATGTTCACAGTTCTTACAAAAAATTTAATTTTAAGAATATATATTGTTATAAATAAACTGGTATTCTGGTATTCATAGAACTGAAACATGTACTAATGTTCTCTATATCACAGGGAAGTGTAAAAATTCCTAGATGACAGGTTGTGCAATTGCTCACAATTTTCAACACATTGCTTTATTCAGTCAAAAAGTTTTAAGTATTTATAACTATCTTAAGTAATCTTAAAACGTATGTAGCAAACAGTTTAACAAAAATCTGAGGAATTATTTCTTCCATGATCATTCCATTACTGTTGAATTTGTAAAATATATAAGAATAACTCTTTATTTTTTAACTGTAAATATTGTAAAAAATCTGCAGTCCTTCTTTGCCTTATTGTTTAATGTCCATTTATGAATAAATATGTTTGGATAATAGCAAGTGACTGATTATTCTAATATTATAAAAGCCCCCCCCCCCATCCCAATTGCTTTCCAAGTATGCTGTAATCTCTGTTGTTGAATCATAAGCACTTTCTTTAATTTTATCCTGTGAATGGTGAATGGTTGGACATGTGGCCACAAAATCAGTATAAAAACATAAAATCTGAATCTTTTTCACAACTTCCTATAATTATTTTTATTATTATTGTGTACCAACCAATGAAATAATGAACAAATATCTTGCTGCAACTTTCTCAAATTACATCCAATTTTGTGGAATTATTTATTTGAAATGTGATGTTTGAAGAAGATCCACATTAAACCGCCTTTCAACTTCACAATAACTAAAGAAAATAGTCTTCCATCATTATCTTGATGCCAATGACTTTAAGTGTCCAATAACAATGTTATTTATTCAACACTTTCTGAAAAACTTGCCATCTTGTATGTCTAAAGCAAGTCAATAAGATTCAACTGATTGAAGATCTTTTACATAAAGTCTGAACCATGCTCATTTTTAACACTTGTTGTTTGTCTGATGTATGGAAGGAGACTGTATACATGAATTTTCGTATTTCCCTTGTCCAATCACACAGTCATTCACCAAGCGTTAAGTTTTGAAGACTTGACTTACTGTCTAGATTATCTCCCTCTAACTACTCTGTCACATCCAGACACCTTCTTGTGAGATTAGAAAGGCATATTCGCAGAATGACAAGATGCAGTGCCAAAGATTTCTGTCAGTCCCAGGACAACTACTCCCTGCAAGAATCTTACATGTCTCTGTACCATACCAGATGGAACAATTGAGTAGAAATAGCTGATACAAAGTTACAGAGGCAATCAAGTTTGCACTGCAATACACTTTCACAGCCTCGAGGGAAAAATTGCTGTGCTCCATGCACTGGCAATGTTAAACGTATTTCAGCTGCCATAAGACAGACTGTGTATATGTACTGAAAAATTTCTTCTCCCACTGGAAAATGTTTCTAAATCCCTGTATTGTAGTTTTATTAGCAATGATGCTTAATTTTGCTTAATTTGTTGCTCCTGTATCATCACTACATCCATTTGCATCCTCAGCCCTGGCCAATAGTTGCACCAGTGGTTGATATGGTAGGTCACAGAATGAAAGTCTCTAGCAGATTACAACTGTGTGCCACACCAGGACTTGAATCCACTCAGTAAGAGCATTTGCTGTGGAAGGCATGATTTCAAGTAAGTTCTAGTCCTCGTCTGATACACAATTTTCTGCTTCAAAGTGGAAAAATTCGTTCTGAAAAAAACCCTTTCTTCACGGAGAGTTTGTTAGTTTGATAAGGCATGCAGGAGAGTTTCTGTGAAATTTGGAAAGTACTGAAAGAAGTGAAGCTGTGAAGGTGGGTCATGAGTCATGCCTGCATTGCTCAGTTGGTAACAGTATTTTCAATTAAAGCAAGATTTCAGGTTTGAGCCACAGTTGAGTATACCGCTTTCACTCACCAGAGAGTTTCAAAACGATGCACACACTGCATCAGAGTGAAGGACTCACTCTATGTCCCAGAATATTCGGACACGTATTATTTATTATTTATTTACCATTTGATATTACAATGGCAATCAATGACAGCAGATGTACACCATGGACATACATCTATAATACGTCAACACTAGAACTACCAGAACATATTGTATACCTAAAACTGCCAATTCAAAAGTGGAATTTATCTTTATAAAGTTAAAATAAGAATAATTAAATAATTTCTCTTGAATTTAATATTTTTTTCCATTTATTACAAACAAGAATAAATTTTTAGACACATTTTATCTAATTAACAAACACAGTTTTTATTGCAAATTGTTTTAGTAAAGAAGCTGACATACTTATTGTATACTCATTATTATAAAACTAATTATTGTAATATTTTTTGTGGTTCACTTATAGTCATGAAATCTGTTTGCGAAATCCACATACTGCAACGTATTTGTAAAATACTGCCAGACTTTTTCTTCAGTTTATTTGCACTCACTGATGTGAATTACACATCTTTAGTAGCAGGAACTACATCTACATCTACATCTACATGACTACTGTGCAATTCACATTTAAGTGCTTGGCAGAGGGTTCATCGAACCACAATCATACTATCTCTCTACCATTCCACTCCCGAACTGCGTGCGGGAAAAACGAACACCTAAACCTTTCTGTTCAAGCTCTGATTTCTCTTATTTTATTTTGATGATTATTCCTACCTATGTAGGTTGGGCTCAACAAAATATTTTCGCATTCGGAAGAGAAAGTTGGTCACTGAAATTTCGTAAATAGATCTCGCCGTGACGAAAAACGTCTTTGCTTTAATGACTTCCATCCCAATTCGCGTATCATATCTGCCACACTCTCTCCCCTATTACATGATAATACAAAACGAGCTGCCCTTTTTTGCACCCTTTCGATGTCCTCCGTCAGTCCCACCTGGTAAGGATCCCACACCGCGCATCAATACTCTAACAGAGGACGAACGAGTGTAGTGTAAGCTGTCTCTTTAGTGGACTTGTTTCATTTTCTAAGTGTCCTGCCAATGAAACGCAACCTTTGGCTTGCCTTCCCCACAATATTATCTATGTGGTCTTTCCAATTGAAATTGTTTGTAATTTTAACACCCAGGTACTTAGTTCAATTCACAGCCTCGCGAATTGTACTATTTATCGAGTAATCGAATTCCAACGGATTTCTTTTGGAACTCATGTGGATCACCTCAAACTTTTCATTATTTAGCGTCAACTGCCACCTGCCACACCATACAGCAATCTTTTCTAAATCGCTTTGCAACTGATACTGGTCTTCAGATGATCTTACTAGACGGTAAATTACAGCATCATCTGCGAACAACCTAAGAGAACTGCTCAGATTGTCACCCAGGTCATTTATATAGACCAGGAACAGCAGAAGTCCCAGGACACTTCCCTGGGGAACACCTGATATCACTTCAGTTTTACTTGATGATTTGCCATCTATTACTACGAACTGCGACCTTCCCGACAGGATTCACGAATCCAGTCGCACAACTGAGACAATACCCCATAGGCCCACAGCTTGATTAGAAGTCGCTTGTGAGGAATGGTGTCATAAGCTTTCCGGAAATCTAGAAATACGGAATCGACTTGAGATCCTCTGTCGATAGCGGCCATTACTTCGTGCGAATAAAGAGCTTAGTCATGTCCTTTGAACAAGAACCATACACTTGCCATTTGCACTTTTTACGGATGTAACTTGTCTTATTCCTACACTTCTTCATTTGACATTGTCTCCTCATTTTATTTCCTTCCGCAGAGTTTCCAGATTCAGCTTCTGTTCACGCCAAGTTAGTTTTCGAGTCCATGTACCCCATATGAAGCTCCTCTGCTAGCTTCAGGATATAATTTTTATGAGTGATCTTCATCCCTGTTACTTTCTTGAAAATGATCCATCAATTGATAGCTACCAAGTCAAGAATATTATAAAATACATGAACTGGCCATCTACGAGTACCAGCTCGAATAGTGTATTTTCTTGCCATTTGATCCACCAAATCAACACCATATTTTGTATTGTTGTAGAAATCTATTGTTTCTGGCATTTTTTTCAGATCAGCTTAAAGTTCAACTTCTGAATGCAAAGTGCTATACAAAAGCACATTCTTGTTTCATATGCCTTGATATACAATAAGAGTGCCACTGGAATTTTTGAGGAGATCTGAGTCAAGAGATCTGAGTCGTAAATATTATCCTTCATTGCCTTCACAGCATTAAGTATTCCTCTTCTTGATTGTCTAATTGTTCCAACAGGCTCTATCAACTTCATTACTACACTTTCAGGACGAGTCTGGTAACATGATCAGTGGTAGTCTTTTCCTAAATAAGGGAACCCATTGCACAGAAACCTTGAGTCAATGTTGACAAGAAGCCAAAATTTTATACCAAATTTATCTGGTTTGTTTGGCATATACTGTAAGAATTGACACCTTGTTTTGCTTGGAAAAAGCTGTTCATCATCAGTCAGGTTTTCACCAAGAATATAGGTCGAATAGGAATTTTCAATAAATTTGCTCCAAACTTTTGATACTAAAGCAAATTTATCTGTCTTCAAACAATCTAATCTTTAGTTTCTAATGCCAAAGCTCTAAAATCTTAGAATTTCTTGAAAGCAGTTTCTCCCCATAGTTCACCGAAGATAGGTGGGCCCCACTTTTTAGACCAGAGTTCATCAACTTTAGTACGATTGGCTCCAAGAACACCATGAGCACAAACTTACAGTCCACAATTCATTTCATAGAACACATTTTGCCTCCATTTTGTACAGTGTTTTATGCCTTTCAGTATTGATTCATCAATAAACAGACACCATGTGCTCACTACACTGGCATCAGAAACATGTCGCATTGAATATGGTGTAGGTCTTGGATTTTCTGTCATGATGTTACGACTTGCCAATCTGCCAGATGTGGTCTTTCCAAACTCTGCTACAGTCCACTCCGTAATGCCATCAGTACCCAGCAACATATTTTGTGGTCCTGGGAGGCATATGTTGATCTGTCCTTTCTGATATCTTCTCTTATGTGATACATTTTCTGCTGCTGTAATAGAACAATAGAAAAATTCAAGTTATAAGTGTCTATTCAGAGTAATTGTCATCTAAATCCTGAATTTTACATGAAAGTTGAATTTTGAAATGTAAATAATGCATTTCATAATTATTATTAACCTGGCTGAACAACTACATTTTCAGCATAATCTGAATCACTGCTTCCGGAGTGATCATTTGGATGACAGTAATCTTCATCCACATCTTCTGTTAAGTCTTCTGCATCCAGGTCACATTCTGCTTCAGACTTATCATCTGGAATATCATATAAGAAAGCGAACAATTCTGCATCAGTAAGCGACGGAGATCTACAAGCCATGATAACTATGTTGCTACAAGCTAATGAACGACAATATGCCTGGAGATGCAAAGACAAGCAATGGACATAAGTAAATTAAAAGAGTTTCATTATTGTGCATATTATTGTTGTTTAGAGACTGATTGTTAACAGATTTAATCTCAACCAGAGGAAGAAGTTGACATTGTAAGACATTTTGATACAATAATCAATACAGCAGACAAAATGACCGCTCTTGGGGTTCTAGGTATACTTGTTAACAACGTCCTAACCAATTTTCCAAAACTAAATATATTTAGTATGAGTGGTTCTGACCTTTAACCTGGAAAAGTCACTGAAGCTCATTGCAATACAACAAAAACTTTCTAAAGTTAATATATAAATGAGATGGCATCTGTATGTATATTCTCATACAATTATTTTGCTGCTGATGCTGATGGAAGAAATCCTGTGGCTGCTTTGTGTCAGTACTCTTTTTTTCTTCTTCTCAATAAACTTCAAAATGCTTTAATCAATAATATACCCCATGACAATGTGTTTTGAGACTCGCCACTTATTTTAGCATTTCCTTCATTTATATGTCAGTGCACCTCACTCTGCATCCTTTCAGCTTCACAACTCCTCAGAGTGGACCAATTACATTTGCCTTTCTTTGTTTATTTGAAAACAGCTAAAATGAGACAACTGCAGAGATAAAACTGCTCAAAGGAGCACCTAATCAATAATAAAGATTTCTTGACAAAAAAAGGGGTGAAAAAATTACATGAAACCATGAGACAGAAAGAGTTATTTCGCAGTCTGGGAAGGTGTGATATATTACAATATGTGTAAGCATGTTAATAAATACAAGTACTGGTTATGTAATAATTAGCAGCAGAAACTGACATGGTTGAAAAAATATGATGACAGAAGCAAAAACTTCGGTCCACACACTAGACACCGGCTAGATAGTCGTGAATGTGTATTTACTAATCACAACTGACTTCAGTGTGACATATGTTGTAGTTAGTCCAAACATTTTTGAAATGTAACCTTTTGATTAAGTCCTCATCTAACAGGATTCAAATTTAAGCCATGGCTTACCTTAACAAGAGACACACTATGGTTTCACCATGTTACATGTCACAATTTACAGAACATTCATACCCGTTAAAGCAGATGTTCCACACATTGTACTAGGACTTGGATACAATACTGCACACATCTCAATGGTGAATTACAAATTCTTTGAAACATCCTTGGGAAATTCTGTAAATCCACAACCACAGGAGATTAGTGAAACATGAGCCCAATTAAGTGCAGACTTAATCAAAACATTTACATTTCAAACACATTTGTACTCTCTAGTACATCATACTGAATTCAGTGACACATTCATAATCATACATTTGAAATTATTTTGCCAATGAATTGTTTGCACATTCATGTTCATGAGAATGCTCTTGTTACTGTACTATCCAGTCACATTATTGTGACCACCTGTCGAAAACCTGAATAACAACCATTTTCAGTGCATGCCACTGTGAAAAGTGCAGGATGAGAGTTACTTCCAACTGTATCAGTTTTCACTATTAATCATGGGACTCCCAAGGAGACTATTGAAGCTACAGTGTTGGTTGCCTTTTTTTCCTGGCTTTGTCCCATGCACACGGGGTGAGCATGTTAATCTGGATTTGGCAATGTTAGTGGCAGAGGTGGCCTGATGCCCTTCCTATCACCTCCCCCCCCCCCCCCCCCCCCCAGATGGAATCTGTGTGCCCCCTCTCTCTGTGTGAACGTTTTTTAAATGTTTGTGAGTCATGTAACTGAGATGGAACATGGGTACCAACCTAGTATTCACCTAATTGGATTTGTGAAACTGTCTAAAAAAACACTTCTAGGCTGGCTACACAACGGCCATCACTGTTAATCCACTGGACAGCTTCGATCTGGGGCTGGCACACACCTCACTGAATCCCATATAGGGAGTTCTAATGTGTGCAGCTATCTGATGGGATCTGCCATGAAGATCTATTGCACTTTTGAAGTTCCGCTTCATTTCAAGACAATGGAAATTTACATGACCTGAATATGCAAATCACAATGTCATGCAGGAATTCCAGTTTGACAGGGGCCTCTCATGACAACTATGGCAATGTTTCCAGGACTGCCACAGCCAATGCAGGTACTGAAATGGACACCTAACCTATAACTGTTGCATTTTAATGGCTGCACAGAATTAAGTGTTATTCCTGTTTAAGATGAATGCTTCAGCTGAGGTTGATATTTATCTGACTTTGGTAGCTACCTACATGACTCTAAAAGTTTCTTCTCTTCTTTCAACCAAATTTCTACATTTGCACTGGATTTAATCCATTAATTTTTTTTAATCATTTCCACATAAACATTTGTAACTTAGCTCAATACTGTGTCAGCTTCAATAAACAAATATCATACGTAAGAACTGTCAGAGTAATTTTCCTCTGTAAACTGCAACAGTAAATGTGATAGTCACTTTGCATAACAATATATCTGAACAATAATGACAATAATTCTTACAGATGAACAATGTGAGATGAGACTCCAGTCTGCTTCAGATGCCTCAGAGGAGTTCATCATTGATTAGAAGTTGATCGAGCTTTTTTCTGGAGCTCCAGAAGTATGTCAATACGATTAGACACAAAAGCTAATTATATTGCATCACATCTGTACTCTTAACATTTCAGAAGAACGCCAAGAGTGACTGGGATTTAATGAAAATAGAATAGAATCCAGTGTTTGTCACAAATCCTTGAGCAGTCTGTTTAAAATTTGATGCTGCTAAACAAATCATTCATATATTTCCACAAAACATTGAACAACACAAGGGCAATTCTTCAGAATAGGAGGCATTGTAGACAAAAGTTCATTGTAATGTATTAGCATTACTTTAATGGTATTGGATTTATGTATGAAACTATAGTAGACAACAAAAGCCACAGGTTAGTTTCCTATGAGCACATGAATAAAATTTACAGGTTCTCCAGAACAGTTATGTAGAAGAGTGCTTCTACAGATTTGTGTAGTGCAAACTGGAATAACAGCACTTAAAATCTAACTGTTGGGTAACATTCTCTACGATCTTAAAATGTTGTAACTCACCAAATAGTAGAGGTTCTGAATCACCAAAAGCCTTATACACAAGAATGAGAGCTGTAGAGCACACACACACACATATTATATATATATATATATATATATATATATATATATATATATATATATATATATATATATAATGGAAGGAAACATTCCACGTGGGAAAAATTATATATAAAAACAAAGATGAGGTGACTTACCGAACAAAAGCGCTGGCAGGTCGATAGACACACAAACAAACACAAACATACACACAAAATTCAAGCTTTCGCAACAAACTGTTGCCTCATCAGGAAAGAGGGAAGGAGAGGGGAAGACGAAAGGAAGTCTTCCCCTCTCCTTCCCTCTTTCCTGATGAGGCAACAGTTTGTTGCGAAAGCTTGAATTTTGTGTGTATGTTTGTGTTTGTTTGTGTGTCTATCGACCTGCCAGCGCTTTTGTTCGGTAAGTCACCTCATCTTTGTTTATATATATATATATATATATATATATATATATATATATATATATATATAGACACACACACACACACACACACACACACACACACACACACACATCCTAATGGCTACATATTCCCAGCTTACTGCCACAAATGACATTCCACATGAACTTCCAATCACATTTTTTTTAATATTTGTAAATTCAACACTTGCTCCCACATTACATGTTTTGGTACATCAACAGTTCTGATTGTTTTCCCACCATCTTTAACAATCAGTGTCAAATTTACTGCTGTATAGATCCCTTCTGCTCCCTCCCAAATAACATCAAAGCTTTTGGCAAATCTGTGTTTCAGGCCATTAAGATCTTGAGGGAGACCAAGAGATGAATACACTAAACAGATTCAGAATGATGTAGGTTGCAGTGGGTACTGGGAGATGAAGACCCTTGTGCAGGATAGAGTAGCATAGAGAGCTGCATCAAACCAGTCTCTGGACTGAAGACCACAACAACAACAACAACAAGTTCTTGAAACTACTTGTTGGATAACATTCCTGTCATTTCCAACAGCACAGCTGAAGGTCTGCAAAAGGTTGGTTGATGAATAAAATTAGCTGGTTCACTCTTTTATAATTACTATGAATCAACTGTCTTCCAACGGTCATTAAGTTGTTATCGGCATATCAACCATCCAGCAAACATAAGCACAACTTGAATACTCCGACATGGTAGCAATCATCAAAGCTGAGAATTCATTTGAGGATCAAAACATTGTTTTACAGAAACATAATAAGAATGGGGTTAGAGTCTCAGTGACCCACTACTGCTATGATGTACTGCAATACATTATCGTTTTCTGGAAGGGTGAAATAATTATTATTATGTATTCCCCTAAATGAGTCAATGAGCAACCAAACTGCAAATAACACTATAATTTTAGCCATAAGCTTCTACAGCTATGTAAATTGTGAAATTTATTTGAGCAGATAACTGGTTTCGGTATCCCAGCTATTATCAGATCCAAGAGAAGAAAATAAGAAACAAAAATGAAAAATAAAAATATTGAGATTCCAGAATTTGTGAAATATGAACGTGAACCTGTTTTCCATACAAACAGAAAAACAAGCAAGTTCATTATACAAGATGTTTCAAAAGGAATGACCCGATTTTAAAATTCCATGTTTATTGATAAAATAATCCCATAAACATGGGATGAAATGCAACATATTCACAAAAGCTTTAAGTTTTAACTATGCTATTACAAATGCTCCATGTGTCAACTAGTAACAGCACAAACAACATCCAGATGATAGCTAAATTCAACATAAACTTTACACAGTGTATCTGCTTTTACAGAAGTTATTCAGTTCTTCACTTCTTCTGTGTCATGAGGTAAAGGGCAGATGAACACACTTTCTTTCACAATGCAGGACAGTGTCTGGGGTCCCATGCACCCTATCCGGCATAGAACTATCTTCAAAAGCTGGAGAAGTGCTTTTTCCGTAACTTCAGGAGGACTCTGATGGTTTCATTTTCCAACAAGGTGGAGATCCACCAGACTGGCACAACAACATACATCAGTTTCTCAATGACACTCTGCTTCAATGCTGGATAGGGAGCATAGGACCCCGAGACACTGCCCTGCATTCCTGGCTTCCAAGATCGCCAGACATGACCCCACGCGATTTTTTCTTGTGAGGAAATGTGAAGAAAAGTGTATTCTTCTCCCCTTTATCTTGTTACATAGAAGAAGTGAAGAATAGAGTAACAGCTGCCATAAGTTCTGTAAAAGCAGATACATTGCATAAAGTTTATGATGAATTTAGTTATCATCTAGATGTTGTTCATGCTCTGCTGGTGGACACGTAAAGCATTAGCATAGGTAAAACATAAAGATTTTGTGAGTATTTTGCAATTCATCCCACGTTTATAGTATCTTTTTATCAATGAATACAAAGTTTTGAAACCAGGTCATTCTTTTTGAAACATGCTGCACTGTCACTGAATGACACAAAAAATGCATAGTCATTAATTGAATTGATAACAATAGAATGTGTATAATGGTTAACGTTAGATACATTGACATTATTGGCACTGGTGGAAGGGGCAGTGACAGGCATTTAGTAAGCAAATAACTGCTGAACATAATTAAATGCTTGAAAGTATAGTCAAAAGCGATACTTACACATTTGAAAATTGTGTATAACAATCATGTTAGTAAAATTATGTGAGATAAATCTTAGCTTCTGGTCATAAAAAATATGAGTTATCCATGGATAAAAACCAAGAGATATTTCCCAGTAATAATAGTAATGTTAAATAGTCTAAGAACACAAAGAATAAGAATGAAGCTATATAAGGTCTGTTCCAAAAATTCCAGAACATTCGTAATTTCGTGCAAATGGTATGATGGATCAAAATACAATTGGCATCCCTACACATCCATTGGTTTAATGTGTAACTGCCCAAAGTTTAATTGTTGTATGTCTGTTAGTAACTGCTCAGTGCTGTATTGAGCAGAACATTGTGTCACACAGTTTGCAAGTTTCAAGATGGCAGAGTTAGAGGACCAATGTGTCTGCATTAAATTTTGCATGAAACTCAAAAAAACCTTTACAGAGACACACCAAATGATGCAGGAAGCCTATGGTGGCGATTGCTTAGGCCATACTTGGTGTTACAAATGGTTTACATGGTTTAAAAATGGCCAGGCAAAGGTTAAGGATGACCCTCATTCAAGACGCCATTTGATGTCTACCAATATCGCTCGTGTCAGGAATGCCAATGAAATTGTGCATGTCAATTGCAGACTAACTGTCCAAGATACTGCAGAAGAATGTAACATTTCAATTGGGTCATGTTATGAAATCCTGACAGAGCATCTTGGAATGAATCATGTTGCTGCCAAGTTGGTCCCATGGTTCATGAGTCAAGACCAGAAAGACCTTCGCCTCACAATATGTGAAGACCTTCTGGATTGCACAAGTGAGAATGAGATGTTCCTTAACAGAATCATAACTGGTCGTGAGAAGTGGGTGTACGGCTATGACGTTGAGATGTTGAAAGGACAAAGATCTGCAACAGTAGATGAGATAAAGGAAAATTCGCAGATGGTGCTTTGTGTAATCCAGCAAAAGGCATACCAAGATTGCTTCCAGAGGTGGAAACAGCATTGGAAGCAATGTATCAATTGTGGAGAAGAGTATTTAAAGGAAGGACATGCACAATAAGTAAAAGGTAAGTGCAGAAAAATTTTGTGGACAAAGTTCCAGAATTTTTTGACCATGCCTCATGTCCAAAGGAATGACAGTTATATTGAGAAGGTGACTATGCTGTCAATGTACAAGGTATATAGAGTATTTGGAGAATGAACAGTAGTGCACATAGTCCATCAATTTTAACTGTTCTAGGAGCTACTGGCTTATGTTCATATCAGTGGGCTGAATAGCCAAACAGTTTTGCAAACACAAGATAAAAGCAGGTTCTGAACAAGTTGAAGCATAATATATCATGTGATGCAAATGATAAATTTTCAAATTCTGGAGTGTATAAACTAAAATGTGCTAGTCGTACAAAAGTGTACACTGGCCAAACAGACAGAAATTTTATTGTACAATGCAAGCAAAATTTGTATAAACATAGTACTAAGACTGCAAATGGTGGACACATCATTACCATTGGTCATACCATAATGAATGGTAGATTTGATTTAAAGAGTTTTACATAATGAACAAAAATTATTCTTACTTTATGTACTGAAAGAAATTGAAATCTATGCTACTCCAAAAAATAATAACAAGAATACCTGACTACTTCAACATTTTTAAAGACTTGTGATAACAGAGCACATTGTGGTGGTACTTAATTACAGTCTGGAATCCTGTCATAAGTCTGCATCTTCTTTGTATGAGTTGCTTGCCAGCAATAATCCACACAGTCAACTGATATTAACTTAAGCAGTTGGATCCCAATACACTAAGAAGTGATGGACTGTCTGCATCCCTGCCTGTTCTGAGGCTACCTACTCTATGTACCTTACACAACAACAGCTGCAGATGTCACCTACCTCAACCATTCCTTCATCATACCAATGTTTCTTTTATATGCAATTTGGTTCCTCCCCTTTTGACTCTCAGGCATGTTTTGCATTACTACTACTGTTTTTAAAACGACATTCCATTTTTATATGTAATTAATTCATGCTCTTCTACATTCAGAAGTTAATGTTTATGTTGCATATTCCTATAGTATTTTAGTAAAATCTTCATTATATGTAAAACTCCACTTTTGACTGGGTCTATGCTCCACACATCACCATATCATTTATCGTATAGGGTACTTTTTTTGTAACATTGTGGACCTCCCACTTTCCTGTTCCAGTCACGAATGGTGAGGGGGTAGAACATCTGTTGATAAGTCTTCTTGTGACCTCAAACCTCTCTAATTTTACCTTCACTGTTTTTTTGTGAAATATACATAGGAGCACTCTATAGCTTGGTTGTTCTTCTAGGGACATATTTTTTGGAATTTTAACTGTAAACTACACAGTGATGCGCAATGCCTCTATAATAGCTTTTGCCACTAGAGTTGGCTGAGCCCTTTGTGAAGATTTTGCACTTACGGGGGAGGCTTATACCTTGAGCTGGCATGCACATTGAGCCAATCTTATATCTCTGGTCTTTACTCTCCAACTTTATTCTTTTTCACACAAAGGTTTCCTAGACAAATATGAGTGTAGACAGCAGCTGTTACAGGAACAAGGAGCAACAGTTTCAATTTTTCGTTCTACATCTACATCAATACTCCGCCTACCACTATGAGATGCATGGTAGAGGGATCATCCCATGGTAGTGTTTCTTCTTGTTCCATGGAGTGTGGGAAAAATGATTGTTTGAATGCCTGCAGTAATTATTCTAAGCATATCCTCACAATCCCTATGTGAGCAATGCGCAGAAGGTTGTTGTGTATTCCTAGCATTATCATTTAAAAAGTGTTCTTGAAATTTTGTTAATAGACTTTCTCGGGATAGTGTACATCTGTCTTCAAGAGTCTTCTAGTTCAGTTCCTTCAGTATCTCTGTGACCTCTCCCATGGATTAAACAAACCTGTGACCATTTGTGCTGCCCTTCTCTGTATACATTCAATATCCCCTGTTAATCCTACAAAAATTATGATTTTGTCACCTAAAAGTAAGTTTTTTTTGTTGTTCTTAATTCAATATTAATATATCTATGTATGTAACAATAAATGGAAAGTTAAATTGTTAGTATTTATGATAGATATACACTCCTGGAAATGGAAAAAAGAACACATTGACACCGGTGTGTCAGACCCACCATACTTGCTCCAGACACTGCGAGAGGGCTGTACAAGCAATGATCACACGCACGGCACAGCGGACACACCAGGAACCGCGGTTTTGGCCGTCGAATGGCGCTAGCTGCGCAGCATTTGTGCACCGCCGCCGTCAGTGTCAGCCAGTTTGCCGTGGCATACGGAGCTCCATCGCAGTCTTTAACACTGGTAGCATGCCGCGACAGCGTAGACGTGAACCGTATGTGCAGTTGACGGACTTTGAGCGAGGGCGTATAGTGGGCATGCGGGAGGCCGGGTGGACGTACCGCCGAATTGCTCAACACGTGGGGCGTGAGGTCTCCACAGTACATCAATGTTGTCGCCAGTGGTCGGCGGAAGGTGCACGTGCCCGTCGACCTGGGACCGGACCGCAGCGACGCACGGATGCACGCCAAGACCGTAGGATCCTACGCAGTGCCGTAGGGGACCGCACCGCCACTTCCCAGCAAATTAGGGACACTGTTGCTCCTGGGGTATCGGCGAGGACCATTCGCAACCGTCTCCATGAAGCTGGGCTACGGTCCCGCACACCATTAGGCCGTCTTCCGCTCACGCCCCAACATCGTGCAGCCCGCCTCCAGTGGTGTCGCGACAGGCGTGAATGGAGGGATGAATGGAGACGTGTCGTCTTCAGCGATGAGAGTCGCTTCTGCCTTGGTGCCAATGATGGTCGTATGCGTGTTTGGCGCCGTGCAGGTGAGCGCCACAATCAGGACTGCATACGACCGAGGCACACAGTGCCAACACCCGGCATCATGGTGTGGGGAGCGATCTCCTACACTGGCCGTACACCACTGGTGATCGTCGAGGGGACACTGAATAGTGCATGGTACATCCAAACCGTCATCGAGCCCATCGTTCTACCATTCCTAGACCGGCAAGGGAACTTGCTGTTCCAACAGGACAATGCACGTCCGCATGTATCCCGTGCCACCCAACGTGCTCTAGAAGGTGTAAGTCAACTACCCTGGCCAGCAAGATCTCCGGATCTGTCCCCCATTGAGCATGTTTGGGACTGGATGAAGCGTCGTCTCACGCGGTCTGCACGTCCAGCACGAACGCTGGTCCAACTGAGGCGCCAGGTGGAAATGGCATGGCAAGCCGTTCCACAGGACTACATCCAGCATCTCTACGATCGTCTCCATGGGAGAATAGCAGCCTGCATTGCTGCGAAAGGTGGATATACACTGTACTAGTGCCGACATTGTGCATGCTCTGTTGCCTGTGTCTATGTGCCTGTGGTTCTGTCAGTGTGATCATGTGATGTATCTGACCCCAGGAATGTGTCAATAAAGTTTCCCCTTCCTGGGACAATGAATTCACGGTGTTCTTATTTCAATTTCCAGGAGTGTATATTGTACTAACCATGCTGTGATATTCCTGCCATGTTGCTATTGTAGGTTATGTAAACCAATTATTTTAGTGGGAGGAAAATTTACCTTGTGCCAGTTGGTTGTATTGTATCCTGAGCATGGTAAACCTAGATTTTAAGCAACTGAGATATGGTCCATAAATGGGAACACATTCCAAGATGATGAATTCCTCACACCGTATGTGACTGACAGACTGCAGCCTACTTTGAATACAGAGGCTGCATCTGGAAACCATAAACTGGCAGCAGAACGAAGTGGTATTTATAGTCAACAACTAACAAAACTACAGTCATCCCCTATAGAGTTACTAAGGCTGTACCAAAAGTTCTTCCATGAAACAGAGGGCATTCAGAAGGGAAATGACACTATGGTGCATCAAGAGTGTTGTCTGACACGCCTGAAAAGCAGGCAATAGAAACACAGAGTTCCACATAAGAATAAAAAAAGATGGGGTCATCATCTAACTAAAGGAAACTATTTAAGTCAAATGCAGAAGGAATGAAAATTAAGAAGAAAATTATAGATGACTGTTTATTAGACAGTGACTCTAGTACAAGTGATTTATGTGAGAATAGTAACAGTGATGAGTCTGAATGACTTCTCTTTGCAAAGGCAGTCCAATGAAAATCAGGAAGATGATATTTCATTTGATGTAGGCCCAGACATGCAAAGAAGCACAACATTCTGGAGAATGGGCTTTGGTAAAAAAAAAAAAAAAAGAACACCTTTTGTGGGAAGGACTGTTTCTGTAAAATGTGGAGACCCAACTGTGAAATTTCTATGAAAGGGAACAGTAAATGGAACTTTTTCATGGTTTTTAGTAGTGTAGATGATGGTGAAATTTTGCAAGAACATGTTGTCAGATTGCTTTCAGGACCAGCATCAGGAAGGCATGGGGAACTGAGACTCCCTCTTCACTTTCATGGCTACAACATAAATTAATCAGAAATGGATTCAACTTTCTAACAGACATTAACAATATACCAACAGAGATTAGCAAAACTGAAGTGCTACAAAGGCTTCAAACAGTAAATTAACTTCTGTTTTTTTACTGTTAGTCAACATGCACTTTGAGGCCTAATTGTTTACAACAGATATAGTGCTATTTTATATGTTTATTTGGATGTTGCGTTTAGTACCCGTGTATTTATGTTGAATAAATTCTGTTCATAATAAATTAATTGTCAATTTATTTTCAACTGTAGCTCATGGTACATGACCACATTTTACCTTGCGTCAAATACATCATTTTGTAAAAATGTGGCTTTAGTTGCTGGGAACTGCAGCCATGTGGGTGTGAATTGCCTTTGCATGAGTGTGTTTGTGTGTCTGTCATCTATTTTTGACGAACGCCTTGTTGGCTGAGAGCTTATTTGTGACAGTCTTTTTGTTGCACCTGTCTGCGACTCAGCATATCTGCTTTTTGGTGAGTAGCAGCTTTCCTTTTCATAATATTGTTACATTTCATCCTGGATTTTCCATCATTTGAAAATGGGAATTCAGGTAATCTTCTATTAACAGTGCTGTAAAGACCAATTTTGGGTGTGTGTGCCATTTCATAGTTCACGACCAAAGTCTGTGTGGGTCTACTGGCTGTGCCTCCTTGTGGGGGCTAACTAACAACTATATAGGCTGGAGTGCAGGGCTCTGATGGCCAGTTGTGTACTGTTAATTTCATTCTACCTTGCCTTCCATGTGTGTGTGTGTGTGTATTGTTAAAGAAATACATTACAGTGTTCAAGAGTTAGAATACTTGCTCATGTGGAGCTTTACCTCTGATAAAAGCGGCACACAAGGAATGGACAGCAGAATTAATGGACTTAGCAGTCTCTGTAATTTTGTGACAAATGTTCATAAGGAACCCCATACATATCAAATAGTTTGTGACACAATCATACATTTTGCTCATAGTAAGGAAGTTTGAGAGTTAGGGCTACAATGTGAAAATCCTATGCTTCTGGAAGCACTGAACCTAATTCAGACTTTTGAAATTTCACAGGCTGTAGGTAGTCAGATAGAAGCCTGATCTGAAGTTTCAGAATTCAGTTCCTCTGATCCCTCCTCACCTTCAGTCAGGTCACAAGGGAACATGGCACTATGCAGCAGTCCAGCAGACGTCTCAGCATTGTATACGTAATTGTCCTTCACGACAACAACAGTCTGTATCACAACAACACCAGCCTCCTGCTCTGCTGCCTCCACACCCATACTACTTCATTCAAAATAAATAGACCATGTGTACCAAGTGTTAGGCAATGTATAATAGGTGCCATAAGAAAGCACACCTTGCATCTGTATATATTTCCTTTCCAAACCTGATTGAGGATGAAACAAACATGATTGTGAACAGCGTGTCAGCAGTGACAGTGCCTCAAAGCAATTTATACAATGAAGTGTATGTTTTTAACAAACCATTGAGAATGCAGGTGGACAGAGGTGCAGCAGCAACATCAGTGAATTCCCAGACTTAGATGGATTTGCACCCTCCTTCTCTGACTCCAGTGTCATGCAGGCTGGTGAATTATAGAAAAAACACCAAACTCCACTGTTGGACAGTTTTCTGCACCTGTGACTTTACAACACTGTGGTTCATTCATTAACAATCTTAGTTGTGGACAATGTTTATACTGAAAATCTGTGTGGTTGTGATGTTTTTAAATTGTTTGGATTCTCCATCAAAGATGAAGTGCATTTGGTTTCTGATCAAGTTTCTTATCAACAAATAGATGCTCTCTGTGCCAAATTTTCCTCTCTGTTTTCTCCAGTGCAATTTGGACAAGACACAGTTTTTTCAACCATTGTTTATATTTTTGGGTTTTGAAGTGTCATGTGCCGGCATTAAACCATTGTGGCAGCATACTGATGTTAGTCATATTGCCACACCCCATGTCCATCAGGGACTTACAGCCATTTTTAGGCAAAATAGTGTGTTTACATTTTGCGGTGTGCACTGCAGCTGTGCGCTTATAAAGCTAAATACTGACAAACTTATTTGTGCTCTGTAAACAATTATTAAATTTAATAGATTTCAGCACTGTTGTGTGCCGTTTGTGGTGAAATAACAACTTAATAAACTTTTGAAATTGTTCGCTTGCTGTGTTTTTTAGAATTTTCTGTCCGTTGAAGTCATTTAGTAAATTTCATGCTTTCGTTTTCAACTGATGTTTACTATTGCTTCTAGTGAAATACTTCAGTAAAATTTTCATTCAGTGTTTTAACTTCGCTTAGTGTTACAGTGTCTGTTTGAATTTTTTGGTTTTAGCTAACAATTTTGTGAAGTTTTGTTGGTATTGGTATTAGCTGTGGTGTAGTAGTATTAATACAGGTAGTTGCTTTCTTAGTAGGCAGAGAATTTCGAGACCATTATTGTTAGTTCTTAAATAATTCTACTGGTGTAACTGAACTTTGGTAATGTAGACGTATAGTTTTTTTCAATAACTGTAAAATTTTACCATGAGTGAGAAGTGTGGGCTCTGTCATAGGTTTGTGAGTAGTGGGTTACGGCGTGGGATTTGTTCAAAGTATTTATTTTCATGGGGGGGGGGGGGGGGATGCAGTGGGGAAGCTAGTGGTCATTTTAGTGGGATCCTCTCCTGGGAATGCAGAATCTGTAGTAGAAATAAGCTGATAGAGGAGCAGGAGTGTAAGATCTGTGCCCTTCAGGTGCAGTTACAATGCACAAAAGAGGAACTAGATAGGTTGAGCAGGGTGAAGGGTGGTGGGTAATGGGAACTGGCAGTTGGTAAGAAGGCAGCTAGGAAGAGGAGGTATTCAGTTTTACTTTGCATACGTGCAATAGATATGAGCAACTGTCAGAGTTGAGCGGAGAGGAGCCTCGTGTAGCTGTAGATGTAGGGAACTTGCAGAAGTCCTCAGCAATTAGGAGGCCTAGGTTAGTTGCAAAGTCTATCAGAAAGAAGGTTCTGCTGCTAGGTAGTTCCCACAGTAGAGGTGTGGGCCAGCAGTTGCAGGAAGTGTTGGGGAGTGAGTACCAGGTCACCAGTACTGTGAAGCCTACGGCAGGGTTGGCTCAGATGACTGAAAGCATAGGGGAGTTATGTAAGAACTTCACAAAGGAGGTTCAGGTAGTGATAGTGGGTGGAGCAGGGAACAGTCTCGATATGGACAGGGAATATGATGTAGGTGGTGCCTTGGTTAAGATAGGTACTCAAACTGGTGGCACTAATGTGCATTTCATGCAACTTTTTCAGCGTCATGATCGGCCTCACCTTAAAGCGGCTGTTAGGCATGTTAACGTGGGGCTGATGAGGGCACTGATGGCAGAGGGCATGGGGCACATCTCAGTGGTGCCAGTTGGGTCTATCAATAGATCGGGTTTCACTAGATATGGCCTGCACATCAATAGGTATGTGAAGGGGAGGCTGGCTAAGCTTGTAGGTGACAGTGTAGTGGATGGTGGTGGTGACGTCACTAATGGAAAAATTCCTGTAGTAGTTGGTGTTAAGCTGCACCTTTTTCAGATTGAAGTCAGCTGATAAGTACACCTGCTTAAAGGAAGTCCCTCTAACTAAGGGCTCACCTTCAGAGGATGTAATGTTTCCAAGTAGAGAAGGAATTAGCGTATATCATCAAAATATGAGAGGTGTTAGAGATAAAGTTAGTGAACTGCTAATAGATGTTGACTATGAAATTATTGGCATATCAGAGCACCACTTAAATAATTTGACAATTCAGAGGCTTCCTTTACCAGGCTACAGATTAGCAGGCTGTTTCTCAAGGAGGTCCTTGGAGGGTGGGGGAGTGGCTCTGTATGTAAAAAACAGTATTCAATTTGAGTCCACAGATGTATCACGACACTGCACTGAACAGATATTTGAATGTTGTGCAGCGTTAGTTGAATTTAGTGAAACTAAACATCTAATTGTTGTTGTTTATAGGTCCCCTAACTCTGATTTCAGAGCATTTCTGCTCAAGCTAGAGAGGGTTCTTGATTTACTTTGTAGGAAGTACCAGAAACTAGTAATATGTGGTGCCTTCAATATTAATTTTGTACATGATAGTGCAAGAAAAAGGATGTTGGTAGATCTCCTACATTCATATGAACTGATGCAAACTGTGTTTTTTTCCAACTAGGGTGCAGGGGAACAGTAGCACAGCCATAGACAATATTTTTATTCGTTCTTCATTACTAGATGGGCATTCTGTTAGTAAAAGCGTAAATGGCCTTTCAGACCATGAAGCGGAGGGTCAATGTGGAGGCTGGCCATGTGGCTTCGCCCACTCTGCCTGTGAATGGACATGTGGCCGCTCCTTCAGCAACGTCCAAGCAGGCACACAAGGGGAGGGGTTTATTAGTGATTGGTTGCTCCAATGTTGGGCGGGTGATGGAGGCCCTTACGGAAATAGCACAAAGCTCAGGGAAGAAAGTCAGTGTTCACTCTGTCTGCTTGCCGGGAGTCTCATCCGAGATGAGGAGGATTCCCTGCCGGCGGCAATAGAGAGCAATGGGTGCACCCAGCTGCAAATTGTCGCTCATGTCGGCACCAATGACTCCTGCCGTCTGAGTTCAGAGGTCATCCTCATTTCATACAGGCAGCTGGCGAGTTGGTGAAGGCGGAAAGCCCCGCTCGCAGGGTGGTATCTGAGCTAACTATTTGTAGTGTTGTTGCCAGAAATGATCGCGGTTCTCTGATTTGAAGCCGAGTGGAAGGCTTAAACTAGAGACTCAGATTCTGCGGAGATCTTGGGTGCAAATTTCTAGACCTCCGCTGTCGGGTGGAGAAATGTAGGGTCCCCCTCAATAGGTAAGGTGTGCACTACACGAAGGAAGTGGCTACAAGGGTAGTGGAGTACGTGTGGAGTGCACACGTGGGTTTTTTAGGTTACAGATTTCCCCCCCCTAGGCCCAACAAGACGCCTACTGAGAGGCGGCAAGGTGGCAGTAGGCAAAACGCAACAGGGAATGACAATATTAATGTGGTAATAGTAAACTGCAGGAGTGTCTATAGAAAGGTCCCAGAGCTCCTCTCATTAATAAATGGTCACAATGTACTAGGGATGGAAAGTTGGCTGAAACCAGATGTAAACAGTAATGAAATTCTAAACTCAGATTGGAATCTATACCACAGAGACAGGCTGGACAGTGAAGGGGGAGGCATGTTTACAGTGATAAAAAGTGCAATAGTATCGAAGGAAATTGACGGAGATCCGAAATGTGAAATAAATTGGGTGAAGGTCACGGTTAAAGCAGGCTCAAACATGGTAATTGGATGTCTCTATAGGCCCCCTGGCTCAGCAGCTGTTGTGGCAGAACACCTGAAGGAAAATTTGAAAAATATTTTGAGGAGGTTTCCCGACCATGTTATAGTTTTGAGTGGAGATTTTAATTTACCAGATATGGGCTGGGAGACTCAAATGTGTATAACAGGTGGCAGGGACAATGAAACCAGTGAAATTTTTTAAAGTGCATTATCTGAAAACTATCTTGAGCAGTTAAACAGAGAACTGAGTCATGGCAATAACATATTATACCTTCTGGTGACAAAAAGACCCGAACCATTTGAAACAGAACAGGGAATGAGCGATCATAAAGCAGTTACAGCGTCGGTGATTTCAGCCGTAAATAGAAATATTAAAAAAAGGTAGGAAGATCTTTCTGTTTAGCAAAAGTGAAAAGTGACAAAAAGCAGAGTTCAGAGTACTTGACAGCTCTTTTATCTCAAGTACAGATAGTGTTGAGGATCAGTGGACAAAGTTCAAAACCATTGTACAATATGCAATAGATGAGTATGTGCCAAGCAAGATCGTAAGAGATGGAAAAGAGCCACTGCGGTACAACAACTGAGTTAGAAAACTGCTACGGAAGAAATGGGAACTTCACAGCAGAGGTAAACATAGCCAAAGCCTTGCAGACAAACAAAAGAGGTAGGTGGATGAAACAGAGGATGAGAGACTAAAGGCCAAAATATTAAACATCTTTTTCCAAAGCTGTTTCACAGAGGAAGACTGCACTGTAGTTCCTTCTCTAGATTGTCGCACAGATGACAAAATGGTAGATACCGGTATTGAAATAGATGACAGATGGATAGAAAAAAATTAAAATCACTCAAAAGAGGAAAGGCCGCTGGACCTGATGGGATACCAATTCATTTTACACTGAGTATGCAAAGGAACTTGCCCCCCTTCTTGCAGCGGTGTACCGTAGGTCTCTAGAAGAGCATAGCGTTCCAAAAGAATGGAAAAAGGCACAGGTCATCCCAGTTTTAAAGAAGGGACGTCACCGCACAAAGGTGCAGAACTATAGACCTATATCTCTAACGTCAATCAGTTGTAGAATTTTAGAAAACATATTATGTTCGAGTATAATGACTTCCCTGGAGGCTAGAAATCTACTCTGTAGGAATCAGCATGGGTTTCGAAAAAGATAACTGCGTGAATCCCAGCTCATGCTATGCATCCACGAGACTCAGAGGGCCATAGTCACAGGTTCCCAGGTAGATAACATGTTTCTTGACTTTCGCAAGGTGTTTGATACAGTTCCCCACAGTCGTTTAATGAACAAAGTAAGAGCATATGGCCCATCAGACTAATTGTGTGATTGGATTGAAGAGTTCCTAGATAACAGAACGCAGCATGTCATTCTCAATGGAGAGAAATCTTCTGAAGGAAGAGTGATTTCAGGTGTGCTGCAGAGGAGTGTCGTACGACTGTTGCTATTTACAATACATACAAATGACCTTGTGGATAACATCGGAAGTTCACCGAGGCTTTTTGCAGATGATGCTGTAGTATATCGAGAGGTTGTAACAATGGAAAATTGTACTGAAATGCAGGAGGATCTGTTAAGAATTGACGCATGGTGCAGGGAATGACAATTGAATCTCAATGTAGACAAGTGTAATGTGCTGCGAATACACAGAAAGGAAGATCCTTTATCATTTAGCTACAATATAGCAGGTCAGCAAGTGGAAGCAGTTAATTCCTTAAATTATCTGGGAGTAGGCATTAGGAGTGATTTAAAATGGAATGACCATATAAAATTAATCATTGGTAAAGCAGTCGTCAGACTGAGGCTCATTGGAAGAATCCTAAGGAAATGCAGTCTGAAAACTATGGAAGTAGGTTACAGTACACTCGTTCCCCCACCGCTTGAATGCTACTCACTGGTGTTGGATCTATACCAGATAGGGTTGATAGAAGAGATAGAGAAGATCCAACGGAGAGCAGCGCGCTTCATTACAGGACCATTTAGCAATCGCGAAAGCGTTACAGAGATGATAGATAAACTCCAGTGGAAGACTCTGCAAGAGAGACACTCAGTAGCTTGGTACAGGTTTTTGTTGAAGTTTCGAGAACATACCTTGACTGAGGAGTCAAGCAGTATATTGCTCCCTCCTATGTATATCTCACGAAGAGACCATGAGGATAAAATCAGAAAGATTAGAGTCCACACAGAGGCATACTGACAATCATTCTTTCCACAAACAATATGAGACTGGGATGGAAGGGAGAACCGATAGAAGTACTCAAGGTACCCTCCATCACACACCGCCAGGTGGCTTGCGGAGTATGGATGTAGATGTAGATATGTTCAATGGCTGCATGTGGGTTCTGTAGGCCTCAAATTCGAACATTGTGTTTGTTTACCTGACCACCAACATGGAAAGTTGCTTCATCAGTGAACACGATGTGTTATGCAAAAGTGTTATCACTGTCGACAGCATCACGAATCTCATTACAATATGCTGTATGTTTGTGTTTATCATCAGGATGCAGTGCTTGTAACAGCTGTAACTTGTACAGCTTCATAACCAACCAACATCTCAAAGCATGCCAAATCGTTGTTGTAGGTAGTTGTAACTCCCAACTGGCACAACGAGTTGATTTTGAAGGATTATGTTGCAAAGCAGTTTGAATTCACGCAACATTTTCTTCAGGAACATGAAGGCAGCCAGAACTCTTTCCTTTACATACACTTCCTGTACCTAGAAACTGTCAATACCATCTGTCAATGTTCCACCTATTCGGAGGATCAATTTGGTACCTCAACCTGAAACGTCTTTGCACTGTAATCACAGAATTACACTTCACAATCTAGAGAACACAAAATGATTTCTCCTGTGGAGTAGCCATTTTAAACATAAGACAGTTACAAAGCAAAACAGAAGACAAGTGACATCTAGTGGTTATTAATACAAACTAGACTATGTATTTGTTTCTCCAATAGCCGAGCTGGAGCGCAGCAATTGATAGTTTGGACAAAATAATACTTTGTAATATATATTTTATTTTTGAAACACTCTGTATATCAGCTATGCTGCAATTAATGCAAAGCATCCTGTGTGGGCATGACAAATAACCTACTGTCTAATCACATGACTGGCAGCCACCAAACTGCATCAAGCTGCAAACTTGACCATCCTGTTCCCAAACATGCTCAGCACCACAACAAAAATGACTTCAACAGCTGCTTCATTAAGCATGTCAGTGGGTACTCCCTTCCAGCACAATTTTCTCTGAACACAAATCCTGGGCTCTCACAATCCCCCTGCCCCAACCATTGTCAATCTGTTCCCTTTTCTCTTCTGTTCTCACCACTCCTCTTCCCTCCCTTTACCCTCTTCATCTTTATCATCTCTCCTTTTTCTTCCTTCCATTTCAACCCCTCCGCTTCCCCCAATGTTCACCCCACCACCCTCCCTCTTCCCACATATTTTTTTTCTTGTATCATCTGCATTTCTTGCATTTTGTGAGACTACCAAGTTATCTGTCCAAAATCCTACCTCTTTTCTGCTACCCCCTACTCACACCCTTCTCTACCCTCCCACTGCTTCCATCAATCTCAGGCAGCTTCTTCCACTAGTCAAGTAGCAAAGAATGTTGAAAGTAATGAACTGACAACACCAAGGCTATGGTTTTAGACCATGAAAATTGCCCAGCTCGTTCTTTCCTAAGCCTTGCTACAAATATTGGCTAAACAGACAATATCATAAGCAGCAGACCCAAGTAGTCCTGCTGCCCTTTATGTAGAGGCAATGCATTACAGATCCTTAGGATTCAAAGACGGTACCTGGAATTGAAAGATCACTTGAACCAGAAGTGTGGTGAAAGATTGAGGATCTGACAGAATTAAAATGAGGTCTGATGTTTTACCACACATGACAGAAGCAAGGAGGAAACTCAGAAGTAACATACTGCAAACAAGTAAACGAATAAAAAATTTTTTTCAAAAATACTGAAGAAATCTCACACAGGAAGTAACACTGGTTTGAAAAATAAGCAAAAGATATTATATGAAAACCACACAGTCTGTGCACCAACATCTTAACACTCTGTAGTGGCCTGAAGCTCTAGCAGCTCAGAACTGTAATCAGGTCACAGCCAGTCTACCCATCAGACAAGCCCCTGCTGACACTGCAATTCAGCAGACACCACAACTCCTGTACCGCCATTCTCACATGCCAACAACCTGTGAATGGAACAGCCATCAGGAAACTTTGGCACTTTCGCTGACTGCTGCATTAGCAACAGCCAGATCACAGTCAATGGCCTCCATTCCAGGGGTTTCCAGGTGACACAGAAACATGGTTGTTCTGCAAACTCAGCACTGTGTGGCGGCAGCATAGCTGGGCTCTACTATGATATACAACCCTTGCCAGTCATTACCATTCTTATGATGCAGCTGCATTTGCAATTTCCTGCCTTGAAGCAGCAATTTTGTCAGACTGCCTAAGCATGGGGCTGTCAGTATCTGCCACTGCCTCCATGGTCGAGGCAGAGCCACGAGTTCCAATCAGGCAGCAACAAATACTGCCCATTACTGCTCTCCTGCCTGCAGTTCTTTGTTCATCACCTGCGTACTCCTGCTACGCTTACTTGCCTACTTCTGTCAACAACCTGGCTCACCACTGGCCACAATCTGTCGTCTGCCTGCTGCAGATGAACTCTTCTACATTCATCTGTGATGGTTAATAAAAAGTCTTGGCAACAGATTGGCTCCCACATCACACCCACCTAAAGCAGAGAACCGCTAGACCACACCCCATTACCTATGGTACCACTCAGAACAGCTGTTGAAGACTGTAATGATGGACCAATAGAGGGCAGAAAAAAAGAGGATGGAGCAGCAGTGGCAGCCAGTGCAAGATTTCAGGTAAGTGCCTACTTGAAGGTCCTTTTTTCTATCAGGCAGTAGTTTTTTCCTTTCCTTTCTTTTCTGTTTCGGTTTATTGTACACCTGCAGTGTTAGTAGTAAGCAAATACATCTGTTGGTGAGTAAGTAACAACCCAATAGGCAATTCAACATTTGCTGGATGAGATAGCTAAAGTCTGTGGAGTTAATGAAGCTTTGCATGAGGAAAAAGATTATTTAAAGGGTGAAAGAAGGGAACGTGCAGCTTGTGCCATGTCTCAACGCATCCTCGATGCTGCTACTGCCTCATTGGCAGCCCCATTTCTGGGCAAGTCTGAGAAAGACGTTTTCATCTTTTTGGTAGTTTATATATGGCTGCAAAGTTGGGGAACTGTAGTAGTGAGCAGTTGTTAAGTGTGACTTCTTTAAAATTATTAGGGAATGCCAGAATATATGACATGAAATATGAAGTTACAGGATGATCAGTCCTTCATGGATTTTCAGGAAATGTTAGAAGATCATTACGTATGAAAGACTACTTCCAGGTATTATCATGAACAAGTTTATGCTATATCAATAGTACAAAAACAAAGGGCATCAGCAGAAGGTCTTGTAGATCATATTAGGAAAGGCAGTATCAATACATATGAACTGAAAGATAAGGATCGTGCCAATAAGGCTATTCTGCAGAAAGTCAAATAACAGGTGCAATTATAGGTATTTAAATCAGAGAACAGCAACTCATTCATATTCCATGCCAAATCCTCGAAAACATGGATTTATTGCACTATGAAGTGGTTTTTGGCCAAATAATGTCCACCCCTTTGAAATTCTGCCAGACAACACCCAGGTAGAGAGAGGCTCACATGAAATATTTTATTTAAGTAATAAGTTGAATTTTCAGATGAAATTTTATTTGGAATGTTAGTAGAACCCTGGATTAGATTTCATCTAGAAGGGAAACGTCCATGCTAAATAGTGGAGTATGTTTATTGGTTTGTTAACTATGTAGCTATGGTGGTAGTACTTGTGCAGATTAGTATCAAGAAGTATGTTGCCAGTAAACAATAGTGAGTGTATTTGTACATGTGTAGCACACCAAGGCGTTTCACTTTAAGGTTACAGATCCTTCATAATAGATGTTTTCTAGGCCATTTCAGTCATTAAAGATGATGAGGAATGTGAGGAGGTACTACTTTCCACCACAGAATTGCTGCAGTGCTGAGCAGGGCAAGTTGGCGTCTAGCACACCAGCTGTCTGTGTAATTCTGATGATAATAATAGGCATCGTGTACAGCCCCCTCTGACACAGAGTTTCCCAAATCCTGCCTTAACCGCTAAAACCTGCAGGTCCTTAGTAGTCATGTCAGCAACACTGAAGAAGAGATCCCACCACAGTAAGTGAAGTAAATTTGTGAAAAGGGGGAAAAGTCTAAGGCTGATATAGAAATTCCACGCTTGAGCAGAACAATAGTGAGATTGTGTACAAAATAAAGGGGAGAAGGACAAGCAATAAGAAAAGGTTATGAAAAAGTGTTTCACTCCAACGTTGTGTAGTAGAATGTAAAGTGTAGAAACAATTATGATAAAATTAATGACTTTGTTGCAGCCAGACTCTTAAGCCATAGCTCAGTAGTTTGGATTAGTCTAAAGAGGGAGAAAAAGTAGCAACATAAAGCTCTAGCAGCATGGAAAGCAGGCCAGAACCGTAATCAGATTGCAGCCATGATCTGCCCACAGACAATGCCTCTGCCAATGCTGCAATTCAAGAGATGCACACACTTCCATACCACCATGCCCAAATGCCTAAGACTTGGGGGTGAAACAAGCATGACCAAGCTCTGACAGTTTGACTGACTGCCACATTAGCCTCCCTGCCACATTAGCCAGCCCGCCTGCTGCAGATGCACTGTTCTATATTCATGTAGGATTGTTAATAAAGGGTCTTGCCATAGATTGGCTGCTTACATTATTTGAACCTTCATTCATCTTCAGCAGAGAAAAGCTCACTCACACCTTCCCAAAACTACACCTGTTACAATTTTAATGTCTTGCCACAGATTGGCTGCTTACATTATTTGAACTTTCATTCATCTTCAGTAGAGAAATACTCACTCACACCTTCCCAAAACTACACCTGTTACAATTTTAATGAGGAGGCATGAGCCTACTACTGCAAAATGATAACAGTGGATCGTAACAGAAAAGGAAAATAGAAACTAATGGACTTTTCACAGTGTAACTTTAGTGTGATACTAGAAATAACTGGGGTCATACATACTGAGGTGACAGAAGTAATGGGGAAGTTATATGCACTTGTACAGGTGATGTACACAAGGTATACAGGGCACTGCATTGGGGGAACTGTCATTTGTATCCAGGTCATTCACGTGAAAATGTTTGTGATGCACGTGAAAATGTTTGTGATGCCATTATGACCTAATGACAGAAATTGACAGACACTGAATGTGGATTGGTAGTTGGAGCAAGATGCGTGGAAAATTCCATTTCAAAAATCATTAGGGAATTCAATATTCTGATACCCACAGTGTCAAGAATGTGCTGAGAATGCCAAATTTCAGGCATTACCTTTCACCACAGACAATGCAGTGACCAACAGCCTTCACTTAATGACAAAAACCAGTGATGTTTGTGTAGAGCAGACAAGCAACAGTGTGTGAAAAAACCACAGAAATCAATGTGAGGCAAATGATGAATGTCAGTCAGTTAGGACAGTGTGGCAAAATTTGGCATCAATGGGATATGGCAGCAGACCACTGACACGAGTGCCATCTCCTTAGCTAACAGCATGACACTGCCTGCAGCAACTCTCCAGGGCATGACCAAATCTGTTGTACTCCAGATCATTGGAAAACAATGACCTGCTCAGATGAGTCCTGGTTTCAGTTGGTAGGTGCTGATGACAGGGTTTGAGTGGGATGCAGGCCCCATGAAGCCATGGGCCCAAGTTGTCAACAAGGCATCATGCAAGCTGGTAGTAGCTCCATTATGGTGTGGGCTGTGTTTACATGGAATGGACAGTATCCCCAGGTCAAACTGAACCAATCATTGACTGGAAATGGTTATGTCTAGTTACTTGGAAATCATTTACAGCCTCATGATTGTCATGCACCCAAACAATGACAGAATTTTTACGAATGACAAATTGCCATGTCACCAGCCCTTAGTTGTTCATGGCTGGTTTGAAGAACATTCTGTAGAATTTGAGTGAATGATCTGGCCACCCAGATTACATGACACAAATCCTATTGAAAACATATGGGACTTAATCATGAGGTCTGTTCATGCACTAATTCCTGCACAGGCTACAAGGGCAGCATGGCTCAATATTTCTGCAAGGGACTTCCCATGACCTGTTGAGTCATGACACATCAAGTTGCTGCTCTATGCTGGGCAAAAGGAGGTCTGACAATGTTAGGAGTTGCCCCATGACTTTTGTAACCTCAGTGTATTAGCAGTGTCTGTAACCCTGTCTTCCAGGAGAAACACAGAAAATGTATCGGCAGGGACCAAGTTGCCTAGAAATGAAACTGACCTTATTTCATCATACAACAAAGAAATTTTACTAGGTGGACTGCACCACTCTCAATATGGAAGTGATCTTACGACTCACAGATTTAATAGACAGGAAGTCAGATATGTACATAACATAACTTTATTTAAGAATTAAACAATGGAAAATCCAGGATGGAATGTAACAATACCAGAGAAGGAAAGTTGCTACTCACCATATAGCAGAGATGCTGGGTCGCGATAGGCATAACAAATTAAAGCTTTCAGCCATTAAGCCCTTTGTCAGCAGTCAGCAGTAGACACACATAAACACACGCACACACACACACACACACACACACACACACACACACACACACACACACACACACACACACACACACACTCATGTAGACGGAAATTGCACACGTCTGCAGTCTCAGAGAGCTGAAACCACACTGCGAACAGCAGCCCAGTGCATGATGGCAGTAGCGACTGGGTAGGGGTAAGGAGGAGGCTGGGGCAGGGAGGGGGAGGGATAGTATAGTGGGAGTGGTGGACAGTGAAGTGTTGCAGTTTAGACGGAGGGTAGGAGAGGAGGTGCGGGGGGGGGGGGGGGGGGGGGGTAAGTAGCAGAAAGAAGAGAAATAAAAGAAATTATAAGACTGGGTGTGGCAGTGAAATGACGGCTGTGTAGTGCTGGAATGTGAACAGGGAGGAGGCTAGATTGGTGAGGACAGTGACTAACGAAGGTTGAGGCCAGCAGGGTTATGGGAACATAGGACGTATTGCAGGGAAAGTTCCCACTTGCGCAATTCAGAAAAGCTGATGTTGGGGGGGAAGGATCCATATGGCTCAGGCTGTGAAGCAGTCATTGAGATGACGGATATCATGTTTGGCAGGGTGCTCAGCAACAGGGTGGTCCATTTGTTCTTTGGCCACAGTTTGTCGGTAGCCGTTCATGCAGACAGACAGTTTGTTGGTTGTCATGCCTACATAGAATGCAGCACAGAGGTTGCAGCTTAGCTTGTAAATCACATGACTGGTTTCACAGGTAGGCCCGCCTTTAATGGAATAGGTGATGTTAGTGACCGGACTGGAGTAGGTGGTGGTAGGAGGATGTATGGGACAGGTCATGCATCTAGGTCTATTACAGGGGTATGAGCCATGAGGTAAGGGATTGGGAGCAGAGGTTGTTTAAGGATGGACGAGTATATTGTGAAGGTTTGGTGGATGGTGGAACACCACAGTAGGAGGAATGGGAAGGATAGTGGCCAGGACATTTCTCATTTCAGGACACAACGAGAGGTAATCAAAACCCTGGTGGAGAATGTAATTCAATTTCTCCAGTCCCGGATGGTACTGAGTCACGAGGGGAATGCTCCTTTGTGGCCGGACTGTGGGACTTTGGGAGGTGGTGGGAGAGTGGAAATATAAGGTATGGGAGATTTGTTTTTGTACAAGGATGGGAGGATAATTATGATCAGTGAAGACTTCAAGTGAGACCCTCGGTATATTTTGAGAGGGCTGCTCATCACTGCAGATGCGACTACCATGGGTTTCTAGGCTGTACAGAAGGGACTTCTTGGTATGGAATGTGTGGCAGCTGTCGGAGTGGAGGTATTGCTGGTGGTTAGTAGGTTTGATATGGTCGGAGTTACTGATATATCCATCTCTGAGGTGAAGTCAACGTCTAAGAAGGTGGCTTGTTGGATTGAGTGGACCAGGTCAAGCAAATAGGGGAGAAGTTGTTGAGGTTCTGGAGGAATGTGAATAAGGTGTCCTCACCTTCAATCCAGATAGCAAAGATGTCATCAATGACTCTGAACCAGGTGAGGCGTTTGGGATTCTGGGTTTTTAGGAAGGATTCCTCTAGATGGCCCATGGATAGGTTAGCACAGGATGGTGTCATGCTGGTGTCCATAGCCGTACCATGGATTTGTTTGTAGGTAACGCTTTCCAAGGAGAAGTAATTGTGGGTGAGGATATAGTTTGTCATGACGACTAGGAAGGAGGTTGTTGGTTTGGAATACATGGGGAGTATGGAAAGGTAGTGTTCGACAGCAGTAAGGTCATGGGTAATAGGAATGTTAGTGTGCAGGGAGGTGGCATCAATAGTGACGAGCAGGGCACTGTGTGGTAAGGGGACAGGAACTGTGGGGAGTTGGTCGAGGAAAAGGTTGGTATATTTTATGTAGGAGGATAGGTTCTGGGTAATAGGTTGAAGGAGTTGGTCAACGAGAGCAGAGATTCTCTCAGTGGGGGCACAGCAACCGGTCACAATGGGGCGTCCTGGGTGGTTGGGTTTATGGACTTTAGGAAGCATGTAGAAGGTGGGAGTGGTAGGGGTAAGTAGAGAGATGGACCCTGGGGAGAGGTTCTAGGATGGGCCTAAGGATTGGAGTAGTGACTGGAGATCCTGCTGGATTACTGGAATGGGATAACTGTGGTATGGTTTGTAGGTGGAAGTATCTGACAGCTGAAGGAGTCCTTCTCCCACATAATCCTTGAGGTTCAAAACAACGGTAGTGGATCCTTTGTCAGCAGGTACAATTATAAGGTCGGGATCAGTTTTTAGATGGTGGACTGCAGTTCTTTCTGTGGATGTAAGGTTAGTTTGCATGTTGAGGTATTTGGTGAATGATGTTGAGGCAAGGTCTGAGGTTAAGAAATTCTGGAAAGTTAACAAGGGGTGGTTCAGAGGCAGTGGGGGAGGATCACAGTTGGATGGAGGAGTGAACTGAGTTAGCCAACAAGCCACCCTCCTAGATGTTGACCTTCACCTCAGAGATCGCTACATCAGCATCTCTGTCCATATCAAACCTACAAACCACCAGCAATACCTCCACTTCGACAGCTGCCACCCATTCCATACCAAGAAGTCCCTTCGGTACATCCTAGAAACCTGTGGAAGTTGCATCTGCAGTGACAAGCAGTCCAAATGGCTCTGAGCACTGTGGGACTTAAGGAGCAGTCCCTCTCAAAATATACCAAGGGTCTCACTGAAGCCTTCACTGACTGTAATTATCCTCCAATTCTTGTACAAAAACAAATCTCCCGCGCCTTATCTTTCCAGTCTCCCACCACCTCCCAAAGTCCCACAGTCCAGCCACATAGGAGCATTCCCCTTGTAACTCAGTACCATCCAGGACTGGAGCAACTGAATTACATTCTTCGCCAGGGTTTTTATTACCTCTCGTTGTGTCCTGAAATGAGAAATGTCCTGCCCACTATCCTTCCCATCCCTCCTACTGTGGTATGCCACCATCCACCGAACCTACGCAATACACTCATCCTTCCTTACCCAACCCCTGTTCCCAATCCTTTATCTCGTGGCTCATACCCCTGTAATAGACCTAGATGCAAGACCTGTCCCATACACCCTCCTACCACCACCTACTCCAGTCTGGTCACTAACATCACCTATCCCACTAAAGGCAGGGCTACCTGTGAAACCAGTCATGTGATTTACAAGCTAAGCTACAACCTCTGTGCTGTATTCTATGTAGACATGATGACCAACAAGCTGTCTGTCTGCATTAACGGCCACCGACAAACTATGGCCAAAGAACAAGTGGACCACCCTGTTGCTGAGCATGCTGCCAAACATGATATCCCTTATCTCAATGACTGCTTCACAGCCTGTGCCATATGAATCCTCCCCACCAACACCAGCTTTTCTGAATTTCGCAGGTGGGAATACATCCTACATTCTCATAACCCTCCTGGCCTCAACCTTCGTTAGTCACTGTCCTCACCCATCCAGCCTCCTCCCTGTTCCCATTCCACCACTACACAACCATCATTTCACCGCCACACCCACTCTTTAAATTTCTTTTTATTTCTTTCATTTCTCTCCTTTCCGCTACTTACCCCCTCCCCCCTCCACACTCTCTCCTGTCCTCCATCTAAACTGCAACACTCCACTGTCCACCACTCCCACCATACTATCCCCCCCACTCCGCCCCAGCCTCCATCTTAAACCCACCCAGTCACACTGCCATCATGCACTGGGCTGCTGTTCGCAGTGTGGTTTCAGCTCTCTGAGACTGCAGGCGTGTGTGAAAGTTGTGTTTATGTGAGTGTGTGTGTGTGCGTGTGTATGTGTATCTCCTGCTTCAAAGCCCTTAATGGCCGAAAGCTTTAATTGTGTGAATCTTCTTGTTGTGCCTATTGCGGCTCAGCATCTCCTCTGTATGGTGTGTAGCAACTTTATTTAAGAATTGAAAACTTGTTAAGTGCAGAATCTTTGAAAATTAATGTTATACTCTCAATAAGATGAACTCCTATTTGGAAGTTGGTGGTTCATATCCTCATATAGGCAACAGGATATTGTTTTTTCTGTGGTTTCCCTAAACTACTTCAGTGTACTTTGATGGTTCCTTTAAAAAGGACACAGCTGATTATGTTCAATATCATTCCCCCATTCTGAGATTTTGCTCCATATTAAATGATCTCACAGTTGACATGATGTTCAAGCCTTACTTCCTTCCTTTCCTTAAAGTACTTTTTGTAGATGACTGTCTCTAATACAGGTAAACCTCAACAACTAATGGAAAACCTTAATAGGAGCAGTTATAAAGTAAGGCTGGACATCTGTGACAAAAAAACTAACTTAATATATAGACAGCACAGTGGAAGAAAATTATACAGGTTAACAATAAAGTCACAATACCACTTGATGAATTTTTATACAAAGGCAGCTGAAGACTATGACTAAGCGGACAGGAAAAAAATTAAATATAGGAGTAAAAATGAGCTGGAGTAATGTTGGTGTGTTAAACAGATTTTTCACAGCTTAACTTCCAAAGTGGCTGAAATGGAAAGTTTACAGATTATATTACCAGTGGCAAGTTACGGCAGTGAGATGTGAACAATGCAAAAGTAATTCAAAAGCAGAGCATTGAACATTGATGTACAGTTTGTTGGGAATTACTAAGAGAGACAGGAAAATTCTTAGAAATCCTGTGGAATCAGTATAATGAGAGTTGTAGTAGCAAAGTGTTTTGGTATCGTCTAAGTATAATTAGTAGAGTTTTATGCCCGCGCTGGTGGGAGAGTAAAAGAAAGAGTCTGAGTGAAAGGTACATAAACAGTAGGGAGATATTTTGTGTGCAGCCAAAGTGTAAACTTGACACTAGTAACTTAGAATCTGAAAGTCAGGTAAACCTGATGAAGACTGAAAGGGAGGAAGTAGATGGAAATTATAAAGAAATTGAAAAAGATTTATTATATGAAGTCCCCGAGGGGAAGGCAGATGAAAAGGAATTAGGCTGTCCATACATTAAAATAAGAGTAAATCAGTGGGAAGGGCACTGTCTTATTGATACAGGAAGCCCCATATGTGCAATATCAGAAAAATTTAGAGATAAAATTAGAGATGGTAAGAACTTTGTAGAAATGCCGGTTGTAGGGGTAAAAATCAGAGGTGCCACTGGTAGGCAAAGCAAGGTAGTTAAGAGTCAAGTATTGTTAACGTTTCAAATTGAAAATGTGGAGTTTGAGCAGGGTTGCCTTGTGGTCCCAAGGTTAGAAGAAAATATCATTTTTGGCATGGATTGGGTCTTAAAAGTGGGTGTAAGCTTCTCTTGGGAAGATAAGACTGTTATAATTACTGAACCTGAGAAAAATAGTATTCTGAAAACAGAAATGTACATCCTTAACTGCAGTAATTCTTGAAACCATATCAAAGCTGTTGTAAGCAAGGTAGATAATCAAGCCATAAGTGATAACACATCCTTTGATCTTATAAATGAACAAAATTTCGAAGAATTAGTGGAAGTAAAATTGAAGGAAGCTGTAAATCTAAGTGAAAGTCAGAAAAATCAGTTAAGAGAAGTGTTATGGGAATTTCAGGATACATTCAGTGAGAGACCACGGAAGGTAAAAGACTATCAGTGCAGACTTCAACTCAGAGATCATCATCCTTTCTTCCTAAAACCACATGGCATTCCATTCTCCAGGAAAAAAGATGTAGAAGGGGAAATCCAAAAAATGGAAACTTGGGGGATTATAGAAAGAAGTAGAAGTGCTTACAACAACCCATTAGTAGTTGTGTCTAAGAGAAATGGTGGGGTTAGACTTGTACTTGACTCTAGGCACCTTAATAAGTTTTTGATTAGAGAAAATGACCATCCTGACAATATGGATGAACTCCTGCACAAATTTGATAATGTAAAATTTATGAGTAGCCTAGACTTGACATCTGGTTTTCACCAAATACCACTTGAACTTGATTCTAGGAAGTATACTGCCTTTTTGTATGGTGGCAAAAGTTACCAATATTGTGTTGTCCCTTTTGGATTGAATGTATCTGTGGCTGAATTTATCAGAGCACTGGATTTTGTATTAGGTGATGAACTGTCTTCAAAATTAATAGTATATGTAGATGACATTCTTGTAACTGGAAAAACCTGGGAAGATCATCTAAACCTTCTGAGACAAGTCTGTTCAAAATTGAGGGAAGGGGGAATGATCGTAAAATTGGAAAAATGTTATTTTGGAGTTAATGAACTGAAATTTTTGGGGCATAATATTTCAGAAAAGGGAATCTTACCTGATAAGGATAAATTTGAGGCCATTGTAAACTTCCCTACTCCCAAGAACAAAAAACAACTCAAGTCCTTTTTTGGTCTTACTGGATTCTATAGAAAATTTCTTAGTACCCAAGCTTTAAATGCAAACTGCTTATGTAACTTACTAAAAAAGAATACTGTTTGGGATTGGACACAAGAATGTCAGGATGCATTTGTGAAAATAAAACAACAACTGTCCCAAAGTCAAATGTTGTATAGACCTGTTATGTCATTACCATTCTGTATAATGACAGATAGTAGTGAGACAGGTTTAGGGGCACACTTGTTTCAAAACATAGAAGTAGAAGGAAAATTAGAACACCATTCTATTGCTTTTGCTAGCCGGGTTTTATAAAAGTATGAAAAATCATATACAGTCACAGAGAAGGAACTACTTGCCATCCATTGGGCATTTAATAAGTTTAAAAGTTTTCTTTTAGGGCACAAGGTAATTGTTTTCTCTGACCATAAAGCTCTATCATACATTCAGGAGTGCTGACTCTATCATGACCATATAACAAGGTGGGTTTTATTTCTTCAACAGTTTGACTATGAGATCAAATTTATTCAGGGTAAACATAATGTCATTGCAGATGCCCTTTCCAGACTACCAGTAGGTGCAGATGTTGAAAATACTTATGGAAAAGAGGAGAAAGAGTTCAAACTTATGTACTTAAAGGGTGTAAAAGATGAAGCTGAAATACTGAAAATCTGTAATGATATTCGTAGAAACCAAAACCATGATGAAAATTGGAAGTTGATTAAAAGTTATATAGGGAAAAAGGGAGGAGAAAAGATAGCTCAGTATTATAAAGTACAAAAAGGGATTTTGTTTAGGAGACCTAGACCTGACTTAGACAATTGGAAACTATGTTGGCCTGAGCAATGTATTGACACGTTAATCAGTTACATACATGAAAGCTTCGGACACTGCGGGGCAACAAAATGTATACAGAAGATACAGGAAAATGTATACTTCTATAATATCAGTAGGAGAGTGATGAAAAAACTTGAAACCTGTGATCATTGTCAGAGAGTAAAAGTGAGCAACCAAACATCTAAAGGATTGATGCAAAACATTTTACCAAATAAAAACCTTGAATTGACAGCTATTGATCTATGTGGACCACTACCAAGGTCAAGTGGAGGGTATAGTTACATCTTCGTTACAGTTGACGTTTTCTCTAAATTTATAAAATTGTATACATTAAAGAGAGCAACCAGTAAACAAATTATCATCAAGCTGACGAATCATTATTTCACAAATGTTGGTATACCCCAGGCCATCATGTCTGATAATGGGTCACAGTTTACATCTAAATTATGGAAAAATTTTATTGAAGATACAGGAATAAAACATATTTTGATTTCGGTTTGTCACCCATCAAGTAACCCAGCAGAAAGGTACATGAGGGAAATTGGAAGGCTCTGCAGAACATACTGTAGTAAAAATCATGTTAATTGGATTGAAAATGTTACTGACTTTGAGGATATAGTGAACAGCCTACAGCATTCATTCACTGGTTTTTCACCTTACGAACTAATGTTTAATAGACGACCTGCAAATTTGATTTCTGAGAATGTTGATTTCCCACCTTGTCAAACTATGACACCCCAGGAAAGAGAGACAGCTGTTAGGAACACTATGAAAAGACAAGGAGAGGTAAGAAAACGGAGACATTATGCAAGAAGTAAAGGAGTACAGTTCAGGACAGGAGATCTGGTTTTAGTAAAAACACAGGAAAAATCTAAATTGATGAGTTCTGAAATAAAGAAATTTTTTGACATCTATATAGGCCCCTTTGAAGTCAAGGAAAACCCACACTCTAATGCCTATAGGCTAATCTACCCAAAATCCAAGAAGTTATTTGGACTGCGCAATGTTACAGAGTTAAAACTCTACAAACATGACCCATAAAATAGTCATTAATAAGTAAAATGCTGCTCGGAAAGAACTAGTTGACTGGCCCAACTACATCACTTTATTGTTTTATCATTCAAGGAAAACTTCATGTCAAAGTGTGGGACTATGTCAGCTAAAAGTATGAAGTAGATTTTGTGTTAATGTGAATTATTTCTGTACTAATTTCTCTTTGTTCTCTAGTATACCCATTCATTAAATTTGGTACGAGATCAGTGTGTCGGACTACGAACCATTCTACATTGTCATAGTAATGTCTCTTAACAGAAACCAAAGTTAATGATGTGGACACTTTTAAAGTAATAAGATATGAATAGTGATTGTGTGTAAGAAGACAAAACCTTGTCATTTGTAAGCTATGTCAGATGGAACATTATTTAATGGATAAAGCAAACTGGAGGTACTTGTCAGATTATGAGAGTGCACTTTAAAAGACCAGGTACGTTACAGTGTGTTAAAAATATAGTGGGTAGTCATGAAATTTAATCATGCAAATTAAGAATGTATTGAGGTTTAGAGCATTATGGAAACAGATGTTGGTGTATTACTTTTGAAACACTTGTGATGGATTGAAGGTTATGTGATACTTATTTTGAAGTTTATATTGTGGGAGAATATTTTGTAATAGTTTAGATAATTTAATGTTAAAGTGAATGAAGAGCTGTTAGGAATTTATCCCATACCCTGTTACACAATTTGGAATAATTTCTATTCATGGCAATATGCTATTTGAGCACAGGAGAGTAAATAAAAATGAAACACTGCTTAATAATAATGTAAAGTTAAGGTATAAATACTAACAATCTTACACAATTTAAGTGTAGAATTTGTCATAATTTGACCTATAAAGCTGAAATAGATGTACAATGTGAGGATACTGCAATTATAGTCGCAATCATATGGAACATCTCAGCTATCTCATTATAAAGGAAACATTAAATCATAAATATGTAAACCAATCTGACTCTGAAAATACAGTGCTGATCACACATAATTGAATTTGCACTGGATTCACCATGTGATTCCATTCATCACGTATACATGAATTTTCCCTAAGAGACAACCATTTAACATTGTGTATAAGTATTACAATATTTTGAACTATGTCTATTTTATGTATGTGGCTAAAAGAACCTGTTTATTTTAGAATAATGATTTCTTTAGATTTAATGGTTGTTTTGGGCACAAGCCATGCCATAAGGTATTTTATTGAAGCACTTATATTAAAAGATTGTGAGAGATGCCTGAATTCCACAGTTCACTTAATATATTCTAAAGAAACCACTGAAAATCAGAAGAATGAGGTTAACTAAGATGCATTAAGTCAGTATTGAAGTAAACTTGAGTTTATGCATATACTATATAATCATGTACCCATCTTAACACGGCTCTGCAGCTACCATGATCAATTAAATATAAGGTGCCATACTTTATTGTTAGTTATAAGCTCATTACACTTATTGCTCAATACAGCCAATGTAACTTTCAAATTGTAAATCATGGAAAGTGTATATATATAACTAGGATCACTTGGGAAACCAATTTTATTACTAACTTTCGGAACTGGAAATTTTATATGATGTGTGTACTAGATATATTTTATTCCACAGTGACACACAATCCCATGCATGCCATGCACGGACTTGTGTGGGGGGGGGGGGGGGGGGGGGGGGGTATTATAACAGAACGTAAGATCATGTATGTCAGTAATTTCTTTACGTGTAACATTTTATGTAAATATAGCCTTTGACTGCGAGTTTAACAACTAAGAGACAGTTATCTTTGCTCATGCGGAAAGGAGATCGATCTTTGGTAGAGATGGTTAAAGGGCTTTGGAGAGGAAGCGTGGGCTGGAGGAGGTGGTGATACAGATGTGGTGTAAAACAATGTCTTATTTGATATTTTTGTAGAAGTGTTAAATGTGAATAAATGAATTAAATAGTGATGTGCAAAACTAATGTAACGTTTGCTCTCTAAAAATCAAAATACCACGTCGCCCTACAAACCAGTTAGTCTCATCCTAACACAAAGAAAAACCGCGGGAACATCGCAGTGGAATCACCTCTAGACTTCACGAAGACAACAACGCAGCCATCGATATGAGTTAAGTACCAAACTGTTCGTACTTGTTAACAACCTCGGACTATAAATTTGAATCTCCTGTAGTGCCTGAAGTCACCATGTGGACAAAGGAGTAGGACAACTCAAAGAACTGTGGAAATCTTAGGGAAATACGGAAAATCTTAGGGAGAGGTCTGTTAAACCTTGTTGCAACTGGCCCCTCTGGCATCATACAAACATTATTTCCAGACAGGAAAAAACTGTATCCTTATTAAAACTCTCAATGGACTTCACACAAATGGCACTCCACACAGCAACAAGAAACTTAGAATGATTTGAAGTCCTCAGATAATAGAAAATAATGATAAAGGAAGAATTTACTGTGTCTCACAAGCATGTGCTTGAAGCACTGGATCAGGCTCTTCAGAAAATCAGAAATAACATAGACTTGATGGAGGGCTTACCTATCGTGTTAGGTGATGATTTCCAGCAAATATTTCAGTTTGTTCAGTAATGTACACCAACTGATTGAGATGTACAGCTGAGAAGTTCTCAGTTGACTTGTAAGAGATCAATGAGGCACCTTTTGTAGATGAACCACAGACAATTGTACTTCCATTTGACTATGTCAACTGGTCTCAAATCTCTTCCATCATTTAACTGTGTTTATAGCACCTATTGATACTATCCTCAAAGAGGAAAGGTAGTGCAGTACCCAGCTGATTTTGTTAACACCTTGGAACTGCCTGGAGTTTTCTGCCATTTATCTGAAAGTGTGGATTTCTGTAATGCTACTGCAGAAGTATGAGGTATCCAGATTGTGTGAAGGTATGAGGCTTTCGACAAAAACATTAAAGCAGAAAGCAATAGTTACCACTTTTTGTTACTGTCTACTTTTTTTACTGTCTATATTAAAGAGAAAGTTGTCCTTCAGAGTCAAGGTTCTTTCATTTCCACTAAAAGTTAACTTTGCTCTGCTGATAAAAAATCAATGTCAAATTCATGAAGTGACTGACTTCCACTTAAGACAACCACATATGGTGATTTTCACAAGTTTTCCCCCTGAGTATCAAGTGGAAGTGACATATACATGTGCTGTCTAGAACAGTGATGTACTAGACTTGCTTGCACCATGGGCTGTAAACCTTTCTCACTGGAACCATGGAAAAAAATCACATCATTTCTTTCACAAATATTCATTTTATTTAAGAAATATAGTCACAGCAGTGTAGTCTCAAAAGAACTGAGGTCTACATGGACCAGACTTCTCCGTTCTAGGAGGGAATAAGAAGTTTAATAAAACTGAAAAATTACAAGAATGAAGGGCAAGGAGATGGGCCACTATAACATCAATGGTGAGGTGCATGTTACCTGCATCCCAGATCTACAAGACCAAGTTTATTTTGTGAATGGTTTTTCATTACTTTATGTGCTTTAAACTCAATAAAATTTAAATAAAAAAGAAAAATGACTGATTGCTACTTCCCTGTTATGTTTATCTGGCAATGCTAAATACCATAAAGTTATCAACTCATATTAATGAACCCCTGAACCATGAACCTTGTGGCTTGTGTGCCTCGACAATACAGACAGCCGTACTGTAGGTACAACCACAATGGAAGGGTACCTGTGGAAGTGTGAGACTAACCTAAGATTCCTGAAGAGGGCCAGCAGCTTTTCCAGTAGCTGCAGGGGAAACTGTCTGCTGCAGGGGAAACTGTCTTGATGACTGACTGATGTGGCCTTGAAAAATCTGCTGACAAGGCCTTACTAAGCTGCACTGTGCATCAGGTACCAGCAAGCTGTCATTATCAGCTTGGAGGGGGTGTGGGGTGAGAGGGAGGGGGAGAGGGTCAGCCACCCATGTAATTCTGCAACTGGGCACCACAATAATGCCAGCAAAGCTTTCTGCAAGCTAGCATTCCTCCAACAATACAGTGGACTGATTGCTACATGCCATAGTGCAACACTGCACTTCTGTGGCTGGCTACATGATAGGAAGTGGGCTCCTTTCATGACACAATCAACCAGGACATGCACACTCCCCACTCAGTGATTAAGAGCACTTCAACTTGATCTTACAACTTACAACTGTCACCATTGTGATAACAGTCTATACATCAGTTGTCAGTCAAATGTTAGACTAAGCAGCTACAGCCCCACCAAGCAGCATCAACTAGGCAATACCACCAGGCTGTGAGCCATCAGCTACTCCTCATAGTTCCAGGCTTCAAACTGGTACCACCAGCAGTCCATCCAGATTCTGAGGGTTATGGATTCAAAGCAGGTTATCTGCATGGCCCTGACAGCCAAATGGGGCTCTTTGCAGTATATGCAAAGCCTGCAATAAACTTGCTGGCAGCTGAGCTCACTACAGTCTTGGATCAGAAAGGCCAGGCTTCCTATGTTTTGATGTAGCAGCACACTACTGCTCCAGCACACACACTCACACTTCCAGTAAGTCACAGTCAGCTCCTGGGTGTAGTTGTCAACCTCCTGTATGGAAGCAAAAATTAATAAAGAATTTTGTTGTCAATTAAGTATTCTTGACTTTGTGCTCACCATGGTACTGCAAGATTCCTCTCACCGAATGTCAAAGATCCCATTCTGGGATAGAGTCGGCCAGCCTGTGGTTCTGGTGTCAGCCTAACATTTAACACACACACAAGCCAGATTATTACTCGTAGTGCCAAACTTACATTTTGCACTCAGAATGGGGTGTGATATTAGGTGGACATAGAGTGTAAATAGTTACTCACCATTAAATGGCAATGAGGGCTCCAGAGTCACAGTACAGCACTCTCTGTGACTATAAACATAACCAGAAAACAGCAGTGGTGGCATCTTGGTTGGGCGGATTAGTGAATGGAAGGAAATATAAGTTTTTATTGGAACCAGATGTTCATGTGTCCATGGAAAGTTTGGGCCATGTGGGAAACTGCAGGTTGGGCTCACCAGGGCAAAGGTGGATTGGATGGAAATGGTATGCATTAGCAAGGTTCAATGGTGTTGAGGGTCTGTGTTGGAACAAAAAAAATCAGGATTTGTATGGAAGTTTTGCCTTATATAGATGGGGGTTGCTGGGCAATCTTGTTTGAACGTAATACTAAATCTGACCTTGATCAGTGCATGACAGAACTTGAGGGAAAAACTGTTGACAGTGCCACATTGCCACAATGTTTATCACTAGCACAAGGGAATCACTTAGACTGTGTGCAATGCCAGTAAGGGTCAATTGGCATGATAATTTAACATAAAGTACAGGAAAACTACTGTAGGTGAGCACAGCAATTATTTTGCCAGTGAACATACTGTGAAGGAGGGAAGGAAGATCAGGGTATAATCTCTCATAGACACTGAGGTCATTAGAGGTGGAGCACAAGTTCAAACCATTTCAAGGATGACGAAGGAAATCAGCCATGACCTTTCAAAGGAACCATCCAGGCATTTGCCTGGAGCAATTTAGGGAAATCACAGGAAACCTAAATCTGGATGTGTGGACAAGGAGTTGAATCATCATTGTCCTGAATGTGAGTCTAATGTGCTAACCACTGCACTACCTCCCTTAGTACATGTATTGCGGGTGGTAGAGCCACTAATGCACTAATGAAATGTCAGGAACTGGATAAAGCATGCTGTTTTGTACTCAATAAGAGTGGTAAAAATAAAGGAGTTACACAGTGTGCAAGTAGTTTCCATCAGGATAGATAAATCTTGGGTCACAGACATGGAACTGTCCAAAGGGTTTATGGTCACCAATTTGGAGATTTTATGGAAAGATGATTTGATAACAAACTGGAAAATACAATTAAGTAAACTGCCAGAATAACTGAATTATGAGGCAAGGAAGTGCACTTGGAAGGAGCAAAGAGGTTAGCAACTAATCCTCATGTTTCTTCATCATCAGCCCTGGTGACACAGCATAGAACCTCAACTGAGAATGAACTGCCTGTTTGTTGTTAAACATACAGAATACCACGCCACCTGGAACTGGTGATTGAATAATCTATTATTCAGTAGTTACACAATGGTATTATTGAGGCAAGAACCAATTCATGGGGAGCAACAGTGGTGATTGCACTGAAGAAAAGTACAGATGGAATGAAGGCATAACATTTTTGTTGTGATTATCAGTACCTTAACAAAAACACACATAACACAAAATGTTACAGGCACTTATCCAATCCCACATGTAATGGGAACTTTGGATACTCTAAGTTAACACAGATATTTTTCTGCCATGGATCTGTGGAAAGGTTATCATCAATTGGAAGTATCATGACGGGGTCAGCCAATAACAGCATTTAGTGCCTCCTCTGGACATTTTCAGTATCAGCATATAGGTGCCATTGGGAATTAAAAGAGCAACAGCAACATTTTAGCACCTCTTAGATATAGTTTTGTGGGGATTAGTACATAGGAAATGTCTGATATGGCATAACTGTCTTTGTGAAGAACACAGAAGATCATGTATATGCCTCAAAAATAGTATAATAGAAATGTACATGCAAGTGCCTGGCAGAGGTTTCATCAAACCACCTCCGAACTATTTCTTTACCATTCCACTCTCTAGCAGCAAGTGGAAAAAATAAACACTCAAATCTTCCTGCACAAGTTCTGAGCTATCTAATTTTATTATGAGAATCATTTCTCCACATGCAGGTGGTCAAAAACAAAATATTTTCACATTTGGAAGAGAAAGCTGGTGATTGAAATTTCATAAAAGATACCACCACAATGAAAAAGGCCTTTCTTTTAATGACTGCCATGCTAACTCGTGCAACATATCCATGACACATTCCCCCTTCTTTCGCAATAATATAAAATGAGCTACTCTCCTTTGAACTTTTTCAATGTCCTCCATCAATCCTATCTCATAAGGATCCCATACCACACAGCAGTACTCCAGAAGAGGACAGACAAGTGTAGTGCAGGCAGTCTCTTTAGTAGATCTGTTGTTCATAATTGTAAGCCCTTGATATTTAATTGAATTGGTAGCCTCTAAATTTGTATGATTTATTCAGTAACCAAAATTTAATGCCATCTCCACCAGCTCATGTGTGTGTAAGGTTAGCATGCTTGTGTGAATGAGTGTGTATGTGATTCCTTTTGTGAATAAGGTTTTTCCCAAAAGCTAAATGTGTAACAGTCTTTTCACTGTGCCTGTCATGACTCAATGTGTCACCTTTATGGTGAGTAGTAATCTACCCTTTTTTATGTAGTTGATATTCCAACCTGGTGTTTCTGTTGTTTGTTTTATTCCATCTATGTTCTTTTAAACTTTGTTGGCTAAAAGTGTAGTGATTCTTCAGCTGCCAGCCTGCCCTCACCCTCTGGAATGAGGGAATTAAATGACAATAAAGAAATAAATATGGTTAGATGGTCTACAGCCAAAACATTAGCAGAATATGAAGTATGGCTGCAGCTGAATTACCACAAATTTTTGGATCCTTCAATAGATGGTTGAAAACTGTTGCACTCAGCTCATAATATATCTTTGTTCCAAATAATTTTATTTTGGCTTACTCATCAATATTCTTTTATTTTTAGTCATGACACATTTCACTATACAGCATCTTCAGATCAGTGGTACTAGAAATGACATCAGAATGGATGGAAACAGATTTTATACAGTAATGAGATGTAGCTTACATCTTGGTGATGCATTAAATTCAATTATGCATTGTAATGGAGATAAGCACACTAGTCAAGACTGAATATCCTTCCTTAACATCAGCAGCAAAACTGGCTCATGCCATACAACATTACACCACTACGTGGAAACTTCATTCATCAAATTATGATCTCTTTTATTTAAGTGAGTGCAAATGTGCATGACGACCTCTGCAGCATGAATCAGCACTGACTACAACATTTCAAAATATACTGTTAAGAAAATATCGAAAACTGAAGGTCTCACATTCAGGAGGAAAAAGGAAACTTTATTACAATACCAGAAGGATACAAGGATCCTTCTTTAATGACTTCCTTAACTAACTTAATATAAAATAGTTAATCAATTTGATAATTAATATTAATGATAATTATGCATACTGTAACTATGGCTGTAGTTGTTATCAGAAAAATATAGTAACATCCTTGTACAGAGCTAATGTACTGTAATAAGTTAAGAAAATATGCCACATAATGTAACAGAGTAGTCATTATGTATCTACATGCTACTATTAACATACAATACATACTATTACAAAAAACCAAAGTGTATTATAAATATCTCATGCTCAAATTTCAGGTGAAAACCTGACCACCACATATGATGATCTACACTGAGTTATATGCTAGCATGTACCTATGGATACAACACAAAATGCACATCACATGTTGAGTGATATTATAGGCATTTAGTGTTGCGTCCATAAGTACGTGCTACCACATAATCCCACATAGAGTGTCATATATGATGATTAGGTTTCCATCTCAGATTCAAGTATGAGACATTCATAATAAACTTTGAACATTTTGTAGATATGTGATGACTATAGTGTTACATTGTCTGGCATATTTTTCTGAATATCACCTCAGATGGTTTATTCATGACTTCCACAATTATTATAGTGGACAAATTTTGTACAAGGACATTTGTATAGTTTTCAGACAACTACAGCTACATTGACAACTATTTGTTATTATCATTAATACTGATCACTGTCATCAACTACATTTGTATTAAGTTAGTTAGAGCAATTGTTACACTCAATCCTCTCCTTAAGGAACTCATAAAAAAAAGATCCTTGTATTCTTCTTGTGGCGGTGTAATAAAGTTTCCTTTTTTCTCTTCACATGTAATATCTTCAGTTTTTTGTGTTTTTTTTAAGGAGTTCATTTTCAAATGTTATAGCCAGTATTGATTGATATTGTGTAGGTCTCTGACACACATTTGCACTCACATAAGTAAAAATAATTAAGTGATCCTCATTTTTCATGTAATATTTAAGGAAGGTTTATAAACTGTAATATATTTAAGGAAGGTATAAAATTGTTCATAATTAAAACAACATGAGAGATCATAATTCAATGTATGAAGTTTGCCTCTAACACCACTTAGTGGTAAAATATGTTTACTGACAGGATACAAGGCATGTGTAGCACTGGAGCTGGACAAGAGAAAGGGATGGGTAGTGGGATGACAGGGACTAGCGAAGTGATGCTAGGGGGTAACAGGAACAAAGGATATGTTGTATGGAGAGCTCCCAATGGCACATGTCAAACACTCTGGTGCTGGGAAGAATACAGATGGCACAGAACGTGAAGCAGTCACGAATGTAAAGCACATTTTTTTTGGTGAAATGTTCAGCAACTGGGTGGTCAAGCTGTCATTTGGTCACAGTTTGGCAGTGGCCATTCATGCAGATAGGCAGCCTTTTGAAGCTTAGATTGTAAATTATATAGTTGTTTTAACAGGTAGTCCTGCCTTTGATGGCAAGGGAGATGCTTGTGACAGGGCTGGAGTATGTGGCAGTGGGAGAACATATGAGACAAGCCTTGCATCTTGCTAAATCGCAGGGTTATGGGGCATAAGGTACGGGAGGAGCAGCGGGTAGTGTAGCGTCAGGCAAAGGTTCAAATAGGTTGAGTGGGTGGTGGAATACCACTGTGGTAGGTGTGAAGTGGATAGTGGTGAGGATGTGCCTCATTTCAGGACATGATGAAAGCTAGTTGAAACCGTAGCAGAAATGTTATTCATTCGCTCCTGTCCTGGAAGGTGCCATGTCACGAAACAAGTTCTTCCTTGTGACCAGATAGTGGATATGTGAGGAGTGGCAGGTAACTGAAGAGACATGACATAGAAGATATGTATCTGGAAGGGTAATTTCAGTCTGTGAAGGTTTCAGTGGCACATTTGGAGAGGGACTGCTTTTCACTGCAGATATAATGACCATAGGCTATCAGGAAGGAGCTTCTTGGTATGGAATGGATGGTAGTTGTCAAAGTGGAGGTACACTATCTATCTGATCAAAAGTATCTGGACACCTGGCTGAAAATGACTTACAAGTTCATGGTGGCCTCCATCGGTAATTCTGGTGTTCAATATGGTGTTGGCCCACCCTTAGCTTTGATGACAGCTTCCACTCTTACAGGCATACATTCAATCACACACTGGAAAGTTTCTTGAGGAATGGCAGCCCATTCTTTACGGATTCTTCATGGAGTGCTGCACTGAGGAGAGGTATCAATGTTGGTCAGTGAGGCTTGGCATGAAATCAGCATTCCAAAACACCCCAAATGTGTTCTATAGGATTCAGGTCAGGTCTCTGTACAGGCCAGGCCATTACAGGGATGTTATTGTCATGTAATCACTCCACCACAGGCCGTGCATTATGAATTGGTGCTCGATCGTGTTGAAAGGTGCAATCGCCATCCCCGAATTGATCTTTGACAGTGGGAAACAAGAAGGTGCTTAAAACATCAATGTAGGCCTGTGCTGTGATAGTGCCAAACAAAATAACAAAGCATGTAAGTCCCCTCCATGGAAAACACAACCACACCATAACACCACCTCTGAATTTTACAGTTGGCACAACACATGATGGCAGATGACGTTCACCGGGCATTCGCCATACCCACACCCTGCTACTGGATTGTTCCATTGTGTACTGTGATTCGTCACTCCACACAACGTTTTTCTACTGTTCAGTTGTCCAATATTTTCGCTCCTTACACAAAGCAAGGTGTCGTTTGGCATATACTGGCGTGATTTGTGGCTTACGAGCAGCCACTCGACCATGAAATCAAAGTTTTCTCACCTCCCACCTGTCATAGTACTTGCAGTGGATCCTGATGGAGTTTGGAATTCCTGTGTGATGGTCTGGATAGATGTCTGCCTATTACACATTATGACCCTCTTCAACTGTCAGCATTCTCTGTCAGTGAATAGATGAAGTCGGCCTGTACGCTTTTGTGCAGTATGTGTCCCTTCAAGTTTCCACTTAACTATCACATCAGAAACAGTGGACCTAGGGATGTTCAGGAGTTTGGAAATCTCGTATACAGACGTATGACACAAGTGACACCCAATCACCTGAACACGTTCAAAATCCATGAGTTTCGTGGAGCACACCATTTTGCTCTCTCACAATGTCTAATGACTACTGAGGTCACTGATATGGAGTATCTGGCTGTAGGTGGCAGCACAATGCATTGGATACTTTTGATCACATAGTGTATGCTTTGTACGTTTGATGTGGACGGAGCAACTGATGAAGCTATCCTTGAGATGGAGGTCAACATCCAAGAATGTTGCTTGCTGAGCTGAGGATGATCAGGTGAAGCAAAGGGGAGAAGGTGTAGAGGTATTGGGGGAATGTGGATAGGCTGCCCTCACTCTCAGTCCAGATACTGATATTGCCAACAGTAAATCAGAACCAGGTGAGGAGTTGGGGATTCTGGGTGGTTAGGAAGGATTCATCTACATGGTACATGAATAGGTTCGCACAGGATGATGTCTTGCAGGTGCCCTTTGCTGTACCAGAGATTTGTTTGTAGGTAATACCTTCAAAGGAGAAGTAACTGTGGGCGAGGATATAACCGGTGATTCTCACCAGAATGGAGATTGTTGGTCTGAAATCAGTCAGACATTGAGGAAAGTAGAATTCAGTAGTGGCAAGGCCATGGGCATTGGGGATGGTAATGTAGAGCATGGTGTATATGCAGCCAAGGAAGAAAAACTCCTTGGTTTTTCCCGGTCAGAAATACACTTTCCCCTGAGTGAAAAACACCGTTTTTCCCACTGGAAAATACACTTTCTGCCTGTTAAATGACAATAAACTTTCCCTCAGAACTATAAAGCTTATCAGTCCTCTGAATGGTAAAGGTTTTATAAACTGGCGTAGAATTTCCTGATTTTATAGGGGCAAAAAAAATTGTTTTGGAAAGATCTTTGATGTGTAGCAACATGTATGCTGCGTATTTTGATACTACAAAAATATAAATATGAATTCCACTAAACACAGCATGTTAGATTCCAAAACACTCAAATCAAGATCACAATGTGCTTTAGTGAGCTAATCATAGCTCATATCGTGTTATCTCACAGCAAATGACAGCAGATATTCAGAGGACAGGATATGTGATGTAGTCAGGAAAAGTTGATGGTTTAAAGTAATAAACATATAGTACAGCTACAAGAAAAGCTAAGCTTTTACGTACAATACTGGTACTTCTTGCATGTGTTACCCTTTAATACATATCAGACACAAAATGCCAGTAAAATTTTAAATGATGATGTAAATGTCTGCTCTTCTGGGGTTGAAATTTTTCTACGCTGGTGGTCCACAAAGTATTAAGTTTTGGATGAGAGTCAAATGCTCTATGATATAATAAATTCAATAAACATTCTCAGACACAACATCATTCATCTTGTGTAAAAGGAAATTTACTTTGAAAGTAATGCTTCTCAAACCACCATTTACAATATTTTCCCATGACTGTTAGGAAAAGGTTTGTCTGAGCAGTTGCAGAGGCGGCCAAAAGACAGGCATTAACATGCATGTAGTTTTGATGATGCAGGAAGCTCATGCTTGGTGTTTGCTCTGCTCATACACATTTTGTCACATTTTTGTTTAGAATTTTGTGTGCAGTGGGGCATCACATGACCATGTGCAGCAGTGTGGCATGTTGTTAGGAAGGGACATGCGGAATTATTGTACTAAGGACAATTGTTTTATCACATCCTGTCCACATAATGAAGGCAAAATTAGAAAGCAATTCATGCTGCAATATTCGCTTCAAAACTAGACTCTACAACTCAAAGTACCCCAACATTTTGCTTTGTACTGACTTTAACATAGATTTTTTTTATTTGTACTCTGCAATACTGTTAAGTAACATTTCCAATCAAATATACATCCACACAGCACTGCAAAAAGCTAGTAAGAAGGAATATAAAACAAACAGTTGCTTGTATACACTAGAAGTAAAAACAATAAGTTTTTATGACTTTTTCAAACTGTATAAAAATTAACAAGGTTACTTGAGAAGACAAGAAACTGTGTAGTTGGCATCTTATATTCTCCTCCAGGAGTAAACATAAAGCTTTGTGGGGACTAACACTGATAAGACATGATGCTGCCATTCTATAATTCACTGAAGAATTACATTCTGTAAATTTAAGATGTTAACAACACAAATTAATAAATAATGCCATGATTAGAGGAGGTACCAGACAAGTGATGAAACATGTCTTGTGATCAAAAAACGTGTTTCACAGAAGGCAAGCACATGAAATTCTGTTAAAGCTTTTCAGTGTGGTTTTTGGGAATCCAGTATTCTTGGAGTACCATTATTGTATTATTTCATGGCTGGTTCTTTATAATGGCATAATCCCATACATGCCAGCTGCTGCAAGGAGAGACAAAATAGTCAGTTCACTGAAATATTGTGAAACAGGCTTTGAACAGAATACACGAAAAGTGGAACTTGTGGAATTACTGAAATGATACAAGCCACAGGATACATAGTACGTAACTGGTACATTAGCAAAGAACCACGGCCACAAAGCTATACATCTTCCACTGTACCATTGTCATTGCAACACCATAAAACTTGTTTGGGCTCAAATAAAAGCAGAAGTCATGGAGTAAAATAAAACCTTTACATTGTGAGACAGAAAGAGGCTAGTAAATGAGGCTGTCACATGAATAACACCAGAAAATTGGAAGAATGTTGGAAAAATGTGTGAAAAGAGATTGAAATGTTGAACACAGAAGAAGGCATAAGAGAAGGAACTTTATCACATGATGAGAACAGTAGCAGCGAAGATACCAAAGCCTGTATGGTCCCAACAAGAGATGATCAGTCATATGACGCTGATTTTGGAGTATCTGTTCTCCCAAATCAAAACTAAAGGTAACATGTTCATTTGATATTTTATACATAGCATTTGTGCATTTTGTTGTAACTTGTTAATGTCAAAAATCTATTTGTGTTTTTTATGTAAGGAGGTAAGCACTGCTAGTACACACACACACACACACACACAAAAACATTTGATCGAAGAACACCTCACTTGGTAAAATGCTGCGATGAATTTGTCTGGCATAGTTAGGCTTTGTAGCCCTGGCTGCTGGGGGGCCAAAGGGTGAGAGAGGAAAGTCTGTCACCTCACTCCCCTCCCCAATAGTTGCTGGTCCACTGCATTTCCATGTCGAATACTGGAAACTGCACTGCCAGCTGTCAAGAGCTCTTCATCACCATACGGAGTGTAGACTTCATTCTCTGATTGCTTATCCCCTACCCTGCTCCCACTCCATTACTACACACTCCTTCTATCCCACCAACTCAAGTTACATAGCCCTTTCCCCTTTTCTACTTCTCCCCTCTCAGCACAGCTTTCAAAAGCTGCACCTAGCAGGCTGACTCTGTCCCCACTATTAGGTGCAAACTGAGGCAACACTAGCATCTTCCCTCATCCCCATCCTGTTATCTTTCTGCCTCCCCACCCCATGCCTCTTTCCCACCACTACCAACCTCCCCAGCTAGATTGCTGCTCACATCAAACACCGTCACAGTTGAGGCTCAAACATGTAGAGGCAGTGGTCTTGTGTGTGTGAGTTGTGCTTGTATGAATGTGTGCTTGTTTCTACTTCAGAAGAAGGATCTTGTCCAAAAGCTTAAGTGTTTTAGCATTATTCTCCATTGTGCCTTTCTGTGACTCAAAATCTCCTCTATGTGGTAAGTAGTGATCTATCCATTCCATATTGTTGTCAGTCCCTAAATTAAAATGTTAATTATATTTTTCAGCCTCAGGTCATACATTTGGTTATCATACAGGTTTCAACTTCTTAGCAAGTCATTACTAGAAGATCTATATGAAAAAGAAAAATGAGGATAGTAAGATACTGGAAAACTGTAAGACTACAATAAGACACCTTTTACATACAACTAAAGTCACTTTAATACGTTAGATATTAACAGTTGTATTTTGATGAGTTACAACACTGAAGCACCAAGGAAACTGGTATATGCATGTGCTTTCAAATACAGTGATGTGTAATCAAGCAAAATATGGCACTGCAGTTGTAATATCCCTTGGCCTGTGCTACCTGGTGGAAGTCATGGATCGACTGGCTGATCAGTTCAATGAACATCCTGTTGTTATTGGTCTAAAGTTAATATATATCATGAGGTTGTGCATTTTGCCTGCGCGAGTGAGACAGTTATTCTTTGACTTCGCGTTGCTCCATGGAAAGTGAAGAAAAGTTAGAAAATTGTAATGTGACGGGCTTTGTTATGAGATAGGATAACAAGAGGACATGTAGGAAGGGTGTACAACGAAACAGTCATTGTTAGCTGCCATATTGTATAATTTGTGTTTTTTGAGATTCACAAGTGATAGGTAATGTGGAGTTTAGTAGTGGCCATAATACAGTTTGTTGCTTTTCAAAGGTAATTGTGCGTATTTAATTTTGATCAAAGGATTCTGTGATGAATTGTTATGTACTACAAGCTCATTTAGAACTAGGTTAGGAATATTTGTAGATTTAGTTATTATATGCTTTAGTATATGCAAAGTGATATGCGTTTTTTTGTTGATGTGTTCACAATTGTCAAGAGATATTATGGAGTATAGAATCTGATGTGTATTTTAGACTGGGTAAAGCTGAATTGTGTCCAGAGTAAAGTAATTACAAGAATAGTGAACAACTGAATTCTTATCTCTAAAACCAGATAACAATTTAAAATGCAGAGGGAACAGGAAGCGAATGTGCAGCCCAATGGTGAAGGAAGGAAAAAAAAAAAGGAAAAAGGAAAAAGGTAGATGCTGGCCAAGGAGAATCTAAAAATCCTATGGCTGAGCTCTTAAATCAAATGAAACTTTTGATATATACCATAGCTAGTTTAGTTGCAGAACAGTCTCTCATGTCTGCTATTCAAATGACTATGTCTGCTAAGCAAGTGAATATTTCAACAACAGTTGAGAATTTAGCTTCCGGACAGTCCAACATGTCTGCTACTCAGATGAAACTGTTTGCTGAGCAAGTGAATACATCAGCTGCGCAGGTGGCTATTTCTCCAAATGTAGAAACCATAGCTGTAGAATAGGCAAATTAGTGACTAAAGTAACAAATCTGACCACCACTGTGAGTAATTTAGTTACAGAACAGGCAGAGTTAGCAGAGAAAGTAAATGGTATAACAAATAAAGTGAACGAACTGCCCACAAGGGAAGATTTTGTTAAAGTATTAGCTGATGTGGGTACTTTGACAAATGAACAGACAGAAATCAGGAAAAAAAATAAACAGTATGAAGCAAACCCATGAACAATTTCAGATCAAAATAAGCAGAGTAAACAGTGAAATTGAAACTATGCGGGGAAGACAAAAAAACAGTAGAAGTAGAGGTACAAAACCTGGCCTTAACAGTAAAGTAATTAGTGTCTGGATGTGAAGGGCAACTGGAACAAGAGTTCCAAGGAAAAAAACCAGCAGTTTAAGCAACAATTAGACAACTGGGTAGTGGATAAGGAACAGGTGATATTGTCTGTTAATAAAGGTATCAATGAAGTGGTAGAGAATATAGTGAGTGAAGGCCTACTGTTACATCGTCAGATAGATCAAGAGTTGATGGAAGATTAAGTTGGTTTTAGTGAACATGGCCGAAAGGGCTGGATAGAGAAAGGTAAAATATGACAATAAGTTAAAGAAAGTAAAAACTTTCGCTGTAGGGGATAGAGTGTTGTTGCACACTCATCCACAGGCATTTTTATTAAAAAGAGGAATAAGAAATGGCAATTAGTATTTGTTGGACAGTTTGAAATAATAAGGATTCCACATCTTGGGGCATACCTATTGGCCTACCCAGTGACAGGAATGGTGAAGGGAATCTATCTTCACCATGATATTAAAAAGTACTATGAGAAGTGAAAATTAGGAGATTTTATTTCATTGAGATTTAAGGTGTAGGTAGGTTTAAGTAGATAAGTAAGTGCACTGATGTTTGTTTTCAGCAGAACCACAGAAGGAGAGCTGATGCTGATTGTATACTTTTGTGTTTACATAAATAACTTTTGTCTTCATTTAAAGAATGAATTTTAATTTTGTATGTGTTCATGTTCTCAATTAACTATAAACAGTAGTGTAGTTCATGAGTGATAGTGTCAGTACTTAGTAGAAGCAATTATTTTGACAGGAAATGACTCCAAGTATCTCTGGACATTGAACTTCACGCACTTGTCTGAGAAGTATGCTAAGGCACAATAATTTTTCGGGGGATAATAGACAACAAAGAGGGGTTTGCGTATCATCTTGTGATTGGCTTTACAACAATTAGGTGGACCTATGCTATATAACCAAATTTTCAGTATCATGTAAATGGTGAACTAGTGATCACTGTTCCGAGTTATGTCAGATTTGGATGCTAGCGAGAAATTGCCGTGTATTAGTGGTTAAATGTTTGTATTATTTGAGCAAATGGGCTTCCAGTGAAGCAAGCGAACATGACATTGTAAATAAGGGAATATATGACTGATTAAATTACGTATGATGTTTTCAAAGTATAAGTGCAGTGTAATTTTGCATGCTCATGGACAACCTGTGACTGTTGATAGCAACCAATGCACCATAGTTAGGAACATTACTTGTGGAGACTGATCCATGGTGTAATTCAATGAAAATAGGATATAAAACCAGTGACATTTAACAGAAGTGTTAGAAATGTGAAACAACGGTGAAAAGTGAACAAAGAAAAATTCGATTCGAATTATCATGCCAGTGCACAAACATGTTAGCATGCCAATCTACTAACAATTTCAGGGCCAAGAAGATATTCAGAGAAAAGGGTCAGAAGGCTCAGACTTTTCATTCTGTTTCATGTCCACCACATCCCATTCCTGATCCCAATGCAAGCCCATAAGCACCTGGTCCACCATGAGAGACAACCCGATCCCGATCCATCGAATATGCATCCCAGTAGCAATCGTGGGGGAGAGAGTCATCATTCAAGATCATCCCACCCTGCAGTGCCCAGCTTCCCTGCGAGATCGACCAATGTCACCCAGCTTCTCTGCAATAGCTAATTGTGAAAAACTGAACAAGAAGATTGTAATTTAAATTTATGAATTTCAATCCCAAGTACCAAAATGCGAAATGGGATTTGGAAACCAGGTTGGCTGACCTCACTCCCAGCTTTCCATGGTCTCCCATGGAGGCTTTGCCCAGATGGGGATCTAAAAAGGCCATAGCCCTACTGATCGCTTATTGTCAATGGTGTTAGGTAAACGTGGTCCAACCTGGAGTAAGGATAGTAGCATACAGTTAGTACAGAGTGGGTTCATGAAAAGTTTTAAACAAAATTTCACTCCCATGGAGGGTCATGTAATATCACTTGGCCCATGCGATCCGGTCGAAGTTGTAGATCGATCAGTTGATCGGTTCAATGACCTTCCTATTATTATTGGTCTAAAGTTAAAATAGATCTCAAGGTGGTGCGTTTCACCTGCGCAAGTGAGACAGTTATTCTTTGACTTCGCATTGCTCCATGGCAAGCAAAGAAAAGTAAGAAACTCAGAATGTGACAAGACTTCGTTACAAGACAGGGTAACGAGAGGATATGTAGGAAGTGTGTACAGTGAAACAGTCACTGTTAGCCACCATATTGTTGTTTTTTTTTTTTTTTTTTTTTTTTTTTTTTTTTTTTCGATTCACGAGTGATATGTAATGTTAATGTGGAGTTTAGCAACAGCCATAATACAGTCTGTTGCTTTTCATGCTTTTCAAAGGTAATTGCACTTATTTAATTTTGATCAAAGGATTCTGTGTTGAATTATCATGTACTGCAAGCTCGTATAGGACTTTAACATTTGGTGGTCAATGTTTCCTGCAGAACCCGCTTCAATAACAGGGTCAAAAGCATAGAGAAAGTTTTCTCTGCTAAAAGGAACTCATTTCACTCATAGACAAATGACCAAATGAGAATGGCAGTGTTCCAATTCAAGAAGATCCTACAGAAGTTTTCTTTCTGTTACATTTCAAGAATTTTACAGGAAACCGTCAGAGTCAGCAGCTGCTTTGCCACCACGAAAGTAACTTGTGTATGTGTACAAAATTACGTACATTGTGGGGGTTCTCAATACCGCACTGAATATTGTACTTCACAGACATACAAACACAGATGCAACACACACAAGTTTAATATTACCAGCTTGAAAAAAATTAATTTCTTCTTTTGAATAAGTAAATTAAATGTAGTACAGTCAGCAATGCTTATATAAGACAAGTGTCTGGCGCAGCTGTTGGATCAGTTACTGCTGCTACAATGGCAGGTTATCAAGATTTAAGTGAGTCTGATTGTAGTGTTATAGTTGGCGCATGAGCAATGGGACACAACATCTCCAATGTAGAGATGAAGCACGGATTTTCCCATACAATCATTTCACACCTGTACTGCGAATATCAGGAATCTGATAACACATCAAATCTCCAACATTGTTGCAGCTGGAAGAAGATCGTGCAAGAATGGGACCAATGACAACTGAAGAGAACCAATAAGTGTGACAGAAGATCAACCCTTCCACAAATTGCTGCAGATTTCAATGCTGGGCCATCAACAAGTATTACTGTGCAAACCATTCAATGAAACATCTTTAATATGGACTTTTGGAGTCAAAGGCCCATTTGTGTTCCCTTGATGATGATATGACACAAGGCTTTACACCTCGCCTGGGCCAGTCAACACCAACATTGGACTGTTGATGACTGGAAATATGTTGCCTGGTTGGTTCAAGCTGATGGAGGCTTTGTAATGGTGTGGGGCATGTGCAGTAAGAATTATATGGGGCCCCTGATATGCCTAGATATGACTCTGACAGGTGTCACATACGTAAGCATCCTGTCTGATCACTTGCATCCATTCATGTCCATTGTGCATTCCAACCGACGTGGGCAATTCCAGCAGGACAATGCAATACCCTACACATCCAGATTTGCTACAGAATGTCTCCAGGAACACTCTTCTGAGTTTAAACATTTCCACTGGCTATCAAACTCCCCAAACATGAAAACATTATTGAGCATATCTGGGATGCCTTGCAATGTGCTGTTCAGAAGAGATCTCCATCCCCTCATACTCTTATGGACTGCTCTGCAGGATTCATGGTGTCGATTCCCTCCAGTACTACTTCAGACATTAGTCAAGTCCACGCCACATCATATTGTGGCACTTCTGCCTGTTCATGGGGCCCTACACGATACTAGACAGGTGTACCACTTTCTTGGGCCTCTTCAGTGTATATTAGGTATTCAATATAGAAGTTAGCTGGATTCTGGAATTTAATTTCCTAATATTTTACAGTACTCCTGTTTATTTATTTACTTATTTAACAGATCATCTGATGATTAATTGCTAAGAAGTCAAAATCAAATATGATACCATTTCTCTGATGCGAGGCTGAAAAATATAGCAAAATATGTTTCATTTACAAGACAGTCAACGTGTTTCTCTAAGTCTGTATGCCTGTCTTGTTCAAGAGGCCTTAAACTTTTCTCTGCCACTTCATTTTAGATGTCCTGGTCTGTTAACAATGTTATTCAATCTGTACAAGTAGTAAATGAAGTCACAGAGAATTTCTGAAAGACAATTAAAGTTACTTGAGAAGAAATAAAAACTTTGAGGTTTGCTGATGACACTGTAATTTTGTCAGAAATGGCAAAGGGCTAGAAAGAGCTCTTCAATCGAATTGATATTGTCTTAAAGAGAGATTATAACATTAATTTCAACAAAAATTAAACTAGTGTATGCAGTCTAGTTGAATTAAATCAGTTGGTGAGAGGGAATTAGATGAGAAAATTAAACACAAAAACTAGTAGATGAATTTTACCATCCAGGTAGCAAAATGACTGATACTGGTCAGAGCAGAGAGGATATAATATACAGCATCAAGAAAGGCATCACTGAAAAAGAGGAATTTGTTAACACCTAATATAAATTTAAGTGTTAGGAGTATTTTTTTAAGGTGTGTAACCTTGTACAAAAGTGAACTGTGAATAATGAGCAGTTAAGACAAGAAGAGAATAGCAACTGTTAAAATGTAATGATGCAGGAGAATGTTGAATATTAGGTAAGTAGACTGACTAAATAATGAAGAGGTTGTTGTTGTTGTTGTTGTTATGGTCTTCAGTCTAAAGTATGGTTTGATGCAGCTCTGACTGTTGGTTCATCCTGTGCAGACCTCTTCATCTCCAGATAACTAGTGCAACCCATTTCCATTTGAATCTGTTTATTGTGTTCATCCCTTGGTCTCCCACTACAGTTTTTGTCCCTCACAATTGCCTCCATTACACAACTGGCAATTCCTTGAAAGCTCAGAATGTGTCCTATTCTTCTTTTAGTCAAGTTGTGCCTCAAATTTCTTTTCCCTTTAATTTGATTCAGTATCTCCTCATTAGTTACACCCATCTAATCTTCAGCGATCTTCTATTGCACCACATTTGAAATTCTCTTCCTTTCTGGAATGCTTTTCACTTCAGTACAAAAGTACACATTCTCTATCTTGCTTAGCATAGGTAGACTGTTTTATCAACATTTGCTCTGGTGGGTACACCAAACTACAGGAAAATGAATACACATACCCGTAAGTCTGCAACAGACTGATTTCACGAAGTGAACAAAGCACTAACAAGTCTGTGACATAGCAAAGTCACATATAAAAACAACAGTTCAAAAATTGGTAACCACTCAAGATCAGAAAACAAACTGAGTCAGCTTGGCTGGGCGATGGCATGGTATAGCTACAAGGTACAGCAAGCAATGAGCCTGGGCCACAGGTTCAGCAGCAGTCCCACCAGGTGGCACCATGTGACTTGCATACCCTGGCAGTGACTCCCCTTATGACAACGGCCTGCAGCTGCCACTCACAATCTTAGTACTTCTGGCAGGTCCATTCCCATGCCAGGCCATTTTGATGACCTCAATGTCGACGGGACGTTAAACCCAATCTTCCTCCCCTGTGTGTGCTAGGAGAGTAATCCAAATCACTGTTGGATACAAAAACATCCCAGGCACAAACCTTCAGGAAAGACATCATAACATTTCAACTTAATGTAAATGGACAGATAAAAAAATCTACCCATCAAGCTGTGGCAGGAGAACACAAAAAAGGTATTACATGTGTAAGGTTTCAGAGCCAGTGGCTCCTTTTTCTGGCTTAAGAGCTGAAGGAAAAGGAACAGGGGTGAAGGAAAAGGACTGGTGAGGTTTAGGAAAAGGGGAAGAGTATGAAAAAGTCACTCAGAACCCCAGGTCAAGGCAGACTTACTGGATGAGATGAGAAGGAAAATATAATTGTTGGGGACTGCACCAGGCAAGATTTGAAAACCTGAGAGCTTAAAGGTGGAGAACAGGGTAATATGCAAGACAGAGATTACTGTCACAACATTGTGCATGAGTTATTAACAGTGAAATGCTAAGTGTAGTGTGCGTGATAGAGGTGGGATGGTGATAGGAGAAAAATAGACAGATCAGAAAATGGGACATCTACATCTATAAAACTAAAGTGGGGTGAAGGAAGGAATCGTTATTATGAAGAAATTCTTAGACCAAAAAATTAATGTAAACTATGGCCAGGTGTGTGGTGAAAACCAAGGACACGTTGTAGCACCAGTTTCCATGTGTGGAGTTATAAGAAACTGGGGTCTGGGGGAAGAATCCAAATCTCACATATGATGAAACAAGCACCAAGTTCACAGCGGTCATGTTGTAGTGCATGCTCTACAACAGATATTGTGTGTTCCCAGTATACACCTGCTGCCTGTGCCCATTCATCCTAATAGATAATGTGAAGGTAGTCATGCCGATGTAAAATGTCAAAAAATGTTTACATAACAGCTGGTATGTGACGTGTCTCTTCACAGGTGGCTCTCCCTTGTTTTGCTAGTTACAGGGCTGGTATAGATATGGTGGTAGGAGGGTGCATGGAACAAGTCTTGTAGGTGTGATGGTCACAGAGGTAAGACCCACAGGGTAGGGAGATGTGTGCAGAAGGAGTATAGGGTCCAGTAAGGATGTTGCAGAGATTGGGAGTATGGTCCTAGGTATGGTGGGCAAAATGTCGTACAGAATGGATGTCATTTCAGGGCATGAGTTTAGGAAGTCAGGGCCTTGTTGAAGTAGCTGATTAATACATTAAAGATCAGGATAATACTGGGTGGCAAATGGTGTTCTCCTAAGTAATTTTTTTAGAAGTATCAGCAGTACCAGGATTGGATGTGATTGCCCAGGAAATATGCTTTTGAACTAGGCTGGTGGGATAGTTAACTCCAAGGATTTCTGAGATGAGAATGGTGATGTATTGCTGTAAACGTCTGCATCTAAACAAACCCATTTGCCTAGAGTACCAAGGCTGTAAGGGAAGGGCATTTTACATGGAAAGGACAGCAACTTTCAAAATGTAAGTGGTGTTGTTTGTTAGTATGTTTCAAAAATTCAAATGGTTCTGAGCACTATGAGACTTAACATCTGAGGTCATCAGTCCCCTAGAACTTACAACTACTTAAACCTAACTAACCTAAGGACATTACACACATCCATGCCCGAGGCAGGATTTGAACCTGCGACCATAGCGGTCGCACGGTTCCAGACTGAAGTGCCTAGAACTGCTCGGCCACACTGGCCGGCTAGTAGTTTTAATGTGTATGGTAGTGTGTAGCTAGTCTTCAGTGAGGACAACATGAACATCAAGGAAAGTGGCAAGGGCTTCAGAATAGGACCATGCGAAATTTAACTGGGAGAATGTGTTTATGGATTCCAGGAATTGTAATAGATCAGCCGCACCCTGAGTCCACAAGGCAAAGATGTCATCAATGTACCTAATCCTAACCAGGGGCTGAAGGCCTACGGATCCCAGGAAAGCCCCCTTTAAGCAACCCATAGAAAGGTTAGCATATGAAGGAGCCATCATGGTTCCCATGGCCCTACCCCTGATCTTTTTGAGTGTCTACCACTCAAAGATGAATTAGTTGATGGTAAGTATAAAGTTGATTAAGGTGAGCAGGAAGGATGTCGTAGGATTGGAGTCAGATGTGTGCCGACTACGGAAATGTTCAGCAGCAAGCAGACCATGAACATGGGGGCTATTGGTATAGAGCAAGGTGGTATCAATGATGTCAAGCAATGTGTGTGGTGGGAGTGGGATGGACATTGATTTCAGATGACCTATGAATTGGTTGGTATCTTTAATATCGGAGGGACATCTTTATACTATGAGTTGCAGGTGATGATGAACTACAGAAGATATACATTCTATGAATGCTTTGAAGCCAGCAGCTATGGGGCTGCCAGGATGATTGGGTTTGTGGATCTTAAAGAAGAAGATAAAAGGTAGGGTGGCACAGACCATAGTTTACATACTTCTGTCAGTCAGGTACCACAGTGTTAGACCACTTGTCTGATGGGAAGACAATGATGGAGGAATCTGCTTTTAGAGAAAGAAGAGTCTGCAACTGTGCAGAGGACAGGTTACTGTCACTTTGTATCGACCTGAGAAAGGGTTGTAAGACAATGCTGGGTGTGAGGAATCCTTCGAAAGCTTGTAGGGGATGATTTTCAGGCAGTGGTGGTGGATCAAGTTAGGATCGTGGTCAGAACTGTTCAAGCCAGAGTTCAATGTCAGGTTCTCTGTTGGAAAGGTTTTGGTATTGGGTTACAAAGTGAGATTTCCAATTGACATTACGTCTGAAGGAAAGTCACAAAAGCAGCATGATTAAACGCAGTTTTATGGCTGAAAGTGAGACCCTTGGACTATACAGATAATTCAGGAGGAAAGCGTGCTTCAGACAATAGGTTGAGAACACTGTACAGTTAGTCTTTCCTTCTCAACCTGTCCGGTAAGTCTCCCTTGACTCGGGGTTCTAGATGACTCTACCCCTTTTCCTAAACCTCGCCAGTCCTTTTACTTCACCCCTCTTCCTTCTCATTCAACTCTTCTGCCAGAAGAAGAAACCACTGGCTCTGAAAGATGGTATACATAATACCTTTTATTTGTATGTTCTCCTGCCGCTGCTTGGTGAGTACATTTTTTTAGGCATCCACTTATATTGTGATTTCAAAAATTGATTATTTTCATTGATATAACATTTAAATTTGTACTTGATGTTAACAAATTCTTGTTTTACAGAAGTCCTTTCCTTGTTATAGCCAGTCTGCATTTTATGTCCTCTCTACTTTGACCGTCATCAAATATTATGTTGCCCAAACATAAAAACTCATATGCTACTCTCAGTTTCTCATTTCCTAATGTAATCCCAGTTGCAAAGCCTGATTAAATTAAATTAAATTCCATTAACCTTGTATACTTCTGTTGAAGGTCATCTTATAACCTGTTTTCAAGACACTATCCATTCCATTCAACCATTCTTCCTAGTCCTTTGTCTTGTCTGCACAAATTACAATGTCTTTGGCAAACATCAAAGTTTTTATTTCCTCTCCCTGAGGTTTAATCCCTTTTCCAAATTTCTAGTTCGTTTCCTTCACTGTTTGCTGGATGTACACATTGAATAACATCATTAGAGATATACTACAACCCTGTCTCACCCTCGGTTCAAGTACAGCTTCCCTTTCAAGTCCTTCACCTTTTACAATTTCAGTTTGATTTCTGTATAAAATGTATATAACCTTTCTCTCCATGCTGCCTTCGGAATTCTGTGAACAATTATTGTCAGTGATTTGCAGTCATGACTTATTAAGCTGACAGCATGATAATACACCTGTCAGCACCTGCTTTCTTTGGAACTGCAATTATAACATCCTTACTGAAGTCTGAGGGTATTTCACCTCTCACATATACCTTGTACACCATGTGGGATACCTATGCCATGGCCGGCTCTCCAAAGGATCTCAATATTTCTGAGGATATGTCATCTACTCCAGGGGCCACTTATGAGATTTACCAGTGCTCTGTCAAATTCTTTTCACAGTATCATATCCCCCATCTCATCTTCAAATACTTCTATAATATTATCTTAAATTTAATTTCCCTTGTATAGACCCTCTAACATTCCCTCCACCTTTCTGCTTTCCCACCTTCGCTTAGTACTCACTTGCTTCTGAGCACTTGATGTTCATAAAGATGCTTCTCTTTTCTTGTAAGATCTGTTTAGTCATACTACATGAGACATCTATTTTGCCACTACTTATACAAGCTTCTATAGTCTTGCATTTGTCCTCTAGCCATTCCTGCTTGACCATTTTACATTTTATGCCAATCATATTTTGCAGACATCTGATGAGGATCTGAATGAAATTGGGGAAATAATAGATTATGGCACAATTTCACTAACAGAAGAGATCTGTTATTAGGCCACATACTGAGTCACTTAACGAGTGAGGTAGCAAAGTGGTTCGCAAACTGGACTTGCACTCAGAAGGATAACAGTTCAAACTCACCTCCGACCAAATTGATGTAAGTCTTCCGTGATTTCCCTAAATTGCTTCAGGCAAATGCCCAGATGGTTCATTTGAAAGCACACTGCTGATTTCCTTCCCCATCCTTCCATTATCAAAGCTTGTGCTCCATCTCTAATGACCTCCTTGTACACAGGATATTAAACATTAATCTCCTCCTCCTCCCTGAGTCATTGAGGAAGGGCGAGTCTGTTAATAGAGAAAAGTGTGGCAGTCAAAAATTGTACATGGAGAACTAGGTGTGAACACAGTATTAGGTTCAAGTGGACATTGCAGTTTATAGAGATGAAGAGGTTCGTAAAGGATAGATTGCCATGGACAGCTGCATCAAACCAGTTATTATTTTTTTTCCTTAGGTTGTGTGTGTATGTATGTGTGTGTGTGTGGGGGGGGGGGGAGGGAGGGAGGGTGGTCCAATCACATTATTGTGTCCAACATCTATGTTCAATGTCAATGTGTAATAACCACTCACAGATTGCACTCCTGCAGCGGAGCGCATACAAAGCAGATCAGGGAATGTGGAAAACAGCTCAGTCATTGTCATAACATAAAAACAGAGTGATTTATCTTGCACCAAAAAGGACATGAACATTGGATTTTGGGCCAATACTGAAAGCATTCCCAAAATGGCTTATTTTGTTAACTATTTGTGTGATGCAGTTCAAACTAACTATCTAGAGCCAGCACCAAAGCAACTGTGGTGCACCATGGGTCATGGATGACAGGTGAACAACAGCTGTGGAGATATGTACAGACAAACAGATGTTCAACTGTTGAGCAACTGATTACCAGATGAAGCAGGGGGCTACCAACAGCAACTCCTCAATGACTGTTCAGCAGATGCTGTGCATAGGCCTCTGCAGCAGGTGCCTGACTTCTGCAACCATGTTGACTGCTTTTCATCAGTCATGAAGGTTGTAATTTGCACGTTAAAAGGCTGGATGTCCATTGAGTTGCAACAAGTGGCCTTTTCAGATGAATCACTTCTTACACTTCATCAGACAGAGGGCACATATGATGTGTAACACCTGAAAGCAACTGAGGAGGGAGCACTATGGACTGGGGAATGTTTTTGTGGCATTTCCTGTCTGATCTCGTCATTCTGGAAGGCAAACTGGATCAATGCAAGTATGTATCTGTCCTTAGGGGCCATGTCCATCCCACATGCAGTTTGTTTCCTCTTGCCGTGAGGACATCTACCACCAGGATAGTACGATGTTTCACACAGCTGGCAATGTATGTGCATGATTCGAAGAGTGCTAGGATGAGTTTAAAACACTACCCAGTCCATGAAACTCCTGCATTAAAACAAACAGATTCCGTGGGACCAACTCTCACTTTCTCCCATACACACACACACACACACACACACACACACACACACACACACACACACACACATACTTAGTGCTATCCCAGAAAACCAGAGTAGATCAATTTCTTATTCAAGCAGTATTTCAGTAAGTTTCATTATCCACTGCATAGTTTACCAGTTACTGATGACAAAAGTATATTAAGTTATTATGGGAAAAATTTATTTAAAGAAATAATCATGACTTATTACATCTGCAAACCATGTGGATATCAAAATTCAAGGATGCTGAAAATTGTCTGTTTCTAGACTGAAACAGTTTATTTGAAAGCACCCATTCTCCTCTTTCAAGCAGACATATTATTCTTCATAAAAACTTATTTCTATATGAAATTTTCATGTTCAAGAATCTTACAGTCTTGAATAGATAACCACTTCCAAAATTTATTTCCATAGTTTTTCTGTTTTCAAAACTGAATACTGCACTTACATAAGCTGTTAGTATGTTAATTATTCCCAGTAGAAAGATTTCACTTTCTCAAAGATTCCTGGCAAATTTTAAGAATTCTCATTCAAATTTCAGTTTCATTCTCATAAACTAATAATTATTTGGGCATGCTTTTGAGTGTGTGTGTGTGTGTGTGTGTGTGTGTGTGTGTGTGTGTGTGTGTGTGTGAACTGATTGTCTTTGTTGTTCCTTACATTCTTACATTCTAAAGATTGTGTACATGACATTATATGGTAAAGTAAGAGAACATATCTGTAGTAAATTGCTGATTCACTTTTGCTGAATCGATGACATGAGACAGTTCTAAGGTGGAAAATATACGTGCCTCTATACTGAAATAAATAATTCTGCCATACTGTAGGAAGTCTGTTCCTCATTAACAGTACTGCATATACACAGGGAAAGAAACAACTTGATAAAATGGTCAGAACAGGGTAGAGAATATCAAAATGAGTAAAATTTTCCAGACAATCACAGACTTCAAACACACCACTGTGAAAATACACACATTTCTAGTTATGTTAGATGCAAATTTCCTCTTATATTTACTGGGTAAAATTTCACTATTAAATTAACTATGCTGAACGTTGTGTGGCCACTGATATAGATGGATTAACTGTTAAATAATCTGGGTTAGAATCTCACCCTTGCAAATACAAAATGGAGACAGGAGGTATCACCATATTCATCAGGAATTGTCATGTATTTAAGAAAATTCATAAATTTTCTCTATGCATCCTATGGAAGCATGTGCAGCAGAAGTATATTTCATAATAAATCCTTCATAGCAATAAATGTATACTGAGCACTTGCAGGTAATTTTAACCTGGAAATGAAGTTCCTTGCGACGGAGTCCTAGCATAAAAATTTCTCAGCTCATTTGCCACGTCAAGTTTTAATAAAATTCCAAGCTTTTGATGATAACCTCCATCATCTTCATCAAGGACTAAAACTCACTGTGGTGAACTGGCAAGGCTCTGTCTTTTATACCCACAGAAAAGCATCTGACTGGCTGGATTACATCATGATGGTGGGTACAGACGTGGTGCCCTTTACATCCATATATTTTGCTTCTGTTCTCTATCTACCGATGCTTGCAGCACCATACATCGCATCAGGAGGTGAGCTGAAATAAGTATTCCTCTGTGGTTTTCCTTGTCAAGCACATGCTTCCATGCATTGATAAGTGCACAGCCAGGGTCTCTACTGAAGTTGTTTTCTCACAGTCTAATTTAAACTGCTCCTCTGATCACAGTCCCAATAGTTTGATGTACAAGCAGGTGCTCTCATTTGTTTAAATGAAATCTTCTGCTTATTTAACAAGCTATGCTCTGCTACCACTCATGGAATTAATACAAGAAATAAGAAAAATCTTCACAATGATTTAAAGTCACTTACTTTGGTCTCAAAAGATGTCCATTAGTCATGAACACATGTTTTTAAATAACATATCAGTAGCCACAAAGATTTTAACTATGATGTTCAGTTCAAGATGAGTCCAAGGGATTTATTGGTGGCCAACTCTTTCTACTCTATTGATGACTTTCTTAGTAGAACTATCTGACATGTGCATGTTATTAACAACATCAAGTAATGTAAGTTTTACAAACAACTTTACTTTTTTACAAATTAAGGGCAGTGATTTGAACGTAGTGAATAAGTACAGTTAAACAATTTTTCTAGTTGATGTCGCATGGCTAAAATAGCCTAACAATTATCATATGAACTTCAGCGTATTGAACATTCACACGTTTAGTGAAGTTTGCTTTTACAATTTCAAAATTTAAATGAAACTACATGTAAGACTTTTTCAGTTATTCCACACCTATGGCCACTGTGTCAATAGGGATCTGTGAAAGCTACATATTTGCTTTTCTGTTTAAATATTTATTGTATAAATTTTGTTTTTCCTGAATTGCTCTTGATCTTTGAGGATCTCCTCACTGTGGATCTGTTGGAATAAAAATACAGCAATCTAATTTAAAAGGACCATATTCATGTTACTTTGTTGATAAATATGTACTTCAGAACCAGCCATGCACTTAGCTGACATGTGGTAGCCTACTTCAAGGTGCAATATTAGAAATTATTAAATGTCAAATCCTCATGTTTTAATTTTTCTAATGTAGAGACAGCATGTTTGAATTTCTATTCTAGGATGTACAGTTTATCAGTAAATGTGGACTAAACAGTGGTGAAAATAGAAACAGAAGTTAAATTTCAAACAATTTTTTTTTCTCAAATCACGTAACAAATGCTTGAAATTCCTGCCTCCAACACCACAAAAAATGTTGCCCTCCTTGAAAAAATTATTTGTGCACACACTCCAAAATTACTAGCATTCTTTGAATACTGTCACTGCAGAGTAGTATACCAAACACAGTGTAACACAACAGCAGTATAGTGGGACAAAATTGCACGGTCAGACTCACTTTCCAGACAAAATTCTGCACACTTGTTGTTCATATTCTGTCATTTTATGGTTGTGCCTCCACAATGGTGGACCTCGAACTTATTATAATGAAACTTTTACTGTAGGCCTATAACATTCCACAACACACACTGACTTTACCATCAGTTCAATTTCTGAGCTCTGTTTGGGTGGTACTACAGCATCAAAACTATGAGGAAATATAGTAGGCCATGTAGAAGACTAGAAGTGCAGAAACTGTTGAAAAGCTAGTGTATTTCCTCAAAGAATGAAACATTCTGTTATGTAATCAATGCACAGGATTGGATGCAATCATTGCACTATCAACTTATTTCTCTCCAATTATTTTCATGAGCAGAATTAGGCCTATGTGTGATTATGATTGAATCTATGGCTACTGTAGACAAAATTGCTTGCTGCTCCCACCAAAACTGAGGCCTTTGGTGGTTGAAAGCAGAATATGTTATTGAGGGAACATCCATACTCTGACATACAATACAACCTCGTCCAGCATATGGAACATGACAGTGCAGGGTCTATATTAATTACATGGAATCAAATAACATCATGAGTTGCACTTTTATTTTTGATATCTATTACTGGTTTGGCCATTAAGGACATTCTAAAGTGGTTGTTAAACTATCCAAATGAAAAGTGATGGTGATCAAAAATAAAAGTGCAGCTGGCTCTATTATTTGATTCCAACCTTACTCATCTAAACAACATAGTACAAAAAGCTGTCCTAGCACATCCAGGAGTAGAACTAAATTGAGAATGAAAGAATAATAAGTGCAGAACCTAATCCTATTTTTTCTAGGAAAATGTTGTTCCTGCATCTCTAAATAAATTGGGAAACATAGCAATATCCTTTAGAATATGTATCTGATGAGGAAAGCTTTGCAATTAAAATAAAATGTAGCCTATTACCACAGTTACAATAAATCCTTCAAACACAAATTTTACAAAATGCCCATTACTTTCTAAAAATTCTATCATCAGAAATGTAAGCTTTTAGCTAACTACCTAGCAATATGAAGGAGGACATGACAGCTATAACTTAGATTGGGAAATTAAATTTATTGGTATCATCAATGTCTTCTAAGAACGAAGTTATTTACTGATCAAAACAAGCTCTCCATCCAGACCATGAAGGCTCAAGGGATGCTGTACCAGCTACTGTGTGGTCCTCTGCTCTACAGCATCACGGAGATGCTATATGGAATGGCATGGCATCAGCACACCACTCTCCTGGCCATTTTCCAGACATTTCAGGCAGTGGAGCCACTACTGCTTGGTTAAGTAGTCCCTCAACTGGCATCTTGAGGCTGAGTGCACCCTACACAGTCCTCCGACCAAGGAAAAATCCTTGGCAGTACTGGCAAATGAACCCAGGTCTTCTGCAGGGCAGATATCTATGCTGACGACTCTGCTATAGAGGTGGACAACTTATTGATTATTAAGAGTAAAACAAATTTACTTGAAACTTATTTACAGACTACCTCTTGCCTGTAGTGGTTAGCCAAATTATATGCGCAAAGGAGCAACAGCTGACAGCACCAAGTATTTCTACGTTGCAACACTGTTTGTCACGACACTTGCACAGATTACAAACTGCAGCATTATTGTTTCACTAAGATTCTGTATTTTTACGTACTACGTGGTGCATTGTAAATTATGTATACTGGTATTCTTTTAGGCTCCTTTTCAATACACACATGATCTGCAAGCAGCCGGCAAAACAGTATGGTAAAGTAATACTGTAGGCCCCTACAGCCTATGGATGGAAGCATCCCAATTTATTAATGTGTGTTAGTAGTTCAAATGATTTATAGTAACTGGAATGGAAACACTTAAGTCACAGATTCAATGCGGCCAATTTGTGTTTGTATTTTATTTAGTAAATTAAAACCAAACAATGTTAGAAACATCAATTTTCATTGAAATCTGGAAAAAACTAATAGCTAATAGGAAGTTTAGGGTGCACATTACTACATAAGCTTGCATAATAGCTACAGAATGGTATACTGAGCCAACTACTGTAGGATAATAAAAAAAAAAGGTGTTGCTGTACAAACTGTGACTTTCAGCTGTGAAATGTTATCTTTCAAACTTAATTATCTTCCTCTTAAACTATGTAGTTTCCCACACTTTTACAATAAGTGGTGAATGGGGTTGAACAAGAAATTTTTATTGGGGTACAAATTTACATATAATTTTTACTCGTAGTTCAATACATTAAAATAGTCTGCGATTTATTACTTAATAGCGCTCATGTACTGCATAAAGATTGCTGACAATATTCGTATTATAAGCATGATAAATTGTACTGGCATTGTGTTAAATAAACAATTATTTTCATTTTATTGTATTTGGTATCATAAATAAAAAAATTTTCAATATTGATAATTACTTGTTCTTTATCTCTACGGTTTTCACTTATACTACCATTCTAACCTGAAAAATTGTGCTACTTTGAACGTGAAACAACAAAACACAGCACCGTAGCGACAGAACGGTAAAGAACAGTGAGCCGTTGGACACAGGATGCACAAATTTTCAATACACTACTTGCCGGTATTCTAACAGAGTAACGGTGGTACAGCAGAATCTTTTGTGATAAATTATCGCCTCTGTCGCTGTTTACTATTACAGAATGAAACTCGAGAAGATACAATATAAAGCACAATTAGCCATTTTCAAGCTCGTTTGCTTGCAACGATCTGGACTTGAGTACACTCTTAACACTTAGTGTTATTAAGAATATAGCGTGCAGTGAGAAGGTGGACATGGCAGTTACATCTTGGAAGGCAATATAATTATTTTGTTGATTTATAACTCGAACGGAATGGCAGATAGGGGTAGCGCAAGAAGCCTAACACTCTTACAAAAAAATCTAAGATAGCAACAATCTGGACGTACAGTGCGTAAGGATGGAAACGTTTAAGAGAAGAAATTGAACATTAGAATACTCAAAATTCGTACATGTAACACTATTAAACATATTCCAGACACGATGTCGTTGGCAATGCGTACATGAAATCGCGCTTCACTCTGATTACCGACAGTCAGTACAGCCTCAATGGATGACACTCGGCATAATTTCAATGGACAATCTGAACGAACCAATGTTCTCGAAGAGAAACAGAGATTTCCAGTTAGAAATAGTCATTCTTAGGATGTCTTAAGTAGCCATACCTTGAGCCTGGGGCAAGACGTCGAACACACACTGCGAACAACATAAATAAGAAACCCAACAATTGAAATATACTGACAATCAGTATCACTGATCTTATTTACAGTACTCTACAAACAAATACAAAATTTGCTTTAGGTAGACCTACTAAAAAATTTGATCGTTTTGTGGACACTTATGAACAGGTCCAATGTATTATTGAAAAGTTCTCAAGATTTGTTCATTGTCCATCATTTACTCATTATCGCCTGCCCCTGGAGCTCGAACGAGATCGCGATCTTGAAGACGAAGAACGCGATCTTGACCGGCGCCGAGACGAGTAAGATACAGATCTGGATCTGGACCTTCTGCGGATTTCGATCCGACGTCTTCCACCAGTGGACATTTCCACTCTCAGTCTACGACCACACAGCCGTATTCCATCGAGAGCTCGCACGGCGTCCTGGGCGTCTCTTGGATCGTCAAATTCAACGAAAGCAAATCCAGGAGGATTCCTTGCAACCCATATATCCCGTACTGGGCCATACCTGCCGAACATGTTTTCTAAATCGTATTTCGACACAGTTAGATCCAAGTTTCCGACGTACACCTTGCATGGCGAATTGTAGTACCGTGACATTATTGTCTGGACTGCAAAATGCGGCTCATATATGCACCACAGCAAATGAATTACAGAAACAGCGCCATGCAATAAGAAACAAGTGAACACAGAATATTTATGTAGCAAAGATGAAATTTTGTTGTTAAACTGTATTTATTAACTACAGCAGAGACGTCAAAAATATGACACATATAATTTATTTTTGGTATCAATTCTCTCCTAATAAATACCGTAGGGTAACTCAAGTTCTCAGTGCAGACAACGTATACTGGTATTAAAAAATGTCTTCATTGGGATACCTGGATTAACGTGTTCGTGTTGCACAAGACTTTCGATACCACTATGACAAAACACCTCTTCACAAAATAACTTTTGTTATCATCAAAATGTGTTAACCATTGGGAAGTCGGAGTTCTGTGGAAATGATCATTTATAGCTGCGAATTAGTCGGAACTGAAATACTGGTAACGTACAATTACTAATCAGTTTTGACTCAGAACGTCAAACGAACTTCTGCGCTGTGAACCAGTTTCACCAACATCAAAGAAAGGTGACATTAGCTAAGAACTTGAAGTGAATTTGCCGTGGGCGTCTACATCAATTCTTGCAAGAGGGGGTAAACTTATGAAACTGTAATTTTTTATTCGATGAATTAGAAAACGCACTGTGCGCTAAGCTGAAAAAGGCGCCACAGATGTCGACGTGTAGTCTGTATAATTAGCAGCAATCCTGCTGCCGGTGATAGCACACAAAAACGTCCTAGTAAACATGTATCCGCAAACGAGCCGTTTGAAAAACATAGGGTGTCCATAGGAGAACCCCTGATATGAAAATTAAATATCCTGAAAATAAGATCGGTAGACTAGTCCAACAAAAGGTACATTTATTATGAAAGCTGTAAGAATCTGTAAGGATTTTATACATTAAGTTCAAAATAGTTCGAAAGCTTCTAGCACATTGTGCTGTACGCTGTGGAGCTCGTACAGGTACATAATTAAACTCGTTCTCAGCAAGCAGTCTTTGCAATGACATCACAATCTTTTAGAGATGTCCATCACTCTCAGTACGGAGGTAGCGGAAACCAACAATGAAATTTGCCATCACAACTTGTAGTGTATCAACGGCAATAGTTTCAAATGTCACCCAGAGTGTAGACTCAAGCTCCGCAGAGTGGTGGGATGGTTCGGGTAGAAAGTGTCTTTCAAAGTGCGCCGAAAAAAATTGTTATGAGAAGTCAGCTTGGGCGAATATAGAGGCCAATACATGTGTGCGCCTTTTAATTGGCGCTAAACCAATGCAATGACTCTATTCCCGACGCATTTATCAAGAAAGCGAAACACTTGTTCGGTGCGATGTGGTCTGGCCCCATCTTGCATGAACCACTCGGTGTCTGGTCGACCCTCCAACGTGTGGCGACAAATGGTCTCAAAATTGCAAAGCAACGTTCACTAGTGATCGTTTCTCACATGAAAAAAGGGCCAATAATGCCTCTGCCACTTACTGCAGCCCAAAAAGCAACTTTGGGAGAATACAGTTATTTCGCTTTACCCAAATGGGATTTTCGGATCCCTAAAATTGGCAGTTTTGGTAATTTACGACTCCATTCAGGTGGAAGTGTCCATCATCTGTGATGCAGCCAAAATGAAATCCTTCATTATCATCCTTCGGCAGCGGGATCAGTTCCTCCTCACGATCCAAGCTGACCTTGTTCCCCTTCCCCAGTACACCTGACCCGAAAGCAACACCACCCCCGATGTTGTCATTGCCTCTGCCATTCTCCTTTGGCATAATACCGTCGACATTCTTGACTCTACAGGTAGCGACCACCTCCCCGTCGTTCTCACCGTTCGCAAAAATAGCCCTCTATCGCACAGCTCGTATAGGTAAGGGCTTCACAGCCTGTTCGTTTGAATATGGCGAGGAGCTTGTAAATAGTTTTTGCATCGGGAACATTAAATCGCGTTTGAAAGCTGCACCTTGTTGCCAGGACTGTGTTCAAACCTGTCGTGTTCCAGTACTAGAAAAACACGTTGTTCAGTGGAATACATGATTTCAACCTCTTTCTTGGGTGCGCTAGCTTCCTTCGTCGTTTCAACGGTGGAAGTGATTGATACGAGCTGCAGCGCGCTATTTATGGGCACTATGTATTGCAATTACAGCGCCGTCTATTAGCAGCTTTCCGAACTATTTCGAAATTTCTGTATAACTTTTGCATACAATTCTTACCGCTTTATCAGTAAACATAACATTTGTTGCACTCGTCAATCAATCTCAGTTATCAAGATACTTAATTTTGAACTCAGGGACCCCTTTGCTGGACACTCCGTACTTGGGGGTGTGTACTTAAGAGCCGCCTCACACTTCAGTACGAAGTATTTTCTGGTCAGCATAAATGTATTCTACATATAAACTATTTAATCAAATCCCCATCCGACTCCTCCTTGTCCCACCCTCCACGCTTTAGTCCTGTCAACCCCAGACCCCAAGTTCCTCCATGCCCGTACCCTCACCATGGAGATGCGTAACTGATTCCCCAGAGGGACTCAGTCCTCATCAAGTCCCCCTCCCCCTCCTTTCATACGATGCAAAAGGTGGTTATTCAGGCTTTTGACTGATGGTCACGTTAACGTGACGACAGTCTACAATACTTCTTCAGTACAATTTACTGTACATTCGTACCTGACAAAAGTGTTCCTCCACATGTCGTCATCGCAGTTATGCACTCGATCCTAGAATGAGTTTCTAATCATTTCAAACATCCTCTTACCATCTCGCAATTCTTGACAAGACTGTACAATCCGCTACTCCAATTCTTCAATTATGTCAGTGGATCGAGAGCAGCTGGCCTTAGCGGCCAGAATAGAGATACGACTCGGCCTATTCATCTTGCAACATACTGGCTTTCCCTACCGTTGTGCAAGACATTGTAGGCAACGGCTGAAATTTGAGCCCAGCTAGATGGGGAATTAATCGAAAAGTTTATATTTCATTTACATTGATACAAAGAGTTTTGGGCTACCTGAGATCAAATAAAGCAGAAGGAATACAGAGTCCGTCAGAAAAATGTATACACACTTTAAGGAACGGAAAGTATTACTTATAAGTTTATTTTACTTTTAATAATTGATCGCACATGTTGTACAATCTTCAGTTTAGCAAATGCTTGATTTAAATGTTCAAAATGGTCACCGTTGGCGGCTATACACATAACAGAACGACGAGAGGTCGCCTTAACTACGTCAGTCAATGTTACAGTGGAGATCGCTGCACATGTCACCGTAACCTTATGGCGAATTTCCTCCAGCGTGCGTGGCTTACGTCGATAGACATTATCTTTCACAGTTCATCACAAGTAGGTGTTAGATCCGGCGACTGTGGAGGGAACTCAATGGGCCTTCTTCGTCCAATCCAATGCCCCAGAAAACTGTCATCCAGGAAAGCTTGTATGGCTAGGAAGTAGTGTCCTTTTGGTAGAAGACCTCGTCATCAGCTCCATAATGCGCACGTATACCTGGCAAAATTGATGTGCTTAATATCTCCAGGTACACTTTTCCAGTGACAGCTCTGGCCATCCAGATTTAGGTTTTCCGTTATTTCCCTAAATTGCTCCAGGCAAATGCCGGGATGGTTCCTTTGAAACCAGTGACAGCAGCATCAAAGAAAACGTATCCTACTAAGCCCATAGATGATAGTCCACACCACAAATGAACCCCTGGTAGACTGACCGTTCTATCCACATAAACATGCGGCTTTTCCGGTGTCCAGTACTCACTGTTATGCCGAATCTCCTTTCCCTTAAGTTTGAACTGTGCCTCGTCACTCCACACTACCTTGGACACAAATTGTTCGTCATCAGTTACCATTTCCTGATACCATTCGCAAAATCGCATTCGGTGATCAGGATCGTCTTCATTAATCGTTTACAGTGACCGTGGAATATAAACTTTCCACTTTGCAGCTTTCAGAATTCTTCGTACACTTGTACTGTTAACCCCCACTTAACGTACACATTGGGTAGCAGACTTCTGTGGAGAGTTAACAAACGTTTCCAACACAAGGGCCGACGAAGCGGGACTTGTAGCTGTACGTTGTCTTCCTGATCTTCCTTTGTGAATATCACAAATTGTTCCATGCAACTCAAACTTGTCAACGACGCGTTTAATTGTTAGGCGGGTTGGCGGTTCTGTTTCAAACTCCCGCCTCCACTGACGCTGCACTGCAACGGCATTAGCAAACTTGAAAAAACACTTCTAAATACATTCGTTGTTCCAATGCCAAGTGTGCTCCAGCCATCTTGTTTTCTCAATACCGAGATGAAGGTACTAACATCTGTTGAGCCAAAAGACCATGCTGCAATATACTCATAACTCAAATCGAACTACAATATGAATATCTCGATAGAGCCTGACAGATTTTTCTGGCGGACTCTGTAGAAAATATTCCAACGGAATTTCTAAAAATTATTGCGGCAAATGGCAAGTAGATGTGTAGAATCTGTGAGACTGCCGGCATACAATTAGACTTAAAAAAAAAAAAAAAAAAAAAGATAGCAAGGGTAGACGGATGCGAATAATATCATACAATCACCTTAACATCTCAAGCTGCTGGCAAAAATAAAATAATATATAGAAGAATGGAAAAGAAAACTGAGGATCTGGTAGATGACGATCAGCTTTGCTTTAGGAGAGGTAAAGGCACCAGAGGTGCGCTTCTGACATTGCACTTGGTAATGGAAGTAAGACTACGTTCATAAGATGTAGACAGTTAGACAGTGTGAAATGGTGCAAGATATTTGCAATTGTGAGAAAAATAGGAGTAAGCTAGAGGGAAAGACAGATGATGTATAATATGTGCACGAACCAAGTGGGAACCAAGAACTATGTGCTCGAATTAGACATGGACGTAGTCTTTCGCTCCTGTTGTTCAATCTAAACACCGAAGAAGCAATGACGAAAATGAAAGGAAGGTTCAAGGGTAGGGTTAAAATACAGGGTGAAAGGAAATAAGTGATAAGATTCACTGATGACATTGTCATCCTCAGCGAAAGTGAAGAAGAATTACAGTATCTGTTGAATGGAATGAACAGTCCGATGGGTACAGAATATGGATCGAGAGATAACTAGAAAACGACAAAAGTAATGAGATGTAACAGAACTGAGAAAGCGAGAAATTTAAAGATCAAAACTGATGCTCACGAAGTAGACGAAGTTAAGAAATGCTGGTACCTTGGGAGTAAAGTAACGCACGAATTTCGAAGCAAGGAGAAAATAAAAAGCAGAACAGCACAGGCTAAGAGACATTCCTGTCCAAGAGAAATCTACTAGTACCGAAGATAGGTCTTAATTTCAAGAAGAAACTTGTGAAAATTTATGTTTAGAACTCAGCATTGTATATAATGAATCATCGACAGTGCGAAAAACGGAGCAAATGAGAATCGAAGCGTTTCAGATATGATGCTACAGAAGGATATAGAAAATGAGGTGGACTGGTGAGATAAGGAATAAGGACATGCTCCGCAGAATCAGCGAACCAGGGAACTGACACGAAGAAGGGAGAGGATGATGGGATATATGTTAGCGCAACAGGAAATAACCTCCACCGTACTAGAGCGGATTGTAGAGGGAAAAAGCTGTAGAGGAAGACAGGGATTGAAATACAGGAGAGGAATTCGTGGCAGGCAGCATCGAACTAGTCAGAAGACTAATGACTGGACAAAAAAGCATTTGTACTAACCGCGACCATATTTAGGCCTACTACTTAAGTCAGTGTCCTCTCGTAAACACTCATTCGTAATTATCACGCAAACATCCTCAATCGACCTCAGAAAATCCTGGCGCAGAAATCCTCCGAAAAAGGCCCAATGAAATGATCACTTAGTCCCCTAACCACACATTGGCAATTGTCTCGCATAAGCCTCGTTTTTGCTTCTATTATTGTGTATTTTCACATGTGAGAGTTTTTCCTATCAACTGTGATCCGCCCTGTTCACAGGATGTTTTACAATTGCTGTTGCAGGCTTCTAGGGGTTGTAGAGAGGACTTAGTAGACAAAGTTTTGATAAAGAACCAATATCCGTAATCGTACCGCTTAGGTGTAAAATACGACGCCTGATAAAAAAATTCCGGAACTTTGCCCACAAAATTTTTCTATGCTACTTTTCATTTATTGTGCATGGTCTCCCTCGAAATACTCTCCCCCACAATTGATACATTGCTCCCAGCGCCGTTCCCACTTGCGGAAGCAGTCTTGGCACACCTCTTGCTGGATCGCGCTAAGTGCTGTCTGCAAATTTTCTTTTGTCTCGTCTACTGGCGCAAATCTTCGTCCTTTCAACGGTATTTTCAACTTTGGAAATACAAAAGTCCGCAGGGGTTAGGTGTTGAGAGTACGGAGTATGATGCAGCTCAGTGATTTCGCTTTTTGTGCAATAGTCACGCACCAACAGGGATGAATGTGCGGATGCGTTATCATGATGTAAGAGATGTCTTGGCACACCTCTTGCTGGATCGCGCTAAGTGCTGTCTGCAAATTTTCTTTTGTCTCGTCTACTGGCGCAAATCTTCGTCCTTTCAACGGTATTTTCAACTTTGGAAATACAAAAGTCCGCAGGGGTTAGGTGTTGAGAGTACGGAGTATGATGCAGCTCAGTGATTTCGCTTTTTGTGCAATAGTCACGCACCAACAGGGATGAATGTGCGGATGCGTTATCATGATGTAAGAGCCGTGAACTGCCTCCTCACATTTCAGACCGTTTCCCTTTTACATTCTGTCGCAGGCGTCGCAACACGTCCCGATAGTACCATCGATCAACATTTTTTTTCCTGTAGCATGAATCGAATCTGTGATTAACTAATCCTTCAAAGTCAATTTGACTTGACCTGATGAGCCTCTTTTGGTCTCAGAGAACCTTTTCCGAAGCACTGTGAAGACTGAACCGTGATCTCAATATCATAACCGTACCCCCACGTCTCATCACCAGTTATGATTCTCCTAAGGAACATCTCGTTCTCATTCGCGCGATCCAAAATCTCTTCACAGACTTCGTTCTGGTCTTGACTCATGAGCCGTCTGACCAACTTGGCGACAGCACGATGTAGTCCAAGAAGCTAGGTCAGGATCTCATGTCATGATCCCACTAAAATGTTACAAGGATGACTACAAAAGAAATGCAAATTATTTTTTTAAAATCCATCTTTTATTCTACATGTTTGAAAGTTTTACAGCGTGTAGATACATCCTTTAGAAACAATGTTTTCATTTCTCCACATAATTTCCATCCCTCTCAACTGCCTTACGCCATCATGGAACCAGCGCCTGTATACCCGCACGGTAAAATTCTGGACCAACCTGTTGGAGCCACTGTTTGGCAGCGTTCACAAGGGAGTCATCATCTTCAACCCTTGTTCCACGAAGAGAGTCCCTCAGTTTCCCAGGGAGATGATAGTCACATTGAGCCAGGTCGGACTGTAGGGCGGGTGTTTCAGTGTTGTCCATCCGAGTTTTGTGACCGCTTCCATGGTTTTATGACTGACATGTGCCCGTGCATTGTCGTGCAACAGCAAAACATCCTGCTTTTGCCAGTGTGGTCGAACACGACTCAGTCGAGCTTGAAGTTTCTTCAGTGTCGTCACATATGCATCAGAATTTATGGAGGTTCCACTTGGCATGATGTCCACAAGCAAGAGTCCTTCGGAATCGAAAAACACCGTAGCCATAACTTTTCCAGCAGAAGGTGTGGTTTTGAATTTTTTTTTTCTTGGGTGAATTTGCATGATGCCACTACATTGATTGCCTCTTTGTCTCTGGTGAAAAATGATGGAGCCATGTTTCATCACCTGTCACAATTCTTTTGAGAAATTCATCTCCACCATTCTCGTACTGTTCCAAAAGTTCGCTTCATACCGTGTTTCCTGTTTCTTTGTGAGCCACTGTCAACATCCTGGGAACCCACCTGGCACAAACCTTTTTAACGACAACACGTTCAGTATTCTGCAAACACTTCCTTCCCATATCCCAACGTAGTGTGACAATTCGTTCACTGTGATGCCTCTGTCAGCAGTCACCAATTCGTTAACTCTCTGCACATTGTCTGGAGTGTGTGCAGTATGGGGCCTGCCGCTGCGAGGACAACCCTCAATATTGCCATGCCCACTTTCATCATGTAACCTGCTTGCCCACCGACTAACTGTACTGCGATCGACAGCAGCATGTCCATACACCTTTTTCAAACTCTTGTGGATGTTTCCCACTTCCTCGTCTTCACAGCACAGGAATTCTATGGCAGCACGTTGCTTCTGACGAGCGTCAAGTGTAGCAGCCATCTTGAAGAAATGCTGTGACGGCGCCACTCACGGGAACAGGTTGAACTAAGTTTGAAAACAAGCAGGAAGGATGTATCTACACACTGTAAAACTTTCACACATGCAGAATGAAAACTGTATTTTTACAAAAATAGTGTGCATTTCTTTTGGAGTGACCCTCGTACATTCTTCTGCACTCTCTCGGACAGTCAATCTTCGTTTGGCAAGCACAGTTTCGTTGACGTTCCTGACATGAGCCTCGTCGGTAGACACCGAAGGGTGTTCTGAACGAGGGTCATCTTTAACTCCCGTCCCGCTATTTTTAAACCGTTTGAACCATTCGTAACACCGAGTACGGCTTAAGCCCTCATCACCGTGGGCTTCCTACTTCACTTAGTGTGTCTCTGTAAAGGTTTTCTTGTGTTTCATGAAAAACTTAACGCAGACGCGTTGCTCCTCTAACTCTGCCATTTCGAAATTCGCAAACTGTGCGACACAACTTACTGCTCAGTAAGCACTGAACAATAACTAACAGACATACAACAATGAAGCTTCGGCAGTTACACGTTAAACACAGGCGAGTCGAGGGATGCCAACCGAATTTCGCTCCTTGGTCCGAAATTACGAAATTTCCGGAATTTTTTGAACAGACTTCGTAACTTTAAAGATCGTGTCAGTTTCAGATCTCGCGCTTCAGGATACCAACACAGCGGAGACAATGATCTGTGATCAGTCTGATCCATGTGGTGATGCTGTTGTTCGTTGCTCAGGTAGTATCTTTGACGCATTCCTACATACATGCGGACCAGGAAGCCTTTTGTACATTTGTAGAGCACCGCAGTCAACCCTCCAAGTTGTGAACGTACCAGTTTCTCGCAGCCTTTGTGTTAATCGGACGAAAATTTTAGGTGATGAACTGAGGTAATCCGGAAAACATTATCGATACGTGCTTTGTGCAGCTCTACCATCAAGTACCGTTCAGTGAAGCGGGACATGTAATGGTTATCTGACCTTCAGATTTATTTAGTTGCTACACGGTACATTTCTGGATGCGAGTTCCTGATCAAAACAACCCATAAAAGAGGGTAATAGGACTTGCGAAACATATTGTATACAGGGTGGTCAGAAACAAACGGAGAAGTTTGTAAGGGTGTTCCAGAGTAGGATGCATTCCGTCCGAACACGACTCGGAAGGTTCAACGGACCCGACCGACCGCCGTGTCATCCTCATATGATAGCTGTCAATGAATGCGGATACGGAGTGGCATGGGGTCTGCATACCGCTCTCCAGGCCGTTGTCAGTTTACCCGATCCAAGCTGCCACTTCTCAGTCAAGCAGCTCTCAATTGGAAACAAAGGCTCGGTACACCTTGCTCGCCGACAGCGCTCGACAGACATGGCCGGCCACCCATCCCAGTGTTATCTAAGGCGGACAGCTTTTAACTGTTATCCGAATCCGACAGCGCTTAACTTCGGTGATCTGACGGGAACCGGTGTTATCACTGCGGCAAGGCAGTTATCTTAGAGTAGGCTGTGCTGAGAAATAATTGTTGGGCAAGAAATTCGAGTTGTTGTGTCGTTTCCGAGTTAATCAGTATTGAAACTAGTCAATCAGACCGTTGCATCGCTCGCCAGATTCAATTAGTGTCAGCTTTTCTCGTATCTTAGATGATGGCGTACAAAACCGCTCAGCATTTAGCTCTGTTTCGATTCCTACTACGACTCCATGTCCAAGTTTTGTATCGCTCTCGAGTTTGGCTTTAGCAAACCAAACGAATTACACATTGGGCGGTACCATCTCTGGCGGGGTGCTTGAATTTGCGCGCGCAACCGCCTAAGTGGCTAACTTCGAGGCTAATTAATTCGGAAACGGCGCAATGTAACGATTTCTTTCTTATCAATTATTTCTCAGCGCAACCTACCATACGACACCCTTGCAAGCTTTGTATACTGTTTCTCACCATTCTGTATAATAAAAGAAATTTATTATAATGTTTTTAGTTAAATAAACAGTAATCTCATGTGGCTCAGACCTTGGTGCTAGTATTTCCATCAGACGCCATTTCACTGCCGTGTCAGTTTAAACTGATGGTGTCACCAGTAATCGAACTCATCACCACTGCTTGAAAAGCATTAACACTGCCTTTCACTGAGGAGGGAGATAATTATATACACGTTAGTAATATGAGTTGTCTGTGGACTATAGCAAGACGGACGGAGAGGGGGCACTAAATGATATATTGCTTTTATAGAAAAAAATGTTCTCGAACTGGCGTTGCTCATTTGATGAAATCAAGCGTATCCATCGAGTTGTGAAATCAAGCTTGAAAACGTTTATAAAATATTTATTTTTAATCCCACAATGGGGTTTGAAAAGAACTTAAAAATGTGAAATAGAAAAAAGAACGATTGAAAATATCGTGTAGGGGTATCAACAAAAATAACGAACATCAGTACTGCTAGAAGTGGAGGAGCAGGCTGTAAACTTTGAAAGAAAAGGGTTATAAGATTTGATTTCATCAGCAACACTTTCTTTGCGTACAAAACACACCTTATTTATCACTTTACTGGATTTATTTAATCTCTCTCATGCTTCCTTTTTTTTATGTTGACTGGGAAAACTAAAATTGAACAAAATGTGTTTTGAAAAACTATGTCTTTTGGTTTAGTGACAAGGCATCATAGGGTCAGTAACCGAGTGCATGAATTGGCCAATAGAAGCGACTGTTAACAGCCAAGCACTGAACCGAATCAATCCCCGTTCTTCAAGTTAGTCACATTATTCTGCAGCCGTACCTGCTGGACTGCTCAAATCCTCGAACTGCATGTGGCGCAGCGTTATTCCCCATGATATCGAGAATATTCCAGACCCTGGAGAGGACCTCTTTTCGAACTTGAAATTTCACGCACATGAATAATCACTTTAAGTGTATCTAATAACAAACCTTAGGTAGTCATTGTCTGGGATGATTAGGAGAGGGACTAGATAACTCAGGCTGCCTTCATACTAAACGTCACTGCAGAGAATTTATACCTGTGTCACATTTACATCTTTTTCTTTCATAAAATCGTCTGTAACTTTTGATGTACATGCGTGGTTTGAAATGTAGCCCGCTATGGTGTTTGTTAACGTCGTCATCTCTCACTTGATACTTCATATGATGTGATGGCTCCAGTGGTTAATTGTTATTAATTGCTATTGTCCAACGTAATATCATCTTTAAAAAAGAGCTGTGATTTTCTTAATAATTATTGTAAAATTACGCTTAAAGTTACGATGGGCACATCTCGTCGCTGTGATTTTTGTGGCGCATTTGGTTCTACCGAGTCATGTTTGTGACGTCTGTACTGTAGTTTCCTTATCCGAGGGTGGTTTGATAAGTGTGGTAAATTGCCATGAAAGAATGGAACGTTTTTGTTGCGCCGTCGTGGTTGGTAAGCTTGTTTATTCCAACGATCATGTAAAGGATTTCAACAAGATACAGCTTGTAGTTCATTCCTGACAGACGTATGAATTGGTCAGCGTGTCGATTGCAATTGAAAATGGAGCAAACCGAGTTTCGTGGTGTTATTGAATATTTTCACTTGATGAGTTGGACTGCCGCACAGATCAAAACAGAATGTATGACGTTCACACGGACTCTGCACCATCAATGAAGACCATTTACTTTTCGATTGAAGAACTTAAAAGTGGTCGGACAAGGACTGAAGATGAAGCTCGCTACCGCCGTCCAACTGAGGTCGCCACAAAGGAAACCACTGACAAAGTCCATGACATAGTAATGCAAGACCGCCGAATAAAAAGCATGAGATTACTGAGACTGTAGGCATCTCAACTGAGTCAGTACATAATATCCTGCACGGAGAAATGGCCATGAAGAAGCTGTGAGGGGTGGATGCCGCGATAGCCCACAGTCGACCAAAAATACACCAGGCACGATATTTCAGCACAACGGCTGGCGATGTTTAATAGCAGTTCGCAAGAGTTTTTGCGCCTATTTGTGACTGTTGATGAAACCTGGGTCCATCATTCTATACTGGAATAAAAACGCATCAAGGCAATAGACAAAGGCTGATGAAAGAGCGCCTAAGAAGGCAAAGCTGGTAAGGTGATGGCCACTGTTTTTTCTATTCGCAAAGAATAATCCTCAAAGATTACTTGGAAAAAGGCGAAAGCGTAACTTTACCCTATTCTGCTTCATTGTTTGATCGTTTGAAATTTGCGATGGCTGAAAAAAGACCATGGCTGGCATGCAAAAGAGTGCTCTTTCAGCAGGATAATGTACCACGCCGCACAACAGCAATAGCAATAGCGAAAATGTACGGACTGGGCTTTGAATTGGTTCCTCTTCCACTCTGTTCACCAGACTTAGCTCCAATTGATTGCTTCCTATTCCCAAATTTTAAGCTTTGGCTTGCTGGGAAGAAAGTTCCATCAAATGAGAAATTGATAGTTGCAGTCAGCGAGTATTTTGCAGAGTGTGATAGAAACTGTTTTTACGCTGGAGTGAAAAAGCTGGTGGACCACCGGACCAAGTCAAAGGGGACTATGCTGCAAAGTAAGGTGAGCTGTTTATGAAACAAACATTTTTTCATACTTTTTTACCAGATGTATCAAACTATCCTTGTATTATGTGCACTACAGTCGCTACTGTGTCTACCCTAACCATCTCCACCACGCCTGCAAGGACCTGTCTTGGAAAATCCATGCTTAAACCTAGCCTGCCCTGTTCGACTGCAGCACTAACGTTAAGGGGGGATGTAGGCAAAATTGGTCAAAATGATAAAAAGCTTTTTGCCACCAGATAGTTCTGTAGCATGTTAGAAACACTGTCTCCAGTTTTCACAGATGAACTCGAACAACAAATGATAAACAAGCTGTCTTGTTTCATTCACTGCACAGTGTCACTCCCACTTTTATAGAGGACACTTACTTGTTTGCGATATTTTATTACTTCCTGCTATCATAAACACATCGGAAGAGTATAGAAAGCTGTGGACCCGTTTACGTCTTGTTATCTTTGCTTTCCGCTAGCTTTGGTAGCTGTTGTTGTCTGTGGTGCAGAAATATAAACATTCCAGTTCTGCTGTTAATGTGAGAATTACGACTGTGTTCAAGCTTTTTTGTATGATTTACCTTTTAAAATGCCAAGATATAGTGGTAAAGTGTTTAAGAAAGTGGCTAAAACTCGCTATTTATTTGTGAATAAACAGTTTCTCCAAGCGAGTCATCATAATTCAGCGGAATATAATTGTGAAGCTAAGATGATGAGCAGTTCACAGAAGAAACTAGGAACTGGTATAAAGTTTCATTCCATTAAAGACGAAGTGAATAGCAATTTTATGATAACTGAATTAGAAATTATGTTTTCTATTATTAGAAATTCGTGTGCATGTGGTAACTGTGGCACTAAATCCTTAAGGTTATATGACAGCAGTGACACAGATGATATTGTGTGTAATATGCACTTGTTTTGTGACAGCTGTCAAACTGACATTGAATTCAAAACGTCGTCTGTTAAGAATTGGGTGTATGAAGCCAACATAACATTCTGCTATGGGATGAGATGTGTTGGTGTTGGAAGGTAAGGTAGCAATTTGTTTTGTGCAATAATCAATAACCCATTTATGTCTGCCTCATACTCAACACTAAACAATCATCTTCTGAACGCCTTGCAAACAGAATGTAATAGCAGTTTGTCAGCACCAGAGAAAGAGGCAGTTTTATTTAACAAAGACATTCAGACAGAAGTAAATGACCCTTTGCCTTTTACAGATTTATGTGTTTCATGTGATAGCACATGGATGAAAAGGGGCCACACCTCCCTACACGATGTTTCATCAGTTATAAGTTTTGACACAGGAAAAGTTTTGGATTTGCAGGTGAAGTCTACATATTGCTTTATTTGTGCATAGGGGAAGACGTTAGACAATAAGGAAGAAGAGAGACAGTGGCAAATAAAACACAAAATAATTTGCAGCAAGAATTATGATGGTTCTAGTGGTGGCACGGAGCCAGCAGTAATGAAATTAATATTTCATCACAGCGAAATGAGGCACGCAGTTAGATATGTGAATATCTTGGTGATGGAGATTCTGGTGCTTTCAAATCTGTTGTAGAAAGCAACCCATATGGAAATGGATGCAACATTGAAAAGCTAGAGTGCGTGGGGCACATTCAGAAGAGGATGGGCGGGAGACTTCTGAAACTGGAACGAGAACAAAAAGGTGTAAAACTCAAAGATGGAAAGCCACTGGGTGGGCCACAACGTCTGACTGACAAAGAGATCCACAATTTGCAAATACGTTATGGCAAAACAATAAGGCAAAACACCGGAGATTTGAAGACAATGCAGAAGGCAGTATGGGCAACATTTTTTCGTGAGTTGTCGCCTGATGAGAAGCCAATACATGAATTGTGTGATGTATCCTGGTGCAAATATAAACAGGCAAAAGCAGAAAACAAAACCTATTCACATAAACACAGTCCTCGTGAAGCAGTCTTAAACACCATAAAGCTAACATTCCAGTTTCTAGCTCATCCAGATTTGTTAAAGAAATGTACCCATGATGGAAGACAAAACCCGAATGAGAGCTTCAACAGTCTCATTTGGAAGAGACGCCCAGAAACGACATTTAGCTCATCTACTGTAGTTTAAATTGCCACATATGATGCATGTCTGGTGTTAAATGATGGTAACATTGGAAGAATAAGGACCCTTACTGGACTAGGACTTGTTGCAGGTTGCTTCACCAAGAAGCTATTGAAGAAGATAGATACTGTGCTTGTTGCACATTCTGAACTGTCTGTGAAGGATACAACCAAAAGGGCACGCCAGCAAAATCAGATATAAAGGAAACAGGTACACGAAGAGCAAGAAGACCAAATTTATGTTTATGGTCAACATTAAGGTACTAGTTTACAGTGTAAATCCTTGTAATCTTTTACGTGCATTTCCCAGAACTTTCATTTTTCGGTTGATAAGGAACATTTTCCCCTGACCATTGGAGTTAGAAAAGTGAAATTTGCTGCAGACTTTGTTCACAGTATAACAGAACTTCTGTGATACAAATTTTTTCTAAGTGTATTTCTGTCAAAATTATTTACTTTCCTGTGAAATTCAAATTGCTTTGTTTCATCTGCATAATTTTTTAAAATAAATTGCAAGAACTCTAAAACTGATATTAAAAAACTGTTCCACACGTTTGCTTATCTGATTACTAAGAATTACCTACCTAAATTAATTTTTGTGAAAATGTTTCTTGTGTGATAGCATGTGTTGCGAAAATTTCCAGAAATGCCTTGCTCAATTTTTTTGAAAAAAAAATTGGAAAAATTCCAGAATGTAGCCCGTAAGATAATTATCACAAGTGCAAAATTTGATTCTATTATCTTTCATGCACCAAAAACTATGTTGGATTATGTAAACACGTCCATTTTCTCCTATTTCCTCTCTTAACACCCCGTCCTTCCAACTCTAGCTCTGCGAATCGGTTAGTTGTACTGTCACAAGCTTGTGACGCTCTATTCGTTCACGAGATATGAAAGACAGTACATAATGGCACCCAGACTGAAGCCGTGTTCCTACACTTTTTGAATGCATTCGCTTTTTTCTATTACTAATTATCAGACCCGCTTTACGTCTCGATTCAGGATTTAACTAGCAGACAGAAAACGTTAGAAACAGGGTGAGGCAACTAAGCAGGACACAGCAAATACATTCAGAGTGAATCAATATATCGAGATGCGGTTTTCGCCAAGTTAACCGGACAATATGGCGAATTTCCTACCGTTTACAAGTAATCTGTATCGTTTATAGCCGCCCAATTACGACACCGGATTTTTACCCATATGTCAATTACATATTGTTTTCTGTGTAATTTGAAAGAAGCAGCTGAGAGGGCTTTAAAGACATGATATGTCAGAAGAGGTTCCACAAACGTCTGCCCTATTATACCAAATTTAAGCAAACAAGTAACTCAGATACGGTTCGTGTGTTTGTTATCATGGCTGTCATACCAAGAGCTGAAAATAATCTTGAGCATTGTATACTTTGTTACAGTGACTGGAGAAACAATACCACATTTTGTGTTTCATCTGAAGTTAAGGCAGCACAGGTACGTGTTATGACACTTTTCAAGCCTTCGGGGGTCGTCTGTGTTTCCTAGTAGACCTCTTGTTTTAATTTTCGTCCCAGATAAAAGTATAGAAGTGTTAAGTCTGACGAGTGTGCAGACCATTTTGCGTTTCTTGAACGATCGTTTCAATGCTCTCCAGATGTTCTCTTCAGAGCATCTGTAATCACATAATCTACATGAGAGGGACATCCGTCACGTTGGTACCACACTGATAGTCTTATGGTGGTGGTGGTTAGTGTTTAACGTCCCGTCGACAACGAGGTCATTAGAGACGGAGCGCATGCTCGGGTTAGGGAAGGATTGGGAAGGAAATCGGCCGTGCCCTTTCAAAGGAACCATCCCGGCATTTGCCTGAAACGATTTAGAGAAATCACGGAAAACCTAAATCAGGATGGCTGGAGACGGGATTGAACCGTCGTCCTCCCGAATGCGAGTCCAGTGTGCTAACCACTGCGCCACCTCGCTCGGTGATAGTCTTATGTCCAGGTGGATATCTTCCAATAACTGCGGCAACAGCGTATCTTAGGAAGCCCAGACACTTGAGTGTATTTAGTCTATGATAGTAAAACAGAGGTCATTTATGCGGGTCTTTTAAAACACGCACCAAACGTTGATAGACAATGAACATTGTTTTTATACACTTCTGTAGTTCAGCGTGGGTTTTCGACTGACCATTGCTGCGTATAGCGAAGACTGACTTGTCCTTGGCTTGTTAGCGATGCTTCCTCCTTAAAAGAAGATTTGACACTTCGCACTCTAGTAGATAACATTCGGAGACTAACCAATTTTGGAACTATGTCATGAAACTGTAGGTGCAGCGAAATGTGAAGAGTAGGAAATGAAACTGAATGTAGTGTCTGCTGACCTCTCTCGTACTTCCAAAATGCCTCTTAGTGACTTTTACATATGTGTTACTGACGTTAAAACTGCTAGCTTCATTTATTTCATCAGCTGTTCTTCTTTTTCCTTGGCGTATTTTATCCTCCATACTTCCAGTTTCTAGAACTTTCTTTATAACATTTGCGAAGACAGACCGTGAGTGCTTGGCACGGTCTGGATACTCTTCAGCGTACTACCGCATCGCTGCTCTAATAGTTTGGCGACATCCTCCGTAAACGATATACACTATTTCGACTGGCGTACGCATTGTGAACGTCTCAATAGCTTTACGAGTAAGTTAACTGATTGCTACAATAGCAGAACACAGGCTGATGGGCTTCAAGCACACCGGTAAACACAAGAACCATTCCTGAGTTACGTGTCTGCTTACAGTCGGTACAACAGGGCGGATGTTTGTGGAACTTCTTCTCCTGGCGGCGGGCAATGGTTTGCGGCGCTGTTTGATCACGTCCCATACTTGTTATGTCGATGAAGTTATCTTAGAAGCTTATTTCAAATGCCACAGAAAAATGTGTATAGATCCATTAGGAAAAGTCGGTGTCGTACTTCGGCGAAAGCCAGAAAAATCGCCATATTGTCCGCTTGACGAAAACCACACCTCGATGTATTTATTCATTCTGGATACATGTGGGATGGCTTGTTTTAGCTGCTTCACCTTGTTTATGAATTCAACGAAGAAAATATTAGCCAGCAGATTAAAAGAGCCAACGGAGCGCTGTAGATGGCGAAGAACTGGTCATGTGCCTCTTTACATCTACACCTACATAGATACTCCGCGGAGTACCCTGTGCCACTACCAGTCATTTCAATTCCTGTTCCACTAGCAAATACCTCCGTAAGATCCCCAGTTTCTCGTGTCTTATCTTCGTGGTCCTTACGCGCAAGGTATGTTGGCGGCAGTAGAATCGTTTGGCAGTTAGCTTCAAACGCCCGTTCTCTAAATTTTCTCAATAGTGTTTCTCGGAAAGAACGTCGCCTTCCCTCCATGGATTCCAATTTGAGCTCCCGAAACACTTCCACTACACTTCCGTGTTATTCGAACCTAACAGTAACAAATCAAGCATCCCGCCTCTGAATTGCTTCAATGTCTACCTTCAATCCGACCTGGTACGGATACCAAATATTCGAACAGTACTCAAGAATAGGCCGCACCAGCTTACATGCGGCTTCCTTTACAGGTGAACCACTCTTTCCTAAAATTCTCCCAATAAACCGAAGTCGTCCATTCGTCTTCCCTGCCACAGTTCTCACGTGCTCGTTCCATCTCATATCGCTTTGCAACGCAAGCCTAGATATTTAAACGATTTGACTGTGTCAAGCAGGACACCAGTAATACTATATACGAACGTTACAGGTTTGTTCTTCCTAGTCATCCGCTGAGTTATGGGGTGAAATGACTTGTCTGGGACAGTCGATGGAATGAGCGGAGTGAGATGGTCCGACGTGGAGACCTGGCAGAATGGCGGATAGGAGCTGTCACGCTTGGACGTGACGTCACCATGACGGGAACGTGAATGCGGTTTATTGATTTGTCGCTGCATCAACACGAACTGTCCAGTGTGTGTCTAAAATGAATGGAGCAGCACTCACAGCCTGTTAAGGCGGCGGAAGAACAGCGATCGTCAAATGATTCAGCATGGCAGGGATGGCCGCTGGCGTCGCATCGTGGCACTGACAGATGGTCCGGAACTCCAGACACAGCAAAGGGAGCTTGATGGAATGGACATCTGGAGTCGGTTACCTCACAAAATCCCATTTCTTACGTCAGTGTATCAGCAACTAATGAAGTATACTGTAGCTGGCTATAGGCGTGTAATTTGATCCGACCAGTCAAGTTGTGGAAGGCTTGGAGTGCACCAAAGGTCCGATGCGATGTTTAATCCGCAAAGGCGTGGAGGGTTTAGTTCAGGCTGTAGGTGGTTTTTTTATGTTTCGGTGGTTGTCTTTGGTACCATGACTTGCACGTTCAGGTTACTGTGAACATGAACAAAGATGTTTGACGTTTTCGGTGATCAAGTGTAGCTCTCCCTTCTATACCCTCATGAAGAGTGAACCTCCCTTTTTCCAACTGTATTCACAGGGACGCACGCATACATTCCTGGTTTAGTGAACACTCAGGCAATCTACCGTACGTTGTCTGGGGAGCTTAATCATTGGGTTGTAACCCACTGTATAGATACACAAGGGAAAGCATTCATGCGCTACGACAAAAGTAAAAAACCAATGATAATGTACACTAGCACGACCGCTGTAAGCGTCGGAAAAGATGTATTTTGCTACGCCTTCCAGCGTATGATGGAAACTTCATTCAATTTTTTTTTGTCAGTTATTTAATACACTCTGCCTTCAGCCCCGTAGGGAGAAGACGTATTTTTTATGAGAAGTGTGTAGTAGAATTTGTAATATCTCAATAATAATTTTTATTGAAATATTAAGCGTGAGGACTCTTATTAGTGCAAAACCAGGAAAGTTTTTATTTTCTTCCGCGCATTATGCTAACGTCATGTCACTGTAGCTGCCTGCATCTGAAGAGGAAGTCCGATAAAAATCAGTATAGTATTCACGGTCAAAAACGAGAAGTACTTAAGGCGGAAGAAGAAGCAAATAATTAAATTGCGTAAATCTCAACGGCGTAGAGAACGCAAAAATCGATGTAAGTTCACGCTGTTACTGACTTACAATTCACAAGATTTGTAAAATAAGACTGAAAGACAATTCATTCACTTCAAAATTTATAAAAATCGAATTTGATAGTATTGTGATTAATTCGATTAACAATAATAATATTTATTATTTTTTATATATATTTGCACACCACATAACATTATTGGGACTATTTGAAACAGCGGGTGAGACATAGAAATTGGCATTCCCACAGCTGGATAGCTGTAGTGAATATTGTCATAAGTGGATGGTTTCGTCTGGATTGAACGTACCTGAATAAACTTTTGGACTCTCTCACTCGCCTAATTGAGGCCATAAGAAAGTGTAGAGGTGGTGTTATAGGGTATTGGCCAGTGATATAAGGATATAACGGGTATAAGCGCAGATATTTATACTGGTGATTGAGGACGACCTACTGAAAAGCATTACATCAGTATTTAGGTCGTTTGCACACTAATAACTATGGACATTAGAAGTAGCATATTCTTAGCTTGGTTAGTGTTTTAGTTTCCATAAGCAGCATGTCACGTGTTGAAGTGTGGACATGTGGACACCAAATGGTTAATCTACAGTGACAGGATTAGTCCACTTACTTGTTAGTGGTGCAGTTACAACCGTGCAGAAACTATGTGATGCGTTTTCAGGAAGACTGTTCATCGCAGAGAAAAACCGACCTACACATTGATGCGTGTACATATTAAGGTACCACACATAAAAATATCTGCATTAACACCCCTCACACACTGTATAATACTCGGGTTGGCCAAAACGTTACGACTACAGCTCACTGGTAGAGTGAATACCACTTCAGAAATGTAATGGTTATGCGAACTATAGATGATCGTGTTGTGTACCCATTGTCATCCTATACCATCGTAAAAGGTGCTGGATCCCTACGGTAATGACTAGAGCTCGGATTTACATGCACTCTAAAGTATGAATATATATGCATGCATCTGTGCATTAAAAATCTGGTAGATATACTATAAAAACTTTAAAACAGGTATAAGAAATGAAATGCATTATTTCAGCTTTCTCACGTTTATTAATCTTGATGAAGTAATCAAATTATAAGTTTATGCTTAAACAGTCATTCAGAAAATTAATATTTATTACTCTCTCTCTCTCTCATATACAGGGTGGTCCATTGATCGTGACCGGGCCAAATATGTCACGAAATAAGCGTCAAACGAAAAAACTACAACGAACGAAACTTGTCTAGCTTGGAGGGGGAAACCAGATGGTGCTATGGTTGGCCCGCTAGATGGCGCTGCCATAGGTCAAACGGATATCAACTGCGTTTCTTAAACGGGAACCCCCATTTTTATTATATATTCGTGTAGTACGTAAAGAAATATCAATCTTTTAGTTGGACCACTTTTTTCGCTTTGTGACAGATGACGCTGTAATGGTCTCAAACGTATAAGTACGTGGTATCACGTAACATTCCGCCAGTGCGACGGTATTTGCTTCGTGATACATTACCCGTGTTAAAACGGACCTTTTACCAATTGCGTAAAAGGTCGATATCGTGTTGATGTATGGCTATTGTGATCAAAATGCCCAACGGGCGTGTGCTACGTCTGCTGCTCGGTATCCTCGACGACGTCTTTCAAGTGTCCGGACCGTTCGCCGGATAGTTACGTTATTTAAGGAAACAGGAAGTGTTCAGCCACATGTGAAACGTCAACCGCGACCTGCAACAAGTGATAATGCCCAAGTAGGTGTTTTAGCTGTTGTCGTGGCTAATCCGCACATCAGTAGCAGACAAATTGCGCGAGAATCGGGAATATCGAAACGTCGGTGTTGAGAATGCTACATCAACATCGATTGAACCCGTACAATATTTCTATAAACCAGGAATTGCATGGCGACGACTTTGGACGTCGTGTACAGTTCTGCCACTGGGCACAAGAGAAATTACGGGACGATGACAGATTTTTTGCACGCGTTCTATTTAGCGACGAATCGTCATTCACCAACAGTGGTAACGTAAACCGGCATAAAATGCACTATTGGGTAACGGAAAATCCACGATTGCTGCGACAAGTGGAACATCAGCGACTATGCTGATTTCCTACGTAATGTTCTACCGATGTTACAACACGATGTTTCACTACATGACAGAATGGTGACGTACTTCCAACATGGTGGATGTCCGGCACATAGCAAGCGTGCGGTTGAAGCGGTATTGAATAGCGTATTTCATGACAGGTGGATTGGTCGTCGAAGTACCATACCATGGCCCGCACGTTCACCGGATCTGACGTCCCTGGATTTCTGTCTGTGGGGAAAGTCGAAGGATATTTGCTATCGTAATCCACCGACAACGCCTGACAACATGCGTCAGGACGTTGTCAATGCATGTGCGAACATTGTTGTTCTTGTTGTGGTCTTCAGTCCTGAGACTGGTTTGATGCAGCTCTCCATGCTACTCTATCCTGTGCAAGCTTCTTCATCTCCCAGTACTTACTGCAACCTACATCCTTCTGAATCTGATTAGTGTATTCATCTCTTGGTCTCCCTCTACGAGTTTTACCCTCCACGCTGCACTCCAATGCTAAATTTGTGATCCCTTGATGGCTCAGAACATGCCCTACCAACCGGTCCCTTCTTCAAGTCAAGTTGTGCCACAAACTTCTCTTCTCCCCAATCCTCTTCAACACGTCCTCATTAGTTATGTGATCTACCCATTTAATCTTCAGCATTCTTCTGTAGCACCACATTTAGAAAGCTTCTATTCTCTTCTTGTCTAAACTATTTATCGTCCATGTTTCACTTCCATGCATGGCTACACTCCACACAAATACTTTCAGAAACGACTTCCTGACACTTAAATCTATACTCGATGTTAACAAATTTCTCTTCTTCAGAATTGCTTTCCTTGCCATTGCCAGTCTACATTTTATATCCTCTCTGCTTCGACCATCATCAGTTAGTTTGCTCCCCAAATAGCAAAACTCATTTACTACTTTAAGTGTCTCATTTCCTAATCTAATACCCTCAGCATCACCCGACTTAATTTGACTACATTCCATTATCCTCGTTTTGCTTTTGTTGACGTTCATCTTATATCCTCCTTTCAAGACACTATCCATTCCATTCAACTGCTCTTCCAAGTCCTTTGCTGTCTCTGACAGAATTACAATGTCATCGGCGAACCTCAAAGTTTTTATTTCTTCTCCATGGATTTTAATACCTACTCCGAATTTTTCTTTTGTTTCCTTCACTGCTTGCTCAATATACAGATTGAATAACATCGGGGAGAGGCTACAACCCTGTCTCACTCCCTTCCCAACCACTTCTTCCCTTTCATGCCCCTCAACTCTTATAACTGCCATCTGGTTTCTATATAAATTGTAAATAGCCTTTCGCTCCCTGTATTTTACCCCTGCCACCTTCAGAATTTCAAAGACAGTATTCCAGTCAACATTGTCAAAAGCTTCCTCTAAGTCTACAAATGCTAGAAACGTAGGTTTGCCTTTCCTTAAACTAGCTTCTAAGATACGTCGTAGGGTCAGTATTGCCTCACGTGTTCCGATATTTCTACGGAATCCAAACTGATCTTCCCCGAGGTGGCTTCTACTAGTTTTTCCATTCGACTGTAAAGAATTCGCGTTAGTATTTTGCAGCCGTGACTTATTAAACTGATAGTTCGGTAATTTTCACATCTGCCAACACCTGATTTCTTTGGGATTGGAATTACTATATTCTTCTTGAAGTCTGAGGGTATTTCACCTGTCTCATACATCTTACTCGCCAGATGGTAGAGTTTTGCCAGGACCGGCTCTCCCAAGGCCGTCAGTAGTCCTAATGGAATGTTGTCTACTCTCGGGGCCTTGATTCGACTCAGGTCTTTCAGTGCTCTGTCAAACTCTTCACGCAGTATCATAGCTCCCATTTCATCTTCATCTACATCCTCTTCCATTTCCATAATGTTGTCCTCAAGTACATTGCCCTTGTATAGACCCTCTATGTACTCCCTGCACCTTTCTGCTTTCCCTTCTTTGCTTAGAACTGGGTACAACCTCTGGTTTAGTCAGTTTCTCCAGATCCCATCTCCTTAAATTCCCACCTTTTTGCAGTTTCTTCTGTTTTAATCTACAGTTCATAACCAATAGATTGTGGTCAGAGTCCACATCCGACCCTGGAAATGTCTTACAATTTAAAACCTGGTTCCTAAATCTCTGTCTTACCATTATGTAATCTATCTGAAATCTGTCAGTATCTTCAGGCTTCTTCCATGTATACAACCTTCTTTTATGATTCTTGAACCAAGTGTTAGCTATGATTAAGGTGTGCTCTGTGCAAAATTCTACCAGGCGGCTTCCTCTTTCATTTCTTACCGCCCAATCCATATTCACCTACTACGTTTCCTTCTCTCCCTTTTCCTACTACCGAACTCCAGTCACCCATGACTATTAAATTTTCGTCTCCCTTCACTATCTGAATAATTTCTTTTATTTCGTCATACATTTCTTCAATTTCTTCGTCATTTGCAGCGCTAGTTGGCATATAAACTTGTGCTACTGTAGTAGGCGTGGGTTTCATGTCTATCTTGGCCACAATAATGCGTTCACTATGCTGTTTGTAGTAGCTTACCCGCATTCCTATTTTTTTTATTCATTATTAAACCTACTCCTGCATTACCCCTATTAGACTTTGTACTGTATTTATAACTCTGTATTCGCCTGACCAAAAGTCTTGTTCCTCCTGCCACCGAACTTCACTAATTCCCACTACATCTAACTTTAAGCTATCCATTTCCCTTTTTAAATTTTCTTACCTACCTGCCCGATTAAGGGATCTGACATTCCACGCTCCAATCCATAGAACGCCAGTTTTCTTTCTCCTGATAACGACGTCCTCTTGAGTAGTCCCCGCCCGGAGATCCGAATGGGGGACTATTTTACCTCCGGAATATTTTAATCAAGAGGACGCCATCATCATTAACCATACAGTAAAGCTGCATGCCCTCGGGAATAATTACGGCTGTAGTTTCCCCTCGCTCTCAACCGTTCGCAGTACCAGCATAGCAAGGCTGTTTTGGGTAGTGTTACAAGGCCAGATCAGTCAATCAACCAGACTGCTGCCCCTGCAACCACTGAAAAGGCTGCTGCCCCTCTTCAGGAACCACACGTTTGTCTGGCCTCTCAACAGACACCCCTCCGTTGTGGTTGCACCTACGGTACGGCTATTTGTATCTCTGTATCGTTGAGGCACGCAAGCCTCCCCACCAACGGCAAGATCCATGGTTCATTGGAGGGGGGGGGGGTGCGAACATTATGGAAGGCAAACTACTCGCTGTTGAGAGGAATGTCGTTACACGTATTGCAAAATGCATTGAGGTTGACGGACATAATTTTGAGCATTTATTGCATTAATGTGGTATTTACAGGCAATCACGCTGTAACAGCATGCGTTCTCAGAAATGGTAAGTTCACAAAGGTACATGTACCACATTGGAACAACCGAAATAAAATGTTCAAACGTACCTATGTTCTGTATTTTAATTTATAAAACCTACCTGTCACCAACAGTTCGTCCAAAATTGTGAGCCATATGTTTGTGACTACTCCAGTGCCATCTATCACAAAGCGAAAAAAGTGGTCCGACTAAAACATTCATATTTGTTTACGTACTACACGAAAATGTAATAAAAATGGCGGTTCCTATTTTTAAAAAAGCAGTTGATATCCGTTTGACCTTTGGCAGCGCCATCTAGCGGGCCAACCACAGCGCCAACTGGTTTCCCCCTTCAAGCTAGACAAGTTTCGTTTGACGCTTTTGTAGTGAGATATTTGGCCCGGTCACGATTAATTTTCTTATTGCAAGAAACAATTAAATACTTTTTTCTGGAAGAAGCGATTTTCTTCTGTCACTTACATCTTTTTGTATGAAGAGAAAGATTTCGTAGGACAGTGCATTAAAGAGGCTATGTCACTTACAGAAAAAGCATTAAGTTGCTTTTCATATTCTCGCTGTAGCACCTAATTCCCATTCCGAAGACACATGAAACCTAGATGCCGTGCTTCATTTTTCAGATTTATGTTACTAAGACACTTTGCTATTTCTCCTAATATATCTCGGTCGACAGCTGCTTCGTATACCTGCAGGCATATGATAGAAGATTTCCTTTTTCTTCCAAATGGATGTTTGAGGCTGAGAGGTTACTGAAACAGGTCTTAATAAACACTAATCTGCTTTGCAGACTTTTCTCATTGGAAGCACTAGTTTCAGCAGGGGTATTTGCTGCTTCATTTTTGTCCATCACGTCAGGCACCTTTATCAGATCTTCTAAATGATTATTGTAATACAGAGCCGCTTCAGCCCATACTCCTTATCTTGTGAGAATTGGCTCTGGTGTTAACGAGTATCTTGCATCATATCAGTAAATAATTTCACTCTTTATGGCGCCTTCACAAACACTTTTCTCACGGAGTAAATTAGGGCAATTACATCCTGTAAATTCGTTCGAATTTCCTCCGCCAACCGGTGAAGAGGATGTGCTAAACAAGTCATATTAACTGCCTTAAGATAAAATATCCGAAAATCTTTAGCAGCCTTAATCATGCATGCAGCTAAGTCTGTAACCATCACCAAGACTTTTTCCTCATTTTCTTTACCAGGCCACAAAACACTTAATGCATTACGTACAACCCTAGCAACCGTTGAATGATTTATTTCTTCCAAAATCCTCGAGGCAACGCGATGGAGTGTTCCTTGTTCGGATTCCGTCTTTTTCCCAAGACGACGTTGGCAATAAATCTCCCACACGAGTCGGTTGTTTCATCTACAGATAACCACAAGCCTGAGTCGTCGATATCGTCCCTTATTTCTTGTATTACGTGAAAATAATTTTATTAAAAAATAGTAAGGATCAGGGATGTAAGTTTGGGTCTCACGTTTGGGGGAATATGTTTACATAATTAATAAAGTATATCTTTCTTGATCGAAAACTAAACTAAATCAAATTCCCTGCTTATTTGTTCATTTTAAAATATTTTTGTGTAGTTCCTTTAAAAGTTTTAAGTAACTGACAAGTTTTTATAAAGCCCAAAATATCGGGGGGAGTTGGGCGTAGTTAACAGACAAACTAATTTCATTAAATAAATATTTAAACGTATCTCTTCATAAATTTTGCCACGGTAATTTTTCCTATGATTGATTTTCGTTCGGATAATTTTCCCAGGAACATTAGAAACTCTTTATTATTTAACTTATTCAAAGGGACGTTTATTGAGACTAACGCTTCACAGATATCTTTCGGAAAATTACCGCTACTATCGTTTCAGCATCTACTTGCGGGAAGAGTAGCTGGTAAGGTTGACTGGATCTTGGAGTCATTTTTGACAGCATTTCTATGAGAAGCTGTCTGTAAATGTCATGTAATTTAGCACCTATAAGAATGATGTAAAAATAATATGAGTCCATTTCAGTTAAATAAAAACAACAATCATGAACTCGAAAAACGCACTGCTTTTTAAAATATTCTGAAAATACAAAAATTAAAACTTAGGTGTTTTTCACTAGAAATATGATAGATAGCAATCCTTCTACACAAACAGAGCAATAGAAGAGAAATTTGCTGCCTTCCTTCTCCTTAAAATACTGTGGTAAAACATTTGTATTTCAAGAAAACTTGCTGAAAAAGTAAAATACACTATACGACAAAAAAAGAAAAGACGCACGGCGAATGAATTATTCGAGTGGGACGGAATTCGGCAGACGTAACGTACCTGTACAAACAAATGATTACAATTTCAGAAAAACTGGATTATTTATTGAAAAGAAAAAGCTTTACGAATTGGGTAAGTTGGCCTTTTTACAAGCAATTATTCGGCGTGGCATTGATCGATAGTCGATGGATATTCTCCTGAGGTATATCGCGACAAATTCTGTCCAATCGGCGCGTTACATATTCGAAATTCCAAGCTGGATGGAGGCCGCTGCTCCTATTGGTCTGAACATACTCATTTGGAGAGAGATCCGTTGATCTTGCTGTCCAAGGCAGGTTTTGGGAAGCACGAAGGCAAGCTGTAGAAACTCTCGCCGGGTGCGGGCGGGCATTATCTTGCTGAAATACACCGACTGGCACGAAAAACGCAACACCCAATAAATGATGTGTAATCTTTATGTAATATCTGTTTAATCAAAATGAAGCACTTCAACCAATTTTGTGAGATGGGTTATGTTATTGGCGTGGCTTTGGGAGCAAACAGTGTAGTGCTGATTGTTTATTGCACTAGCGTTAATTGTTGTTTCCCACGCAACATAGCAAACGCATCACTGAATGTGAGCAAATAACGTTTTCCTGCCCTTGTAGCGCTTAGGGCGGGCGCACACGGGAGACTTAAAGTGTCGCGCAACCATCTCGTCTTTGTTGCTTTCCTGTTGCTTCGGTGTTTGAGAGCTCGCACACGGTGACCAACTGTTTCCTGACAGCGGACCCATTTTCAAGAGTTTTTGCAGTGCAGTTGACCAATGCACAGAGATGGATTGTTTTGAGACTGCAGTGGTTTGTGCTCTTATCATTCGACAACGGACAAAACAACGAAAAAGGAAGTACTGGATTCGCCCGCTTATGTCTGAAATACTAAATAAAGGGAAATTCACTGTAATATTTCAAGAGCTAAGATGTTACCCAGAGAAATTCTTCAATTATTTCCGCATGAAAGTATCATCACTTGACGAGCTAGTCACAATTCTTGCCATCACCTACCAAAATACAAATATGTGACTGGCGATTCCATCAGAAGTGAGGCTCGGAGCTACATTAAGGTGAGTTGCATGAAATTACACATTTTTTATTTAGTTTGATATTATTTATTACTCGAGAAAACCAGTTGATTTACAGTTATCGTTACATTTTCTATAAAATATGTCCAAAACAACTGATTGAAACGGCAGAAAATGAGTGCAGGTATAAAGTTTAAACACTACTGTGTGTGGTGACATCGTACATAGTTTGTGATACATCTGAAGGCACAGAAAAATTAGTCAGGTATGAGTTTACACGGTCGCAGTCATCAGGAGAAGTAAGGACGGCGCACGAGCTGTTTCCAGCCGTAGGTTGGTTGTCAGACACAGATGTTGCAGCAAACACTCGCGTAGGGGTGAAGAAGCTAGAATAGTGAACGCCACCACTGAAACTACCACGTGCGTCATTTCGTAGACACGTGTTCTGGAAACGTCTTATTACCTGAAGAATCTCAATTTGTGCATCGATCATTCGGTGTGGCATAGTTACAAGAGAAAATGCTAAATGTGTTGCGGGGTCATCCATTGATGAAGCAGTTTCTTTCTTCCTTCGACGTATATCGAGTACAGTTTCTTCATAACTCTTCTTATTTACATTGTAGGAGGTATGTGGAGAACGAACAATGGGTGCCCTTAGTACGTTCTCTGTTTCCTAAGATTTCTCATCGCGTACTACTGGTTCAGCATTACCACTTGTTTCACGTACGGTACTTTTACGTTTGGTCGAAGAAATACAATTTGATCGTAAAATTTGTACTTTCGGCACTTTCCCGCTGGTTGTTCTGACTTCGCCGATTTTTGCTCGCGCAGTTCTCTTGCAAAGCATGTCCTTAGATTTTTCCATCTTCTTTGTACCAGCGTTTCTAGGAAACAAAGACAAGAAATTGAAACGCTTGACATTGTTATAGATTTTAATTTATTTTCATAAAATAAAAATGAAAACTATTATAATTCAATTACTTTAAATCATTTACGAAATTTCATAAATTATTATAACTTCTCTTCAGGTATCTAGCAACTGAATCAAGTTTCAACGATCCTTCATACAACTACTTGATTGGTGCCAGCACAATCCGCGAAACAGTGAAAGCAATACGCACTGAAATATGGAAAGTTTTGCAACCTATAGTTAAGCCAGAGAAATGTGAAGAAGAGTGGTTGCACATTGCTCAACAGTTCTATAAAAATACCCATTTCCCCAACATCATACGTGCCATAGAAGGAAAACATAATCGAATAATACAACTTCAAAGTTCTGGCTCTGAATATTTTAATTATAAGAAATTCTTTCTGTGGTGTTGATGGCATGGGTCGATGCTGAATATCAATTTGTCTTCATAGATGTTGGTGCAAATGGAGCAGCAGGTGATTCCTCAGTTTTTAATAATTCGAATATGAGCAAACGTAGCCTCCTGAACATACCGAACGACGGAACATTGCCTAACAAGCCGAAAGGCAAACCAGTGCCTTTTTGTTTGGTTGCTGATGAAGCTTTTGGTTTATCGAGGCACATTTTGCGCCCATTTGTTAAAAAAACGCTAATCCCATTAAAGAACATTTTCAACCGTAGGCATACAACAACTTGCCGTATGGTTGAATGCACATTTGGCATACTGACGAACAAATGGCGTATTTTCTTGTTGTTACTATCGATTTCTGCGATACAATAATCAAATCATAATGTGCGCTCCACAATTTTGAGCGCCGAAGAGATGGAATCAGCTTTACAGATATGGCTTATGAGTGTCCACTGCAGACTACGGAAATTGGCTGGAACTATATCTGGTGTCAATATACGCAACTATTTTGCAATCTACCGGGTGATCAAAAAGTCAGTATAAATTTGAAAACTGAATAAATCACGGAATAATGTAGATAGAGAGGGACAAATTGACACACATGCTTGGAATGACATGGGATTTTATTAGAACAAAAAAAAAAAAAAAAAAAAAAAAAAAAAAAAAAAATACAAAAGTTCAAAAAATGTCCGACAGATGGCGCTTCATCTGATCAGAATAGCAATAATTAGCACAACAAAGTAAGACAAAGCAAAGATGATGTTCTTTACAGGAAATGCTCAATATGTCCACCATCATCCCTCAACAGTAGCTGTAGTCGAGTAATAATGTTGTGAACAGCACTGTAAAGCATGTCCGGAGTTATGATGAGGCATTGGCGTCGGATGTTGTCTTTCAGCATCCCTAGAGATGTCGGTCGATCATGATATACTTGCGATTTCAGGTAACCCCAAAGCCAATAATCGCACGAACTGAGGTCTGGGGACCTGGGAGGCCAAGCATGACGAAAGTGGCGGCTGAGCACACGATCATCACCAAACGACGCGCGCAAGAGATCTTTCACGCGTCTAGCAATATGGGGTGGAGCGCCATCCTGCATAAACATCGTACGTTCCAGCAGGTGTTTATCAGCCAGGCTGGGAATGACGCGATTCTGTAACATATCGGCGTACCTCTCACCCGTCACGGTAGCAGTTACAAAACCAGAATCACGCATTTCCTCGAAGAAAAAAGGCCCGATAACGGTTGACGTGGTAAATCCAACCCATGCCGTGACTTTCTCGTCGTGCAATGGAGTTTCCACGACAGTTCTAGGATTTTCGGTAGCACAAATTCTGCAGTTGTGGGCGTTGACAGACCCTCGGAGCGTGAAATGAGCTTCTTCGGTCCACAACACGTTACTTAACCAGTTGTCATCTTGCGCCATCTTTTGAAACGCCCACACCGCAAATGCCCTCCGCTTCACTAAATCACCAGGTAACAGTTCATGATGCCGATGGATTTTGTACGGATAGCATCGGAGGGTACACTTAAGTGTCAACCAAACAGTAGTGTATGGAATACCGGTGCGACGCGCGACTGCACGAGTGCTGACTTCCCCGTGCATAGACGAACCCGCTACAGTCTCCATTTCTTCCTCAACTGTCTCAGCAGCATTACGCCTTGTGCTCGGTCGGCCACTACGGGGTCTATCGTCTAAGCAACCCGCGGCTTCGATCTTCGAAATCATTCTCGCCACAGCTGCATTTGTCAACGGACCTTTACCCGTTCGAATCCCCTTCCTATGGCGATAGGGTCGTAATGCTGAACTAGCACATTCCCCATTCTGATAATACAGCTTCACCAAAAGCGCCTTTTCAGGTAACGTCAACATGCTGCGACTGCTGGCACATCTGATTCTCTCTCTCATTACAGTACCTTTTATACACGATTGTCATGCGCAGTCACTGACGTTTTGCTGTCCAGCGCCATGAGTCGGACATTCTGAGAACTTTGTTTTGTTGTTGTTGTTGTTGTTGTTGTTCTAATAAAACCCCATGTCATTCCAAGCATGTGTGTCAATTTTTACCTCTACGTTATTCCGTGGTTTATTAAGTTTTCAAATTTATACTGACTTTTTGATCACCCGGTAGTTTACGTCCCTTGGAGGATATATTCCGTGGCATTACGATGGACTCTGATTTCACTACGATTCAACAACAGTGAGAAACTTACTTGTTCTATCCATAAAACATTATTAAGAAGTGTAGTAGAATAACAATGTTAAAAATACGTTTATCAATAAAAGCCACTTTTTTTTTGAATGCAGAGAGTTGTCCCCAGATCGTACTCCACACGTTCACACACTTCTCCCCATAGTTTGCTTTTAAAATTAGCGTTAGAATAATCTTTTAAGGTTTCAAATGATTCAAATGGCTCTGAGCACTATGGGACGTAACATCTGAGGTCATCAGTCCCACAGAACTAGAACTACTCAAACCTAATTAACCTAAGGACATCACACACATCCATGCCCGAGGCAGGATTCGAACCTGCGACCGTAGCGGTCTCGCGGTTCCAGACTGAAGCGCCTAGAACCGATCGGCCACACCGGCCGACCTACTTCATTTATGAGCAGTTCACTATCGATGTCTTCATCCCTCACAACAGCCATTTTACGAACTTCAAAGTTACCAACTGCAAACAACAGAGACAGCAACTACATTGTCGCTCGTGTGCGCGCACACGTATAACCTGTGGGAGGGGAGACAGGACGGACACAGATGGTCGCCCTTCTGTCGGCGGCCAGAGCAGTTGAAAAGTTGTGTCGCTGTCGCGTCGCTCCGTGTGTGCTCTTACATGTGTTCAGACTCTGTGGAAAAGACGAGACAGTTCCGCGACAAAAAGTCCCTCGTGTGCGCCCGCCCTTATTGTTGTACCCTGGATTGTTCCTGTCTCCATCACATGTGTTTGTAGGATCTTTCTGTGTCATCATCAGCTTTCTGGAGTGAATATGCCTTTAATCCCTGAACAAGCTGTTGCTTTGGAGGAAGAAGCTGCAGCACGCATTACGTGATGCATATGATAAATGTAAGATATTGCGCATACGTAGGAAAAAGAAATACACTATTGATGACAAACATCTGGAGACAGCGTCTGCCTAAAATATCTAGGCGTAACCATCCAGAGCGACAAGTGGAATGACCACACAAAATAGATATTGGGAAATGCAGGCACCAGACTCAGATTCATCCGAAGAATCTTAAGGAAATGTATCTCTTCCACGAAAGAAGTGGCTTATAGGGCGCTTGTTCGCCCGATTCTTGAGTATTGTTCATCTATCTGACGTCCCTATCAGGTAGGACTGACAGAGGAGATAGAGAAGGTCCAACGAATAGCGGCGTGTTTCGTCACGGGATCGTTTAGCTGACGAGAAAGCGTTACGGAGATGCTATACAAACTCCACTGGCAGACGTTACAAGAGAGGCGTTGTTCATTACGGAGAGATTTACTATTGAAATTTCTGGACAGCACTTTTCAGGAGGAGCGGACAACATATTATTTCCCCCCACACACATCTCGCGTATTGACCACGAGGAGAAAATTCTAGAAATTTCCATTCGCTCTATTCGCGAGTGGAATAAGGTTGGAGGGATCAGATAGTGGTACCGAAAGTACCCTCCGCCACACACCATTAAGTGGCTTGCGATGTATGATGGAGATGTAGATGTACGCTGCAGACGCGTTGAGGACTACACCTTCCACGATTTCCAGACCTGTACGAAGGTATAGAAAACTGGAGGCTTTGCTAGGAGGCCGGGAATAGGCACCAGAAGAGCAACATTGGAGAGAGATGACCGCACCTTCAAACTTCAAGTTCTCCGCATTCGTCACATCACCACTATTGAAGCACGAAATCGACTCCACCAGGTTCGTGGGGTCAATATTAGTGAGAGAATCATTCGAAGAAGACTGGAAGGCGCCAATATTCACGCCAGAAGACCTGCTACAGGTCCAGAACTCACCAGAGAGCATTGCACAGCCCGACTGCCCTTTCGTTAGGGTAAAATCTTGGTTGGACAGAACATCAATGGGATCAAGTGTTGTTCACCAATGAGTCGCGATTTGGACTCTGATCACCTGACGGAAGAGATGGCGCCTGCAGAAGGCCAGGGGAACCATGTTCCCCTTGAACATTCTAATCCAGGACGCATTTTCAGGGTGGTTCTACGGTGGTGTGGACGGTTGTTTCGAACGGTTTGAACAGTCAGGTTGAACCGGAGACGAGAAGAAAACTGTATAACTGAAAATCGTTTGTTTCAACGATAACCGCCACCAAACGGTCCGACAGCCAGTAGTGATGGTCTGGGGTTCAGGTCCCCTTTGTTTGTCAGCCCCAGCATCCTTACAGTACAGCGGTACGTCGATGATATTCTACGTTACATTCATGGGAAGCCATCCTGGGCTTAGGTTTTAGCAAGATAATGCCCTCCCACGCACGGCGAAAGTTCCCTCCTGCTTGTCTCTGCGCTTGCCAAACCCCACCCTGGCCAACAAGGTCGCAGTATCTCGCCCCAACTGAGAACTTTTTGAGCTTTACAAGCAGCGCCTTCTAGCTGTCTCGTGATTCTGACAGCCTAACGCGCCAATTGGACAGAATTTGTCACGATAACCCTCAGAAAGACGACTAACAACTGCAAGGACGGATTTGGACTTCGTGGAGCATGAGAGCCTTACCGCACATCGGTATGTGGAGGAAATCCTTCCGGAGCATGTTGTGCCTTTCGCTCCATTTATTGGTACCAATTTTACACTAATGCATGACGATGAAAGCTCACATGTCGCGAGAGTTCTTGGATGAAACAGGGATTCATGCTGTGGGTTGACCTGCTCGAAGATCTGACTACAAGACCTACGGAATGCCCTCCAGGAAGAATGGGATATGATTCATCAACAGGACATTTCCGTATTAATCAAGAGCATGCCTGAAAGGTTGAGCGCCGTCATGCTTTCGAAGATGCGAACAGAGGTCTCCAAGATGAAAAATGTTCAAATGTGTGTGAATTCTTTAGGGACCAAACTGCAGAGGTCGTCGGTCCCTAAGCCTACACACTGCTTAACCTAACTTAAACTAACTTGTCCTTGACAACATACACACGCCCATGCCCGAGGGAGGACTCGAACCTCCGACGGGGGAACCGCCCGGACCGTGACAAGATGTCCAAGATCATCTCCGAGGTCTATGAAGTAACGTGTGAAGAGTATAACATCAAAACAGACGTGCATTACCTTTATGAACTTACTCAAAATTTCTTTGAAGTGTCCATCTCTAACTTCATTTGTTAAATTTGTTTATAATGGTCTTTCTTTTTTCATTGTTGGACACTGAAGTGGGACCGTACCACAATATTCTATCGTACGATAGTGGATTAGAGTTATAAAAGCGTCATAACTTCAAAATAAATTGTGTTTTTCGTGCCGGTCAGTGTATAAGGAATATAAGCCTAGGATGACTCGCCATGAAGGGCAACAAAACGGGGCGTTGAATATAGCTGCCGTACCGCTGTACTGTAAGGCTGCCGCGGATGAGAACCAAAGGTCTTGCTATAAAAAGAAGTGTCACTCCAGACCACTATTCTTCTTTGACGGACCGTACGCCGGCCACAGTCAGGTTGGTATCCCACTTCTGCCGGGGGCGTCTCCAGACACATCTTCGCAGGTCGTGGGGCTCAGTCAGAAGCGGGGCTCCTCACTGACGACAATTCTGCTCCAGTCAATGAGATTCCATCAATGAGATTCCACGCAGAAGATATGTCTGGAGACGCCACGGACAGTGTTGGGATGCCAAACTGCCTGCCGCCCTTTATACGATAGGAATGGAAAGAAACGATCAGTTAAAACCGACACCGGTATTTTAATTCTGAATAACCGGTGTTATTTGGTATCTGTTCCGCCTCAATCATAAAATTTGTCGTAGCAACAGAGCTAAGGTACTCAGTTTTTAAGCAAAACTTATTTTTTAAAAAGAGTAATGTTTGTTTATTCTCAGAATTAACATTTATTTGAAATACTGGTTTATCATAAACAGTGGAAAAAGCGATCAGTGCTATTTTAATTAGAGTCCCGACAGTTAGAAACTGGTAACAAACACATGACTGCTTAGACAATACTGGAACTGTTGACGCGTGGCGTGGTCCATTAGACGGCATGTGTGTACGTGCAGTGTGCAAGATTTGCCTCACCTGGTCTGCACAGCAGTTTTTCACCGTTATCCTCGAACTTCGGTTGTATTGCAGAATGGTACATCCCTGGTTTGGAAGTATTTTAAGAAGTGGGGCAGCAGTAAAGTGTAATGCTCCAATTGCTTTAAAAGATTAAAAACAGGACGAGACATAACAAACCTGCGATATCATCTAAGGAGAAAATATTCACAACGTTCCTTGGAAGAGAAGGTAAATTTGATGGATAAACCTATAATTTTATTCTCGAGGCAATAACTGGATCCTTAATTTTGTGGTTGCTTCAGGGTGAAAAATTGATGTCCACCAAAAGTGCTGATGCAAGGAAGTCATCAACGTATGACATTTCGCTCACGCCGTCGACGCACCCACCCTATTTGCTAGACACAAAGAGACCTATTTGTGTCACAGCTTCAACCCTATACCGATCTAGATCTCGTACTCCTAATCTTCACTAGAATTTTTCAGTTATCGCTCGAAGTTAACGTGTACACTGGAAATAGCAGCAATAAAAAACCGAAAATTGGTTATTTGAGAACCGGTTATTTCGAACGGTTTTAACAGTCAGGTTGAACCGCACACGAGAACAAAACTGTATAACTGAAAATCGTTTGTTTCAATGATAACCGCCACCAAATAGTCCGACACCCAGGAGTGATGATCTGGGGTGCAAGTCCCCTTAGGTTGTCAGCCGCAGCATCTTTACAGTACAGAGGTATCACGATGATATTCTATGTCACGTTCATGGGAAGCCATACTGGGCTTACGTTTTAGGAAGATAACGCCCTCCCACGAACGGCGAAAGTTTCCCCTGCTTCTCTTTGAGCTTGCCAAACCCGACTTTGGCCAGTAAGGTCGCCGTATCTCTCCCCAACTGAGAACGTTTCGAGCTTTACGAGCAGGGCCGTCTAGCCGCCTCGTGGTTCTGACGACCTAACGTGCCAGTTGGACAGAATTTGTCATGATATCCCTCAGAAAGACAACCAGAAACTCTATCAGTCTGTCCCAAGCCGAAAAACTGCTTGTATGAAGGCCAGAGGTGGATCAACGCTTTATTCAAAAATGGTTCAAATGGCTCTGAGCACTATGGGACTTAACTGCTGAGGTCATCAGTCCCCTAGAACTTAAAACTACTTAAACCTAACTAAGCTAAAGACATCACACACATCCATGCCCGAGGCATGATTCGAACCTGCGACCGTAGCGGTCGCGCAGTTCCAGACTGTAGCGCCTAGAACCGCTCGGCCACTCCGGCCGGCAACGCTTTATTGACATGCTCAATTTGTGAAGCTCTTTTCCTTCAGTAAATAATATAATTTTTCTGAAATTGTAAATATTTATCTGTCTGTACACGTACATCTTGTCTACCGTTCCATTCGGATAATTCCTTCGAGGTGCGTCGTTCTTTTTTTTTCTTAGAGTGCTTAAACGTGCACAAATTAGTGAAATATATACTAATTCCATATACAGGGTGGTCCATTGATAGTGACTGGGCCAAATATCTCACGAAATAAACGTCAAACGAAAAAACTGCACAGATCGAAGCTTGTCTAGCTTGAAGGGGGAAACCAGATGGCGCTATGGTTGGCCCGCTAGATGGTGCTGCCATAGGTCAAACGGATAACAACTGCGTTTTTTTAAATAGCAACCCCCATTTTTTATTACATATTCGTGTAGTACGTAAAGAAATATGAATGTTTTAGTTGGACCACTTTTTTCGCTTTGTGATATATGGCGCTATAATAGTCACAAACATATGTCTCACAATTTTAGACAAACAGTTGGTAGCACGTAGGTTTTTTTAAATTAAAATACGGAACGTAGGTACGTTTGAACATTTTATTTCGGTTGTTGCAATGTGATACATGTACCTTTGTGAACTTATCATTTCTCAGAACGCATCCTGTTACAGCGTGATTACCTGTTAATACCACATTAATGCAATAAATGCTCAAAATGATGTCCGTCAACTTCAGTGCATTTGGCAATACGTGTAACGACATTCCTCTCAACAGCGAGTAGTTCGCCTTCCGTAATGTTCGCACATGCATTGGCAATGCGCTGACGCATGTTTCAGGCGTTGTCAGTGGATCACGATAGCAAATATCCTTCAACTTTCCCCACAGAAAGAAATCCGGGGACGTCAGATCCGGTGAACGACCAATCTACCTGTCATGAAATATGCTATTCAATACCGCTTCAACCGCACGCGAGCTATGTGCCGGACATCCATCACGTTGGGAGTACATCGCCATTCTGTTATGCAGTGAAACATCTTGTAGTAAGATCGGTAGAACATTACGTAGGAAATCAGCATACATTGCACCATTTAGATTGCCATCGATAAAATGGGGACCAATTATACTTTTCCCATGATGTCACTGCCAAGGCCCTGCTTGTAAAGCTCAAAAAGTTCTCTGTTGGGGCGAGATACTGCGACCTTTTCCGCCATAGGTCATTTTAACCCGACAAGGTCGCTGATGTTCCACTTGTCGCTGCCACCGTGGATTTTCCGTTGCCCAATAGTGCATATTATGCCGGTTTACGTTACCGCTGTTGGTGAATGACGCTTCGTCGCTAAATACAACGTGTGCAAAAAATATGTCGTCGTCCCGTAATTTCTCTTGTGCCCAGTGGCAGAACTGTACGCGACGTTCAAAGCCGTCGCCATGCAATTCCTGGTGCATAGAAATATGGTACGGGTGTGGCTGATATTGATGTAGCATTTTCAACACCGACGTTTTCGAGATTCCCCATTCTCGCGCAATTTGTCTGCTACTGGTGTGCGGATTAGCCGTGACAGCAGCTAAAACACCTACTTGGGCATCATCATTTGTTGCAGGTCGTGGTTGAAGTTTCGCATGTGGCTGAACACTTCCTGTTTCCTTAAATAACGTAACTATTCGGCGAACAGTCTGGACACTTGGATGATGTCGTCCAGGATACCGAGCAGCATACACAGCACACGTCCGTTGGGCATTTTGTTCACAATAGCCATACATTAACACATCGACCTTTTCCGCATCTGGTAAACGGTTCATTTTAACACGGGTAATCTATCACGAAGCAAATACCGTCCGCACTGGCGGAATGTTACGTGATACCACGTACTTATACATTTGTGGCTATTACAGCGCCATCTATCACAAAGCAAAAAAAGTGGTCCAACTAAAACATTCATATTTCTTTACGTACTACACGAATATGTAAAAAAATGGGGGTTCCTATTTAAAAAACCGCAGTTGATATCCGTTTGACATATGGCTGCGCCATCTAGCGTGCGGCGGCGCGGTTCTTTCCGTCCCTTTACGACGAACCTGCACCTACCTGTGAACATTGTCTCAGCAGATCATCAGTAGGAAAGCCGAGGGAAACCTACTGTACTTCGACGTGAACCAGGCTGCAATTTAAGTCGCTAATCTACGTTTCAGGAGAAAGTTTTCACATAAATGAAAGGTTGGAAATTTTGTCCTCAATTAATATATTCTGGAACTTAGGTGAACAAGTGTCACTGCAAAGCCCGTGTTAGTCTTAACACAGTCACTCACAATCCCTTTCACTCACGAACGCAAGTTTATGGTGTTGCATTTCCCGAAAACGTAATAGCTACCAAAAGTACTGATTGCTTTTGATTGACATTGCTCGCCAAATATTAAGTCTGTCGGTACCCAATGCAGTCACAGTTTTTTTTTTTTTTTTTTTTAGCCACCGACCTGCTAAGTACGCCACGCGGAATATGTCATTTTTCGTTACAAAATTCACTTAAAAATTCCGAAATTTCTACACACCCATCGGAATTATTATGCCGTTACTTTACAACACTTTTGATGTATGAAACACTGCTAGGTCCGGCAACTTCTCATTTCCATCGGAACTACTACTACACACGTCCGAACTGTTTCATGGCTAGGCTCCCACTCTTCTCTAGAATACTCTTGTCTTCTCTACCAGCAGAGAAAGGCGCGCGAAGAATATTGCTTTACCATTGGTCAGTTTACTCAACAGCCAATAGCAAAACAACATTCTCCCGCGTCAATCCGCGCTTTTCATCAATAACCGATCGCAAAATTGTAAACATAACGATAACGACTGCACTTTTTACCGACATAATTATCTAAGATGCTGAAGTTTTGCTTATGCATAAAGTTATTTACTATTGTTATTTATACCTGAAATAACTTTCCCTTTACCATAAACTTACTTTACAAATCTATTTTACAAAAATCCCCTTTGTCCATATCCATAATTCTTCGAAATATTCCCACACTAAGTCCTACTACACAACTCGTTAAACGATTATCTTCGTATTAACCTTAACCCACACTCCTAAAACACATTTATAACATTTTACCTACACAAAAAGACATATCAACACTTTATGAAAATACTAGAACAGTTTATGAAAAACATTCTATTACTTTAGTGCACTGTAGTGGGCACAATCGAAACTAAATCAGTCCCCTATCCAATATTGTCCTCTATCGGCTGATACATAAACTACTTGCGCGTCCAGTCTCGCGTCACCATCTGTCACTATCCAGCTCTGTGACTCATCTCCCACTTAACCACCTCCAAGGCAGGATCGTTATACGGCGCTACGCCTCAAGCGGGCCAACTATAGCGCCATCTGGTTTCCCTCTTGTAGCTAGACGAGTTTCGTTCTTTGTAGTTTCTTCGTTTGATGCTTATTTCGTGAGATATTTGGCCCGGTCACTATCAATGGACCACCCTGTGTATGCACTCTCATGCAAATATGCAGACATCCGAACTCTATGTAATCTGGAAACATTTGTTCTCCTTACAGCTTCCGTCTATGGATACGAAGCCCGTAAGGTTTTATGCAGACCCGAGACTCGTCTGAAATGACGATTACGTCAGATGTCGTCGCACTGTCCCGTGTGGACACTTCCCGTGCTCCAGACAAGCCTAACCAAACCTATGTGACGTGGCTACACGATCCTATATGGCCGAACGAACAACAAGGTCTTCTCGCGCACTAGACGCGTCGGGCAGTTGAGTACATGTATAGCGTTGAGATATCCGTTCTGAACCCGTCGATTCCAATTCGCGTGACAGTCGTGACACCCCGACTGATAAGAGCAGCAATATCGCGTTCGCTGTCTGACCATAAGCATCGGCACACCCTATGTATCGCGGAATTGATTACTAAATGTCACGAGAGGTAGTCTCACCGGAATAAAAGGAATCAAGGAGTATTTTATTGTCAGTATACAAGCAGCCATTGAATGTCACCTGTCTGACAAATACGTGACGAACATTTCAATACTTCTCAAGGCGCCAAAGTCGAACATTTGTGATGTGGAAATGAGAAGGAACGACGACAGATAAACTAAGACCAGGAAGACCCTACGTACTGAAGCACAGGGACTGTCGAGCATTGCAGAGTGTCGTTGTAAAAAATAGGGTGAAATAAGCGGAAGGAATCTCTAGTGAGTTCCAAAGTGCAGCCAGCAGCCCAGATAGCACAATTACTGCGCGTAGGAAATTAAAACGAATGGGATACAGTCGTCGATCAACTTCCCAATAGCCACAAATTTCTGTAGACAGTGCTAACCGCCGCTTGAGGTGGTGTAAAAAGCGGCACCACTGGAGAGTGGTGACTGTATAACACTACCGTCTGCTACTGTTATACCATAACCTCAAAACTGGAGGCAGTTCGTATAGTAAAATTATTTTTATTCAAGCAGTTATAGTATAAAGAAGCAGATCAGTGTTACCTTCTGAAAAGATTTTATTTGTTATGTTGACCGTGTTGTACCTGACGGAGGTGGCTTATCGGAAGTGAAAGTCAGAACTACGTAAATATTTAAACAGTAACAAACAATAATTTGCCTATCCACAGTGTCCAAATGATAATCACAACGGTCGCCAGCCTAATAAGGCGTAAGAATGAGTAACATTCTTATTCAAGAAAGTGAAAATAAGTAACTTCAATGGGCAATCACAGCCTATAATTAGTCACACGAGAGTGGAATGAACTCTGGCACCTGCATATGCTCACGTTAAAGAAAGTGCTAACAGTTATAAGAGAACATAGCTATTTGCATAATGGTAACAGAAAATGACAAATACTTTTACCTTCAAGGCTTGGTCAAACTGAATGGTCTCAGTAATATTACTATCAACATTCACTGTAGAATCATAATATAGGCAAACGTTCAATATTACCTTTCAAACAAAAAAAATGGCTCTGAGCACTATGGGACTTAACATCTATGGTCATCAGTCCCCTAGAACTTAGAACTACTTAAACCTAACTAACCTAAGGACATCACACAACACCCAGTCATCACGAGGCAGAGAAAACCTTTCAAACATTTTCCTATTTGACAAAAAACTGTAAATGTAGTTCACTGCAAATTTAGTTACTGTGCATAGATTAAGTCTCTCACAACTAACACCTTTCTACTTAGAATGAAAATTAAGTGGCGTTCACTAACAAATTACTCCCCACTGTCTTTTGAATAAAGAAGTTACTATTTTCATAGATAGTGGCCTTTCTATTAATCGTTATCTAGCATGAGCACAATAGACAAACTGTTGACCCTGTTACACCATTACTATGCACTCTTAATACACAAGAGGAACCCAATATTGTACAGAATTTCACTTGAATACCAAGAGTAATTGAAACTTTCTATAATCAAGTAACTTTGTGCATTTGAACTACTTTCAATGGAGAGCGGCCCTTAATCTTGACCACTGTAGCAGGGCAAACTAAACATACTTTCAATACACTAAAGAAACAAGCCCTTAACAAGCATGAACATGTAACTTGCGACAGTATCAGTTCTCAACTTTTACTGGATTGAAACGCAAAATTGAGATATTTGTAAGATCTTTTCAACAAACAATACTAAATTTAGCACACTCTATTGCCATATTAATATCAATATGCTTTCAATAAAGGACACTCGGTAATCACTTTAGTTCAAACGGAGAGGAACCTGAGAGGTGTTATGATAAGGAAAAAGTCAAGGTAGGTACATAAATTAAGTTATAAATTACCTTATATTTGAGCACACTAACACATCCATTGAGCTGATCCTTCACTGTACATTACTGTAGTTGTTCTGTTCTATTACAGTGATTGCGCAATGTGGTGGCAAGTGCATGTTGGTAGGTGGATTTGCAGGTAGAATTGCTGAACTCTGTCATTTCTTGGTGCCGATGATAGATACCAATTTCAGAATAGTTCCAGCTCTTTAGCCATCCATCCGAGGCATTGGAAAGCGTCAGGAAAAGGCTCTCTCGGAACCAGCTCAATGCACAATATACATGAGCAGTTGATAGTTTGGTAGCTCGTCCCCGACTGACTCTTGGTTCCACCTTTCTATCCATGCCAACCACATTTTGCGCGCGCTACTAAGTTCCATTCCGGAGGGGAACCACACCATCTTTTACATACAAAATAACTAAGAACCCTAAGTGAAGGTCAGCAGTTTACATAACAGCAAACAAACATTTTAAACAAAACAGAACATTTGCATATATTGGTAATTCTACACCAAATTATTTAAATAAAATTATTTAATTTTAAAGATAATCAAAGAGATTATATGAGGAAGACAAATGATCATTTGCTCATGTTGTGCATATTGCAGAGATTACACTTCCTACACTCTAAAAGACATCAAAGTTTTTACAAAGAAAAAAATATACAATTTTGTGTTATCGATTCAATCAAACACATTTACAGAAGCTCAACGATGTAACATTGAATAAAACAAAAGGCAAAATAAATCAATAGAGTATTAGAGCTATGGTGTTTCAACGAGTGATCTGAAGTGATGAGTCATACTATACTACGACAATCCAAAGGAAGGGTTTGGATTTGCCGAATGCGTGAGAAACGCTAATTGCCAAGCAGCATCTGTGAGGTATTGAGATGTGAACAATAATGTTCTTGACATGGACTGGCGTGCCCAGAGTTCCGATCTGAACCCAGTGGAAGACCTTTGGCATAAATCTGAACGTCGACTTCGCTCCAGACTCCGGCGTCATCACTGTCTCCACTAGTTTCGATTCTTGAGGAATAGGGGACTGGTATTCGTCCACAGACATTCAGATCACCACAGCAGAGTTCATGGTAGCATACAGACAACGGGTCGATACATTCCATTTTCATGTCCACTAATAGATATTCGGATACATTTGATCGTCTGGCGTATACAGAACGTAGACAGTGTTTACTCCTGTCTATTTTGCGCAAGCCAGTCCATTTCAAATGGTTCAAATGGCTCTAAGCACTATGGGACTTAACATCTGAGGTCATCAGTCCCCTAGACTTCGAACTTCTTAAACCTAACTAACCTAAGGACATCACACACATCCATGCCCGAGGCAGGATTCGAACCTGCGGCCGTAGCAGCAGCGCCGTTTCGGACTAAAGCGCCTAGAACCGCTCGGTCACAGCGCCCGGCTAGTCCATTTCAGGAATGTTACTGTCCACAAGGCATTGCTGTTTTATGAGAGGACATATTGTAATGCTTATCAACTGCTAATCAGAACTTGCAGGTTGGCGTTTGTTGGATGCGGCATTGATTACCTACATCTACAACTACGTGATTACTGTGCTATTCACAATAAAGTGCCTAGCAGAGGGTTCAATGAACCACCTTCATGCTGTCTCTCTACCGTTCCACTCTCGAACGGCAAGCGGGAAAAACGAGCACTTAATTTTTTCTGTACGAGCCCTGATTACTCTTATTTTATCGTGATGATCAATTCTCCGTATGTAGGTGGGTGCAAACAGAATGTTTTCGCAATTGGAGGAGAAAACTGGTGATTGAAATTTCACGAGAAGATCCCGTCGCAACGTAAAAAGCCTTTGTTTTAATGGTTGCCACTCCAATTCACGTATCATGTCTGTGACACTATCTCCCCTATTTCGCGTTAATACAAAACGAGCTGCCCTTCTTTGTACTTTTTCGATGTCATCCTTCAGTCCCACCTGATGCGGGTCCCACACCGCACAGCAATACTCCGGAATAGGGCGGACAAGAGTAGTGTAAGCAGACTCTTTGGTAGGCCTGTTGCACCTTCTAAGTGTACTGCCAATGAATCGCAGTATTTGGTTTGCTCTACCCACAATATTATCTATGTGATCTTTCCAATTTAGGTTATTTGTAATTGTAATCCCTAAGTGCTTAGTTGAACTTACAGCCCTCAGATTTGTGTGACTTATCGCGTAATCGAAATTTAGCTGATTTCTTTTAGTACTCTTGTGAATAACTTCGCATTTTTCTTTATTCAGGGTCAATTGCCACTTTTCGCACCATACAGATATCTTCTCTAAATCATTTTGCAAGTCGTTTTGATCATCTGATGACTTTACAAGACGGTAAATGACAGCATCATCTGCAAACAATCTAAGACGGCTACTCAGATTGTCTCCTATGTCGTTAATATAGATCAGAAACAATAGAGGGGCTAGAACACTTCACTTCCTTCTGGAACGCCGGATATTACTTCTGTTTTACTCGATGACTTTCCGTCTATTACTACGAACTGTCACCTTTCTGACAGGAAATCACGAATCCAGTCGCACAACTGACGCGATACTCCGTAGGCACGCAGTTTGTTTAGAAGACGCTTGTGAGGAACGGTGTCGAAAGCTTCTGGAAATCTAAAAATATGGAATCAATTTGACATCCCCGACGATAGCACTTATTACTTCACGAGTATAAAGAGCTAGTTGTGTTTCACAAGAACGATATTTTCTGGAACCGAACTGATCATGTGTGAACAAATCGTTTTATTCAAGGTACTTCATAATGTTCGAATACAGTATATGTTCCAAAACCCTACTGCAAATCGACGTTAGTGATATAGGCCTATAATTCAGCGGATTACTCCTACTTCCCTTTTTGGGTATTGGTGTGACTTGAGCAATTTTCCAGTCTTTAGGTACGGATCGTTCTATGAGCGAGTGGTTCTATATAACTGCTAAATATGGAGATATTTTATCAGCATACTCTGAGAGGAACCTGACTGGTGTACAATCTGGACCGGAGGCCTTGCCTTTATTAAGTGATTTAAGCTGCTCTGTTACACCGAGGATATCAACTTCTATGTTTCTCATCTTGGCAGCCGTTCTTGATTGGAATGCATTATGTTTGAATTTTAACAGCCAGAACACAAACTGCCGTAGCGAGTGGCAGGGATACCGCACGTGCCAACTCAGAGGTTGAGAGTAGCCGCAGTGGCGTGGCGCACGCCGCCAGTGAGGTGGAGGTGGCGTGATAACGATCGACAAGTGGCCGCAATGCCGGCTGATGCAGCTGGGGCCTTATCTGCTCTGCGCTGGCTGGCCTTATCTGGCTTCGCAGCGCGCCACGACGCGAGCCGCCAAACCCGCATCCGGTCCCTGGCCACAAGGCGTCCGTTATAGAGGCAGGATAACTTCTCCGCTGACGACACGACTGCGCGGACCACTCGAGGTGAGTGCTTTTCCACACACTATCTGCCTTTCGTCCAGAGGACATTCTTTCGATGCCTACTCTCCACACAGCTCAATAGCGAGGAGGGGCATAATCAGGGCCGGCTCGAGAACATTTTGCGTAAACAGGAGACACTCCTCCTCCCCCCCCCCCCCCCCTTCCCGCCACCCTTCAGATATTAACCTGCGTTTGCATGTTGGCTTTTACTCATGCCACAAATACAATAACACCCCCCTGTAGCAGGGACCTGATTTCCACACTGCCGACAGCACCAGTTCAATTTGACACGCCCGTCATGTCGTCAGATGTTTATACACTACCGGCCATTAAAATTGCTACACCACGAAGATGACACGCTACAGACGCGAAATTTAACCGACAGGAAGAAGGTACTGTGATATGCAAATGATTAGATTTTCAGAGCATTCACACAAGGTTGGCGCCGGTGGCGACACCTACAACGGGCTAACATGAGGAAACTTTCCAACCCATTTCTCACACACAAAGAGCAGTTGACCGGCGTTGCCTGGTGAAACGTTGTTATGATGCCTCGTGTAAGGAGGAGAAATGCGTACCATCACGTTTCCGACTTTTTATAAAGGTCGGATTGTAGCCTATCGCGATTCAGGTTTATCGTATCGCGACATTGCTCCTCGCGTTAGTCGAGATCCAGTGACTGTTAGCAGAATACGGAATCAGTGGGTTCAGGGGGTAAATCCGGAAGGCCGTGCTGGATCCCAACGGCCTCGTATCACTAGCAGTCGAGATGACAGGCATCTTATCCGCATGTCTGTAACGGATCGTGCAGCCACGTCTCGATCCCTGAGTCAACAGATGGGGAAGTTTGCAAGACAATAACCATCTGCACGAACAGTTCGACGACGTTTGCAGCAGCATGGACTATCAGCTCGGAGACCGTGGCTGCGGTTACCCTTGACACTGCATCAGAGACAGGAGCGCCTGCGATGGTGTACTCAACGACAAACCTGGGTGCACGAATAGCAAAACGTCATTTTCTGGATGAATGCAGGTTCTGTTTACAGCATCATGATGGTCGCATCCGTGTTTGGCAACATCGCGGTGGACGCACATTGGAAGCGTGTATTCGTCATCGCCATACTGGCGTGTCACCCGGCGTGATGGTATCGGGTGCCATTTGTTACACGTCTCGGTCACCTCTTGTTCGCATTGACGCCACTTTGAACAGTGGACGTTACATTTCAGATGTGTTACGACCCGTGGCTCTATCCTTCATTCGATCCCTGCGAAACCCTACATTTCAGCATGATAATGCACGACCGCATGTTGCAGGTCCTGTACGAGCCTTTCTGGATACAGAAAATGTTCGACTGCTGCCCTGGCCAACACATTCTCCAGATCTCTCACCAACTGAAAGCGTCTGGTCAATGGTGGCCGAGGAACTGGCTCGTCACAATACGCCAGTCACTACTCTTGATGAACTGTGGTATCCTGTTGAAGCTGCATGGGCAGCTGTACCTGTACACGCCATCCAAGCTCTGTTTGATTCAATGCCCATGCGTATCAAGGAGGTTATTACGGCCAGAGGTGGTTGTTCTGGGTACTGATTTCTCAGGATCTATGCACCCAAATTTCGTGAAAATGTAATAACATGTAAGTTCTAGTATAATATATTTGTCCAATGAATACCCGTTTATGATCAGCATTTCTTCTTGGTGTAGCATTTTTAATGGCCACTAGTGTATTTGCGCCACGCTGTGAGCCACACGAGATTTGTTAGACACTAGCTTAGTACCCGTCGTTGCCCGGTTATGTATACAGGGCGTCCCAAAAATAATACAAACTTCAGGGACAGATTACTTATATAGAAAGAAGTAAAAAGTCTAGTAAAAGTGGGCTCTAAAATGTATACTTTGTAAGGGGTATGAGTACTTGTTCAGCTTCGATACCATGAAACAGATCTCTTCTACTGCAAGGTCCATATTTTGGGAGGAGGTGGTATCGACCAAAACAAGAAAAAAAGGTCTAGTAAACATGGGGTGCAAAATGCATACTTTAAGACCTGTGAGCGGTTGCTCATCTTCGCAAGTGTGAAGCACACCTCTTGTACTGAACAAATGCTCGTAGCTCTTTAGGTAATCATTTTAGAACCCATGTTTACTTGACTTTTTTTCCTTGTTTTGGTCTACACTATGTCTTCCTACAATATGACAATCAAATAGATTTCAGTAGAAGAGTAGTAGAAGTGTTTCAGAGTGTCGAAGATGAACAAATCACTTAAGGTACGCGCTTTGGAGCCATCGTTTACAGACCGTTTTTTCTTGTTTTGATGTAAGGGGCCTGTCCCTGAAGTATATCGTTGTTTTTTTGGGACAGCCTGCACATTCCAGTCTTCTACAAGCCCCCTTCTCTCTCAGTCCACATACCCACCACTGTCCATCTGATACCCTATCCTCTCTCTGCCCATCTATCCCTATCCCTTCTCTCCGTCCTTTTCCCCCTCCCCCTCTCCCTGTCCACCTCCTGTACCCTATCTATGCCCATCTCTCCTCCACCCTCTTTGTCTGTCCATCTCTTCCTGCTCCCGTTGTCACTAATAGGAGCCTGGTAGTTCTTAACCCCACAGTATTTCTTTCCGAATTGTAGCTAATATGTGCACCAAACATGGATGAAATTTTTCCGACGACTTAGGACGAGCTTCTTAACTGTAGTTTTGCCCACGTACGCACACGTCAAGATAGAACAATACCCCTTCCTCTGTTATTAAATGATTGGTTTCTTGTTTTTATAAATAATCTGATGATCCCACGAAAGGATGAAACTCGACGTTGACATTAAATAATTTCGCGACCAAGACTATTTTTATCCTGAAATACATTTTGACCTGGTTACAGCACCACCCAGCCATGGAATGGAATAATTTTTACAAGTATGTTTCACACGAATTTCGTCCTGCAGTTTCATTTTCATGCAGCTCCATGGTTGAGACGTTGTATCTCCTGAACTATGTGTCGTACAATGATATAATTTTGCTGGTACGTTGAGTGGTGTAGGTGAATACTGTCTGCAAAAATGTAGCGAATACTCTTAGTAACACAGAAGTAATAAATTAAAATGTCATGCTTTATGCAGCAGTTTTACAGCATGAATAGCAAAAGTTTAGAAAGCGATGAACTTTTTTTCTTTCATCATTTTGTGGGGGTCGACAGCTAGAAAAAAGAACGTTTGAAATTATGTATGAAGTTTGCTGCAAATTAGTAAGTTCTCTCATTCTCAAATACTGTATGTTTAAATAAAGGGTATTCACGCTTTTTCACCCGCACCCCCACGCCCACCCACTTGATAGGTAGGCGATTCTTTCTCGACAGTTCGTTATATGTGTACAATGCTTTGTTGAAATCGGTCCAGTTGTCTAGGAGGAGATTTGAAACATACATACATACATACATCACACATACGTTACATACACGCAAAATATGTATATCCATTTGTATAACACGTGTGGATTTATCGATAAACATCAGAATAAAAATGTTGTTATTATATGTATAGAGTGGCTCATAATTAACAGCGAAAACTGGCACAAATGAAGGAATCCTATAAGAGAAGCAAAAATATTCTGTAAGACATGAATCCGCAACCAAACCGTTTGCAAGACAATCGCTAATGTGTGGTTAGGGATTTGCCACTGACTTCTGTATGAAATATTGGTCTAGTTAGCTCAAGTGTGTTTCAAATATTAACTTCTCGATAAAGTTCACTTCTAATTTGTCTCATCTTTCAACCACGGGCTACCATGGTACATGGCCAGAGGCACAATTTGCGAGTGACAGGCGTCTAACGCACCGATATGGTCCCAGGTGGGTAGGTTGGCCTTCTAGCTCACCTAACCTTACGCGATTTTTGTTTATAGGCCATCTCAAAAGTGAAGTACACAAGCATTCCCATTGATATGGCTGGAGAAGTGAAGGAGCGGACTGTACAGTTTTGTCAAGATTTACGAGACAATCTGGGGGTGTCTGAAGGAATTCGTAACACTGCAGAGACGATTGCATTATTGCCTGAAAATGTGAGGACGACACCCCCTTTAACAGGGATAACGTGCTTAAGTAGAACTGTATTTCTGATTATAGTAGGCCTTGGCTCAAATTTGAGTCCAGTTAGATGGGACTTTAACAGAAAAGTTTGTATTTGAAATATGTCAGTGTCGGTTAGTAATCACGCACCATAAAGTATCTCGTAGACGGCTCGTTTTTTCTACAGGATGATTCAGAATTAATAATATACAATTGTGGGTGTTGTAGAGGGGACTCAGGACAGCAGCATCTGGTAACAAGAATGTCCAGAAATGCGTCGTTTGGAAGAAAAACGACATTGAAAGATATGCTGCACGTGTATCAACCAAGTCGTACCTGCGCGAACTACATCATATTCTCGATGTGGTGATGACGAGTTTCTTTGAATGAAATTTAACTGTGAACAGCGTTCACACACACACGGTCCAAAAGTCCTGGAGTGTCCTGAACGACCACCGCTGCAGCCATTACATGGACAAGAAGATCGTCCTGTGACTCCACAGGAGTCTCGTTAACAGTGTGCTTCAAGTAGCCCCAAAGGAAAAAGTCCAGAGGTGTTGAATCAGGTGACAGTGCTAGCCAACGACTTATCCACCTCTCTCCGAACGTCTGGTAAAGGTGCTGAAGATCATTGCGTGCAAAGTGGACTGGTACACCATCGTGGTGGAACCACATAGTCAGATGGATATGCAACGGCACAGCCTCCAAATGCTTCACCGGTACGTCTTTCAGGCCGGCCAGAGTGGCCGAGTAGTTCTAGGCGCTACAGTCTGGAACCGCGCGACCGCTACGGTCGCAGGTTCGAATCCTGCCTCGGGCATGGATGTGTGTGATGTTCTAAGGTGATTTAGGTTAGTTCTAGGGCACTGGTGACGTCAGAAGTTAAGTCCCATAGTGCTCAGAGCCATTTGAACCATTTTTTGGTACGTCTTGCAGGAAGAGCAAGTAGCTGTGACCTGGTGGACGAGGCGTAGAGTACACGGGTCAATCAGGCGACCATGGATAGTAACAGCTCACAAATTAATACCGAAGCGAAGTTGAAATCCATGGGGATGCGTGCCATGAGGGTTTCCGGCACCCAAATGTGGATGTTACGACGGTTGAGCCGACCTTAATTGTGAAATGCACTTCATCTGTGAAAAGAATGATGGGGAAGTCTGGAACTTCTACACAACGGTGCAGGAACCATGCGCAGTAGCCGACATGTGGCGCAAAATCAGCTGGGCTGGACGTGGTGCGGGGAAGATGCTGTTCATGGAGAACTCGTCAAACGCTGTTTTGGGTTACATTTACGGAACGTGCTATGTTGCTGGCATCCGTCGTTGAGTTTTGGTCGAACAGTTGGAGCACTACCTCGTCCAGGTCATCAGTGCAGCGCGACAGGCCACAACTACAATTTTTTAGAAAAGTTTCTTGAAGCAACTGATGTATTTCAGTCGAAGCAGGAGATCAAAATACCTCACTTCCGACAACTAGTTTCATTTAACAGATGGCTTTTTATTACTAGTTATTAAGTAAAACATGGATAAAGACTCATCAATAACTTTCATCAATAAAACCATAATAACAGAAAAACTACACAACAAAATTCAAACAAAAACCACAGATCCACTTAACAGCAATCCACAAAACATGTACTCCAAACCAAATCAGTGTGCCACAGAAGCCAAACCTTAGTATGCTGCTCTCCCATATATAGGCCCACTATCATACCAAATAGGAAACTTATTTAAAACGAAAAATATCACAATCAGATTTTCCACAAATAATAAATTACAACAAAAAGTAATCCACGATGTAAATACCTCCAAGAGCCCCTACGGTAAATCAGAAATATACAAACTCAGATACGATACATGCCCAAAATTCTACATTTGACGGAGAGGCAGAAGTTAGAAGTTAGATACAAAGACAACATTGATGCTTTAAGGCTTGGAAACTTGAACAAATCTGCATTTGCAGCCCATATTGCTGAAGAAAACCATTCAGTGAGAAGCATTGAGAACAACTTAAAAATTTTACATCTAGCAGAAAAAGGAGCCACTATGAATATATTAGAAGAAATAGAAATACACGTACACAAAAACAGCACCCCAGACTATATCCTTAATGAACAAACCGAGTTAGCTAACACCCCTTTCCTGATAAATTTCTAATAATTATTTTCCGCCCTCCAAAGCAAATAATATTCCTACACCTGTATGCAGATCAAGTAGCACATTTATATGTAACTAAAATTCTCATGATGCTAAATGTAAATAAATAATGCACAGTCTTACCTATACTGTACTCACAAAAAAACTCTATCTTGGACATGGAACATCTTTACTATCAATGTAACAGTATTCGCTCTAAAACTCACAAAATCAATGTCTCCCTGTACTAGTGTAAAAGGCGTTTCAGTTGAATAAGTGCGTATATGATCTTTTTCCAAGCATGGGACATCTTTATAATGTTACCATATATCATAGCATCTTTGACACTCATATATTTTTAACGACTTTGTATGTATCAAGTCATGCGGTGCAGGTTAGAAGTCTATTCTGTGACAAATGTAAAGTGTTCAGTGAGAAAAATTTACGTGTGCAATGATAAGAATGCAGTGGGAATGTATTCACATCTGTTGGACGAAAACTATGAAAACAAACACTCCAAACCAACATATCACGTAAGTCACATCCAATGCAAATCTGTAACCATATGTGTGGTGTGCTTATAATTATACATTCTTTATATTTTAGGACAATTAATCTGTAAAAAATGCACCACATGCTCCAATGAAAGCACGAAAACCGTTTGAAGATGAATCGTCATGATTCGAAACCCGTAACGGTACATTTTGAATAAAGGAACTGAAAATAAATTTGTGGCTGGTTGCTGTCTCAACACCATCAACATTTGTCTTCAAGTAACAGCCACGGTCTCCAACCATGTCATCACATGACAAAATTGCATTAAGCTTTCATTATGCCTTGTCTAGACGAAATCCAATTACAATTTTGTTATATTCTGATCAAACGGAATTGTTTGAAGTGCAACGTGATAACATTGTTATATTTTTATTTTTCTAGTTATTTTGATTTTTTATGTTGTTAGCTCTTACCATCCCTTTTATACCGATTAAATCAGAACGTTGTGAACACAGTTTGTTTGCAACCAGAAACGGTAATTTGTGATGGATTTCCAATGTCCTCTGGATGCACTTTACGATCTGTATGAACATAGTTTGAATTTACGTACTTAACTTGAATCGTTAGATATGTAATTCTGACGTAGGGACTGTCTGACACCATGAAAATAATACCATTAAACCCCAGAATAAAAGCAGCAGCTTCAAGTGAAGCGGGATCTTCATAACAGTACTTGCGTGGATGGTTGTTGTAGTGAGAATCAGAAGCGGACACGTCAGCAGACTATATGTTTGCAGAACGACCACACTTTTTTTTTTTTTTTTTTTTTTACCTCCTACTTGATTCACAAGTCGTTCGGTGAATCTATGCCATATTGCTTATGAATAGCACAGAAATAAACCAAGATCATTCAAACAAATTATTATTTGTAAAGTCTAAAGAATATCTCAAACATGTACACGAAGGCGTCGATCTGTAGTATCGACAACAAACGACTACAAGCTAAGTATGTCCATGCGTGTTGTGGTTTTAGGATCCTACATTATTAATATGCGCTCGAGTCAACGCCAATTAAAATAAATAATAAGTGGATCTTAACTGTTTTTCACATAAACAGAATATTTTAGCTTAAAATCCAGATACTTTTAGCTCCCTAATTGAATTATATATCAGCGAGTTTCCTATGGTGACCGCCGCCTCTCTCATCCCCGTTTCCATTGTTTGGCTCGTTCCAGTCTCCTTTATGAAGGGTCCTCGTTGCCATTACTTATGTAGCATCACCGCTCCAGCTTCTCGGAGGTATGCTACACTTTCTTCTTTGATGTGAAATCCATCGCCATGTTCATTTTGGTCAACTTGTGTCTGGCATATGTTGTAAATGACCATACCAGTGTAGGCGCTTCCAACCTGTGCAGTCAAGATCTGGGCTTTAGGCGTTTATGATCTCTCTGATTCTGTCTTTTATAACATGTTCGGGACTGGAAAATCGACAACTCCGTTTATAAAAATCCATATCGACAAGCAAGAGGCAGTCTTTTTACCTTTGCTTTAGTTCCCACTACTCTGCGCCATACAGTGGAATGACTGTTGACATGTTCCGTTCTGCACGCTATGTTGTTGTTCCAGTGGATGTCATTTGGTTGTTTTATGGCTCGCTTGCCCTGGCCAATTTTGTTGTTTATATCATCCATACTTCCACGCGAGATAGGCACTTTCTGACAATGTTGTGCTTCTGGGCGATACCCAGGTTCAAGTATGCGCTTATACTTACCGATTTGTCCACAGTGGGAAGAACTGCGCTGGTGACGAATGATGACAAAACAAAATATTCGTTGTACCACGCCGTCAAGCTCTCCTGCTTTCCATTGTTGTTGACGGACTTGACGGACATATATTTGAATGAGTTCTAGGATTCAAATACCTGGGGTCCATATTGACCAATGAAAGTGAGGTGTGAAAGAAGTGGATTAACAAATGATAAGCGCTAATTGCATTTTATTCACACTGAACAATTTATTGAAGTCACGACTAATATCTCAGAAGAATTAGTTCTAGCTGTACGAGACACTAGTATGGCCGAGCCCGTTGCAAGGTTGTGAAATCCCGGAGACAACAACTGAAGAAACAGAAAGATCTGTGGATCCTTCTACAATATCACGGAAGGTAAATGGGAAAGAAGGACAAAAGAAGACCTATACCAGCTGTTTGAAAGCCACACATTGGTAGAATATTAGTACAGAAGAGGCTACAGTGATTTTGCAACATCTTTCGAGGCGATGGATCCCTCCAATACCGCTTCCTCCACTCTCAACCTGCTGGAAAACGACCAAGGGGAAATCCAAGGACGCGATGGAAATATCGATTGTTAACCATGCTTAAACAAATGGAGCCGATAGCGGTGGAAAATGAAGCTAGATACCGGCAACAATGGGCTACCATCTGCAGTAGATATCTTCTCTGTTGTGACTGACTTCCTTTTTTGTTGTGCGTTTGTAATATATAGTTCTATAATTTTTTTACAGTGTGCTTTTTTTGCAGTGCAGTTTTCCAGCTGTAGGCCTCAAAAGCCCGTTAATGCAATAAATGATAACAACGATACCATCCATATTTCTGCCGTTTGACGAAGTTGTCACTCCGAAACAATTTAAAGTTACGCTACCCTGTAACAGTATCAGCACACGCTTGTACGTCATTTATAATATTTCCTCCCCTACCCCCCTCCACTTCAAATATTGTTTCAGTTACGTTTGCATTTTACTTACGTTTGCATTAAGTCCTCATTCATCGTATTCTTTTAATTCCTAACTGAGCTATCTGTATAAATGCCGTTAATTAATTAACATCCTGTGTATGTTATTCCAGACTGCAGAATCCTAACCTCCGTATACTAACGCCTACTAGACTCTTTCGAGAGATGTGTGGTGATTTACATACTGTTTTCGGTCATCAGTTCTAAGGTCGGTTTGACGCTTTTCAAGATTCCTGTCACTTACAATTACCCTCGTCACTTCGGCATAAATATTGCATTCCAAAGCAACTCGTCATGTAACCATGTAACCTTATGAAATACATCCCCCCCCCCCCCCCCTCCCATGAACCATGGACCTTGCTGTTGATGGGGAGGCATGCGTGCCTCAGTGATACAGACAGCCGTACCGTAGGTGCAGCCACAATGGACGGGTTTCTGTTGAGAGGCCAGACAAACAGACAAAGAGGGGCAGCAGCCTTTTCAGTAGTTGCAGGGGCAACAGTCTGGATGATTGACTGATCTGACCTTGTAATATCAACGAAAACGGCCTTGCTGTGCTGGTGTTCTGAAGGAGAAACTACAGCCGTAATTCTTCCCGAGGGCATGCAGCTGTACTGTATGGCATGGAGAGCTGCAGCAAACCGTTGAAGACTGAATAACATAACAACAACAAGAAATACAGATTCCTCCTGCTCTCAGTGGACACCTGGGGTTTGTTACTGAATTTATTACAAACAGAATAATATCTGAAAGCTGTAGAGGCAGCGCCCGGCTGCCTCTCCTCTTGTCAATATTTGGTAAACATGCATTTAAAATTGAAAATTATAGTTACTCTAATCTTCTTGCAGCTAACTGAATCACGGATCACCGGGAAGACAATGCCACTCTATACGGAAGTATGCGTTTAAGACATATTTGATCAGTGGTGTATCACCCTACTTATGATTTGAATTCAGTGTAGTCAGGTCACCACTCATGCACGTCAGGTTTGCTGAAGGTATGCCAGAATTCATTTTTCAGTAATTAAACAGAAACAATTTCTTGAAACTCTGCAATACTTTTTATTTAATCTCGTACCGGGTTCCAGTTTTATACGCCATCATCCGCAACCGCAACATACAGATATACATTGGCAAAAATAAAAAAAATTAAAAAAATCGCAAATTGTGCGACATAAGCGAAAATTGGTAGGCGTGTTCCTACATATGGAAGACGATATCTGTCCAGTTTTCGCGCCAGTCGCATAAGAATGGCTCTAATAGCGCCACTACGAGGATGTGCATCAGGTTTCCTTTAAACAGACGCTGTAATGGTGTGAGTGTCATTAAGTCTGAGATTGGATCTGGCGAGTTCATGTCAGTTAAGAATACCTTGAAGGCGACAAATACGCCATTACCAATACCTCACTAAGTTTGAACGTGGTCGTGTAACAGGGCTACGAGAGGCTGGATGTTACTTCTGCGATACTACAGAAAGACTTGCAGGAATATGGCCAATGTACATGATTACTGGCAGCGGTGGCCACGAGACTGTACGGTTGCAAGATGACCAGCCTCGCCTACCTCAGGCAAGTACCAGACACACTCACAACAATTCATCACATATCACAGACACCAAAAATATATAGAAAAATCACACACACATGTACACAGGGGAGTAAAAGCCAAACGGCTACAAACTCCCCCTCACACTTCCCCAAAGAGGGGAAAGTATTAGATGAAAGCAGCAGCAGATATCCCGACACTTCGCCTGAAGATGATGGAGACGCATTCCATCGAGACGTTGCTACGAGACGACGATGCTACTCGGCTGACAACCCGTGAAGACTTCATACATGAAATTCGCCGAGAAAGCCTGCAGTCACATAACACATGGGATATCATCGGACGGCAATTCCAACGTCGTCCACAAACAGCATTAACCGTCCCTGTATTAACCGGCCAAGTGCAACAGGCATCGAATTCCAACTCTCAAACTGTCCAACACAATGCATGCAAATATACATGCTTGCATTCAACATTCTGGTAGCTACACCGGTTGTAATGCAGTTGCTTATCTCTCACGTACATTAACCTGTGATCTTACAACGTAAATCACATAGGTATGTTACCTAGACAGATGTATCCCCGAAATATCATTACACTCATTACACTACATAAATTATTTTTTGGTGTTGCGTTTTTTTATTGCTGTATATTATGCGATATGCTGAATCTGTCTGTTGTAGTCTCCAGCTTCTCTCATATCCATACAAGCCACAGGGCTACCCGGTTGCTCCAAATATAAATTTTCACAAAGGTTGCAAATGATCTTTAGAAAGTCTCTTTCTGACAATGATTTGCCACTGTCTTTACTACTAAATTTCATACTAATTATGTCATTGTTATCCTAGAGAGAGTTTTCTTTTTTTAAGTAACCTCCGGAATTGTGGCATTAAACGGGCGAGTGCACCACATTTACTCCTTATTGGATCCGCGCGTAGAAAAGCATACAGAAAGTGTACAGCCTTATGTCTTTTCTGTATTGAATGGAAATCATATCAGAGCTAAAATCACTGCTGAAGGTGAAGGATCTGATCGTACGTAATTTTGTTTAAAAAGCCTATTCTAATGATGAAACGTATATGATGCGATGTTCTACTGAGTGCAAACCTTCATGTTTGTCTCACAGGTGTGCTGGATGCGTACAGGGATTGTAATATTAAAGGTTGTTGTGTTTGTGTGAACGCTGATAGAGTTGATTTGCACTAATGTCTCTACTAAGGTCCAAGAAATTTATAAAAAAGCCTCCCTGCAAAATTTCATGGTTTTTTTACGTATAAAAGTCAAGTTCATAAAGAATGTGTTTAACTGCTGTGTTTTACTTTCATACAAGCATAGCACATCATCCTTATAGGAAATCCAGTTCTCGATTTTACAGCAGCGAGGTTCCTTATGTACGAGTTCTTGTTCAGAATTCTCCATGAAACTTGGATATTGAGATACTAAGTGCGTAAGTTATAGCTAGGCCATATGAGTTTAGGTAATGTTCAGGAGCTAGAAATATTTATTTTACACGTTTGAATAACAGAAATAATTTGTTTCTTAATTTGGTATTTGAAATTAACCACATCATACAGCCATCCTTTCAACATAACACGTCATTAAAATAAATATTACTCAATGCAAACTAGAATATATAATACACAAAGATCTATCAAAAAATCTCTCCACAGTTCACATTTGTACTTCACGCATTTGTACAAATATATTTACGGTTGTACTAAGGTGGACAGCGTATCGAGCTGACAAAAAACCAGCTACAAGCTAAGTTACCAAGCCACGATAAATTTGGACAATGTCTTGGGTTTGTGAGCTCAGTTCACAAATAATAAACTGCTGATTTCTTCAGTTGACGGATAAGTTCGCTCCTATATTTTCATATTTAGGACAGGCCAATAATATGTGGTTTATGTATCGAACAGGTTCACCTTCGTAATAGCATTAGAGACTGTTCACAACATTATTTCTGAGAACCGATTTGATAAATTGCCATCATTGAATCAAATACTTGTGGTCGACTGGATAGCAGCATACCAAAAACCTTTGATTGCACCAGAGTAATTGCATTTACTTTCCAACAAACTCCATCTTTCTCTTTCACCCATAGTGCATGATCCCACTGTGGAATGGCTGTATTTCGGAGAATTCCTGCGACTGAAGCGTCTTTTGCCAGGTGATGACCTATTCAATAAAAACTATTCCTGTGTAAACTGTTACCCACAAAAAAGGCCGCAAGCAATACTTTACAACAATATACCAATGTCTCATGTACGATGTTCACTTTAGTATCTGTTGAGTATACCGCACTCTTCGAATCACTTACCACTTGACAGATTCAACCACCTCGTATGTTTCATTGCTTCTGTTATACTGACAGCAAGTTTTATCGGAAAGTAAAAGCTACTGTCCGATTTAATTTGCGGCAAAGAATTGAGAAACCAGCTACACACAAGGATGTGTTTCAGATCCAGCCGTGCACATTTCTAGAGTGTCTGATGTCTGAAGGTACGTTTGCTCCAACCCATTAAGTGAACATTCCAAGTCTAAAAATCTTTAAATTTCAAACTGTAGCAAAATAATTTCTTGTTGTTTAAATCGCAATTATGTGTTAATTCACCGAAATCATAAAGTATTTTCGGCCCAGTAATTTGTGTAGATTATTTGCTCTTGCTGCATTATAAGCTGTCTATATCCTACAAGTCGACACGTATTGGATATATAGAAAATAGTTGTTGAAATATTTCGAACAATTTATGTTCTCGATCTTTCAATTTTGATACATGGAACTTCTCAGCTGAAAGCTTTCTTTGACTTGTTAAATGCATTTCATCTGCAATAATTAACAACGCGCTTGTAAGAGTGTTGCTTCGATGTAGGCAATGGAATATTGACATCTGTCTAACCTTATGAGTGTCCTTACGAACCGCAGTTAGAAGCATAAAAGCAATAATAGAAAACTGATCGAACTAGAGCTCCACACAAAGTTGAAAGATTACTGGGATGATCTCCGTACCAGAAAGCTAACTGCTAAGTATTATGACCTACTACTTTCTTTGTTTTTACCTGGAAAGATATTGTCCGTTTTGGAGAGACTTTGGATACGGTTTAAGAAGTGAAAAGTGAACTTGGAAACATTCGAAGACGGTAGTCATATTTGATGCTTGATAGACTGTTGTTATTTTTAGATGCAGTAGTATATATATATATATATATATATATATATTTGCTATTAATTTTACGTTTTATCTGTATCTGATCATGACGAAGAAAGTGTCACAATGGAAATAATTTAACTATGTATATTCATAACAAAGAAAATATTACACTGGAAAACCAGGATGGATAGAATTCAAAAAGGATAAAAGGCTATCGCTCACCTCTAAGTGACTTTGTAAATGTGCTGCAAGTACTAGGTAAACATAGTCGTTTCCAGATGCACACTGGTTAACACGTGCTGCATTTTAATCATTGGTGGCAACGTGGTCGTTAGGGTTGGATGCATCACGTACTTGAAGAAGTACATTTATGCAAACCACATGTAGCTTATTGGTATGCTGTTGCATTTTCTGAACTATACTCATGACATTAGTCACATCTGATTCCGAGAACACAATGGGCAATTTTTTGCCAACGTAGATTCAAAGCCTAAAATAAAGTTAGAATTATTTTGTTTACTAGGTAGCTTCAGTTACACTCCTGGAAATTGAAATAAGAACACCGTGAATTCATTGTCCCAGGGGAAACTTTATTGACACATTCCTGGGGTCAGATACATCACATGATCACACTGACAGAACCACACGCACATAGACACAGGCAACAGAGCATGCACAATGTCGGCACTAGTACAGTGTATATCCACCTTTCGCAGCAATGCAGGCTGCTATTCTCCCATGGAGACGATCGTAGAGATGCTGGATGTAGTCCTGTGGAACGGCTTGCCATGCCATTTCCACCTGGCGCCTCAGTTGGACCAGCGTTCGTGCTGGACGTGCAGACCGCGTGAGACGACGCTTCATCCAGTCCCAAACATGCTCAATGGGGGACAGATCCGGAGATCTTGCTGGCCAGGGTAGTTGACTTACACCTTCTAGAGCACGTTGGGTGGCACGGGATACATGCGGACGTGCATTGTCCTGTTGGAACAGCAAGTTCCCTTGCCGGTCTAGGAATGGTAGAACGATGGGTTCGATGACGGTTTGGATGTACCATGCACTATTCAGTGTCCCCTCGACGATCACCAGTGGTGTACGGCCAGTGTAGGAGATCGCTCCCCACACCATGATGCCGGGTGTTGGCCCTGTGTGCCTCGGTCGTATGCAGTCCTGATTGTGGCGCTCACCTGCACGGCGCCAAACACGCATACGACCATCATTGGCACCAAGGCAGAAGCGACTCTCATCGCTGAAGACGACACGTCTCCATTCGTCCCTCCATTCACGCCTGTCGCGACACCACTGGAGGCGGGCTGCACGATGTTGGGGCGTGAGCGGAAGACGGCCTAACGGTGTGCGGGACCGTAGCCCAGCTTCATGGAGACGGTTGCGAATGGTCCTCGCCGATACCCCAGGAGCAACAGTGTCCCTAATTTGCTGGGAAGTGGCGGTGCGGTCCCCTACGGCACTGCGTAGGATCCTACGGTCTTGGCGTGCATCCGTGCGTCGCTGCGGTCCGGTCCCAGGTCGACGGGCACGTGCACCTTCCGCCGACCACTGGCGACAACATCGATGTACTGTGGAGACCTCACGCCCCACGTGTTGAGCAATTCGGCGGTACGTCCACCCGGCCTCCCGCATGCCCACTATACGCCCTCGCTCAAAGTCCGTCAACTGCACATACGGTTCACGTCCACGCTGTCACGGCATGCTACCAGTGTTAAAGACTGCGATGGAGCTCCGTATGCCACGGCAAACTGGCTGACACTGACGGCGGCGGTGCACAAATGCTGCGCAGCTAGCGCCATTCGACGGCCAACACCGCGGTTCCTGGTGTGTCCGCTGTGCCGTGCGTGTGATCATTGCTTGTACAGCCCTCTCGCAGTGTCGGGAGCAAGTATGGTGGGTCTGACACACCGGTGTCAATGTGTTCTTTTTTCCATTTCCAGGAGCGTATTTCGTGCAGGACAGATGGGTCCAGCCATTTGCTCTGTAGCAACCTCTTAAGCGTCGTGTCAGCACCGCAGTAGTTTTCACCACAACTGTTGGGTACAATTTCAAGAGCGCCTCGTTCACCATCTTTGTTTAAATAATCAATTTACGACGTTCTCCAGTAAGTAATCAAGTCAGACATTCTTCTTACTGTTCACTTTACATATTTTCGTTCCGGCTAAATTTGTCATCCTCAAAGACAGCGAAAGCACTCTTTTTATTCTTCTTACAACCATCTTGTAGCATTGGTTGTCTGGACAACTCATAGTGTCTTAAGGACTTTTTTTAGTAACTGTAAAAAAAACTTCTCGAATTAATTAATAAATTACAAGCTGCTCAAGAAAGACAGCTGAGACTATGCTCTGGTTATGACCATGAAAGAAATTTAGCCATCTGCTGTCATGAAGCATTACTTATTATTCAGTTTGAATCCCCTAAAACAATGCTGCAGTCCTTTTACACGAACAAGTCCAGTCACTAAAGTGGTCTTCAATGAACTTGAAAAAGCAAACACAACTGAACTGAGTTCAAAAACTTGTGACGTAAATTCCAGAATGAGGTTAACAAGACACGTACTGTTCTGTTATCCTCCTCAAACGCATCAAATGCTAAAGATGGTGAACAAACGGAAACTATAGAAATGGTCAACTTTAGTTCATCAGTTCATGGCTATTCTTCTACCAGTAAGTCTTGTTTCTAGAAGTTGATCGACACCTCATGGGGGCTTTTAAATTTATAGTTTCAACTAGCGTGGTCAAACAAACTGGGAAGCTTAAAATGCAGGTAACTAGAACGGGTAAATCCGTTCTAAGGAGAAAAAAAGGGTGTTTTCGTTGTCTTTGAGGATGACAAATTTAGCCAGAACGAAAATCTGTAAAGTGGGTAGTAACAAAAATGTCTGCTTCATTACTTACTGGATTACGTCGTAAACTGATTATACAAACCAGTTTTACATGTTAACAGAATTGAATCTTTTAATAATTCCCCAAAACGTTTTATAAAAATGTTGTTGTTGTTGTTGTGGTCTTCAGTCCTGAGACTGGTTTGATGCAGCTCTCCATGCTACTCTATCCTGTGCAAGCTTTTTCATCTCCCAGTACCTACTGCAACCTACATCCTTCTGAATCTGCTTAGTGTATTCATCTCTTGGTCTCCCTCTACGATTTTTACCCTCCACGCTGCCCTCCAATACTAAATTGGTGATCCCTTGATGCCTCAGAACATGTCCTACCAACCGATCCCTTCTTCTGGTCAAGTTGTGCCACAAACTTCTCTTCTCCCCAATCCTATTCAATACTTCCTCATTAGTTATGTGATCTACCCATCTAATCTTCAGCATTCTTCTGTAGCACCACATTTCGAAAGCTTCTATTCTCTTCTTGTCCAAACTATTTATCGTCCATGTTTCACTTCCATACATGGCTACACTCCATACGAATACTTTCAGAAATGACTTCCTGACACTTAAATCTATACTGGATGTTAACAAATTTCTCTTCTTCAGAAACGCTTTCCTTGCCATTGCCAGCCTACATTTTATATCCTCTCTACTTCGACCATCATCAGTTATTTTGCTCCCCAAATAGCAAAACTCCTTTACTACTTTAAGTGCCTCATTTCCTAATCTAATTCCCTCAGCATCACCCGACTTAATTAGACTACATTCCATTATCCTTGTTTTGCTTTTGTTGATGTTCATCTTATATCCTCCTTTCAAGACACTGTCCATTCCATTCAACTGCTCTTCCAAGTCCTTTGCTGTCTCTGACAGAATTACAATGTCATCGGCGAACCTCAAAGTTTTTATTTCTTCTCCATGAATTTTAATACCTACTCCGAATTTTTCTTTTGTTTCCTTTACTGCTTGCTCAATATACAGATTGAACAACATCGGGGAGAGGCTACAACCCTGTCTTACTCCCTTCCCAACCACTGCTTCCCTTTCATGTCCCTCGACTCTTATAACTGCCATCTGGTTTCTGTACAAATTGTAAATAGCCTTTCGCTATTTCGCTATAAAAATGTACTGTTTTAAAATTGTTGTGTTTGGCAGGAGAACCAACACCGTGTTACTAGAGGAGGCCAAAAGGCAAGCGTTTTAGCTCACGCAGGCTGGCGTGAGGTCTGGAACAGGACAAGGAAATTAGAATTTAGAAAAACGGACGTAGCTGGTGGAGTACTTAACTTTAACGCATTAATAATGAACGTCGGTTTTGACGGTACATGATTCACAATATCAATAGTAACTGATAATGGCGCCTTGCTAGGTCGTAGCAAATGACGTAGCTGGAGGATATGCTAAACTATCGTCTCGGCAAATGAGAACGTAAGTGGGCAGTGAATTATCGCTAGCAAAGTCGGCTGTACAACTGAGGCGAGTGCTAGGAAGTCTCTCTAGACCTGCCGTGTGGCGGCGCTCGGTCTGCAATCACTGATAGTGGCGACACGCGGGTCCGACGTATACTAACGAACCGCGGCCGATTTAAAGGCTACCACCTAGCAAGTGTGGTGTCTGGCGGTGACACCACAAAAATCACTACGGTTTCTTGTTTGGATTATTCTTTCTATACAAATAACGCTTTTTTGAAAGCTCTTTTTCAGTTAGCATATTAATAATTACTTGGTATTGTATATTCATGCCTTTGCTTTGCACGAAACGATTCCAGCTTGTACTACCACAATGCCACCTGTGGGCTTATGGAACAATTGTTGTGTTTACTCCGCATCTCACTTGTCAGTCCGTAGTCAGTTGTTGAGAATGAGCACTTGTATTCTGCGCATTATTCTTATGTTTGTACATATTGTTTACTTTATATCTGACATGCCGATATTTACTGGCTTTCATAATCTTCACACGCATATTCTTCATGTGGCAAAATACATAGCACAGGTGGAGGAGATAATGTGAATTTGGAGAGCATAAAGTATGTTACTTTACCAAGTGTAATGGACAGTTAATTTTGTACATTATTATATTTGACTTGTATACTTATTATCCTGTCATCTTGGTTGTATCTATTGCAGATCCGAAGATGGTAACGTAGTCTTATCGAAACCAGTTATCGAAATAAATGCTTTACTTGCGATCTTGGCTTTTTGCAGCTTTTTCTGACTTTAGTACTACAAAACCCGTTTTTAACATAGTCCAGAAGATCTCCAAAACAAAGTAAACCTTTTTCTAGTACATATCAGCTAATTTTTCTAATGAACAGAAATGAAGAATGTGTGTGGGAATATTTAGAATATTATGTATGTACAATAATGCACAAATTCGATGCAGATTTTGAAGGCATGTTGAAGTATTTATAACTTCCAGAATACTCAAAATCGCTGCTGTAATTAACTTCTCTGGGGAAATGCTAAAGGACATTCAGCATGCTTTACTTTGTTTGATCAAATATTAATGCTGTCACAATATGATTGAAAGCCAGTTAGAATGAATTTTTCCTCAACCTCGATATCATGCTGCACAAAGATGGCGAACGACGCGCTCTTGAATTGTTACGTTGTGGTCAAAACTATTGTGGAGCTGACACGACACTTACGAGGCCGCTACTGAAAGCATCGCAAAACCTCGTGTTTCTGGATCATGAATCGCGTTTTGCACAGTTCTGTTTCATTCTGTATAAAATTTAACTCTAACTGTTGACGGTAAGTTGGAAATGATTTCTAAAATTTGTCTGCCTGGTGTGGAATGACCCGATTACCGGGGACAGTGAAAATTGCACCTTGTTGCGAAGTGTACGCTGTAAATCATGTTCCTTTCTGGCGTTAGTAGTCTCTGTAGTTTTCAGTCTAATTGTTTCTGACATTTAGTCATATAGCCTGCATCAAACGATAACATACATGCATTCATCATGAATATCGGGAATCATCCTGCTTCCACAACACTAACACAACTTTCGCGTTGATACATTTGATATTTGTACCGTTTTCCAGTAATAGTCGACATACGGTTACGAACTTATTAAGGCTGGAAAATTAAATGTATTAACAAGCATTCATAGCATTTTAACCTAAAATATAACTGGCTACAATTTCTTCAAGAATTATCTTCAGCTGCTGCTTTTTCTATTAAGTGATCATAAAAATTGCGTGGATTTGGAAATAATTGCATATAAAAATGTAAGTATATAATATATGTGATTGCAGGCTTACGCGTTTTATTCCGGAGATAAAATCTTTTCTTGTGATGAGACGAGTGATTGCGTCTTGTCATCGGCACGTTTCAATGAGTTTCGTTCCGATCGTCTTCAGGCGAAATAGTGACAAGACGACGCCACCACTCGGCTGATCACACGAGAAGATGTTGTCATAAGAACAACAATTTCCGCAGCGTATAAAAATACAGACTGGCTCTTTCAGCGATAAAGCACTCTTCCACATCTGTAACCAGTAGTTATAGTTGCACAAACAATCCAGCAAGAGAAAAGTCAACATCTTTGAAAGTTTTAGCGTAACAATGTTGTGATTGTTAATGTCTTTAACTGGCCAATTATATAATGGTGAACATAGCCTGTTCTACATTTAGTACATCTACAATATTAGAACGAGGTAATTCGCGAATACAAAGTATTGCTGTAGCAATAGTATTTCCAAGCCATTTTCACTCCGACATCAGTTTTCAGTACACAACAATCGTATCCGTATTGAAGAATTTTTTTCAAGAGGTGGAGCCCGTTCACGCCCACACCGGTATGATGGCCAACTCCAAAAGTCTACTGCCATCTCTGCATAGGAGTTAGTTTTCACTAAAGTGAAAGGGTTAGTTCTCACTAAAGTGAGGTGTCGCAGTATGTGGGTACTGCGATGTTTGGATACGTCTGGTTAAGGTTAACCTTTAATACGCGCTCATCTGTGGATGGATTGGGTCGAAAGTCGAACGAAGGGTAGCGGTTTGAAGAGCAGAGGAAAAAAAGTGCCAAGGCAAGAGCCAAGGGAAAAAAACCTTTGTCATAGTTAGGTCGTGTGGTAAGAGCAGTAGCGGATGTCTTGTTGCCTGCGACAGGTCATGCAAGGGTAGGGTTTGTTAGTAGTGGGTGTCATGCGGGTCGATATCTTTGACGCTGTGCGTTGCTGTTACTCGGCGGCTGCCGCTGGGTGCCGATGTTGATCTCTCGGTCAGCGTCAGCAAACCTGTAACAGTTATGTTCATCATCGTTTTGTGTCCGATAGGTCATATCAGATGCATAGCGTAGGGTGATGTTGGCGATTTGTCTGTTCGTCAGTGGGCGAGCTCGTCGGTTTCCCTGCTGTACGCTGTTGGTCGCCTTTAATAGCAGCTGGTATTTCCAGTCAACGTTGCTGATATGCAAGGGCTTGCCGACGTTTGCCGCTTGTTGTGTGTTAGCTTGCCATAGGTGGTTATGCCCTAGCTAGTAGCGTCTTTGGCCCCTTATGCTTCCATCTATGGTTGCGATCATAGTTTCACAGAGTAAGGATGAAAGGATTGTTCGAGTGTTCCGTCTCACAGTTGATTTATTAGACAACATGCATTCGGCAACTTATTCCTGCGGTGAGCTCCAAAATCTCACAGTTGCTCATGTTTCACTCGGTAAGTACTAATGTTTACAGTAAGACAATGGAACTAAAAGGCTTCAAGGGATAACTATTAACAGATTCAACCAGTTTCACAGGATTTCACAATACCTTCAAATACATTCGCAATTAGTGTTTTTCAGTACCTACGTTTAACGGTAGATAAAGATTAGATTACATTCCTGCGATATCATTTCAGTTAAAAAATGAGACACCTCTCGGCGTTTTCCTCAAGATTAAACAACCGTTTCCAGCCACGCAAAGCTGAGCGTTGCTTGGACACCATTTTTGTTTCCTCCGTGTTCTAGCTCTCTTAGTCTTGTCTACAAGGGGCAGTCAAACCAAAGCGAGGCAAATGGAAAAAAAATTAAATAAACTGTTCAAAAGTAATCACCATTACTGTTAATACATCTATCCCACTGTGAGACGAGACGGCAATGCCTTCATGGAAAAATGTTTTGCGGTTGTCCGCGAACTCACGATTTTTTCCAAGTGGGCACCTCTGTCCAAAGCAAATCGACAGCTACAAATGTCCCTCTTGAGGGATTCAAAAATACGAAATCGCATGGCGAAAGTACGGAAGTGTACGGAGGATGTGTAAGGGCTTCCCAGCGAAACTTCGGAAGCGTAGTCGACACAACCTTGGCAATATGTGGACGGGTTCACACTATAATGTGAAAATGGTTTACCCCAGGAAACCAAACATTCAAATGTTACATTATAAAATTAATGAACATAGGAATAAAACCTATCACGATCAGTTTGATCACCGTCGTACATTACGTTCAACACAGATTTAAACTTCAGTTCACAAAATTATATTCTGTCCTGTTCTTTTTCTTTTTTAACAACAAGATATTGTGTCTTCAAGGCAGGTATTCTGGTTTTCGATTTCTCGAATGCTTGCTTGAAATAGATTGATCTGTGAGCAAACCATAACCTTAATTCAGACTCTCATTGTAGGAAATTGATTGCAAAAACAAATGGCTACCAAATTCAACGAATAAAAATAATTTTAGAACAGGATATAAATTCAAAATCCTTTCAAGAGCAGGAAGCAATGCCAACCACCTTGTACTGCTGTAATCTAGCAATTTACGGTAACTGGCATTTAGAAAATCACTGAATTCTTTGAGCCTTGGCACGCTTACAGCATCACCATGAAAATACTCGTAAATTTTACAAACGATATTCTCGGCATCAGTTGACAGCCTTCCAACAACTGTTTCGACACTGTTGTGCATGATATGTGCCACCTAACACGCACCTAAAACGTAATTCCTACTAATACTTGCTTGTAATTTAGCAAAAACATTTTCTCTGGCACTTCGTGTACTCCACCAAACATACCGTTCGTATTGTCAGCGGATAAGTACTCAAACTTCGATTCTAGGCAGAGATCGTGCAGAACCGGCATCACCGATAGATACTGGATTAGAATTTTCATTTGCAGTAGAAATGAATTCCAATATTTTTTGATGCAACCCGCTTTCTGAAATGAAATATTTAAGTAATATTGGAAGAAAGTCTGTTGATTTATGATTATTGGTATAGTGGATATACTTACAAAGTTTACGTGGTCAAAATCATCTTTAACAAATTGTATGCACCAAGGAGTTAATATATTATTAACAATGGCATCAGTTTTTGATTGTTTACAGCTAAACTTGAAATCATAGAGTGATTGACGTTTGTTGTGGAGTCCATGATTATGATACACGGTATGGTATGCAAAAGTTCTCTCACCTGCAGCCAATGAGGGCGCTTCATTGCCTGGAATTTCAAAAATTACGCCTTTACTGTTCACCCACTCTATCTTGCTGCAACTAAGACTCGTAGTTGTAACATGTATAGAGTCGAGTTTAAAAAAAAAATGTTGCACAGCAATTACAGTGAAGCACCAGGATTCACCCTCAATGATAATGCTATATCTTTTGTTATTATAATTAATGTGAAAGCTTTTTGATCCTCAGTATCAAGGATCTGATTTCATGACAGCCTGTTAATAAAACATGTTTATGCTGAAAATGTTTTACGGTTTTAAATGCGTATTCATGGAAACAACATAAGGAGAATTTGCTTACCCATTTTCTTTTGGTGAAGGAATCATTGATTTTAGAAGTTGTTGCAAAGGCACCAGAAGAAGCCAGGTTTGTTTGATTTATCATGTTGAATAGTATCCGAGGCCCCACCATGTGCAATCGAGAATGTGACATTGCAAGTTTAAAAGTAAACTTCATAACTGAGCTTCGTCTCTTCGAGGGAAGGATATCTTTCCTTTAAGTAGGCAGAAAAGGTGCATTTGCTTTTAGACATAATAGCTTAGTTCACGCAAATGACAACACCACGTCAATTGCCAGCACTGTAGCTCTGATAATGTGTACTGGCGGGTGACTCTTAATGCACTGTTGCCAGACTGTCAATCACAGGCACTTATCAGTGACTTGCACCTCTGGTACTCATTATAATATAAGAAGTGAATACCATTGGTGACCATGCAGCTCGTTAGAATGAAATTACAATGAAATGAATACCTCTAGCTGCATACAGGCCTTGATATAAGTCAACGGGGAGAGTTGAAAATGTGTGCCCGACCGGGACTCGAACTCGGAATCTCCTGCTTATATGACAAACGCTCTATTTACCTGAGCCACCGAGAACACAGAGGATAGTCAGACAACAGGGACTTATCCATGGTACGCCACCCGTGAGCCCCACATTCCCAGATCATTGTCCCGCACTATATTCATAGTGCCCCGCCCATTATACTCATTACTCGCCGCTTTTTGCCGATTCCCGTAAAAGTTTGGGCACTATTTGTGCATCCACACAGAAGAAGATGGTCAAATGGCCAATGAGCCTTAACTATAGGCGGATGCTCGAGTACATCCAACCTCCTGCATGGAGGAAATTGGCAGGTACTGCAGATAGGTGGCGTTTGGTGGGAGTGTAGGTCGGCCGCGAGTCGTGCCAAGACAGTCCGCGCAGTTCCGTTATACTCGCAGATGGCGTAGTAGTTAGCACACCTGCCTAGAAAGCAGGAGATCCTGGGTTCGAATCCCACTTCAGTACACATTCTCATTTGTCGCTGGTGATTCTGCGCAATATCCCGATGCAGCTGACATCAGTAATCCCTTCCCCTTTCTTTCCTCTCTCACCCCTCTCCAGCTTCAATTTACATATTAAATCAATATAATTACGTTTTTGCAGTGAATATTGATTTAGGTTTTTGCCAGTCATATTGTTACGTAAGCAATGTACATGTACATTAACTGAATTTAAAAACATTTTAAAATCCCTGTCATTCAATTCTTTATTTGCAGCCTAAAGTGTGTAAGATTATTATAAACAACATTAGGTATTATATGCTTATATGAAATGACAAAAACACTCATCAGGGTAAAAAAATACAACTACAGGAATTTCAAGCAAATTAGCACACTAACAGAAATGCATAATTTGTTAATATCTCTCCGAAAAGGGCTCGGACGGTCCAACGGTACCTACCGACCGCCGTGTCATCCTCGGCCGATAGAAGTCACTGGATGCCGCTATGGAGGGGCATGTGGTCAGCGAACCGCTCTCCTTGCCATTGTTTTCGAGACCGGAGCCGCTAATTCTCAATCAAGTAGCTCCTCAATCGACCTCACGAAGGCTGAGCGCACCCTGCTAGCCAACAGCGCTTGCTAAACGCTGACGGTCACTCATGCAAGAGCTAGTCAAGCTCGACAGCACTGAACTTTGGTAATATGGTGGGGACCGGTGCTCCACTGGGGTAAGGCCATTGGCATATTGACTTACTATGGTTCATTCTAAATCCAGTGATGTTTACTATAAGATAGCTGAACTCTAGATCTGCAATAAAACCAGACTACTACGTGACAGATTACTCTAAATACCTACCTTGTTACTGAAATCATTGTTCAGTCGCTGTGCACACCGGTTCCTCATGGATTCCAATCTGATATCTATATGGGTCCGCTTGACAATGTCTTTATCAAAGACGTTTAGTGTGGTTAACGCACTGCCTTGTTTAATATTTTTCCTGGGAGAATCGAAAGTTGGGTATTCTCCCCCACGACACACAAGCTCAAGCTGGATAGTTCTTAAACCATCGTCAGAAGCTGCAGCACAAATACCCTGTACGTTAGCACGTCCTCTTTTTTTTTTATACAGTTCTTGTTTTCCCGGTAACATATCACTGCATTCCTTGATATCTCGTTATTGATTATGTCTAACTTCTTTCGGAAATCTTTCCTAATGAGCGCGCATGAAGATGCTAACACTTCATCATAATCCTCTACAACATGTTTTAAATATCTATACACATTTTGTATTATGGATGTCCTCGACGCCAAAACTCAGTTGCCTCTTTGTGGTAATGTTGGGATCGTTTGTAAGCCAGACCCACACAGTAGAGGAGAAATATCTCTTTCTTATCGATTTCCTATTTTCAACTAACAGACACGTCCACTCAGTAAATCAATTGCACAAATAATTCTACAAAATGCACTTTTTTTAAAGGCAAACTGCCGAAATTAATAACTTAATAAGGAACGGAAAGCAAGAACTTCACGAAAATCTGCACATTGCCTCGCTACTGACGCTCCATCGGCGATCGAAGTAGGCAGCTACGGACGCTCAGCGTTGCCATTTTCGTATATTACAGAATGCTACGCGAGACTAGGCACAACTGCGACATCAGCGCGTTTGCACGCACTAGTCAGTACGCCTCCCAGAGCCATAAACTTAGCAGACTTCATCTATCTTCAGTGGTCATAGGCCACACTAAATTATGACAGTAATAACTGAGATAAGTGCCGATCCAGCACTTCTCACAAGAAGAAATAGCTAAAACAGTTCGGTTTCTAACGTAAGAAGACCTTGTTAAGAAATATACGGGAATTATTCGTGCCCCAACACTAAATCCGGCGAAGGGGAGCACGCAAGCAGAAAAAGGGGACTGTCGTGTTTTTAAGGGCCGAATGGCAAGCTTATCAAAGCGGCATCATAAAGCAACGACTACTGCCGAACAGACGTCTATCGCTTATAGGGTTTATGTGGCAACACTGCACTTCGTTCACACTGCTGTCGGCTACTTACTTGCTCATGTTCAACAAAGGTGTTCTTGTGGCTACTTTGGTACGGCGTTGGAGGACTTCAAGGGTCGGCGAGTGGGTGCCGTTATAGGGATGGGAAAACCGACTTGTTAAAACCGATACCGTTATTTTATTTCTAAAGAACCGGTATTTTTCGGTATTTGTTTAGTCTCAGTTACAAAAGCTGTTTCTTTTTCTTTTTACTGTAGTCCGATCCACTAACGATGGCGGTTCGCACATGTCGAGAGCAGGGAGTTCTTTGTTGCCGGTTCCAAGCGACAGTTGCGGTACGCGCATACTGGTGCTTTACGCTTGGTGAAAACGTGTATCCTGTAAATTACGTCTCTCGCAGGCTTCTGTAGCATTTGTCGCCCAATACAGCCATGACATCTCGCAACAAATCGAATACAAAAATCAGTAAATAAATCGCTAAGATCACGTTTAATGCTCGCACTGCAGAGTAGTGTTGCCAACTCTTAAAAACCCCAGTCGCTAGATTCAATATCGAAAGTCGCTAGAAATTCGCTAAAACTGATTTTACTAGGGGTGTACTGAAAATTTCGTGATGTGAATGGTGCAATAAGCCAGTCGGGGCGGGGGGTAATAAAATATTAATAACAATTTTCTCATACGTAATTGCTATATTGTCTTAATTAAATGACACATCGCTCGCAACAACATACATTACGCTAACGTTTAATTAATCATGTTATCATAATTGACGCAACACATAAACCGTTGTTTCAATCACAGTAGTCAAATATACTAGAAATATACAACTATATTTGTAACAACAGAAAGTAAGAACTCAAATTAGGTTACAAAATATATACATACCAGTATGTGAGCTATTCATCGTCGTCACTCAGAAGATCGAATAACTCTTCTTTTTCATACTCTGACAGAACTGTAGCTGATGTAGAGGGTTGAATGTCGCTCAAAAGATGATGTTGCAGTTCGACTGGTTTTGTCGCAAAAGAGTAACTTTTGTTCGTTCCAATAAGCTCCAATACGTCTGACGGTATGTCAAAAGATGCACAATCTTTATTTTGTTTCTTCTGCTGGTCTCTCAATATGATCAAAGCATTAATTGTCTTTAACGATAATCTGTTACGTTGTTTAGTTTTTATAATGTTCACAGAACTGAATATTCTTTCCACCTCTGCATTTGAATGCGGTAGGCATAGAACAGTGATTGCTAGCTGTGAAATCAAAGAAAAAGGATTCTCCCCCGCGGCATTTTTATGCTGCAAAACCTCACTCCAAAATCGAACAGTGTTAGTAGTGTTATTCCACCTAATGAAGTTGATATTATGCCATTCTTGCAGCATGCCGTCTATGAAATCGCCACTAAAACCCAATTCTTTGGCTACATCCGCTACAGCATTATTTTTATTCACTTTTAGTGTTTCTTCAACATTCAGCATTGACATTTTTGTCAGGATCGTAACGTTACTTGGCAGTCTTTGTTGAATTTCTTTTATGAGTTTCAGACTAAACTGAATGCATCTCATCTTCAGATAAACTTTATTTTCTTCAGAAAACCTTGACTCAGACAATTTCTGTTCAAACATAAAGCCAAGGTTCGGATTTGCAAACATACATTCGCTTGGAATTGGTGTTGTCAACAAATCAACATTTGGAAAAACTATGTTTTGTCCGAGTGACTGCATGAGAAATACAGGTGTATCTAGTAATTTAGTGGGGTCATTGTCTTCTCCTTCAAAAGCTTTTATTGCTATTTGTACGTCTTTTAAAGCACGCTTAAGGTAAAATATGTAAAGATGATTTGAGTCGTCACAATGCATCTTGAACAAAAGATCGGCAGTGTAAAAACTGTCTTGAACAATGGCAAGTGAAAAATGTAGCTTTAGTTCTTCCCACTGCTCCAGAATTCTTCGTATTGCTTGTTCAATTGAAAGTCAACGTGTTGCACAGACCTTCAAAATTTTTAGTGGCTGTTTTCCACAGTTTATTGCCTCATAAACCTTTTTATATTTCTCTTGTCTTTTGGGTGTAATGGAGAACCAATTGTAGGTTTCCCGCACAAGAAACTCTATGTTTCTAGGTATGGTATTCGCTGAGGCATGCGACACTGCAAGCTGAAGAGAGTGACAAATGCAACGGATCAATACCAAATGCTTCAAACCATATTCTCTCTTGAGTTGTTCGAAAAGCCCATGGTTTATTCCAACCAATGCAGAAGCATTATCTGTGCCAATTCCTACCATATTAGCGATTGGAAGTTTGAGATCTTTCAAAGAATTCACAAGAACAGTTGCCAGATTTCTTGCATCTGCAGTTTCTACTACAGCGAGTTTGAGAAATGCTGATCTAATGGTTTGGTTGTTTACACTATAGTACCGTATAACGATACCTAGCATTTTAGATATTGATACATCTGTGGATTCATCTATTAGAACACTGTATTTTTGGTTACCTATATCTTCAACCAATGATTGTGTAAAATATGGAGCAAAAACTTCAGGTATAATGTTAGTGCACTTTGTACGATGTAACTGCATGTTTTTAGCGCCCTCATCACCGGAAAACACCTTTTTGCACAGTATTCCTAAATGATCTACAGCTAAAATAGAACAATGTTCAGCAATAAATAAAGAAAGGGCGCCTTCCGCTCTGCTTGCTATTCTAACTGTAGTTTTCGGAACAATTTTCACAGGTAAGATGGTTTGTGTTTTTTTTTTAAATGAATTATTAGTTTATGCTTAATAGTTTTCGAAGGCTTTCTAATATCACACAATTTAGCATAAAACTCTGCTGCACATACTTGACATTTTGCCTTGGATAAGTCACAGCTGCAAAATACTAACGCGAATTCTTTACAGACGAATGGAAAAATTGGTAGAAGCGGACTTCGGGGAAGACCAGTTTGGATTCCGTAGAAATGTTGGAACACGTGAGGCAATACTAACCTTACGACTTATCTTAGAAGAAAGGTTAAGAAAAGGCAAACCTACGTTTCTAGCATTTGTAGACTTAGAGAAAGCTTTTGACAACGTTAACTGGAATACTCTCTTTCAAATTCTGAAGGTGGCAGGGGTAAAATACAGAGAGCGAAGGGCTATTTACAATTTGTGCAGAAACCAGATAGCAGTTGTAAGAGTCGAGGGACATGAAAGGGAAGCAGTGGTTGGGAAGGAAATTATGGTAAAAGTAATCAAAAAATTAACAACAATAAAAATAGAAAGTAGCTGATACGCTGCCGGTGTCTGCATAATATGCCTTATTTGCTAGTAGCCCCTGAAAAAGGACAAATTAACACGAATAACAGTTCTTCAGCCTCAGTTTTCCCGTTTTAGCATTAACTATTCATAATACCCAAATAGTTGTATGATTACAACACGGGGTATTTCTCGGGCGCAGAATTGCGTCGAACGGTTCTGCGCGCTCAGATAACAAAGCCGAGAAAACGTGAGATTGGTTGTGAAGCCACTGCCGTCACGTTCCCGAATGACGTGTAGTCTACACGACAGGAGTGCGTCATTCGTGCGTCAAGAGCGTGAAGCATTCCCAAGCAAGCGATGCTTGATGAATTGAGAATATGGCAAATTCAAAGAGTTATTATGCACGTTTAAATGTGAGGTTAGTAAATAATACTAGGGTCATATAATAATTCCAATCCCAAAGAAAGCAGGTGTTGACAGATGTGAAAATTACCGAACTATCAGTTTAATAAGTCACAGCTGCAAAATACTAACGCGAATTCTTTACAGACGAATGGAAAAACTACTAGAAGCCGACCTCCGGGAAGATCAGTTTGGATTCCGTAGAAATGTTGGAACACATTAGGCAATACTGACCCTACGACTTATCTTAGAAGCTAGATTAAGGAAGGGCAAACCTACGTTTCTAGCATTTGTAGACTTAGAGAAAGCTTTCGACAACGTTGACTGGAAAACTCTCTTTCAAATTCTGAAGGTGGCAGCGGTAAAATACAGAGAGCGAAAGGCTATTTACAATTTGTACAGAAACCAGATAGCAGTTATAAGAGTCGAGGGACATGAAAGGGAAGTAGTGGTTGGGAAGGGAGTGAGACAGGGTTGTAGTCTCTCCCCGATGTTATTCAATCTGTATATTGAGCAAGCAGTGAAGGAGACAAAAGAAAAATTCGGAGTAGGTATTAAAATCCATGGAGAATAAATAAAAACTTTGAGGATCGCCGATGACATTGTAATATTGTCAGAGACAGCAAAGGACTTGGAAGAGCAGTTGAACGGAATGGATAGTGTCTTGAAAGGAGGATATAAGATGAACATCAACAAAAGCAAAGCGAGGACAATGGAATGTAGTCGAGGTAAGTCGGGTGATGCTGAGGGAATTAGATTAGGAAATGAGACACTTAAAGTAGTAAAGGAGTTTTGCTATTTGGGGAGCAAAATAACTGATGATGGTCGATGCAGAGAGGATATAAAATGTAGACTGGCAATGGCAAGGAAAGCGTTTCTGAAGAAGAGAAATTTGTTAACATCGAGTATAGATTTGTCAGGAAGTCGTTTCTGAAAGTATTTGTATGGAGTGTAGCCATGTATGCACGTGAAACATGGACGATAAATAGTTTGGACAAGAAGAGAATAGAAGCTTTCGAAATGTGGTGTTACAGAAGACTGCTGAAGATTAGATGGGTAGATCACATAACTAATGAGGAGGTATTGAATAGGATTGGGGAGAAGAGAAGTTTGTGGCACAACTTGACTAGAAGAGGGGATCGGTTGGTCGGTTGGTAGGACATGTTTTGAGGCATCAAGGGATCACAAATTTAGCACTGGAGGGCAGCGTGGAGGGTAAATATCGTAGAGGGAGACCAAGAGATGAACACACTAAGCAGTTTCAGAAGGATGTAGGTTGCAGTAGGTACTGGGAGATGAAGAAGCTTGCACAGGATAGAGTAGCATGGAGAGCTGCATCAAACCAGTCTCAGGACTGAAGACCACAACAACAACAACAACAACTAGGGTCATAAAGTTTGACCTCTGCTTAAGACAGTATTACTACTCAGGGCACAGCTTGAAAGCACCGATGATGGCTGTTAATCAGTTGAAATAGATTTGGAAAAGTGAATAGATAACACGTGATTTGGCGACTGGTTGCTGGATATTTGGCAATTTTATGGCTTACGGTCGTGGCACGACTTGGGAACTACCTGGAGCCCCCCCATTCATACTCAAGAACCGTTTCCGACGTGTTCGATCGGAGAAGAATCCAGAAGATATCTTGCTCCAACACAATAATGCACACCCACACAAGTCTGAGAACCCGGGAACACATCGCCAAATTGGTTTGAATATCATTGCCCCATCCACCCTACAGTCCAGACCTGGCATCCCCAGAATTTCATCTCTTTGGGTCGCTTAAATATTCTCTATGGGGAACACATTTTGAAGATGACGGGAGTATCAGTCATGCAGTGAAAACATGGCTACGCCTACAGAACAAGAGCTTTTACCAACAGGGAACACTTACTCTTCCACAGCGTTGGCCTACGGCCATAGAACGCGATGGTGGCAACGTAGAAGAGTAGGACATGGACAACACGTGTTGATGTATATTGTCACCAAATGCTGACTCTCAACAATAAAAATGTTCTGAGAAAAAATGTGGGGCATTACTTATTGAATGAGTCTCGTAGAAACAAAACTTTCACAGGGGATGGTAATGTCATCAACGAATTTTGTCGTTAATATCGTTTCACCCCGAATTATAGTCCCCCTCTTGGACCTTTCAATTATTTCCCTCATTTCTTCTTCCATGTGTAGATTGAGCAGAAAAGCGAAAGACTGCAATTCCATCGTACACCGTTTATTATCCGAGCACCTCATTTTCGGCATTCCGTTCTTAAAGTTCCCCCCTGGTTCTTGTGCATACATTTATTTTCCTATTGCTTATACCTATTTTCTTTAAAATTTTGAAGACCTTACACCATTTTTTGGATAGAAAACAAATTAAGTGGCTCGACAAAAGGAAGGCCACGGGATCTGAGATGAGGCCAATACGGTTCTATATAGAGTATGCGAAATAACTTGGTCCTCTTCTAGAAGCAGTGTACCACAGGCCTCTGGATGAGCGAAGAGTTCCTGATGACTGAAAAAAAAAACACAGGCCATTCCCGTTTTCAAGAAGGGTCGTCGAACAGACACCAAAAACGATGGGCATATATCTCTGTATCTGTCAGTTGTAGAATTTTGAAACGTGTTTCATGCTCACGTATTATGACGTTTCTGGATGCCGAAAATTTCGTCTGTAGGAACATCAAAGGACTTGGAAGAGCAGTTGAACGGAATGGATAGTGTCTTGAAAGGAGGGTATAATGTGAACATCAACAAAAGCAAAACGAGGATAATGGAATGTAGTCGAATTAATAAGGGTGATGCTGAGGGAATTAGATTAGGAAATGAGACACTTAAAATAGTAAAGAAGTTTTACTATTTGGGGAGCAAAATTACTGATGATGGTCGAAGTAGAGAGGATATAAAATGTAGACTGGCAATGGCAAGGAAAGCGTTTCTGAAGAAGAAAAATTTGTTAACATCGAGTATAGATTTAAGTGTAAGGAAGTCGTTTCTGAAAGTATTTGTATGGAGTGTAGCCATGTATGCACGTGAAACATGGACGATAAATAGTCTGGACAAGAAGAGAATAGAAGCTTTCGAAATGTGGTGCTACAGAAGAATGCTGAAGATTAGATGGGTAGATCACATAACTAATGAGGAAGTATTGAATAAGATTGGGGAGAAGAGGAGCTTGTGACACAACTTGACTAGAAGAAGGGATCGGTTGGTAGGACACGTTCTGAGACATCGAGGGATCATCAATTTAGTAATGGATGGCAGCGTGGAGGGTAAAAATTGTAGAGGGAGACCAAGAGATGAATACACTAAGCAGATTCAGAAGGATGTAGGCTGCAGTAGGTACTGGGAGATGAAGAAGCTTGCACAGGATAGAGTAGCATGGAGAGCTGCATCAAACCAGTCTCAGGACTGAAGACCACAACAGGAACCAACTTGGGTTTAGAAAAGAACGATCCTGTGAAATCCAGCTCGCTCTGTTCGCCATCGAGACCCAGAACGCAGTAGACAAAGGCGCCGAGGTAGATGCCGTGTTCGCCGTGTTCCTTGTCTTCCGGAAGGCATTCGATACAGTTCCACACTGCTGCCCAATGAACAAAACATGAGCGTACGGAATATCAGACCAATTGAGTGTCTAGACTGAGGAGTTTCTAGCAAACTGGACAATAAAGAGAAGTCTTATAGGACCATTACATTTCACCTTTTCTCAATAAATATGAATGACCTAGGAGATAACGTCTGGAGATAACGTCTGAAGTTCTTCGAGGCTGTTCGCGGATGATGCTGTTGTGTACAGGGACGTTGTGGCGGTGGAACAAATGATAAAATGTAGCGAAATGCTGGAATATCTGCATTGGAGCAACGGTTGGTGCATGGAGTGACAATTGCTGTTCAGTATAAATAAATGCAACGTATTGCGAATACACAGAAAGACCCTTAATTGTACGATTACATAGCAGTAGAAGACTCAGTGGGAGCAGTTACTTCCATAGAGTACCTTGGAGTATGGGTACGGAGCGATTTGAAATAGAACGGCCACACGAAGTTACATGCGTGTAAGGCAGATGCCAGCCTGAAACTCAACGGAGTAATCCCCAGGAAATGTAATCCATCAATAAAGTATGTAGCTTACAAAACTTTCGTTCGACCAATACTAACATATTGCACATCCGTATGGGATTCGTACCACGTAGGACTGATGCAGGAAATAGAGAAGATCCAAAGAAGAGGGGCGCGTTTCATTGCATGTTAACTTAATACGCACGAAAGCGTCACGGGGTCAACCAACTCCACTTGCAGACGCTGCAAGAGAGGCGTTCTGCGTCACACGGTGGTTTGTCAATAAAGTTCGGAGAGCTTGCGTTCCTCGAAGAGTCCACAAATATATCGCTTTCTCCAACTTATGTCTCGCGAAAAGACCATGAAGATATAATAAGAGAGATTCGAGCAAACACGGAGGCTTACCGGTAATCTTTCTTCCAGCGAACTATTCGCGAGCGGAACAGGAAAAGGTGGAAGTGAGATTGGGACACAGAGGACCCTCGACCACACACCGCAAGGTGGCTTTCAGAGTATAGACGTAGGTACAGATGTACATTTTACACTGTCGAACCTTTTTCTAGGTCGACAAACCCTATGAAGACGTCTTGAGTTCCGACGTGCTGGTTCCATTACCAAGTACACCGACAGAATGGCCTCTCTGTGTCTTCACCGTCCCTAAATTCAAAATAACCGTTATCTGACAGATCCACAGTTTTCTTCTCCACGCTTCTGCGTGCTGTTCTTGTTAACAACTTCAGTACATGATCTGTTAAATTGACCGCTTTAAACACAAAATACTATACCACTATAGCTAAGATCAGAATGTCTATGAGCATGTCAACGCTTGATGATGAATTATGAGCTAGACAGCATAGGGGCACATATTTGAAAGATGGATCGTTAGGAAAATAGTGGCTGCAAACAAAGTGCAAATTTTGGAAAACGAGAACTAATGAGGAGACCTACCAAAATAGACAGAACACATCACATGTAGTGGCAGAGCGAAGGTAAATCTTCTTTGACTACCACTAACGAATGCATGAGAACAGGTTGTCAAAACAAGGAGTCAGTAATAGCATTGTTACACTGGTTTGGTAGTGGACGCAAGAACTGGGTAAATATAGTGCAGAATTATGACTCAATATGTGCTAACTATTACAAAATTCTAAGAATGAACATTACATAACATTATGCCGCGTGCGTACTTCTGTACCAGAACCGGCCACGACGTGTCAGACTTCACGCTTGTAGCGTGTGCGGGTCACAGGCGGGCCAAGTTTCGATCTGTCATTCAGCTTTGCTAGGTCCTTCTCGGAAGTACACAGAACAACGCGACCTTACTTTTAGCACTGCCATGCGGCATTGTTTGGTCAGCACAACTCTCTTGAGTTCGGTAGAACCGTGCTGTCAGCGCTTTTTAACCTTCGGTTCTTGTTGGTGGTATGAAGAATGTTCATAGATCCAGTCGCTGTTCGAACAAAAGGAGCCAGTCTAGCGATCTACTGTCGCAATCGTTTAAAATGAATGGGAATCACAGAAGAGATGGAAGAGAATTCTCAGTTCTCATAAACGACAGATACTGGGTATTTGGTATGAAACGACATTACAATATCAAGCAGAAAGAACTTAAAAAAGATTAGTTGAAAATGAAAGAGCAAAAAAACTTTCCGCAGGCGTGATTTATTGTTCTGTACATTAAAAAGCACTTCGTGCTAAATCCATAGGCCTGCAACAAGCGAAGAAATTTGTGGTACGAATAATAACGTTTCTGAATTCGCACGCATTATTCCATTATCAGTTGCAACCGTTTTCAGTGGAAGTGAAACTGGAACTGGAACTTGGTTAAGTCAAGGGGCTTGCCCGGAACGATTTTTCGATTTAAAACTAGCTCTTGTTGTATTTATGAAGGAAATTGGAGTGCAAGAACGAAAATTAGAACATCAGAATGGATTGTAGACACGCGGTTTTTAAGTGGACATAACCGCACACTGCCCACAGTAAGACACTGCAAGATAACTTCTTTCTGATTTGATGAGGAAGCATTTAAAAAGAAAATCGCGTTGTAGAAGGGACGCATTCTGACAAAGACAGTCCACTTCCCTAAGTTCACTGGTGCTAAAGAAAACACGAGGTCTGAAGAATTCATTGTGGCCTTGGAAGAACTACACGGATAATTATACAAATATTTTGAAGACACTGTCAACTTCACATCTGTTCCCGTGCTGTTTTCAAGAGTGTTTGCCATTTCAGTGGAAAGCGCCCCTGTGCATGTGTTGATGTAAATTATTGCTCTGTAAGGTAATTCCAGGTTTAATGACTTTTTTTTCCTTACATTAAAACTGTCAGGACGACTACATTGCTTTCCTCAGGTAGAGTATCCAAGTCTTCTCAATGACGTTGTAAAAGGGGTACAGTATTTTGCTCGCCACATTTGTGTGAAAGACCTTTTTCGGTTATAAAACTAAATAAGACAAGGTTATGTGATAGCTTGAGTGCGAAAGCCTATGATTTTGTTTGCGCTGTCTGTATGACAACAGTCTGTACCAGATAAAAATTGTATGTTGTCTTTAGTGCGCCAAAAAATTAAGTAATACTGAAAATTGATTTTGTTTGTGACGTATGTTGTTGAGAAATGTGAAATATAAAACCAAGCAGAATGCATCGTGACTGCACTCTCATTTAAATGCAGCACATTCCCAGGTTTCCCCCTTCTAGCGCCCAAGCAGCGTGGGCTGGCGGTGGGGGAATGTGAAGCGAGGCTGAGCGTTGCGGCATTTGTGTCCGCGCATTGCCCATGAGGCGAAATCTCGGTCTCCGGTGTCCTATAACATCGACAAAAGTTGACTCTGAGGTTTACATTAAATAGGATGGCAGCCACTTTCACTCCTTCAACACAAATACTGCTGTGCAGTTTATAGCTAAATTTCCATATGGTCGTTGCTGAAGAGCCACTCAAATATTATGTGCAATGGAATCTCCTCTCATCTGGAAAATAAATCACATTAGAATTTTTCCAAAACATAAGCTTAGAATGCTCCCAGACTTTTAATATATATAATATTTTAATAAGTTACTCTCACCTCAGATGTAAAAGGTAAACAGTCATTCTCGTGAACCAGGTTAAAACACCCTTCAGAAAATAACCAACTCAAGCGACATTACATGAACTTTCAAACTCCGAGACTATCAAAGATGTCATACATTCAATTACCAACAACTTATTGCTTAAAGTAAGAAACTAACTGCTTGTAAGAGGTCAATTAACACATCCAGCCCATCTCTGTGACCCAAAATTTGAAGAAAGTTGAACACAGAACCCACCAGGGTTAGCTCTTACTCAATATACAGCCTTATAAATAGGCAATACACCATTCACTTACAACACCCACAACGACAACAAGTACCCAGGTGCGTCACTAGCTTTGTTCAAAATCACAGTACCCAGTCCGCAGAGTGGAACCGCTTATGAGCATTGATCAAACTCCCTTGTAGAGACAGCACCAAGAGACTGGAGACATGCACCAGACCGCCCAGACAGAGGTTGCTAACTTTTCCAACTAATCACATCTCATTCGTGTAAGTGGTTATGGAACAGATTAGTATAATAATGAAAATTAAACGTGCCAATTGTACTTATAATCTTAATGAGTGTTATGTCATTGATTGCAGGGGCAATACATTCACTAAGCACTTTTCTATTCTGACAGGATTTCATATAAAGTTGTGTATAGGTGGGCACTGTGACGTCAGGGGCAGGTATTAGCGCTAGGGAGAGTAAGGGGCCACCAAGGTGGTCGTTCCCTTGGGACGCAGGAGGCGGTGTCCTTTACGGGTTGGACAGCGAATCTACTGCCGAGGGAAAGCAGGAGAATCGGGCTATGTGCGGACGGCCGGGCAGCAACCAGGCCAGCATTATGCTGCAGACTGCCAGGGTCAAAGACAATACAGTGGGACGCAGTTTCATTGTTAAAAATGCAACCCCCACTGTCCCTCACAATATAACCTGTGAGTCCTCAGGTTAACACGTGGATAGGACCATCGTTTTACAGTGCGTTCTGCAAAACATTAGCCTGCAGGCGGATAGGGAGTTGGGACATCTGTTTGGGGGGCTATATCACTTTTTCTAATATTTATTAGGCCATTGTTGAATACTGGGATTTATCTGTAAATCTGAAATTAATGAAGTGTTAAAATTCGAAGATTTTAATTTGGTTTTCAATTTCAGACTGAAACTTCATCAGTCTCAAACAAAGGTTAATGAGTCTTGCACAGTGTTTTAGTTATACAGAAATAGCAAAAAGAGGCACTTCGCTATCCTGAGATAAACCAATAGAGAAATTTGGAAAACGTTGTGAATCTGGAGGTCACATTCCTTGTTCATCGTATCTGGCACATTTCCTCAGAACTGAGATTGCTTACTTTTTCAGCTGGGTGCTACCGATCTTCATACATTCTCTTCACACAAAATATTATGATCCAGTTCGTTTTCAGATGTTCCTGAGCCTGTGTCGTCTTCTGCCATTGACTGATCGTTTCGTCAGAAACATATGAATCACTGGAGTCCATTTCAGTGTCAGAGTCTGCAGAAAACGTCTCTTCCACCACTTACATAACTCGTCTGCTTCTGTTAGACACACTTGCAGGTATTTTTCCAGACATTTCGCTCTAGAAAAACAACCTGAATTAGGAAATAATATATGCTAGGTTCCTTTTTGAATGTAATTAATGAACAAATTTGTATAGAGTAGCGCAGTTAAAAGTAGTCCGCGTCCCCTTTTGAATGCGAACGCAATAGTTCGATTTCTGATATAGAGTAAACAGCTACAATAATGGACAGTGTTAAGCAGTATTTGATAGCGTTTTTCTGCCAGCATTTCATTTTATTTCATCAGCGAAGTTGGACGATTTTCTCTGCGGTCTGCAAAATGACTTTCTCGATAGAAGAAAGAATTGAAATTGTGGAAGAAAACGTGAAAACAAGTTCGATTAAGAGAACTCGCGAAATTTTCGGGTCAAGTATCTGGATAGAGGGCTACCAGTAAAGAGACCAATACAGAGTCTGTATAAAAACTTGCGCACCTGCGGATCTGTGCAAAATTTAAAACGACAAAGAATTCCTTCAGTTCGCCCACCAGAGCTATTACAGACATTCGCCGAAGAATTATTCAGAGCCCAAAGAAGTCTACACGTAAATTGGCCAACAGGCGCATGCAAATAGGTGTTCCCATAGGATATTCAAAAATCTTAATTTGAAGCCGTATCCTGTGACGGTTGTGCAGCAGTTACGGCAAGATGACATCTTTCCCGTCACGTGAATTCACAGAACACGAGGTACTTGGCGACGGAGAATCCTAGCGTTGTGCGTCAGCAACCACTCCACGATGAAAAAATCGGCGTTGGGAGCGGGCAACACAAACGCGTACCATTGTACCGATACTTCTTGACACTACCCTCAACACGGCTGCATATATGGAATTTTTGATACATTTTGTGCTCAACGCAGTGAATTTAAAGACAATACAGTACTGGTTGTTCCAGCAAGACGAGGTAACATGCCAAACGTCCAAGGCGTCCCTGGGAAGAGTCCATGATGTTTTCACTGAGGAACGAAAATGTCAGCAAATATTAACGGACGCCACGTTCGCTGGATCTCTCAACATGACTTTTTTTGTGGGGATGCTTTTGACTGTGGAGACACTTGGAGAGCAAGGTCTATGAAACAAAATTATACACGCTACAGGATCTGAAAGCCAACATCAACCACGTAGTAGCCGCCATGGGTATCCGAACTTTTCGCCAGGTGTATCTGAAAATGCTTAGATGTGCACAGCTGTGTGTTGATGTTGCAGGGGGTCAATTTCAGCAGCCGCGCGGGATTAGCCAAGCGGTCTAAGGGCGCTGCAGTCGTGGACTGTGAGGCTGGTCCCGGCGGAGGTTCGGGTCCTCTCTCGGGCATGGGTGTGTGTGTGTTTGTCCTTAGGGTAATTTAGGTTAAGTAGTGTGTAAGCTTAGGGACTGATGACCTTAGCAGTTAAGTCCCATAAGATTTCACACACACAGTTTTCAATTTCAGCGTCTTCTATAAATGTATTTTTCACTGTATTTTTCATTGTAAATAAATGATGAGTCAATTTCAGCTCTTCGTTTCTGTAATTTCACTGCATTTCCTGTATACTTACACGGGCTACTTTAATCTGCGCCACCCTGTATCTTCGCAAGATAGCAAACAACCAACAAATAATGGTAAAATGAATGTGCCAATATCTATAAATCAAATCAAAATTGATACCTTGTAAAGTTCATACCTGTCTATAAAAATGATTTCGAACGATTAAACTGTAGCTGATTAAGAAAGACAACCACACTAAAACGATTTGAAACCATGCTGAAATTTAAGCAATTTGGTAGCTGTGATTTTATGAACAAAGTAATTAAGTCTAAATTTCTATAAGCACACTCACTAACACATAAATTACGATTTAGCGTACTCCAGTAACTAAAAAATGTTATGTACGATAATTTAAAGAATAAGTTGGATTATCGTCCTGTGAAGCATAATAGAGCGAGTTCAGAAGTCATCTAGCGCATCCTCAAGTTTATTTTTCATTCTTCTCTGTATTATTCTTCTCAGCAACTTGGGTGCATGAGTTGTTAAGCTGATAGTGCGATAATTCTCGCACTTGTCAGCTCCTGAAGTCTTCAGAATTGTGTGGATGATGTTTCCTGAAAGTCAGATGGTATAACGCCAGGCTTGTACATTGTACACACCAACTTTGATAGTAATTTTGTTGCTACTTGTGATTTTTGAAAGACTGATTGAATGTTATCTATACCTTCTGCCTTATTTGATCTTAAGTCCTCCAAAGCTCTTTTAAATTCTGATTCTAATACCGGTCCCCCATCTCTTATAAATCGGCTACTGTTTCTTCTTCTACCATATCAGACAAATCTTCCCCCTCATTGAGGCTTTCCATGTATTCTTTCCACTTATCCGCTCTCTATTCTGCATTTTAGGTGGAGTTCCCGTTGTACTCTTAATGTTACCACCCTCACTTTTAATTTTTTCTTTTTCGATTTCTTCACATTGTGCATGCACCCATTTACCCTTAGTTTCCCCACACTTGCTATTTATTTCATTTTTCGACTTCTTGTATTTCTGTATTCCTGAATTTCCCTTATCATTGTTATACTTCCTTCTTTCATTGATCAACTGAAGCATTTCCTCTGTCACCCATGGTTTCTTCGCATTTACTTTCTTTGCACCTATGTTTTTCTTTCTAACCTCTGTGATGGCCCTTTTTAGAGATGTTCATCCCTGTTCAACTTAACTACCCACTGAGCTATTCCTTATTGCTGTATCTGTAGCCTTAGAGAACTTCAAGCGAATCTTGACACTCCTTAGGACTTCCGTATCTCACTGCTTTGCGTATAGTTTCTTCCTGACTAATCTGACTAATCCCTTAAACTTCAGCCTACTTTTCATCACTGCTAAATTGTGATATCTTCCTGTATCTCCCCGCCTTTTCCAAGTATACCTCATTCTCTTGTGATTCTTGAACTGGGTATTTGCTGCTTTTGGCTGAAATTTATTACAGAACTTAATTAGTCTTTCTCCTCTCTCATTCCCAGCACCAAACCCATGTTCTTCCATAACCTTTTCTTCTATTCCTTTCCCTACAACCGCTTTCCAGTCCCCACGACAACTGGATTTTTATCTCCCTTAACGTACTGGGTTACTCTTTCAGCATCCTCATATACTTTGCCTATTTCTTCATCTTCAGATTGCGACGCCGACGTGTATACCTGAACTATCGTTGTCAGTGTTAGTTTGCTGTCGATTCTGATGAGGACAACCCAGTCACCGACATGTTCACAATAACCCACTTTGTGCCCTACCTTCCCATTCATAACGAATCCTCCTCCCGTCATACATTTTTCTGCTGCTGTTGATATTACCATATACTCATCTGACCAGAAATCCTTGACTCATTTCCACTGAAGTGACATTGATGCTAGATTGAGCCTTTGCATTTCCCTTTTCGGGTTTTCTAGAAAAAAAAAAAAAAAAAAATGGCTCTGAGCACTATGGGACTCAACTGCTTGGGTCATAAGTCCCCTAGAACTTAGAACTACTTAAACCTAACTAACCTAAGGACAGCACACAACACCCAGCCATCACGAGGCAGAGAAAATCCCTGACCCCGCCGGGAATCGAACCCGGGAACCCGGGCGTGGGAAGCGAGAACGCTACCGCACGACCACGAGATGCGGGCCGGGTTTTCTAGCTTCTGTACTTTGTTCAGGCTTCTGACATTCCGCGCCCCGACTCATAGAGCGTTATCCTTTCGTTGGTTATTCAGTCTTTTTCTCCAGGTCACCTCCCACTTGGCAGTGCCCTCCCAGATATCCAAATGACGGACTATCCCGGAATCTTTTGCCAATGGAGAGATCATCAAGACACTTTTTTTCAATTCCAGGCGATATATGCTGTGGATACATATGATGTATCTTTAACGCAGTGGTTTCCTTTGTGTTCTGCATGCTCATACCATTGATCATTGCTGATTCTTCCACCTTTAGGAGCAGTTTCCTACCCCAAGGACAAGAAAGGGCCCTGGACTCTGTCCGTTCCTCCACTATCTTTGACAGATCCATTGGCAGAAAGAGAGTGACTTCATATGCCGGAAGTTTTCGGCCGCCAATGTCCATTTTTATTGAAAATTTAAGCGGTGGTGGCGCTCCAACCAGGGACTGCGGAATTATCGTTTTCTAATCAGTGTCGCTACCCCTAGAGCACCAGTGCTAACGGAAATTTGCTTGTGAGGCTATTTTGTTGATTGCATTGGTGGAGAAGATTTTTTTAGAGAAATATTTCAATGTAACCCATGCACGTGTACGAACGCAATGTTTGTCAGAACTATCAACTGAAGGATATCTTTGTCTCCTAGATGAATAATAATATTCATAATTTGTGTTAATTTCATCTCTTTGTTTCCATTACGTCACAAATTACGGAGTTGGTAGAATTGTCTGTATTTTTGTAGTGAGAGCATTTTGTAAATGTTAGAGTCTTTTTGTGCTGTAATGTCTTTTTTGACAATAACCGAAGATTAAATTTTCAAGTAAAACCCTCCTCCATCGTTTTTACTAAAGTTTTAAATATTTTGCCATGTGCACATTACACCCTACTCCACGCACTGTCACAGATTGTTTCTGACAACCAAAAAAATATTTAGGGTAAATTATTTTTTTTAGCTGCTGCATTTGCTGATTTCAATTCGCTTTCGAGAACGTCAGTATACCAGACACAAAATTACGTGCTAAGTAAGAGGTAAGTTACTTGTCTTTCAAGGGAGACCTCACTTTGCATTCTTGTGAGCAAACAGCACGTCGTCGGAATTTTAAGATGTTGTACTAAGTAAGCAGGTTAGTTTCCAGTGAACAGTGAAGGTAATGTTAAAAATTTTCTCCTGTGTTGAGCAGTATTTTATTTCGTGGGTATTTCAAGTCAAACTTTGCACTTCATATTACGTAACTTTCATAAAGTAGTTCGGTATTGAGTTCAGTTAAATAGTTTTCACCAAATACACAATTAGTTTATTTTGGGATTTTAGGCGAGTTATTTTCATTTTTCAAATACAGCACTTCGCTAGGATTAAAGTTTTGCTTCACGACAATGTTCATATGCGCAGCACATGGCCAAGAAACAGTCAATATTGCCCAGAAGTTGAATACGATATCTAAAGCACACATTACACAAAGACAAATTTTTTGAAAAAAGAATATTCAGTATCTCATATATAAAAGAATTACACAGAAAGCTTACAAAGTGAACATCCATGATGCCAGAAAGGGCAACCGTGACCAATGATCGGGTCCGCATCATCAAGCTTGTCAGCCAGGGGAGTTGCTCGACTTGTGCAATGCTAAGGACTGCCAACAAGTATTCGTCCACGTTCTACAGGTGCACTTGATGATCGTCGACATCTACGGGTTTTGAGTGAAAGGAACTGTGGGCTGAATGTTCCAGGCCTGAAATCGACGGTCTCATCGAACTGTTAGAAGATGATTCCGATGCGAAACTTCATTTCCGACGACCTTGGTGAGCATCACGTCGTACATCACAACCTGCTGAACTCCGTTACGGATGGGCAAGCAACCACCCTAAATGGACGCTACGGTATTGGCGTCGATATTGTTTTCGGAGGAAACTCGAAGCTGTTTGCATCCTGATAATCGCAGACAACGTTTTTGGAGACAACCGGTAACACTGAACGCTTCCCTCACACGTTCCACATGTGCAACAAGGTGATGGTGGGGACTTGTTCTGCTGTGTCAGTATAATGGGGCAATGTATGAGCATACCTCTCGTGATTGTTCACGGTAATCTCACGACTCTACAGTAGAGGGATGAGATTCTGTAACCACTAGCGGCAACGTATCGCCAACATTTTGGTGAAAATTTTGTGTCGATAGAGAGCAGACAGACAAGACGGCCTTACAGTTTTATTATTAGTATAGAAGGAACTTGATTCATAGATTAGCAGTCAGGCACGACAGCTTTAAAACAACATTGGTTGGTTGGTTGATTCCGGGGAGGGGACCAAACAGCGAGGTCATCGGTCACATTGGATTGCGGAAGGGTGGAGAAGGAAGTCGGCCGTATCCTTTCAAAGGAAGCATCCCGAAATTTGCCTGAAGCGATTTAGGAAAATCACGGGGAACCTAAATCGGGATGGCCGGAAGTGGGTTTGAAGCATCGTTCTCCAGAATGCGAGTCTGCCAGATGCACTGTTATGTTGCTGCCGCTGCGGGAACAGCTCACACTCAGCATGACGTCATTGCGCCGCTCTCCCATTGTATTCAGTGAACCCACGCGCGAGGTGCGTATTGGCCGACTCTTCATTAGTAAACCCTTCCGTATTGGTATGTATCGCTGTTAATGTATAACTAATCGTGGCAGAACCGAGCAGTACGGAATGCAAACTTGCGGTTGAAAAGTCAAATTGGCATTACTGTTGGCACCAAAAAGTACTGTGAGTGAATGGAACAAGCTAGTTTCCAAACAAGACAGAGCGCATACATTCGGCATTTGATCTGTCGTGCAAATATTTTCAGTGCAATATGTATACAAAGTTAAACAGTCGTGAAAAATTAACCAAAATGCAATTATTCTACGAGTCACTGCAGACGACGCGTCCCTTATGCCAGAAATACTCAAGAAATATCCCTATACCGTCTCTGAAACTTTGTTGGTGCAATTCGGGTTGTAGATTCTATAATCGAAAGTACGGTATGCTAACGTCTGTCTGTTTAGTGCTAAAGTGTGTTTGTAATAACAGTGTACGAGGGTTACCCAGAAAGTAATGCACCGCATTTTTTTTCTTCGACGAAATGTCAGTGGGAATGAAATATAAACGGATTGAGTGCCAAATAGGAGGAACAAAGTTAGAACAGGTGGACGGTTTCAAGTACTTAGGATGCATACTCTCACAGGATGGCAACATAGTGAAAGAACTGGAAGCGAGGTGTAGCAAAGCTAATGCAGTGAGCGCTCAGCTACGATCTACTCTCTTCTGCAAGAAGGAAGTCAGTACCAAGACTAAGTTATCTGTGCACCGTTCAATCTTTCGACCAACTTTGTTGTATGGGAGCGAAAGCTGGGTGGATTCAGGTTACCTTATCAACAAGGTTGAGGTTACGGATGTGAAAGTAGCTAGGATGATTGCAGGTACTAGTAGATGGGATCAATGGCAGGAGGGTGTCCACAATGAGGAAATCAAAGAAAAACTGGGAATGAACTCTATAGATGTAGCAGTCAGGGCGAACAGGCTTAGATGGTGGGGTCATGTTACACGCATGAGAGAAGCAAGGTTACCCAAGAGACTCATGGATTCAGCAGTAGAGGGTAGGAGGAGTCGGGGCAGACCGAGGAGAAGGTACCTGGATTCGGTTAAGAATGATTTTGAAGTAATAGGTTTAACATCAGAAGAGGCACCAATGTTAGCACTGAATAGGGGATCATGGAGGAACTGTACAAGGGGGGCTATGCTCCAGACCGAACGCTGAAAGGCATAATCAGTCTTAAATGATGATGATGATGATGATGATGATGACGATTCTTTGTTGAACGTAATAAAAATGTAAATGTCGTATGCCTAGGGCCTCCCGTAGGGTAGACCGCTCGCCGGGTGCAAGTCTTTCGATTTGACGCCATTTCGGCGAGCTGCGCATCGATGAGGATGAAATGATGATGATTAGGACAACACAACACCCAGTCCCCGAGCGGAGAAAATCTCCGACCCAGCCGGGAATCGAACGCGGGCCCTTAGGATTGATATTCTGTTGCGCTGACCACTTTTTTTTTCTTTATTGAAACAACCATGTAAGCACATAAGCAGAAAAGCAAAATAATGAAGTGCTGGAGCTGCTTCAACACGAAATGTATCCTACAATAGACTGAAGAACAGATCTCAATATAGCGCCATTTGTAAGCTTACAAAACAGAAAAAAAATATTAAACTGACAATAGCATCTTCAGTCCAGACAGAGACATAGAACCAAAACGCAAACATATTAAAGAGAATTACAACTAGAATTGCAATTCTGTCAATTGATTCACAACCGTCCAAACTCTCCACAGAAAGTCATTTGGAGCATACAAACGGATAACAAAGACATGCACAGGCAACGTAAATTAATGAAAACGTCATAATGACGTTAATAACACCACTGTGAAGTCGGGAGCAGTCCTAGGAACAGGTGTAAGCCCTTATTCGTTGTGTGTTTCGTTCGCTACATAGTCTTGCTTGTGATTTGTGTCCTTACCGGCGTCGAGAATTACCCTACGCCTTGTTTTTCAAAAATTATGTCTAACATGTTAGCAAACATCTTCCTGAAATCTGGGTAACGTTTCATCTTCCAACGTGCCGTTCTCATATAAGCCTCGAAACTAATGAGATTATCTTCACTATTGTGGATGATGATGTATGTCACAAACTGTCCTAACAGCCACATCACGGTGTTGTTCTTGGTAACGGGAAAATGTTTCGTGTCCGGCCAGAGCAGGATATCGGTGCAGTGGCTGGCTGGGCTGCTGCGGGTAATCAGGCCCAGACTCTGCTGCACCCATTTCCAGTTAATGAGATGGCCGCCACAAGTGAAGCGTTGGCGTAAGGTGTCGACCAGACCACAGCGGACGCATTTATCACTGTCACATAAGCCGATTCTATGTAACCTTTCATTAGTGGGTATAACATCGTTTACCACTTTATTCCATGCGGACGCCACCTCAGCAGTGTGGATGGTTAAACTTATGTTGTCCCAAACTGCCTTCCAATGAACATTCGGGTATTTAAGTTCAATGGGATTCCGGACTATTGGAGATGTCCATCTTTTTAATAACAGGTGCGTCGTCGGTAAATCCTGAGTGAAATAATGTCCATCAACATAGCTTACTTCAAGAAAAAACTGCTTGACATGTCGCAGTTTGTAGTGCATTTTACCTACATCTATGGGTGGGTGCATATCGGTGGGTTGTAAGGTTCGGAAGAGCCAGCTGGTTACGCTGAGAGGTTCCTTGTCCAACAAGTGGGTGATTCGTTTAATATACAGGGTGATTCAAAAAGAATACCACAACTTTAGGAATTTAAAACTCTGCAACGACAAAAGGCAGAGCTAAGCACTATCTGTCGGCGAATTAAGGGAGCTATAAAGTTTCATTTAGTTGTACATTTGTTCGCTTGAGGCGCTGCTGACTATGCGTCAGCGTCAGTTGATGCTAAGATGGCGACCGCTCAACAGAAAGCTTTTTGTGTTATTGAGTACGGCAGAAGTGAATCGACGACAGTTGTTCAGCGTGCATTTCGAACGAAGTATGGTGTTAAACCTTCTGATAGGTGGTGTATTAAACGTTGGTATAAACAGTTTACAGAGAATGGGTGTTTGTGCAAGGGGAAAAGTTCTGGACGGCCGAGAACGAGTGATGAAAATGTAGCACGTATCCAGCAAGCATTTGTTCGCAGCCCAGGAAAATCGACTCGCAGAGCTAGCAGAGAGCTGCAAATTCCACAATCAACTGTATGGAGAGTCCTACGAAAAAGATTAGTTATGAAACCTTATCGTCTGAAATTGGTTCAAGCACTGTCTGCAGCTGATAAGATTAAAAGAATCGATTTCTGTGATTTTATCCTTGCTCAAATGGAAACAGATGAATCTTTCGTTTCATAGATTGTGTTTAGTGATGAAGCAACTTTCCACACTAACGGGAAAGTCAACCGTCACAATGTCTGTATATGGGGCACTGAGAATCCGCGGGAAACAACTCAGTATGAACGTGACTCGCCTAAGGTGAACGTTTTCTGTGCCATTTCAGCCAATAAAGTTTTTGGTCCCTTTTTCTTCGAAGGTGCTACTGTAACTGGACTACAGTATCTGGAGATGTTGGAGAATTGGCTGTTCCCTCAGCTCGAACAAGAAGCACAACAATTCATATTTCAGCAGGATGGAGCGCCACCACATTGGCACTTATCTGTCCGTAACTACCTGAACGTCAACTACCCGAGGCGATGGATCGGCCGCCAGGCAGCCCGTGACAGAGCACTTCATCACTGGCCTCCAAGAAGCCCTGATCTTACCCCCTGCGATTTTTTCTTATGGGGGTATGTTAAGGATATGGTGTTTCGGCCACCTCTCCCAGCCACCATTGATGATTTGAAACGAGAAATAACAGCAGCTATCCAAACTGTTACGCCTGATATGCTACAGAGAGTGTGGAACGAGTTGGAGTATCGGGTTGATATTGCTCGAGTGTCTGGAGGGGGCCATATTGAACATCTCTGAACTTGTTTTTGAGTGAAAAAAAAAACCTTTTTAAATACTCTTTGTAATGATGTATAACAGAAGGTTATATTATGTTTCTTTCATTAAATACACATTTGTAAAGTTGTGGTATTCTTTTTGAATCACCCTGTCTAACGCAGTACACTTTCGGTTAATGTCAGGCATGTTGAGTCCGCCGGCCTGTCTGGAAGACGTCAGCGTGGTGTATTTCACTTTGAACAGATGCCCTTGCCAGATAAATCTATTAGAGAGTTTCATCACGTGTTTGGCCTGCATCTTGGGGACTGGAAATATTTGGGCCATATAGTACGCTTTACTGAATATATAACTGCTGAGCAGTCGTATGCGTTGGAGAATGTCAACGGAACGCCAATTGTTTTCATATATGGCACCCTGCATTTTATTGGTGACCTGCTTCCAATTTTTTGCATTCATTTTTAGCGGGCATTTGTCGAAAATCATCCCCAGAGTGGTGTGGGCTTCCACACGCTTCAAAAATGGTTCAAATGGCTCTGAGCACTATGGGACTCAACTGCTGAGGTCATTAGTCCCCTAGAACTTAGAACTAGTTAAACCTAACTAACCTAAGGACATCACACACATCCATGCCCGAGGCAGGATTCGAACCTGCGACCGTAGCAGTCGTGCGGTTCCGGACTGCGCGCCTAGAACCGCTAGACCACCGCGGCCGGCTCCTCACGCTTCGTCCAAGGTATAATAACTGCGTCGAATCCTCGAATGTTGACAAAGGTGCATTTATCGGTGTTGATTTTAGCACCGGAAGCACGACAGTACTCGTCTACCGCAGTCTTGAGGGTTGATATGTCTCCGTCGTTGTGCAATAACACTCCGACGACGTCGGCGTAAGGACGAACCACGAAGGACGCCCCGACGATCGAAAGGCCTGCAAGTTTGTCACGAATAGAGCGTAAGAGCGTCTCGAGCGATAAAACAAATAACATCATGGAGAGAGGGCTCCCATGCGGCACTCCTCTTTGGATCTCGATGGGTTGAGTAAGTTGTCCAGTTACGCTGACTCTGGTTGTAATGCCCGTGACGAAATGTTGCACGACATTAATAACCTGCTGATCAAAACCACACCGCTGTAGTAGCTGTAGGAGGTACTCGTGGCTGACGCGATCAAATGCCTTGTAAAAGTCGATAAACAACAATGCGAGATTCACGTTAGTGACTGACGCTATGGCTATTACATCTCTATATTCCGAAAGGGGAGTCATAATAGTGCGACCTGGGAAGCATGATTGATGGTTGTGAATCACTTTCTTCATTAATAGAAACAATCTGCTGTTGAGTGCTCTGGCAAAGATTTTGTAATCAAAACTGAGTAAAGTAATCGGTCGGAAGTTATCAAAGGTTTTTCGGTGTTTGCTTTTTGGTATCAATACAATTCGACCTTCCTTCATTTCGGCCGGCACGTCACTCCCTCGCATCACGTCATTGAGAACATCTGTAAGTGCGTGTCCGATTATGGGCCAGAAACGCACGTAAAATTCCCGTGGCAAACCATCAGGGCCAGGGCATTTATTCGATGGGGTGCCAGAAATCAGTTCAAGGACTTCGTCTGGAGAAAAATCGTGCGCGACCGCCGAGTTCTCCGCAGGAGTGACTACGGTGGGCAGAGCACGCACGATATCACCGCCGTCATCACCATATGTATCGCATTGCGAGTACAGATCCGTGAAGTACCGGTAAACTGCAGTAAGAATATCACTCTATCGGGTCAAACGGAGTCCATCATCTGTGTCCAGCTCCCCGATAAAAGCTCGCTTGCGATGGGCACGATGTTTTATGAGGTGATATAGCGATGCAAGTTCGTCCTCTTGAAGCGATTTTGCTTTAGATCTGATCTTCAGTCCTTCAAGCTGCGTTCGCTTTATGCCTATAAGCTTCGCCTTTATTTGTTTGATGGTCGTCAGCCGCGTGTTTGTTGGTGACGTAGTCGCATACAACTCTCGCAGAACTGTCTGGTAAAAATCAATCGTGCGTTTGACATCTTGCGCCCGTTGCCAACTGTAGTTTCTTAAGGATAATCGCATTTTCCGTTTGACCACAACATTACACCAGGCTGTCTTGGTCGGATATCTCCAGCATTGCTTGAGACAATCCGCCCATGTCGTGGAGATGACATCTTATAGCGCGGCATCGGGGAGAATAGAAACATTTAGGCTCCACGGAATCCTATGCCATTTAGTATGCTGTTTGGCCAGATTTATCGTGACACAGAGGGCGCAGTGGTCGGAGAAACTAGCCGGAATGACATCGGTGTCCAGAATATTTTGGCAAATATTCTCAGAGATGTACGAACGGTCTAGACGGCTACATGCGGTGAAGGTCAGGCACGTGTACTTTACCAGGGTAGAAAATTTTAGTTCCCACGCATCCTTTAGCTGCAGGTGACGCACCAGATCATGTAGTTCCCTACAATAATTAAAGTTTGGCGATTGGTCTTTCCTGTGGATCACACAGTTAAAATCACCACTAATTATCAACTGGGTTGGGTTGCGGCGTAACAAGTAGATGATGTCTTGTTTAAAGAAGTTAGCTCTTTCTGATTTTAGGGTCGTTCCAGATGGAGCATAGATATTGACGAGGGTGACGTCAAAAATCTGGCAAGCTATGCCTCTGCCGGAATCCAACATTTCGATATTGCGCACTGGGATTCCGTCTCGTGATAGAATGGCCGTACCTGTACCCCCGTCCGCCACGGTGTTTACGATTGTTGCAAATCCTGATACATGAAAACTTAAGATAGACACTTCCTGTAACAGAATAATATCAGCTTCGGACTCATAGATAAACTGCCGTAGCATTGCTAATTTTAAATCTGTCCTAACTCTATTAATGTTCAGGTACAAAAGATTATGAGCTTGACTCATGATCGTCAGAGACTTGTGGGTGATGGGAAGCGTAGGAAGCCCAGTCCATCTCACCGTCGGACTTCGGACCTACATCCGCAGTTTTTGTACCAATTTTTGCGCTGACTTTACTTTTTGAGTTACTTCCAACAACGGAGTCCTTTGGTTTAACTTTGTTTTGCCGTCGCACAGTCGTCCGAGGTGTCATAGAGGACGGCGGAGCCGGCGAGTCATGGCTGTAAGCAGTATGTGAAAGTCCTTGCTTCGGAACGGGTGACGGCAAGTCCGAAGACGCGGCTTCAGTAGGCTCACTATGTTTGTTTGGAGCCGCACCGGCTGTTTGTATACAGCTTTCCTGTTCCTCGCGTTGTTTGGAAGCAGTTTCGAGGTGGCGGCTGTTTATGTCATGCTCTACGCCGCGTGCATCATCCGCTGTGTTTACGAGTTGCAGTTGACTGACTGTCGCCTCTTGTGTGTTGACCACCTGTGGCGAGTTGAGAAGTGGCATCGGAGCGGATTGCTGTAAACACTCGATTGCCTTCATATTGACAGTTTCTGCGTCGGAAGTTTGAATGTGAATTTGGCGGGTCGTAACTGAGCCATCCGACACATGACTGTCCCTTGTGGAGGCCCGTGACTCCGCGTCATCGGTTTGATTTTTTATTACCTGGTCACCGGAACGACTACCGTCAGTAGTACGGCGTCGTTTGTTACCGACAGATAATGCAACACCGGTGGCTAAGGGGTGACTGGCCACGGGTTTCTGAGGTAAGGGTGGGAGGGTGCCGTTACCGATATCGTTGTCCTCTGACACCGATGCACTCGGTTGGGAGTCAGTCACAGAAGGCGTCTGATTTTGAGTTAGGACATCAGCCAATGTTAATCTCCCTGTCGTTGTTGCAGATTGTTTCGAAGTACGACAACGCGCCGTGGGCAATCATCTCGTAAATGGCCACTCGTGTTACAGATAAAACAAGTGCCTACTTGTCCATCGTAAATGACATGAGCCTTATAACCACAAACCATTATATAGAATGGGATATTGACTTTAACGGCCATGTCAAGTGAGCGAACCCCACTATAACATTGGAGTTTGTGACGGCTCGACCATTTTTCGTCTCTAATCTGTCGGATGTCACCGTATTTGGCGAGGATATCTCTAAGAAAACAATTCTCAATCTCGGGTGTCAAATTGAACACTCGCACTTGTTTATACTCAATGTCAGCGTTAGTTATTGAAACTGTACTCACCGACTGATCACGATGTCGGAACTCTGCTTTCCCACCAGTATTCACAAAAATTTTCTCCAGTTGTATCTGGTCTAAAAACTTCACAAAGAAAAAGTATTCCGCCATGTCATAATATGCTGTGTGGACCTGGTCGGACGTGATGCCAATAATATCTACTATCCAGTCATGGATTTCTAGAGAACTCGGCTGCATATTCCTGGAAGATTTGTCAAATGCAAAACACAGGGTATTCTTACGGGGTACACTGGGAGCCATAACTGCACTATACGAGCGGTCGGGACCGCTGTGTGTGAATTAAGAAGCTTGAGTACGACGGTAGTGAAGAAGCACTAAGAGTATCACAGGTCACAGTCCTAGAATTTCTATAAACACGGCTTGCGGTGCTACGTGTACCGACACGTCCGGTCGCTGTCGCTTCCCAACCGGAACTGTACCACTCAGCTAGCGGAGGCGGACATCGAACGTAATGAGAATTACACACAGGAAAGAATGGTGTTTTATCGACACACCCAATTTTTCCATGTAATCTCCATACCGTTTTATGGCCTACCTCCAGCGTGAAACAAGGGCGTGCATGCCCTTTCAGTCAGTACCAATCGTTGTTCAGGTGGCGTGGCCAGTGCTTCACTGTGTGAACCAACTCCTCATCGTCCTCAAACTGTCTTCTACGAATGGCATCCTTTAATGGCCCAAACAACATGAGCTCACTGCAACATGTCACGCGTGACAGGGTGGATGTTCTCCCCGGCCGCAGCTAATCGTGGAGCTCCGCCGAACCGCCTTCTGATGATGGCTCAAAAAGGCTCTGAGGACTATGGGACTTAACATCTGTGGTCATCAGTCCCCTAGAACTTAGAACTACTTAAACCGAACTAACCTAAGGACATCACACACATCCATGCCCGAGGCAGGATTCGAACCTGCGACCGTAGCCCTTCTGATGACCTCACCCTCCGTGCCCAGCGACTAACTACACTTCTGTCGACAGCAAGTGTTCCATAGACTTTGCACAAGAGTTTGTGAATGTTCCCAACAGTTTCTTTCTCTGGAGTGAGAAAGTCAATGACGGCACGTTGTTTGTGATGAATATCACCTACAACGCCATTTCGAAACTGTCCTGCAGCTACGCCATCTGTCAGAAATGACGGAAACTTGACGCACTCACTCAGGAGATTTCAAATAATTCATACGTAACGTTTGGCATTCGTGTAATTGTTTTCGGCTAAGGGAAAAAATGCGATGCATTACTTTATGGGAAACCCTCGTAGTTACTATAGATATTGCGCGCAATGCGCACACAGGAAGGCAAGGAAGATACTGTATGAACTACATAATACCTTGAAATAATTACGTTTTAAATACAAATTAGTATAACTGACGATAGATGTATATGTTACTTTCATCGACAAAGAGCAGTTCAAACCATATTTCAAATACTTCCTGCATCCTAGCATAAATGTTTCAGAACGTTTTACCTTCCTATGCGAAAAGCACTATCATAGTAGGCAGTTATAACCCCGTGAATGTACGGCTTTTGGACTACACGCACACCGGCTGTTTATCACTCGCTCCACGCCACTGCTGCCGCCAAACACCCAAGGGCGAAGTCCTGTACAGCAGAGGGACAACCAGAGCCCTCTTGTTCGCGAAATGTTGACGGCTATGTGGATACAGCCATTCAATGTATTTTGAGAACACATGTTACTCTAAGTGCAAATAGTAAGTAATATGAGTATGTGATACGTCGATCTCATGCCCATGTAGGTGCACTGAAGTGCTAAAAAAACTGGTACAGGCATGCGAATTCAGAGATATGTAAACAGACACAATACGGCACTGCGGTCGGCATCACCTGTATGAGACAACAAGTGTCTGGCGCACTTGTTAGATCGATTAGTGCTGCTATAATAGCAGGTTATGGAGATTTAGGTGAGTTTGAACGTGGCGTTATAGTCGGCGCAAGAGCGAAGGGACACAGCATCTCCGAGGTAGCGATGAAGTGGGGATTTTTCCGTACGACAATTTCAAGAGTGTACCGTGAAGTCAGGAATCCGGTTAAACATCATATCTCCGACATTGCTGTGGCCGGAAAAAGACCCTGCAAGAACAGAACAAACGATGACTTCAACGAATCGTTCAACGTGGCAGAAGTGCAACCCTTCCGCAAGTTGCTGCGGATTTTAATGCTGGGACATCAACAAATGTCAGCGTGCGAACCATTCAGCGAAACATCATCGACATGGGCTTTCGAAACCGAAGGCCCACTCGTGTACTCTTGATGACTGCACGACACAAAGATTTACGTCTCGCCTGGACCCGTCAACACCGTCGTTGCACTGTTGATGACTGGAAAACAGTTGCCTGGTCGGACGAGTCTCGTTTCAAATTGTATCGAGCGAATGGACGTGTATGGGTATGGATACAAAATCATGAATCCATGGACCCTGCATGTCAGCAGGGGACTGTTGAAGCTGGTGGAGGCCCTTTAATGGTGTGCTGTTGGAGTGACGTGGGACCCCTGATACGTCTAGATACGACTCTGACAGGTGACACATTCGTAAGTATCCTATCTGATCACCCGCATCCTTCATGTCCATTGTGCATTCCGACGAATTTGGACAATTCCAGCAGGACATTGCGACACCCCACACGTCCAGAATTGCTACAGAGTGGCACCACGAACGCTCTTTTGAGTTTAAACACTTCCGCTGGCCACCAAAACCCCAGACATGAACATTATTGAGCGAATCTGGGGTGTCTTGCAATGCGATGTTCAGAAGAGATCTCCAGCCCTTTGTACTCTTTGCGTATTTATGGACAGTCCTGCAGGATTCATGGTGTCAGTTCCCTCCAGCACTGCTTCAGACATTAGTCGAGTCCATGCCACGTCGGTCGCGGTACTTCTGCGTGCTCCCGGGGGCCCTACACGATGTTAAGTAGGTGCACCAATTTCTCTCTTCTGTGTATTATTCTAATGGTATTCTCGTACTGTTATTCAGCACCTATATGCAGGCTTCAAAATCAAAATGAGTAAACTTAAGCAACTGAAGAATTTTTAAATGAAGTTAACGACTTTCGATTTGCAATTTAATCACACCTATCAATTTGTTAGTTAGTGTCATGCTCCATGGATCAATTGGACGTTAAATCATAATGATGTGAAACGAATCATTTTACATTCATATCGCAAATTAATTTGTAAATATTGCCAAATACTAAACTTTTATAAGGTTTTTTTGCTGCAAACGTACTTCACTTTAATAGTGCAAGCCTTAAAATCCAAAGAAAATAAACAACAGCGATGTTAATAGTGGAACAGCGGTACGCTACTTCTTTAACTACAGATTCATTGTACGCAGCTCGTGGTCGTGCGGTAGCGTTCTTGCTTCCCGCGCCCGGGTTCCCGGGTTCGATTTCCGGCGGGGTCAGGGATTTTCTCTGCCTCGTGATGACTGGGTGTTGTGTGATGTCCTTAGGTTAGTTAGGTTTAAGTAGTTCTAAGTTCTAGGGGACTGATGACCATAGATGTTAAGTCCCATAGTGCTCAGAGCCATTTGAACCATTTTTTTTACAGACTCATTCGTTTCATTCATTTACACTGCGTCTGTGAATCGCAACCTAAGATGTTCAAAAGAAAGAGATCTCTGACACCAGCTACAGCTTAGAAGTTGAGGTCTTCGTCTCATTCAACAAAGCATGTTAACCATGTAAAAACAGTGTTTCACGAAACAGAACAGTGGGGAGTATGACAACCGGTCTACACGGATGTTTTATAGCAGTAGTTCAGAAGATCATAGCTATTTACTGACAGAATTATGGCCCAAATTTGCACACGGGATTGTTTTCTGGGGCTGATATTTTGCAAGTGTGGTTCTTTTCTCCTTAAAATATGAGGTTGTGCTTGCGATGTTTCCTTGTGAGAATTCTTGCATTATCCTTCGTTTCGTCTTGTGCATTCTGGTGATGGAATAGTACATGCTATTTTCCTGTGCTGTAGGTATACTCTCAGAAACAGAGGTGAGCGATGTAGCAAACGGAATAATGTACTATTATATTACAACTCTGTGATGAGTTACAAGAGACCAGGTGTCTATTATTCCAGAAAATTCAGAAAATAATCTTGAACAACTTCCGAAGTTAATTCGTTGGAGTTTGGGTTGACCCTGACAAAAAAAAAAAAAAAAAAAAAAAACGCAGACACGCAAGCTTTTAAATCAAATTCTTTTGTCAGCTTTGGAAACTAAAAATAAATAGTGTCATATTTTCTCTTTACACTCTTTTGTGAATGGAAACCCAACCAACACCACCGAGCGAGGTGGCGCAGTGGTAGCACACTGGACTCGCATTCGGTAGGACGACGGTTCAATCCCGCGTCCGGCCATCCAGATTTAGGTTTTCCGTGAGTTCCCTAAATCGCTCCAGGCAAATGCTGGGATGGTTCCTTTCAAAGGGCACGGCCGACTTCCTTCCCCATTCTTCCCTAATCCGATGAGACCGATAACCTCGCTGTTTGGTCTCTTCCCCCAAAAACAACAACAACTTAACACCAATATGAAGAATTTCGCATTTGAAAATTTAAGGCGTCAACAACTTTGGTGAGCTATGAGAAATAGAGCTTTACAACTGCCAACGAAATGTTGATAACTCCCAAAAATGTTGTTCATCGCTCAAGTCTCCAGATATGTGGCTTGATAAGAACAAAGAAAACTGTGAAGGTAAAAAGTTGTAAGCTCCGCAAAGCACATGCAGTAATAACTGTTACCGAATAAGTGACAGCCGTATTTGGATGCTACGAGGAAGGAAAAATGTCAGGCTATGAGAATCGTGAAGATAACAACCTCGTCGATAAACGAAAGTGTGCAGGGGCAGTAAGTTAGAGATAAAAGAACTAATTTCGTATCTGCAAATCTCGTTCTTTGTTTAAAACAGAGTTGAGGTTCGAGAACTATATTAAAGCTTTATCTTCTGTAGCGACATAAATATTTTTCCCACGTACGCAAGTCCAGTTAATGGAACGATAAGTTTTATCAGATGCTGTCAATCATTCCAATAATCATGACTTAGAAATTTCGCCATACTTGGCGGATAACAGAACATTTAGTGCAAAAGTTTTGCTTCCCGAACGTTGCTGCCAGTGTATTACAGGGTCTCCAACGAAGGAATCCCTGATTTCAGAATGAAATATCTCGAATACTAAGATCGATAAACGAATACAACAAAAGGTGTATTTTTTGTGAAAACTGTAAGAATTTTATATAGATGTGATGCAGAAGTTTCTAAATAGTTCGAAAAGCTGCTAACAGACGGCTCTGTAGGCTGTGCAGCTCTCGTAGAGTATAATCGTGCCCAATTAAGCTCGTACTCTGTAAGTAGTTTTTGCGATCCATCACAATCTTCTCGAAATATCCAGAACTCGCAGTATGGAGGTAGCGCAAACGAAAAATGAAATTGATCATCCCACCCTATAGCGTCTCAACGAAACTGACTGAGATGCCACGTAGATCACGGAGTCAAACTCATCCAGCGGGATGGAATAGTTTCGATAGACGGTGTCTTCCAATGTACGCCACAAAACGTAGTCACAAGGACCCAGAATTGGCAAATATGGAGGCCTGTACATGCCTGCGTCAGTAAATCGCGATAATCCAACGCAGTGACTATTCCCGAAATATTTATCAAGAAAATGAAACACCTGTTCGGTGCGATGTGATGTGCACCCACGTTGCGAGAGCAACTCGGTGTCCGGTCGATCCTCCAACACCAGCTGTGTGGCGACAAACTGTTCCAAAGTTGCAACGTACCATTCGCTAGTGATCGTTTCTCGCTTGAAAAAAGGACCAATAATGCCTCTGCTGCATACTGCTGCCCAAACAGCGTTGGCAGAACTCATTAATTTCACTTCACAGAAATGGGAATTTTTGGAAACCCAGAATCACCAGTTTTGTTTGTTCAAGACCCCATTCAGGTGTAACTGTGATGCATCTGTGAACCAGATGCAGTCAGCATCAGATCTTCATTATGAATCATTCTGAGAATTTGGTTTGCAAAATCAGCACTCTGTCCCGCAGCTCTTACATGTAGGTCTCGGGTGGTTATGGATTTTGAATAGAAACATGTGTAGGAACTATCTCAGTATTTTCTGCGTGTTGGAGCGCTACAAACTAGTCTCTGTCATACATTTTGAATGGAATCATGTACCGGCCCTGTCTCAGTATTTTCCGCGTGGTGGAGCGCTTCAAACTAATCTCTGCAGCAACCCTTCCGACGGATTTCCTTGGCTTTTGCTGAATAATTCCAGAAACTGTGGCGACAATTTCAGGAGTAACCATAGTTTGCCCTGGAGCAGTCTTTCTCCGCTAGATCATCTGCCACCGTGCCTGTCCGTTAGAATTTGGCGAAGAGTTTGCGAACGGTTTTCGCAACCGGTACTTTTGAAACCTCAAATAATGTTTGAAAATATCGTCCTGTTGCCGTAGGCCGTGTTGTAGTCTGTAGTAACCCAGTACCAGAAAAACACGTTGTTCAACGGAATACATGAGTGCAGGGTCCTCCTTCGGTACGCTAACTTTCTTTCACGTTTCGACGGTGGAACTGATTACTCTCAGCTGCGGTGCACTATTTATAGGCTGTACGTATTGCGATTACAGCGCCTTCTGTTCGAAGCTTTTCTGCTGTATGTAGAAACTTCTGTATAAAATTCTTAGAGCTTTCACAATAAAAACACCGTTTGTGGCACTCGTTTATCCATCTTAGTTTTCGATGTATTTAATTCCTAAGTCAGGGACTCCTCCGCTGGAAACCCTGTCAATTCGTCTTTTACCAGTTGTAAGTTTCCTTTCAATTGGGACATAAAGGTCCGCACTTGTATATTTGACTCCAAATGGCGCTGAGCACTATGGGTCTTAACTTCTGAGGTCATCAGTCCCCTAGAACTTGGAACTACTGAAACTTAACTAACCTAAGGACATCACGCACATCCATGCCCGAGGCAGGATTCGAACCTGCGACCGTAGCGGTCGCGCAGTTCCAGACTGTAGATTTGACTCCAACATTGACCCGAGTAGTGTGGAAGCAGATACAGACAATGTTGTGAAGTGACAATCTTTTTGTTTACCGTTTGTCATTTTTATTGCTACAATAATAGCAGCTCAGAAATTTGCAAAGTATTTTTATTTTTACATTAAGCTTCTAAGAAACGTGTTGCGGAGAAACAGAAATTTCTTGCTGATTTAGTCGTGGTCTTGCTTCCATGAAGTTTGCGAAGATAATCTCACAGGGCGAAAAAAGTAATCACCACAGCGCGTAGGCGCAGCCGAATCGTCAGGCCTTTACAGATGGCGCAGCGATCGAGTCACGTGCTCATCTACATCTACATCTACATTGATACTCCGCAAGCCACCCAACGGTGTGTGGCGGAGGGCACTTTACGTGCCACTGTCATTACCTCCCTTTCCTGTTCCAGTCGCGTATGGTTCGCGGGAAGAACGACTGTCTGAAAGCCTCCGTGCGCGCTCTAATCTCTCTAATTTTACATTCGTGATCTCCTCGGGAAGTATAAGTAGGGGGAAGCAATATATTCGATACCTCATCCAGAAACGCACCCTCTCGAAACCTGGCGAGCAAGCTACACCGCGATGCAGAGCGCCTCTCTTGCAGAGTCTGCCACTTGAGTTTATTAAACATCTCCGTAACGCTATCACGGTTACCAAATAACCCAGTGACGAAACGCGCCGCTCTTCTTTGGATCTTCTCTATCTCCTCCGTCAACCCGACCTGGTACGGATCCCACACTGATGAGCAATACTCAAGTATAGGTCGAACGAGTGTTTTGTAAGCCACCTCCTTTGTTGATGGACTACATTTTCTAAGCACTCTCCCAATGAATCTCAACCTGGTACCCGCCTTACCAACAATTAGTTTTATATGATCATTCCACTTCAAATCGTTCCGTACGCATACTCCCAGATATTTTACAGAAGTAACTGCTACCAGTGTTTGTTCCGCTATCATATAATCATACAATAAAGGATCCTTCTTTCTATGTATTCGCAATACATTACATTTGTCTATGTTAAGGGTCAGTTGCCACTCCCTGCACCAAGTGCCTATCCGCTGCAGATCTTCCTGTATTTCGCTACAATTTTCTAATGCAGCAACTTCTCTGTATACTACAGCATCATCCGCGAAAAGCCGCATGGAACTTCCGACACTATATACTAAGTCATTTATATATATTGTGAAAAGCAATGGTCCCATAACACTCCCCTGTGGCACGCCAGAGGTTACTTTAACGTCTGTAGACGTCTCTCCATTGATAACAACATGCTGTGTTCTGTTTGCTAAAAACTCTTCAATCCAGCCACACAGCTGGTCTGATATTCCGTAGGCTCTTACTTTGTTTATCAGGCGACAGTGCGGAACTGTATCGAACGCCTTCCGGAAGTCAAGAAAAATAGCATCTACCTGGGAGCCTGTATCTAATATTTTCTGGGTCTCATGAACAAATAAGGCGAGTTGGGTCTCACACGATCGCTGTTTCCGGAATCCATGTTGATTCCTACATAGTAGATTCTAGGTTTCCAGAAATGACATGATACGCGAGCAAAAAACATGTTCTAAAATTCTACAAGAGATCGACGTAAGAGATATAGGTCTATAGTTTTGCGCATCTGCTCGACGAGCCTTCTTGAAGACTGGGACTATCTGTGCTCTTTTCCAATCATCAACCGCGAGTGTAGTTGCCTCTACGTCAGCATTAAAGGTAGTAGCGCTCACTGAGACATTTATGTTTCAAGTGGACATTGTACATACAAGTGGGTAAATGTAAGGACGTGACAGAGTGACAAAAGGGTTATCATTTCTGGCCATGCCCATAGCCACACGGTGTGTGAAGTTGACAGATCTGTCGGTTTTTTGCGACGGATTGTACAACGTCTCTATAAGCAGTGGTATAACACCCTTGACCACAAAACACGACGCGAGAATTGTTGTCGGAAAAAGATCCTAACTGAGAGGGACTGGAGACGCATTTCACGGCTTGTGAATCAAAATCGCTTGCAATTGCGATAGGAATTTTTGCAAACAGTGAATGAAGATTCGTTGCAGATTGTTAGCGAGAGAACATTGCGGCTGCTGCAACGAACATTCGGAGACGGGCACCCTTGTTTTCAAGCCGACAACAGTAAAGTTCATCTGGCTGGAAGAATACGTGACTGGTTGTCTGAACACATCGTCGCCCTATTACATTTTGACCGGCCTGCAAAATCACTTGAACTGAACCTCGCAGAAAATCTGCCGGACATGGTGAAACAGCAGGTAAAACGCCGACATGAGCATCCCTGCACATTGATGGAGCTGCGCGATGAAATCCTCAGCGGGTGGCTTAACCTGGATGTGACGTACCTGCACAACCTCGTGGACTCACTTCCTAATCGAATCCAGACGGTTATCAAGTCCGGGGGTGGTATTACATGGTATTAAATGTTGCTCAGCCTCATTACCCACTGGCGATTTGGTCGCACGTTTCGCTTGCATGACTGAGCCGTGTTCATTTAACATGCAGTTCCCGTAAGGCCTTAGACACTTGCGATTTGGCCGTATGACCCACTGCGCAACCGCTTGTCCCCACAACTGGTAGTAACGACTCAGCCTGTCGAGACGGCGTAAGAAGATCCCTGACAGCTGGTAGCACTGTTACCAGCTTTCAAATGCGAAGCGCCAACGACTGCAGGGAAAAACAGTAGCTGTCTGCAGAGCTATGGAAACATTGAGACGTTGCCATAGAGACGTTTACAAAGTTACTGATTGAGGTAGGCCCGCGATGCTGCTGCGCCCAACTCATTGCAACTGTCAGGTATCAACTTACGCCAAATTTTTTATAGACAATATTGCAGTGTAGTTAGAGAGGGAAGGGTAATCAGTTGTCACGTCAACAGGTTGCGCTGCTTTTCTCTTTTGTTGTGCTTTGAGAATTTCAAATCACATGCATTTCTTATGTGTTTTTAAGGAATTATGTCCACTTACCTACTTCAAAAATTACTTTCGACGTGGAACTTTCCCTGATTGAAGTAGACAGTCATCCTGTAATTTAGGATTGCAGCAATAAGATATAAAAACGTATTGCTAGGGAGGAGATGTGTAGCAAATTAATTCCAGTCTTCGAAAATCCAATACTTTCGTTGACGTCGGTGACATCTATATTTTCTTTTCAATAACAAAACGGAAAGCAACGCTTCCTCGACAGGATGAATTTCCTAACTGGCTCATACAAGCACACAGATCAGACTCGTTCAAAATGGCTCTGAGCACTATGGGACTTAACATCTGTGGTCATCAGTCCCCTAGAACTTAGAACTAATTAAACCTAACTAACCGAAGGACATCACACACATCCATGTCCGAGGCAGGATTCGAACCTGCGACCGTTGCAGTCGCACGGTTTCGGACTGAGCGCCTAGAACCGCGAGACCACCGCGGCCGGCATCAGTCTCCTCATAGAGCTTCGGCCGCGTAGTTCAATCGAGTGGATGGTGACTCAAGGGCTCCACTTAATCGCATGATAGATGCATATTGCAGCACCTGTTCAGCGCGGAAAATCTCCGTGACGAAACTTCGAGTTTGAAAGCAGCCTCACACTGGAAAGCCGCAAGCAACCACTGCTTTAGAGCAGGGTCGGCCACAGTGCGCTAAACTGTTGCGTGCACAGTGAGCTGTCCGCGTGCGGGCGAGACTCGGCCTGTCTCGGCAGCTACTCGGTACGTTTTGGCTTTACTCAATCTTTCTCGGTATTTCGCGTTATTTAATTTAGAGACAATGTAAAGACTTGGTTGACGATGAAAGAGCTTAATGTACACTACTGGCCATTCAAATTGCTACACCAAGAGGAAATGCAGATGATAAACGGGTATTCATTGGACAAATATATTATACTACAACTGACATGTGATTACATTTTCACGAAATTTGGGTGCACAGATCATCAGTACTCAGAACAACCACCTCTGGCCGCAATAACGGCCTTGATACGCCTGGGCATCGAGTCACACAGAGCTTGTATGGCGTGTATAGGTACAACTGCCCATGCAGCTTCAACACGATACCACAGTTCATCAAGAGTAGTGACTGACGTATTGTGACGAGCCAGTTGCTCGGCCACCATTGACTGGACGTTTTCAATTGGTGAGAGATCTGGAGAATGTGCTGGCCAGGGCAGCAGTCGAACATTTTCTGTATCCAGAATGGTCCGTACAGGACCTGCAACATGCGGTCGTGCATTGTCCTGCTGAAATGTGGGGTTTCGCAGGGATCGAATGAAGGGTAGAGCCACGGCTCGTAACACATCTAAAATGTAACGTCCACTGCTCAAAGTGCCGTCAATGCGAACAAGAGGTGATCGAGACGTGTAACCAATAGCACCCCATACCATCAAGCCGGGTTATACGCCAGTATGACGATGTGCGTTCAACGCGATGTCGCCAAACACGGATGCGACCATCATGATGCTGTAAACAGAACCCGGATTCATCCGAAAAAATGACGTTTTGAAATTCGTGCACCCAGGTTCGTCTTTGAGTACACCATCGCAGGCGCTCCTGTCTCTGATGCAGCGTCAAGGGTAACCGCAGCCATGGTCTCCGAGCTGATAGTCCATGCTGCTGCAAACATCGTCGAACTGTTCGTGCAGATGGTTGTTGACTTGCAAAAACCCCATCTGTTGACTCAGGGATCGCAACGTGGCTGCACGATCCGTTACAGCCATGCGGATAAGATGGCTGTCATCTCGACTGCTAGTGATACGAGGCCGTTGGGATCCAGCACGACGTTCCGTATTACCCTCCTGAACCCACTGATTCCATATTCTGCTAATAGTCATTGGATCTCGACCAACGCGAGCAGCAATGTTGCGATACGATAAACCGCAATCGCGATAGGCTGCAGCCCGACCTTTATCAAAGTCGGAAACGTGATGGTACGCATTTCTCCTCCTTACATGAGGCATCAGAACATCGTTTCACCAGGCAACGCCGTTCAACTGCTGTTTGTGTATGAGAAATCGGTTGGAAACTTTCCTCATGTCAGCACGTTGTAGGTGTCGCCACCGGCGCCAACCTTGTGTTAATGCTCTGAAAAGCTAATTAGTTGAATATCACAGCATCTTCTTCCTGTAGGTTAAATTTCGCGTCTGTAGCACGTCATCTTCGTGGTGTAGCAATTTTAATGGCCAGTAGTGTAACAATAGGCAGACGATATGTACAGGCGTCATGGTTTTGTACACCAAAATATGCAGGCATGGAACACGTGACGGAATTGGTGTTGCAAATAGGAAATTTTCTGAAGTCGCACACACTATTACATCGTCAGTTGCAATAGTTTTTAATGAAAGCGAATGAAGAGTACGGAGATGTTCTATGTTATTGCATAGTACGGTGGTTCAGTCAACAGACATGCCTGGTACGAGTTTTCATTTTGAGACCGGTTACTGTTGATTTTCTGAAAGAAAAAGGGAAGCAAGTACGACAATAGATTGAAAATATTGCATTTTTACATAATGCCGTCACTAAGACGCATCAAGGTTGTAGCAAGTTTTTATGATTTCATGCTGGAAGGGGATGGATCTACGAGGAAACTCACATTGTGACACAGATTCTGTCAACGAACCTAAGAAGAAAATCGCATTGTGGAAGGCACAGATTTGGTCAAGGAACACTGTTCTTTTCCACAAGCTCACCGGTGTTCAACAAAACGCGAATCTACAACAATCCATTGTGGCGTTGAAACAATTCCAGGAATAGCTTTCTAAATGTTTGAGAACACTGGAAATCTTGCATCTGATTTTGGGCTGTCTTCGAGACAGGTAGCCAGTTCATCTGTACATCTGCAGATGGAACTGATACAGCTCCAGTGTAATTACCGTTTAATAGACAAATTCTTTTACTTTAAAACTGTGCAAAACTTCTACGTTATTTTTCCTTGAGAAGAGTACCCAGGTCCACACAATTAGCGTGTGAACGTGATATCTATGTTTCATTATATGTTAATTTAAGGTGGATAGGGGGAGAAAGGAAAGGGAGGGGACCACTGCTCTCAGCTGTTTGGGCACATTACACCGTATTAGCGGTGAGGAGTGAAAATGTTTACCGGACGGAGATTTGAACTCGGGATCTCCTACTCAGCAGGCAGGTGCGCTGACCACTGCGTCATGCGGGACCACCGTTATCGCCGGGGCGCCCATTATCTCGGCAAACCTCACGGACGATGCACATTCCCATCGAATGCCACCTATCCACAGTCCTTGTCTATTTCCTCCAAATCCGCTACTCTAAGATTTGCATAGGAGGTCGGCCATATTTGTATATCCGCACAGAAGAACGTGAATCTGTTGCCGAGCTAGGCTACTGAACTACATGATTGCGTTGTGTCTGCTCTTTCAAACATGTCCGAAAGAACAAACACTTATCATTCATACAATCTGTGTTTCAGTCAGCATATATGCGTGAAATGAGTTTTTCGATTGTGAAGCTAAATAAGTCAGGATTATGAGGCAACCTGAACGACGAAAATCTGCAAAAGTGTCTGCGTGTGCCTGCATGCTGACAGTTTGTTCTAGATATAAGTTTTATTTGGTCTCAGTGTGCCAAAAATAATAACACCAAAAATGTTTTTGTTTGTGATCTGTCCTGTTAAGAAATATGAAATCTGAAACACAGCGCATCCAGCGCTTTCACAGTTTTCCACACGCTCCCCTTCTTCCCTCTCTGACGGCGTGGCGTGGTAGACTGGGAAGTACGCATTCGGGAGAGAGAGATCAGCGTGTGTGTGTGTGTGTGTGTGTGTGTGTGTGTGTGTGTGTGTGTGTGCAAGAGCACCGCTCGTCGGCAGCGTTCTTGGCTGTTACTACTTTAGGAGATCGAAGAGCAACCGTTGATGAATTGTATTCAATAGTTTGTCACAAGTCATCGACAAAGTCGGGGAAACCACACTCGAAAACGTCGCATTACATTGCCGGTTTAACGTAGCATGTCAGCTGATTCCTTGACGTGGAAAAACCATGAAATTAATGTCTCAATGCTCATATTTATCTGTTTTATCGCATAACTATAAAAAATTTTCTCATTATGAGGGTACTGAAGGGCGATCTGTTTCAACTGTTAAAAACCTTCAAAAGCCAAGTTCACACAAAATATTATTTTTCACTCAAGACAAGAGCCTTAGCTGTCATCTTCAGGCATTCAACATTCTTTTACGCTGAACCTCATGCTCAAAATGTCAGGTGCAGAAAACTCAATATATTACAAACGTTTGTTATCGCTAAAATGTCCGCCCCCGGTAGCTGAGTGGTCAGCGCGACAGAATGTCAATCCTAAGGGTCCGGGTTCGATTCCCGGATGGGTCGGAGATATTTCTCCGCTTAGGAACTGGGTGTTGTGTTGTCCTAATCATCATTGATTCGTCACCATCGACGCCCAAGTCGCCGAAATGGCGTCAAATCGAAAGACTTGCACCCGGAGAACGGTCTACCACAAGGGAGGGCATAGTCACACGCCATTAAAATCGCTAAAATATTCAAAAACATACTGCACCTTGTCCAAAAGGCCGTGTCATACGCATATTGCTCACAGATGCTTGTTACATGAAACAAATAGCGTACACAGTAGCACATATACACAGTAGCGTATACAGTAGCAAATACATGTGCTGGACACTTACTCTCAGATCTATTGTGTACCGTATTTGTATCATGTCACAAGCATCTGTGAGAAATATGTATATCGACATGACGTTTTGGAGAATGTGCTGTGTGTTTTTAAATATTTTACCCACGACCCACTTGACTTCTTGTGCGTGAGGTTCAGCGGAAAATAGACATGTTTTACTACAAAAGAATTTTTAAGACCTGAAGATGACAGCTAAGACTGTTGAAACCGGTTGTCTAGAATAAAAATAATATTTCGTGCGATCTTGGTTTTTAAATGGTTTTTACCATAACTAGCTCTTTCTGCTTCATTGTATGAAACACGAAATGAATGGACAGTAATCTTCGTTACCTCGAGACTCTACTGAATCCTCGCAACAACATGTTTTTGAGGTATCAGCATCATAGTTGCAAAGAAATAAATAAGAAATAAAAAAATAGTTGTACCAAAAAAATGCTCTTTCTTCAATGTTTTTATAACAAGTAAAATGCTTGCCTGGTATCTATGTGAAAGAGATATGAGGACAGCGCTGTGTGTGTGTGTGTGTGTGTGTGTGTGTGTGTGTGTGTGTGTCTGGGAGGGAGAGAGTGTGAGTGAGGAGGAGAGAGAGAGAGAGAGAGAGAGAGAGAGAGAGAGAGAGAGAGAGAGAGAGAGGAGGGGGGAAGGGGAGGGGAGGGAGAGAGAGAAAGAGAGAGAGAGGGAGTGAGAGAGAGAGAGAGAGAGAGAGAGAGAGAGAGAGAGAGAGAGAGAACGAAGTAATACACATTGTGTTATTGCTTAGCGTTAAAGAGTTAAGGTGGATCTACACTCCGGAAATGAGCATAGGGGAGTACATACGGGTGGGTTTTAGGCAAGGTTATAGTCGAGATGGTTTGCTGTTGCCTTCATCGGACCTGTTAAGAAGTGCCAACCGTGTATTTCTGTCGTGTGCAGTATTGGGTTTGTGCTGGAAGGAGATGGTGAACTCGGTGTCGGCAGCCTAGTCTCCTCATATATTAATGGGACGGCTGAGCATAACGTCCTCATCCGAAGGACGAATCACCACCAAGAGACACCGAGTAGAGGTTTAGAATTTAATCCAGGACACTGGCGCAAAGATTAGTTCACAGGAGCCTTACGTTACCAGGTTTCTTCCCCTTGCCATCCAAATACTGACAGTAACAATCTCATCCACCACCTGGACTAAAACAGGTTTACTGTAGAACACCACCGCACTGGTGTATGTTAGCTTGTTAGCTACGAAGGCCCGTTAAAGAGGCTAGACGGAGATAAAAAGCCGAGATACGACACGTGTATGCACTGCGAAGGAAGATGTAAAATTACAATTATCTTAACTCGCGAGCTTGTGCAAACACACATGATGCGGACACTTGTTACGACTGCAAACACGAAGTTAGAGAAAGAAATGATGAAAAGTGAGGCTTCCAAACAGTGTCTCGTGTGCTGTGTTAAACGCACTTCGCTTTTCTGAAAATGTTACGTCGCATAAGTTCGAGGGGCTGTATTCGTACGCCATGGGGAGCTTTGAGAACTGAGTGTATTAACTTAACACGCAAGTCAAAATGCGGTTTTCGGATGAGGAATATCAACATGTTTGCAATTAACGCCAAACCCCTTATCGTACAGTGTGTTATAAAGTCACTTCAAAAAATCTTGTCGTGGTGCTGTTGTAGAATGTTTAGTAGCCCATGAAGTTTTCCTCTTATTCCAGAATTTCATTGTGTATCTCATTGGTAGCTCGTAGAAGATCAAAACGATTATCGAGATCTGTCGCTTGATGGGTTAGTATTGCAGCGTTAACAGGTGTGATTTTTTCATCGATTCGCGCACGAAGAGTAGTATTGTCATTGACTGGTGTTGAGTACACTCAATGGTGTACGGTTACGGGCCATTGGAGAAGGCAAAGGATGCCATGCGATCGTGAGCTTTCTGCGAATATGTTGTGCCTGCTATTTAATCGTCGCCGGCCGTGGTGGTCGAGCGGTTCTAGGCGCTTCAGTCTGGAGCCGCGCGACTGCTACGGTCGCAGGTTCGAATCGTGCCTCGGGCATGGATGTGTGTGATGTCCTTATGTTAGATAGGTTTAAGTAGTTCTAAGTTCTAGGGGACTGATGACCTCAGATGTTAAGTCCCATAGTACTCAGAGCCGTTTGAACCAACCATTTAATCGTCAAGGAAATGGACGATGTGTGAAGTCCCTTTTCTGTTCGTATGGTTCATTCCTGTCACTGTGCTTTTCGCAAACTTGACAAAAAAAAAAAAAAAAACAAAGAAAAAGTGGTCACCGCGCGTGACTGTCATGCAGCGGGCATGAGTTCGATTCCCGATCGGGCCAGTTATTTTCTCGGCTTGGCCACTGGCTGTTGTGTTGTCCTTAAGTCACCCAATGTAACAGCAGCTGAGAAGGCTTGCATTTCGGCGGCCGATCTTCCCCACGTGGGGACTTCCGGACATCAGTGCCAAGCGATCATTTCATTTCATTTCATTTCACAGGTGATCATATTAATTTACTGGACACCTTTTACCCTATTTTTCGTGACACGTGTGTGACTGTACATGATGACTATGAACAGTTTTCATTTCGTCATGTACTTTCAGCAGTCTTTATAAACTATATTTCCGGAATCTTTCTCACGTTTGACGCCCACCATCGGTTTTGTCTAATAACAAGGATAAAGTAACAGCTGACAACTGACGTTGTAACACCAAGAAGGTCAGTAAATATCGAAATTTTACTTATTGTGCATATGCAGTATAAGTGTAAGTAGAGTAGTAATAATACATGATTAAATTAGTAGGTCATTTGTGGAAGTACAGATTGAGAAATGTAGTATACAGAAAGTCAAATTAAGCTTGGATAACAGTTGTGGGTAGTTCACTCCATACTGATCCAAACCTATACCAGGGCTTGCATTCGTAGGGGCTGATGAAGGGTATCCTACAAATCTCTCAACAGTCTGTAACTAGATACTTTCAACGGATAAGAGATATGGAGAAGGTAGTGGCCAGGGCAAAAGTCAAACGTGGGTAGGTCAGGACACCGCGAGAAACATGCAGTCTTACGTTTTCCTGTTGAATAATAACTTCATCAAACCTTCTAAGGTAGGGCACACTCGCCGACTTTAATAAGTCATAAATGTATTGTCTGTTGTCCGTATTACTGGCTGTGCACCAATACCACACCTGACGCGAGTCTCAGTACCCTGATATGTCCATCGTGATGATGTACACAGCAGGGAACTCGTCTGAAATGACGACGTGGTGACGTTCCTGTGTCCATTGTTGTCGTGGGATGCACCATAGGAAACGGCAGCAACGTTTGCTGTGCTGACAGTCTATGGTAATCCAGATGTCATAGTATCCTCCTTGTGAATACTATTCTTGCTGCAAACAAGTCCAGTCTCTGATTCAAGGTACATGATGATGCTCTAAGACCCTGCATGGCCACGCGAACAGTATGTTTGCCCTCTCGGACACTAGTCGTGTGGAACAGAGCGTTGAGAGTGGCCTATATAAACCCATCCATTATGTATGAAATAAATTTCGGTACCGACTGCAAACGGGCACTGAAATGAATTCAACGGCGACAAGTGAAAACATGTGACAAGGCAGAGGGACGCATTCTCATGAATGTTCGTTACGTTGAACACCTCCTGTAAACATGTGTTTAACGCAGAAAGTATGTCCTTCCGGACCCATAATTATTGGACTTATTTTGCTTTTCCGATGAGTGTTACCAACTACCAAAGTATTCGAACTATTTTTGAACACCCCGTATTCAAACGACAGAGTGATGAATTCCAATAACTGCAGTGTCATGTTCATTCTGTATTGTATTTTTACCAAATTAAATTCACTGAAACGTTGTATCACTTTAATGCGAATTTTACACCATTTTTAACAATGGTAGTACATACATGGCTGTATAATCTGTAGTGCACTGTGCAACACAATTAAAGAAGCTTTTTTTCGAAACAGTATAATCGTCTCTCAACGCGACGTGAAAGTTTGAAATTTGACTCAAAGATGTCTACAACTTTCCTCTGTAATGGTGCAAACGCGTGGAACACCGCGACGTCACTCTCGGGCTCGTCGGCGCTTCAAACAGCAAAGTGGCGACAAATGCGAAAAAAAAATCCAGAGCTCAAAAGTTCATATGGCGTGTAAGGTGGGTTAATTATGTTATTGGCACCAAATTTTATCACAATTCTGCCCAATGCCATAGTGGACGTATCAAACGATGCGAACGTCATCACGCCCCCTCTTGCTCACGTTTCATCCCTTCTTTTGAGGCCCCTGCAATAGGTGTCAGACCCACGACGCCAATCGTTGAAATCACGCGGTTTTCTTACGGTAGCCGAGAAAGCATTACGGTCACACCGCCGCTCAGAACTAAACTAAACTCCGTCCGAACAGGCCTTGGAAGGCCCAACGGTACCGACCGGCCGTCGTGTCATCCTCGGCGCACAGCCGTCACTGGATGCAGATATGGAGGTGCATGTGGTCAGCACACCGCTCTCCCGGCCGTATGTCAGTTTACGAGACGGGAGCCGCTACTTCTCAATTAGGTAGCTCCTCAGTTTGCCTCACAAGTGCTGAGTGTACACCGCTCGCCAACAGCTCGCGGCAGACCGGATGGTCACCCATCCAGGTGATAGACCAGCCCGACAGCGCTTAACTTCGGTGATCTGACGCAAACCAGGAGGCTTAAACGGCGTCAATGAAACTACCCAATTCTTTTGGGGATTGATTCAAACACATTTCGAGGTCGAAAAAGACAGTTTGCAGTTCAATGAGCAACAGGTCTTGGTTCGTGACAACGCTGCTGACCCTCCCCAGACGATTCAACCCTTCGCTGAAGGTACTGTGCGCAGGTAACCCCACTGAACAGGATCGCACCATGTTACAGTGCTGCTTTGTGCCTGCTAATGAGGCATCTGATCGGATGTTGGTCAAGGAATTACCTGTCTGCAGGCGCCTAGTATTTCCGTCGCATTTCCTTATCTATATAAACGATTTAGGAGAATATCTGAACAGCCATCTTAGGTTACATTCAGACGACGCTGTCGTTTATCGACTAATAAAGTCATCAGAAGACCAAAACTGCAAAACGATTTAGAAAAGATATCTGTATAGTGCGACAATTGGCAACTGACCCTAAACAACGAAAATGTGTGGTCATCCACATGAGTGCTAAAAGGAACCCGTTAAACTTGGGTTACACAATAAATCAGTCAAATCTGAAGGCCGTAAATTCAACCGAATACCTAGGAATTACAATTACGAACAACTTCAATTGGAAGGGAAACGTAGAAAATTTGGGGGGGGGGGGGGGGGGGGGGGAAGGCTAGCCAAAGACTGCATTTTAGTGCCAGGACAGATGTACTAAGGAGACTGCCTACACTACGCCTGTCCGTTCCTCTTAAAATACCGCTGCGCGGTGTGGGATCCTTACCACATAGGGTTGACGGAGTACATAGAAAAAGTTCAAAGAAGGGCAGCACATTTTGTGTTATCGCGAAGTAGGGGAGAGAGTGTCACTGAAATGATACGGGATTTGGAGTGGACATCATTAAAACAAAGGCGTTATTCGTTGCGGCGGTATCTTCTCGCGAAATTCCAATCATCAACTTTCTCCTCCGAATGTGAAATAGTTTTTGTTGACAGCGATCTACATAGGGTGAAACGATCACCATGATAAAATAAGGGAAACAAGAGCTCGTACGGAACGATATAGGTGTTCATTCTTTCGGTGCGCTATACGAGATTGGAACAATAGAGAATTATGGAGGTGGTTCAAAAATGGCTCTGAGCACTATGGGACTTAACTTGTGAGGTCATCAGTCCGCTAGAACTTAGAACTACTTAAACCTAACTAACCTAAGGACATCACACACATCCAAGCCCGAGGCAGGATTCGAACCGGCGACCGTAGCATTCGCGCGGTTCCAGACTGTAGCGCCTAGAACCGTCGGCCACTTCGGCCGGCGGAGGTGGTTCGCTGAACCCTCTACCAGGCACTTAAATGTGATTTGCAGAGTATCCATGTAGATGTAGATATACATGTAGATTTAGATGTCTCTGTACAGGTACATTTTTAAAGTGCTCACCAAGGCCGGAATGGTGAGCTCTTAAAGGGACCCTCTTTCATTTTGCGTTCACAATGACGCACACCTCTAAGATCATACCCTTCAATGGTGGAAAACATGAGGGGTGAAAAAGTATAAGCACACTTCGCTGTTTTGGATCACGGCCGAATTTCGTCGAATGGTTTTCAACGGTCCCTAGTGGTACCACCCTATACGCTAGAGCAAAAATCGTTATCGCACTGCGCACGTAAGTGGTGCACCGCGTTCAGTGGCTTTGCTGCCCACGATGTCCTCAGAGGAGTGTTGGTTGTCCGGGAGGTGCCAGTAGTGTCAAACGATCTCATAATGTCCTCCTGTTGCTCACAGAACTGTGAACTGTCGTTCTCGACCGCGAAATATGTGGGAATCAACGGCCCAAGGATAGAGGTGGTTTCACTGACACTGTTTAAGCCATCCCCAGAGGCCTTTTCGTGTCTATTCTGAGTGGCCATGTTCCTGAAATGTTTTCTTCGGGCACCCATAGGAAAAGCACGTGATTGTAACGCTGGGCGTCCTGGTTCTGACCTCCATTCTAGAGGCGTCAAAAAAAGGGGTTGAATGTGGGAAGACGGGGTGCGGCGTCCTTCCATCGTTTGACACGTCCACGGTGGTGTTGAGCAGAATTGTGGCCAAATTTGGTGCCAGTGTAACATCATTAACCCACCTTACACCTAATACAGACTTCTGAGCGAGAGCCTTTATTTTGCATAGGTCGATGCTTTGCTATTTGAAGAGTCGGCGAGGGGGATGATGTCTTCGCAGGGCGCAACTCCTTTGCACAGCTAGAGCGGTGGGCTGTAGGCACCTTTGAGTCAAGTTTCGAACCTACACGTCACAGTGGGAGACGTTTGCGGTGTCTCGAAGTAATGAGTCTTTACCTGTGTTGCGCAGGGTATTATTGCCTTTTGCACAATTCTACTTTTAATATGATTCTTTGAACTTTTTTCACACTTTTATCAATTCTGATTAAAAATGTCTTGCTTAGAGGGTTCTCATATTGCCATTCAGTTATTATACCGAAATATAAACTGAAGAAGTTGGCTCCTACGTGTCCTCGGCATTATTGTTTTCATCCTATATCTCGTAACTGCTCAGTGAAAAATGTCGCGCTTATTCGGTGTGCTTTCATCTTTTAAAAATCTGTATCACACTGTCTCAAAACGTTTTCCTTACAACCATCGATACAGTTTGATATGTGTTTCGTAATCTACAGCTTATCTTCCCAGACAACATTCCATTAAGCTTGATAATGATGACATGTTGAATTGTAATCACAATAAAATTTTTATAATCCATTAGTGAAATAACAACATTCAGTGAATTAAGGAGATCAGAAAGGAAGGCATGAAATTCCTGTACATGGAATTATTATCGTTACTAGTTCAGTCTGTTCGTCAGTGATTATTATTCAACATGTCGTTGGACAACTGAAATGAAAAAAGGGAATTGTGTAATCGCCACCTACGTTTGAAACGACCACAATTTAAGGTGACACACGAAAATGGTAACGAATTTCGTTGCCTTCTGCAAAAATCCCACTTTTATTCGAGACATTGGGCAGTGAATAATATCAGCGTCGTCCTATAAGAAACATTCCCAAGAAATAGTTTTCCTGTCTCCTCGGGCACTTTGTGTGTTATCAACACTCGAGTGTCACACTCAACACACAATATCAATTTTCTGCATCTGGTGACATATTAGCGAAATCGATATTGCCGTTGTTTGAGTACATGATAAGATAATAAGAAATATTGCAGTTCGAGGAAAGGATTAGAATACAAGCGAAAGTTTTCGATTTACCGATCTGAATTTGGGTCTCTCAATTGTGGTATTTAACGTGTGGTGTCATCACATACGTTTCGGCCTTTTTCGGCTGTTGCATGACTTTGATTTGAATTTTGATTAAAAAATTAAAATGCTGCTTGTTGTAAGTGCTATGACGGACTGTAAATCAATAGCCGCTTGAATTATCATATCGTCATGACTAAACATTTAGTTTCCACCTTCTTCAAATTTCATCTTTCCTAACGAATGCCCAGTTCTGGCCGTTCACAACTGTAGCATCTACTGATAGCAAACCATTCAAAGTGGGCAATTTTGATTTGGCACTCTAACTTTGCGTATCATAATAATACACATCCCCCAATCAAACATGTTTCATTTTCTGTCAGTTCTGTCACGTCAGTTCTGAAGTACATGACCAACCCTCGCCAGAAACATACACACGTTACACCGTGAGAATAGAACTAATTAAGCAATCAATAGAAATCATAAGATGACAGTGTTCATTGTTAGATACAATTTGATTCTAGAAACGTATCAAGTCAAAAATACGTAACGACTTCTGAAGGTAAGTTAAGCGTAGCGTCCCACGCTAAGACCTTTGCGTAACAAGAGCTGCATATTGTCAGAGGAGGGTAAATGTTGCTGGTTTCCTGCAGACACAGTTCTGACGCTGTACGGATGATTGCCGCATCACTGTGCGCCAGTGAAATGAAGACTACTGAAAACGTAGTCCAAAGAAGAAGTTCGCGGGACTGTACGATTCTTCTGGACAACATGTTTAAATTGCACACAGATTCGCAGGCAAATTCAGGCGATGTGTGAACCACATGCAATTTGGCTTCCCGCCGTATTGAAATGGTACCAGCAATTAGATTAGATTAGATTAGATTAGATTTACTTTCATTCCACTTGATCCGTAGTGAGGAGGTCCTCCAGGATGTAGAACATGTCAGAAAAACAATAATACATGACAAATCTTTACAGCGCAAACAAATAAGCTAATGTCCAATTCCACAGGTCCCAAGTGGAATGATTGTCATTTTTTAATGAACACTATATGAAAGAATCATTTTACAAACACTAATGAACTGAATTTAAAATAAAAAATTTATTTATTTACTTAGAAGGTAATAAACGTGTAATACAACTACTATAATACTTATTTACAATGAACACATTGCTGCACTGAAATGGTGAAGAAGTTAGATTGTACTTACACACAGACACACACACAGACACACATACACACACACCCACACACACACACACACACACACACACTTATTTACAATGAACACATTACTGCACTGAAATTGTGCAGAAGTTATAATACATCAGTTGGTTCTACTGAGAAATTCATCGTTGAAGTAGAAGGAGTTGGCCACCAATAAATCCTTTAGGCTTCTCTTAAACTGAAGTTCATTGGTTGTTAAGCTTTTTATGGCTGCTGGCAAGTTATTGAAAATGTGTGTTCCTGAATAATGCACACCTTTGTGTACAAGACTAAGTGACTAGATCCTTGTGAAGATTATTCTTATTTCTAGTATTGATTCCATGAATTGAGCTGTTTGACCTAAGCCACATGTGGATACCGGTCTTGTATCATGTGATTTCCATCTTATTGGCTCCTGAAATAACATATGGGGAAAAGAGATTTTCCAGCGATGGGAACATTCACACTGCGATTATCGAATGGCTCCGTGATCGAGAAGCGAATTTCAGTCGTCAAGGAACTGAACAGTTTGTAGAGTGTCCGCATTGTTCTTTACAAAGACCTTGTGACTATGCTGCAAATAGTGTCACGTATCTGTCTCACTTCAGCGTTCAATAAAAGTCGCTTGACCTACAACAATATTGTGTAACTTACTTTTTAAAGTGCCCTCGTACAGTCACAACAGTCAAAAGTGGCACTTCATTGTACTTACTACAAATGAGTACTGCAGCATACTGTGGGTAGTGCTTATACGCTGGTTGAAACGGGAACGTTATATCATGAAGCACAAGTCCCCCATTTATCAAAATTTCGTCACTGAACGGATCGGAGAAGATTCTAGCCGAATTGGGTCCATTGGTCTCCTTATGTAAACGAACCAGCCACTTGGCCCCGGCCACATAATGACCTTAAGTATTGGACTCGTGCATAATCAACAATCAACCAACGCGGGTGCAAATTTTCCATTCCACGACTATAGAAATCACATGGTTTTGAGGCGATTAACTCGTCGAGCCATGTTCGGAGCGCATTCCACTCGGAAAGGAAGTTCCCTGAAGGCTGTTTGATAGAGAGAGGAGAAGGTGAAAATCTGAGGGCGCAAGATCATGTAAATAAGGTGGGTGCCGCATGACTTCCCAGCAAATCTCCTGTATATTGTTTTTCGTCAGTCTAGCAGAATGTGGGTGGGTGTTATCGCGGAGTAGTATCACATCACGCAATCTTCCTGGTAGTTGCCCTTGGACTGCGTGTGCAAGATGTATCAGTTATTGACAATAAGTGTCAGAGGTGATGGTTGCACTTTGGCGAAGCATTGCTAGTACGCCACACCATTGCTGTTCCACAGAACTCATAACATTAAGTTTTGTGGATGGAGGCAGGACTTTGTACTCGGTGCTTTTCTTGGGCTCAACCATTCCTTTCTTTTCCTTGTATTAGAATAAAGACATTATTTATCCCGCCAGGGTAGCCGAGAACGCTAACGCGCTGCTTCCTGGACTTGGGTAGGCGCGCCGGCCCCGGATCAAATCCGGCTGGCAGATTAACGACGAGGGCCGATGTGCCGGCCAGCCTGGATGTGGTTTTTAGGCGGTTTTCCACATCCCACTACGTGAATACCGGCCTTGTCCCCATGTTCCGCCCCAGTTACACGGCTCGCAGACGTCTGAACACTCTCGCACTACTCCATGGATTGCACTCGACGCTGACATTTGGGGTACACTAATTCCGTCCAAGGGGGGGGGGGGGGGGTTACGGGGTGGCGGCAGGAAGGGCATCCGCCCACCCCTTAACCATTAACATGCCAAATCCGATTAACGATGGCTGACCCCGCGTAACTGCGGGACAAGGCTCTAGCGATAGATAGAAAACGGTTCCGGACTGAAGCGTCTAGAACCGCTCGGCCAGAGCGTCTGGGCTTTACAGCTAAATCGTTTCTCTCGTGACAAAAAATAAATCACCTACATCTGTCCTTATGATTTTATTTTATTTTGTCCCTACCAGTTTCGACGTTTCATTGCGTTATCTTCAGGCTGTTTTGATGCGGTACAGGTTGATACTATCCCCACGCGTGGTAGCGACAAAATAAAATAAAATCATATGAACAGCTGTAGGTGTTTTTATTTTTTGTCACGATAGTAAACGGTCGTCGTCCCAGAGACGTTCTGGTAAAAGGATGGGCATACAAAATCATTTCTGTTCTACTCCATCGTTCAACCACTTGCTCGCAGTCGTCAGCAACAGGATCCTGACTCTGGAATAACCCCCTCAGTGTATTACAAAATCTGATAACATCTGCAGCTTCAGAAGACAGTGGTTCAAATGGTTCAAATGGCTCTGAGCACTATGGGACTTAACATCTATGGTCATCAGTCCCCTAGAACTTAGAACTACTTACACCTAACAGCACACAAAACCCAGCCGTCACGAGGCAGAGATAATCACTGACCCCGCCGGGAATCGAACCCGGGAACCCGGGCGTGGGAAGCGAGAACGCTACCGCACGACCACGAGCTGCGGACAGGGGACAGTGAATGACATTTCTACTAAACCAACAACAACGATTACCGTTGTCCCTGTACACAGTCGTTTTCCTTGTACATTATTCCCTCCAACCAAATGTTTCTCATTTCCCAGGTCCTTTTGTCACTACTATTAGTAGTAGCAGTAGTAGCAGCAATAGTAGAAGCTCGGCCAGTATTAATTAGGTCATAGCCAGTATAGATAAATTATTTTAATACTATTTGTCATACAAAAATTGTTGTAAAAAAGCTGTATGTTTGAAACCCTGGTTTGATGTGAGAGAGGGCGTGATGGCTCTATTCAGTTGAAGTTAAATAAATAAATTAAATATTTCTCCCTCTCTCTGTCCATCTAATCCTTTACCCCATCTGTGCCGCGCACGATTAGCCGAGCGGTGTAAGGCGCTGCAGTCATGGACTGTGCGGCTGATCCCGGTGGAGGTTCGAGTTCTCCCTCGGGCATGGGTGTGTGTGTTTGTCATTAGGATAATTTAGGTTAAGTAGTGTGTAAGCTAAGAGACTGATGACCTTAGCAGTTAACTCCCATAAGATTTCACACATATCTGAACATTTTTTGAACCCCATCTCTCTCCGTCTCCTCCTCGCACTATCTGTGTCCCTCCCCCCTCGCTGTCTTTCCATCACCCCCTCCCCCTCCTCTTTCCATGTTGCCACGCTCGCGCTAATAAAACGCTTGTGATTCTTGCTCAAACAGTATTTCTTTCCAGATCGTAACTAATATATGTACAAAATTTAGTTGAAATAGTTCCATGGATTTAGAACGAGCCCTTTATCGTGGGTTTGCCCACAATGGCACCTGTGAAATATATTTCACATATGTTTCATGTATTTTACATGTATTTGAAGACCGCTCCTAACAAGAAATAAAAATATAATAATAAATGAGTCGTCAATTAAATATTTTATTGCCCATATAAGAATGGTTATTGGAGGATGTTCAGATTGTTTCAATTAAATGTCCGTGAAGTATGTTTCGGTTTGTATAGGCAATAAATATCTGGTGAGCACGATGTATGAGACAGGCGAAATACCCTCAGACTTCAAGAAGAATATAATAATTCCAATCCCAAAGAAGGCAGGTGTTGACAGATGTGGAAATTACCGAACTATCAGTTTAATAAGTCACAGCTGCAAAATACTAACACGAATTCTTTACAGACGAATGGAAAAACTGGTAGAAGCGGACCTCGGGGAAGATCAGTTTGGATTCCGTAGAAATGTTGGAACATGTGGGGCAATACTAACCTTACGACTTATCTTAGAAGAAAGATTAAGAAAAGGCAAACCTACGTTTCTAGCATTTGTAGACTTAGAGAAAGCTTTTGACAATGTTAACTGGAATACTCTCTTCCAAATTCTGAAGGTGGCAGGTATAAAATACAGGGAGCGAAAGGCTATTTACAATTTGTACAGAAATCAGATGGCAGTTATAAGAGTCGAGGGGCATGAAAGGGAAGCAGTGGCTGGGAAGGCAGTGAGACAGGGTTGTAGTCTCTCCCCGATGTTATTCAATCTGTATATTGAGCAAGCAGTGAAGGAAACAAAAGAAAAATTCGGATTAGGTATTAAAATTCATGGAGAAGAAGTAAAAACTTTGAGGTTCGCCGATGACATTGTAATTCTGTCAGAGACAGCAAGGGACTTGGAAGAGCAGTTGAACGGAATGGACAGTGTCTTGAAAGGAGGATATAAGATGAATATCAACAAAAGCAAAACGAGGATAATGGAATGTAGTCGAATTAAATCGGGTGATGCTGAGGGAATTAGATTAGGAAATGAGACACTTAAAGTAGTAAAGGAGTTTTGCTATTTAGGGAGTAAAATAACTGATGATGGTCGAAGTAGAGAGGATATAAAATGTAGACTGGCAATGGCAAGGAAATCGTTTCTGAAGAAGAGAAATTTGTTAACATCGAGTATAGATTTAAGTGTCAAGGCCCGCATCTCGTGGTCGTGCGGTAGCGTTCTCGCTTCCCACGCCCGGGTTCCCGGGTTCGATTCCCGGCGGGGTCAGGGATTTTCTCTGCCTCGTGATGGCTGGGTGTTGTGTGCTGTCCTTAGGTTAGTTAGGTTTAAGTAGTTCTAACTCCTAGGGGACTGATGACCATAGATGTTAAGTCCCATAGTGCTCAGCGCCATTTGAACCATTTAAGTGTCAGGAAGTCGTTTCTGAAAGTGTCTGTATGGAGTGTAGCCATGTATGGAAGTGAAACTTGGACGATAACTAGTTTGGACAAGAAGAGAATAGAAGCTTTCGAAATGTTGTGCTACAGAAGAATGCTGAAGAGATATTGAATAGGATTGGGGAGAAGAGAAGTTTGTGGCACAACTTGACTAGAAGAAGGGGTCGGTTGGTAGGGCATGTTTTGAGGCATCAAGGGATCACAAATTTAGCATTGGAGGGCAGCGTGGAGGGTAAAAAATGTAGAAGGAGACCAAGAGATGAATACACTAAGCAGATTCAGAAGGATGTAGGTTGCAGTAGGTACTGGGAGATGAAGAAGCTTGCTCCTCCTAGTGTATCTCCTACGGCGGTACGGCATGGCTGTGTGCTGCGTGCTGCTGCCTGCAGTCGACTGACGCAGAAACAGGAAGCGCGCCGAGCGCTCGATTCACTTGCGTCTTATCGCTACGTCACTTCCGCTGATAAACTTGATTTTAGCCCGCCGCGAGCTAAGTAATACTAGAGCTCGCGGCTGCCTACTGCCTCGCCCAGCGGCTAAGTCCCGCTCAAGGCCACCCGCCAATAAGGCGGCGCACACAGCCATAGCATGGAGAGCTGCATCAAACCAGTCTCAGGACTGAAGACCACAACAACAACAACAACCTCTAGCGAACTGCGCCCTGCGGTTTCATTTCCACGCAGCACAATGTCTATGACTTCATAACTCCTGGACTGTGTACTCTATAATGATATAATTTGTCAAGTACATCCAGTGGTATATGTTTCCACATGTGTTGTGAATTGGGTTAGTAGTAAGGAAGAAATAATTAAAACGTCATACATGATGCGGCAGTTTTTCATCCACCTCAGTGTTTATGGTGTCATATCTCCTGAACTATGCGTCATGCAATATATTTTTCTAAGTATATTCAGCGGCATATGGAATACTGTCTGCGAAAAGTGTTGCGAACAGAATTAAGAGCAACGAATTGATAACTTAAAAAGTCTTGCATCATGTGGGAGTTTTCCACCCATCTCAGCATCACCTGAACTATGTGTGGTACAGCAATATAGACTTACGTAGTCTCATTTAGCGGCATGTATGGACTCAATCTGTAAGTGTTGGTACTTTTAATTACAGCGGAGTAATAAATTAAAACGTCATACATGTTGAGGAAGGTTTTCACTCATCTGTGTTTATGACGTCATATCTCCTGAGCTGTGTGTCGTACAATGATATAATTTTGCAGTTTCATTCTGTATTATATATGAATACTTCTGGAAAAATGTGTCACGAATACAGTTAGTAGTAAAGAAATAATAAATTAAATGTCATTCTTCGTTCGGTAGTTTTACTACCTGAACCGTGAAGATTTAGTAAGAGAAAAACTGTTTTCCGTTCACATTGTGTGGGGGTTGTCAGCGAAAAAAGTTTTGTATAGGTTTGAAATTATGTGTAAAGTTTATTCTACGTCACCAAGTGCTCTTATTTTCAAATACTGGATGAGTAAACCGTGGTTATTAACCCATCGTGGTCTACATTGTTTTTTCACACCCCACCCACTCCCCTTTGACAGGTAGGTGGTCCGTAACCCCACAACGATGATTTCCAAACAGTAAGTTTGGTTAAAATCGGCCCATTGCTTTAGGAGATGTGGAAGTTGCATATGTCCATACCTGCAAATACACTCCTGGAAATGGAAAAAAGAACACATTGACACCGGTGTGTCAGACCCACCATACTTGCTCCAGACACAGCGAGAGGGCTGTACAAGCAATGATCACACGCACGGCACAGCGGACACACCAGGAACCGCGGTGTTGGCCGTCGAATGGCGCTAGCTGCGCAGCATTTGTGCACCGCCGCCGTCAGTGTCAGCCAGTTTGCCGTGGCATACGGAGCTCCATCGCAGTCTTTAACACTGGTAGCATGCCGCGACAGCATGGACGTGAACCGTATGTGCAGTTGACGGACTTTGAGCGAGGGCGTATAGTGGGCATGCGGGAGGCCGGGTGGACGTACCGCCGAATTGCTCAACACGTGGGGCGTGAGGTCTCCACAGTACATCGATGTTGTCGCCAGTGGTCGGCGGAAGGTGCACGTGCCCGTCGACCTGGGACCGGACCGCAGCGACGCACGGATGCACGCCAAGACCGTAGGATCCTACGCAGTGCCGTAGGGGACCGCACCGCCACTTCCCAGCAAATTAGGGACACTGTTGCTCCTGGGGTATCGGCGAGGACCATTCGCAACCGTCTCCATGAAGCTGGGCTACGGTCCCGCACACCGTTAGGCCGTCTTCCGCTCACGCCCCAACATCGTGCAGCCCGCCTCCAGTGGTGTCGCGACAGGCGTGAATGGAGGGACGAATGGAGACGTGTCGTCTTCAGCTATGAGAGTCGCCTCTGCCTTGGTGCCAATGATGGTCGTATGCGTGTTTGGCGCCGTGCAGGTGAGCGCCACAATCAGGACTGCATACGACCGAGGCACACAGGGCCAACACCCGGCATCATGGTGTGGGGAGCGATCTCCTACACTGGCCGTACACCACTGGTGATCGTCGAGGGGACACTGAATAGTGCACGGTACATCCAAACCGTCATCGAACCCATCGTTCTACCATTCCTAGACCGGCAAGGGAACTTGCTGTTCCAACAGGACAATGCACGTCCGCATGTATCCCGTGCCACCCAACGTGCTCTAGAAGGTGTAAGTCAACTACCCTGGCCAGCAAGATCTCCGGATCTGTCCCCCATTGAGCATGTTTGGGACTGTACGAAGCGTCGTCTCAAGCGGTCTGCACGTCCAGCACGAACGCTGGTCCAACTGAGGCGCCAGGTGGAAATGGCATGGCAAGCCGTTCCACAGGACTACATCCAGCATCTCTACGATCGTCTCCATGGGAGAATAGCAGCCTGCATTGCTGCGAAAGGTGGATATGCACTATACTAGTGCCGACATTGTGCATGCTCTGTTGCCTGTGTCTATGTGCCTGTGGTTCTGTCAGTGTGATCATGTGATGTATCTGACCCCAGGAATGTGTCAATAAAGTTTCCCCTTCCTGGGACAATGAATTCACGGTGTTCTTATTTCAATTTTCAGGAGTGTATACGAGTATCCATTTTTATAATAATGCCTGGATTTTATTGCCCATTTATTGCCAAAGTCCTCAGGTAACACGGAAGGGAGGGAAGTCTTGTGAGCCATCTGTGCGTGAATCGAGTAAACTTTGTAGTGTTTTTAATCGTGCATTAGCTATTTGTGTATCGTATTTTTAGAGGTGGAAATTGAGGGACAACCTCGTATTTATCTAAGCGAGTATGGAAAACCACCTAAAATTCATACTCCACCGTGCGGATTCGACGACCCGTGTCTGACTCGCCTCCTGTCTTGCCAACTGAACGCTGCACGTGAAGCTATACGGGCACCCCAATCCTCGCCCTCCCCAACCCCCAACCAAAAGAATCACCAATCACACGGGAGCTTCTAAAGGTTCCCTCATCCTAACCGACAACTCGGTGCTGACAGCTACGTAGCGCATGGTGGACCTACCAAATTCTGATAAAGACATATAATCTTGGTATCTGACTCTGTACATGCAATTGCTTCTTTATATCACGGTAGGGCCCACGTGGATATAATGTCGTCCATTTTCGATGATACCTGTACTGTTTTGGCGAACATTAGTTTACTGGATTATACATTTGAAGTTTCATAGGTTTGTCGCTGATGGCTTACTTTATTTGGATCTACATTAATTGTGTCCGTATTCCGCAAGCCATCTCGCTCATTGATGTCTGAGTGTTCTGCCACTTGCAATATTTTGTGCTCCACTACCAACCAGTGCATGAAAAGAACGACTGTCGGCAAGGCTTAGTCTGAGGGTAAATTTAATCATTCTATCGTGGTGGTCATTTCGCGTTCATTTATACGTTTTTCGTCCTACGGCGCTTGCATTGTCAACCATTGAACTTGTACGCCAATGCGTTGTTCCACATGTCACTTCTGTTCACGGAACAATGTATTAACAGAACTAATAATGAAGTTCAGAGGTCGTCCTTCTATAACTGGTCTAAAGCAGTTCGCTTTCCCTCCAGATTTTTCAGTTCCGCGTCAGTTTATTCTCTTTATTCCTTAATTTCTTCAGTTTGGTAAGCATTCCGACATGAGGCGTTTGCAGCACAAATTAGCCTTCATGAAGTCTGAAGGGAGGCGCGAAAAGTTCAGTGATGGGTATAAATCACGCTTATCTTGCAGCACTTAAGCGTGAGCTAGCCACCAAGTTGGAATGCGAGCTGTAAAGCTGCAGAGACCTTAAACTCGGCCTTAGATTACGACGATATCGTATCTTCAAACGAAGACTTTCGCTTGCCGAGTTTGAGAAAGAGTCGGCGATCAGCTCCTGATTAAAACAGAGAATTTTTGTAACTCTTTGGCCTTCATTTCGTTTAAACTGAATAAACAAAGACTCTTCAGGAAGTCAGAACAGAGAAATCTAGGAAAATCTACGTACGGAAATATTTTCATTAATGGGAAATCATGTCACCAGCGGGCTGCAACCGTATCTCCCGCCCACTTGTTAACCGTACATTACTGCAACTCATCAGTTGCATCTGACTATTAGGGGGCTGGAGAAATGAATGGAGAATAAAGGTTTTAATTTTCCACTTGAGAAATATACATTTATTCTATTTAACGGCTGACGTTCTTCTCTTTAACTTTCCTGAACTGAGGAGGAGGAAGGCTATTGATAATTTTAAGGAAACGGTGAGGTTTCTGAACCTCATGATTTCAGGTTTGGAGACCTAAAATCACTTTCCTTAAAAGCAATGAATATTCTGAAAAGCACTGATCATCCTTCGTGGAGAGCAGATCGAATCTAGAATGAGATTTTCACTCTGCAGCGGAGTGTGCGCTGATATGAAACTTCCTGGCAGATTAAAACTGTGTGCCGGACCGAGACTCGAACTCGGGACCTTTGCCTTTCGCAGCAAGTGCTCTACCAACTGAGCTACCCAAGCACGACTCACGCCCCGTCCTCACAGCTTTACTTCTGCCAGTACCTCGTCTCCTACCTTCCATGCTATAGAGAAGCTCTTCTGCGCAGAAGAGCTGTAAAGTCGTGCTTGGGTAGTTCAGTACACTAGGGGACTGGTCAGAAGAACCACCCCCGTGGGGAACAGATGCTGCCGGAGGAACTGCTCCCACGCACTCTCCCGCTGTAAGACCGGCAGAGTGCACGGAATAACGGCAGACCATGTGAGGGGACGGCGGGGGACGTTTGTCCGACAGCAGCCTATGTACGGCAAAATTAGCGACCGTACGGCACCCTATCTACGTTGACCGCCATGCAACAAGCTTATCGGATAGGGTCCGTTAACATCAATAGCATAGGGACGCCGGTAAAAATCAAGATGCTCAGTGACATGATAAAGGCTGCGGTTTTTGACATAGCACTATTACAAGAAGTTCGGATACTTCCCCCCTCGGACTTTTACGGTTACGACATTTACTGTTCCCCGCGTGACGAGAGAGGCGTTGGCATAGCTATACTATTAAAGGAAGGGATACGTGCAGACGACGTAGAGTATTTGCCTTCTGCCCGTGGTACGGCCATGACCATAGGTGGAATACGTTTGATCAACATATACGCACCGTCAGGTTCGGATAAGAGAAGGGACAGAGCAGATTTTTACGCCCATGAGGTTACACCGTTGTTCCAGGGACGATACGATGGTTGCATACTCGGCGGAGATTTTAATTGTGTGCTCGACAGAAAGGACCAACAACCTAACTACACTACTAGCCAAGAACTTCTGGAGCTGGTCAACGGGATGGAATTAGTCGATACATGGGACCTGAAGTATCGCAACAAACCAGGATATACATTTTTTACTAGCCACTCCGCGGGCCGTTTGGATCGGATCTACGTTTCAAGGGCGTTAGCAATGTCGACGGTGGACGCAGAAATATGGCCGACAGCGTTTACAGACCACGAGCCACGAGGCATATATTTGTACGGTTAACCTTGATAGACAGCAGGTATGGAGACGGAGGGGTAATTGGAAGATGAACGTCTCCCACCTGCGAGATACAGAATGCCGACGCATGGTGGAGGACGCGTGGCATGGCTGCCTCCGTCGACAAAATTCTTTCGGTTCTGTTCTGCAGTGGTGGATCGAGTGCGCGAAGCCAGCTTTACGGAGGACGTTAATAGGTTACGGGAAGGAAGTTTCTCAATGGCAGCGAACGACCACTGAGTTTTACTTTACGGCTCTCCGAGAACTGTTAGCTCAACCACCTATACCAGAACGCCAGACGGCTGACCACCGAGTTAAGGCGAAGCTGGTACAACTTGCGACGCAGAGGATGGCAGGTACGATGATAGCGCGAGGTCGCAGGATTTCTTGCCCAACGAGGTTCACTCAATGCATTATGTGATAAAGGAAAGACGAAGAAGACGCAGGAATTTAATACATGAGATCGATCTCGGCGATGGCCGTCGTTTTACAACACAAAGGGGCATAGCACAGACGTTCACGGATCATTTTAGCAGATTCTGTGTGAGCAACGGGGAGGGTCAGAGGGAGTTGGGGAACGTCCTGGAAGAGATCCCAGACGCGACGAGCGTGAACGGGGAAGCGGACGGGTTATCTGAAATTACGTGTGAAGAGCTGGAGGAAGCGATTACACGAGGTGCCTGCAACAAGTCCCCACGTCCAGACGGATTCCCGTTGGAACTTTACCGTGCTTTTGTGTCCATTATGACACCGATGTGGCTATGTATGTTTAATGAGCTTCTGCGGCAAGAAGTACCGGTTCCCATTCAATTCACGGAAGGGCTCATGATACGGATACCGAAGACCCGTGGTGGCAAACGGCCTTGTGATTATCGCCCCTTGACTCTCCTTAATAGTGACTACAAGATCTTCATGCGCATCTTGGGCAGTCGTATCAAAAAGTCGCTGGAGAATCGAATACATGCCGATCAGACTTCTCTTGGCGGCATCAGTAATATCCACACAGCCTTGGGAGACTATCGTGACGTCGTCGCCCTCGCGGCTGCATGCCGCCTCCGGGGGGCGATGGTTGCAGTAGATCGCGTGGATCATGTGTACCTCGCGGCGGTGATGAACAGGATGGGTGTCTCGCCATTATTGACCAATGCTGTGATGCGGCTGTTGCACGGCGCCAGATCAGCGATGGTGATCAACGGAGGGAGAACTGAGTATTTTAACATCTTAAGATCAGTGAGACAGGGTTGCCCCTTGTCGATCCTCCTTTATGCGATCGCCTTAGAACAGGGCCTCGCAGGCCTTCGCCGCCGTCGTACCGGGATCTCCCTACGGCATTTATCATTCAGATGCAGAGCATACGTGGATGACATTGTGTTCCTCGTACGGAATGAGGGGGAGACTCAAACAGCACTGGATTGGCTACAGACGTATGGGATGGCAGCTGGAACGGAAGGACCGTTACCTGCGGTGCAAACCCTGCGCTGTTTGGGTATCACCTTTCATAAAGAGACAGCGGTAACGGCTGCGGACAACTACCGAAGACTGTTACTCAGAGTCCGCACGGCAGTACGACTAAACGTCCTGCGGTCGATGGATATGCTGCAGCGAGTGTTACTCGTCAACCTTTATCTCGCGCCCATGATGTGCCACCTGACACACCTTCTCCCCTTGACGCGCACGATGGCTATGAGGATTCAGGCGGCTTTTTGGCACTATGTATGCCTGGGACAACTCTTTAAGGTACAGTACAACACGCTTACCCTCCCATCGCGAGAGGGGGGCGTTGGTTTAGTGAACGTGCACGAGAAGGCGCGTGCCATGTTTATTAATACTATGCTCAAACGGTGGCGCAACAGGAATCACTCGTTTACGGGGACGATCATAGAAGAACTCGTACCAACATCGCATCTTCCTCCAGTCAGTGTCGGCCATATATCGCCCCCTTTAACGTATGAGCGCACGTTCATCGTGGAACACAGTTACGTTCGAGAGCGTTTACCTACGACCCGACAGTCGACATCGAAGGACGTGTACCATCTGCTTCTTCAACAGATCGCCCGGAATAGGGTGGAACAGCAACATCCAGCTGTTAATTGGCACGTGATGTGGCGCACGGTCCACCACGCCCACCTACCTACAACAGTCAGATCAACATGGTACATTGTCGTCAACCGAAAATACCCTACAAATGATAAAAAGTACGCAATACATTTGGCGGATTCGCCCTTGTGTCAGCAATGCGACGTGCTGGATACGGACGTCCATCGGCTGGTCTGCGGCGAGGCATTGACTGTCTGGACTCTCGCAAGAAAGATAATAGCGTTCATGCGGCGCACTATCTATACAGCAGTCTCTTCTGACATAGTATTTTTTCCAGAGGAAACGTATTTTCCGAGTCATAAGACGAACGCAGTGGCGTGGATCACAGGTATGACGGTCCATTGCATCTATAGAGACACACGTACGAACTTACTGAGCGTCCTGGATTACTGGCAATACTTGCAAGATGGACACACAAAACTATTACGGCTACAAAAGTACAAGAATTGGTATGCCAATTTCCTAGTAACGGTTTTTGCGGATCCGCCATATACTTGGGGTGTGCCGGGTGCGCAATGATGAGCGGCGGTGCTTTCGTTGTGAAAACGACCAAGTAAAGTGATCGACTAAGAACACTATGCGAGTATGCGACCTATGAAAAACTAACGCTTGCGCAGTTAGCAAATGGATGTACTTCCAATTTTGTTTTCATATCTATAAATACTTTCATTTATGGTGCCGGAGGTGGCCCCACTTTGATTTTGTTGTTATTTCATGCTGCATGGTAGGACGGCAGCGAGGTTCCTTCCAGGACAGTTATCATGTGTCAGGACGTACTATGTTTATTTTGTGAATAATAAAGGTTTCTGTTTCTCCTACCTTCCTTAATATAAATACATAAAAACCCCTCACTCCTGACTAAAAAAGTGGTTCCACTGTTAAAAAAAAAAAAAAAAACAAAAAAAAAGGTTGGTAGAGCACTTGCCCGCGAAAGGCAAAGGTCCCGAGTTCGAGTCTCGGTCTGGCACACAATTTTAATCTGCCAGGAAGTTTCAGATCAAATCTGTCTACTCCCATGTTACATAGCCTTTGTGCAGACCTAGATCGGTTATGGGTGCACAGTCTATGGGCCTGGAAGAAGTTTTTATTTTAAAATGTTGGACGTGGTACACCAAGACGAAATTCATCTGACCGCGGGACCGATAGGTCCAGTCATATTCCAAGCCTCTGTTATGAGACTGGTGACTCATAGCCTAACGTTAGGAATCTTATTTTTTTTCTTTATTGTGATTTCATTCCCCTGCCCCACATGGGCAGGGGACGGCTGTCAGCGGCACAATCCGCCGCTCTTCAGCCGAGTGACATGACAACTAATACAATAATAAAATGTTACATATAAGGCGATAAAAAAGGGGGACATAAAACAGAGTAAGGGGAGATAATGGAGGTAAAAATACACTGACAAGGAGACGTTCATGGGGGGATTAGGAATCTGTGCTGCAAGGCCATAAAAACATATGGTCGCAAGAGACATATGCACGCCATACCACTACTTGCCCAACAACGGAACGTATTTTGAACAACTGACTGCAAACAACGCCTTTCGGACATATCTGAATGAACAGACACCGCGCATTCATATAATTGATTCGCTTTGTTGAGCCATGAATCCACCAGTTTCACTGCGGGTGTACATTTACTTTTGACCTCCAGCGCGAATCTAAAACTAGCAAGCGTGGAGCACATGGATGGGATGAATGGATGTGTGTGAAATCTTACGGGACTTAACTGCTAAGAACATCAGTCCCTAAGCTTACACACTACTTAACATAAATTATCCTAAGGACAAACAGATACCACCATGCCCGACGGAGGACTCGAACCTCCGCTGGGACCAGCCGCACAGTCCATGCAGCGCCTAAGACCGCTCGGCTAATCCAACGCGGCACATGGATGGGGACTACGGACATGTGTCGCTAGGTAGTGGTGTGGGTCAGCCTGGGATCATGCCGAGATAGTCCGCACATTTACGATAATCACTGTCTCCGCGTGGCGCAGCGGTTAACACGACTGTACAGTAAGCAGGAGATCCCACGTTCGAGCCCTGGTCCACCGTACATTTTCTCTCCCCGCCGCTGATTCCACATAAAGTCCCGATGCAGCTGATATCATTAGTTCTTTCCCTTTCCTCCTTTCCTTTCTTCTCCTACACCTTCAATTTACGTTTAAGAGTTGTCTCAAAAAACATTCGGAGACATTACTTTTCAGAATGCTCTCGTATGTGTCATTCTGGGGGATAGCAGGAGACGTGGAGATACGGGGGAAAGAGCAAGTAGACCAAGCAGAGAATACAGACCTGCAAGGCACACATTGTGTCACAATGTGCCATTCCATTCCAGAATGTCATGTCGCTGTTTAGATAGGAAGCCATATAGACGCGCGAGGACGAGGGACTCACAGTGTGGGAAAAGCTTGCCGAGACGCACCATCTACCAGTCACCTTAGGATGAAGCCACACTGATCTGCCTCGAATCGGAACATTGTCCACTAGCGCTTGGTTCCATACTCTCTATACCTCTCTATGATACATAAGGCGCAGAAAGTAATTGTAGCTAAATCCATTTCATATGTTAACGAGAAGTCAGAACGAAGTGTAAGTAAGGGACCTACCATCTACGAGCATTCTAATAATGAGAGGAGTGCATTGAATTATTAATGATATTTAACCGTCCACTGGGCGCGCCATTGTATGGCTTATTTTAACCGCCAAAGTTTCTGGACAGCTACTCGAAATATCAGCGTCAGCTGTTAGTCGCAACAATACACTGTCCTGCTCACCCCATTGTTGAGATTACATAAACTTAAACAATTTACGTGCCACATGCCTTTATACTTTGCAAAGAACCTTCAGTGGCCTGGAATATGTACATCAATTTATTTATTCTATTTAGTTTGCATTTTTGGACGTTGTCTATATAGATTGTAAGAGTTCTGGGGGTTTGCTTTTCTGTGATGTAGTAATAATTTGAAGTTCTACTTACAGGTTTCGTGGATGTTGTTCTACATGTTTTGTTTATGTTCCGTTTTTGACGCTGTTCTTCTTACAGTTGCCATTTGAAGTTTTTCAGACACCACAGCACTAGGTACTGAACACTTGTTTCAATGTTATGTTTTGGTTGGTGCTGCCAACTGTTGAATGTTATTGCCAGAGATCGAATGTTATTGCCAATTACTGAGTGTATTTTTGTGATACGTGGAATCTATTTGTGTGTGCGCGCGCTTGCGCTCTCGCGCGGGTGTGTGTGAGTGTGGGTGCGTGTGTGTGTGTGTGTGTGTGTGTGTGTGTGTGTGTGTGTGTGTGTGTGTGAAATGGTATTTGTTTTGGAATGATTAGGTGACGGTATATATACCTTTTTTAAAAAATGTGTACCATCACCCAATCAATCCAAAACAAATAGCATTTCGCTCTCTCTCTCTCTCTCTCTCTCTCTCTCTCTCTCTCTCTCTCTCATATAAACACACACACACACACACACACACACACACACACACACACACACACATATGCACACACACAAATAGATCCCAGATATCACAAAAATACGCTCAATAGTTGGCAATAACATTCGACATTAGCAAAGCCAAATAAAACAAAACATCACAACAATTGTTCAGTTCCTAGTGCTGTGAAGTCTGAAAAACACAATTTCACATGCAGTAAAAAGAAGAACAGGGCCAAAAGTGGAACAAAAGCACAACATGTAGAACAAGATCTGCGAGACCTATAAGCAGAACTTCAAGTTACTACTACATCACACAAAAGTAAATTGCCAGAACTGTTTATAGCCAGTGTATACATCGTCCCACTTAATAGTATAAACCAAAATATGTACACATTTCAGGCCTCTGAAGATTTCTTGCAAAGAATAAAGGCGAAACATGTATGGCATGAAACTATGTTTCATTCAAAAAAATCAAATGGCTCTGAGCACCCTGGGACTTAACATCTGAGGTCATCAGTCCCCTAGAACTTAGAATTACTTAAAGCTAACTAACCTAAGGACATCACATACATCTATGCCCGAGGCAGGATTCGAACCTGCGACCGTAGCGGTCGCGCAGTTCCAGACTGAAGCGCCTAGAACCGCTCGGCCACCACGGCCGGCTGTGTCTCATTCAGTTGTAATTAGACGGTCCGAACGTAAAAAATCATCAACGTACCGTAATATTATACGCAATTGACGACGACGTTACTACAAAAGTTGAAGATGTTAATTTATTCAGTACATGCCTGGCTGTTGTATGGAATACAACGGGCGACCCGTGGACGGCTAAGATCCGTCTTTGAAACTCTTAAAAAATGTGTATTCCTATCACAATATGTGTTTTGTTTATTTGATTTAAAATATCAGCATCGTCAATAGTCTGGGATTAAATATGTTTACAATTTCTTCCGACATCTAAAGCCAATTCGTGACAGAAGATACAGTAATGTATTTTTGACTTACAGCATTTTTGTCTGGCACTGATGTTTATGGCCAGTTTTGCGTTGGTTGGCGACACCCCACATTTCTTGACAGGAAATACGACAAAACAGAGCACAGATAGTGGTTTTTCACTTCCTTCTGGCTAAACGTGTGTGTGTGTTTTGTGTGTGTAGTGTTACCAACTTAGCCTCTAGTTTTGATTTGCACATGTTCTATAAAACTTCTTTCGGCGTGTTTTGTCGTATATGCATTATGTGGAAAGCTGCACAGGACACAGCAATATTCAAGAAAGAAAAAAGAATAATCCATTGAATTGCATATCCTTGGCACTAACGTCAATTTACAATAAGATTTAGGACATACACTGTGTTCGAACGTTATGAATTACCTTGATGAAAATGATTTATTGACATAAAGCCAACATACATTCAAAAAATATCTTCTAGGCAGAAACAACTAGTTCTCTAGCCCCATGAATTAATGAAAGCAACCCACAGAGGATGTTAAATTGATTCCATATTATCACACTTCCAAAACGCTTCTGACACCGTTACTCAAAATTGTGTGCCTACGGAGTTTCGTCTCGTTGTGGAACTAAAATGATTTAGAAAAGCGATAATTGACTCTAAATAATGAAACGTGTGAAATCAGCCACATGAATACTAAAAAGATTCCGGCTAAATTTCGGTTATACGATAAATCACAGAAATCTAAAGGCTGTGCATTCAGCTAAGTAATTAGAAATTACGATTACGGACAACTTGAACTGGGACGATGACATAGATATAATGTTGTGGGGAAACCGAACCAAAGACTGCTATTCGTTGGCAGAACACTTAGAAACTGCAACAGCCCTACAAAGGAGACTGCCCAAAATCACCCTTGTCCGTCCTCTTCTGGAGTACTGGTAAGCGGTGTAGGATCCATCAGATAGAATTGACAGAGTAAGTTGAATTATTCCAGTGAAGGACAGCTCGTTTTGTAATATCGTGAAACAGGGGAGACAGTTTACCGATTAGGTAAGCCTGTTTGAGTGGTAATCATTAAAACAAAGACTTTTTTCGTTGCGGCAATATATTCTCATAAAATTTCAATTACCCACTTCCTCCTCAGAGTGTGAAATTTTTTCTTGGTGCCAAAGAGAAATCAGAGCTCATACGAAAGAAATTAAGTGTTCGTTTATCCCACGCGCTGTTCGAGTGTGGACGATAGAGAAACTGGTTGAAGAGGTTCAATGAACCCTCTGCCAGACCTTTAAATGCACAGTAATCATTAGGCAGCAGATGTACAAGGTGTACAACTTTGCTTCCTCCGATTGCCGATAAGTGGCGACAACGTTAAGTATCGGTCGAAAGAAACAGATCGCAGACGTCAGGCAGTTAGCTTGAACATGGTCAACATAACCTCATTCAAACATTAGTCGATTTGTGTCTTGATTGAAAATGTCAGTTTACGAGCCAAATTCTCGTCATTTGCGGGAGGCGTTGCTGTTTTGGTTCAAAAATAAGAAAACAGTGGCTGAGTCTCATCTAATGCTCTCAAGTACGTAAGGTAAGGACGCTATTAGTGAAACAACATGTCGTGAGTGGCTTTAACGCTTCAAGAACGGTGATTTTAGCGTCGTAGATCGGCAGAGTGGTGGAAGATGCAGAATTGGAGACACTGCTGAGTGAAGACTCGCGTCAAACTCAAGACGAATTGACACAATTAGTGGGAGTGACACAGTAAGCCGTTTAAAAACGTCTCCACGTTTTGGGCATGATTCAGAAAGAAGGAACTTGGGCCCCGTGTGAGCTGAAACCAAGGGACGTTGAACGGCGTTTGTGTGTTTGTGAACAGTTACTTCACAGGCAAAACGGAAGGGATTTCTGCATCGCATTGTGACCGGGGACGAAAAATGGGTTCATTACGAAAACCCTAAACGCAAAAAATCATGCTACCATGTCGACGACCAAAAAGAATATTCACGGCTCCAAGATCGCATTTGGTGGGCACGGCAGTCGATGTGAAAATGCTTCCCTTCAATGACATTCGGTGACTTGTTCTGCTGAAGAAACCCATAGATTGCCTTCGTGGACATCATGTGCATCGGCAGCTCATTTTAAACAAAAATGGCGAAAGTAAAAGAAGGGCGGCGGGACTTCTGAATGCTGGATAGGAGCTGAGAGAGAGCGCGGTTCAAAATTGTTCAAATGGCTCTGAGCACTATGGGACTTAACTTCTGAGGTCATCAGTCCCCTAGAACTTAGAACTACTTAAACCTAACTAACCTACGGACATCACACACATCCATGCCCGAGGCAGGATTCGAACCTGCGACCGTAGCGGTCACACGGTTCCATGCTGAAGCGCCTAGAACCACACCGGCCGGCAGAGAGCGCGGTGCAAGGGCCTCTGTCAACAGGCCGGTGAGGATCACGGGACAACGGTGCCCCAACCCCATGTGAGAACTGACAAAAAGGGCTGTCGCTCTGTCAGGGACATGATACAGGCCTAAACGACCTCGTACCGAATCTTGAACCGCAAGCCATGCCAAACCCAATGTAACTAGCATGGGGCGGGCCATGAATGGCGGAATGTATCACCATGACCCAAATAAATGTTTACATATTGTGTCCACTGCAGAAGATCGAGGACACGTAAACGTTGACCAAGCTCTTAATTGGAACAGTAGGCGTCGGTAGTTGAGGGCAAACGCGTGTCGCAGATCACTCGCAAAATCGAATCCTCAGTGTACTGGTTGATAGGACAGCTTGGCTGTGGAAGTGGAAGGGTAGCCCACAACATAGACAACAGTATTCAGAATTACAAGCACCCAAGTTTTAATGATCTTCCAGCAATAAAGACTTAACAAATCTCAATTAAGCAAGGACATAAACTTGGTTACAAACATATGTTAACCTTCAACCAGTGAATAACACCAATAAAGAATTATCAATCAATAAAACGTAGATAAAGGACTGCTTTACAAGAGTGGTTAAATTAAAATCATGACAGCTAAGTTACAAATTTTATGTTAAGCCTCAACAGGTGAATGACCCCAATAGATAATTCTCATTTAAATAAAACATAGATCGGAAAATGCCTTACCAAAATGCTTGAATTGCGTAAAATCATGAAAAGCTCAACCTTTCTCACAAACTACTTAGGAATTTACTGCAAATAAACAAATCTGATCTCTTTAATCAGAAGGTAACTGCCAAGTCCAAGCGACCGAAGCCACTCAGAGCGGACGACCGCCCCAATGCTGGTCATCAACCGATATCGTCACGGCCCAGTGGCCACCGTGCTAAAACAGACTAACGTTTCGGTAAGCGACCGACAACAACACAGGAGTAACAGTGACAAAGTCGGCGTACGCCTTACGAAACACGGCACACCCTGAAGCGTGAGCAGGCACAGCTGGCTAGCGGCCATACAACCGCGAGCAAACAAATCTCACGCCGCCCGTACTAACGCGGGAAATGATAGCGAGCGACAAGACGCCACGCGCAAAGCAGTAACCGTGCCTACCCCTCGACCACAGAATGTGCCCTGTCTCCTTGTCTATGGGAATACAATTTATAGCACACAAGAAACGATTTAATAATGGCATTAGTTCAACGCAAGATCAGTTAACAGTTAGGTGCAGTAAAGATTTACCCACGGATTTACCTTCAAACCAACTTCCGGACCACAGGCGGAAATTAGTAAACTTGGCATAAGTTTTCACCAGAGCGATAAACAAGAAATCAAATTAAACAGTAGCCAACGTACAGTCACGATACGCAAGCCCTTCAAGACCTTGCTATCTCACAGTTATCATTAACGGTGAAACATACACAAATGAATGACAAGAAATTCACCATTGAAAGCAAAAAAACACGCCACAAAGGTTAAATTAATTAATTTGCAGACGAGGCAGTCACTGAAAGCTCAGTTTCACAAGATTAGGGCTAACCTCACTCGGCAGCAGTACATTTGTGTGCATGATAACTAGGTTGCCCAAACAGGACTCCAAAACCCAAAACAGGTCACACGTTAGCTGTCTTGTTCTCGGATACTAGGCACCACCATGCTAAGTCAATCGCGAGGAAAAAAAAATCTCTGTAATTACAGCTGCCAGCAGCAAAACAGATGAGTCAGGGTGCATGAACGTAAAGCACAAGCCACTGTTCCAGCCGGAGGGTAACCTTTTCAATGCACATACGGAGAGAACAACACACGTGGGCATAAGGGAGCAGCAGATGCGTACCAAGCAGACTATACGGCGCCAAAATACGACCCACGTCACGTCCACAAACCGGAGCACTGCTCCCGGACCTGGTGTCTGCTCGCTGGACTGCCGCAACTCTCTGTTCCCCGGAACGCAATGCTGACTGCCGCCTTGCTCAACGCTCCCTTCTCGGCCGTGCACAGCAACTCTTCTCTTGTCGCCTCAGAGTGCGGCCGCCATCTCCGTTCTCCCCTCCTGTCCGCCCCAGACCCTCTTTACTCGTACTCACTCCCCCGTTAGGACCCGCTCCGACAGGAGGCGCTCGCGATCGCACATAGTGCCAACCTCAACCAGAGGAGTAATCGATCGCGTCTTGCGCCCGAGGGCCGCGCCACGGCTCACTAAGCATCAAATAATAGCAGCTACACGCAGCGGAGCAGCGCAGTCTTCAGGAAGCCCCGCACCTATAGCCATAGTGCTCGATTTTCCTATTTTAAGGCAGCTACCAGAAGCTTTGCAGTGGTAACCCATGCCAATGACTCCCTGATCTCAGTACAGCTACGAAGGTCAAGGAAGACATCGTGCAGCAAAAGACATGGCCACGGTGATATAGATGCTCTTCCTGCCGTCGCAGTCGTCACTTATCTACAGGAGGGAAGTCGTGAACACCACCTCTCCATGGACCATATTAACTTTGTTCTGTGACAGATCGATTTGCAACAGGTTTGTGTGTCGTATTTTCTGAGGCGGTAATTGTGGGCCAGAACAGCATTTTCCCACGGCTAGCTAGTGCACCAGCTATGGTCGTTTATCAGCGGCGTGAAATAGAGCCGGCTCTCTCTGACCTTCTAGTAGAAGCTACCGCGCTTTGCGTTGCACTGTACAAGCAGAATGTAGACAATACACAGCCCACCTGTAATGTGGTTCCAATGGCTCTGGGCACTATGGGACTTAACTTCTAAGGTCATCAATCCCCTAGAACTTAGAACTACTTAAACCTAACTAACCTAAGGACATCACACACATCCATGCCCGAGGCAGGATTCGAACCTGCGACTGTAGCGGTCGCGCGGTTCCAGACTGTAGCGCCTAGAACCGCTCGGCCACCCCGGCCGCCACCTGTAATGTGACCACCTGTAAACAGCCTGAATAACTATCTTTTGCAACGTGGACATGTAGGAAGAGAGTCAGTGAGGTTCTGGAAGATACCGAAACGTATTTGGAGTCATGTCAAGTGCAGTGCCGTGTCCAGCCGCTCTAGATTTTTCGGCTGACGACCCAAGGCCCGAACAGCTTGATCGAGGTAGTCCCACAGAGTCTCGACTGGGTTTAAACATGGGGTGTTTGGTGGCCAGGGCAGTATGGTAAACTGATCCTGGTGCTCTTTGAACCATACACGTACACTGCAAGCTGACTGACGCGCTGCCTTTTCCTGCTGCTAGATTTCATCGTGCCGAGAAAAAGGACAAACTGCTTGTAGGGGTGGAGATGCTTTCCATGGAAAGATTGTAAGCGTACTGTCATATCGCTGGCTTGATTGCGGAGTGTCTTTGCGGGCAACGCGTTTTGCAGAGTCGAGCACGGGACACGGTGCTGTTATGTTGTTCTGTGGGTAGCTGTGCGTGAGAAAGGTATTGTTACGAACGTTCAAGTGTTGCTATTACAGTGAAGTAATGAGATACGGAGATGGATTCAGTGAAAAGGTCGCAAAGTAGCAATGAAATATGAGCAGTGCCGCCGATAAAGTGTCTAAGTATCTGCTCGTTGCGTGTCGTACTGTACAGCATCAATCATCCGCGCCATGTTCGGTCTCCCAGAATGAACTAACGTGAATCAGTAAAAATTCGTTACCACGAAAGAGTGGAATCAAGTGCCAGTGTCTTGTAGTGAGCGTGAGAACATGCGTTCGGTCATCGCGTTTCCGCGTCATCAACAATCGGCTGCGCCGCGACAGTTACGCGCACGATCGTACAAGTGAGAACTAAGATCTGAAAAATTAACTCTATGAACAGTGTTATATAATTATTAATGTCAAGGAGGGCTGGTACCAAATATCAGTGTATGAGTGACGAGTGTAAGAACTTTCGTTCGATTATTCCGCTTCCGCATCATCAACAAACACCCTCGTCGCGTCGGATACGCGTACGCTCGTCCAAGTGATATTGTGGACAGATAATCGTCATGAATGTTAATTGGGATAACCAGTTATGTCTTAGAATGTAAACAGTGCAACCTGCGATTTTCTTATGGTCTCAGAATACAGGGTGTTACAAAAAGGTACGGCCAAACTTTCAGGAAACATTCCTCACACACAAAGAAAGAAAATATGTATGTGGACATGTGTCCGGAAACGCTTACTTTCCATGTTAGAGCTCATTTTATTACTTCTCTTCAAATCACATTAATCATGGAATGGAAACACACAGCAACAGAACGTACCAGCGTGACTTCAAACACTTTGTTACAGGAAATGTTCAAAATCTCCTCCGTTAGCGAGGGTACATGCATCCACCCTCCGTCGCATGGAATCCATGATGAGCTGATACAGCCCTGGAGAATGGCGTATTGTATCACAGCCGTCCACGATACGAGCACGAAGAGTCTCTACATTTGGTACCGGGGTTGCGTAGAAAAGAGCTTTCAAATGCCCCCATAAATGGAAGTCAAGAGGGTTGAAGTCAGGAGAGCGTGGAGGTCATGGAATTGGTCCGTCTCTACCAATTCATCGGTCACCGAATCTGTTGTTGAGAAGCGTACGAACACTTCGACTGAAATGTGCAGGAGCTCCATCGTGCACGAACCACATGTTGTGTCGTACTTGTAAAGGCACGTGTTCTAACAGCACAGGTAGAGTATCCCGTATGAAATCATGATAACATGCTCCATTGAGTGTAGGTGGAAGAACGATGCCGGCCGGAGTGGCCGAGCGGTTCTGGGCGCTACAGTCTGGAACCGAGCGACCGCTACGGTCGCAGGTTCGAATCCTGCCTCGGGCATGGATGTGTGTGATGTCCTTAGGTTAGTTAGGTTTAATTAGTTCTAAGTTCTAGGTGACTGATGACCTCAGAAGTTAAGTCGCATAGTGCTCAGAGCCATTTGAACCATTTTGGAAGAACGAAACTAAAATGAGCTCTAACATGGAAATTAAGCGTTTCCGGACACGTGTCCACATAACATCTTTTCTTTATTTGTGTGTGAGGAATGTTTCCTGAATGTTTGGCCGTACCTTTTTGCAACACTCTGTATAATTGTTCATACCAGACGTAGGACAGTGTTGTGTTTAATGTTGAGTGGTTCCCCTAAATCTGCTTGCATATTTAGACACATAATTTCAGTCAAGCCAGCAGCAGTGTGGAGCAGAACAGTACGACCGCGCGAGATTAGCAGGTACGTGGTGTGGACAGGGCGCACGGTCAAGGAAAGCAGAAGTGCAAAAACAGTTTAAGGGTCCCTCACACTTACGTACCCCCAGGCGTGTTACAAGATGTATACTTGTGTTGATCCACTGAGCCTTCCAGAATGACGAGATCACTGAGGAAATGCCATCCGACCTGGACCCTTCTGACAACTGTTGCAGGCTGTTTGCTTACAGACGTTTCACTCTGTACATGCCAACGGCCATCTTCCAAATAGGGACGTGAAACGTGGTTCAGCTGATTAGGCCACCTGCCGCCATTCATTGGGCGTCCAGTTACGGTATTGGCAAATTCCAGCTTTCGTCGCCAGTGAACATCAGTTAGCACGGGTGTATGAACCAGGCACTTGCTGCACAGGCCAATGCTCAGCGACATTCGCTGAACGGCCTTTGAGGAGACACTGTTGGTAGCCACTTGGTTCATCTGGATGGTCAGTTGCTGAATACACTCCTGGAAATTGAAATAAGAACACCGTGAATTCATTGTCCCAGGAAGGGGAAACTTTATTGACACATTCCTGGGGTCAGATACATCACAGGATCACACTGACAGAACCACAGGCACATAGACACAGGCAACAGAGCATGCACAATGTCGGCACTAGTACAGTGTATATCCACCTTTCGCAGCAATGCAGGCTGCTATTCTCCCATGGAGACGATCGTAGAGATGCTGGATGTAGTCCTGTGGAACGGCTTGCTATGCCATTTCCACCTGGCGCCTCAGTTGGACCAGCGTTCGTGCTGGACGTGCAGACCGCGTGAGACGACGCTTCATCCAGTCCCAAACATGCTCAATGGGGGACAGATCCGGAGATCTTGCTGGCCAGGGTAGTTGACTTACACCTTCTAGAGCACGTTGGGTGGCACGGGATACATGCGGACGTGCATTGTCCTGTTGGAACAGCAAGTTCCCTTGCCGGTCTAGGAATGGTAGAACGATGGGTTCGATGACGGTTTGGATGTACCGTGCACTATTCAGTGTCCCCTCGACGATCACCAGTGGTGTACGGCCAGTGTAGGAGATCGCTCCCCACACCATGATGCCGGGTGTTGGCCCTGTGTGCCTCGGTCGTATGCAGTCCTGATTGTGGCGCTCACCTGCACGGCGCCAAACACGCATACGACCATCATTGGCACCAAGGCAGAAGCCACTCTCATCGCTGAAGACGACACGTCTCCATTCGTCCCTCCATTCACGCCTGTCGCGGCACCACTGGAGGCGGGCTGCACGATGTTGGGGCGTGAGCGGAAGACGGCCTAACGGTGTGCGTGACCGTAGCCCAGTTTCATGGAGACGGTTGCGAATGCTCCTCGCCGATACCCCAGGAGCAACAGTGTCCCTAATTTGCTGGGAAATGGCGGTGCGGTCCCCTACGGCACTGCGTAGGATCCTACGGTCTTGGCGTGCATCCGTGCGTCGCTGCGGTCCGGTCCCAGGTCGACGGGCACGTTCACCTTCCGCCAACCACTGGCGACAACATCGATGTACTGTGGAGACCTCACGCCCCACGTGTTGAGCAATTCGGCGGTACGTCCACCCGGCCTCCCGCATGCCCACTATACGCCCTCGCTCAAAGTCCGTCAACTGCACATACGGTTCACGTCCACGCTGTCGCGGCATGCTACCAGTGTTAAAGACTGCGATGGAGCTCCGTATGCCACGGCAAACTGGCTGACACTGACGGCGGCGGTGCACAAATGCTGCGCAGCTGGCGCCATTCGACGGCCAACACCGCGGTTCCTGGTGTGTCCGCTGTGCCGTGCGTGTGATCATTGCTTGTACAGCCCTCTCGCAGTGTCCGGAGCAAGTATGGTGGGTCTGACACACCGGTGTCAATGTGTTCTTTTTTCCATTTCCAGGAGTGTAGCTGCACGTCTATTCGCACATATACATCTCGACAGTCGTCGTTCACCCTTGTCATAGAAAAGCAACTGGTATCACTCAACAGAGGAAAGTCCACTGGACCTGACGGGATACCAATTCGATTCTACATAGAGTACGTGAAAGAACTTGCCCCCATTCTAACAGCCGTGTACCGCAAGTCTCTAGAGGAACGGAAGGTTCCAAATGATTGGAAAAGAGCACAGGTAGTCCCAGTCTTCAAGAAGGGTCGTCGAGCAGATGCGCAAAACTATAGACCTATACCTCTGACGTCGATCTGTTGTAGAATTTTAGAACATGTTTTTTGCTCGCGTATCATGTCGTTTTTGGAAACCCAGAATCTACTCTGTAGGAATCAACACGGATTCCGGAAACAGCGATCGTGTGAGACGCAACTCGCTTTATTTGTTCATGAGACCCAGAAAATATTAGATACAGGCTCCCAGGTAGATGCCACTTTCCTTGACTTCCGGAAGGCGTTCGATACAGTTCCGCACAGTCGCCTGATAAACAAAGTAAGAGCCTACGGAATATCAGACCAGCTGTGTGGCTGGATTGAAGAGTTTTTAGCAAACAGAACACAGCATGTTGTTATCTATGGAGAGACGTCTACTGACGTTAAGGTAACCTCTGGTGTGCCACAGGGTAGTGTTATGGGACCATTGCTTTTCACAATATATATAAATGACCTAGTAGATAGTGTCGGAAGTTCCATGCGGCTTTTCGCGGATGATGCTGTAGTATACAGAGAAGTTGCAGCATTAGAAAATTGTAGCGAAATGCAGGAAGATCTGCAGCGGATAGGCACTTGGTGCAGGGAGTGGCAACTGACCCTTAACATAGACAAATGTAATGTATTGCGAATACATAGAAAGAAGGATCCTTTATTGCATGATTATATGATAGCGGAACAAACACTGGTAGCAGTTACTTCTGTAAAATATCTGGGAGTATGCGTGCGGAACGATTTGAAGTGGAACGATCACATAAAATTAATTGTTGGTAAGGCGGGTACCAGGTTGAGATTCATTAGGAGAGTCCTTAGAAAATGTAGTCCATCAACAAAGGAGGTGGCTTACAAAACACTCGTTCGACCTATACTTGAGTATTGCTCATCAGTGTGTGATCCGTACCAGATCGGGTTGATGGAGGAGATAGAGAAGATCCAAAGAAGAGCGGCGCGTTTCGTCACAGGGTTATTTGGTAACCGTGACAGCGTTACGGAGATGTTTAGCAAACTCAAGTGGCAGATTCTGCAAGAGAGGCGCTCCATATCGCGGTGTAGTTTGCTCGCCAGGTTTCGAGAGTGTGCGTTTCGGGATGTGGTATCGAATATATTGCTTCCCCCTACTTATACCTCCCGAGGAGATCACGAATGTAAAATTAGAGAGATTCGAGCGCGCACGGAGGCTTTCAGACAGTAGTTCTTCCCGCGAACCATACGCGACTGGAACAGAAAAGGGAGGTAATGACAGTGACACGTAAAGCGCCCTCCGCCACACACCGTTGGGTGGCTTGCGGAGTAGGTGTACTTTAACCACGGCGAACGGTTTACAAGCTTAGCCGTTTCGGAAATGCTTCCATCCTTGGTCCAGAATCCAGTGACCACGCTCCTTTGGACATCAGATAGAACGCTCTGTTCCCACAATATGAACGATCCCCCGGTCCTCCACGTCCTCCCAGACACACTTTATATGCCCCCCCCCCCCCACTGCTAGTGTTGTCACATACCGCCTGTGAGTGGCTGTGGTATGTTAACGTCGAACATAAGCGGTCATCACATTAATGTGACTCGGCAATGTATGTAAGAAAAAGGCACAGAGAGGCATGGAAGCTCTAACTCGATTCTACATCTACATCTACTTCCATACTCCGCAAGCCACCTGACGGTGTGTGGCGGAGGGTACCTTGAGTACCTCTGTCGGTTCTCCCTTCTATTCCAGTCTCGTATTGTTCGTGGAAAGAAGGATTGTCGGTATGCTTCTGTGTGGGCTCTAATCTCTCTGATTTTATCCTCATGGTCTCTTCGCGAGATATACGTAGGAGGGAGCAATATACTGCTTGACTCTTCGGTGAAGGTATGTTCTCAAAACTTCAACAAAAGCCCGTGCCGAGCTACTGAGCGTCTCTCCTGCAGAGTCCTCGAGTTTATCATCTCCGTTACGCTTTCGCTATTACTAAATGATCCTGTAACGAAGCGCGCTGCTCTCCGTTGGATTTTCTCTCTCTCTTCTATCAACCCTATCTGGTACTGCTGAGCAGTATTCAAGCAGTGGGCGAACAAGCGTACTGTAACCTATTTCCTTTGTTTTCGGATTGCATTTCTTTAGGATTCTTCCAATGAATCTCAGTCTGGCATATGCTTTACCAGCGATCAACTTTATATGATCATTCCATTTTACATCACTCCTAATGCGTACTCCCAGATAATTTATGGAATTAACTGCTTCCAGTTGCTGACCTGCTATATTGTAGCTAAATGATATGGGATCTTTCTTTCTATGTATTCGCAGCACATTACACTTGTCTATATTGAGATTCAATTGCCATTCCCTGCACCATGCATCAATTCGCTGCAGTTCCTCCTGCATTACTACGTGGTCAGACAGAGATGCCAAAATCACGATTGGACTGTAAGGCGTACCCAAGAGAAGATACAGTCTCGGATATCAATTTAATGTTGATCAAGAGAATCGTCTAGAAGAATCAATATGGAAAGAAATCGGATACTGAAGCGCTGAGAAATGATGAGATGTGTTTGAAGTACTCAAAGCCTGTAGATACTGAGATATGTAAATCCCGTAGACAGTAGGCAGCTCAGCTGAAGAGCACTGGATATTTATAGAAGGGGCAATCACAGAAGTTGGACCATCAAACATAGATACAAGGACGACTAGTGTGAGAAAACTTTGGGTAACGAAAGAAATTCAACTGATCAACGAAACAAGGAAGCACAAAAATATTCAGGTGAAGACAGGAAACACAGCACTATAAAAATTTTATACATCGCTGCACGTTCAGAGACCGTTTCAAGGTTACAATGGCAAGAAATAAGCCCTCGATCACAATTTTTTTTAGTGACGAGGGCTTATTTCTTGCAATTGTAACAGCACTGTAAGCCACATAGGAATAAAACACATAGGAACTGCATGAAAGTTAAGGTGAAATGGCTGCACGAACAATATGGAGAAATCGAAGAAGAAATGGTCGTCGAAAGGACTGATTCAGCAGATGAGACAGTCAAAACAACCTTCGGTGACATCACAAGGAAAGGCGTCAACATTAAGAGTGTAATCAGAATTTTATGGTTCAATGCAGAAGAGAGAGAGAGAGAGAGAGAGAGAGTGAGGGGGGGGGGGGGAGGGACGGACGGAGGGGGGGAGAGGGAGGGAGGGAAGGAGAGAGAGAGAGAGAGAGAGAGAGCAGAAAGGTGGAAAGAGTACGTTGAAGGATTCTACGAGAGAGAGATCTTGTCCAATGAAGAAGAAATGGAACTTGACACGGAAGCTATAAGGAATATAAGGAGTCTAGTATTACAGTCACAGTTTAACAGAGCTTTGGAAGACTTCAATCAGATAAAGCGGAAAGGATTGAAAACATTTCTTCGGAATTCCTTAAGTGGGAAGTGGCAACCTCAGGATTATTCAAGCTAGTGTGTAAAATTTATTTGACCACGGAAATATCATCACACTTTCGAAAAAATATTGTCCATAAAATTCCTAAGACAGCAAGGACAGGTAAGTGCAAGAACTATCGCACAATCAACATTACAACTCACGCATCCTCCTTACTGGTAAGAGTAGTATACAGGAGAGTGGTAAAAGAAATTGAAGATCTGTTAGATGACGATCATCTTGGTTTTAACACAGGTAAGGCCACCAGAGAGAAGTTTTGAAAGCCTTTTACACAACTACTTGCCACTATGTGACAATTATCACTGGTACATCCAGTTTAGGTTCAACCGTCATTTAATATGTGCAGAGATGGTTATTAGTTGCAGCCGAAACTAGCTACTCATCATACTTAAATTGTCTTATATAAGTGTGGTCTAGGCATTGAAAGACTTTTGTAAATCTTTTTTTTTTATTTTAACAAAAGAAAGTAGACATTTGGAAGTTGAAAGTCTTATTACCGAGTTGGTGTGGATGAATGGAGGAAAATGGCAGGGTGAGTAAAGGAAGAGAACAATGAATGTAAAGTAGGGCGAGGGAGAGTGAGTTTGCAATGAGATAGAGAAGGTGGGATGGAGGCTGTAGAGATGAAATGGAAACGGGGGAGAGAGAAAGAGAAGGGGGGGAGGGAGGGGGGGGAGCACAGAAGGGGAAGGGGCCTTCAAAATCAGAAAAATATAGAAAAGAAGAAAACCACCAACATCGCATAAGATTACTTCTACATGATAACAAATGTGGCAAATTGTCCAGTCTCTGTAAATGATTGCGTTCTGATTTTACAGACCCTATTAGGTAGATGACGTGACAAGTGAGTCAACCGAAGACAGATTTTGCAGAGTGAGCCGTGCCCTTCCTTTTTATGACCCAAACCAAGCCGTCTCATTCCTGTTTCATATTCTAGGGAGGATAACAGTCACAGTGAGTACAACGTACTCGTGTTCAATTCACAAGTGGATAGGTATATTACGAACTGAAGAAGTGCTAAAAAGAATAGATGAGAATAGTTGCACGTAGAAAACACCAGAAGAATGGACAGGTGAATGGGACATCGGATAGGGCAATTCAGAAATAGTAGCCTGACTGGGAAGGAGGCGATAAAAAAGAGAAGCAGAACATGACTAGATTGCGCAAAATAGATTAAAGGTGTAGTAGTTACGGAGAGATGGCAAAGACAAGATAGGACAAGACCGTGAATTGCACCAAGCCAATCGGGAGACAAATGACTAAAGAGCGGGTTACCAGACCCACAACAATACCAAAGAAATCACGCAACAGTGGACGAAAAACAGGGTACTGATTGGCAGTTGGTGCTCTTACACAAATTCCCTCATGCTGGAGCTGAGAACCTCCATCAAAACTGGGTTGAGAGTGAAACCGTGATAGTTGCCCTCCGGGGTAAAGGATACGATTCAGCCATCTCCTTCGGAACTACTCGATCATGCACCCTATACACCCGACCGCGGACTTGGTGGACCACGGTTTGAATATGGTGGGAAACTTACATCGTCTTTGTCCGTGGCTCAGTGCTCAGGGTTAGGGGCAGAAGAAGATAGCGAAACGATACGAAAAGTGCTTAGAAGTGAACAACAGTTATGTGGAAAAGTGAATTATGTCTGTAAGAAACTAAAATTAGCAACAAAAACTTTTGTAACGAATATATTTTTTATGAGAGAACAGCCTTTACTCTTTGATATTCCTCACAGATTAGGCGCAGCCGCTACAGATAGCCGTTGCCATTATGTGTGTTAGTCACAAAGGTCATAGAGACACTTAACAGCTGAGGTAAAATCTCAATCTCCTGCCAACTTCCTTATGAAATTTCGTGAGATAATTTTCACTGAGGAGTCGATAAATGCAATGTAATTCCGAAGGAATTTGGAACCTAATTTACATTAATTACAAAAGGTATGCAATTCCATTCAGTCGTTCTCCCTTGCTACATCCGTCGATAACATGCATACAATTCCCACAGTGTGTAATGTCAGACGCTGTCTTCCTTGCTGTTACTTGTCAGTGACTTACGGTTACAGAATATTAGTCCTGCAAAATAGAGCTGCAAATAAGATCTATTGTTCTTACGGTAACAAAATGTTACAAGAATAATATTCTATAAATATACTTTGCTCTCTCTCTCTCTCTCTCTCTCGTGTCTCTACCAATGTCAATATTAAAAGGGACGGATGAACTTCTAATTGAAGGAGTTATTTATATAAATAAAGCACTCTTGTAATCCTCAGGTCACTTTTCTCTAATTTCTTAAGCCCTAATCAAATGCACAATGTTTATGTTCAAAGTACTTTAGTACTGTAGGAATCGCTTGACACTGTCGCCAGTGTAATTTGAGTAGCAATGCTTCTCGTTTTTGCTTTAAGGTAAAACATGAAGATGCTGACTGAAGTAGGTCTACGCATTTCCGTCATAAAATTTTGTCTGCGACGTTTTATTTCTCACAATGCATGTGCTATTGGCTAAAGAGCATAAACACCCAATAATCGATAGCAGAGCTGACAGTGGTGTAATAGGTTCTCTAAAGGCTATGACGTCTTTCATGTCACAAAAATACAAGGATTTTGGTGATGAAACAGTAAACAGTGAATTCTGTTCAAAAAATGGTTCAAATGGCTCTGAGCACTATGGGACTTAACTTCTGAGGTCCTCAGTCCCCTATAACTTAGAACTACTTAAACCTAACTAACCTAAGGACATCACACACATCCATGCCCGAGACAGGATTCGAACCTGCGACCGTAGCGGTCACGCGGTTCCAAACTGAAGCGCCTAGAACCGCACGGCCACACCGGCCGACTGAATTCTATTGCCAAGGTATATTTTTATGTGATCATTAAAGAAGTAACATAGTTTTCTGCTTTTTTTGAAACAGACAGGTTTAAGTTGCATTGTACACGCAAGAAACAAGATCACTGAGAAAGTTCGACGAGGAAATTACACATGTTACACTACGTCCTTGCTGAAAGTGATTTCCGAAAAATATATTGGAAATTTCCAGTTCCTAGTGTAGGCATCATGTTGTAGTCTACTCTTCACCATCACTTAATATTCCACAATTTTTAACTTTCCTGTTATGAAAATGGCTATCATTTGTAATTATAACACATTAGCTCCAATATCCACACGTATCTCTGGCTTGTCTCACGTATCTTATCAAGAGCTTGAATTTACGACAGAGAACGTGTCTTACCAGTCTCGTCAATGTAATGTCTAAACAATAAGCGTAGAAGCAGATCATTATTATCTGTCCTCCTCATTAAGTTTTTGTTTTTCATTCTGAAACAACATACAAATACTGCTTTTCAGTTATGTCACTATTATCCAGTGACCATGCCTACTACATCAGGAGAAGGGAATTGAAAATTTTGTTTCTTGAAGAATTTGTTAACTCTTCAACTACAGCTTACTCAATTTTCACGTAAATCTCTGAAAGGTTCTAGATATTGTTTAGATTCTCTGATATGGTTTCCACAATTTATGCTGAATATTGTAGTATACTTCCACATCTATATTCTTCCAGCCATTTGATGATGTGTGACAGAGGGAACGTCCAGAACAGCTGCAACTCCTTTCCCCCTCCCGCCTCCTCATCACCCCAAAAAAATAATTCCATTATCGAATGGCCCGTGTCGAAACTTGCGTAAGAATATAGGAGCTCGGGTTTATGTGATATAACCGTCATGGGCGGAAGTATGAGTGTTTGTACGATATATCTGATTCTTGGAACGTGTGATGTCTGAAAAACGTCTTCGTGAAACACAACGCCTTTCTTGTGGCAGTATTTTATTGATAACTAACAGCATCAAGCAGTGAAATAAGTAGTTAACAACCCGTTAACAGTTACATACATCGACATAAACGCTCCGCTGTCAGCTTAATATTTGAGACGGATTTTCGAGTCTGCTAAAAGCATGAGTAAGCGTCAGAATTTGTTGAACCATTCCACTGAAGCTGTCCGAAGAAAGTATAGTTAGCGTCCTTCTCTTCACCATACGTACATAGCAGAGAGAGTATGAGACAGATGCTGTGGAGATATTTCTTGAATTAGTCTTGACTGAGGTTGGCTACGCTGGTTCTGAAGTTCGCGGAAAACGTCGACCAATTGTCCTACTACTGAAGCACTAGTATCACAAAGAATATTTGTGCTTAATACCCTCCCCTCTTCCTGGAGGTCTACCATGTACAGCTTCCCTGGCTCTGGAGGAGAGATTCCACAGTGATGATACATCAGCCTTGAGTGACCTCTTCAAATGAAACATATTTAATTTATATAAGATTTTCCCACTCGTCTATGCATAAATTGTAAACCTGTTTGAACGCGCTTCTCGAAAACTACTACATAAATTTTCAGAGGCTTTACGGGGTTAACGTGAGCATAGCCTAGGGTACGGTATAGGCCTTTTCTAATCAAAATCGGATCACAAAAAAGATGTTGTTGCTGTTGTTGTGGTCTTCAGTCCTGAGACTGGTTTGATGCAGCTTTCCATGCTACTCTATCCTGTGCAAGCTTTTTCATCTCCCAGTACCTACTGCAACCTACATCCTTCTGAATCTGCTTAGTGTATTCATCTCTTGGTCTCCCTCTACGATTTTTACCCTCCACGCTGCCCTCCAATACTAAATTGGTGATCCCTTGATGCCTCAGAACATGTCCTACCAACCGATCCCTTCTTCTGGTCAAGTTGTGCCACAAACTTCTCTTCTCCCCAATCCTATTCAATACTTCCTCATTAGTTATGTGATCTACCCATCTAATTTTCAGCATTCTTTTGTAGCACCACATTTCGAAAGTTTCTATTCTCTTCTTGTCCAAACTATTTATCGTCCATGTTTCACTTCCATACATGGCTACACTCCATACAAATACTTTCAGAAATGACTTCCTGACACTTAAATCAATACTGGATGTTAACAAATTTCTCTTCTTACGAAACGCTTTCCTTGCCATTGCCAGCCTACATTTTATATCCTCTCTACTTCGACCATCATCAGTTATTTTGCTCTCCAAATAGCAAAACTCCTTTATTACTTTAAGTGCCTCATTTCCTAATCTAATTCCCTCAGCATCACCCGACTTAATTAGACTACATTCCATTATCCTTGTTTTGCTTTTGTTGATGTTCATCTTATATCCTCCTTTCAAGACACTGTCCATTCCATTCAGCTGCTCTTCCAAGTCCTTTGCTGTCTCTGACAGAATTACAATGTCATCGGCGAACATCAAAGTTGGTATTTCTTCTCCATGAATTTTAATACCTAATCCGAATTTTTCTTTTGTTTCCTTTACTGCTTGCTCAATATACAGATTGAACAACATCGGGGAGAGGCTACAACCCTGTCTTACTCCCTTCCCAACCACTGCCTCCCTTTCATGTCCCTCGACTCTTATATCTGCCATCTGGTTTCTGTACAAATTGTAAATAGCCTTTCGCTCCCTGTATTTTACCCCTGCCACCTTTAGAGTATTCCAGTCAACAATGTCAAAAGCTTTCTCTAAGTCTACAAATGCTAGAAACAGAGGTTTGCCTTTCCTTAATCTTTCTTCTAAGATAAGTCGTAAGGTCAGTATTGCCTCACGTGTTCCAGTGTTTCTACGGAATCCAAACTGATCTTCCCCGAGGTTGGCTTCTACTAGTTTTTCCATTCGTCTGTAAAGAATTCGTGTTAGTTGTGACTTATTAAATTGATAGTTCGGTAATTTTCACATCTGTCAACACCTGCTTTCTTTGGGATTGGAATTATTATATTCTTCTTGAAGTCTGAGGGTATTTCGCCTATTTCATACATCTTGCTCACCAGATGGTAGAGTTTTGTCAGGACTGGCTCTCCCAAGGCCGTCAGTAGTTCCAATGGAATGTTGTCTACTCCGGGGGCCTTGTTTCGACTCAGGTCTTTCAGTGCTCTGTCAAACTCTTCACGCAGTATCATATCTCCCATTTCATCTTCATCTACTTCCTCTTCCATTTCCAGAATATTGTCCTCAAGTACATCGCTCTTGTATAGACCCTCTATATACTCCTTCCACCTTTCTGCTTTGCCTTCTTTGCTTAGAACTGGGTTTCCATCTGAGCTCTTGATATTCATACAAGTCGTTCTCTTATCTCCAAAGGTCTCTTTAATTTTCCTGTAGGCAGTATCTATCTTACCCCTCCCCAATCCTATTCAATACCTCCTCATTAGTTACGTTATCTACCCACCTAATCTTCAACATTCTTCTGTATAACCACATTTCGAAAGCTTCTATTCTCTTCTTGTCCAAACTATTTATTGTCCATGTTTCACTTCCATACATGGCTACACTCCATACAAATACTTTCAGAAACGACTTCCTGACACTTAAATCTATACTCGATGTTAACAAATTTCTCTTCTTCAGAAACAGTTTCCTTGCCATTGCCAGTCTACATTTTATATCCTCTCTACTTCGACCATCATCAGTTATTTTGCTCCCCAAAACTCCTTATGTGATCAAAATCGTATCCGGAAAAAAAGGTATCGAGACTTAAAGTTTTATCTTAAATCGTCCTATTTGTCTGTCTGATTGAACACATTATCTCTCTCATGGGGTTTCTACATGTAAATTGAGCAGAGTGTGTGGCACCTACTCTCTCAATTTACTAGTACATAAAGTATCTGTCTCCTATTTTATATCATTGTGTCTAAGATTTTTCCTACAGTTTGTACGGAAATTCCCGTTACAAACTTGCAGGAGAAGGAGTATATAACATTTTTAATTGAAACCCATGTCCAGAAACGTATCGTTCCGTGCTGCAACCATTTGAAAATATGCTGGTAACGCGACAATTTTTACATTAGGCGCGATCCAGTGCATCACTTGTTTTACATTCCCACTCATTAACAGCCAAAGAAATTCCTCCTGTACTCGTTGACGGGTTCTCTTCAACTCGATGCAGTGCGACCTCTTCGAGATAGGGCGTGCGACGTCTTCTTGGAGCACCATAGTCACGCCTGCTCATTGTGAAGACACCCTTTCTCGAAGACGTTGTGTAATTGTGGCGAAAAGAGTATGTGATGGCGTCTGACATTGTGCAGAACGATCTCGACAAAGGCGACGAGCAGCTCTTTCATTACGGTGAGCTTCGCCATTCAGAAGGATCATATCAGTGTATTCTGCAAACGTATACTCAACGATGCTGCTCTAACACACACACATGTGAATGAGGCTCGAACCAGGCGAGAGAGGGTGTATAGAAGTCAAATGACATCAGCCGATCCAGTGTAACCCCGCCCCCTTCTCTGACTACCCTGTTGCATACCCACCAAGCAAACATGTTTTGAAACGGCTGGACATGGATTCCTACTATTACAGCGCCATCTATCTCAAAGCGAAAAAAGTGGTCCAACTAAAACGTTCATATTTCTTTACGTACTACACGAATATGTAATAAAAATGGGGGTTTCTATTTTAAAAAACGCATTTGATATCCGTGTGACCTATGGCAGCGCCATCTAGCGGGCCAACCAAAGCGCCATCTGGTTTCCCCCTTCAAGCTAGACAAGTTTCGTTCTTTGTAGTTTTTTCGTTTGACGCTTGTTTCGTGAGATATTTGGGCCGGTCACGATCAATGGACCACCCTGTATATATGCACATTCATTTTTTATAATACGTGTGGATGTATCGATATGGGTTTGGCATAATGAACCTGCTTATCTGGATGATGTTGCATCTTCTCTGACCTGCATGGATGCCATGATTCGGTTGGAAGGATGTCATAAAGCCGTTGCATCCTCTCCCGTGGCAAGCTGGCCCATAGCTGTTGTGACTGATCCCCGATATTCTGAGTACTGTCGCTGGAACGGAATTGACATCGGAGCTATCCCCACACATGTTCTATAGGCGACTGATCTGGCCACGGGAGTGTCTCTACACCGGGCCGACAGTTCATAGACACACGTCTCACGTGTGGACGAGGACTGTCGAAAAACATCACCACGACACTGTTGCATGAGAGGTAATACAATAGGATGCAGGATGTATGTGACGTACCGCTGTGACGTCATTGTTCCCTCAATCAATCCAAGCAGTGACCTGACGTCATACTTGATGGCTCCTCACACCATGACGCTATGAGAAACACCACTGTGCGTCCCCAAAACATTGGAAGAATGAGACGCGGCCCAGGTTGCCACAATAGTTGCCGACGATGGTCTTCCTTGGTAGTGTAGATTCGCGATTCGTCACTGAATACAATGCGACGCCATTCAGGAGCAGTCGATGCTTGTAGTTTACGGCACCACTCCAGACACAGCCGTTTTTGTTGTGATGTTAAAGCCAGTCTACGCATGGGCTGGCAGCTCCTTAGTGTGGCTATTGACAGTCTCCGACCAATGGTGCGAGATGACACAGTATGCTGCAGGGAGTCCATTAGCTGTTTCTGGACGGCAGACGCACACGTGAAGAGGTTACGATGCGCTTGGGGCACAATAATGCGGTCCCCCCTTGCGGCTGTCAGACGTAGCCGACGTGAACCTTGACGAGGAGTATGCCTGCTCTCACTCTGCCATGCAGTTCAACATTGAGCCACTGTCACAAAGAATATCTCAGAAACCTGTATATTCGACGATACGACGAGTCCACCAAATGTCATGTGACTAGGACCTCCCGTTGGGGATACCTTTCGCCGGGAGCAAGTCTATCGATTTGACGCCACTTCGGCGACTGGCGCGTCGATGGGGATGAAATGATTATGATTAGGACAACACAACACCCAGTCCCTGAGCGGGGAAAATCTCCGACCCAGCCGGGAATCGAAGCCGGGCCCTTAAAATTGACATTCTGTCGCGCTGACCACTCAGCTACGGGGCCGGACGTCCACCAAATGGGCGGCCCCTTTCAAACTTTGTACTGATAACGATGTCCCACACGAGTATTCAGCATCTCTGTAGCCAGCACGGTGATCACTCAACATCTGATGTTCACTCGTCTTATATACTGCGCTAGGACAGATAATAACATTGAAAACGAACAACACTAATGCAGTGCGGTGGCCATCCCACCTGTCACAGAGAATGGCAAGCCTAATCATTTAGATTCTTGCCGATAGCGTGTACGTGTAGAAAGTTACAATAACATGTCTTCTGTGTGCTTCACTTCCTTTTTTTCTTTTTTTTTGTCAGGCAGTGAATTACATATCGTTATCAGAACTACACATGGCGATTTATCTCCAGTGTCTCCCAGCAGCAGCTGGTGGAATGGTCTCACGAAAACGCTTTTTGTTTGAATTCGTTCTTTACGACAACCATAAAACGCAGTCGGGGTCTTTAAAAGAACTAGTTGTCACTGCACAAAGTAGATGGATAACCTTGACTGTCTGCGACTGGATAACTAAAGTTGAAGAGGGAGATTTAGCTCAAATTTCACACACCGTAGATTCGACAGATTATAATCAAGTTTTAGAGTAATGTACGCTGCAAACCATTCGATCTCATTATCCAAGAAAAGAGATGTTTATTATCCATATCCATGGCAGCAACGGTCACACGTTAGAAAATACAAAACACTGACTTTGCACTGTCCAATCACATTAATGTGACCGCCTGTCAAAAGCCTGAATAACTATCTTTTGCAGCGCGAACTGCTGCGAGACGTGTAGGAAGAGAGTCAACGACGTTCTAGAAAGTAACAGGGATATAGAGCCGTACCGACTCCAGTTCAGTGGCCAGCTGCGCAACGTTTTTCAGTTGAGAATCCACGTTGCGAACAGCCTGATCGAGACGGCCCCAAGGATTCTCGTTTGGTTTTAAATCCAGGGAGTTTGGTGGCCGGGAGAGTACTGTTAACTCAGCTTGTTGCTCTTCAAACCACGCACGTAAACTGCGAGCTGTGTGACACCCTGCATTGTCCTACTGATAGATGCCATCATGTCGAAGAAAAACAACCTGCAATTAGAAATGAACGTCGTCCCCAAGGAGAGATATGCGTACTTGTGTTGATCTACTGTGCCTTCTAGAATGACGAGATAATTCATGAAAACATCCCCCAGATCATAATGCCTCCTCCTGGGGTCTCTATTCTTCCGACAATTGTTGCAAAGTGTTTGCTACCGTACGCGATAACTGCTATCTATTAGATGGAGCATAAAGCATGATTCTTCTCTAAAAGCCACCTGTCGAAACTCAGTGGACGTCCTGTGGCGACACTGAGGAGAAAATTCCAGTCTTCGAGCTGATGAACTGCAGTCAATATGGGTGTATAAACCAGGCACCCGCTGCGGAATCCCATTCGCCACAACGTTCTCTGATCGGTCGTTGGTGGCTCTCTGATTCATCTGGGCAGTCATTTGCTCAATAGTTGCACGTCTGTTAACCTGTACACATCTACAAAGCCGTCGTTTACCCCTGCCGTCCAGGGCCCATGGTGCACCAGTGTTGCCTCGGTGTCGATGTTGGACGTCAGATAAACCATGCCATTTCTGCATTACGACAACGACTGCACTATGTTCCGCTTCCCGGCGACACGCTTTTTATTGCCTCCAATGCTAGTGCTGCCATCTGCCGTCCGTGAGTGGTTAATACACACCAACGTCGAACATAGGCTGTGGTCACAATAATGTGATCCGACCCTGTAGCCGGCCGGTGTGGCCGTGCAGTTCTAGGTGCTTCAGTCTGGAACTGCATAACCGCTACGGTCGCAGGTTCGAATCCTGCCTTGGGCATGGATGTGTGTGATGTCCTTAGGTTAGTTAGGTTTAAGCAGTTCTAAGATCTAGGCGACTAATGACCTCAGATGTTAAGTCCCATAGTGCTCAGAGCCATTTGAACCATTTGAATCGACCCTGTAAAACAATCCACAAAGATTAGCCGTTTGTGGTTCCATATAAAAAACTTTTTTCAATAGCATTTGAGAATCTCACAGACTTTCCGTTTTAGAAGTGGGCGGGAGCGTTTGGCAATACCTCATGCTTATTGCTCTCTACTTTGCTTCGTTTCTCACTAACACCCCCCCCCCCCCCCTAGCTTCCAGCTCCTTTCTTCTCCCCTCCACTGTCCCCCTCGTCACCCCATCCTGGTTTCCCCCTACCGTCTCTCCCCCCTCCCTTTTCTTCCCCCCTCCTACCCTTCACCTGGTGGTAGGTCCCCTTTGGTGCAGTGATTTTTAACATTTTCGTTGTGGTGTCAGTGTTTCTCCAGTGCCGTGTGCAGTGCTACATTCAACCATCACCAACAGTGTCGCCAGCATCATTCATTTGTGTTCCCACTGCGGTGTTTCTTTGTTTTTGTGTCGACTCACAGTGCTCATTCTCCGCATGTGTGTATGGCTCTCTTCTATGTTGTTTTTAAATCTACCATTTATACTCATGTATTTCTGTTCTTGTTTATTCACCAATTAATACCATTCTATGTTATGTGTTCTTTTCTCATTTGACTACGTTTTTCTGTAACTCTCTTGGCTGAAGAGTGGCATATTGTGCCACTGCCAGCCCACCCTGTTTTGGGGAGTGAAATAACAATAAAGAAATAAAATGGCATGTGCTATGTATTAAGAATATTTCAACATTAACTTGCAACACCATGAAGGACAGCAAGCAAGTAAACTTTACATACTGTGTATACAAATTTGTAGCAAGACTACAGTACATGATTAAATTAGTAGGTGATTTGGGGGGTGTACGGAGTGCGGAATTTAGTGCACAGAGCTGCCGCCCCTTACAGCAAGAACGTTTCTATTCATGTTGGGCATTGGATCGAACCAAGCTTGGATGACAGATAGGGGTTCATCATCCGTCATTTGATGCTAATTTGTGCCACAGTTCATTACTCATAGTGGCTGGCGAATGGCAGCATGCCAGTCTATTTGGCAGGCAATCACGAGATGTTTTCAATGGGTGAGAGATATGGAGAATGTAATAGTCAGGACAACAGCCTAAGAGCCCCTACATCGAGATAGGTTATTACACCACAGGCAACATGCAGTCTTGTATTATCTTGTAAGATTCTCCCCCCATTTATGTGGGGCTCTCTGAACTCGATTTCGTAAACGTGTTTCCCAACACGGCTTCTGGGTGGATTGGTAAACATTTCAAAATCGATTCTAGAAATCCGTTTCTAGTTGCCAGTTTTCCGTTTCCGCAATAGATTTTGGTTCCCATGTAAATGCAACCAGTTTTGAAACGTGCTTGGGTTCTCAGGATTCTTCTTGCTTTTAAAAATTTTCTGGTAATATAGACGGTGTGGTTCTGCTACAGTGAAGAATAAGTTGAAATATTAGACTGAAGCTGTTCACACCTCTTCTAAATGAAGAGAAATAGCGATTGTGTTGACTAAATCAGAAACTTTCACAGCTCTTTTTAGGTGCCATATTTAACTGGGCTAGCCAAGTCGCTTTCTTTCGACCTTGACATGTAAATATGAAAGCGAAAAACGTTTTCCAAAACTCGATTTTCGTCTTTCGGGAGATGTATCACATGTAAACTTAGTGAAGGTCGCAGATATCAACGACAGGACCCAACCATAATCCTTAGCATATCAGAAATGTAAATCCTGCTGTCTAAATTGCCGGCTATACTTTTTTACATGAGGCATAACATGATCTTTTTACCAACAACAAAAATTTTTCTGTGATTTCTGAATAGGTAATCCGCTGTGTAATATTTCTTTATGTACCGAAAGTATTCCTACATATTTCTTGCGGGTGCAGTGAATCGCTAATCACTTTCATATCCAAGCATTTTGTGCACTTCATACCAGTTTGGCGTATGTTGCATTCCGCCTACATTGTGTTGCAATTTTAGGAGCCGGGGTATTCAAAAATATGGATCCAATTTAGATGAATTGTATTTGAACAGCCAATATACCAATGAAAGAGGGAAGTTTCAATGTTTATTTAACACAGGTTATAAATTTTGAATGTTTCCTCCCTTTCCTGCACGGCAAACATCTCTAAGTGAGAGCCAAACTCGTCCCACACGGAAAGATGAATGTCGTGTGTTACGAACTTCACTGCAGCAGTTCCACAAGTCAGCCAGAGCTGTCGGTCGAGGTGAACGTAAACAGCTTCCGTAACATAGTACCAAAAGAAAAAGTCAAAGGGCATGAGGTCAGGAGACATCCGTGACCAGAAGTGTGGATCCAGGTATCGATTTCCAATACGATCCAACCATCGCTGAGGAAGGTATTGATTTCAAAATCCTAGGACATGACAGTGCCAATGGCGCTGAGCTCGATCCTATGGGAAAATGAAGTCTTGTGAATCTTCGATATGTTGAGGAAAAAGCCATTCTTCCAACATGTTCAGGTACGTTATTCCACTCAGAGTACCTTACGCAAAAGAGTTTTTTGAAATTGTTTGTAAAAGATGCTTATGCTTTTCCTAGTTGGTTTTTCATTGCCGAACAGGGGACGAAATGTCCACTGTACTATAACTGTCAACTTGCAAACTCAAGAACACAGAAGATCTTCTTCTGCATCATAGCCATCTTCCTTCGGTATGTAGATAGTCCATGTTCCATCTACAGGATGATTCACGAAGATAAGCAAATATTTTTATATGTTATTCTACAAGTAAACCTAAGGAAAAAAGTTCATATAAACATAGATCCGCAAATGTTTAGTTACGGAGTTACGGCTAATAAAAGATTTTGCGTGAAATTTATCAACTTCGCTAATATGAAACCATCGCAAAACTGTACGAGGTTAAAGTTAAGCACGATTTCCATTTAATTTGTTGTTATTGGTCTGCTGAATCCAATAAAACATGACCCAGACATGTATCTGCAGAGGAGCAAAGATTATTATACAAGTAAATTTGTTTACTTTTACATTAAGAATGTAGAAACGTTTATGTGATTGTTGGCAACCGTTAGTGAGTTGTTTCAGTCGTTTCCTAAACTTTAAACGAGTTAGTTTTCTGTATTGTTCAGTGGAAGAACATAATAACGACAGTGTAAAAATGAAACCACATAGCAATTGTTGTAGTTTGTAGATTATTTATGAAAGAGGGATACCGTTCAATTTTACGGCAGAGGAATACTCCGATACGTTCATTTATGGCAAATGCGATGGTAATGTTACAGCTGTAGTTAACGAATATCGCGTACGTTGTCCAACTCGAAGGATTCCCAATGCACGAACCATTAGTGGAGTAGTTCGAATGTTGTGGGAGACGGTATCTCTACCTAGCGTTCATAATCAGTGGGAGCGCTCGATAGGTGGCTGGCTCTGAGCACTATGGGACTCAACTTCTGAGGTCATTAGTCCCCTAGAACTTAGAACTAGTTAAACCTAACTAACCTAAGGACATCGCACACATCCATGCCCGAGGCAGGATTCGAACCTGCGACCGTAGCGGTCTCGCGGCTCCAGACTGCAGCGCCTAGAACCGCACGGCCACTTCGGCCGGCCGCTCGATAGGTGAAGACGATGATGAGGATATTATGGGTGCTGTTCAACGTAACCCGGGTACCAGTACGCAACGTATCTCTCAACAATAAGGCATTTCGTAGTCTAAGGTATGGCGTACACTGAAGTACAATAATTTGTATCCTTACCATAAACAAAAAGTGCAGTATTTACACCCGTGAGATCTGCCCTTCTCTTGGAGTTGTGCAACTGGTTAAATACTAATCAGCAGTTACACAAATACATTTTATTTATTGATGAGGCACATGTTACTCGAGATGGTATAAACAATTTACATAACGAGCTCGTATAGTCTGAAGCAAACCCACATGCAACAGTGTAGCGCAATTTCCAGCAGCGCTTTAGTACACGTGTGTGGTGTGGTATAATCAACACACACTTTATTGGACCATTCATTTTCCCAGGACGTCTAACTGGCGAGACGTACTTACAATTCCTTCAAGAAGAAATGCCCCGTTTGCTCGAAGATGTTCTACTTGTTACGCGATTGCAAATGTATTTTCTCCAACGCCGTTACTACACATTTAAATGAACATTTCCCCCCGAAATGGATTGATCGTAGTTGCTACACGTCTGTGGCACCCCAGATGGCACGATTTAACACCAATGGATTTTTGTGTATGGGGTTGGATGAAAGACATAGTTTATGAGGACAAAGTCAATACACGTGCGGCATTACTTGCTGGCATTATGAATGCAATAGACGTAATTAAGAACAACCCTGTGGAACTGAAACGAGTAACGAAATCTGTTCACACGCATACAGGGAAATACACTGAACTCGGTGCCGATATTTTTGAAAATTTCTAGTGTATGTATTGTGAAATTGTATGTACAATGTACAACTTCCTTAACAATGAGCTTTGTTTTTTTCCGGTTTAACATGAACTAACGTGTGCTATGGAATTAACAAAAGCAGATTGTCTGACACATTCATACAGTTTCAGTTAACGTTATTACCATCATTGTTACAAAATTAAATTCTGTGCCTGACACAACATTGAGCTCATATGCATGAAGAAGGGTCTCAAACAACAGTGCCGCGGTTCGACTTAGGTTTTGCTAGTTAACCTGTATCTTGGGAGGCGAAATCTGATTCAATTTCTTCAGCCGGCCGTGGTGGCCGTGCGGTTCTAGGCGCTACAGTCCGCGGGACTGCTACGGTCGCAGGTTCGAATCGTGCCTCGGGTGTGGATGTGTGTGATGTCCTTAGGTTAGTTAGGTTTAAGTAGTTCTAAGTTCTAGGGGAATGATGACCTAAGATGTTAAGTCCCATAGCGCTCAGAGCCATTTGAACCATTTGAGCCAATTTCTTCATCCGTCAAAAACGTAATAGAAAAATATTACTTCCTGTAAACATGAAATGTACTTGTAGGTTGAATCCATACTTTTGACTCATTTCTAGCGACTTCAGTGCCGACGGATCATTGAACCACCCTCGGACCTGATGGTGGAGGCACGTGCCTAGAATCCGAGAGATTGCGGGATCGAATTTCTGCCTATCTAAGGAAATTTTCAGTCTCCCTTTAATCTAGCTTTCACCTCTCAATAATATGAGGAATCGTGAGGTATGAGGCGTGGTTCGGATTCTACGTTAACTGTAGGTTCTTTTTCCCTGGGGTAGATTAGGGACACGCAAGTCGCCGAAGTGGCGTACAGTTGAAAATCAATCACCGATCAGTTTTCAACACCTTGCACGCCCTTTTGAACACAAGTACCTCCAACCGCTGGGTTCTGCGACCTCTCACAAACCTTCAAGAATTGGCCAAGTGCGAGGAGGGCTCGCGCACTTAGGGTTCCGTACGAACTTAATTTTGTTCAAATGGTTCAAATGGCTCTGAGCACTATGGGACTTAACATCTCAGGTCATCAGTCCCCTAGAACTTAGAACTACTTAAACCTAACTAACCTAAGGACATCACACACATCCATGCCCAAGATAGGATTCGAACCTGCGACTGTAGCGGTCGTGCGGTTCCAGACTGAAGTGCCTAGAACCGCTCGGCCACAACGGCCTTAATTTAGAATGTACGTAGTACGTTCATTCCGTAAATCGATAATTTCGGCGACTTTTTCCTGTTATCGATGTAGATACTGGCAAGATATCGGCCACGGCAATTCCAGGCCCTTATGAAACACTCTACAGCAGTTCCTGAGACTAGGCCAGACATACAAAAAGAAGCGAGCTGGGGACTTAAGTTTATATATGTAGACAGAGAAAATTTAATGAAATATTTTTATTTACGTTACTTACTAAAACATAACTACAACTTACATTCTATGTTTCCAGGAAGCAATATTTTTCTATTATGTTTTTGACGGGAGATGAATAGAATGTTAACTTCCAACGACAAAAAGATATTTTATTGGTATATAATGAAAATTAACAATTTTCGCATTTTGTCCTTTACTTGTACTGTGAAACCTAGTTTCTTGCCAAAAATCACGATTCTAGATCAACGGGAAGTATGTTATAGGTCTTAATGAGTGAGTATCAAAATATGACGTAAACGACAGTGTCTATCGATTTTCTTGACTTATAAGCTTGCATTTGTTACACAACCAAGGGACAATGGCCTTTAATAGGCCTATTTGACATGAATTTTAACTTGCTACGTCTGTCCGTTCCTGAGAAAAAGAGTCTTAACAGATGTCGGATAGGAATTGAAAATAAAATTGTTTCGTATGATATAATTACAAATTAACGCCACAGACATGATACGTGAACTGGAGTGGCAATCATTAAAACAAAGGCGTTTTTCATTGCAACAGGATCTTCTCATGAAATTTCAGTCACCGGTTTTCTCATCCGATTGCAAAAAAATTCTGTTGGCAGCTACCTGCATGGGGAGCCATGATCATCGCGATAAAATAAGAGAAATCAGGCCTCGCACAGAAAATTTTAAGTGCTCGTTTTTCCCGCGCGCCGTTCGAGAGTGGAACGGTAGAGAGACAGCTGGAAGGTGGTTCATTGAACCCTCTGCCAAGCACTTTATTTTGAATAGCAGAGTAATCATGTAGATGTGTACGTAATAATTCTCAGATTCTTTTTGCTTTATTTGCGGATGGAAACCATGCTTCTTACCAAATTTCATGATTCTAGATCAACGGAAAGTACCCTATCAGCTTTGGTGAGCGAATTTTCGAGTATTAAAATATGTGACATAAATAGCGGTTCCTTTTTACGGCGTAGGCTTTTTTTTGAGTCGTCTGTCTTCTGACTGATTTCATACGGTTCTCCACAAATTTCTATCCTGTGCCAACCTTTTCATCTCAGAGTAGCACTTTCAACCTACCCTCTAAAGGTCTCTCTAGTTCCATGGAAGTCATTCCCTCATGTCTTAACAGATGTCCTACCATCCTGTCATTTCTTCTTGTCAACATTTTTCATATGTACCTATCCTTGTGTATTCTGCAGAAGGTCTCCTTATTCCTTACGTTATCAGTCCCTCTAATCCTCAATATTCTTCTGTAGCACTACATCTCAAATGCTTCGATTCTCTTCTGTTCCTGTTTTCCCAGTTAATGTCTTAGTGCCATAGAATGCTGTGCTCCAAACGTACAGTCTCAGAAATTTCTTCTTGAAATTGAGATGAGGCATGCCCTTTTTGCCATGCTCGTCTGCTTTTTACGTCGTCCTTGCTCCGTCAATCATGGATTATTTTGCTGCATAGATATCAGAATTCCTTGCCGTCATCTACTTCGTGATCGCCAATCCTGCTGTTAAGTTTCTAGCTGTTTTCATTTCTGCTACTTCCCGTTACTTTGTCTTTCTTCCATTTACTCTGAATCCACATTCTGTATTAATCAGACTGTTCGTTCCATCTAGCAAATATTGTAACTCAAAAAATGGCTCTGAGCATTACGGGACTTAACATCTCATATCATCAGTCCCCTAGAACTTAGAACTACTTAAACCTAACTAACCTAAGGACATCACACACATCCATGCCCGAGGCAGGATTCGAACCTGCGACCGTAGCGGCCGCGCGGTTCCAGACTGAAGCGCCTAGAACCGCTCGGCCACCAGCGGCCGGCTATTGTAACTCATCTGCGCTTTCACTGAGGATAGTAATGTTATCCGCCAATCTTGTCATTGATATCTTTTCACCGTGAGTTTTAATTCCACTCTTCAACCTTACTTTTATTTCCACCACTGCTTCCTCGACGTATAGCCTGAACAGTAGGAGCGTAAGACTACACACTTGTCCTACACACTTTTTAATCCGAGCACTTCCTTTTTTGTCTCCTAGTCTTATTGTTCCCTCTTGGTCCTTCTAAATATTGTATTTTACTCGTCTTTCCCTGTAGCTTGCCATATTTTTCTCTGCATTTCGAATATCTTGCACCATATTACATTGTCGAATTCTTTCTCCAGCTCGATAAATCCAAAAATGGAGTGTTAATTTATCTTCGGTCTTCCTTCCATTATCAACGGCAACATCAGAACTGCGTTTCTGGTGCCTTTACCTTTCCTAATCGTCTAACAGATCCTCAATTTTCTTTTCCATTCTTCTGTATCTCATTCTTGTCAGTCACCTTAATGCGTGAGCTGTTACGCTGATTGAACGATGACTCTCGCACTTGTTAGCGCTTCAGCATTGTGTGGATGAAGTTTTCCGAAAGACTGATAGTAAGTCGCCAGTGTCATGGCTTACAAGCTTCAATTTTTCCACCGCCAAGAGACCGCAGACCTTAGTACAGGGTGGGGCAAATGAAAGTTGGCGGCATGAGTGGGTAACCTACAGTTACTGCCAAGAGGATGGGGAACTGACTATCAGCCCGCCGACCTTGGAGCACATTTACGCAGTCTTCACATCTAACAGCTGTTAGCAGAGGTCAGTGTGGTCGCGACCCTAGCTGACCACCTAGGTCACCTGATCCGTCGTTGTACGGTTATTTTGTGTGGGGAGCCCTCAAGCTTCAGCAATCCAGCTTCGATCCGCCTTCAGCAACTTGCTGACCAGGGCCCAAAAGCGTCATGAGGTGAATGGTGGTCGCTTTCCACACCTGCTGTAGTCAGGTTAGTACTGTATCTTTTTTCCTCTGCTGTGTTTCTTTATGCCCTGGATCTTCGTTCACTCTCGTCTGCCCCACCCTGTGTTTTTAACAGTCTGACCGACAGACAGACAGACAACAAAGTGATTTTATAAGGGTTACCGGTTGAGGTAGGAAACTCTAAAAAGCCGTTCGAATCGAGGCAGCAGCGGAAATGTTACAGCTGCGGCAGCCCAATGCAGGTGCCTTCTTAAGCCGCCTGGCCATAATAAATGTGAGCTGAGTGTACCAATAAGACGCGAATGCAAAGAAAGCAGTGGAAACACGAAGATTCAGCCCCGCCGAAAAGGGCGAAACATTATCGGACAAGATGAAACTACATTGGTGTAGTGCCATGAGCATATGCTAGTAAGGGGTAAACTGTCACAAGAATAAAGTACTGGAATCTCCTGACGAGGTTAACTGAAGCTGTCAAGATAGAGCAGGGAGCTATCCAAGAGGGCGTTTTTTCTCCATCACTCTGCCCAAATTTCTTTTTACACGGGACGCGGTTTTGCATGTTACTTCTTTCAGCAATAAAATTTCCTAACTTCTCCTCAGGTCGCCCTCTCCTTGGAAGAAGCAACGATTGCATGGCAGTTATTACGAGGTGGGACGTTTATGAAAAATCAGAATGTAGATTTCTACAACCGAGATCTCTACAAAGTCATCTAATGTCGGGAAAAATGTGTGGCATTTTAAAAAGAACAAGTACAGAACACCACGATCATGTTTTATGATAGCGGTAATAGAGATGATAATTAAGCTATCTACTCACATTAACGTGCCTACCTGTCGAAAGCCTGAATAACCGCCATCTTTTGCAGCGCGGAGTGCTGCGGGACGCAGAGGAAGAGAGTCGTTGAGGTTATGGAAGGTACCGACAGGGATGTGGACCCCACTGCCGTGGCACGTTGAGGATGCATGGTGCGAACAGCCTGATTGAGCTCGTCCAACAGATTGACGATTGGGTTTAGGTTCGAGGATTTTGTTGGTCAGGGGAATATGGAAAACTCATCTTGGTGTTCTTTGAACGTCGCACGTATACAGCGAGCTATAGGCACTTTGCACTGACCTGCTGGTAGGTGCCATCGTGCCAAGGAAAAACACACTGGATGTAGGGGTGAACTTGATCCCCAAGCATAGATGCATACTTGTGTTGATCAGTTTTTTGTGAATGACAAGGTCACCCAGCGAATGCCACGAAAACATTTCCTAGATCATAGAGTCCCTCCTTATTTACTTTCAGATGTGTCTCGCTGTACTCGCCAGTGGTCATCTATCCAGTGGAGAATAAAACGTGATTCATCTGAAAAGGCCAAACACAGTGGTCGACCAGTTGTGTTACTGGCGTACATATTCCAGTGTTTGGTATCGATGAACATCAGCAAGGGTGCATGAACCAGGCACCTGCAGCTACATTCACTAAACGGTCATTGAGGAGACACTGTTGGTATGCCCTTGATTCATCTGGGCGGTCAGTGTGCGACAAATAGGCGTCTACTCGCCAGGACACATCTTCAGAGTCGTCGTCCTCCTCTGTCAACTATGGCCCACCGCGCACCTCAGTTGTCTCGACGCCAGATGTGGATAGTTCCGTTTCGCCAAGCACGGTAAACTTTAGTCACTTTGGCACGAAAATAGTTTGCGAATTTAGCTGTTTCAGAAATACTTCCTTCCTTGGCCCGAAAACCAATGATGAGCCTTTCGGCATTACGACAACGACTGCAATGTTTGCTCACCCCGTCCCCCCCCCTACCCCTCCTCCTGGTCACACTTCTTTATACCGAGCGAGGTGGCGCAGTGGTTAGCACACTGGACTCGCATTCGGGAGGACGACGGTTCAATCCCGTCTCCGGCCATCCTGATTTAGGTTTTCCGTGATTTTCCTAAATCGTTTCAGGCAAATGCTGGGATGGTTCCTTTGAAAGGGCACGGCCGATTTCCTTCCGAATCCTTCCCTAACCTGAGCTTGCGCTCCGTCTCTAATGACCTCGTTGTCGACGGGACGCTAAACACTAAAAACTAACACTAACACTTCTTTATATATCCTCAGCCGTCAGCTGCTAGTGCAACTACTTGCTGGTTATTGCACGTCGACGTCAAATATAGAGAGTGGTCACTGTTGTGTACATAGTTCCGCGTAGTCAGCGCGTACAAAACTTTCCCACTAGAGCGCGCCCTGCTAAGCACAACAGCACAGGCGAAGCGCTCGTCCGTCTCCGCACTGCGGGGTGGCGCTGTCTTAGAGACGGACCAAGTTCTGCTTCCGCCGATCTGCGTATTAATATGTAACGCAGCCAATGAGATTGCTGCTAACGTAGAATCTTTTCTCCTCGCGGATCACACTCGCGCAGTGATACATGAACGCGCGAGGTATTATAACGAGTGTACAGACCTCCGATTACTCAGTCTGCATTAGTCTGCATTTATCTGCACCTGTCTGTACCAGTCGACATTAGTCTGTACCAGTCTATAGTCAAGTTTCAGTCTGCGCCTAATAAGATTATCATATTCCTGTACATAGCCATGAAGAGAAATGTATAGACACTTTGTCAAGTATCAGAGATATGTGAGAATAAGATTAACGTACCAAGACTAAAGGAACTTCAGATTGTCAATTGTAAACAGCATCCAGAATCAAGTTACATAATGTCTATACTTTTTATTATCTTAATAAATGTGTGTGAAAATTAATAAAGTTCTGTTTAAAGTTGGTCACCGTCAATCTTCTACTCTAAGCGTGCAAGTGGCATTTCTATCGTCTGACCTAACGGCAGAAGATAAACACGCCACGATAAGACCACGAGACATATTGCTGGCACTCGCCTGCTTCGTTAGAGTGACAAGTCAAATAATCTGATGGTGTGTGTACCGCCGTTATTTGAGATATCCTTGTCAATTGCTGTTCTGCCACACGTAAGTGAGGTATTTGTTTTAATATTCACTGGTGTCCAAAACGTAAGGTCGAAAATAGCTTTGATATGATATTTCACTGCCAAGTAACATAGCTCGATGGAAGTTGGACCATACATAGCAAGAACTGCTACAGTATAGTTTAGAAGGTAACGCAAAGAAATACGTGATGAGACGAACAGAAATTACAGTTTTATTCTAAGACAACTCAGAGCGATTCATGATTGTCCCCTGGACATCGCAAAAGGCGGGACGTGGTTCCCGATAGTGTGCGTGATCACTACGGACTGCAAAGCATATATGCTCTGCAATGTGCTCCCATGTTGGCCGCGAGGTTGGTAAGGACTTCTTGTGGCAGGGCGTTACATTCCTTCACCCTCACTTTTGAAACTGCTGGATGGTTGTCTGTGCGTGTGTCCGATCTGCAATACGTCTTCCCAAGGCATTCCAGGATACTCAGGGAGTACAGTGTCACAATAAACTTGACTGTTGAATGCACCGTGTTCAAACATTTGGTGCTCAGAATGCCCATACAGCACTATGTTTCACCAAAACATAGCACTTTGACCAGCGAAACTATCATATTCGATAATATGACGTACCCTGATATGGCGAGCGGTAGGGACAATGTAATGCACACAAAAACGTTATCGAAAATGATTGTTTCAATGGTTCAGCTGTTACAGTATGAGAATGCATATCGTTTGATGGGCGTAATGTTCCTCAAGTCACTGAATATGGTACACATTATTGTGACACTCTACTCCTTCCTCCTCTGCGTCGTTCCAGGGGTACATTCGGCAATGACTTCATTTTTGTGGAGGACAATGAGCGACAGCACCCAAAAGCGCTAGTGGAGGAGCTGTTGGACGATACGATGTTCGGCGAATGGAGTAGCCTCCCCGTTCATCCGACTACAATCCCGTCCACGGTGGGGAGACGTTTTGCAGCTCACCCAAATGCACCAATGGCTATCCAGCAATTGTCAACTGCGGTGATACAGCAAAGGAACGCCATACCACATGGACTTCTTGCCAACCTTGTAACTATACTCTGTTCGTCTCAAGAATAAACATTTTGTAAACATTACGCCTTGTATTCTTCCGCGTTTGCTTGAATCTCATTGGATTTCGTTTCACGGGACGCGGAAGCCAAGCTGTGGCCAGTAGAGTCAAGTACGATCATAAGGGTACGTTTTATGCTGTGTCACACGAACATAGACTGTGCGATAATGCGAGACAACAGCGTTACCGGCGCATTAAACTTGGACAGCACTGGCCAGGCAGCGGTCCAGCTAAGCTGCCAAGATGCGAGCAGTTGCAGTTCAGTCGTACAAAGAGGCCATCAAAGAAACAATATAGCTTCGAATGTGATTTAATTTTTAAAGAGAATGAAATAATATTCGGAGAAGTTCTAGCACTACCATGCGCTTCTTACAAGGGAACCTCCCCATCGCACCCCCTTCAGATTTAGTTATAAGTTGGCACAGTGGATAGGCCTTGAAAACCTGAACACAGATCAAGCGAGGAAACAGGAAGAAGTTGTGTGGAACTATGAAAAAAATAAGCAAAATATACAAACTGAGTAGTCCATGCGCAAGATAAGCTACAACAAGGACAATGTGAGCTCTAGAGCGCCGTGGTCCCGTGGTTAGCGTGAGCAGCTGCGGGACAAGAGGTCTTTGGTTCAAGTCTTCCCTCGAGTGAAAAGTTTATTTTCGCAAAGTTATGATCTGTCCGTTCGTTCATTGACGTCTCTGTTCACTGTAATAAGTTTAGTGTCTGTGTTTTGCGACCGCACCGCAAAACCGTGTGATTAGTAGACGAAAGGACGTGCCTCTCCAATGGGAACCGAAAACATATTGCCCTCGAAATACATCTCACGTATTTAATGCACTCTCGTCCAAAGTAGCGAACAGTCAAGTGCCAGCCAGGGAGCCTCGTTAGCAGGAATACTCTCTCTTCCGTGCGCTGTAGTCGACTGACGTGTATTTCGATGTTTGTTTAGGTGTAGCGTCCCCATACTACGGCGCAGTTAAGTCGCATCGGACGGACGGATAATAATTGTCTGAAAATAAAAATTTAAACTTTTTCACTCGAGGGAAGACTTGAACCAAGGACCTCTCGTTCCACAGCCGCTCACGCTAACCACGGGACCACGGCGCTCTTGAGCTCATATTGTCCTTGTTGTTGCTTATCTTTCGCATGGACTACTCAGTTTGTATATTTTGCTTATTTTTTTCATAGTTCCACACAACTTCTTCCTGTTTTCTCGATTGATCTGTGTTCAGTTTTTCAAGGCCTATCCACTGTACCAACTTTTAACTAAATCTGAGGGGGGTGCGATGGGGAGGTTCCCTTGTTAGGTGACCAGACGGAAAGCATGAAATGCGCTTGTTCTCACCTGACATAGTATTCTAATTACAAGAAAGAGTGACGAAAATTTCTAACTTAAATATTTGGTAGCTTTTCTGAGTGAGGTGAGTGTAATTCAAAAGCATATTGCAGCGATTTCGCGGTACCGTTTGATACTGAAGCCGCTGAAGGTATTAATTACAGTCAGTCGCCTGGTAATCGCTTAACTCCTTGCTTTATCGAGAAATACATTTCAGTTTTGAAAGTGTCATCTGTACGTAGATAACGAGTCTGTCAACAACAGAATCTACGAACCCAACAAGCCGCCGTCTTTTCTCTTTTTGTTTTAGGACGAGCCGTTCTATATCCCGTCAGCGTTCGTCAGCGACATGTGAAAAAGCTGCATGCATTTGTTCCAGTACGTCTGGCATTTTAACAGTCTTGTTACTTCTCCGGCCAAATCCCGCAACTTGGCTGTAGATCAGTTCCGCTGGGTTCATATTGTAATGGTACAGTAGCAAATGTAAAATTGTAGCATTTGTATGATGTGATGATGTTTGGTTTGTAGGGTACTCAATTTTGCGGTCATCAGCGCCCGTAGAAAGTCCCAGTTTTTACACAGTCCAATGTTTTTTACGCAGTCCAATCTAGCCCCTGTACCGAATGATGATGATGATGATGACAACACAAACACCCAGTCCCCAGACAGAGAAAATCCCCAACGCAGCTGGGAATCGAACCCTGGGACCCCGTGATCCAGAGGCAGCAACGCTAGCCACTAGAGCACGAGCCGGGGACTTTTGTATGATGTGCTCTCGATGCTGTGAAAATGATTGTTTTTCATATTTCTACGATACTTATCTACCTCTGTGGTATAAAGCGATGGACATAGTCCAAGTAAAGAGGATATGGTTTTTCATTTTTGCCTTAAAATTTAAATTGTTTTGTTTCCTTAATTCAAGCAACTTGTATGAACAGTCTTTCATAAAACATCAATAATTAAGAGTTTGTATTTGAAGTGAAATCCCGAATTTTGCGTCCAACATGTAATTAGAAACAAGAAGACGTGCATTATTCATAAAAAATGATGATGAGTTTTATAATTACGAGATGAAGATATTTCAAACTGAACGAGAAAAAAAAATTATACAGCGGAGATTCAAACCAACGAGCCATTAACAGTAATTGATGTACGTTCCCTTACACTAGCGACTGCGCTACACGTACGATGTAGGTTAACACTCAACTGTATTACTTACGTAGAGTCGCTGGGAAAACTTCGAAGCCGATTATCTCAGTAAATTTATGAAAAACATCAAGAACAGCCTATTTTCCGGCAATTTTGACCATATTCCACACACGTGTTTCACTACGGAACAGGAAGCAGCCTCAGCCATTTTCATAATGCCGTATTAATAGCGCGGCAATCAGACCACAACGTTGCAGAGGCTGTGACTACACGATTTTTGAAATAAAAACTACGTAACTAAAGCGTGATTAAGAAAAACGTTGATGGCTGTTAATACATTTGAATATCTTAAAGTTTCATTTAACGTAACTTAGTAATAACATATTTAATACATAAGTAGGGATTACTTCCAAGAGAATAACAACACAGTGTACGCGTGCTACGGCTTCTGACCAATCATTGCGTTTGTGTTTGTTTACATCAGTTTTATTCTTATGATGAATGGATTATAGTGTGGGAGCCAATTGCAGAGTACTTACTCCATCCGTGGTGATAACATATACGCTGTCAAAACCCACGTCCCGCCTTTTGTACTGTCCACTTGACATTCATGAATCACGATGACTTCAGTGTAAAGACCGTCGCTGAATAAAAGTGTCATTTCTGTTCCTCATTACCTTCCGATGTTGTTCCTAGCTGGGCGCATGTGGCAAAGGCTGGAAAGTTTTATTTTAGTTTTGACTTGAGCATAGCTTCTCTAATTTCTGAATATTGCTTTTTCGCAATGTAATTTTACGGTTTATCAAAATGGTCATTCTGATTAAGACACTCTTAGTAGGTCAATGCACTTAACAGTTATTTGCAACCGGTTGGCTGTAGAATTCTATGTTGAAGTTTCTACATGATACTGTAGCAGTTCTCTCCCTGTACAGTTCAAGTATTATCGAACTATACTACTAGTCAGTGACAAATGATATGAAATACTTTCGTCTTTAATTTTTGCACACCAGTGTAATAGAAGCGTACTGCAATTTCTTTAAAGAAATAGGAATGTGAAAGTAAGAAACGTGAAAGTAAGAGCAGACATACAAATGCAGAGTAAGGGAGGTCTAAGCCCCCCCGGTTAGCCGTGTGGTCTAACGTACGGATTTCCGGATTGGGAAGGAGCGCCTGATCCCCGGCACGAATCCGCCCGGCGGACTTGTGTTGAGGTCCAGTGAGCCGGCCAGTCTGTGGATGGTTTTTAGGCGGTTTTCCATCGGTCTCGGCGAATGCAGGCTGGTTCCCATTATTCCGCCTCAGCTACACTATGTCGGCGATTGCTGCGCAAACAAGTTCTCCACTTACGCGTACACCACCATTACTCTACCACGCAATACATTGGGCTTACACTCGTCTGGTGTGAGACGTTCCCTGGGGGTAGGGGTGAAGTGAACTGCGGTAGTCGTCGTGGGGTTGTGGACCACTGCGGCTGCGGCAGGGACGGAGCCTCTCCGTCGTTTCTAGGCCCCCGGTTAACATGCAGTACAATACAAGGGAGATCTACCGGACCATTGACCATTGAAAGGATCTGACACGAGTGTTCAGCACTGACATTAACAAGCGTTGTATGACATTAATCGTCTTTTCAAGAATGTCAAATGGTGCTAACAAAAGGTTCCAATAAAAAAAATGCTAGCTTCAATATCGCGGTTAACGTAAGTGTTAAGAGTAATAACTCTGCGACAAAAGTACGTTGCCCTCTGTTGGGCACTATCATTATCTGTAAACGTCGTTCTTGAAATAAAAGGGATGTTAGGTCTTACGCGATTTAGTAAATATATACCCGTACATTAAACGAAGGCCATCGCTACAAGGAAGGAAACTATAGAAGGCCCAACACAAGCTATAAAAAGTAGATATTCTTGTTTTTTTACACGCACCAATCTGTTGACTGGTTTTTATCCCTATCGTGTGCTAATCGTTTCATCTCTACGCAACTACTGCTCTCAACATCCTGTATAAACTATGTTGTATATTGCGTCTTGGTCTGCCCCTATTTTTTTGTTACTATTTTCTGCTCCTTCGACGTAAGTTTATTTCTGGATGCTGTAGCAGGTTTTCCGTTAGCTTGTCATTCCTCCTGATAAGGTTCTCCGTCAGTAGACTTCTTCCTCACCTATTCTTCATTTCCTACTTAATCTGCTAGTTTAATTTTTAACATTCATCGACTGCACCCCTTTCAAATGGTGCCGGTTTCTTCTTCTCTACATTTCTGATGGTCCACGAGTCATCCCCATACAATTAAGAGCCGTATACGTAATCGAGCTGCAGGTTTTTCTACTTGTTTTCCTACAGTGTTCAATCAGATAAAATCTCAATGGCCTGGAAATTACTTAAATGAAAAACAAGAAAATATTCCTGAGCGTGTTTGCTCGCAATTTGCAGACCGCGCGTCCACATTTCAACCATCCGTCGGTGAAAAATAAATTCCTACTCAGAACTTTGATGGAATGATGAAGAAATGAAGAAAACTGAAAAGTTCACAGTTTATAATAAATGTATATGTTTACAGTATATTCAGAACCGTGTTATATCACACACATGACTTGCTCATAGATCACATAACTATTAATAATGTCTTCAGTACTCGGCATATTCCACAACCTCAATCTCCTCAAAACGCTATGAGTTATAATTTTCTTTTCCGCGACACACTGTACGAATAATTCAAAGGACTGTTTAGATTTTGAAAAAGTGGAAGGTTTTAATATTGCGCTCGCGAGATGGGTTTACAATACGGCCGGCAACATGCTGTAATGAAACGGACGAGGCCTATAGCTACTTGCAGTTCACATTACAGCTCAGTTACCAATAACATGCGACCTTAAAGTTTCTCGCGATCCCTCAAAATGTGTCCGTACACAGACGCCCAAGCCTCGCACTCACAGCTGTTGCTAACAGCATAACGCAATCCATCGTAAAACTCGCCACTGACCTGATGTCCGATGGAGACACACACAATTAACAGGTGAGCGACTCAGTCCTTACGGCAGCTCCGGGATTGCTTATAGAGCCTCCGTACGGCTCAGTGCAGACTGCTTCTAAACCGCTTCTAAACTACCAGCAAATCTGCTTCTGTGTTCTAAAAGCACCCTCTTGTCACACTAATTCACTGACGGCTTTCTGAATTGGGATTGCGTTCTTTAATTTGTCCTTCCGTAGATCCAGGTGTAAGGAACATTCAATTTCAATTTCATTCCTGCACCTTTGCAAATATAATTGCTATTACAGTGTCGAGTCACATTAGTGTGACCACCTGCCAAGAGCCTAAATAATCATCTTTTGCGGTGCGTACGGCAGCGAGACGTGCGACGGTGCGACGGACATGTCCGAAAGAACAGATACCATCTTCATAGAGTTAGGGCTAACCGGCCATTGACTTTCTTCTGTGTTGGATACACACGCATTGCCCGAACTCTTACGGGACTCGGTAAGATTTTCTGCCGCGAGTAATGAGTGTAATAGGCAGGGGCACTACGAATGTAGTGTGCAGACATTACGTTGGGAATGTGGGTCTCACGGGTAGCATGCAAGGGGTAAATCCCTGCAGTCGCAATATCCTCTGTGCCCGCGGTGGCTCAGATGGATGGAGCGTCTGCCATGTAAGCAGGAGATCCCTGGTTCGAGTCCCGGTCAGGGCACACATTTTCAATTGTCCCCCTTGATGTGTATCAACGCCTGTCGACAACTTAGGGTCTTGATTTAATTATCATTTCAGTGCGACCTATGTATTACCTCAGATTCTCGATTGTCTTTAAATCCGCGGAGTTTTCTGGCTAGGGGTGTACAGTAAATTCATCCTGGCGTCCTCTGAACAAGCACGTGTACTGCGAGCTGTGTGACTCATTGCATTGTCCTGCTGGTAGATGCCATCGTGCTGAGAAAAAAAGAAATGCTTGTAAGAGCAGATGTGGTTCCCAAGGATAAATGCATACTTGTGTTGAGTCGCTGTGCGCCCCTTAATGACGAGATCACCTAGGAAGTACAACAAAAATATGCCCCACACTAAAACACTACCTCATCCAGGCTGGATCCTTCCAGCGATTGTTGCGAGGTATTTGCTTTCCGGTATTGATGTGCAAATTCCAGCCTTTGTCGCCGATGAAAAGCAGTCAGCATGGATGGATGAACCAGGCACTTGTTGCAAAGGCCCATACGCAGCACTGTTTCCTGAGAGGTCATTGAGGAGATACTGTTGGTAGCCACTTGCTTCATCTTTGGCGGTCAGTTGATCCACAGTTGCAGGTCCATTCGCACGTACACATCTCCGCAACCGCCGTTCATCGCTGTCATCTATGTCTCATGGTGTACCACAGTGGCCTCGGCGTCGGTTTTAGATATCGCTATTTTACCATGCACTGTATGCTTTAAGCACGGTGGCAGCTTACAAACTTAGCTGTATCAAAAATGTTTCCACTCTTGGCCCGAAAGCCAATAATAATGCCCTTTTGGACTTAAGATAAAACGCTCCATTTCCGCATTACCCCAACAACTGCACTATTACCTGCGTCCTCACCGAAGCGATTCACGTAACCTCCACTGCGCCGCCTGCGAGTGGTAATTGCAGGTTGACGTCGAACATACGCGGTAGTCACATTAAGGTGACTTGAGCGCGTATTTTCTAAATAGAACTTTAAGTTGCCTTTACACTCTTAAACGACGACTCCGTCGTCGCTGTACGCTTTAAGATTGCATAAATGTTGGTATATCAGAAACAGTGTCTAGACAGAATGTGCAGGTGTTACCTCTGTATAGATTATACGCAAAGTTTGCCAATTGTTATGCTTTTCTGATTTTCAATCCAAAATTTATTTTTCCTTTAAAGACTCGAAAATTATTCAAGGTAACTTTACAGAACATTTCTACTCGATACGTATTTTTACACATTAATAGCTTATTTTCTTCCTTTTACTCAGATTTAAGTTTTATGTTATGGTTTGATAAAGCTTATTGGAACTTTCAATATGCGTATGGTATACTGGCAGATACTGTACGCAAATAATTGTACGTAGGTTTAATTTAACTTGTTTTACGGCCATTGACTGACAATGTTGTAACGGTGGAAACAATGGGTGGAGCTTCCTCTATTTCAGCGATGTAAACTGCATGTCTTGCAGCAGCGGTTACATGTTTCCTCGAGTGGCGCCTTTTCATCACCAGCTTCAGTAGTCTTTATTTTACATATTTGTTGATGTACTACGTTTCTTTTTGTGCTTGTAGTTTGCATTCCTCTAACTACGTTCATGTTACTCTCTTCACAGAGTAAGCAGTCTGATGACGAACAGAACACTGGTCCAAATTGGTCAACAGTAAATAAATGAACAGTTTTATGCGTTTGGGGCTGTTTTATTATTAAAAAAATTGATATTTCTACATCAGCTAGTTACATATTCTATCGAAATTTCAACTCTGTACCTTTCAACCCTGCCAGATGTACAATTTCGCAAAACATGGGTATTTGGGGAAAATATTTATCTCGTGATGTTCAGAGCCTGTGTTCTTTATTTCTTCATAGTTCTGCATTATTCCACTAACAAATTACATAACCATAATATCAAAATTTTAAGTTATGCAGTTGCGCAATCCTTTGACAGCCACACGAACAAAGAATCGTGCGCTGGGCTTGACCTTTGGGCTGGATGGAGAAGAAGAGGAAGTCTCTCTCTCTCTCTCTCTCTCTCTCTCTCTCTCTCTCTGTGTGTGTGTGTGTATATATGTATATGCATAGAGTCATACTTCTGCTCCGTGGAGAGGAACGTGGCGAAAGAGATGCATAATCACTTTCTAAGTTACAAACAGAACTTAAGAAACGTTATACCGGATTTAGTCGTTTGCAGTTGAAGCCAGTATTTAGTCGGTTTTATATTTTTGATCCTACATCCTATGAATATAAGCTATTTCAGAGCACCGAGAGATTGATAATCGCTCAAAAACGCGTCGTTTTTTTGTACGACGCACTAAAATAAGGTGACGGGAACGTCTTGTTAAAGACTTTTCAGATTATATCTTTTGAATGATGAAAGCATGCATTTTCAGCGAAACGACGTATTGAATATTTCTCAAAACTGCGTCTGTCTTGGCACAATTTATTGTAATTAAATGTCAGTTATTGACATATAGACCTTTAAAGCCTTCAGGGCATAGTAAGACATAAAAGTATGTAGAACAACATCAGTTCGAAGTAGTGTAGCAGATAGAAGCACAAATATATTTTTATTCACCTTCATGTTTCTAAAAGCTTCTAGGACTGTCTTATTAATTTCATAAAAATATCATCTGCAACATTAGATTTTATTTGTGTATAAGGGTATCATCTCGCAGGAGTTTGATTTAACTTGCCAGTTTGCGGTAAACATAAATCTTTTATAAATATTGTTAATGGATGTTTGCAGAATCACATAAATAATGTAACCTCCCCACCGAAAATTAAGTAAGACAAACAAAGTTCATAAAAATGGAGCCACGAAGCAATATCGTCCCCACAGAAATATTTAAATAAAAAATAATAAATGGGAGCCAAGTGTAACCTCCCCACAATGAATTCTACTGACAATGACAATTAAATGTAAGAATCGCAATCTGACCCAAGTATAAGCTCCCCACAAAATAATGAAAGACAAATTAATGATAATTAAATCTCAATGACAATGAAAACGCAAACAGACCGAAATGTCGATCTTAGGCCCTGTTCTTACCTCAGTAAAATTGCATCTGCTCTTATTTTTCGCCATAGCTTGGAGGAAATGCATCGTAAAAATTCTTTGAAGTTAAGTAAATTTTTTCTTTACGGAATTGCATGGGAAATATTCTTTCTATTAAATGATTCATTTGTTAAAAATGCTTTGAAAAATAAATTATTATTGGGGCACTTGTTGAAAATTAATTACAATAAATATACATTACATTATCTGATGTGCGCAATGCAGCTTCATTACCTTATTTAACAATATACCTCATTCAGCATCTTGCCCAGAGACCCATGTCGACGCCCGCGGACTCCTCACACACACCAACGACCGGCTACAACTCGCAACTGACTGCCATTCGTAACTGCGTCCCACTCGCGACTTTACCCGCAACTGTACTAGACTACTACTGCCGACAGAGAGCCGCTCGCAACTCTCGCGCGGTCAAGCGTAGACTAGCCACGATAAATAACTCTCTGGCCAAAGATTCTCTCATGGCTCGCGATCGCTGGTAATGAATACCCTGCATACATACGTGTTTCAATAAATGCATGCATAAACGGATGCACACAAAAACAAACACAAACACACACACACACACACACACACACACACACACACACACACACACACATACACGCAGGAGCAGCACAGAGCATATAACAATGTTAATGAAAAAAATGTCTTTTTTTTGTCGACAAGATTGCATTAGGACATGTTGTACTTTCCTGCTACAAGTATTATATTTCATATGTTCTGAAAATTCCGTACTGGGTAGCAGTGGTGATCAGATAAGGATCACCTTAGGGTTATATTACAAAGTGGCAATGATGTAATTTTAATCTAATGTGGAAGAGTAATGAGAATTTTTTTCTGTAGCACTATCTGTAGTGAAAGTTTCAAAATCTGACCTCCTCACTAACTGGACATAGAACTTGCCTTTTTGTCCCTAATCATATTCACGAATATTCCAGTGTTTATTTACGTATTCTGCAGAGAGAACAATATGTCTTGCATATGGACGAGGGAGGAAATTTGAAATTAATGGTGCGAACGTAGTAATGTTACGTGCCTGCATTTTCGTAAACAAACTGTGTAAGTCACAATGAGAAGCACGTTCTGTGTGACGTACCAGCTAGTTTCTGAGCGTGCATCGACCACGAATAAAACCACGTTTGGCGTGCTTCACGACGAGAAACATGTCCTGTGTGAGGACGGCTTAGCTCGCCACTCGTGCTAGCCCGCTAAGACTCCTGCTTCGTCACAAATAACTTTTTTTCAGTTACGTAGAAGTACAACTATTTCATTGGAAAAAGAAAACTTCCCCTCTCATGTGCCAGTCCAGTTCCAGTATCTTCCTTGCTTTAGCCATCCTAATTTGTCTTGTTTCCTGGATAGTAAAGATCTGCTGCTATTGTGTCGTTGAGAGGCTACAATCGCTCATATGTAGCGAAAGAACAACAATAAAATACTCCTAAAATAAATGTATGGCTATTGTACGATTAAAGAGCGGCTGATCTTACATAGCCTTGTACACTCTATAATATTAGAGAAAAAGCTTAAAACAAATACCTACGAAAGGCCCTATTACTGAACTGACTCCACAAGTCGGTGGGAATTCCCTACGGAAATATTGAGCCATGCTGTCTCTACTGCCGTCTATAACTGCGAAAGTGTTGGTGGTGCAGGATTTTGTGCACGAACTGTCCCATAATTGTTCGATGGGATCTGGGTGGCAAGTCATTCGCTCGAATTGTCCGGAATTTTTTCAAAGGAATAGCGAACAAGTGTGGCCCGGTGACATGGCTCATTGTCATCCACAAAAATTCCATCATTATTTTGGAACATGAAGTCCTTGAATGGCTGCAAATGATCGGTTCAGTTGGACCAGTCCATTCCGTGTAAACACAGCCCACACCATTATGAAGCCACCACTAGCTCGCACAGAAACGTGTTGAGAACTTGAGTCCATTGCTTCGTGGGGTCTGCGCCACATTCGAACCTTACCATCAGTTACTACCAACTGAAAGCCATAGATTTCCCGTTATCTAGGGTCTAACAGACATGGTCAGTGCCCAAGAGAGGCGCTGCAGGTGATGTAGTGCTGTCAGCAAAGGTACTAACGTCGGTCATCTACTGGCATAACCCACTAACGCTAAATTTCGTCGCGCTGTCCTAACGGATATCTTCGTCGTACGTCCCACACTGATTTCTACGGTTATTGCACGCAGTGTTGCTGGTCTTTTAGCACTGACGACTCTACGCGACAGTCATTACTCTCGGTCGATAAGTGAAGGCACACTGTTGACACTGTGGATCATTTCTAACAAATATAGAAATATTGTCTAATTTTTAGATAGCTAATGAACGTGTCATGGTTTTTCAATCCTTTGCTATGCCCATTTCATGCGTATGATAAGTTGTTGTACAGCTCGAAGTCTCACTTCAGTTGGGCTCATCCTACTTGGCCAACAAGCGACTTCCTTATCAAACCTGTACTCGCCACCAACATTCATTTGGTATCAGTGTCTCCTCGTCTCTTTGTTTTTCCTTACATTATATGAAATGCAAGACAATCAGAAGTTGTGTGTGAATGCCAGTGCGTACTTGGTGGCCTTTCTGCTTTCCTCCCTTAATTATTTCACGAAACAGTTGTTACGGCTTCAGTTATATTGTCTATTGGGATTTAAAACCTTACATTCATATGGTGTCTCTTCTGGATATCTATCAGATAATCTCTATCTACATTGAGCAATTGGCCAATGCTTCTACCGTCAGCGATAACAGGAAAAACAGCAGTTCTTTGTCCACATTGGAGAGCTGCTCCGAGGTGAATTCCCTACCACAGGATGACAAGTGTATGAGCACAACGTGGCTGGGAAGAAACTAGAAGCAGGAAAGTGAAAAATCGATCGGTGATTTCAGCGACAGGTGAACAAGCGCCCGACATGTAGTGATATCCTGTCATCTTGTTTTTAAAAGAGCATGAAAAAACGTGCGTCAACGATAAAAGGTGGACGATAAGATAAGTCAGGAGCGGCTGCAATCGACGGCAACCTCTAATCTCTTCAGTCACAGGCAGTTTTGCATAGCTTTGTGAAAGACAGAGGTGTACATTTACTGCACAAGGAGAGACAGGTGTGTTTCAAGACAGTAGTGAATTAGCGGCAGCGAGTCAGAAGTGGTTAAGAGTCTAGCAGGTGTTATCGGAAATAAACTGTTTTCTGCAAGGACCGATACCATCGGCGAAGAGAAGGTAAGTTAACAAAGTTACTTGTATTTTATGTGGAAAGTATACACACGGAAGTAGAGTGGTAGGAAATATAGAGCCCATCTCAGATTTTGAATTTAAGGGGAGATAAGGGTAACATCGATTTTGTAAACGATATTCAAGATTTTTCAATAAAATAACAATTAAAAAACTGACTTTGGACGTTTATTGTACACGTTTAAGATTGTATTATGTATTTTTAAGTAAAAAACTTGCACTCATATGACGCTACATGACATTGAGGAAAGGCTTTCGCGGAGTGCGAGGCGCCGCAATTTTCAACCTAGAACAAAAATTCAAATGCTGCTTTGAAACTGATGATATTGTCTAATGTACTAAGCTTGCATATTTAAAAAAAAATGCTTCTTAACAAAGTGGCGGTACTCTGAAATAAATGTAACCTTTTTCGACAAAAAGTCGGTATAAAAACGTACACAAAAATCGAAATTAAAATATATCCCAAAAATCCTACTTACTAAAGTGTGAAAAAGTTGACTCACAAGTTACAAAAAGATATAACGTAATTCTGTGCATATTTCATGAGTTATAGCTCCCGACAACTTGAAAAATCACACGTTTAAAGTTTCAGCTTGCGCTTTTGTAATACTGAAATTGAACAAACGCTTAATCGGCACTGCCAGTACCTACATTTGGCCTTTTGTTCGTCCACGTTGAATCTCACTGGACTAAATTATATCGATTAACTGATTTCCAGTTACCAATGAAAGCTTTCTTTGCACGATTGTGCTTATTTTTCGAACCTTTTCTATCCGTATAAATACGTTTGTTGTTTTCAAGCCCTCACGTTTTACTTCGTATAAAAAACAAGCGAAATGACAGATTGAGGAGACGCGAGACAAGCACGTGCTCTGACTGCTTACCGTAAATGAAAAATATTACAAAGAAAGCTTCCTGAGAATAGTATTTTAGTTGCTACTAATACTCTCTGTGATGCTATCCGAAACTAACAGGATCCCTATGCCTTCAGCAGCAACTATTACAGGATTACGTCAGTTGCATTCGAGCATTCGAATGTGCCAGATAAAGGTGCGGTTTTAACGTATTGTAACAATTATGGCACACTTTATATGAATGAGTGTTAAAAATAGGCTCTATGAGGAATATTTTAAGTCAATAAAAACATATGGCTCAAAATAAATTCCTACCCTAGTCTACCCCTTAAATTCTCATTCGTCTCGAACTTACAGAATCTCAAAAAGACGATTTTCTGTAAACTAACACGGAGTTCATGGCAAAGAGAACTTTCCAACGGACTGTTTATTAGAGGTTTTTGCTGCTCCATTCGCGAATGATGTGCGCGCTGAAACTACTCTTAATTTGTCTTCGCCATCCTTACTGGAGGGATTAGCATGAGTTTTCAATATATTCCTAGCATGTTCAATAAAACCTAGTTCGTAGTAAAACTTGAAAGAGTCTTTCGAGGGATAGTTTCCGGAAGTTTCTAAGAAATTTCACTGATTAATTTGCGTCCATCTTCAAACGCCTGGCGACTTCACTTTTACTAACATTTCCGTAGCGCTCACCTACGGGTCACAAACCAGTGACCAATCATTTAGACCTTTGTATTAGAATTCATTCAATAAACTTATTCTATTTGGTATGGCTCTGTCACATTCGAGCAATGTTCTAGGATGGGCCCCACGGCTGTTTTAGAAGTAATCTCATTTGTCGTTTCTTAGATATTCCTAGTATTCTTACAATGCACATACGTTATGTACGACTGACCCTACGTGATCGTTTCATTTCATAAACATACAGACTGTTCCATCCAGGTATCTCTGTACGAGTTGATCGAGAGCAACTGTGTCTCACTGATATTGTAATAATAGGATAGTACGTTTTACCGTTTTGTGAAGTACTCAGTTTTACATTTCTGAACATTTAAAGCAAGTTTCTAATCTTACAACACTTTGAAATCCTATCATATCTGAGAGAATGTTTGTGCAGCTTTTTTCAGACAGTTCTTCATTAGAGATAACTGAATCGTCTGCAAAATGTCGGAGTTTATTATTAATATTGTCGGCAAGATCATTAATAAACAACATTTACAGCAATGGTCCCAGCACACTTCCGTGTGGTGCGACTGAAGTTACTTCTACATCTGTCGAAAGGCTCTCCATCCAAGATAACGTGCTGCGTCGTCTCTACCAAGAAACGCAATCACAAATTTTGCTTGAGACTTCCGAAAATAATCGTAGATAAGACACTGAGCCAAGTACTTTTCGGAAGTCGATAAATAGGGGAAACTGCGAAGGGATTCCACGAAAAGACAGATTACATCAAGAATCTAACGTTTTAACTTAGAGTTCGCTCAACTATTGATTATACTGTGTTCCTTAAAATGTAAACAGTCAATGGAGGAATGGTAGAGCCGTAGAGAACAATATGACTACAAACGGAATTAACTTAGTTAGATGTGTACGCCGTATTAGGACTAGAAATAGTGCCTATAGTGTTCTATCTTTCTCCACCAATATGCCTCAGGAATAGCCTAGTATTTACACTTGCCACCTGCTTTTTCATGTTACTTCCCAAGTCCACAGGCGATCTTACACGATGCTGCGAGCCAAGACACACCGGATGAATGGAATTATAGGGAAATTTAGTTTCTCCTGTTACTGAGATGGGAAGAACAGTACATCTACATCTACATCTACACTTTTGCCATATTGTGTAAGCCACCTTATGGGGCAGAGCAGATTTCTTATCCTGCTGTCTCTCCTCCTCCTGGTCGTTACGAATGGGGGGCGGGGGGAGGGGGGGGGGGTGGAGGGGGGGTGTGGGTGGTCGGTAATAACAAGCGGTAAGTCTCGTCGAGTGTCCGTCCCAAGAGACATCAGGTGCATTTACTGTGGTTCTTCGACAGATATTTGCAATTTCGTTTTTGCAATGTGTAGCTGCTGCAAACATAAACATATAGCGCTCATCACGTCTTCCACACGACGCCCAGTGTCAAAGGAAAGCGTCAGTTTGCTTCCCGTTACTTACTTTACGCGATATGGCTCAGAGGACCGCGCGTAGCTAAAAGGCTCCTCTTCCACTAGATTCTATTCTGTGCCTTCTGTCGCCATTGTGCCGATTTGCAGTAAACCGTCATAGGTTCCATCTCAGCGTCTTTTCTTCCACTAGGAATAGTGGTGTTCCGCGGAGGATAAAATCCATGGATTTCAATGCCATCGGTAAATATCCATCCGAGTGACATGTCCTGCCCATACAAAGTGCTTGCTAATCAGACCTTCATTGCTTGGTCTATTGTGGATTTCATCCAGCCCACAATTATGCTTGCTTCTCATCTGGCCTTCATTGCTTCATCTATTGTAGGTTTCATTCAGCTAACAATTACGCCGGATCCTACCTTGTATCGAACCATAGATCTTTCTTAAGACTTTTCGCTTTTTTCCGGACAGTCCAAGTTTCGCAAGCATACAGCCCAACGGGTTGCATCAATGTTTTGGGCAGGTGCAGTTTGCGATTTCTTGAGGGACTGAGCGATTTAAAAAGCTGACTCAGACTGAAGTATGATCGGTTTACGGCTTGGATACTCGCTTTGATTTCTACCACACATGATACATCCTCTGTAAAGATTACCCCCTCTCCCAACCCAGATATTTAAAATTATCATCCCTTTCCGATTACCACAGACTGGAGTGGGTCTATTCAATAATCATCAGTCCTGCTCGTCACCAGGTCTTCGATTCGTTCACATGGAGGTCGATTCTGCTCCCTGCCATCTACAAACTGTAGTTCTTCCGCGTCAGTTCTTCCTTGGATCTGGACAACAGGGCTGCACCGTCGGAAAACGCGAGATTTGTGATTTTCACACCACATACATCGGTGCCCTCAAAGTTCTTATGGAAAGCTTCTCTCATCTTCTTCTCGAGTGCCAGGTTCAACACTATAGGTTACATGTTATATCCTTGTCTCAAATCTGTGTTTCTGTAGAAGCTCTCCGTGACTTAGTTCCCAAGGTTCACTTTGCTTTTTGAATCACTGAGAAAACCGAGAACTTTGCTGACGAATTTCTTGGGTATTCTGAACTTAGGCAATTCGTAAGGCCCTCCCTGTGGACACAGTGACTGTCTTCTCAAAATGTATGAAGAGCACATGCAGGTCTTCGCAGCACATAGAAATTGTCGACAATCGAACGAACCTTTCTGAAACCTCCCTGATATTCACCATCACTTCTTCTGCAAGCGACTGGATTCGATCCAGTACACAGATGGGGCTGTTCGTTACTCATGCGTAAGTAACGAGCAGCCTAAGGGCTCGCCATCACAATTTTATATCTTAAATATCTTTGTGACTAATGCCCTTTTGGCATATTTATTATTTTATAAATGACATATAAGTACTGCCAGTCTTTCACGATGATTCTGTACTTCTACTCTGTATCATACGATTTTAGTCATAATTCTGTGACCATGTTATAGACCATTCTTTGATTTAAATTCTGAGGAATACGCTCCTAGCAGTGTTGAAAGCCGGTTAATTCGTTAAAAATAGTGACCGAGGGCTGTTTTCTTTCAATTGTAGCTATTCACGGTCTCTGAACGTGCAGCCATGTACAAAAAAATTTTTCTTATAGCAGAAATTCATGAGGGCGATTCCTCTGTAGGTGGTAGAGTGTATTTTGTCACCTTTCTTGTTAATAAGACAGATGACAACTCTCTTCCAGTCTCCTGGAACCTCCTCCAAAATCCAGATCCTCTTGACTAGTTGGTGAATTTTCTTATGTAGTCTTTCTTCTTCTTCTACCTTATTATCCAATTCTTTATATACCCTTACAAACAAAATTGTTTTTAAAGCGGTATTTCAAGTGTCCAGTCGATACAGCGCTCCCAAATTTAGTATTGTCCTATAATTTTTTACCGATACGTATTAACAGGGACAACGGAACGCGAAAAATGTTCAACACTCCAGCAGCGATTGATAGCGCTACCGCATGGCAGTAGTAGTCAGCGCGTGCCAAGGCGGTGTTGTCGCTACTGGAAAACTGGTTACGCTTCGTTTTCTGCTGTCGCTGTTAATATATGTCTGTAAAACAAATTTCGCACTGCACTAATTTGCGGCTGCACATCGCAAAACTGAAATTGCAAGTATCTGCCGAAACATCAGAGAAAATGTATCTCACGACTCTTTGGAGGGACACTATGTGTGTTGGAAGAAGCCGTACGTAATATATTAATAAGTCGTTTGGGAACAAACACTGACAAACCAAAACATTACGACAACTGCTCACCGAGACGGTGGGTCCCTCCTGAGGGAGTTGCGGGCTCGTGACGCGGTACTAAAGTATGTAAGCGAAGCAGACATGGACATAGGATAACACTAGCGAAGATATGGGTTGCATATGGGGAAATCCACTGAGATATGCGACTTTGACAAAAGACAGGTTATTGTTACGCAGGGCCTGTGATCGAGTGTCTCAAAAACGGCGAAGCTTGTCGAATGATCATGTGCTACTTTAATGAGCATCTACGGGAAGAGGTAGCCAAATAGTGAAACTGCCACTAGGAGCTAAAAGGTTGGACATCCACGACAGAACGCGCGGTTAGAAGGCTTGTCCGCTCTGTAAAGTAGGATAGGTGGTAATCTGTGGCATGTCTGCCGAAAGAGCACAAGGCAGGTGCACGGACAAGTGTTTTCGGAGAATACCATTCATTGTACATTTTTGAACATGGAGTTCCGCAGCAGACCACCGCTACCTGTTGACACGTTGACTGAACGACAGCGTCAATAACTACTGCAGTGGATACGGGACCATCTGGATTGGACCGTCGATCAATGGAAACATGTCGGCTCACACTAGATCGACGGTCGTCTCCACAAACGCCGTCATCGAGACGATCGGCGGCTCTAAACTTACAGCGAGCTACGGACGCTGGCTGGTGGGAGAAGTATTATGCTGTGGGAGACATTCTCCTGCACTTGCATGGGACCTGTCGTAGATATCGAAGACACGCTGACAGCTGTGAACCACCGGCATCCCTCCGCGCTTGATGTCTTCCCCGACAACGATGACGTCTTTCAGTAGCGTAATTGTGCGTGTCTCGGAGCCAGAACTGTGCTACAATGGTTTAAGGAGCACTGTGGTGAACTTACGTTGCTGTCTCGGCGACCAAATTCGCCTGACGTAAATCCTGTGAAACCCATCTTGGTCGCTATCGGGCGTCATCACTACATACGCAAATCCACGGTCCGATATTTACGTGGATTACGTGACCTGTGTGTAGACATCTAATGCCACGTACCAACAAATAAACTGTCGGATCCCTTATACGCAGAATCAGTGACGTATTTCGTTCCAGCGGCCGACAAAAATGGTATTAAGCAGATGTTGATAATGTTCCCACTCATCAATGTACACTGTCCAATTCCTACAGTAAACTCTTGCGCAATGTAGTACGCCTCACCATTGGACCCTGCTGCTGAAAGAAAGATGGATGATTAGAATATAATGTCCCGTCCATTACAAGGTAATTAGAGACGGGGTGAAAGCCCAGATTAGGGAAGAATCAGAATGTCCGGCATTTGCCTTAGGCATTTTGGGGAAATCACGGAAGCCTAAATCTGTCTGGTCGGACGAGGGTCTGAACCGTCGTCCTTCCGAATGCAAGTTCAGTATGCTGACCACTGCGTCACCTCGCTCTGTCTCTGCCACTGGGGTTCGCTGAACGCCTCCGTGACCCTTTTGTGCTTACTAAACGCAACTATCACGAAACGTGATGCTCTTCTTTGGATCTTTTGAATCGTCCATTACTCCTAAGTTATAAAGGTCCCTAACTGAAAGTCACTAAAGTACCGGTCGAATGAGTCACTTGTAAGCTACCGCATTCTTGGATGGCTTACACGTCATCAGGACTTTACTTTGACTTTCCTACGATCAGTTTTAAGTGGTCTTTTAGCATTAAATCGTCCCGTACGAATACTTCAATATTTAATTGATGTAATTTTTTACAGTGATTGTTCGGAAATCTTGTAACCAAACAGTAACGGTCATTTCCGCCGTTTGTGCAGCATGTGTCGCTTTTATTAATGTTGAGAGTCAACCGCCAGTCCCTGCACTAAGCATCGATCCGCTGAAGGTATTTCGTAATTTCGTTACATGCTTCCGATCCACTGAATGTGTTTCGTAATTTCGTTACATTCTTCTAGCGCTGCAATTTTCCAATAGACAACATCATTGTCTGCAAACAGCCTCACGAAGCATTCTTCATTTCTTCTGCGAGGCGTGATGGGATTGCACAATTGCTAGCAGAGTGTTTGCGAATAGCGTGTATCCGTTTCAGCGTTCTCTGTCTTGGCTTCTGGCGCGTAGTGAAACCCAAAGATGCTTCATGTACAACAATTCACGTAGGATTTAGATTAGCAATATTAAATGAATTAGCCTCGACTTTGATCGATGACCACTGCTGGCATTCACTTGATGCGATTTAAGGAAACCTGAGGAGGTCCTAATACGAACGGCACGAAACGAATTTGATCTCCACTTCTCCACATTCATAATGTTTCGCCTTAACCGTTTTGTTAGTAACCATCACTCTCAACGCAAACGACTGGCTTAAGGAAGGGCATCACACCACTTGACTTTACAGCTGCTTGTAACGCTCAAGTTATGGGCTGTCAAGTAATATGACCCACATAACTTAGATTAATATACGTCAGGAAATGGTGCTTGATCTATTGCGCAATTAATCCGCACTGCGCTACTGAATAAATCTACAGAAGTCTACGAAATGTGAGCGCGAATTATCACGACGGCAATTTAGTTGGTGTGCCGTTTCCCGCAGCGAATATATAAATATTTGTTTCATAAATTCAAATACCGTTTTCCTGCTGCAGAGTAATACCGGATTTATTTATTTATGTTCACCTGGGTCCACTGCGTTGTAGACATCTTTTAGAGATATTGTATGATTATATTTTATAGTTTCATGTACGCTACCAAGTTCGATTACTTTTATTTTACATGGGGCCTATTTCGGCTCAGTTTCCAACATCAGGTAAATAAATGGTACATCAGGTAAATAAATGGTACATCAGATAAATAAATGGTACATAATTTTGGTACATTATCTCTATCTTTAAAGACAGTGACTAAATGGATTTCATTATTATACGGTTTTGCATACAAATAGTGACAACAGCACCGATATTGCATGGGTATCAAAACCATCGGACGTATCTACAAATGTATAACAATGAAATCCATTTAATAATTCAATCTAGAAACAATGTACCAAAATTATGCCTCATTTACGTACAGATAACCTGAGGATAGCATTCAGTCGAAATAGGCATTTTGTAAAGCAAGGCAATCAAACTTTGTAGCGGACTTGGAATTATAAAATATAATTGTACAAACGTATTTATGTTCCAGAAACGCTTCACCTTTTATATTACAATCATTTTCATTGGATTTAATGAGAAATGGTAAAGTTCCGTTCCTACGTGTGAAATAGATTCGAAAAATTTTCATGCCATAATTTTTACTTCAATAAAATGTCACAGTCACTCGTTCATCCTACCTGACCACAAAAGGGGAAAACAAATTTTAGCCGGCCGGGGTGGCCGAGCGGTTCTAGGCGCTATAGTCTGTAACCGCGCGACCGCTACGGTCGCAGGTTCGAATCCTGCCTCGGGCATGGATGTGTGTGATGTCCTTAGGTTAGTTAGGTTTAAGTAGTTCTAAGTTCTAGGGGACTGACCTCAGAAGTTAAGGCCCATAGTGCTCAGAGCCATTTGAACCATTTTGAACAGATTTTAACAGGACAAACGGGTAACTATAAATTTTCAGTCATGTAAAATTATATTATTCCACATTAAATACACTGTAGATGCCTTCAATATAAAAGGCGAAACACGTCTGGTACGTAAATAAATATTACACTGCTGCAAGAAAAGTTGCTTTTGAACTGAATGAAATGAATATTACGGCGACGTAAATGAAATTAGAATTTTGTGCAGATCTGCATCCAAAAGCCTATATGTCTTATCTCACGAATGATAAGGGAAATGAAGTTATTCCAAGACATGCTAAACTGTGTGGAGTGAAAATACGCACATAGTGTGTGTGTGTGTGTGTGTGCCCGTGTGAATTTAATGTATCCATGTAAGTATGCTAGAGACACAACGATCCAGGCGCAAAATGCAGCTAGTGCCAGACAAAGAATCTGCTCGGTATATGTAGCCGTGGTTTCATTCATATACACGAGGATTTGCTAACGAATTTGCCTCACTGTCTGGAGTTCAGAATGAAGTTATGCCAATGACTTTAAGGATCTCCCGTCTCACATAAAGCTGGAAAATTATTGACATACCTCGTTAATTGCTCTTCATACAAATTATCTATCTTAAAGATTGAAAATTCCTGTTAGCTGCAAGTAGAATTCTTAATTATAAATGCTACATGACAAGTAGTGCTGTAATGTAGACCGGCTCCCTTTGTCTCAGGTGTAGGTAATCATTTTCTTGAAGTACCAATGTATTCGTCGCAATATTATGCTAGCAACAGGTAATAACAGTAGTTATTTAATTTAAGTGAAAATTATTATTTTTTTTCTTTTCTTTTCAAAAACAGTGGCTTTCCCCACAAATCTACTAGTTTACATTTAGCTGTCGTAAGCGTGAATATCATCAAGCACTATAGTTACTGTATGTGAGGATTAAATAGTTAACAGGCGCTTTTATTCGCTTCATGCACATTACTCCGTATTGATTGGATCTACGGAACATGATAAATGAAAAAATTTTTTAATTTCATAATTGAAAAGCAAAATTCTGTAGATATACGAACGTATACTTGTAATTGAAACAGTAAATTACTATTAAATAACCAAAATTATGAAGTATATTGTGCATAAAATCAGAAAAACACGGCAAACTTTTTTTTTCAATTAATAAAAGATAATAGCGCATATTCTAACAAGAAAAGTTATGTTTTCCAATACGATGAAACACTCAAATTTCTCCTAAACTTATGACATGAAATGTTAGTTGATACGCTAATTTTGATCTATATTATCAAAATAACATGTTTTTATACATAGGCAGAAATCAGTTTTGCCTAGTTGGCGCCACTGCTCAGTGTACTGGTCAAGATTAGGCGTTGTAGTTTCCAAATGCTTGTCCGAACCTAGCGATTAGGGTTTCTGACGGTTTCCTTAATTACCTCAGGCTAAAACCGGTACAGTTCCTTCAACAAATACCAGGCCGATTTCCTACCACCCATTTCTGATGAAACGAGCGAATTGTCCGTCTATAAAATCCCTCGTTACGTGTGAAAATTATCTGACAACAGGTCATCCTTATCAACTATTGGCCACAGTAACATACAGAAGAACAAACAGAATACTTAAAGATGTACGTACAAAAGAGCTCAGGAATTGGGAGGGAACGAGACAAGCAATTCTGTCATTGCGCGAAGTTACCAACGTGAGAAAAATCAGGATGCTTCTAAAAAATACTTTGAAACTAGGCCGTACAACGGTCGCTTCCAGCAGACTTCCTAGTTTCTCAACTATCGTCAGCAAATTTTCCGATACTAATAGCATTTTAAATGTTTTTAACCGAAATACTTAATAATGGAAGTTCAACAACACAAGGAATATATATATCTCACTTTTCTTGATGTCAGTCTTCTGCCTTTATGCGATCCGTATTGTTTCGTACCTGTGCGAGAGTCTTCAGTTCACAGCACCACTTACAACCAAGTCGTTCAATTATTTATTTCATATTTTGGAGGACAGTGGTGGGGCAGGACACTGGAAGTTCTTTGGATGTGGTTGTGTGTTGGGGTTGCGGATGGAGTCATGTCAGCTTTAGTGGAATAGTAGGAACAGATCACGTTCAATAATTGAAAATTATTATGTTGGCGGGAAACTTAATTGGCGCAAGCGGTCGGGTTTTTACATTCTTAGGATATGTGGTCCATGTGTGTGAGGCATAGTTGGCACTGATGTGCTTCAGGTTGGGATCATGAACGTTCTTTGGCGGTAAATGAGAATGTATGAGTAATTACGTTGACAATAGATGATGCGGTTTATTTAAATTTTTTTAAAAATATAGAAGCATCGTCTCCTGTCCAGGTCGCATTTTGCGTTAGACGATTAAAACGTGATGACTAATTTCAAGTGTGTATAAATAATGAACAGATCGTTCAAATCGTTAGTGCAGTTGAATATGCATTGAACAGGATCAATAGCGAACATCATGCAAAAACGTGCAAAATAAGACAATAATGATGTTAAAAGCATCACGAATGGCGAAACAGGTCGAAACCCATAATCTTGCGATACGCAGGAAAAAGAGTGGTGGGGGCTCATGCGTAAGTAAAAATGCTTCAGAGATACATTCATTATATGGGGTCGCAAAACAGGCAATACTGTGAGAAAGCTTGATGCAACGGAAACAAGAATTAAAAACGGTTTCACAGCATGCTTGTCACAAGAGTAATCGAAACTAAAATACAGTAATCTATCATAAAATATAAAATGGCCATCGTTACATTATGTGTACTCGTTGTTAATGGATATAAAATGATACATTATGTGTACTCGTTGTTTATGGATATAAAATGAAACCAGCTCAGCCGACTACAAATACGTTTCCATTCTGTGAATAATAGTTACGTCCACGAATCAGCATGGTTTTAGAAAGTATCACTCTTGCGAAAATCAGCTTGCCCTCTTCTCTCATTGTATACTGCGAACTGTGGATGAATGGCAACAGGTAGATTCCATATTTCTAGATTTTCGGAAAGCGTTTGACACGGGGCCCTATTGCAGACTGTTAAAGAAGGTACGAACATATGGGATAGGTTCACAGACAACGTAGTGGATCGAAGACTTCTTAAGTTACGGAACCCAGTTTGCTGTCCTCGACGGCGAATGTTTATCAGAGACAAGGATATCATGAGGAGTGTTCCAGGGAAGTGTGACAGGACCGCTGCTATTCTCCATATACATGAATGATTTGGCTCACAGGGTTGGCAACAATCTGCGGTTGTTTGCTGATGATGCTGTGTATACTGTAAGGTATCGTCGTTGAGTGACTATAGAAGGGCACAAGATGACGGACACAATTTCTAGTTGGTGTAATGAAAGGCAGCTGCATATAAATGCAAAAAAAAAAAAAAAAATGTTAATGTGGATGATTCGGAAAAGCAAACCCGTAATTCTGGAAACAGCATTAGTAGTGTCCTTGTTGACTCGTCCTTCAAATGTCTGGGGGTAACATTGCAAAAAAGCTATAAAATGGAATGATCATGTGAGGACAGTAGTAGGAAAGTTGAATGGTCGACTCTGGTTTATTGGGAGAATTCTAGGAAAGTGTGGTTCATCTGCAAAGGAAAGCGTATGTAGGAAGCTGATGCGGCCTATTCGCCGGCCGGATTAAAGGAAAACATCGAAGCAATTCAGGCGCGGGCTGCTAGATTTGTTGCTGGTAGGTTCGAACAACATGCGAGTGTCACGGAGACGCTTCGGGAACTCAAACGGGAATGCCTGAAGGGAAGGCGACATTCTTTTCGAGGAAAAATGTTGAGAAAATTTAGAGGACCGGCATCTGAAGCTGACTGCAGAACAGTTGTGTTGCCTCCTACGTACATTGCGCCTAAGGACAACGAATATAAGATACGATAGATTAGGGCTCATACGGATTCATACAGACAGTCGTACTTCTCTCGTTCTATTTCCGAATGGAATAGGAAAGGAAATGACTAGTAGTGGTATGGGGTACCCTCCGCCACGCACCTTGACGTGGGTTGTGGAGTATCGATATACATGTAGATGTCTCAGTCAAAGCACTTTTACCGATATTAGAATCTCGAAGCTAATACAACTGCTTATTGCGTACCTGCCGGGATTCAAAGGTCGCATTATACCACTTGGCAGCGTCATGCACCCACCTTGAATACGAAAGATCACACGCAGCCTAATCTTCAACTCGAGTGTATTCCTTCTGAAACGCTTCATAATATTTCTCGCTAAAACAAATACGATTCTAATTACCAATAAGAAAAGGATCGACAAAATCGTTTCGTGCGACTTGCTCAGTGATGCAACCTAACAGTAAACGACAAGGCACTCTCACTACAATTTTTGACTGCTACACTATCCTTGTCTATACCAGGGCAATGTACTTGAGGATAATATTATAGAAATGTAAGAGAATGTAGATGAAGATGAAATGGGTGATATGATACTGCGTGAAGAGTTTGATAGAGCACAGAAAGGCCTGAGTCGAAACAAGGTCCAGGGGGCTGACAACATTCCATTAGAACTACTGACAGCCTTGTGAAAGCCAGTCCTGACAAAACTCTACCATCTGGTGAGTAAGATGTATGAGACAGGTGAAATTCGCCTCAGACTTCAAGAAGAATATAATAATTACAATCCCAAAGAAAGCAGGTGTTGACAGATGTGAAAATTACCGCACTGTCAGTTTAATAAGTCACAGCTGCAAAATACTAACGCGAATTCTTTACAGACGAATGGAAAAACTGGTAGAAGCCGACCTCGGGGAAGATCAGTTTGGCTGCGCGGGATTAGCCGAGCGGTCTCAGGCGCTGCAGTCATGGACTGTGCGGCTGGTCCCGGCGGAGGTTCGAGTCCTCCCTCGGGCGTGGGTGTGTGTGTTTGTCCTTAGGATAATTTAGGTTAAGTAGTATGTAAGCTTAGGGACTGATGACCTTAGCAGTTAAGTCCCATAAGATTTCACACACACGCATCAGTTTGGAATCCGTAGAAATGTTGGAACACGTGAGGCAATACTGACCCTACGACTTATCTTAGAAGAAAGATAAGGAAAGGCAAAACTACGTTTCTAGCTTTTGTAGACTTAGAGAAAGCCATTGAAAATGTTGACTGAAGTACTCTCTTTCAAATTATGAAGGTGGCAGGGGTAAAATACAGGGAGCGAAAGGGTATTTACAATTTGTACAGAAACCAGATGGCAGTTATAAGAGTCGAGGGACGTGAAAGGGAAGCAGTGGTTGCGAAGGGAGTGAGACAGGGTTGTAGCCTCTCCCCGATGCTATTCAATCTGTATATTGAGCAAGCAGTAAAGGAAGCAAAAGAAAAGTTCGGAGTAGGTATTAAAATCCATGGAGAAGAAACAAAAACTTTGATGTTCGCCAATTACATTGTAATTCTGTCAGACAGAGCAAAGGACTTGGAAGAGCAGTTGAACGGAATGGACAGTGTCTTGAAAGGAGGGTATAAGATGAACATCAACTAAAGCAAAACGAGGATAATGGAATGTAGTCGAATTAAGTTGGGTGATGCTGGGGGAAATAGGTTAGGAAATGAGACACTTAAAGTAGTAAAGGAGTTTTGCTATTTGGGGAGCAAAATAACTGATGATGGTCGAAGTAGAGACGATATAAAATGTAGACTGTCAATGGCAAGGAAAGCGTTTCTGAAGAAGAAAAATTTGTTAACATCGAGTATAGATTTAAATGTCAGGAAGTCGTTTCTGAAAGTATTTCTATGGAGTGTAGCCATGTATGGAAGTGAAACATGGACGATAAATAGTTTAGACAAGAAGAGAATACAAGCTTTCGAAATGTGGTGCTACAGAAGGATGCTGAAAATTAAATGGGTAGATCACATAACTAGTGAGGAGGTATTGTATAGAATTGGGGAGAAGAGGAGTTTGTGGCACAACTTGTTAGAAGAAGGGACCGGTTGGTAGGACATGTTCTGAGGTATCAAGGGATCACCAATTTAGTATTGGAGGGCAGCGTGGAGCGTAAAAATCGTAGAGGGAGACCAAGAGATGAATACACTAAGTAGATTCAGAAGGATGTAGGCTGCAGTAGGTACCGGGAGATGAAGAAGCTTGCACAGGATAGAGTAGCATGGAGAGCTGCATCATACCAGTCTTAGCACTGAAGACCACAACAACAACAACACTATCCTTCTTTGTAATACACTTACGAACTGTTTTCCTAGACCTACAAGAGCGGCAACAAGTACACCACTAATAGATGCAAAGACCCACTCAAATTTAGTCATAAACGTCCCTTATGTCACAATATCCTGCAATTCACCCATCCTAGTGGGTCAACACTCACCTACCTCTGATAGTGGATACTGGCTCACGGCTGCCCCTTTTGACAGATCTAAGATACTGCCCACTTCTGAAAGTAAATCTGCACGAGCGCAGGACACTTCGTACGTTGGGACTGGAATATCCCTCTGAAATGTCCCTCTCACTGCAAAGGATAACGCTTGGTCGTGACTTCGTTTATAAAGTGGTACTGTAACCGTAATGACCGTTGAAAAATTCAGGACTTCCTTTCAAGAAAAACAGCATATAAAATTTGTCCCAAGAGACGCCTATTTTATTCCGCGCTGTACTTCTTGAGACAGCACTGTTAACATTACACGAAAGGCATCACACAAAATGCAGTATTTGACACTCATGAGTAATAATAGGGAAATACCATTTTACACTCTTGCCTGTCATACACGGCCGCACTCGCTTCCAGCCTACTCATGTCCTTTCCTGATCAAAACTCAAAACTATTAATCCACTCTTCGACCGCGGCCTGCACCGAGTTCTTTCTCCTACCTCGCGAGAGCTCCTGTATCAAGTGTTTCAGCCATTAGCAGCATTCGTGCTACGTTATATGGTCGAGTTTTGCTCAGCCAGGAGCAAGCGAGGTCGTTGTTTCCAGGTGGTTTGTGATGCCGTGAACATATTGCACCATATTGCGACTTACTCAGTACCGGTTTAATGTGTTACAAGCCTCTTCTGGAAGTAGAGTGCAGGTTGGGAAGGAAGGCTAGTGTCGACTATTTAGTTTCCTCGTAGTTTCGCCCAAGAGGTGAAGGAGGCTTTCCCGGCGACGAAGATTAAGCACAAATCAGTTAGGTTCAGAGGCCATCCTCGGTTCCAACAGCCATCTGGCTGATATCTCATTTCAGATAGGGAAGAACATCAGCTCTGGTAACTGACGGTAGTAACGTTTTCCATCGCAGACTTGAAGACGAAAACATTAATACAGTATTTATCAATTACAGCAGCGTCCATGGAAGGTAGTACAGGGACAGAAAGTTGGATGAAACCAGGTGTTAATAGACTTGAAATTCTGAAACCTGATTGGAATGAACGTGCAAAGATAGGCTAAACGCCAGTGGAGCAAACGTGTTTATAGCCATTAGTAATGAAAATCTTCTCACAAAATTCTTCCAACATCAGAAGCCGTATACCACCTCCCCCGGCTGTACCTGTGCCGTCGCGCCCTTTGGGATCACTAGATGAAAAAATTCCTCGTCCTCCAGTGCGACGGTTCTTTCTCATCGAGCACCAAAACAATCTAACAATTGTACAGATTTTTCTCCCGCACTGGGAAAGAAAATTTCTTTCAAATATCTGTTGACCTGGTCAGGCGTTAGTTTACCGGATTTCGATGCTGTTACGATATTTGTGGCTTCAAAAAGATTTTTTCTCGAATTCTCGGTCCAAACTCTACGTTAGTTTCTTTTTTAACTATGAAAAGGGTGTGTTCAGCGCGAAAAACCAGTTTTCTGCGTCGTACACGAGGAAAAGGCTCGACGGCATTGGCACAGCAGAGGGACGTATATGCCTTTCGAAGCTGAAAAAACTTTTTGAAAAGATTTTCAGATCTGATTTTGGTGAACGACTGTGATGTCAGTCTCCATTCGAGAAAAAATATAATCAAGCTGCAGTCACTGACACATAATCGCTTTTCTTCACCAAGGTTTTCCAGCGTACTGAAATATGGCTGTTACAAATCAGAATATTTAGAGATTCAAACGTCACAACTTGAAATTCTGCTGAATTTTGTTTTACACTAAGTTGTCCGTCGTGTGCATTATGTGAAAAAAATTCGTTCGTTTTATGTGCATTGTGTAAAAAACGTTATGTTTTAAGTATTTCCTTACAGATAATTATTATTGTAATGATTTTGTGTCATACGAGTAATAATGAGTTACTTATCACTTTCAGTTAACATAACTCATGTATGTGAAACATGAACATGAATGTAAATCGTAACATATCAATTTAAAACACAAAACAAAAATAAGTAATATAAATATAACAATAGTGAACGTTTAGATAATTTGACTAGTTATATTGATAATATTCCGACAACACATTGTGTGCAGCTTATTTTCCAAAATCGGCATTTCAGAAACCAGCTTTATTACACATTGACGTACGAGACATCAAAGCTTCTTTACGTTGCAACAAAAGTTTTAATTTTTCAAATTAATTAATGGAGCTAGAGTGTTCTGCAAAATTTCAAATTATTACAAAAGTTGATTATACAATTTTCAAGAGTGGTAATTACACTTCAACTTTTATGTGACACACATTTTTATATATCACAATTTCGAAGATATTCCCTCTAAACATAAGATGTAAAATTGCATTTCTGGGTGTCTTTTACCCCTTAAAAGCGAAATTGGGCAAAATGAAAAAATCCGTGTTGTTTTATTTTGACTCCTCTAAATACCAGCCAAGTTACATCAGGGTCGTTTATTTACACTGGTAGTGTTCTCTTGGAGTTTAAAGTAGAAGAGGGAGTCAGTTAAGGTAAGGCAGCTACCGCCTATATTCCTCTCAAGAGGTCCGGACCCTATTTCCATCCGCACTGGGATATAGCAATCAAGCCAACATATATATTACACAGGTGAATATTAATAAAACCGACAAACTGCAGCAATGGATTCCCGACTGGAAATGGAAGAAAAAAGGTCATGTCAACAGGTATCCGGAAATGGACGGTGTGCGTCGAACGACAACAAATCGTCCCGGAACACAGTACAGGACTGTTCCGCACTCACGTCGCAACAGATGTTCAAAGTGCCCGTCATGAGATTGCAAGTGAAAGGGATAGTAGCGGTTGTCTTGCAGGTTACACATAACAGTACTTTGGTTTGCACGATGTTGGCGATCCTCTTGCCTGGAGCTTGTACTAGGGTTCATATCAATATCCTGTAGAATCTGGTCCTCCATATCTGGTGTACGCACAAACCTCCACCTCCCTGCACATTCGTCTGCCTGAAAGGACCCTTGATCACACAAACGCCCAAAAAGGAGTTGAAAAGTTATTTGATGTCGTTGCTGTCTGTGACGGTACTTGTATAGTATAGTCATGCTGCCTCTCTAGCGTTTCCAACTGCTTGCTGTGCCCAAACACCATCTCGGTTTGTTCCCAACTTGAATGCCGGACCATTCTGCTGCTTACAATACGCAGCGTTAACCACACAGCCTAAAACACACAAGGGAAACACGGCACGTTGTAAGAAGAACTGTCTTTCGTCAGCACCATCTACCGTCCGTCCCCGGTAGCTGAATGGCTTTAACAGACAAAAATAAAAGGACAAGTAAACATATAGTAGAGAAGTTACAATCACGCGAAAACCAAAATAAAATGGAGCTGAAGTATCCCAACAAAAACTGGGAAAAAATATGGACTAATATAAATAATAAAACACTGACTACGGAAGTGCAAGCGTCATGGTACAGAGTTGTCAACATCATAATTAGTACCAATGAAAAACTGTATTCAATAGGACTACATGCAATCAATGTGTGCCAAAAATGTCAGAATTTGGACTCCTTAAAGCATCGCTTCATCTGTAATGGATACAAGATTTGGAATGACATTGTATTGCAAGTCGCTTTTCTCAAACGGACCGATGGAAGAGAGATCACACTACACGATATACTCTTCCCCGAAGAAGTTTCCTTTCCACCACAAAAAAAAAAAAACAATGTCATCTTGTGGCTATTCGGAAATTTTGTCAATTATGTAGTCAACAACAAAGGCAGTGACAATCTACAAGAATAACGGGAATATATATGAAAGATGAATACTTCAAAATATACCGGAACAAAGACCATAAAAAGAAGTTCGGGAATATGAAGCAAATTTTGTTTCAGAAACAAGACATCGGTTAATACCTAAATAATATGGAATCGACGGAACAAGATAGACTGCCAAAGTAGGGGACTGCTGTTGAGGGTGATGTACGGTGGGGACTTCGTGTGCCCCGGGGCCGATACGGTAGCCGTGAAGGCCTCAACAGAACCCCGAAAAAGCATGTTTACCCAGCAAGTAACAGGAGTCATGCCACAGCACAAGAATAGTAAGGAAAAAATTATTCTAATGCATAAGACGTGCATCACTGAAGAAGTTTAATTTCCTCTCTTAATTTTTACTTTTGCTTCTCTCTCATTTTTGTTTAAATTCTAATGGAAGAATATTTTGCGTTCCGTTAATGCAGTCAACAGTATAGGAGAGAGAGCTATTTTCACGGTAATCTATTCGGATTACAATTCTCTAATATTGTCTTCAAGACGCAATTCAGTTTCATAACCAATAAAAGAAAAAAGTGGAAAAAAAATGGTCAGCGTGACGGATTGTCAAATCTCTGGACCCAGTTTCCATTCCCGGCTGGGTCGGGGAATTTTCTCCGCCCAGGGACTGGGTGCTGCGCTGTCCTCATCATTATCCTATCATCCTCATCGACTGCAGGTCGCGGAAGTGACGATAAATTGAAAGACCGGCATCCGGCGAATGGTCTGCCCGACGGGGGGCCCTATCCATACGGTTAAATAAATAAAAAATAAACAATGGCAACGATGCATTTCCGGACACAGATTCACGGGACCTTTTTTTCCTCCATTTTCAGTAAGGAATCCGTTGGTTTTAATGTTCACCCTTTATAATCACTGACAGAAAAAAAAATCACAAGAAGGAGTTATGTGACATAAACGAAAGTTGTTAGGCACGTTTAGACATCTCGAAGATGTGTCGATTAAAATTTAGCGCTAGATGGATAAGACCGTCGTTAGTAGCGCCGCTAGCAGAATAAAAGTCAGGTTTGCTTCAAATACACGCTCTAATGGTCGTGAGCGTTCGTTAACTTGGAGATTGGACGTGGAGGATGATGTTGGTCATAATTGCTTTTAAGGCTACAAAGACACCGTTATCAGCACCTCATTGAGTTTGAACGAGGTCGTGTACCAGGGCAACGAGAAACTGTATGCGATATTGCAGAAAGACTTGGCAGAAATGTAGCCACTGTACATGATTGCTGGCAGTGGTGGTCAAAAGAACGTACGGTCGCAAAAGTCCGGGGTCTGGACGGCCACTGGCAATACCGAGACTGGAGACCGTCGTATTCGGCGTATAGCTCTGGTGCGTCGTAACTGAATCTACAGCAGGTAGTCGGGCATCAGTTGGCACCACAACGACACAACGGACTGTTACAAATAGGTTACTTCAAGGACAGCTCCAAGCCAGACGCGCCGTAGCGTGCATTTCCCTGACCCTAAGCCTCCGCCATATGCGAATTCAGTGTGTCAAGCGAGAGCTCATTGGGGGGCAGGGTGAAGGTCTGTTGTGTTTTCTGATGAAAACATAACAGATGCCTCGAAGCCAGTGATGGCCGTGTGTTGGTTAGAAAGAGACCAGTTGAGGGCCTTCAACCAATATGACTGCGTGCTACACACTCTAGACTTTCACCTGGAGCTATCGTTTGGAGTGATTTCGTCTGACAGCAGGAGCACCCTCGTGGGTATCCCACTCACCCTGATAGCAAATTTGTAAGACAATCTTGTGATTCGACCTTTTGTGCTGCTATTCTTAAAACAGCAATCCAGGTGATGTTTTCCAACAGGATAACGCTCACACGCATGCCCCTGTTGTAATCGAGTATACTCTACATTGTGTTGACACGTTGTCTTGACCTACGCGATCACCAGATCGTTTCCAGTTGACTACGTATGGAACGTTATCGGACGAAAACTCTAGCGTTCCCTGTATTGATTGACCAAGTGCAACAGGCATGGAACTCCATCTCACAAACAGATATTCGGTACCTGTAACACAATGCATGCATTTTTGCATGCCTTCATTCAACACTCTGGCGGCTACACCATTTATTAGTGTACTGGTATTTTACATTTTCAATGGCTTATCTTGCGCTTACATTAACCTTTGATCATGCAATGTTAATCACTTAAATATGTTACCTAAAGAGATGTATTTCCGAAATTTCATTACTCTACATAAATTATTTTTTGGGTCTGCGATTTTTTTCCTTCACTGTTCGTTCTGTCAGAAAGGTTCAAATGGCTCTGAGCACTATGGGAATTGTGAGGTCATCAGTCCCCTAGAACTTAGAACTACTTAAACCTAACTAACCTAAGGCCATCAAACACATCCATGCCCGAGGCAGGATTCGAACCTGCGACCGTAGCGGTCGCACGGTTCCAGACTGTAGCGGCTAGAACCGATCGGCCACCACGGCCGGCTCTGTCAGAATGTCCGACGGGTAAGCCACCACTGTTTTTGATACAGCGGCCGTAAATATCAATATTTTGAGGACGGTATCAACGTCAGGCACTTGGTGCAGGTGCAGGGAGTGGCAACTGACCCTTAACAAAGACAAATGTAATGTATTGCGAATACATAGAAAGAAGGATCATTTATTGTATGATTATATGATAGCGGAACAAACACTGGTAGCAGTTACTTCTGTAAAATATCTGGGAGTATGCGTGCGGAACGATTTGAAGTGGAATGATCATATAAAATTAATTGTTGGTAAGGCGGGTACCAGGTTGAGATTCATTGGGAGAGTCCTTAGAAAATGTAGTCCATCAACAAAGGAGGTGGCTTACAAAACACTCGTTCGACCTATACTTGAGTATTGCTCATCAGTGTGGGATCCGTACCAGATCGGGTTGACGGAGGAGATAGAGAAGATCCAAAGAAGAGCGGCGCGTTTCGTCACAGGGTTATTTGGTAACCGTGATAGCGTTACGGAGATGTTTAACAAACTCAAGTGGCAGACTCTGCAAGAGAGGCGCTCTTCATCGCGGTGTAGCTTGCTCGCCAGGTTTCGAGAGGGTGCGTTTCTGGATGAGGTATCGAATATATTGCTTCCCCCTACTTATACCTCCCGAGGAGATCACGAGGGTAAAATTAGAGAGATTAGAGCGCGCACGGAGGCTTTCAGACAGTCGTTCTTCCCGCGAACCATACGCGACTGGAACAGGAAAGGGAGGTAATGACAGTGGCACGTAAAGTATCCTCCACCACACACCGTTGGGTAGCTTGCGGAGTATAAATGTAGATGTAGATGTCAGCCGCAACTGGGAACGGAAATAAACCACTCGTGTAAAGCAGAATGTCCGGGATCGTGTCCCAGTCCGGCAGATATTTTCAACTTTGTCCATTGAATTAATTCAATGCCCAATTGCGACTGATTTCGGTACTTCCCTCGAAAGCTAGAAGCTACGGAAGGTTTGTTGGGGCAGAGAAACTGTTGGTGATTCGTCGTACAGCTATTGCTTGGGTCTCGGAAGAATTGATCTTGCCTAGCCATTGGTTGCACTACAAAGTAAACTGTTTTAGATGACGTTGAGGTGATGGTTGGATTTTCTGGAGGATGGTGTATAAGAGTAGTCCAATGTTATCTGTACGGAGCAGGAATTGGATTGGTGGAGGGAGTTAAGGTATATTAGCACTGGAGAAGATGTACTTATTACTTTATTTCGAAGGCATTGCTCTTCAAAATGTAAAAGTCGTTCTGTGTCTTATTTGTGTCCCATATTTAGCTACTGGGACTACACGTTTTCATAAAAAACATAGCACAAAATACACTATCGGAGGGCTGTTGCCAATTTACGTGGGTGTCTGATGTTGCAGGGAGATGGGGGCAGCGGTGGTTGTCCGACTGCTGGCATGGTGTCTGGTGGCGGCGACGGCGTCTGCCCAAACTGCCGGAGCAGGTGTGTATCTACCGACCATTCTAGCAGCTTTTTGCAAAGGTGTCATACGAAACCCAAAATAAGATACGGTACCTCCTAACCAGCCTCCAACCAGTGTACTGCATACTCTCGAAATGCTTAGTAACCTAGGTAGGGAAGTCACCTACCGCTTTCCTACAACTTTCTCCAGGTATTTCCACTTTCTCATCCCATTTATCTAACATACTATAAGCTATTCAATTATGTCCCCACAAACACCAACAAATTTCCCTAGCTACCAAACCTTTCTTCCTCATCAATCTAACAGCCACGTACTCCCTCGACCGGGCGTACGTCGTATTCAAACAACCTATTCACTCTAGTTGAAACTACCTTCTGCCACATCCTCTCTTCCAGCTCCGATGTCATGGAAACAACAAATATTTCCCTCTAATTCTTAATAACTAAGAAACCCATCCATTCCAGTAGCCATATTCTTCTCTCACCCATCCTGTCCAATGAGGATTCCAACCTTAACCTTTATTCAACTAATTCTACCAACAGTTTAACTCCAACACTCCGACCACTCAATCCTTTCCATACAACTACACACCCTCCTGTACAGGCAGACATCTACGTCAGTGCTCATCCCATCAAAATTTCTAACTCACAATTACTAGAAACGGTCATACTATTTTTACGTACAGTAACATCTCGTGAAAGATGTTTAGCATCAGTGTCAGAAAATATGCTATTCTCAGACATTTACCTCCTTGAGCCCCAGTAGTGTCTGCCTGAAACCACCATTTTATTAAGTTTTTTTGATGTATCAGCGCCTTTCGCATGAACCATCGATGCTAAGACGGAGACTTCTAGTGGTACACTGAGGTACTTCTACAAATGTAGTGCATTGTGGGTTGTGGGAATCACTCATAACGTTCAAGGCCACAGTTGGTGCGGAGATGCTGACTTGCCTTTTTTTTCGTAGTGGCCATATCGAGAAGATCATTGATGGTAAAAGTAAGTATATCTAAGTTATTGTAACGTATATCTGAATTTGCACTATTGCTTTTATGAATATTATAGAAATGACGGTTTGTAATTGTGATATAAGATTTGTTAAATTTTAGGCCATTTTTTTGCCATTTAGGATTACAAATTGTTTCAGGCGTTATGAGTTCACAGAAGTTTGGAGATGTAGGATTTTTCCTAGGAAATCCGCATTTGCCTTTAAATACACTCCTGGAAATTGAAATAAGAACACCGTGAATTCATTGTCCCAGGAAGGGGAAACTTTATTGACACATTCCTGGGGTCAGATACATCACATGATCACACTGACAGAACCACAGGCACATACACACAGGCAACAGAGCATGCACAATGTCGGCACTAGTACAGTGTATATCCACCTTTCGCAGCAATGCAGGCTGCTATTCTCCCATGGAGACGATCGTAGAGATGCTGGATGTAGTCCTGTGGAACGGCTTGCCATGCCATTTCCACCTGGCGCCTCAGTTGGACCAGCGTTCGTGCTGGACGTGCAGACCGCGTGAGACGACGCTTCATCCAGTCCCAAACATGCTCAATGGGGGACAGATCCGGAGATCTTGCTGGCCAGGGTAGTTGACTTACACCTTCTAGAGCACGTTGGGTGGCACGGGATACATGCGGACGTGCACTGTCCTGTTGGAACAGCAAGTTCCCTTGCCGGTCTAGGAATGGTAGGACGATGGGTTCGACGACGGTTTGGATGTACCGTGCACTATTCAGTGTCCCCTCGATGATCACCAGTGGTGATCGCTCTCCACACCATGATGCCGGGTGTTGGCCCTGTGTGCCTCGGTCGTATGCAGTCCTGATTGTGGCGCTCACCTGCACGGCGCCAAACACGCATACGACCATCATTGGCACCAAGGCAGAAGCGACTCTCATCGCTGAAGACGACACGTCTCCATTCGTCCCTCCATTCACGCCTGTCGCGACACCACTGGAGGCGGGCTGCACGATGTTGGGGCGTGAGCGGAAGACGGCCTAACGGTGTGCGGGACCGTAGCCCAGCTTCATGGAGACGGTTGCGAATGGTCCTCGCCGATACCCCAGGAGCAACAGTGTCCCTAATTTGCTGGGAAGTGGCGGTGCGGTCCCCTATGGCACTGCGTAGGATCCTACGGTCTTGGCGTGCATCCGTGCGTCTCTGCGGTCCGGTCCCAGGTCGACGGGCACGTGCACCTTCCGCCGACCACTGGCGACAACATCGATGTACTGTGGAGACCTCACGCCCCACGTGTTGAGCAATTCGGCGGTACGTCCACCCGGCCTCCCGCATGCCCACTATACGCCCTCGCTCAAAGTCCGTCAACTGCACATACGGTTCACGTCCACGCTGTCGCGGCATGCTACCAGTGTTAAAGACTGCGATGGAGCTCCGTATGCCACGGCAAACTGGCTGACACTGACGGCGGCGGTGTACAGATGCTGCGCAGCTAGCGCCATTCGACGGCCAACACCGCGGTTCCTGGTGTGTCCGCTGTGCCGTGCGTGTGATCATTGCTTGTACAGCCCTCTCGCAGTGTCCGGAGCAAGTATGGTGGGTCTGACACACCGGTGTCAATGTGTTCTTTTTTCCATTTCCAGGAGTGTATATCACATGAAACGATGGGTGGTTGAAAACTGAATGTCCCGGTGGTTCAAAAGTGAAACCACCTCATTACAACAACTGGCTGTTTACCTTTTGCTAGTTTCATCTTATATTCGGACTATGACAATAAAGATTAATTTTGTGGAAAATTTTACGTTTATATTTCAAAGTGCAACCATCTCCTTAAAATAACTGATTGTTTACTTTTTACCAATTTCTTCTTCTGTTCGTTGCTTACCGTGACAATGAAGGTTAGTTATGTGAAGCGCGCCCGGTTGGCAGTGCGGTCTAACGCACGGCCTTCCGTGCGGGAAGGAGCGCCTGGTCCCCGGCACGTATCTGCCTGCCTGATTTGTGTCGAGGTCCGGGAACCGGCCAGTCTGTGGATGGATTTTAAGGCGGTTTTCCATCTGCCTCGGCGAATGCAGGTTCCCCTTATTCCGCCTCAGTTACACTATGTCGGCGATTGCTGCGCAAGCACGTTCTCCACGTACGCGTACACCACCATTACTCTACCACGCAAAGATAGGGGTTACGCTCGTCTGGTGTGAGACGTTCCCTGGGGGGTCCACCGGGGGCCGTACCGCACAATAAACCTGGGTTCGGTGTGGGGCGGCGGAGGAGTGAAGTGGACTGCGGTACTCGTCGTGGGGTTGTGGACCACTGCGGCTGCGGCGGGGACGGAGCCTCTCCGTCGTTTCTAGGTCCCCGGTTAACATACAATACAACACAATAGTTATGTGAAAATTTTCATAATTTTTTTTTCGTATTGTGGGCAATGGAATTTTAGAAATTATCTTGACTAAAATATCTGTTAACCTTTATATTTTGTTTAAATATATCAATATATGTGGAATACTACATGAATAGTTAGTTAGATGCCCAGCAGGGAATCACCCTGCACATACGTGACACTCATTAACAACACTGACAATGTGGTATTCCCGAAGTATCTGAGAGCGCATTGCTGCTTCCTTCTTATGGCATGCTGGTATATTACACGCTATAGTTGTGATGCAATCGGCATAGCTTCACTTTCACTACTAAACTTATGTTATTACCTCTTCTTAGATGTGAAGGTAGCTGATGACGGCCGAAACTTGTAATTTTTCGTTGAAATTATATGTTACTCTGCCGGAAAACAAAGCATTTTCGAAAGAAGTCCTACATGATTGAGCGCAACACAGTTCCCAAATGGTTTTGCTATAAGCAGGCAAGCAGCTAGGCTGCTTCTTTTGTACGTTGTCCTGAAACGATGACGTGCGCTCCTTCCTGGGACCTTTTCAACTGACACAGTTCCTCAGCTTACATTTCGTGTCCAGTGTTTTTGAGATTCACTCACAGCTGTTCAGCTGTTAATGGCTTATGCTCAGCATATGGCTCATATTGCATCCATCAGAAAGCGCTTTGTTTAAATCTACTTGTCCCTTAGCAGTACTTGTTTCCACGAAAAATGAAGATAATTAATTATGTCACACCTTCAGAAGAGCTCATTTTCAACTAGTGTGTCTGCAGTAAGGCGTTCCATAATGGTATTATTCCAGCAGTTGTATATAGAAAACTGTGAATAACTTCGTCTCGGACATATTTAATAATAATTAGACAATGTTTGTATGCAGTAGATTCATGTGACACTTTCACATTAAACGTCTCCTTAAGAAATTTCGTTATACGGGGCGAGTCACTAACTATTTCCACCAAGAATAACTCCGAAAGTATGGTAGTAGCTGAAACGTTTGTGGGAGAAAACGGGGACCTTAATAGGTCGTTCGTTTTTTGTTGCTAGGTGGGGTCGCTTCAGAAATATGATGGCCAAGTTATTTTTTTAATGAGGTACTATAGTTTGACACTTATTTTCTGACAGCTGCTATCGAGACGAATCCAGTGATGTGTAACAGTTAGGTCTTTGAAGGTCAACGAAGGTCACAAACGTGGCATGAACGTCCATTTACAGAAGGTGTTCGAAGTGATGACCATCGGTATCATGGATTGAGTGGTATTCGTTATTACTTCGGCACTTATCGAAGCACATGCTCTGACTATTCTCTCTCGTATATCGTGCAAATAGTAAATATTCGCCGAATACGGCGTACAACACTAGTAGGAGCGGTAAGACTAGTATCGTCGAATCAAGCGAATGTGAATGATGTATTCCATGGAAGATCAAGTCAATATGCTTATCATTTACAGAGAATGCCAACGAAATTCAGTGAGAGCTAGAAACTTATCCACTGAAAGATATCCTCAACGTACTCACCCCACACGTCGTACATTTAAATGTGTGTATAATAAACTGAGAGCAACTGGATCTTTAACGCATCGGAAACATACCCGGCGAAGGAAAATTACTAACGAGGAAACGGAAATTGGTACACTTGCCACTATGGTTCGAGATCCTTGTGACACTTCGCATCAAGTCGCAAGGGAATCTGGCATGAGCCAGGGTAGTGTTGTTCGTTTTCTGCATCGACATAAATATCATTCTTACCGTATCGGTCTCCACCAAGAATTAACTATTACGGACTGTATGCGTCTCATTGAATTCTGCCGATGGGCTCAACTTCAAATTCAGAGGGATGACACATTTATTAATTTGATTTTATTTAATGACGAGGCTACATTCACGAACCATCGAAATGTTAATTTACATAACATCCGTTATTGGGCAACTGAAAAATCATGTTGGCTGCGGCAAATTGCACACCAAAAACCGTGGTCGGTGAATGTATGGTGTGGGATTCTGGAGGACAGAATTACAGGCTGTAGAAAAATTTCCTCTAACAGTCACAATAAAACGTTATTTATTTGTCACACGACCTGTTTCGGACTTGAGCCCATCCTAAGGTGTATATACATTCATGTACATGTTTATATTGCTGGAGGTCACTGTATGAATACAGAAAAATTATTTACTGGTGACTAAACAGATACAAGTGGGACAATTGTAAGTGGCAAGGCAGCATTTGTCGAAAATATATCTGTACTTACATAAAGATGAGGCAGCATTATTATAGTTACGCTGTGATGACAGTTTTCCACTTAGTTACATACCGGTCGTGTGACATATAAATAACCTTTTATTGTGACTGATAGCGGAAATTTTTCTACAACCTATAAAGGAACAGTCACGGAGTTCAACAGCAACCACTATGGATAAAATTTATTAAGAATTATAGGCCTCTATATCATCGAAGGAAATCTTAACGGCAGGAAGTACACGACATTCCTACAGGAAACATTACGTCTGTTATTGAAAGAAATATCTTTAGGAACAAGGAACAGATTGCGGTATCAATACGATGGGTGTCCGGCACATTTTTCGCTGGTGGCTAGGAAATGAGTTGCAGGAACACTCCCCAAATCGTTGGATTGGACGCGGAGGAGATGTGTCGTGGCCGGATTGTTCGCCAGACTTGACGCCTCTGGATTTTTTCTTGTGGGGATTCGTAAAAGACATTGTTTATGAAGACATTCCCCACTACACCTGAAGATATGCGAGAGAGAATTGTCAGAGCATGAGATTCGATAAGTGCCGATATGATAAGGAATATCTGTTGCAAGAAGATTTCAGCACTATATTGATACCAATGATCATCACTTCGATCACCTTAAGTGCACGTTCATGCCATCTTGGCCTTAAAACACCTTACTGTTACCCATCATTGGATTCGTCTCGATAGCCGCAATCAGAAAATAAATGCCAAACTATAGCATCCCACTTAAAAAAAACAAAGTTGACCATCATATCTCTGAAGCGACCCCACCTAGCAACAAAAAACCATCGTCGTATTATGTCCCTCGTTGCCCCATGCAACTTTTGTCCTACAAATTTTTCAGCTACTATCGTACTTTCGGAGCTATTCTTGGTGGCAATTGTTAGTGACTCACCCTGTATACTTACCGCTGCGGCGTACTGGGTGTCTCACTTATCTTGACAGCCCCTGTAACCAATCATCCAGAAGCATTACACGACAGAAACGTCAGCCTCCTGGGACGATTGGTGTGCACTCCATTCACTCTAAACACAGTCAGGTGACATTAATGTGACCACGGCCTCTGTTCGACGTCAGCGTGCAATAACCACTTACAGACGGAAGGTAGCAGCAATAGCAGTAGAGCATAAGTATGTACATCTACATCCATACTCCGCAAGCCACCTGACGGTGTGTGGCGGAGGGTACCTTGAGTACCTCTATCGGTTCTCCCTTCTATTCCAGTCTCGTATTGTTCGCGGAAAGAAAGATTGTCGGTATGCCTCTGTGTGGGCTCTAATTTCTCTTATTTTATCCTCATGGTCTCTTCGCGATATATACGTAGGAGGGAGCAATATACTGCTTGACTCTCGGTTAAGGTATGTTCTCGAAACTTCAACAAAAACCCGTACCGAACTACTGAGCGTCTCTCTTGCAGAGTCTTCCACTAAAGTTTATCTATCATCTCCGTAACGCCTTTGCGATTACTAAATGATCCTGTAACGAAGCGCACTGCTCTCCGTTGGTTCTTCTCTACCTCTTCAATCAACCCTATCTGGTACTGATCCCACACTGCTGAGCAGTATTCAAGCAGTGGGCGAACATGTGTACTGTAACCTACTTCTTTTGTTTTTGGACTGCATTTCCTTTAGGATTCTTCCAATGAATCTCAGTCTGGCATTTGCTTTACCGACGATTAATTTTATATGGTCATTCCAGTTTAAATCACTTCTAATGCATACTCCCAGATAATTTATGGAATTTACTGCTTCCAGTTGCTGATCTGCTATATTGTAGCTAAATGATAAAGGATCTTTCTTTCTATGTATTCGCAGCACATTGCACTTGTCTGCATTGAGGTTCAATTGCCATTCCCTGCACCATCCGTCAATTCGTTGCAGATCCTCCTGCATTGTAGTACAATTTTCCATTGTTACAACCTCTCGATATATTACAGTATCATCCGCAAAAAGCCTCAGTGAACTTCAGATGTCATCCACAAGGTCATTTATATATATTTACTAAGATGGTACCTGTTCTTTCGGGCATGTCCAAAAGAACAGATATCATCGGTGACCAAGCAGCTCGTTATAATGAAATTCCAATGAAATGAACACCCTTAGCTGCTTACAGGCGTTGACATACGTCAAGGGGAACAGGTGAAAGTGTGTGCTCCGACCGGGACCCGAACCCGGGATCTTCTGCTTACATGACAGACGCTCTATCCATCCTAGCCACCGAGAACACAGAGGATAGTGCGACTGCAGGGATTTATCTCTTGCACGCCTCCCGCGAAACCCACATTCCCAACGTATTGTCCCGCACTACATTCGTAGTGCCCCCGACCATTTTACTCATTACTCGCGGCGCGTTGCCGATTTCCGTAAGAGTTCGGGCACTGTTTATACATTCCCACAGAAGAAGATGGTCAAGTGGCCGGTGAGCCTGAACTATATATTTAGTTAGATGGTATCTGCTCTTTCGGACATGTCCGAAAGAACAGATACCATAGGTGACCAAGCAGCTCGTTAGAGTGAAATTACAATGAAATGGCTCAGACGGACAGAGCGTCTGCCACGTAGGCAGGAGATCCCGGGTTCGAGTCCCGGTCGGAGCACACATTTTCACCTGTTCCCCTTGACGTATGTCAACGCCTGTAAGCTGCTAAGGGTGTTCATTTCAATTATATATATAGTGAATAGCAACGGTCCTACGACACTCCCCTGCGGCACCTGAAATTACTCTTACTTCGAAAGACTTCTCCCCATTGAGAATGACTTGCTCCGTTCTGTTATCTAGGAATTCTTCAGTCCAATCACACAATTGGTCTGACAGTCCATATGCTCTTACTTTGTTCATTAAACGACTGTGGGGAACAGTATCGAACGCCTTGCGGAAGTCAAGAAACACGGCATCTACCTGTGAACCCGTGTCTATGCCCCTCTGAGTCTCGTGGATGGTTCTCCGCAGCAAGCACCTGGTTTATACACCCATGCCGACTGCTGCTCACTAGTGACGAATGTTGGAATTTGCACGCCAGTACCACAACTGGAGAGCCACCGAGCGGCGACAGGTAGCCTTTTCAGATGAATTGTATTTTATGCTCCGTCGGACAGGTGCCGTTGGCGTGTACGGCGTGAGACGTCTGTAAGCAACCACCCTGCAACAGTCGTCGGCAGTTTTGGTCTGGGGAATGTTTTCGTGGCATTCCTTGGGTGATTTCGTCATTCTGGAAGGCACAGTGGAGCAAACGAGTATGCATCTGCTCTTGGGGGCCATGTCCATACCTAGACGCTGTTTGTTTTTCCGCAACGGATGAGTTTACCGTACTCCCGTGGCCATGACTATCCCCAGATTTAAACCCATTTCAGAATCTGTGGAACGACCTCGATCGGGCTTTTCGCGGCATGGATCCTCAACCGAGAAACCTAACACAGCTGGCCACGGCACTGGAGTCATCTGCTCCACATCCCTATAGATACCTTCCAGAACATCACTGATCCTCTTCCTGCCGATCTCGCAGCGTTCCACGCTGCGTAAGGTAGTTATGCCGATTTTTCACAGGTGGTCATATTAATGTGACAGTACAGTATATGTGCGTGTTCCATTTCCAACCTAAGGTCCGGAACTGAGTCTGGCTCTGGCAATAGACTGAACGCCGTGTGCCAGTGGAGAATTGTATTACCAATTTAATTACAATGAATCGCTTGATTTCAACATTTGAAAACCTTACAAGGGGCAGATGTGGACTCTGACCACAATCTATTGGTTATGAACTGTAGATTAAAACTGAAGAAACTTCAAAAAGGTGGGAATTTAAGGAGATGGGACCTGGATAAACTGAAAGAACCAGAGGTTGTACAGAGTTTCAGGGAGAGCATACGGGAACAATTGATAGGAATGGGGGAAAGAAATACAGTAGAAGAAGAATGGGTAGCTCTGAGCGATGAGGTAGTGAAGGCAGCAGAGGATCAAGTAGGTAAAAAGACGAAGGCTAGTAGAAATCCTTGGGTAACAGAAGAAATATTGAATTTAATTGATGAAAGGAGAAAATATAAAAATGCAGTAAATGAAGCAGGCAAAAAGGAATACAAACGTCTCAAAAATGAGATCAACAGGAAGTGGAAAATGGGTAAGCAAGGATGCCTGGAGGACAAATCTAAGGATGTAGAGGCTTATCTCACTGGGGGCAAGATAGATACTGCCTACAGGAAAATTAAAGAGACTTTTGGAGAAAAGAGAGCCACTTGTATGAATATCAACAGCTCAGATGGAAGCCCAGTTCTAACCAAAGAAGGGAAAGCAGAAAGATGGAAGGAGTATATAGAGGGTCTATACAAGGGCGATGTACTTGAGGACAGTATTATGGAAATGGAAGAGGATGTACATGAAGATGAAACGGGAGATACGATACTGCGTGAAGATTTTGACAGAGCTCTGAAAGACCTGAGTCGAAACAAGTCCCCGGGAGTAGACAACATTCCATTAGAATTACTGACGGCCTTGGGAGAGCCAGTCCTGACAAAACTCTGCCATCTGGTGAGCAAGATGTATGAGACAGGCGAAATACCCTCAGACTTCAAGACGAATATAATAATTCCAATCCCTAAGAAAACAGGTGTTGACAGATGTGGAAATTACCGAACTATCAGTTTAATAAGTCACAGCTGCTAAAAACTAACACTAATTATTTACAGACGAATGGAAAAACTAATAGAAGCCGACCTCGGGGAAGATCAGTTTGGATTCCGTAGAAATGTTGGAACACGTGAGGCAATACTGACCCCTGACTTATCTTATAAGCTAGATTAAGGAAAGGCATAACTACGTTTCTAACATTTGTAGTCTTAGAGAATGCTTTTTACAATATTGACTGGAATACTCTCTTTCAAATTCTAAAGGTGGCAGGGGTAAAATACAGGGAGCGAAAGGCTATTTACAATTTGTACAGAAATCAGATGGCAGTTATAAGAGTCGAGGGGCACGAAAGGGAAGCAGTGGTTGGGAAGGGTGTGAGACAGGGTTGTAGCCTCTCCCCGATGTTATTAAATCTGTATATTGAGCAAGCAGTAAAGGAAACAAAAGAAATATTCGGAGTAGGTATTAAAATCCATGGAGAAGAAATAAAAACTTTGACGTTCGCCGATGACATTGTAATTCAGTCAGAGACAGCAAAGGACTTGTAAGAGCAGTTGAATGGAATGGACAGTGTCTTGAAAGGAGGATATAAGATTAACATCAACAAAAGCAAAACGAGGATAATGGAATGTAGTCGAATTAAGTCGGGTGATGCTGAGGGAATAGATTAGGAAATGAGACACTTAAAGTAGTAAAGGAGTTTTGCTATTTGGAGAGCAAAATAACTGATGATGGTCGAAGTAGAGAGGATATAAAATGTAGACTGTCAATGGCAAGGAAAGCGTTTCTGAAGAAGAGAAATTTGTTAACATCGAGTATTGATTTAAGTGTCAGTAAGTCTTTCCTAAAAGTATTTGTATGGAGTGTAGCCATGTATGGAAGTTAAACATGGACGATAAATAGTATAGACAAGAAGAGAATAGAAGATTTCGAAATGTGGTGCTACAGAAGAATGCTGAAGATTAGATGGGTAGATCACATAACTAATGAGGAGGTATTGAATAGAATTGGGGAGTAGAGGAGTTCGTGGCACAACTTGACAAGAAGAAGGGACCGGTTGGTAGGACATGTTCTGAGGCATCAGGGGATCACAAATTTAGCATTGGAGGGCAGCGTGGAGGGTAAAATCGTAGAGGGACACCAAGAGTAGAATACACTAAGCAGATTCAGAAGGATGTAGGTTGCAGTAAGTACTGGGAGATGAAGAAGCTTGCACAGGATAAAGTAGCATGGAGAGCTGCATCATACCAGTCTCAGGACTGAAGACCACAACAACAACAACAACAACCAATACTTTTTTAATCGTTCGAGTTGTAGCACAATTCATGCTGGGAACAGGGCGGTACATCAGAGTTTCGATTTATCACTTCACAGGCAAGCTGATAAACCGCAGCAGAGATACTGGGGAAGTCCCGTCGGATAATGACGACAGAAGTGGCTCAGGATATTGCAATTACATATAAACCTAGATAACTATATCTGGGATGAAGTATCACAGTAAAAAGTTAAGAACCGGAAAGTTGAAGGCAGTTTTTGAAAAGTACATAAGAATTAATATTTAACACCAACTATAGAACTTACGTGGAAATTTTTGAAAATATAATACCCGTAAATATGCACAGGAAAAATACCTATGCCTATGCACTATGAAACTAAAAGAATTAAAAAAATTAGAAATTACTGTCTCCTTCTTAACTTGGAAATTTCGTGGGAAGTGCAAGTGGTATAACTCAAGATAGTGTAATAGGTATACCAACGCTCACAATACATGTAAATCGCCGGACAAATACGTCTGTCTCTGTCTTACACTGTTCACTAACTACGAACGATGGGATACTGTGCGATTGTTTGGGCGGACAGACTTACAAGGGTCGATCAGGAAGTGTTCGTCTGAGGGCATTGTTGCGTCGGATATGCAACATAGCGCGATTCCGATACGGGTATATAAGTAGCGACGTTTAGGCAAAGAACTAGTGTGGCATTCGTGTCTTTCCGACCCACGTGCGATAAATGCGTGAACTACGGCGATGTCATATTAAATGGGTCCCAACAGGTCCAACGTGCTGCTATTGTTTTCTTGGCTGCCGAAGGACAAGTACCAGTGCATCTGAGAATGAAAAATGTGTATTACGGCGTGCAGTTGGGGCCTAACGTCGGGGAAAATTTAACAAGGGATACTGCTGCTTCATGATGAGGTACGTCCCCGTATCGCAAATGTCTTAAAGCAGAAAAGTGAGAGACAATTGAGCACCCTCCCTATAGTCCTGATCTCTCCCTATGCGATTATCGTGCCATCGGTCCCTTAAAAAAGGCCTTGAAGGATTGACGATTTCTATCGGACGAGGATGTGTAGCAGGTAGTTGGTTGGTTGGTTGATTGACTTTGGGGAGGGGACCAAACAGTGAGGTCATCGGTGCCATCGGATTGGAGAAGGATGGGGAAGAACGTCGGCCGTGCCCTTTCAAAAAAAACCATCCCTGCATTTGCTGAAGCGATTTAGGGAAATCACGAAAAACCTAAATCAGGATGACCAGACTCGGGTTTGAATCGCTGTCCTCCCGAATGTCATTCCAGTGTGATTACCACTGCGGCACCTCGCTCGGTTAGCAGACATTCACGGATTTCTTCAAGCAGCAGGACATAGTGTATTCCCAAACGGACATTTTCAACCTGGTGCTTCGGTGGAATGATTGCCTCAATGAAACGGCGCATTTGCCTGGTAGGCAAACCGATTCTGCACTTTACGACCTTGGAACGGAATCTTCTTAATAGCTCTTTGCACAATACCAGCGCGAGGATTTAGGGGGAAGCGAGTTATACACTACATTGTATGAGGCGATGGTAATAATACAGGGTGTCCCAAAAAGAATGACCCGATTTTAACTTGTAATGATATTGAGACAAATGTCACTAGGTAACTGAAAGAGCGCTAGATGTAATCGGCATGGTCTAGAGTTTCAGAAAAAATCCGCTAGATGTCGCTACGAGCGTTGACCTGGAGCGTGCAGCCAGTCTCGCGCAATATGGCGTCCGCACAGAAGGCATATTGTGCTGTTGAATTTAGTCGTACTCAATCAGTGATCGCAGTTCAGGGGGCGGATATGTTAAACAATGTGTTCACGTTCCTCCCTTACCTTGTGACATTGATGAACTAAAAAACCAGACTATCACCTAGGCATCAGATCCATTAGGGACATTTCAACCGTTCGAAATCTGCACAGTTCGACCCATGGTCATGTGACTGAGAAGGAACAACCGCAGTTAAACCAAATTCACGCAGACATCCTGCACTGACGGACAGAGACGGTCGAGCACTGCAGATGATTCTCGTAAAAAATCGTATGAAATCAGGGAATGGAACCATTCGTGAATTTCAAAGTACTACCAGCAGTCCAACTCGCACAATTTGCATAATGAGTCAAAAAATAGTGGCGTACAGTGGTGGAGCAGCTACTCACAAGTTACACACGTCTGTAATCAATGCTACGCAACGCTTGAGATTGTGTAAAGAGGGATGCAAGTGGGCAATGGATGACTGGGAACGAGTGGTTTGGAATGATGAATCTGTGGCAGTCGGATGGAAGGGTATGGGTTTGGCTAAGGCGTGGAGAACGTTACCTGTCATCAAGTGAAGTGCCAGTTGTGTACAGTGTACTGGAGAGGAACAGCTCGAGGACAATGACTTATCAGCGTGATAATGCACCCTGTCGTAAATCAGGATCTGTGAGAAAATGGTTGGTAGACAATAACATTCTTGAAATAATGATGATGATGATGATGATGTTTGGTTTGTGGGGCGCTCAACTGCGCGATCATCAGCGCCCATACAATGTCCCAATTTCTACACAGTCCAATTTTTTACACAGCCTAATCTAGCTACTGTCACGAATGATAATGATGATGAAATGATGACAACACAAATACCCAGTCCCCAGGCAGAGAAAATCCCCAGTCTGGCCAGGAATCGAACCCAGGACCCCGTAAGCCAGAAGCAGCAACGCTAGCCACTAGATTACGAGCTGCAGATATTCTTTAAATGGACTGGCATGCCGAGAGTTCCGATTTGATACTACCTGAATATGTTTTTGGGTGTTTTAGGACATCGCTGCAGACTGCTGCATCCAACATCATTGCCTTCTCTGGTTTCGGGTTTTGAGGAAGAATGGGTTGCCATTCCTGCATGGACATTGAGACACCTCACTGCAAGTGTCCCAAATAGAGCTCAAGCTACCATAAAGGTTAAGGATGGACTCGCTCCATATTAACGTCGACTAATAGGTTTTCGGATACGTTAAATAGGAGCCATGACCGGGGTGACTGACTGCCAATAGAGGCAAAGTAGTCGTTCCATGGTAGGGACAGGAGCCAATACCAGAGGCAAGTCCCACCACAACGTGCTCCCAGTGCCCGAGGAACCTGTAGCTTGTGGCTGCAGTATAGGTAACTGTGCTGTGCGTTTTGGAACCTGACAGGCAAAAATTACGTGCTCATAATAAAGTTGAAAAGTTTTTCAATTAAATATCATGTACCATAATGATAGACAATAATAGTTGTGGTGCAAATATGGCGGTAGGTATAATGAGGTGTGACAGTGAGGGTTGTTCTCACTAAGACACGGTCCGTCCTGATAGCTGAGTGGTCAGCGCGAGAGAGTGCCAAGCAAAGGGGCCCTGGTTCGATTCCCAGTTGGGTCGGAGATTTTCTCCTCTCAGGGACTGAGTCTTGTGTTGTATCCGTTATCATCATCATATCATCGTCCGCCCCTGGTAGCTGGGGGTCAGCGCGACGGAATGTCATACCTAACGGCCCGGGTTCGATTCCCGGTTGGGTCGGAGATTTTCTCCGCTCAGGGACTGGGTGTTGTGTTGCCCTTATCATCATCATTTCATCCCCATCGACACGCAAGTCGCCGAAGTGGCGTCAACTCGAAAGACTGGCACCAGGCGGTCTAACCAAAGGAAGGCCCTAGCCACACGGCATTTCCATCATATCATCCCCATCGACACGCAAGTCGCCCAACTGGCGTCAACTAAAAGAACCAGGAGACCGGTCTACCCGGCGGGAGGCCCTGGACACTCAACATTTCATTTCATTTACAAACAGACGGTCCAGTCAGGTTAATGCGACCACCGCCTATATTAAATATCACAGACGGCAAGGGGCTCGTAATGCGGAAACGGAGCGAAATGTCTGACGTCGAAAAGGGCATGATCATAACTAACGACCGACGAAGCAAGGAGGACCTAAAAAGAAGACTGTCACAGGCAAAGAGGGCAATCCTGGTAAGAGAAGTGTGTGTCACCGCCAGACACCACACTTGCTAGGTGGTAGCCTTTTAAATCGGCCGCGGTCTATTAGTATACGTCGGACCCGCGTGTCGCCACTGTCAGAGATAGCAGACCGAGCGCCACCACACGGCAGGTCTAGAGAGACGTACTGGCACCCGCCCCAGTTGTACAGCCGACTTTGCAAGGAACGGTTCACTGACAACTACGCTCTCATTTGCCGAGACGATAGTTAGCATAGCCTTCAGCTACATTTGCTACGACCTAGCAAGGCGCCGTATTCGATTGATATTGAGATTCTATTAATGTATCATCAAGAGCGATGTTCTACAAATGTGGATTAAAGTTAAGTATTCCAGAAGCTACGTACTTTTCTTTATAGCATTCATTACGTATCCTGTTTCAGACCTCACGCCAGCCTGCGTGAGTTTAAGCGCGTGCCTTTCGGCTTCCTCTCATTGTGTCTAGGCTGTCTTGCCTAGACACAACAAGAAGCCTACTGGTAGCAAACGTAGGCATTATTTTGGTAAATTAATTTCTGAAAATGTAGGTTTGGAGCACAGCATCGCATGGCAGTGAATCACGGACAGTGGGAAAACCGAAACAGAAGGGAATCGAAGCGTCTGAGATGTGGTGCTACAGAAGAATGTTGAGAATTAGGCGGAATCGTTAGGTAAGGAATGAAGATGTTCTTCTCAGATTCGGCGAGGAAAGGAGCATATGGAAAACACTGACAAGAGGAAGAGATAAGACGGCAGGGCATGTATTAAGACGTCAGGGAATAATCACCGTCGTACTAGAGGGAGCTGTAGAACGTGTAAACTGCAAAAATTGTGTGGGAGGACAGTGACTGGAATATATCCAATAAGTAATTGTGGACGTCAGGTAGAAGTGCTACTGAGAGATAAAAAGGCTAGCGCAGGAGGGGGTTGCGTGGAGGACCCTATCAAACCATGCAGAAGACCGATCACTCAAAAAAGAAAGTTATTTTATCCAATGTAATATGGATCCATTAACTCATTAGTTCCGATTACTAATTGGTACATCAATTGGTAAACTATAGTAATATTCCTTGTTAAAACTTCCTGTCTGACATGTGATAGGCCGCGGTCTATATACAAAACTGTTCCTTTAGTTTCGACTCCAACTGCAGGAGACTTCGTTAGTAAAACGCAATTGATTCGGGGAACCAGGGTCCACCGAATTTCTAAAGCTGCATACAAAGGACTATCATTCCTCAGGCGATGCCGGTTGCGAGATGATCTCTGCTGGTTCCATTGTTCACTGTTAAATGTATTAGATCATTATCCTTTTAGCGCAATGTCGACATCCATACTTCATCTAACTTAACACCTTCTTTTCAAAGAAAATTTTTAATGTGTTTACAAACCTCTGTGGCCTCTCTGTGCATATGCCCTTGATAATGGTTTGTCTTTGCTAAAATGCTCGTCTCACTGAATTGCATCTTCTAATTTCCACGCTGGGTAACATGTTCTGCTACGGTCCATTTGTCAGTGTGTCCCTGGCGGCAGTTCCTTTTACGATCGGTTAAGCAGATGTTTAACACTTCTTTTTGTAGTTAAAATGTGTACTTGACCACCACTACATGGAATTATGTACATCGAAGGTGCCGCTAGTGCATGCTATACACCTTTTAAAGTTCTTAAGCTCTAATTTTTTGTCTTCGTGGTGGGTCTAAGGGTTATCTGAATTACCTCATACTTGGCAGTCACTTCTCCTATGCGTTCCGTTATCTTAGCAAACGGGAAAAAACTTTCCTAATTGGGGACCGGTGTTCCTCGTTAGTCCTTGCTGTTTTCCTTCTCGGAAAGAGTGCTTGATCCACCTCATGTAACAAATAGTGGTGCGCTCTATGCAGCTGCATAAAATCTGTAGCCTCTCGACCCCTTGATGCAGCTTCCGTTTTAGTCGCGAGGATGTCTTCCGCAGTCAGATGTGAAACGTCAGGGAATTGTTATATGCACTGTGTCTCAAAATAAAAATTATGTTTGAAGAGCTCTCCACGCACGCGTAAGAAATCGGAGGTGAGTGGCGGGTACATTCGTCGCTTGCTTGGCCCTTAGTAATTCAGTCGAGATAGAGCGCTTCTCGGGAGCGGATAGCGAGAACTTCACGAAAACGGTGATCCGGTGACTGTAGCACGGAGGAAATTTTACAATGATCGTGGAATTCATAATGTAAAAGACGCTCCAAGTGTTCTCCTTAACCACAAATGTATCAAACGTTTAAGGAGACCGGTTCAGCTCTGGCCTAACCGAATTCCGGCGACCATGCTCATCAAGAACGGGAGAATCCGTGGAGAGTGTAAATCGGTCTGTTCGTGACGATCCTAACTTCTCCATCTGTGAGTATGCAAGGTCTTTAAACGTGCATAGATCACAATTGCACGAATTCTGTAAGAAGGCCTTAAACTGCATCTTTACAAAATCCAATTGGTGCAAGAATTAAAGTCTCAGGATGCCAGACATAGTCTGCAGTTCGTTAATGATGTGACTGAGCGCCCTTCATTTAACAACGACTTGTTTTCTGATGAGGCTCATTTTCACCTGAATTGTCACCTCAATAGGCAAAATTGCTTCCACTGTAATGCAACGAATACTAAGAAAAAGCATGAGAAACCCTTTCTTTCGCTGTAAGCTACTGTATGGGCTACGAAGTCGGGTCGAGGAATAATTGACCCGTACTTTTTCGAGGACGGGAGCGATCTTGCAGTTACGGTGCATTCGGAACGTTATGTGACGATGTTAAATGACTTTTTACTGCCTAAATTACAAAACGTTCCTGGATATAACCAAATAACGTGATTTCAGCGGGACGGAGCCATAGTATACAAGTCCAATGCGTCTGCAATGCGAGTTCGTGAAATTTTCTCTGGTAAATTGATTTCCAGGAGGAATGAGGTAAATTGGCCCCCATGCAGTCCAGACTTGCGTCTCATCGATTTTTACTTATGGGGATAAGTCAAATCCAAAGTGTATGTCAATAATCCGACTTCTATGGAGCAACTAAAAAAAAGTAGCAATAGCGAAATTTCAGCCATCTCAGTAGGTTTAAATGACGTTATTTGTAAGAAGAAAATTCCTAAATTGTATATTTCGATAATAAATACAGATTCTGCCGACAGTCTTTAACCTCTGTTTTATTTTCACACGCCAGTTATAAACTTTCTTTTGAGACACCCTCTATATTCAACACAGTTCGTCAGCCTGGAAGTTTTAACTGAAGTAAACAATGGTCGTGACCGAGCAAGGTGGCGCAGTGTTTAGCACACTGGACTTGCCTTGGAGAGGACACAGGATCAAATCCGCGTCCTTCCATCCAGGTTTAGGTTTTCCGTGATTTCCCTAAATCACTGCAGGCGAATGCCGGGATGGTTCCTTGGAAAAGGGCACGACCGATTTCCTTCCACATCCTTGTCACAATACGAGCTTGTGCATCGTCTCTAGTGATCTCGACGGGACGTTAAACCCAGTCTTCCTTGCTTCCAACTTACAATGTATGATACTGTTACTTTTTTAAAAAAAATAACAGTTAATCTGAAAACGGCCCAAGACTGAAATTATACGACTGTGCTGAGAATAATAACTAATGTTAAGAGTAGCAAGTGGTTATGGAGTTATTACAGATAGTGCCGTAGATTGGCCGATGATATACCACGCAGCTCATGACAAGCTTTCTGCAAACAGTACTGGTTTAAGTCCGAAGCCTTAGTTTAGCCGATGCTAAGCTAAGAGGGGCACCAGGGATGCCATAGTGTGAGACTTGTACACATTTTGTATCACAATTAGACTAGCGAAAACTGGCACGACTGACAATGCATGAGGGAAAAGGGGATGGGGGCGCCAAATAATAACTCGCTTGTTTGGAAAAATGTCCTCGAACTCACCTTGTCTACAGTTGTAATCATATTGTTTTATACATTATTCTGAATGCCCCCAAAGCTTCTGTTCACCAACGTGCTTTTTACATGGCTTGAAATTATCCCTAATAGTCCTGTAGTATCGGCAAAGAACGGTGGCATACATTAACCGCCATACATATTTTACATGCTCCCCTACAAATTTTAGATACTGGAAAAATGTGATGGATAGTACTTATCGCAAGTGCGCTATCGATTGCTGTATCGTTCGATAGTGATATCAGGCACTTTGAGTCGATTTTTATATGGCTTATAAAGGAAGTGCTTGAAACGGCACGCGTAGTGTTGAAGGGAAAGTAATTGTTTGGCGATTTTCATATGCAACTTAGCCTGTTTAAGAATGACTCACTACATCTGAACAATATATATTAAATGTTTGTGACAGATGTGTCATTGGATGAAGCGTCTATGCTATCCTTTCCAAGCTTTCAGTAATAAAACTCCTCTTCCACTTCATACTGGATTTATTGCGTGCTAGGAGTCTGATCTGCACCAATCTCAGATCTACTGGATAAATTTTCGAGAATGTCCCAGACGTATCCTTCGTAATGTCTAATAGTCATCTCAGAATGGTAATGTGCACCTCACTTTTTCCCAATACGAGTGGAACATTGTAATTCTTTTTTCAGAATCGGATGGTGTTTGCATTCCCTTCTCAAGAGGTTTTCTTCTTCAACACTTCCTCTGTGATAATACACTCCTGGAAATGGAAAAAAGAACACATTGACACCGGTGTGTCAGACCCACCATACTTGCTCCGGACACTGCGAGAGGGCTGTACAAGCAATGATCACACGCACGGCACAGCGGACACACCAGGAACCGCGGTGTTGGCCGTCGAATGGCGCTAGCTGCGCAGCATTTGTGCACCGCCGCCGTCAGTGTCAGCCAGTTTGCCGTGGCATACGGAGCTCCATCGCAGTCTTTAACACTGGTAGCATGCCGCGACAGCGTGGACGTGAACCGCATGTGCAGTTGACGGACTTTGAGCGAGGGCGTATAGTGGGCATGCGGGAGGCCGGGTGGACGTACCGCCGAATTGCTCAACACGTGGGGCGTGAGGTCTCCACAGTACATCGATGTTGTCGCCAGTGGTCGGCGGAAGGTGTATGTGCCCGTCGACCAGAGACCGGACCGCAGCGACGCACGGATGCACGCCAAGACCGTAGGATCCTACGCAGTGCCGTAGGGGACCGCACCGCCACTTCCCAGCAAATTAGGGACACTGTTGCTCCTGGGGTATCGGCGAGGAGCATTCGCAACCGTCTCCATGAAGCTGGGCTACGGTCACGCACACCGTTAGGCCGTCTTCCGCTCACGCCCCAACATCGTGCAGCCCGCCTCCAGTGGTGCCGCGACAGGCGTGAATGGAGGGACGAATGGAGACGTGTCGTCTTCAGCGATGAGAGTGGCTTCTGCCTTGGTGCCAATGATGGTCGTATGCGTGTTTGGCGCCGTGCAGGTGAGCGCCACAATCAGGACTGCATACGACCGAGGCACACAGGGCCAACACCCGGCATCATGGTGTGGGGAGCGATCTCCTACACTGGCCGTACACCACTGGTGATCGTCGAGGGGACACTGAACAGTGCACGGTACATCCAAACCGTCATCGAACACATCGTTCTACCATTCCTAGACCGGCAAGGGAACTTGCTGTTCCAACAGGACAATGCACGTCCGCATGTATCCCGTGCCACCCAACGTGCTCTAGAAGGTGTAAGTCAACTACCCTGGCCAGCAAGATCTCCGGATCTGTCCCCCATTGAGCATGTTTGGGAGTGGATGAAGCGTCGTCTCACGCGGTCTGCACGTCCAGCACGAACGCTGGTCCAACTGAGGCGCCAGGTGGAAATGGCATGGCAAGCCGTTCCACAGGACTACATCCAGCATCTCCACGATCGTCTCCATGGGAGAATAGCAGCCTGCATTGCTGCGAAAGGTGGATATACACTGTACTAGTGCCGACATTATGCATGCTCTATTGCCTGTGTCTATGTGCCTGTGGTTCTGTCAGTGTGATCATGTGATGTATCTGACCCCAGGAATGTGTCAATAAAGTTTCCCCTTCCTGGGACAATGAATTCACGGTGTTCTTATTTCAATTTCCAGGAGTGTAATATCCCTTTCAAGATGCGTAAATCTTTTTATGTTCCTGCAATGGAATCTTTCTGGAATGATTTTCACGGCATCAGTGTAAAAAAAAATCTGCCCAGTATTTAAGTATTTAATTTTACGATGTAACCGCCTTCCTGGCGATAATGACTGTCGAAAAAATAAATATATCAAAGTAAAAGTCTTTACGAATATTAATGTTGAAGAAGGCAGCTGAAATAAAAGTTTTTTAAGTTGGACGGATGTTACTCAAAATATTGGCATGAACTTCTTTTCGTTGCTCCGCTGCAGTTTTATAAGCGATATGAAAAGCGACTGTAGGTGCCTGAAAACACCATCGAACGCTACACAAAGATGGTCAGGTCCTGCAGAAAGTGTCATCACTTCTGTCTCTAAGCTGGTTGTAGGTTGTGTTCCAAAAATGAACAGCATAGGAACAGAAGTGATTACACTTTCTGCAGGACCTGTCCATCATTTTACAGGACAATGCTCAAGCACGTACAGTGCAAGATGTTACTGATGTGTTTGACTGATGGGGCTGCTAAGTGCTACACCACCTACTGCACACCCCTGACCGAAGCCCTCGTAAGTTCAACTCTATTTCCAAACTGAAGGAAACACTGCACGGCATTCGCTTCAGAACTGCTACAAATTCGTCGGACATGGACCGCGCCGCTCGAACCGTCAACACAACTGGCACTTCTAAGAGTATCTTACGACTTCCACATCGGTGGCAACGGGTTATACACAATACTGATGACTACTTTGAAGATCAGTAAAACTTTGGAAGACGTATCTATTTTGTACGACCTGTAAAAATATAGTTGCCTCTATTAAAGTTCCCAAACTCGTATCTGTCGTTTTCATGGAAAAATAAGTGAAATGAGCCATATAAGCAATGTTGATTACTGTTTTGTTAACCGCCCTTGTACTGTCTTATCCCAAGTAGTCTTACCATGTTTCCTGCCTCTGATATTAGTACATTGTTTTTTAGTATATACGGAATTTCAATATACAGGGTGGTCCATTGATCGTGACCGGGCCAAATATCTCACGAAATAAGCGTCAAACGAAAAAACTGCAAAGAACGAAATTTGTCTAGCTTGAAGGGGGAAACCAGATGGCGCTATGGTGGGCCCGCTAGATGGCACTGCCATAGGTCAAACGGATATCAACTGCGTTTTTTTAAATAGGAACCCCAATTTTTTATTACATATTCGTGTAGTACGTAAAGAAATATGAATGTTTTAGTTGGAACACTTTTTTCGCTTTGTGCTAGATGCCGCTGTAATAGACACACACATATGGCTCAAAATTTTAGACGAACAGTTGGTAACAGGTAGGTTTTTTAAATTAAAATTGTGTGAACATTTTATTTCAGTTGTTCCAATGTGATACGTGTACCTTTGTGAACTTATCATTTCTGAGAACGCACGCTGTTACAGCGTGATTACCTGTAAATACCACATTAATGCAATAAATCCTCAAAATGATGTCCGTCAACCTCAATGCATTTGGCAAAACGTGTAACGACATTCCTCTCAACACCGACGTTTCTGAGATTCCAGATTCTCGCGTAATTTGTCTACTACTGATGTGCGGATTAGCCACGACAGCAGCTAAAACACCTGCTTGGGCATCATCATTTGTTGCCGGTCGTGCTTGACGTTTCACATGTGACTGAACACTTCCTGTTTCCTTACGTAAGGTAACTATCCGGCGAACGGTCCGGACACTTGGATGATGTCGTCTAGGATACCGAGCAGCATACATAGCACACGCCCTTTGTGCATTTTGATCACTATAGCCATACATCGACACGATATCGACCTTTTCCGCAATTGGTAAACGGTCCATTTCAACACGGGTAATGTATCACGAAGCAAATACCGTCGGCACTGGCGGAATGTTACATGATACCACGTACTTATACGTTTGTGACTATTACAGCGCCATATGTCACAAAGCGAAAAAAGTGGTCCAACTAAAACATTAATATTTCTTTACGAACTATACGAATGTGTAATAAAAAATGGGGGTTCCTATTTAAAAAAACGCAGTTGATATCCGTTTGACCTATAGCAGCGCCATCTAGCGGCCAACCATAGCGCCATCTAGTTTCCCCCTTCAAGCAAGACATGTTTCGTTCTTTGTAGTTTTTTCGTTTGACGCTTATTTCGTGAGATATTTGGCCCGGTCACGATCAATGGACCACTCTGTATATTCCAATTGTCTGACTAAACACCTTATTTACATTCTCAGTTTAGTTCTGTATTGTGAATTATAGTAACTGCGAAATGATTATGCGTCTTTATGTCAAACGATATAACTGACAGTATGACAGAGTTCTTACATATTTTTAACATTATAAAATACAGTACATTTGGCGCTTTTTTGTTGTTCAGTTGTCTGTAAACGAATAGTACTAATTACAGTTAAACGAATCGACGGTACATGTTCCTAGCACTAGACGAACGTACTATCAGCGAACAATTTGACATGAAGTTGTTGAAAATTACATTGCAGAGCTCAAGGTGAAATTACATATATGGGCCCGATCTAATGACATAGCAGTAAATCAAATGATCCAAATTGGCTTCGAAATCGTATGAAAAATCGACGGTAACGTTTCAATTTCCAGAAAGTACCAGTCCCTCTTTCCCGCTATTCGATTATTTTCCATCATCAGAATCTTTTTATTGCATTTTTTTTTGTATCTGAAGTTCTGTTTTAGTATAACTCGCTGACGGTTGTTCCTGTCATGTGCCGAAAGTCTTCCACTTCATCTGACTACTTCTCCAAAATATCCGCTACTGTTGAAAACTGCTCTTTCACATAGAAGTCGCGAATTTTTCCCGTTATAAACAGTGTGAAAACACACGGAGTACCAAATTCTGTTGTCTGCCAAATCCAATTTGTTTGGTGAATCGAAAATTGGAGTTTATTCGTCGTTCTCTTCAGATTCGTTATACTCCGATTAAAATTATTTTGTGACTGACGTTCTTTCTCGAGCGCCACGGTTGCTTGCTGCGCGACCTGGCTTATAGGTACGTAACAACGTCTCCCTCCCACGACACTGCAATCTGTCACAAAGTAATTTTAATCGGAATATAGACCCGCATCTAAACTAAATTTAATAGGAATATAGAGCCTCAGACTGTATTCCTAATTAGTAATTGCAGATCTCTTTACTGGCAGTAATACGGAATTTCTTGCGCCCTATTCTTTTTCGGCTTCACAATAAGCATGTGCTCTGATGCTTAGATCTGCAAATCCAACCAGCTATGTACGGAGACAAAGATTTCTTTAACAGACAATTGAATTCTTCTGTTACAGCATGGCAGACTCCGAAATTCATAGAGCCATCGGACCACGCAGATTTCACCTTCACAGAGAATGAAGAATCCCCAGGTGGCATCATTATTAATCTCAACGAACATGCCACGCCCATAATCGCCTTAGTCAACTACGCAGGTAAGACGTCTATCATGGGTTTAGCACATAGTGCTTAATGTAGTTCGTTTTGCGTGCTTCTGTATGATACTAACCATTAATAAGTTTTCGACTGTGTTCACGTTTTCAATTTCCTTACTTGTTCTTCTCTTTGATAGAGTAAGGTTCACTTGGAGACACTTTGCGGGAGAGTTGTCAAATTCTGTAAAATAAAAAAAAGGAGTGACGATTGATATCTTCTTTATAACAATACTAGCTGAGAAACCGAACTGCGTTCGCAGTGAAATATCGAAGAAATTTCAATGTATTCGTCAAAACATCTTTGAAATTATGCAGGAGATTCGGTGCGAAATGATCTCGGAAAGTTTCCGTATGCTGGCCGCAGCTGCTTCGAGAATCTAAAAAAGATTTTGTAAGCTTCTCTTTGGCAATGCCTCTTGATAGCTCTACAGACGGCTATTGTTCCCGCTGTCAAAAGCGCTGCCAGGTGTCAGTGATTTTGCCGGCCTAAGTGGCCGAGCGCTTCTAGGCGCTACAGTCTGGAACCGCGCGATCGCTACGGTCGCAGGTTCGAATCCTGCCTCGGGCATGGGTGTGTGTGATGTCCTTAGGTTAGTTAGGTTTAAGTAGTTCTAAGTTCTAGGGGACTGATGACCTCAGATGTTAAGTCCCACAGAGCTCAGAGCCATTTGAACAATTTTTTGTCAGTGATTTCCTAAAGCTGGCTCGACTGCCGGAGTGTCTCAGTAGCAAGAATGCACGACGCGGCATTTTTCACACATCTCAATGTTTATTACGTCATACTTCTTTAACTATGTGTTTGACAGTGACATATTTGTGTATCTACATTCAGCAGCATACGCAGATACTGTCTGCAAAATACGTTCTGAGTAGAGTTACACTAATGGCCATTAAAATTGCTACACCACGAAGATGACGTGCTACAGACGCGAAATTTAACCGACAGGAAGAAGATGCTGGGATATGCAATTGATTAGCTTTTCAGAGCATTCACACAAGGTTGGCGCCGGTGGCGACACCTACAACGTGCTGACATGAGGAAAGTTTCCAACCGATTTCTCATACACAAACAGCAGTTGACCGGCGTTGCCTGGTGAAACGTTGTTGTGATGCCACGTGTAAGGAGGAGAAATGCGTACCATCACGTTTCCGACTTTGATAAAGGTCGGATTGTAGCCTATGGCGATTGCGGTTTATCGTATCGCGACATTGCTGCTCGCGTTGGTCGAGATCCAGTGACTGTTAGCAGAATATGGAATCGGTGGGTTCAGGAGGGTAATACGGAACGCCGTGCTGGATTCCAACAGCCTCGTATCACTAGCAGTCGAGATGACAGGCATCTTATCCGCATGGCTGTAACGGATCGTGCAGCCACGTCACGATCCCTGAGTCAACAGATGGGAACGTTTGCAAGACAACAACCATCTGCACGAACAGTTCGACGACGTTTGCAGCAACATCGACTATCAGGTCGGAGACCACGGCTGCGGTTACCCTTGACGCTGCATCACAGACAGGAGCGCCTGCGATGGTGTACTCAACGGCGAACCTGGGTGCACGAATGGCAAAACGTCATATTTTCGGATGAATCCAGGTTCTGTTTACAGCATCATGATGGTCGCATCCGTGTTTGGCGACATCGCGGTGATCGCACATTGGAAGCGTGTATTCGTCGTCGCCATACTGGCGTATCACCCAGCGTGATGGTATGGGGTGCCATTGGTTATACGTCTCGGTCACCTCTTGTTCGCATTGACGGCACTTTGAAAAGTGGACGTTACATTTCATATGTGTTACGACCCGTAGCTCTACCCTTCATTCGATCCCTGCGAAACCCTACATTTCAGCAGGATAATGCACGACCGCATGTTGCAGGTCCCGTCTGGGCCTTTCTGGTTCAAAAAAATGGCTCTGAGCACTATGGGAGTCAACTGCTGAGGTCATTAGTCCCCTAGAACTTAGAACTAGTTAAACCTAACTAACCTAAGGACATCACAAATATCCATGCCCGAGGCAGGATTCGAGCCTGCGACCGTAGCGGTCTTGCGGTTCCAGACTGCAGCGCCTTTAACCGCACGGCCACTTCGGCCGGCGGCCCTTCTGGATTCAGAAAATGTTCGACTGCTGCCCTGGCCAGCACATTCTCCAGATCTCTCACCAATTGAAAACGTCTGATCAATGGTGGCCGAGCAACTGGCTCGTCACAATACGGCAGTCACTACTCTTGATGAACTGTGGTATCGTGTTGAAGCTGCTTGGGCAGCTGTACCTGTACACGCCATCCTAGCTCTGTTTGACTCAATGCCCATGCGTATCAAGGTCGTTATTACAGCCAGATGTTGTTCTGGGTACTGATTTCTCAGGATCTATGCACACAAATTGCGCGAAAATGTAATCACATGTCAGTTCTAGTATAATATATTTGTCCAATAAATACCCGTTTATCATCTGGATTTGTTCTTGATGTAGCAATTGTAATAGCCACTAATGTAGTAGCCACTAGTGTAGTAGCAAAGAAGTAACAAATTTAAACGTCATGCACTATGAGACAGTTTTCAGGCATCTTATTGTTTATGACATATCTCATGAGGTGTGGTGGGTAGGTGGTTCTTACCCCCACAGCGATGGTTGCCTGACTGTAACGGATATGTGTATCGAGTTTGGCTGAAATCGGTACAGCGAGTTAGGAGGAGATGTGGAACATTTTTACATACATAAACACGTACATACTGGTACATATATTTTAAAACAGGTATGGATTTTCAAAACTAAAGTGTACACATATTTTTAGATCACACAAAAAATTACATTGCCCTTCCACATATCTAATAGATTGCACAAAATATTAATAATGCAGAAATATTCATCTAAAGAACACAAAAATTACATGTTTATAATTTTCAAAGGCTAATCATAGAGACTGATCCGAATAATTTCACTTAACTTTCGCCATTTTTAATAATTCAATTTCTCTCTCTGCTAATTTCTTCGTGACTGAAACATTCGCTCCACAAAGGCATTGGTACCAGGGATACCGAACAAAAATCCTACTAGTTTGAAAATATTTGGTTCACGTTGCTCAGTTACTGAAGAAAATAACTTAAGGCAGTTTGCAACATAATCACTATCTTTGTTCAAACTCCCGGGAAGGTAATGTCGGTGATTACTGAACTCAAATACTCGTAGGTTATCTACGCAACTATTTTCGCTTGGGTTAAGCAGTTCTACAGCCATTTCAAAATATTTGAATTAGCTCCCTTCCCATAGAGACAATGCTGCAAGAGATGCATAACGGCTGTCATCTGACGTATCATAACTTTTTTACAGATACTGAAGCATACTGCAATAGAAAATGTTAACGTCTTTAGTTACCTTTCTGCTGTAGGGTTGAGGAGAGTTGGAGCTTGCCTCAAAATTTCAGCCTACTCCTAATTCACAAGATCAAAGAATGGTTTGGCTGGAACACAGATGTGATTATATATTTTCAGACTATATTTTCAACATTATTATCTAATCTGTCACTTGCAAAATTATGTACGTATGTTCTGATTGGAACATTTATCTTTCAGTAATTTAAGGTTTATGCTTCTCAGCAACTAACATCCGGCATGTGTTTTTCCAAAGTTCACATTGGCACTGTCAGTATACGACACATTATTCACATCCAAATGGTGTTTTTTTTAAAACTCTAAATAACATATCAGCAACTGCCATAGATGTTCCACAGCAGTTTCAATAAAGCCTAGAAGTTTACTTCTGTACTCACTTTAAAGGCTCAGAGTACCAGATACAAGCTGGGAACATTTTTCAATTGCTTTTGTTTGATGAATCGTTTTAGAACCAAAAAAAATGTTATCCTCAAGGCAGACACAAAGTCATTAACAGTTTTAGGAGTAAAAACGTTCTGCACAATCATTTCTGCTTTGGTGCATCCGCATGAAAGTTTGGAAGCAATTGCAGAATCTCTAAAAATATGGCACGTAAGTTTGTCTTTGCAGTCTAGACTTGAATAACTTAGGTTAAGTTTCACTGTGTTCACTAAACCAAGTTCAAATGCGGTGCTTTTATAATAGTCTTCTTTGGCGCTGAAGTTAACAAAATAGCTATATAGTTTATTTGAACTTCCTGAATAACGCTTTTGTTTAATTTTATGCACCGTGTGTTTTGCATGTTGCCTCAGGTCAGTTAGTCCACCGCCCAAAACACTGAAATGCCTCATACACAAATTACAAAACGTTCGGCTCTCCTACAATTCTGGCTTGACCCACGAAAACACATCTTCCCATAACTCGAGATATATTTGGTTATGTTTGCCTTGAGAGTTAAACTTTTTTTCACGGAGGATTCTTTGAGGGATCTCCTGCACGCTCAAATATTTTTAACTTCGAAGTAATTTTCTAGCGAAGACTAGCGGTTTAAGAACACGCTGCGAACCACAACTTAATCGGACTGGAGACGCTGGAGAAAGCATTATTCGTAGCATAGCCAGAAAGCTACATTTCTGAATATGTTATCGAATGAGTTCGAATATGAAGCGTTTGTAGCCCAATAAAAATCGACAATAATGAAAAAAATGACACCACGTTTGTTTTCTTTAGTTTCGTAAGGACCCTGGGAGGTATCGGACGGTACATTAGAGGACGGTTTATGTGCGATTCTCTTGTAACGTAACAGATATTTATTGAAAAATGTCGTTTCCTTTTAAGAGCAAACAGTTGATAGTAAACTGTAGAAGATCTTACCTTTTACAGCAAGCTGTCATACATAAATCTACTCAGCAACGCGCAGTTTTGTTTGCTACACTTCCAACCAAATCAGTAAATGTGGAACTTATATGAAATGTGATACGTACATTACTTAACGTAACAAATGAGCCACCACACCTGTAGTTGGAAGGAACACCTCACAGACGTGACAATAAAACGTCGAAAGCAATAAAACAACACAGAAGAAACGAGTTCCAAAATTGTTGCTACATCTGAGCCGTAAACGGCAAGAATCTTCAACACATTTGCTTTCGCCTGGAAACAGCTGCATTTACAAAAATATTAGCTCATTAGAATATCGTGTGAAGTGTAAGAACGTGCGAATAAGTAGACTTCATAAGAAACTATTACGTGTCAAGTAAACTGCCTACCGCAATAATAACAGACAACAGAAATACGTATTTCTCATGCATGAAATATGTGTTTATATTCTCTTGATTTCAGCAGAGTTAACCTCAATTATACACATATAAGAAAGTATTTCTTCACGTGTAAGTTGTAGCTTATTGAATCAGTAAGATTCGGCTGTTTTTATATTTATTTCACAATAATTCATGCCACTTGGTAATTTACTGATGTATGCAACTTAAAAATATAGTAATTATTTCATTAATGAAGTAGGAATATAATTAAAAGTAAACAGTATCCTTACGACGCATGTGACAGTTCTTACCGACTGGAGCGCTAGTATAGATCCAGCCGTGCAACGGTTGCAACTTTTCCAGCAGGTAGTGTCACGACTGTATTAGACTGTGCTGAAACGGTGCAGTAGTACAGCAGGGCATCTGATATTGATGAAAAAGTACTACTTACCAATAGCGTCACTTGCAGGAGCTGCAGTGAAAAATTTAAATATTGCGCTTTTTTACTATTTCTGTATAGAAGTAAACTAAACTAGTTTTTTACTGTGTTCACTGCTTTTAATTTATTTACTTGTTGTCTTTGCAAGCCGGCCGGAGTGGCCGAGCGGTTGTAGGCGCTCCAGTCTGGAGCCGCGCGACCGCTACGGTCGCAGTTTCGAATCCTGCCTCGGGCGGGGATGTGTGTGATGTCCTTAGGTTAGTTAGGTTTAACTAGTTCTAAGTTCTAGAGGACTTATGACCTCAGCAGTTGAGTCTCATAGTGCTCGGAGCCGTTTGAACCATTTGTCTTTGCAAGAGGTACGCCCACATGTAGCTTTCATAAAAATATGATGGCGTAGCAGGATCTTCACAGACGAGCTGAATGCTACAAGCTGCGTTGGCAATAGTTGGCCGGCTTCCTGCGGCCTCTGGAAATGGTGCTATGGTGATGTGGCATGGCTGCCTACTGCTCCTGCGAAATCTTCGCGGAGTTTGCCAGACTTTTTGCGTGCATCAGGACGCTAAATAACTTGCAAATCAGAGAATACACATACGCGATCTTCCCAGACAGTCTGTATCCAGTACATTTAAAACATTTAAATCTCACGACGGGATCATCAGACCTATTAATCACGGATTATGATGAATCTTAGGTGCTGTATGCTTAGAGGAACATGTCCTGAGGACCTGGCTCGCGGCTTTTTCGAGAAAATCGATTTTGGCGTGTTATGAGTACTATAGCATTACTACTACTTAAAAGGAGAAATTGATGTTTTATAGCTAGCAGTATTAAACTCGTTGTTAATGGACTAGTGTTTGTAGAGTCTCTGTTTGTATGTCTGTGAAGGAAGCTATCTTGATCGGTGTCGAGTACTCCCACAGCATACGTAATTTCGTACACGTAGACAAGTTAATCTCATGGTGGAGAAGCAGCTGCCGACTCCGACGGTTGCCTGTAAAATTCCTGAAATATAAGAGAAAGAAAACTTCTATAGGATCTTCTCGAAATGGAACACTGCCATTCGCATTTGGTCATTCGATGATTGTCTGCGAGTGAAATGAGTTCTTTTTAGCAGAGAAAACTTTCACTATTCTTTTGACCGTCTTATTGAAGCAGGTTCTACAGCAGACATCGACCGCCAAATGTTCCAAGTCCCATACAAGCTTCTAGTACATAACAGTTCATCACAGAATCCTTTAATCACAATTAAATACGTGAAATTACCTTTGAAATGCAACAGACTGTAATATGAACGTTACTAAACTCCACATTAACATTACATATCACTGAGAATCTCAAAAAACACACATTGTCCAATATGGCGACTAACAATGACTGTTTCTTTGCACACACGTCCTCTCGTTACCCTGTCTCGTAACAAAGTCCAGTCACATTCCGATTTTCTTACTTTTCTTCGCTCGCCATTGAGCAACAAGGAGTCTAGGAATAAACATTTCGCTTCCGCAGGCGAAACGCGCCACCTAGCGATATATCTTCACTTTAAACCAATAACAATAGAAAGGTTACTGAGCCGAACAGTTTCTTCCGCCAGCTAATACGGGAACGTTAATCGTATTTCGTTCAAGCAAGCCTAGTTCGGGGGGTTTGGGGCTACCACGCTGCCAGTATAGGTTCAAACGCAGCCTGTTACCTTTCTTTCCACTTTCATCCTACAGAATATCATTACATAGTAATATCACAAGAAATGATTCAGAAATAGTCATTTCCACCGTAGTAATTTCATTAACAAATCAATCACTACACCACATTTTCTTCAGATGTGTGTTCTGTTTGTTGTTCATATTAAAATTCCTCATACTATAACAGCTTCACAGACTTCTCAGCGATGTACGAAATATTAGCAGCTGCTGAAGGATTCTAAGTACAGACGAAAGTACTCATCGCTAATCTCGACCTCCACTACTTAATTAATATCGATGAAAGTTGTCTACGTTATTGTTTCGTAGGTGTGGCAGATTATTCGTAGATGAAAGACAAGTATGCACCCGCAACGTAGAAAATATCCCACCCAAATGTACTCTTAGTTTGTCAACCCTGTGATTTTTATTTTTTCCAAGGCAGGTTAAAATTTTCACTAAAAAATTCTCCCGGCTTGCTAAAGAGTAATAGCGAAATCGCTTCGAGGGAACATTCCATAATAAAACACCTTCTTTAATTCTGCATCAGTTTAGGGCACTTGCTTTCACGAGACTGATAAAATACGCGCCGCAGTTGATCGAAGAAAGAACAATATTTTTTAAATTTAGACGAACTATCTTTTGCTGTATCGCTTCTGTTACGTCCACTTGCCTCCAGGGCAGTAGCTTTCACTAAATATGCGTTATGATCTACGAATTTGTGTTTCGGGTGCTTCTGCGCAAATACAATCTGGAGTTATGTTCTAGTGAAGCAAGCGATAGCGAGTAAGACGACTCTGTAATTTACTCTGCAACAAACGGAATACACACTTGAAGAAAGTTTGCTGCAATGATTTATTTATGGAGAATTACAGTGAAAAAATGACTATTTTTGAGTAATTTTACATGACATATATTATTTAATGGTATTCTGTATCATGAAGTTGAAACAGAAAGTACATACATTCGGGATTTGAACCTGTGCCGCCAGCATGATGGCCGTAAACTTTGGGCGCTACGCTCAGTTGCTCTAAACACGACTTAAGTTGCAGGTGTAGGGGGTACCAGTATGCATGAAAGGCCAACGTAGATTATCTGTAGGGGCCGTCGCATGAAGAGTTGCCAGCCAGGTAATCGGGAAATGTGTCTCTACAACATAACTAAGATATTAAAATTCCTGATTAGCTGGTCTGATGATGCCTTTGTCAGCCAAAGGCAACAATGCCTTCATGGGTGTGGGGATCCCCTGAAAACATGGTACTAAGCTGGAGACTATTTGCAAACGAGACATCCTCGACAAACGCAAGCTAACTTATGTAAAACTGAGAGGAAAGCATTGCAGTGGACATATTTAAGTAATACAAAAGCAGCGTCAGACATACGTCTTAACGAGTGTATGGAGACTCGGTCCTACACCTAGCGAAACAGAAGCGCTCGAGTGAATGACGCAGACGCTCAAACTGGTGGAACTCCAGGAAAGGACCCGGGCGCGCAAGTAACTTACGCTGACTATGTGAACTTAGTATAGCTAGACTAGATACTGACTGGCCCTTAGACAACATTAGTCATGTAAAATCTGTGATTGGAATAAAATAGATATTAGCTACAGCATATTGTTGTTGTAGTCTTCAGTCCAGAGACTGGTTTGACGCAGCTCTCCATGCTACTGTATCCTGTGCAAGCTTCTTCATCTCCCAGTACCTAATGCAACCTAAATCCTTCTGAATTTGCTTAGTGTGTTCATCTCTTGGTCTTCCTCTACGGGTTTTACCCTCTACGCTGCCCTCCAATACTAAATTGATGCCTCAGAACATGTCCTACCAACCTATCCCTTCTTCTAGTCAAGTTGTGCCGACAAACACCTCTTCTCCCGAATTCTATTTAGTACGTCCTCATTAGTTACATGATCTACCCATCTAATCTTCTGCATTCTTCGGTAGCACCACATTTCGAAAGCTTCTGTTCTCTTCTTGTCTAAACTATTTATCGTCCGTGTTTCACTTCCGTACATGGCTACACTCCATACAAATACTTTCAGAAAAGACTTCCTGACACTTAAATCTGTACTCGATAGTAACAAATTTGTCTTCTTCAGAAACGCTTTTCTTGCCATTGCCAGTCTACGTTTTTCCAGTTAATTTGCTCGCCAAATAGTAAAACTCATCTACTACTTCAAGTGTCTCATTTCCTACTCTAATTACTTCACCATCACCTGACTTAATTCGACTACACTCCATTATCTTCGTTTTGCTTTTGTTGATGTTCATCTTATATCCTCCTTTCAACACACTGTCCATTCCGTTCAATTGCTCTTCCAGGTCCTTTGCTGTCTATGGCGAACCTCGACGTTTTTATTTCTTCTCCATGGATTTTATTGCCTACTCCAAATTTTTCTTTTGTATCCTTTACTGCTTGCTCGGTAGAGAGATTGAACAACATCCCGGGTTCGCTTCCCGGCGGGGTCAGGGATTTTCTCTGCCTCGTGATGACTGGGTGTTGTGCGATGTCCTTAGGTTAGTTAGGTTTAAGTAGTTCTAAGTTCTAGGGGACTGATGACCATAGATGTTAAGTCCCATAGTGCTCAGAGCCATTTTTGAATGAACAACATCGGGGATAGGCTACAACCCTCACTCCCTTCCTAACTACTGCTTCCCTTTCATGCCCCTCGACCCTTATAACTGCCACCTGGTTTCTGTACAAATTGTAAATAGCCTTTCACTCCCTGTATTTTACCCGTGCCATCTTCACAATTTGAAAGAGAGTATTCCACTCAAGATTGTCAAAAGCTTTCTCTAAGTCTACAAATGCTAGAAACGTAGATTTACCTTTCCTTAATCTATCTTCTAAGCAAAGTTTAATAATGATTGGAGGTTATTGATTGCCGTATGTTCCCTGTCAAGGAGACGACTCCTACAACTTAAAAAATAGATTTTAAATCCTTGTACTGTATTATTAGCGTTAGACAAATAGCGTTAGACTATCAGAATTGGACGTAAACTAGTACAATAACATAAGTAGAACAGGAATAAGGACTTGGATGTTTTTCAACGGCTCCACCACAGATCGACGCCGGTGGCAGAAACTTCTTTTCCATTAGCTTTACTGTCGTCTTCTTCTTAAAGAATAAGTTTCGTTAGAATTGGTTGATTTGCACATCACTTTATTAAGTAATAAAGTCTTCCTAAAACCGTGCGCGACAAGTTTCATAAAAGACATTTTGTGGTAAATAAGCACATCAAGTTGCTAAGAGTTTTTGTTTTAATATTCTGTAACTACATTTTCTAGCAGTAACTACGCAAACAGTTTTGTTCTGAATCCATTTTATTAAGCCACTAGCGGTTTCGTGGCTTGTAACAACATCATCAGGTGCATTCCTGAACAATAACAAATCAGTAGGGATAGTGACTGAACTCCTACACATCAAAGCAATTACCGACCCATAAGCACCTAATTATGAGAAGAGATAAAACCAAAAGTGCACTTGCAACTATTAAAACGTGGTCAACAACATGGTAGACTATAAAAAAGCCCAATCTTCATAGTTAAAAACAGAACGTCCGTAGAGAGGAAAGCCAAGGGATGAAAAGTTGAGCGACGGTGAACATCCTATACCATGTTACTAGTGCACGCCCGATGGACATTACGGTTTTAATTATAAAGGAGTGGGCCTTCTATATTCTTCGCCAAGTTGTTTACCTTGTTTTAATATTTGTAAGTAAACTTCTGTCTTTGTTTTCTCATAATTGGGTGCTTATGCCTCTGGTACGACTTTCATGAATAGGCATTCGATCACTGTCATTGTTTATTTCTCGTTGTTTAGATAGGCACCTGATGATGTGACTACAAGCCACGAATCCGGTTGCGCCGTAATAAAACTGGTTCAAAATACAGCTGTTTGCGGAGTTTTTGCTAGAAACTATAATACTGGCCCGACCACAGGGTCGTTCGTAACCTGCCGGTCATCTTCTGACAGAATTTTTAAATTCTTTTCCATGCCGAATACCGCATGTCTATAATTTTAAAATACTGGCAAGTTTTTAAAACAAAAGCTTTTAGCAGCTTGCTGTAATTATCCTACAACATACTATCTACTTAAGTAATAAATGCATAAATCCAGCAAAATGCAGTTGGTGCATTGGCTATATGTTACTAATCAGTACTAACATACAATTGGAAATAAAGATAAATTCGTCCCTTTGTAAACGGGCCGTTTCGAAATAAATGGCGTCACATATGCAGGACTAATGACGTTCTTACTCTGCTCTGTAGACGGCTGGAAAGATTACTGACGTTGCCTAATTCGTCTAGCAGTAGTTTTATTGCAGGGTGCTCTTTCTCGTTTGGCACTACCGATGCTAGAAATGTTGTACTGTTCAAGTAGAACGCCTCAGATCAACACGGAGAAAATGGTTCTGAGCACTATGGGACTTAACATCTATGGTCATCAGTCCCCTAGAACTTAGAACTACTTAAACCTAACTAACCTAAGGACAGCACACAACACCCAGCCATCACGAGGCAGAGAAAATCCCTGACCCCGCCGGGAATCGAACCCGGGAACCCGGGCGTGGGAAGCGAGAACGCTACCGCACGACCACGAGATGCGGGCTCAACACGGAGAGAATGGGTGCTACTCTACTATTCAAAGTAACGCAGTTCTCGTAGAACTCAGTTTCTGTTCTGAAATATTTTTTCGCTTGGCTGTGCTATTCACATACTAAAGTCTGATTAAATTTACATGTTGATTGACACTTCACGTATTGGAGATGTCCTCCAATCAGAGCGCACCACGTCACAACAGAACTGTTGGCTGTTGCCAAACTTCCAGTTCCTTGTCCGGCTTTCTTTTTTCATGTGTCTGGAATTTTTGATCGCAATTCTTGGGCTTGCCCCCTTTTATTTTAAATTTCTTTAGACGCCATAACGATGCTATGGAAATACGCACTTCCAATACAAACAGAGTTGCCATATCTAGCCGGGATCTCGTCGGGACACTCTGAGATACGAGTGTAGAAACGACGTATAAAATTCATTTAATATAATTACTTTTTATTTACAACACAATTGCATGGAACTTTTTGGGACAGAAGTAATTGGTCCACCACATTTTTCGGGAGAATTTACCATTTTCAGCAAGTCTCTTTGCCGTTTTACTTGTTTATAAAACTCCATGCTAATCATCTTGTAGTTAAACTGGCACTGTTAGATTGATTTCACAGTCCCTGGCAGCAGTCGATTTCTTTCGTGAGTCTACTGGGTCAACATAAGCGATAATACTCTTTCCACAGTGGCATTATGTGCAGGAATAGAAAACAAATACTAGCATAATTTTAGCACTTTGCTATTTGTGTATTTTGGTTTCCTCAAGAAAGTAAATCCAACTTAACACAAACTTGTTGACATAAATAAAATGATCTGAGGCTGCATTTACATGTAGCGCTAACAGATGGCGTTACCTCAGTACTTGAGCCAAGCTTGTAAAAAAAAGTATTTTACATAACCGGGATAAAATTGAGTCTTGTCAGGATGTCTGGACAAGAAGGTTCATAACGTTGACGGTCCCGATATGTCGGGCCGATGGCAACCCTACATATGCAGCACTAACCAAACACTAATGGATCCTTCGCACAACATATAGCCGGCCGGTGTGACCGAGCGGCTCTAGGTGCTGCAGTCTGGAACCGTGCGACCGCTACGGTCGCAGGTTCGAATCCTGCCGCGGGCATGAATGTGTGTGGTGTCCTTAGGTTAGTTAGGTTTAAGTAGTTCTAAGTTCTACGGGACTGATGACCTCAGAAGTTCCATAGTGCTCAGAGCCAGAGCACAAGATACGATTCAGCGTCGGCAGAGACGTACCACGATACTAAATGGAGCTGTGAAGGGCAAAAACTATAGGGGGAAACAGAGATCTGAATACATCCAACAAATAACTGAAGAATGTAGGGCTGTAGAATGAAGGGCTGCTTTCGATGGAGGGGTTAGCACGGGAGAGGAATCAGTGGCGGGTCACATCATATCATTCAGAAGACTGGTGAAACAAAGAGAAAAAAAACGAAGTTTTTCTACATCTACATCTACATGGACACTCCTCAAATCACATTTAAGTGCCTGGCAGAGGCTTCATCGAACCACCTTCACAATTCTCTATTATTCCAATCTCGTATAGCGCGGTGAGAAGAATGAACACCTACACTTTCCGTACGAGCTCTGATTTCCCTTATTTTACCTTTGTGATCGTTCCTCCCTATGTAAATCGGTGTCAACAAAATATTTTCGCATTCGGAGGAGAAAGTTGGTGATTGGAATTTCGTGAGAAGGTTCCGTCACAACGAAAAACGCCTTTCTTTTAATGATGTCTATCCCAAATCCTCTATCATTTCTGTGACACTCTCTCCCATATTTCGCGTTAATACAAAATGTGCTGCCTTTCTTTGAACTTTTTCGATGTACTCTGTCAGTCCTATCTGGTAAGGATCCCACACCGTGCAACAGTATTCTAAAAGAGGACGGGCAAGCGTAATGTAGGCAGTCTCCTTAGTAGGTCTGTTACATTTTCCAAGTGTCCTGCCAATGAAACGCAGTCTTTGGTTAGCCTTCCCCACAACATTTTCTATGTGTTCCTTCCAATTTAAATTGTTCGTAATTGTAATTCCTAGGTATTTAGTTGAATTTACGGCTTTTAGATTAGACTGGTTTATCGTGTAACCGAAGTTTAAGGCGTTCTTTTTAGCACTCATGTGGATGACCTCACACTTTTCGTTATTTAAGGTCAACTGCCACTTTTCGCACCATTTCGATATTTCTTCTAAATCGTTTTGCAGTTTGTTTTGATCTTCTGATGACTTTATTAGTCGATAAACGACAGCGTCATCTGCAAACAACCGAAGACGGCTGCTCAGATTGTCTCCCAGATCGTTTATATAGATAAGGAATAGCAAAGGGCCTCTAACACTGCCTTGGGGAACGCCAGAAAGCACTTCTATTTTACTCGATGACTTTCCCTCAATTACAACGAACTGTGACCTCTCTGACAGGAAATCACATATCCAGTCACATAACTGAGACGATATTCCGTAAGCACGCAATTTCACTACGGGCCGCTTGTGTGGTACAGTGTCAAAAGCCTTCCGGAAATCCAGAAATACGGAATCGACCTGAAATCCCTTGTCAATAGCACTCAGCACTTCATGTGAATAAAGAGCTAGTTGTATTTCACAAGAACGATGTTTTCTAAACCCATTTTGACTGTGTGTCAATAGACCGTTTTCTTCGAAGTAATTCATTACGTTCGAACACAATATATGTTCTAAAATCCTGCTGCATATCGACGTTAACGATATTGACCTGTAATTTAGTGGATTACTCCTACTACGTTTCTTGAATATTGGTGTGACCTGTGAAACTTTCCAGTCTTTGGGCACGGATGTTTCTTCGAGCGAACGGTTGTATATGATTGTTAAGTATGGAGCTACTGCATCAGCATACTCCGAAAGGAACCTAATTGGTATACAGTCTTGACCAGAAGACTTGCTTTTATTAAGTGATTTAAGTTGCTTCACTACTCCGAGAATATTTGCTTCTACGTTACTCATGTTGGCAGCTGTTCTCGATTCGAATTCTGGAATATTTACTTCGTCTAATTTGTGAAGGCATTTCGGAAGGCTGTGTTTAGTAACTCTGCTTTGGCAGCACTGTCTTCGATAGTGTCTCCATTGCTATCGCGCAGAGAAGGCATTGATTATTTCTTGCCGCTAAAATATTTCACATACGACCAGAATCGCTTTGGATTTTCTGCCAGGTTTCGAGACAAAGTTTTGTCGTGGAAACTGTTATAAGCATCTCGCATTGAAGTCCGCGCTAAATTTCGAGCTTCTGTAAAAGATCGCCAATCTTGGGGATTTAGTGTCTGTTTCAAGTGCCATTAATACTGAGGCACTGCGGTTTATTAGTGGTGACACAAGTACGGAATCAAAGTAGTAATGTTATAACTATTAGAATTGTAGACACAGAAGACCATTTCTCATAGCTTTTAATTTTTTGTAAGAGAATAACAAAACGAAATTCAAGGAATAAAATCTCTCATATTGACTTCATTTACTTGCACAACTCCATTCTTGGGATCAGATGTTGCAAAGTTTACTGTAGAGCTCGGTGTACTGTTGAGGAAGACGTGGCAACATTGTCAGCGAGTATTTCTAATTTGCAGCTAATGAACATGCCCGATCTTTCACATGAAGTATGGCAAAGCATACATCAGTCGTGGTCTTTCCTGTTTACAATACATTCGCTTTTTCCGAGCTTCTCTTTCAGAGTAAGAATTTTAATAGCTTTTTGAGATGCTTTGATCATCCTCAGCAGTTTGGTCCCTCAGGAATTCACACACATTTGAACAGTTTCAACATCAGTATTTCAACAGAATCTTTACGATGATAGCAGTGTGGACTGCACGCTTTGGAATTACGTCGAATGCGTTCGTAGCATTAGCTGACTCTTGTGTAAGTCTCCCGGAACTTCGCTTCTCTGTAATTACGAAGTCTCAGTTGGCCCTTTAAAAGCTGTGACCACTCATTAGAAGCTTGTGTGTTATCTCTAAAAGCTATTCCAGGCTAAATGGAGGAAACCTTGACGAATGACACTTGTAAAACCAGGGGTAGGCACTGTTTCACACAAAGATCAAGTTAATCAAGTAATGAATGTCTGAAACATTTTCTCCTTGATTTGCACTTGGAACAAGGCTAGGATCATGCAACAGCATATCGGGAACACAACAGCATTGACAACGTGTTTTGTGGGGAAACGGCACTTGGAAAGTTTGACTTTTGCACTCTTTAGTGGTTTAACTAAGGTTCTACTTTTGTCAACTTTATCTTCCGACTAAATATTGTTAGCTACTATCCTTTTTTTTTAAAGGAAGTACTCAGTTCGAAAAATACCTTTGATTCAAAATTTCCTTCCAATGATTTGGAACTTTTTATTTTGTCATCCGTTTTATAATCTCCTTTGCATCGACTGTGTTACCTTCGCTGTCTGTCTGTAAATATCTTTATTTCTCTTCATCCACTGTTTCCTTCTTCTGCTCCTAAAATCTTCCCTAGTACCGCCATCTATCGTTTATTTTTCAAATAAGACATTGCAAACTAGTAAGAGCTGCATTAGCGTGGTGTGATATGTTTGTGGGGCACTCTTGCCAAGGTTATCGTAAAATCCTTATCAGTTTCGAAAGCGAAGATGAAACTCATTAGTGCAGCGAGCTTTTGAAACCCTCCACGTGGGGCTGATAAATCGGATCTACTACCTTGTAGATAGAGAAAATATTCGCTAAGGTCTATGGACCTACACATAGAAAAAAAAGTCTTCTTGTTAATCGTCGAACAAGACTGATTCTGTTTAGATACAATGGTCAATGACGTAACGATCCGACTATAGGCGCTAACTTCCGTGCTGTCATGCAGGAGCCACTGACCGCAAGAACGAATCAGTAATGTCGCATACGGTGATGTAGTCAGCGCTGTCGTTGGCCTACAGAGCTACAGGAAGTGTTTCGTGGAGATGTAAGCGGCAACGTTTGCGTGGTCTGGACGACGCCTATGTCTGACGAACGGTGTTTGCCTTGGTGAGTTGCGGCGAAAGCGAAAGCTGATGAGCTACGTGACTGTATGAAGCTGAACTTGATGGAAATACTTCTCCAAAAGTAAACACTGTAACAGGAGCAATATCATGCTCTACAGACTTCTAGCTGTATGTCTGGAATGACAGAGCTGGGTTATAACAGTTTTTTCCTCCCTTACCAATGTTCGCCTCCTGCCAGTCTTTATTTCCTTGTAAAATTGAACAGTCCGGAACCGCGCGACTGCTACGGTCGCAGGTTCGAATCCTGCCTCGGGCATGGCTGTGTGTGACGTCCTTAGGTTAGTTAGGTTCAAATGGCTCAAATGGCTCTGAGCACTATGGGACTTAACATCTGTGGTCATCAGTCCCCTAGAACTTAGAACTACTTAAACCTAACTAACCTAAGGACGTCAAATGGTTCAAATGGCTCTGAGCACTATGGGACTTAACATCTGAGGTCATCAGTCCCCTAGAACTTAGAACTACTTAAACCTAACTAACCTAAGGACATCACACACATCCATGCCAGAGGTAGGATTCGAACCTGCGGCCGTAACGGTCGCGCGGTTCCAGACTGAAGAGCCTAGAACCGCCTGGCCACACCGGCCGGCTTTTTGTAAAATTGAATCCACAATACACACAAAATTCCTCTACATACACAACACTGGCACATGTAAAATTAAAAGATATATATAATCAATTTGTCTTACATTAGTAAAATTGTAATGCTACACATAATTAGCGAGATTTTTATTGGGTAATAAAAAGGTTCTCTTTAACTGACAGCCAACTACAAGAATATGTACAATTTCTAAAGTCTGATTGAAACATACGTGCTCCAGAATGATCAAGTAAATCTATCAAATGTTTGTGTAATTTCGCCTACGAGAATGATTGTAAATAATTAGCTTGTTCAGTTAAGCAAGAGAAGGAAGCTTTTAACTAAGTATGCAAAGACTTCCTATATTCTGAATGTACACATGATATACTTTATTGGTTCGTTTCTATTAACTGTCAATGTTTTTCGTGACCAAAACCCGCCAGGGTAGCCGTCAGCGCTAACGCACTGCTTCCTGAACTCGGGTAGGAGCGACGGTCCTGGATCGAATCCGCCAAGCGAATTAATGACGAGGGCCGATATGCTGGCCGGTCTGGATGCGATTTTTAGGCGGTTTTCCACGTCCCGCTAGGTGAATATCGGGCTAGTCCCCACGTTCCGCCTCAGTTACACGACTCGCAGACATCTGAACGCGTTCGCAGTATTTCATGGCTTACACTAGACGCAGACAGCTGGGGTACATTAATTCCATCCTGGAGTGTTCAGGGTCGCGACATGAAGGGCATCCGGCCATCCTCAGCAACTAACACCACCAAATCCATAGTAACAGGGTCGACCTCGCATTGAAGCAGGACAAAAGGCCAAAGAAAATGATGATGTTTTTAGTGACCGAAGAGGTAAGCAAGGAAATTTTCCGTGCCTGATGACGTATATAGGTGTTGAGGATGCTGCTCCAGCCAGTAGCAACGTCTGGCTTTTCCGATCACAAAATTCACTGTTAAATTATGGGTGGCTGATAAATGAGTGATGAATCGCTGTAATTTTTCACTTTCTGAAAATCAGTTTTATGTAGTACAGTTCGTGGCACGATGTTGGGTATTAAATTCATACATCGTGCAGATCTCACATTCAGTTTTTTATTATAATAAAATGGGCAATCGTTTACTGATTATGAATTACAATGAATTCGCCGTACTACGCTCTGATAGTTAACCACTAACATATGTTCTTCCTTCCACAACACCAGTCATATAAGTGACCTTTCAAATAACATCCTTTCTTCTTTAATAGTAGCACATCGAATACACACACTCTTCAGCAGGTCCTTTCATACGTTACCCTTTGAATTTCACCAGTACATACTCAAGTTAAATCACATTCCACACAGATGATAAATTCTTTTAACGTCCACTATAGCAACTTTACGTATCTCTCTCACGCAACAAGTTACCACCAGCCGCCTAAGACTCCTTTACTCGTCTTACGACTCACTCACTTTCAAATGTGTACGCTTACTATATACGTCGCATACCCTCTTGTGCATGACGTGCATCGTGCCACCAACCAACACAATGAGCGCCATTACTCTCTCTCGACTTCACTGTCCTTCAGCTGTCTCTCTCTCTGATCGACTGATTTTATCATCGATATTAATTTATGTGGGCACAGAACTTAAATTCCGTAACATATGCAGGTCACTTTTACGTATATATAAATTTAACATTCAAAGAAAAATTTCGTCGCAAGGTTTTCTTCTCAAGGTGGCGCTATGGTTGAGGCACTGGACTCACATTATTAGGAGCACGATACATATCCATGCCTGGCATCTGACTTAAATGGCTTTTCTAAATTGTATAAGGTGCATGCTGGTCCTTCGAGAGAAAACACGGCCACTTAGTTGTCCGTAATGTCCGTTCCGAAACCCCTCCGTCTCTAATAATCTTGTTAAATTCTAATCTTGCTGTCGCTTTCTTTGGAGTGAACTGCATTAGGTGCCCAGAGATTTTTAGCCAAATATTTCTTTTCTAGACATGTATCACATTCTTGAAAATTCCCTGTAGCGTAGGCTCAGGGCTGACGATCTAAATAACGTATCGACTCTTTCTGATTGTACTTATTTTGGAGGACTATGTTTCTAGTATAATCGGAAGGAATACATTCGGAATAACATATGATAATGAATCTCATTTAACTAGTTTCTTTCCGCAGGGACTACAATGCCGAAAAGCTCAGCGGAGACGGACCTGAAAATAGTGTATGCCTGGTCGGACGCTGATAATATGTATACCATGGCGGTGACGGGATCCTGTGACTATGACAATGGTGGCACGAAACAGTTCGAGTGGAATGTCCAGATCGGTGATGAAAAAAATTCGGTCACGGTCAACCTGGTGAATATCAATGACAATCCTCCTCAGTTCATCAACCAAGAACGATCCTGCAAGGTCGAAGTAAGTATTCTGAAAGATCTCCTTATCATTGCAGTAGTGTTTATTAACTCCAAGTTTGGACTTAAATATGGACTAAGTCTTGTATATTCGATAAAAAAAACTGTGTTTTGATGTCAAATATCGCATATTTCCTTCTAGATACTCATGTGACAATAAATAATACATTCTGTTGCTTGCATATCAGCTAGATATAACGTTAACATGCTGATAGAAACATTCACTTGTTTTTTAAATATTGTTGGAACAGAGCTAGAGTCACATTAGTCACCAGTTTTAGTTTCAAAGTTTGAGCCTGACAGCTCATTGGTAGCTTTTGTTTATTACTTTCAAGAAAAAGGATGCATAGTAGGCGAACTCCAAAGCTCATTCAAGAGGTGTTAACTTCCTGGTGTATGCGAAAATCGGACATCAAACGCCTTAAGTAAAAATTACACATAATTATCTTTTATAACGAACTGGTTTTCGATCTACAAAGCAAGCCAAAATTATAAATATATTTCACTGCATACCATGAGGCTACGTTAGTGCATTTAGCTTGCCACTGAGATGCTAACAACTTCCGAACCTGCTGGTCTATACAGTGAACAGACCGCTCCTACAGGATCGTGAGAAATATTAAGAAAAAGTAGCACAACAGAAACTATTGAACATCCGAATTTCAACGTTCGGTCCTATAAAACGTGAAATATGAATGCTGTAGCTCACGTAGGTATAGGGTTTCGTCAAACTGTGGAACCAAACGAAAGGTCACAATGAAATCTTGTTTATTACTGTGATATGAATGAAAATGATACCAATCACTGAATATGCAGAAAAAATAATTATGAAGTGCACAAAGGCTCAAATCACTCATTAATCATACACAATAATACCTTGGCAAAGATGGATGGAATTAGAAATGAAATGATAGAATTAGACAAGTCCACGTAAACCCCAGTGGTTCCTGAATTAGTCAACACATTAAAGAAAAGACCCAGTAAAGTACATGTGAGCACCAGTTCCCTTGCCTTATCGCGTGTCGAGTTCTACTGACATCGCAAATTAGTGTAGAAAAGCCAACCTCTAACTGAAAACAAACGACTCTGTGGTTCCCTTGTCGCGACGCATTCAAAGCTTAGCTTACACGACGACACTGGGTTGCGCCACTCGTTGCGTGGAATGAGTTGCACGCAAAGAACAGACACCATATCCATATAAGTATACCAGTTCTTGCAATACCGGCCATGACCTTCTTCTTCTGTGCGGATGCACACATATTCCCGTACTCTTACGGGACCTGGTAAGAATGTCTTCCACGAGTAATGAGTGTGTTGGAGTGGGACACTACGAATGTAGTGTGTGGACATACTCGTACAAGGTGAGAATGTGGGTCTCACGGGAGTCGTGCGCGAGATAGTCCCTGCAGTCGGGCTATCCTCTGTGCCCTCGGTTGCTCAGATGGATAGAGCGTCTGCCATGTAAGCAGGAGATCCCGGATTCGAATCCCGGTCAGAGCACAAATTTTCAGCTGTCCCCGTTGATATACATCGACGCCCATCGGCAGCTGACGGTATTAATATAATTCTAATTTCGTTCTAGGCGGCTGCAGGTCATTCATGGTGTCATGTCCGAAAGAACAGACACGATATCCATATAAGTATACAAATAAGTCCATCTTCACAATAAAACTAAAGCCAAACATTTCGCTTCTTGTCTTCACGGTACATCCGTCCTCAATGACAATCCTATCTCTGACCCCACCAAGGCTCCATATATCTACTAGCCAAGGCACATCAGTTGCTCCCTTAACACTAAACTTCCAGTACTTACATTCTACCTCACGAGAAAGTTTAAACTGTTATATCCTAGCCAGTAATGCCACCCGAGCCCGCTGCCAAAAGGTTGGCAGCATCAAAGTCCGGACGCCGTCCGCATAAGCAGCGCCAGCGATACAGGAAATCGCCGCAAGTCTGCGCGCGCCACCGCTGGCTTCTGGCTTCTTAAGCGCTGGAGTCGCGAGCGCTAGGACAGTTCTGTATTCGCCGCTCAGTTGTATACTCGCCACCGAATTGTGTACTTGCTAGTCAGTTGTGTGTTCATCGCAGCAGAGTTGTTGTTTGTCGTCAGCCGACGCTGACCTAGCCGCTCCGACTCGAACTAGACAGATCTCTGTAGACACGGCGTTCACTACGGAGTTTCTGTATCTTCTATAATAATGATAAGTAGCTACTTTATTTAATCAGAGTGTTGGGTTTTCATCTTTCTGTTCACTGTTCCAGCGGACCGGTCGGCCCGCTATTAAAAGTGTGGCGGTGACTTCGTAAGCCGTTTCTACAGCGAATTGTTTGTCGCTACGAACACCGCCACAAAATAAACCCTCTCCAGTCATTCTCTCGATACCCTCAGCGCAATCTCAATAATGTCCTCTCCTAACGTAACTCCTCCATTAGTCATGCAAAAGCTCATGCCGCTGAAACCTTTACCTAACAACATTCAACCATACCGTCTATCTATTTAAAACACTAAAATATCTAAGAGTAGCGCTCGATAAACTTTGCAAGCCTTACCTAATAACCAACCGAAAGAGCCCACATCAGACTAAAATCACTAACTGACTAAAAATGAGGAATATATTTCACATTCATCATCCGGACAGACAACACTTTCATCTATGCAAGTGTCGCATGAACTTGTCTCTTCCCAAATTTTGCCACTCCTTGAAATCTATGAACAAGATGCACCCTGCTTTTCTTTTCACATCTCTATATCTTCACCCAGTCGTATGATGTACATGTTTAAACAGTGCCTTCACCTTGTCAAATATTTAGAACACTCTCAGATATCCTATGATTTTCAGCTTCAATCGTATAACTGTACATCACACCCTCATATCTGTATCCTGAAACACAAGTATTTAACAAAACTACTTGATTTCAGACCTGAAGAGGACAGACAGTTTTATTTGAAACTCAAGTCACAGAATGTGCTTAATGTGAATGATGGCAATGAAGACCGTCAAGTGTTGGAATATGTCACAGTACTATGTGTGTGTGTGTTGCATTTAGTAAGTGTTCTTTGTGTTCTGATTTCTAGTTTCGCATTCATTACAAAACTGATAAATGTCAAGAACACTGTATTGTCACAAGCCTACGTATGAAAATTTTGTGAATTAAAATTAACAATAATGATTTCAAATATTAATTTAAATTTTATAATATAATTTTATAATATAAAGCCCCTAATATAAAACATGTATATTATTTTGTCGTAGGAAATTTAGGACGTTGAGACCTCGTTAAAAAACATGTCAAACTTATGAGACTTGTGGTTTTCCTACAAATTTAATTTTGATGAACATCTGTTTTTCTCAAAACTTTGTTTCTGCTTTGGGCCTAGTTCATTTACCGAATTCAGAGACAATTTGTTTCTTTCACCCCGCCTCTTAATATTTATTACAGACAAAACTCTCTCTGTGAATGCTGAAGTGGTGGGAATCGACAATAGATAATAAATTAATTTGTGTAAATTTGTAGAGGCATCATTTGTCTTGTTAAATATTTGCTGTCGTTTTCTGCAGTGGATAATCCTGAAAAATTTACAGAAATATGCATTTGGTTATATAATTTGTTTATCAATGCAATTTTGTTATAAAGATCATCCATATTTAGACTGAGTTTTTGAAACTTTAATTTTCAACTTTGTTTTGAAAATGGTCAAAGCCAACATTGCATTTCAAATTAATCGTGCTCAGTGTAAACTATCAGTTTGTGTCAGTAAAATCAAACCATTAATTTATGTATTGTTAGGATTTATCAACAAATAATGAAAATTTAGTATGAATTTTATTAGTCAGTTCAGGTGATGACAAGAGTAAATTTTTTTCCTATTTCATGTTTAAAAATGAGATCATGTTTTCTCTTTGCTAGTCTGTTTTTAAGATTACCCACGCTGTTATGCACATCCAAAGTCGTTATGCTGTTGCTTTCCAAGTATTTGACAGGTATATTAGACAAGTTTAAAATATAGCACCAGAAATGCAAGTAAATTTCAATCTAGTCATTGTCAGTGTTGCGCATCAATAAGTTTAGCATATGCAGCTACAGCTTCACGTAGGTACTGCTGCTTGGTACACGGAACAAACACTGAAGAAGTTTTGGAGGCGCTGTAGGGAGGGAGCAGGATTTCTCCAGCCTTCACACGCATAGTCCACAACTGGCGACTCATGCGGTAAATGTGTGGACCGCCGTTAATCGACCACGACGAGTTCTGATCATTATGAAGATGTAACACTCCGACGCGCAAGATGTGTTCTTATAAACTTCTGAGACTTGGTCCTTCCACGTTAGCTTACTGTCGAGGATAACCGTAAGGTATTTTGCTGACTGAGTGCATTGTGTCCACTAGCGAACAGTTCAGTAGGAGCAACGTCTGATGGGAGTCTCCTAGTAGAAACCATCCACCTCACACCATTAAATTCAATGCGCCTGTCTGCAGCACATCGCTGTAAACCGCAACTTGCTTGCTGAAACTGGTCGTGAATTGCGGCTGGATGGGGCTCCTGGTGATGAGTGCCTATCTTCGGCATACATTTCTTTGCTGACGTCGGATGATGATGATGTTTGGATTGTGGAGCGCTCAGCTGCGCTGTTATCAGCGCCCGTACAAAATCCCAACCTTTTCTTCGTCCAGCCTCTCCACTTGCATGAACTACGATAAAATGATGAGGACAACAACACAAATAGCCAGTCACCTCGAGGCAGGTGAAAATCCCTGACCCCGCCGGGAAGCGAACCCGGGACCCCGTGCTTGGGAAGCGAGAACGCGACCCCGAGACCATGAGCTGCGGACTGCTGACGTTGGAGTCAGCGGTAAGTAATGTATAGGGAAGGGCAGAGTACACTTCCCTACCTACCCCATCAGGAATGTCTCTTGTCATTGGTTCAAATGTGCGTGAATTTCTAAGGAACCAAACCGCTTAGGTCATCGGTCCCTAGACTTACACACTACTTAAGCTAACTTATGCTAAGAACAACACACACGCACATGCCAAAGGGAGGACTCGAACCTCCGGCGGGAGGGGCCTCCCAGTCAGTGACATGACGCCTCTAACCGCGCGGCCACTCCGCGCGGCTTTCCATTGGTATTCCAGTTCCTGCAAGGGTGACGACAGTGCGGTAGATAGCTGGAGATGAACCGCAGGTAACATGGTGGAGGACCGTGGATGAACAGTTTGTACACTCAGGTGACAAAAGTCATGGGGTAGTGATATGCACATATACAGATGGCAGTACTACCGCGTACACAGGTATAAGTATAAAAGGGCAGTTCGTTGGCGGAGCTGTCATTTGTGCTCAGGTGATTCCTGTGGAAAGCTGTCCGGAGTGATATGGCCGGTCTTCGGGAATAAACAGACTTTGAACGCGGTGTGCTGGTTGGGGCTAGACGCATGGGACATTCCATTTCGTAAATCGTTAGAGAATTCAGTTTTCCGAGACCCATAGTGTCAAAAGTGTGCCAAGAATACCAAATTTCAACCATTATCTCTCGATACTGGCAACGTACTGGGCGACGGTCTTCACTTAACGACCGTGAGAAGCGGCTTTTCCGTAGAGTTGTCGCTATTAACAGACGAGCAACGCTGCTAGAAATAACCGCAGAAATCAATGTGGGACGTACGGCGAACGTATCCGTTAGGACAGTGGGGCGAAATCTGATTTCAGTGGGCTATGACAGCAGAATGCCTTTGCTAACACCACATCGACTGCATCGCGTCTGCTGGGCTCGTGACCGTATCGATTGGACCCTAGCCGACTGGAAAAATCGTGGCCTTGTCAGATGAGTACCAATTCAGCTTGGTAGGAACTGATGATGGGTTTCGAGTGTGACGCAGACCCACTAAGCCATGGACGCAGCTCGTCAACAAGGCACTGAGCAACCTAGAGGTAGCTCCATGTGGTGTGTGCTGTGTTTACGTGGAACGGGCTCGGCCGTCTTGTCCAGTTAAACCGATCATTGGCTAAAAATGGAGGTGTTCAGCTACGTGGACACCATTTGCAGCAATTCGTGAACTTTATGTTTCTGAACAACGATGGAACTTTTGTTGTTGTTGTGGTCTTCAGTCTGAGACTGGTTTGATGCAGCTCTCCATGCTACTCTATCCTGTGCAAGCTTCTTCATCTCCTAGTACCTACTGCAGCATACGCCCTTCTGAATCTGCTTACCGTATTCATCTCATGGTCTCCCTCTACGATTTTTACCCTCCACGCTGCCATCCAGTACCAAATTGGTGATCCCTTGATGCCTCAGAACATGTCCTACCAACCGATCCCTTCTTCTAGTCAAGTTGTGCCACAAACTCCTCTTCTCCACAATTATATTCAATACCTCCTCATTAGTTATGTGATCTACGCATCTAATCTTCAGCTTTCTTCTGTAGCACCACATTTCGAAAGCTTCTGTTCTCTTCTTGTCTAAACTATTTATCGTCCACGTTTCACTTCCATACATGGCTACACTCCATACAAATACTTTCAGAAAAGACTTCCTAACATTTAAATCTATACTCGATGTTAACAAATTTTTCTTCTTCAGAAACGCTTTCCTTCCCATTGCCAGTCTACATTTTATATCCTCTCTGCTTCGACCAACATCAGTTAATTTGCTCGCCAAATAGTAAAACTCATCTACTACTTCAAGTGTCTCATTTCCTACTCTAATTCCTTCATCATCACCTGACTTAATTCTACTACACTCCGTTATCTTCGTTTTGCTTTTGTTGATGTTAATCTTATATCCTCCTTTCAAGACACTGTCCATTCCGGTCAACTGTTCTTCCAAGTCCTTTGCTGTCTGCAACAGAATTACAATGTCATCGGCAAACTTCAAAGATCTTATTTCTTCTCCATGGATTTTAATACGTACTATGAACTTTTCTTTTGTTTCCTGTACTGCTTGCTCAATATACAGGTCGAATAACATCGGGGAGAGGCTACAACCCTGTCTCACTCCCTTCCCAACCACTGCTTCCCTTTCATGTCCTTCGACTCTTATAACTGCCATCTGGTTTCCGTACAAATTGTAAATAGCCTTTCGTTCCCTGTATTTTACCTCTGCCACCTTCAGAATTTGAAAGAGAGTATTCCAGTGAACATTGTCAAAAGCTTTCTCTAAGTCTACAAATGCTAAAAACGCAGTTTTGCCTTTCCTTATTCTTTCTTCTAAGATAAGTCGTAGGGTCAGTATTGCCTCACGTGTTCCAACATTTCTACGGAATCCAAACTGATCTTCCCCGAGGTCGGCTTCTACCAGTTTTTCCATTCGTCTGTCAAGAATTCGCGTTAGTATTTTGCAGCTGTGACTTATTAAACTGATAGTTCGGTAATTCCCACATCTGTCAACACCTGCTTTCTTTGGGATTGGAATTATTATATTCTTCTTGAAGTCTGAGGGAATTTCACCTGTCTCATACATCTTGCTCACCAGATGATAGGGTTTTGTTAGGCCTGGCTCTCCCAAGGCTGTCAGTAGTTCTAATGGAATGTTGTCTACTCCCGGGCCTTGTTTCGACTTAGGTCTTTCCGTGCTCTGTCAGACTCTTCACGCAGTATCATATCTCCCATTTCATCCCCATCTACATTTCCATAATATTGTCCTCAAGTACATCGCCTTTATATAGACTCTCTATATACTCCTTCCACCTTTCTGCTTACCCTTCTTTGCTTAGAACTGGGTTTCCATCTGAGCTCTTGATATCCATGCAAGTGGTTCTCTTTCCTCCAAAGGTCTCTTTAGTTTTCCTGTAGGCAGTATCTATCTCATCTCTCGTGAGATAAGCCTCTACAACCTTACATTTGTCCTCTAGCCATCCCTGCTTAGCCATTTTGCACTTCCTGTCGATCTCATTTTTGAAACGTTTGTATTCCTTTTTGTCTGCTTCACTTACTGCATTTTTGTATTTTCTCCTTTCATTAATTAAATTCAGTATCTCTTCTGTTACCTAAGGGTTTTTACTAGCCCTCGTCTTTTTACCTACTTGATTCTCTGCTGCCTTCACTATTTCATTCCTCAAAGCTACCCATTCTTCTTCTACTGTATTTCTTTCCCCCATTCCTGTCAATTGTTCCCTTATGCTCTCCCTGAATCTCTGTACAACCTCTGGTTCTTTCAGTTTATCCACGTCCCATCTCCTTAAATTCCCACCTTTTTGCAGTTTCTTCAGTTTTAATCTACAGTTCATAACCAATAGATTGTGACCAGAGTCCACATCTGCCCCTGGAAATGTCTTACAATTTAAAATCTCGTTCCTAAATCTCTGTCTTACCATTATATAATCTATCTCAAACATTTTAGTATCTCCAGGCTCCTTCCATGTATACAACCTTCTTTCATGATTCTTAAACCAAGTGTTAGCTATGATTAAGTAGTTGTGCTCTGTGCAAAATTCTACCAGGCAGCTTCCTCTTTCATTTCTTAGCCCCAATCCATATTCATGTACTACGTTTCCTTCCCCCCCATGAACCATGGACCTTGCCGTTGGTGGGGAGGCTTGCGTGCCTCAGCGATACAGATAGCCGTACAGTAGGTGCAACCACAACGGAGGGGTATCTGTTGAGAGGCCAGACAAACGTGTGGTTTCTGAAGAGGGGCAGCAGCCTTTTCAGTAGTTGCAAGGGCAACAGTCTGGATGATTGACTGATCTGGCCTTGTAACAATAACCAAAACGGCCTTGCTGTGCTGGTACTGCGAACGGCTGAAAGCAAGGGGAAACTACAGCCGTAATTTTTCCCGAGGGCATGCAGCTTTACTGTATGATTACATGATGATGGCGTCCTCTTGGGTAAAATATTCCGGAGGATAAATAGTCCCCCATTCGGATCTCCGGGCGGGGACTACTCAAGAGGATGTCGTTATCAGGAGAAAGAAAACTGGCGTTCTACGGATCGGAGCGTGGAATGTCAGATCCCTTAATCGGGCAGGTAGGTTAGAAAATTTAAAAAGGGAAATGGATAGGTTGAAGTTAGATATAGTGGGAATTAGTGAAGTTCGGTGGCAGGAGGAACAAGACTTCTGGTCAGGTGACTACAGGGTTATAAACACAAAATCAAATAGGGCTAATGCAGGAGTAGGTTTAATAATGAATAGGAAAATAGGAATGCGGGTAAGCTACTACAAACAGCATAGTGAACGCATTATTGTGGCCAAGATAGATACGAAGCCCACACCTACTACAGTAGTACAAGTTTATATGCCAACTAGCTCTGCAGATGACGAAGAAATTGAAGAAATGTATGATGAAATAAAAGAAATTATTCAGATTGTGAAGGGAGACGAAAATTTAATAGTCATGGGTGACTGGAATTCGAGTGTAGGAAAAGGGAGAGAAGGAAACATAGTAGGTGAATGTGGATTGGGGGACAGAAACGAAAGAGGAAGCCGCCTTGTAGAATTTTGCACAGAGCACAACATAATCATAACTAACACTTGGTTTAAGAATCATGAAAGAAGGTTGTATACATGGAAGAACCCTGGAGATACTAAAAGGTATCAGATAGATTATATAATGGTAAGACAGAGATTTAGGAACCAGGTTTTAAATTGTAAGACATTTCCAGGGGCAGATGTGGACTCTGACCACAATCTATTGGTTATGACCTGTAGATTAAAACTGAAGAAACTGCAAAAAGGTGGGAATTTAAGGAGATGGGACCTGGATAAACTAAAAGAACCAGAGGTTGTACAGAGATTCAGGGAGAGCATAAGGGAGCAATTGACAGGAATGGGGGAAATAAATACAGTAGAAGAAGAATGGGTAGCTTTGAGGGATGAAGTAGTGAAGGCAGCAGAGGATCAAGTAGGTAAAAAGACGAGGGCTAGTAGAAATCCTTGGGTAACAGAAGAAATACTGAATTTAATTGATGAAAGGAGAAAATATAAAAATGCAGTAAGTGAAACAGGCAAAAAGGAATACAAACGTCTCAAAAATGAGATCGACAGGAAGTGCAAAATGGCTAAGCAGGGATGGCTAGAGGACAAATGTAAGGATGTAGAGGCCTATCTCACTAGGGGTAAGATAGATACCGCCTACAGGAAAATTAAAGAGACCTTTGGAGATAAGAGAACGACTTGTATGAATATCAAGAGCTCAGATGGAAACCCAGTTCTAAGCAAAGAAGGGAAAGCAGAAAGGTGGAAGGAGTATATAGAGGGTCTATACAAGGGCGATGTACTTGAGGACAATATTATGGAAATGGAAGAGGATGTAGATGAAAATGAAATGGGAGATATGATACTGCGTGAAGAGTTTGACAGAGCACTGAAAGACCTGAGTCGAAACAAGGCCCCCGGAGTAGACAATATTCCATTGGAACTACTGACGGCCTTGGGAGAGCCAGTCTTGACAAAACTCTACCATCTGGTGAGCAAGATGTATGAAACAGGCGAAATACCCTCAGACTTCAAGAAGAATATAATAATTCCAATCCCAAAGAAAGCAGGTGTTGACAGATGTGGGAATTACCGAACTATCAGCTTAATAAGTCACAGCTGCAAAATACTAACACGAATTCTTTACAGACGAATGGAAAAACTAGTAGAAGCCAACCTCGGGGAAGATCAGTTTGGATTTCGTAGAAACACTGGAACACGTGAGGCAATACTGACCTTACGACTTATCTTAGAAGAAAGATTAAGGAAAGGCAAACCTACGTTCCTAGCATTTGTAGACTTAGAGAAAGCTTTTGACAATGTTGACTGGAATACTCTCTTTCAAATTCTAAAGGTGGCAGGGGTAAAATACAGGGAGCGAAAGGCTATTTACAATTTGTACAGAAACCAGATGGCAGTTATAAGAGTCGAGGGACATGAAAGGGAAGCAGTGGTTGGGAAGGGAGTAAGACAGGGTTGTAGCCTCTCCCCGATGTTGTTCAATCTGTATATTGAGCAAGCAGTAAAGGAAACAAAAGAAAAATTAGGAGTAGGTATTAAAATTCATGGAGAAGAAATAAAAACTTTGAGGTTCGCCGATGACATTGTAATTCTGTCAGAGACAGCAAAGGACTTGGAAGAGCAGTTGAATGGAATGGACAGTCTCTTGAAAGGAGGATATAAGATGAACATCAACAAAAGTAAAACAAGGATAATGGAGTGTAATCTAATTAAGTCGGGTGATGCTGAGGGAATTAGATTAGGAAATGAGGCACTTAAAGTAGTAAAGGAGTTTTGCTATTTGGGGAGCAAAATAACTGATGATGGTCGAAGTAGAGAGGATATAAAATGTAGGCTGGCAATGGCATGGAAAGCGTTTCTGAAGAAGAGAAATTTGTTAACATCCAGTATTGATTTAAGTGTCAGGAAGTCATTTCTGAAAGTATTCGTATGGAGTGTAGCCATGTATGGAAGTGAAACATGGACGATAAATAGTTTGGACAAGAAGAGAATAGAAGCTTTCGAAATGTGGTGCTACAGAAGAATGCTGAAGATTAGATGGGTAGATCACATAACTAATGAGGAAGTATTGAATAGGATTGGGGAGAAGAGAAGTTTGTGGCACAACTTGACCAGAAGAAGGGATCGGTTGGTAGGACATGTTCTGAGGCATCAAGGGATCACCAATTTAGTATTGGAGGGCAGCGTGGAGGGTAAAAATCGTAGAGGGAGACCAAGAGATGAATACACTAAGCAGATTCAGAAGGATGTAGGTTGCAGTAGGTACTGGGAGATGAAAAAGCTTGCACAGGATAGAGTAGCATGGAGAGCTGCATCAGACCAGTCTCAGGACTGAAGACCACAACAACAACAACACGTTTCCTTCTCTTCCGTTTCCTACTGTCGAATTCCAGTCACCCATGACTATTACATTTTCGTCTCCCTTCACTACCTGAATAATTTCTTTTATCTCATCATACATTTCATCAATTTCTTCATCATCTGCAGAGCTATTTAGCATGTAGACTTGTACTACTGCAGTAGACGTGGGCCTCGTGTCTATCTTGACCACAATAATGCGTTCACTATGCTGTTTGTAGTAGGTTACCCGCACTCCTATTTTTTATTCATTATTAAACCTACTTCTGCGTTACCCCTATTTGATTTTGGATTTATAACCCTGTATTCACCTGACCAAAAGTCTTGTTCCTCCTGCCACCGAACTTCACTAATTCCCACTATGTTCCCTTTTTAAATTTTCTAACCTACCTCCCCAATTAAGGGACCTGACATTCCATGCTCCCATCCGTAGAACACCAGTTTTCTTTTTCCTAATAATGACGTCCTCTTGAGTAGTGCCGCCCAGAGATCCGAATGGGGGACTATTTTACCTCCGGAATATTTTACCCAAGAGGACGCCATCATCATTTAATCATACAGTAAAGCTGCATGCCCTCGGGAAAAATTACGGCTGTAGTTTCCCCTTGCTTTCAGCCGTTCGCAGTACGACAACAGCAAGGCCGTTTTGGTTAGTGTTACAGGGCCAGATCAGTCAATCATCCAGACTGTTGCCCCTGCAACTACTGAAAAGGCTGCTGCCCCTCTTCAGGAACTCTTATGGATGACAATACGCATGTCACCGGCACACAGTGGTTCACGATTGGTTTGAAGAACATTCTGGACAATTTGACCGAATGATTTGGCCACCTAGATCGCCCAACACGAGTCCCATCGAACTTTTATGGGACGTAATCAAGAGGTCAGTTCGTGCGTGAGATCCTGCACCGACGACAGCTTATCAGTTATAGACGGCTATAGAGGCGGCATGGCTCAGTGTTTCTGCAGGGGACTTCCAACGACTTGTTGAGTGCATGCCACGTGAAACTGTTGCACTACGCCGGGCAAAAAGAGGTCCGACAACTCCTAAGACTTGATGATGTTTGGATTGTGGGGGTCACTCAACTGGCGGTTATCAGCGCCCGTACAAAGTTCCGAATTTTCCACAGTTCAGTTGAGACACTTGGCAAGTGATGATGATGAAATGATGACGACAACATAAACACCCGGTCCCCGGGCAGAGAAAATCCAGAACCCGGCCGGTAATCGAACCCGCGACCCCGTGATCCAGAGGCAGCAACGCTAGCCACTAGACCACGAGCTGTGGACGTATAGCATGCCACTGTGCCGTACACTGTCAAACGTTGCCCAAAAAAAAAAAAAAAGTTCAAATGTGTGTGAAATCCTATGGGACTTAACTGCTAAGGTCATCAGTCCCTAAGCTTACACACTACTTAACCTAAATTATCCTAAGGACAAATACACACATCCATGCCCGAGGTTGGACTCGAACCTCCTCCGGGAACAGCCGCACAGTCCATGACTGCAGCGGCCTAGACCGCTCGGCTAACCCCGCGCAGCAAACGTTTCCAGTACATCAAGCAACATGACGCCTTAGTATTTCTTGTATTTAGTAGCTAAGCATAGCCTCTTCAGCGATTTGTACTTGCTGAGTATTCGAATATACAGGTTGATCCATTGATAGTGACTGGGCCAAATATCTCACGAAATAAGCATCAAACGAAAAAGCTACAAAGAACGAAACTCGTCTAGATTGAAGGCGCTGCAGTCATGGACTGTGCCGCTGAGTCCTCCCTCGGGCATGGATGTGTGTGTTTGTCCTTAGGATAATTTAGGTTAAGTAACGTGTAAGCTTAGGGACTGATGACCTTAGCAGTTAAGTCCCATAAGATTTCACACACATTTGAACACTTTTTTTTATTTTTTTTAAGGGGGAAACCAGATGGCGCTATGGTTGGCCCGCTAGATGGCGCTGCCATAGCTCAAATGGATATCAACGTGTTTTTTTTAAACAGGAACCCACATTTTTATTACATATTCGCGTATTACGTAAAGAAATGTGAATGTTTTAGTTGAGCCACTTTTTTCGCTTTGTCATAGATGGCGTTGTAATAGTCACAAACGTATAAGTACGTAGTATCACGTAACATTCCGCCAGTGCGGCCGGTATTTTCATCGTGATACTTTACCCGTGTTAAAATGGACCGTTTATCAATTGCGGAAAAGGTCGATATCGTGTTGATGTACGGCTTTTGTGATCAAAATGCCCAGCGGGCGTGTGCTATGTATGCTGCTTGGTATCCTGGACGACATAACCCAAGTGACCGGACCATTCGCCAGATAGTTACGTTATTTAAGGAAACGGGAAGTGTTCAGCCACATATGAAACGTCAACCACGACCTGCAACAAATGATGATGCCCAAGTAGGTGTTTTAGCTGCTGTCGCGACTAAGACCCACATCAGTAGCAGACAAATTGCGCGAGAATCGGGAATCTCAAAAACGTCGGTGTTGAAAATGCTACATCAACATCGATTGCACCCGCACGAGGAATTGCATGGCGACGACTTGAACGTCGTGTACAGTTCTGCCACTGGGCACAAGAGAAATAACGGGACGATGACAGATTTTTTGCACGCTTTCTATTTAGCGACGAAGCGTCATTCACCAACACCGGTAACGTAAACCGGCATTTGGGCAACGGAAAATCCACGATGGCTGCGACAAGTGGAACATCAGCGACCTTGGCGGGTTAATGTATGGTGCGGTATTATGGAGGAAGTATATTTGGCCCCCATTTTATCGATGGTAATTCAAATGGTGCAATGTATGCTGATTTCCTACGTAATGTTCTACCGATGTTAATACAAGATGTTTTACTGCATGACAGAATGGCGATGTACTTCCAACATGATGGATGTCCGGCACATAGCTCGCGTACGGTTGAAGCAGTATTGAATAGCATATTTCATGACAGGCCGCACATTCACCATCTGACGTCCCCGGATTTCTTTCTGTGGGGCAAGTTGAAGGATATTTGCTATCGTGGTCTACCGACAACGCCTGAGAACATGCGTCAGCGCATTGTCAGTGCATGTGCGAACATTACGGAAGGCGAACTACTCGTTGTTGAGAGGAATGTCGTTACACGTGTTGCCAAATGCATTAAGGTTGACGGACATCATTTTGAGCATTTATTGCATTAACGTGGTATTTACAGGTAATCACGCTGTAACAGCATCCGTTCTCAGAAATGATAAGTTCACAAAGGTACATGTATCACATTGGAACAACCGAAATAAAATGTTCAAACGTACCTATGTTCTGTATTTTAATCTGAAAAACCTACCTGTTACCAACTGTTCGTCTAAAATTGTGAGCCTTATGTTTAAGACTATTACAGCGCCATCTATCACAAAGCGACAAAAGTGGTCCAACTAAAACATTCGTATTTCTTTATGTACTACACGGATATGTAATAAAAATGGGGGTTCCTATTTTAAAAAAACGCAGTTGATATCCGTTTGACCTATGGCAGCGCCATCTAGTGGGCCAACCATAGCGCCATCTGGTTTCCCCCTTCAAGCTAGACAATTTTGTTCTTTGTAGTTTTTTCGTTTGACGTTTATTTCGTGAAATATTTGGCCCGGTCACGATCAATGGACCAACCTGTATATAAGGTAGACAGAACTGTTCTTGACCCCCGTATCCTCTCAATCTGTAGCTGCCGATTCAGTCGACTTAAAAAAAAAATCTTATTAAAAACTTTACTAAGCGCGAGCTGCAAGCTGATTGGTCGATAGATGGATAAAGTTATTAATTTCGTCAGTCTGCGTGGACGTCTATCGTGATCTACCGACAACGCCTGAGAACATGCGTCAGCGCATTGTCAGTGCATGTGCGAACATTACGGAAGGCGAACTACTCGCTGTTGAGAGGAATGTCGTCACACGTATTGCCAAATGCATTGAGGTTGACGGACATCATTTTGAGCATTTATTGCATTAACGTGGTATTTACAGGTAATCACGCTGTAACAGCATGCGTTCTCAGAAATGATAAGTTCACAAAGGTACATGTATCACATTAGAACAACCGAAATAAAATGTTCAAAGTCTAGTGCCGCCCACTCCGTGCTCGAAAAGCACACACCACGATATCTGACCTCGAATATTCTTGTCATTAGGAAGGAAGACTAGAGTTTAACGTCCCGTCCACAGCGAGACCATTGGAGACGGAGCACAAGCTATGATTACGAAAGGTTTGGAAGGTAGTCGGCTTTGCTCAAAAAGGGCTCAAATGGCTCTGAGCACTATGGGACTTAACTACTGAGGTTATCAGTCCCCTAGAACTTAGAACTACTTAAACCTAACTAACCTAATGACATCACACACATCCATGCCCGAGACAGGATTCGAACCTGCGGCTGTAGCGGTCGCGCGGTTCCAGATGTTGCGTCTAGAACCGCTCGGCCACCCCGGCCGGCAGTCGGCTTTGCTCTTTTCGATGGAACCATCCCCACATTTACCTGGAATGATTTAGCGAAATCATGGATCGCCGGACAGGCATTTGAACCGTCATTCTTTCCAATTTATTCTATGACAGAGAAAGGTTTCCTGAGCACACTGGCAATCTTTGGGTTCTCTATTTATACAATTACGGCCTCTACAAATTTTCGAAGGAAATTGTTCTTTGTCCTTCTGAACTTGCCACCTCTAACCTTCGGAACTATAAAATATTACAGTTGTCTTGAAACTCGGTACAGCTCTCTGCAATTACGGGTGGAAAATGTCACTGACATTTCTAATTGCTAACTAGTCTGTAAGGGATGGAAGGGATGTACTATGTTTTTACTAATTCCTGCCAAATTTTATGTTTTTAGGAAACAGTCGATAAATGATACAAATATTACAACAAGGGCATCAGAGAGATGGTATTATAACAAAATAAAATTACTATCAAATGTTTCGGTTGGTAGCTATCATATCTCACGAGCATTAAGAAAAGCATCGATTTTTACGGGAAGTATTACATAATCAGTATTAATCTCAGGGTCTATTGTTTTTATACATACCGGAACCATTTAAGCTACAATTTACAGTATGTTAATTACAATGATTCTTAATTATGTTGTTGCGCAATCTCTAAAGGAACTTGCGCTGTGGTCTAGCAGCGGTCAAGGGGTGACGGGTGTGGGTAGGGGTATGACGATGCCTTATGCTGTCTTGCACAGGTAGTAAGCGGAACAACGTATTCCTTTTCCCACAGAGTTCATAACACAAACAGAGGAGTAACTCATCATTTAGAAAGAATGTATTGGTTGTACAAAAGCAAGCAATAAGAATAAATAATACGTGATGTTTACAGACAGTCGTCATGTAGCTCCCTCTTCAAGGAGTTATGCGTTTTAATGGCACTATAACACTACATACACTGAAGTGCCAAAGAAACTGGTATAGCCTTGCGTACTCAAATACACAGATAAGTAAACAGGCAGAATACGGTACTGCGGTCGGCAACGCCTAGATAAGACAACACTTAGTTAGATTGGTTACTGCTGCTACAATGGCAGGTTATCGAAATTTAAATGATTTTGAACGTGGTGTTACAGTCGGTGCACGACCGATGGAAGCATCTCCGAGGAAGCGATGAAGTGGGGATTTTCCCGTACGACCATTTCACGAGTGTACCTTGAATATCAGGAATCCGGTAAAACATCATATCTCCAACATCGTTGATGTCGTAAAAAGATCCTGCATGAATGGGACCAACGATGACTAAAGAGAATCGTTCAACGTGACAGAAATGCAACCCTTCCGCAAACTGCGGCAAATTTCAATGCTGGGCCATCAACTAGGGCCAGCATGTCGGAGCTGAAGGCCCACGCGTGTACTCTTGATGACTGCACGACACAAAACTTCACACCTCCCCTGGGCACTTCAGCACCGACATTACAGGGCTATTACAAATGATTGAAGCGATTTCATAAATTCACTGGAGCTCCGTTCATTGACATATGGTCACGACATACTACAGATACGTAGAAAAGCTCTTAAAGTTTTGTTCGGCTGAAGCCGGACTTCAGGTTTCTGCCGCAGAGCGCTCGAGAGCGCAGTGAGACAAAATGGCGACAGGAGCCGAGAAAGCGTATGTCGTGCTTGAAATGCACTCACATCAGTCAGTCATAACAGTGCAACGACACTTCAGGACGAAGTTCAACAAAGATCCACCAACTGCTAACTCCATTCGGCGATGGTATGCGCAGTTTAAAGCTTCTGGATGCCTCTGTAAGGGGAAATCAACGGGTCGGCCTGCAGTGAGCGAAGAAACGGTTGAACGCGTGCGGGCAAGTTTCACGCGTAGCCCGCGGAAGTCGACGAATAAAGCAAGCAGGGAGCTAAACGTACCACAGCCGACGGTTTGGAAAATCTTACGGAAAAGGCTAAAGCAGAAGCCTTACAGTTTACAATTGCTACAAGCCCTGACACCCGATGACAAAATCAAACGCTTTGAATTTTCGGCGCGGTTGCAACAGCTCATGGAAGAGGATGCGTTCAGCGTGAAACTTGTTTTCAGTGATGAAGCAACATTTTTTCTTGATGGTGAAGTGAACAGACACAATGTGCGAATCTGGGCGGTAGAGAATCCTCACGCATTCGTGCAGCAAATTCGCAATTCACCAAAAGTTTACGTGTTTTGTGCAATCTCACTGTTTAAAGTTTACGGCCCCTTTTTCTTCTGCGAAAAAAACGTTACAGGACACGTGTATCTGGACATGCTGGAAAACTGGCTCATGCCACAACTGGAGACCGACAGCGCCGACTTCATCTTTCAACAGCATGGTGCTCCACCGCACTTCCATCATGATGTTCGGCATTTCTTAAACAGGAGATTGGAAAACCGATGGATCGGTCATGGTGGAGATCATGATCAGCAATTCATGTCATCGCCTCCACGCTTTCCCAACTTAACCCCATGCGATTTCTTTCTGTGGGGTTATGTGAAAGATTCAGTGTTTAAACCTCCTCTACCAAGAAACGTGCCAGAACTGCGAGCTCGGATCAACGATGCTTTCGAACTCATTGATGGGGACATGCTGCGCCGAGTGTGGGAGGAACTTGATTATCGGCTTGATGTCTGCCGAATCTCTAAAGGGGCACATATCGAACGTTTGTGAATGCCTAAAAAAACTTTTTGAGTTTTTGTATGTGTGTGCAAAGCATCGTGAAAATATCTCAAATAATAAATTTAATGTAGAGCTGTGAAATCGCTTCAATCATTTGTAATAACCCTGTATATTGTTGAGGACTGGAAACATGTTGCCTGGTCGGACGAGTGTCGTTTCAAATTGTATCGAGAGGAAGGATGTGTGTGGGTATGGAGACAACCTCATGAATCCAGGAACCCCGCACGTCAGCAGGCAACTGTTCAAGCTGGTGGAGACTCTGTAATGGTGCGGGGCGTGTGCAGATGGAGTGATATGGGACCCATGATACGTCTAGATACACTGTATGGTGATACGTACAAGATCATCCCGTCTGATCACCTGCATCCATTCACGTCCACTGTACATTCCGACGCAATTGCGGTATTCCTCCAGGAGAATGCGACACCCCAAACGTCCAGAATTGCTGCAGAGTGGCTCCAGGAACACTCTTGTGAGTTTAAACACTTGCGCTGGCCACCAAATTCCCCAGACATAAACATGATTGAGCATATTTGGAATGCCTTTCAACGTCCTGTTCAGAAGAGATCTCCACCCCCTCGTACTCTTACGGATTCTTGGACAGTCCTGCAGGATTCGTGGTGTCATTTCTTTCTAGCACTACTTCAGACATTAGTCGATTCCATGCTACGTCGTGTTACGGCACTTCTGTGTGATCGCGAGGGCCCTACACGATATCAGGCAGGGGTACCTGTTTCTTTGGCTCTTCAGTGTATATTCGCTAATGAAATTCGTAATATATAATCCATCACAGTTTGAAAAGGAAAGTGATGTCCATACGGACAACATTAGAGCAGAAATTGACCTTTACTACCCGTTACTGAGCTGGAAGTTGCTCAGAAAGGAGTTCAGTGTGCAGTAACAGAAGTTTTTAATCATTTGTAAAATAAAATGTGTGACAGGTGGGAAAGCAAGTTTTAAATATGAACTAAAGTCATTTCTTCTGGACATCTCCTTCTTTTTCAAAATGAATTTGTATTCAACGCTGGAAACCTTTAAATAAATTAGTTTTTATGCATAATAGCTTGAATAGGACTAAAAATAATGTGTTCATTATTGTTAACACAAATCCTGTAAACGGACGAGTTCCGCATCATTTCGATAAAAGAATCGTTATAATGATTCAAGTGATCTGTGCAACATGTAGCTAAATAACCAAGTATCTAGGTTATTTACAACTTTTACGGAAACAAGACTGCACTTGTAAGAGTCCACGGACATGAATGGGGAGCAGTGGTTGAGAAGGGAGTGAGACGGGCTTGTAGTCTATCCTCATCGTTGTTCAATTTGCACATTGAGCCAGCAAAAGGAAACAAAAAAAGATTTTGAATAGAAATTAAAGTTCAGTGGGAGAAAATAAAAACATTTAGGTTTGCTGTGACATTATAATTCCGTCATAGACCGCAAAGTACTTGGAAGATGAGCTGAGAAAAATAACATCAGGTTATCAGAATGGATTCGAATTAAATCAGGCAATACTCAGGGAATGAAACTAATAAACGAGGCACGTAAATGTGGTAGACGAGGTTTGCTTCTGGGCAGCAAAATAACTGATGTTGGTTGAAGTAGAGAAGATATGAAATACAGCTTGGCAATAGAAAGAAAAACTTGCCTAAAAAAGAGGAATTTGTAAACATCGAATATAAATTGTACTTTTAGAAATTCTTTTCTGAAGGTATTTTTCTGTATTGTAGCCTTGTTCGGAAGTGAAATGTGGACAATTAGCAGTTGAAAACAGAAGAGAATTGAAGCTTTTCCGATGTGATGGTGCTGATAAAGATGAAGATTGGACGGGTAATCGAATAACTGATTAAGAGGCACTGAAACGAACGAGGGAAAACTGAAATTAACGATACTTCTAGAGAACATATTCCCTGAGGCATCACGGGATCCTTAATTGGCTAATGACGGGAATGGTACAGGGCAAGAGCTGCAGATAGAGAGGAAGCCTCGAATACTGTAAGAAAATTGAAACGAATGTCGGTTCCTGTGATTTGCACGGAAGAGCCTAACGTGGAGAGTCCTTGCACCGAGGTCATAACAAAAAGAAAAAATTAAATTATCTTCATTGTGCATTATTACTGCTGGTATTTTCAGTCTGTGTTGATTTTAAACCAATACGCCAACCGACCGAACGTAAAGTGTTGACTCAAACTTGTTTATTTTTTCACTCATGTAATTACTGGTCTCGTGTTTATCAGTGGAGCGTATGTTTTCAGTTCCTTTTCTTTCCAGGAATATGTTGGTGAAGAGGAAGACTTCGTTGAGGTAAAGACAACCTGCTCTATCACTGTTCGAGATGCAGACGGGGATGTCGACAAGACAGCTATGACCGTCCTTGAGAATGGAGAGGTAATTTTACACCATAAAGCATAATTATATTCTTAGACGTTTGTTATCATCTCATAAACAGATCGACACCGACGCATAGCATGCCGATAGCCTCAAAATTTGACGTTGTAGAATTTTACTCTTGGAACTTTCAGCCCGTTACCTATAAGGCTAGGAGCAAAATTGTTGCGAGTTGATCATTTCTCCCTGTTTGTGCAATTCCCTTTTCATGCTATCCCTGCCGGCCGCGGTGGTCTAGCGGTTCTAGGCGCTCAGTCCGGAACCGCGCGACTGCTACGGTCGCAGGTTCGAATCCTGCCTCCGGCATGGATGTGTGTGATGTCCTTAGGTTAGTTAGATTTAAGTAGTTCTAAGTTCTAGGGGATTGATGACCACAGATGTTAAGTCCCATAGTGCTCAGAGCCATTTGAACCAGTTTTCATGCTATCCCTGTTTCCATATGTTACTGTAAAGTGAAATGTAAATGAAGTGAGACTATGTTACTGGCAAGAGATCTAAAACAGTTTTAAATAACGCAAAATTTATTGCGACACGCAAGCATTGCGCCAGCGATTGTAGGAGTATAGCAGTATAACAACTAATCGTGACTAGCTGCGCTATGTGCTCTATGGAAAATGGAGATAGATTATTATTCCTTGTCTTCAATGTGTAGAAGAGATTGGAAGCGATATACAATATATATATATATATATATATATATATATATATATATATATATATATATATAATTTTTTTATGGAAGTAACGAATAGACCTGAAATCATTTAGTCCACGATAGTCATCGATTGTTGCAGCGACGATTATGCATAAAGAATTTTCTCGAATAACGAAGGACGACATGGTCCTGTGAACAAATCTAGTAATTATTCTTGTACCACTTGTCAGGGAAGAATTATATGTTTTTAAACAGAATACATTTGAGGTTGAGATGAAGTCGTCGCAATGTCGTACTGAATGTGCGAATTCAGTGTAAGGTAATATTTACCTAAACAGGTATTGACCGTAATCCAAGTTCGTACTGCATGAACACTTTCCCACGATTTATAAAAACATCGAATGCAGTACGTTCGAGTAAGTTAACGAAGAAGTGTGAAACTTTCCTTATACAGGATGTAACGGCTATTAAGTGCAGATATTTTTATAACTTATGTGGTACCTTAATATGTACATACATCAGTGTGTTGGTTGTTTTTTTTCTCTGTATCGAACAGTCTTCCCGCAAACATGAAACATAATTTACTGCATGGTCGTAGTTGCCTGTCAGTATAGACTAATCATTTCGCGTCCACGTGTCCACACTTCAACACTGATTTGCTGCGCAGGGGAAAATAAGCACTGACCGCTTGTTCATGCCACATGTTCATGGAGGTACTGCCCAGTTTAAAATCATACAACTTGTAACACCTGCAATTATTAGTCTGCAAACGATATAAATACTGATGTAATCTTGCACTGTACAACGTCCTCAATTACAAACAGGAAAATTGCGCTTGTGTCTGTTACACCCTGGATAAGGTACATTTCGCGCATATTCTTTGACTTATTCGATCCTTTAACTTTCACATATAGCATTTGACATTTTTATAAGTCGTGGAGATGTTCTGGATGTTTAGTTAGTATGAATCCGCACTACAGCCAAAGCCCGCTTTGGTAAATACACTACTGCCCATTAAAATTAATACACCAAGAAGAAATGCAGATGATAAGCGGGTATTCATTGGACAAATATGTTATACTAGAACAGACAAGTGATTACATTTTCGCGCAATTCGGGTGCATAGATCCTCAGAAATCAGTACCCAGAACAACCACCTCTGGCCGTAATAACGGCCTTGATAAGCCTGGGCATTGACTCAAACAGAGCTTGGATGGCGTGTACAGGTACAGCTCCCCATGCAGCTTCAACACTTTCCCACAATTCATCAAGAGTAGTGACTGGTGTATTGTGACGAGCCAGTTGCTCGGCCACCATTGACCAGACATTTTCAGTTGGTGAGAGATCTGGAGAGTGTGCTGGCCAGGGCAGCAGTCGAACATTTTCTGTATCCAGAAAGGCCCTACAGGACCTACAATATGCGGTCGTGCATTATCCTGCTGAAATGTAGGGTTTCGCAGGGATCGAATTAAGGGTAGAGACACGGGTCGTAACACATCTGAAATGTAACGTCAATTGTTCAAAGTGCCGTCAATTCGAACAAGAGGTGACCGAGACGTGTAACCAATGGCACCCCATACCATAACGCCGGTTGATACGCCAGTATGGCGATGACGAATACACGCTTCCAATGTGCGTTCACCACGATGTCGCCAAACACGGATGCGACCATCATGATGCTGTAAACAGAACCTGGATTCATCCGAAAAAATGACGTTTTGCCATTCGTGCACCCAGGTTCGCCGTTGAGTACACCATCGCAGGCGCTCCTGTCTGTGATGCAGCGTCAAGGGTAACCGCAGCCATGGTCTCCGACCTGACAGTCCATGCTGCTGCAAACGTCGTCGAACTGTTCGTGCAGACGGTTGCTGTCTTTCAAATGTCCCCACGTGTTGACTCAGGGATCGAGACGCGGCTGCACGATCCGTTACAACCATGCAGATAAGATGCCTGTCATCTCAACTGCTAGTGATACGAGACCGTTGGGATCCAGCACGGCGTTCCGTATTACCCTGCTAAACCCACCGATTCCATATTCTGCTAACAGCAATTGGATCTCGACCAACACGAGAACCAATATCGCGATACGATAAACCGCAATCGCGATAGGCAGCAGCTCGACCTTTATCAAAGTCGGAAACGTGATGGTACGCATTTCTCCCCCTTACACGAGGCATCACAACAACGTTTCACCAGGCAACGCCGGTCAACTGCTGTTTGTGTATGAGAAATCGGTTGGAAACTTTCCTTATGTCAGCACGTTGTAGGTGTCGTCACCGGCGCCAACCTTGTGTGAATGCTCTGAAAAGCTAATCATTTGCATCTTCTTCCTGTCGGTTAAATTTCGCGTCTGTAGTACGTCATCTTCGTGGTGTAGCAGTTTCAATGGGCAGTAGTGTATTCCTTTAACCTGACTTCCCATACTAACTACAACACTACGAGAGCTGTGCTCTCAACCTCCATGTCGTGAGCCGTTCTGGCACACAGTTGTACTCCCCTCCCCTTATAATGACAAAAGAGTGTATGCTTCTTGTAGGTTCTCGCAATAATGCACAGAGTGCTGCAGATTCAACGAAGAACAAGTATACTGAAGCGGCCTAAGCTTACGTGTTGGTAACTTACTGGTGTCATTGCTAATGGAAAACATTATTTCATTGCGAAAATAAAGTCTAAAACTAGGCTTAGGTCTTCAAAGCTCAGTATCTTAAGTGTGCAATAAAATTAATATTAATAGTGAATAAATATTAATTTTATTGCATAATTAATATTAATAGTGAATAAATCCCCCCCATGAACCATGGACGTTGCCATTGGTGAGGAAACTTGCGTGCCTCAGCGATAGAGGTAGCCGTACCGTAGGTGCAACCACAACTGAAGGGTATCTAATGAGAGGCCAGACAAACGTGTGGTTCCTGAAGAGGGGAAGCAGCCTTTTCAGTAGTTGCAGGGGCAACAGTCTGGATGATTGACTGATCTGGCCTTGTAACACTAACCAAAACGGCCTTGGTGTGCTGGTACTGCGAACGGCTGGAAGTGTACGGTTAAATTATGATGGCGTCCTCTTGGGTAAAATATTCCGGAGGTAAAATAGTCCCCCATTCGGATCTCCGGCGGGGATTACTCAGGAGGACGCCGCTTTCAGGAGAAAGAAAACTGGCCTTCTGCGGATCGGAGCATGGAATGTCTGGTCCCTTAATCGGGCAGGTAGGTTAGAAAATTTAAAAAGGGAAATGGATAGGTTAAAGTTAGATATAGTGGGAATTAGTGAAGTTCGGTGGCAGGGGGAACAAGATTTTTGGTCAGTTGAATACAGGGTTATAAATACAAAATCAAATAGGGGTAACGCAGGAGTAGGATTAATAATGCATAAAAAAAATAGGAGGGCGGGTAAGCTACTACAAACAGCACAGTGAACACATTATTGTGGCCAAGATAGACACGAAGCCCACGCCTACCACAGTAGTACACGTTTATATGCCAACTAGCTCCGCAGATGACGAGGAGATTGATGAAGTGTATGATGAAGTAAAAGAAATTATTCACATAGTGAAGGGAGACGAAAATTTAATAGCCATGGGTGATTGGAATTCGACAGTAGGAAAAGGAAAAGAAGAAAAAGTAGTAGGTGAATATGGATTGGGGGTAAGGAACGAAAGAGGAAGCCCTCTGGTAGAATATTGCACAGAGCATAACTTAATCATAGCTAACACTTGGTTCAAGAATCATGAAAGAAGGCTGTATACATTGAAGAGGCCTGGAGACACAGGAAGGCTTCAGATAGATTATATAATGGTAAGCCAGAGATTTGGGAACCAGGCTTTCAATTGTATGACATTTCCAGGGACAGATGTGGACTCTGACCAGTCTATTGATTATACTTTAGATTAAAACTGAACAAATTGCCAAAAGGTGGGAATTTGAGGAGATGGGACTTGAATAAACTGACTGAACCTGAGGTTGTAGAGAGTTTCAGGAAGGACATTGGGGAAGACTCAAAATGGCTCTGAGCACTATGGGACTTAACTTCTGAGGTCATCAGTCCCCTAGAACTTAGAACTATTTAACCTAACTAACCTAAGGACATCACACGCACCCATGCCCGAGGCAGGGTTCGAACCTGCGACCGTAGCGGTCGCGCGGTTCCAGACTGTAGCGCCTAGAACCGCTCGGTCACCGCGGCCGGCAACATTGGGGAAGAATTGACAAGAACGGGAGAAGGAAATACAGCAGAAAAAGAATGGGTAGCTTTGAGAGATGAAATAGTGAAGGAAGTAGAGGATCAAACAGGTAAAAAGATAAGGGCTAGTAGAAATCCCAGAAGAAATATTGAATTTAATTGATGAAAAAAGTAAAAGAAGCAGGCACAAAGGAATAGAAACGTCTCGAAAATGAGATCGACAGGAAGTACAAAATGGCTAAGCAGGGGTGGCTAGAAGACAAGTGTAAGGATGTAGAGGCGTATATCACTAGGAGTAAGATAGATTCTGCTTAAAGGAAAATTAAAGAGACCTTTGGAGAACAGAGAACCAATTGTATGAATATCAAGAGATCAGATGGAAACCCAGTTCTAAGCAAAGAAGTGAAAGAAGAAAGGTGGAAGGGGTATACAGAGTATCTATACAAGAGCGATGTACTTTAGGGCAGTATTATAGAAATGGAAGAAGACGTAGATAGAGATGAAATGAGATATATGATACGGCGTGAAGAGTTTGACACAGCACTAAAAGACCTAAGTCGAAACAAAGCCCCGGGAATATACAACATTCCATTAGAACTACTGATAGCCTTGGGAGAGCCAGCCCTCACAAAACTCTACTATCTGGTGCGTAGGATGAATGAGACAGGCGAAATACCCTCATACTTCAAGAAGAATAAAGTAATTCCAATCCCAATGAAAGCAGGTGTTGACAGATGTGAAAATTACCGAACTATCAGTTTAATAAGTCACAGCTGCTAAATACTAACGCGAATTCTTCACAGACGAATGGAAAAACTGGTAGAAGCCGACCTCGTGGAAGATCAGTTTGGATACCGTAGAAATGTTGAACATGTGAGGCAATACTGATCTTACGACTTATCTTATAAGCTAGATTAAGGAAAGGCAAACATAAGTTTCTAGCATTTGTAGACTTAGAGAAAGCTTTTGACAATGATGACTGGAATACTCTCTTTCAAATTCTAAAGGTGGCAGGGGTAAAATACAGGATGTGGTGGCATCGCCAGACACCACACTTGCTAGGTGGTAGCCTTTAAATCGGCCGCGGTCCGTTAGTATACGTCGGATCCGCGTGTCGCCACTGTCAGTGATTGCAGACCGAACGCCACCACACGGCAGGTCTAGAGAGACTTACTAACACTCGCCCCAGTTGTACAGCCGACTTTGCTAGCGAAGCTACACTGACCAATACGCTCTCATTTGCCGAGACGATAGTTAGCTTAGCCTTCAGCTACGTCATTTGCTACGACCTAGCAAGGCGCCATTACCAGTTGATATTCAGTGTAATAATGTCTAAACAAGAGCGATGTTCTCCAATTGTGGATTAAAGTTAAGTATTCCAAGAACTACGTTCTTTTCTTTATAGGATAATTACTTTACCTTGTTCCAGACCTCACACCAATCTACGTGAGCTTAACGCGTGCCTTTCGGCTACCTCCGAGTGGCTTGGCTGTCTTGCCACGCCACTACACAGGAAGCGAAAGGCTATTTACAATTTGTACAGAAACCAGATGGCAGTTATAAGAGTCGAGGGGCACGAAGGGGAAGCAGTGGTTGGGAAGGGAGTGAGACAGGGTTGTAGCCAGTCCCCGATGTTATTCAACCTGTATATTGAGCATGCAGTAAAGGAAGCAAAAGAAAAATTTGGAGTAGGAATTAAAATCCATGGAGAAGAAATAAAAACATCGAGGTATGCTTATGACATTGTAATTCTGTCAGAGACAGAAGAGGACCTGGAAAAGCAATTGAACGGAATCGAAATTGTCTTGAAACGAGGATATAAGATGAACATCAACAAAAGCAAAACGAGGAAAATGGAATGTAGTCGAATTAAATCTGATGTTGATGAGGGAATTAAATTAGGAAATGAGACGAAGTAGTAGATGAATTTTGCTATTTGGGGAGCAAAATAACTGATGATGGTCGAAGTAGAGAAAATATAAAATGTGGACTGGCAATGGCAAGGAAAGCGTTTCTGAAGAAGAGAAAATTGTTAACATCGAGTATAGATTTAAGTGTCAGGAAGTCTCTCCTGAAAGTATTTGTATGGAGTGTAGACATGCATGGAAATGAAACATGGACGATAAATAGTTTGGACAAGAAGAGTATAGAAACTTTCGAAATGTGGTGCTATAGAACAATGCTGAAAATTAGGTGGGTAGATCACATAACTAATGAGGAGGTACTGAACTGAATTGGGCAGAAGAGAAATTTGTGGCACGACTAGAAGAAGGGATAGGGTGGTCGGACATGTTCTGAGGCATCAAGGCATCACCCATTCAGTATTGCAGGGCAGCAAAGGGTAAAAACCGTAGAGGAAGACCAAGATTTGAACACACTAAGCAGATGCAGAAGGACTTACACTACTGTCTATTAAAATTGCTACACCACGAAGATGACCTGCTACAGACGCGAAATTTAACCGACAGGAAGAAGATGATGGGATATTCAAGTGATTAGCTTTTCAGAGCATTCACACAAGGTTGGCGCCGGTAGCGACACCTACAACGTGCTGACATGAGGAAAATTTCAAACCGATTTCGCATACACAAACAGCAGTCAACCGGAATTGCCTGGTGATACGTTGTTGTGATGCCTCGTGTGAGGAGGAGAAATGCATACCATCACGTTTCCGACGTTGGTAAAGGTCGGATTGTAGCCTATCGCGATTGCGGTTTATCGTATAGCGACATTGCTGCTCGCGTTGGTCGAGATCCAATGACTGTTGGCAGAATATGGAATCGGTGGGTTCAGGAGGGTAATACGGAACGCCGTGCTGGATCCCAATGGCTTCGTATCACTAACAGTCGAGATGGCAGGCATCTTATCCGCATGGCTGTAACGGATCGTGCAGCCACGTTTCGATCCCTGAGTCAACACATGGGGACATTTGCATGACTGCACGAATAGTTCGACAACGTTTGCAGCTGCATGGACTATCAGCTCGGAGACCATGGCTGCGGTTACCCTTGACGCTGCTTCACAAAAATGGCTCTGAGCAGTATGCGACTTAACTTCTGAGGTCATCAGTCGCCTATAACTTAGAACTAATTAAACCTAACTAACCTAAGGACATCACACACATCCATGCCCGAGGCAGGATTCGAACCTACGACCGTAGCGATCGCTCGGCTCCAGACTGTAGCGCCTAGAACCGCACGGCCACTCCGGCCGGCACGCTGCATCACAGACAGGAGCGCCTGCGATGGTGTACTCAACGACGAACCTGGGTGCACGAATGGCAAAACGTCATTTTTCCGGATGAATACAGGTTCTGTTTACAGCATCATGATGGTCGCATCCTTGTTTGGCGACATCGCGGTGAACGCACATTGGAAGCGTGTATTCGTCATCGCCATACTGGCGTATCAACCGGCGTGATGGTATGGGGTGCCATTGGTTACACGTCTCGGTCACCTCTTGTTCGCATTGGCGGCACTTTGAACAGTGAACCTTACATTTCAGATGTGTTACGATCCGTGTCTCTACCCTTCATTTGATCCCTGCAAAACCCTACATTTCAGCAGGATAATGCACGACCGCACGTTGCAGGTCCTATACGGGCTTTTCTGGATACATCATCTTTATGCCAGTGACTGTTACATGTTTTTATTGCACTATTGCAATTTCGGCCTTACGCCATTAAGTGCTGCTGAAAAATACAAAATAATTAAAAATACGAGGGCAGTTCAATAAGTAATGCAACACATTTTTTTCTCGGCCAATTTTGGTTGAAAAAACCGGAAAGTTCTTGTGGAATATTTTCAGACATTCCCGCTTCGTCTCGTATAGTTTCATTGACTTCCGACAGGTGGCAGCGCTGTACGGAGCTGTCAAAATGGCGTCTGTAACGGATGTGCGTTGCAAACAACGGGCAGTGATCGAGTTTCTTTTGGCGGAAAACCAGGGCATCTCAGATATTCATAGGCGCTTGCAGAATGTCTACGGTGATCTGGCAGTGGTCAAAAGCACGGTGAGTCGTTGGGCAAAGCGTGTGTCATCATCGCCGCAAGGTCATGCAAGACTGTCTGATCTCCTGCGTGCGGGCCGGCCGTGCACAGCTGTGACTCCTGCGATGGCGGAGCGTGCGAACACACTCGTTCGAGATGATCGACGGGTCACCATCAAAAACTCAGTGCTCAACTTGACATCTCTGTTGGTAGTGCTGTCACAATTGTTCACCAGTTGGGATATTCAAAGGTTTGTTCCCGCTGGGTCCCTCGTTGTCTAACCGAACACCATAAAGAGCAAAGGAGAACCATCTGTGCGGAATTTCTTGCTCGTCATGTGGCTGAGGGTGACAATTTCTTGTCAAAGATTGTTACAGGCGATGAAACATGGGTTCATCACTTCGAACCTGAAACAAAATGGCAATCAATGGAGTGGCGCCACACCCACTCCCCTACCAAGAAAAAGTTTAAAGCCATACCCTCAGCAGGTAAAGTCATGGTTACAGTCTTCTCGGACGCTGAAGGGGTTATTCTGTTCGATGACCTTCCCCATGGTCAAACGATCAACTCTGAAGTGTATTGTGCTACTCTTCAGAAGTTGAAGAAACGACTTCAGCGTGTTCGTAGGCACAAAAATCTGAACGAACTTCTCCTTCTTCATGACAACGCAAGACCTCACACAAGTCTTCGCACCCGAGAGGAGCTCACAAAACTTCAGTGGACTGTTCTTCCTCATGCACCCTACAGCCCCGATCTCGCACCGTCGGATTTCCATATGTTTGGCCCAATGAAGGATGCAATCCGTGGGAGGCACTACGCGGATGATGAAGAAGTTATTGATGCAGTACGACGTTGGCTCCGACATCGACCAGTGGAATGGTCCCGTGCAGGCAAACAGGCCCTCATTTCAAGGTGGCGTAAGGCCGTAGCATTGAATGGAGATTTCGTTGAAAAATAGTGTTGTGTAGCTAAAAGCTTGGGGAATAACCTGGTGTATTTCAATGCTGAATAAAACAACCCCTGTTTCAGAAAAAAAATGTGTTGCATTACTTATTGAACTGCCCTCGTATTTAAAAAATTATTTTACAGATTCATAATGTATCTCGACGTTATGCCGATTATTCAAAACATATTAACTATGTAGCCATGTTACTTCCATATTATGGTTTTAAGCCATGTCAACGTAATGGAAGCTGACACATTTGTATGTCGTTGTCAGTCCTGTTAAATACATTCGTATCGTTGTTACACAGTGCAAGCACAAGTATTCAGACATGTAAAACAACATAATATGTAAATGCACATGTTCACTAACCCATGACTAGTCACACATGCATTAGACCACAGCTGCAGACTACTGTTTGCATGCTACTAATAACGGTTTTGGCGCGTAAACGGATTACAGATATTGTTTTACTATGTGTGGAGCGCCATTACAACAGCCACTGGCGTAAAGATGATGTCCTTCAAAAAAATTTTTATGTCTGCGAATCCCAGCTACAACAAGTGTATTAATATAGAGTGATGAATTTTCGGGAATACGTTTGTCTAGGCAACATATTTCATTATCATTGCAAGATCAGAGATTAACGTAAGCGCGAGATAAGTCATTGCAAATGTGAAATGCCTGTACACTAAAAACCGGCTTTACAGCCAGAATTTTGAATGCAAGCATACAGTCGTACATGCTTGTGTTGTACAGGTGCAGGTTGTCAGTTTGTGGGATGGAGTATCATGCCTGCTGCACGCAGTCGGCTAACACAGGGTTTAATTCTGTTTATGGATGACGCTGGAGTTGTCGTGCGTTGATGTCTCATACGTGCTTGATTGGAGTCAAATCTGGTGATCGAGCAGGCCAAGGTAACATGTCAACACTCTGCAGAGCATGTTGGACTACAACAGCGGTATGTGGGCTAGTGTTATCCTGTTGGAAAACACCCGCTGGAATGCTGTTCATCAATGGCACCCCATCAGGTCGAATCACTGACGTACAAATTTACAGTCAGGGTGTCTAGTATAACCACGAGAGTGCTCCTGCTGCCACATGAAACCCCACCCCAGAACGTGACTCCTCATGTAGGTTCAGTGTATCTAGCACGCAGACAAGCTGGTTGCAGATTCTCGACTGACCTTGTAACTAACACACGGCCATCACTGGCACACAGGCAGAACCAGGTCTCATAGGAAAACACAACAGACCTTCACCCTGCCCTCCAATGAGCTCTCGCATGACACCACGACACTATGAAGTCGCCAACGGTGGTGAGTTTGGCTCAGTGGAATGTACTTTGCAAGGCTTCTGGCTCGAAGCTGTCCTTGAACTAACAGATTAGTAACAGTTTGTTGTGTCACTGTGGTGCCAATTGCTGCTCAGATTGCTGCTACAGATGCAGTGCGATGCGCCAGAGTCGTAGGACGAACACGAAGGTCTTCCCTCTAGGTAGCGACACGAGGCCGTCTGGATGTGACCACGGCTACCAGCGATCATGTACAGTGGCTACATTCCTGCCAAGTCCCTCTGCAATATAGCAGACGGAACATCCAGCTTCTGGTAGCTCCATTACACGACCTCGTTCAAACTCGGTAACGTGTTAGTAATGGCGTCTTTGCCACCTTAAATGCATTGTTGACTAACTTCAACTCACCACGTCCAGTATCAAAGGTAACTAACGCTCACGACCGGTGCAGCTTTATACGTAAAGCAAATCTGATTTACGTCCTCTTGGAGCCGCTACTAGCCCCAACTCTTATGCGACTGGCGCGAAATATGAATAGATATCATCTTGCAGACATAGAAACACGCAAACCAACTTTCGTTTATGTCACACAACTCCATCTTGGTACTGTGACTTTTTTCCCCATCAGTATATAATATAAATATTATTACAAATATACAGTGTGATTTTCATCGTTTAATATTTATAAAGGAAATAAAAAGCCTGACAGGCGAAGGAAAAAAGACAAAATAGACATTCAAAATCTGCATGGCATTGTGGGTAAGTGGGATTAAAATGAAAACACATTTTGAGATTAGACGGTGCTGGCTTCGAAAAAATGGAAGGTATACATTGACAAAGAAACTAATTCCAGGTTTGTAAAGCAGCATGCTTCAACAACTGTTAAAGATGGACTCTCCAGAGCAGACTGTTTACAAAAGACTCGTGCATACCATGTTTGAATATTCACCAAATACGACTAACAGGGATGCTAACCTAACCTTACAACAGACGTACCCCCCTCAACACCCTCCAGACCATAGTGCAACTCGCAGTAACATGGCGGTGTGTAACTTAACTATGTCGATACGAAAGGAACAGCATGATGCAATCGAGTTTCTAATCGCAGCAAACCGAGAATACATGGAGCACCATTTCCCTCAGCATGACAATGTCAGCCCACATACGAGCACTGCGGCATCTGCAACAGTTCAAATGGTACAAATGGCTCTGAGCACTATGGGACTCAACATCTGAGGTCATCAGTCCCCTGGAACTTAGAACTACTTAAACCTAACTAACCTAAGGACATCACACATATCCACGCCTTAGGCAGGATTCGAACCTGCGACCGTAGCGGTCTCGCGGTTCCAGACTGAAGCACCTAGAACCGCTCGGCCACACCTGCCGGCTTTTCAAAAGTTTGTGGAATCTTAAGGGACTTAATTGCTAAGGTCATCAGTCCCTAAGCTTACATACTATCCTAAGGACAAACACACACACCCATGCCCGAGGGAGGACTCGAAACTCTGCCGGGACCAGCTGCACAGTTCATGCCTACAGCGCCCTAGACCGCTCGGCAATTCCCGCGCGGCTCTGCAACAGTCCGACGCCTTGGGCGTACCTGATTTTCATCTGTTTCCAGAACTTAAGGAACCCCATCGAGGGCGTCACTTTTATAGTGATGTAGCGGTGCAACGTGAGGTGATGTGATGTTGTGATGTTGAATTAAACATTCTACAGTGACACAGTGACGGTATCGCCAAACAGGTCTCTCGTTCGGAGAAACGTGTTCGCCGCCACAGTAACTGTGTCGAGAAATAAATATTTAGAAATAAAGATGTATAAAGTTTATAAAATTTATTTCATTTAACAGTCTTTTTATGAGTTTCCAGATTAAAAATTCGGAAGCATTAGTTTTTAGCACGCCACTGTATACATTTTTGGAGAGGGGGGGGGGGGGGACTTTGGTGTTTAACAGCGTAGGAGGTTGCGGTTGTAAATATAGACCTGACGGATAATATCGATGGAGAAGGTGTTGAAACGGATGTTGGGAAGACATGTAGGGAGTGATAGTTGGGGACTGGGTAAGGCCATAATACGAAGTGGAAAAGGCAAAGAGAGGGAGGGGGAGAAAGAGGAAGGGAAAGATGAGGAGAGTAGAATGCTGCAGAGAAACAAAACTGAAAATTATGGGAGAAACATTAGGATCAGTGGACTCGAGTTTACGCATTGTGTCTGTTGTTTATCAGCCGATGACCATACAGCTACAGTAGTCCACTTTATTAAGTCCATGGTGTCGAGTTTCCGACTCAGCTTGTAGACAATGTGCCTGACTCAGCTTGTAGACAACGTGCCTGAAATCCGAAAAACAACAGTATCTACTTCTTCTATTCCTTATTTGGGTAGGTTTTAGTTTTATATTCTGCCGTTCTTTGAGAGGTAATGTAGTGAATGTACTGAGTCATGTTTAAATTTAACGACAGTCCATTTACTATAAGTGCAACTAAGAAGCCTCTCAGTGAGGTACTAATGGGAGAAGCTACACCGATAGAAATCGAATATATTTCAACAGTCTGCTTTTTCCGATCTCTGCCTACTTCAACTAGCAGACAAGAATATGTTTAATGGCCCCAAACGTCAATAAATGAGATACTCACTCACGCACACTACTTCATCAGTCGTTAACAATGCGTGCCGCTTCTTCCATAACGCTTTCTCACTACATACAATGTTGTGTGTGGGAGTCAAATGAAAACTTTAAAAGTGTGATTAAAAACTGATATTTCGTGCCATTGCTCAGTAGGTTGGCAGTACTATTACCAATGATGTTAGGAATGCTCTACAGGCGGCAGCATACTACAGACGAGCGAAAAGCGGCCACAACGTCAGATCAAAATGGCTGCCTCGCTTGAGATACGAACCAAGTAAGAACTGTGTTTTGCAATACGTTTTTCTGAGCAGTGCAAGTACGAAACACTTTGAAATCCATAAACGAAAGAGGTTCAGGATTTTGATGCATGTGTATCACTGCAGCAAGCGAATGAGCGGAGCAGAAAGTTAGGAAATGGCGGGATGTCTGTGACAAACACTCAGCGCTCACGTCGGCACACCGCACTGTGACACCAGTCTATTGCAGCAATTGAAGCTATTGTGATGGAAAATCGCCATGTAACGGTGTATGAAATAGCCGCAAATCTGAACATTAGTCATGACTCAGCACATCACATCATTCATGACGTGCTTAAGCTTCTCAAAGTGCCTGCAAAATGAGTGCCACGGCAGCTCACTCCAGAGCTAAAAGAGCGACGCTCAGGCGTCTGTTAAGAGCTTTTGTAGCTCTTTGAAGAAAAAGGTGATGACTTCTTCGAGACGAAACCTGTTTACACTACCAGAAACCCTAAACAAGGAGAGCAAGCGAGCAACGGCGCCATCCCTCGTCACCAAAATCCAAGAAGTTCTGGACGCAGAAATCTGCAGGGAAGGTTTTGCTGATTCTCTGTTTGGATTAATGAAGCGTCATCTTGGAACACTGCACAAATAGGGCAAACACCAACATCACAGAGTTATATTCCAGTATGTTAAAAAAATCAGTTTCCGCCTTCGGTAAGATCAAAGTGACGAGGATTGTGAGTGTAACTGTCATTTTGCAACATGACACTACTCGGCCTCATACTGCAACGCATGCAATAATCAATGACCTGTGCACTTCGATGCTCTGTCGCATCCTCCCTACTCACCAGACCTCATACCGAGTGATTACCACAGATCGGGACAACTCAGAGAGGCGACAGGAGGAAACGAATCTCGTTCTGATGAAGAAGTGCAGCAAGTGGTCTCAAGTGAGTGCGCACACGACCAAAACAATGCGCGCACGCTGAAGAACTGTGCTGAACGATAGGGAGACTATCCCGAAAAATGGTATGCTCCCACTTCAGTAAAATATTTTTTTAAAAATGTTTATGGTTTTCGCTTGAGTCCCACGCGTACAGTTGACTGTGACCAGAAATCAGTCAACTGGTCGCTACCGATTCAGATATTCCCATTACCCATCTCGTCGAGTGACTCCGTACAGAGCTTTCATAGGACCTCAAAGCATCTATTAACGTTTTCAAGCAAGTTAATAACCACTTCTTCAATAAAACGAATATTACTGTATTTTTCTAATATTTCAGAAAGAACTGTATTTTGATGACCCGCAACACAAAAATCTTAAATGAAAATTGTGTTTGCTTCAGTTGTGTGGTGGGGGCCCTCTTAATGATTTTTGGTTTGTTGGACTCTCAACGGCGTGGTTATTGTTGTGACTTAGCAAGACAGCCAAGTCACAACGAGAGGAAGCCGAAAGGCACGCGTTAAGCTCACGCAGATTGGCGTGAGGTCTGGAACAGTTAAAAGGAAATGAGAACTTAGAAAATGGACGCAGTTGCTGTAATACTTAACTTTAATCCACATTTGTAGAACCTCGCTCTTGATGATACATGCTTCACAATATTAATTATCAAAGATATGGCGCCTTGCTAGGTCGTAGCCAATGACTTAGCTGAAGGCTATGCTACCTATCGTCTCGGCAAATGAGAGCGTATTTGTCAGTGAACCATTGCTATGAACGTCGGCTGTACAACTGGGGCGAGTGCTAGTACGTCTCTCTAGACCTGCCGTGTGGTGGCGCTCGGTCTGCTATCACTGACAGTGGCGACACGCGGGTCCGCCATATACTAACGGACCGCGGCCGATTTAAAGGCTACCACCTAGCAAGTGTGGTGTCTGGCGGTGACACCACAGTTATCAGCGCCCATACAAATTCCCAAGCTTTGCACATTTCAGTTTCGCCAATTCCTCAAAGATGTGAGCAGAACACAAACATCCAGTTCCCTGGCTGAGAAAACCCCCGACCAGGCCGGGAGTCGAACTCCCGTATCCAGAGGCACCAACGCTAACCACTAGACGACGAGCTTCGGATGGAAGGGCTCTTGTATTGGGTGGCACAGGTAGACGTAATGATTTTGTATGGGGCTATTCGGCTGTTCAGTAGACAACTGATATGGATGAAGGCAGCATTAACCTCTCAAACCCCTCACCCACACGCCAAACTACCTGCACCGCTTGGTCAAACGCGTAGCATTAAGTTAGAACTGCGTTAAGACTGGTGAAAAATGAGTTCGACTTCACGAAACGTCAATTTTTTTCCATGCCACGTTTAATACAAGATTCTCATTCAAATGAGCAAAAAAAAAGGGGAAGGCTTTTTTTTTGAGGCATTAAAAAGACATGCAAAGGAATTGTTTGGGGATTATGACTCGTCATACTTTAGTCTTTATTTTTGATTTTTCAGTACAAAATAGAAAAAAAACACTATAGCGCCCGTGATTATGGTCTGAACAAGGTCATGCGGGTTTGAAGTGCTCGGACTGCGTGGCAGTGTAGTCCCTCAGGAGTTATCTAAAATCAAAAATGGATAATTTCAGTCGATACTTATACATAATCACAATAAACTAATCTTTAACAAATTTCATATATTACAGGTATAAGTTCCCAAGAAATGTGTTTACTTTTCGGGGGTCACAGCTAGAAGCTAACAGATTGAACCGCTTTTATTTCATGCTGCACGCAGTTTTGAAAAACCGTTTCTCGAGAAAAAAGCTGTTTATAGTTCAGGGAAAACTTTGGATGTACTACTAGTTCAATTTGCATAAAAATTACATGTTATTGTATATTTTTTATGTCGCTGAACACAAATCTGAAGTTAAGTTTTCAAAATTCAGAATGGCTAATCTAATATGGCGAACCAAAAATTATGTTTCGAACGATTTTGACCAAAATGTCGCCAGAAAAAGCGTTTTCGTTACTTAGGTTTAGTCTATAGCTCCAGGACCGTATTCAACCCGTCCTCTAGCTCGAATTGTTCCCGGAGAGCAATTCCCTCTTTCTTCGTGGCGAGAAAAACCGTTGTTCGTCAGATTTTTCCGCGGATTTGTTTACATGCATACTGCAGTATAATTTTGTGGACGCGCGTCACGCCACGGAAAGTTTTCTACCTGATCCAGCCGCCCGTCACTGAGAGCGCCTCACGACGGCCGTGACACTGCTTCGAACAATGGGCTGTAGAAACGTTTGTAACGCACGGATTAAAAAACCTTTTCGTCCCAACATTCTAGATACATATAATGCTCAAAAAATGCAATTAAAGAAACATCGAATTTTCTACCACTTTGAATGAGAACCTGTCCTTAATCCAAATCAGAACGTACTCGTACTTTGCGTGATCAAATCTATCCGGACACCCCCCTGTCAAGCGTAATTCACCACTAGACGTTACTAGAGGCGGACCCGCCGCTATAAAATGTGGCGGGGCTGACGAGTTGTCAGTAGAGAAGCAAAACGGTACAATAGGTCGCTCAGGAGAGCTCACCGTCTTCGATCGTGGACTAGTCGCTTGATCTCATCTGAGCAGTAAATCCGCGAGGGACATTTCGGCCCTTTTAAAGCTGCCCAAATCGCCCGTTGGTGATGTGATTATGCAACGGAAACGCGACAGGGTAACAACAGCTAAACCAAAACAAGCCGAACCTCATGTACTGACGGATAGGGAGCGTCGACCGTTGGAGAGTGGTTGTATAAAATCGCACGAAATCAGCGGAAGAAATCGCTAGTGAGTTGCAAAGTGCCACCAGGAAATCTAAGTAGCACAGTGACTGCGCGTAGAGAGTTAAAAGAATGTGGTACAATGTTTAGGCAACTCTACGTAAGCCACACGGTTCTGTCGTTAATGCCAAGTGACGCTTGAGACGGCCAACTGCGCAATAAGTAACTGAATCGAGTGATTTGGAGTGATGCAGGCCTATGGAATAGTTTGACGTTAGGAAATGCCTGGGGAATGTTACCTGCCATCAGGTGTAGTGCTAGTGCGAAGAGTGCAGTACCGAGGAGGTGGTTTTACGATATAGATTGGTTTTTCGTGGTTAGGGGTGGTTGCCTTAATGTGCACAAGAAAACGCTAAATGCGCAAGGATATGAACCTATTTTACAACGTTGTACACTAGTACAGTAGAAGAACAGTTTGGAGGCGATGACTGGTCGTGCCAGCATGACAGTTCACTCTATCATATAACATAAATCTGTGTCGCAATGGTCTGTAGACAATAACACACCTGAAATACACTCATGCTCATAAATTAAGGATAACTGCAGAATGCGGTGCCACACAACTTGGTACTACACAAAACTGGCGCTAATAGCTTAGACACATAGGGAACACACACGACACAGTCTACGGTATTGCTGATAAGTTGAGAAAACCGCCCCGAAACACGTGTGCTACAAAACTCCACTGTTTCCTGCGAATGTATCCCGACATCAATATGGGTTATTATCATCACGCACACATACACAGGCTGCACAACGGGTTGGCATACTCTGGGTCAGGTGGTCGAGCAGCTACTGGGGTATAGCCCCCCATTTTTCACCAGTGCCTGTCGGAGCTCCTGAAGTTTCCTAGGGGTTTGAAGACGTGCAGTGCTACGTCGACCGAGAGCATCCCAGATGTGCTCGATGGGTTTAGGTCTGGAGAACAGGCAGCCCACACTCCATTCGCCTGGTATCTTCTGTTTCAAGGTACTCCTCCACAATGGCAGCTCTGTGGGGCTGTGCGTTATCATCGATCAGGAGGAAGGTGGGGACCCACTGCACCCCTAAAAAGGTGGACATACTGGTGCAAAATGACGTCCCGATACACCTGACCTGTTACAGTTCCTCTGTCAAAGACATGCCGGGGTGTATGTGCACCAATCATAATCCCGCCTCACACCATCAAACCAAGAACCCCATACAAGTCCCTTTCGGGGCATTAAGGGGTTGGTATCTGGTTCCTGGTTCACGCCAGATGAGAACCAGGCGAGAATCACTGTTCAGACTATACCTGGACTCGTCCGTGAACATAACCTGGGACCACTGTTCCAATGACCATGATCTGTGTTCTTGACACCAGGCTTTACGGGCTCTGATGTGAACAGGGATCAGTGGAATGCACCTAGCAGACCTCCGGGCGAATAAATCATATCTGTTCAGTCGTCTAGATTGTGTGTCTGGAGACAACTATTCCAGTGACTGCGGTAAGGTCCCGAGCAAGGCTACCTGCAGTACTCAATGGCCGTCTGCGGGCACTGATCGTGAGATATCGGTCTTCTTGTGGTGTTGTACACTGTGGACGTCCCGTACTGTAGCACCTGGACACGTTTCCTGTCTCCTGGAATCGTTGCCATAATCGTGAGATCACACCTTGTGGCACATGGAGAGCCCGTGCTACGACCTGCTGTGTTTGACCAGCCTCAAGTCGCCCTAGTATTCTACCCCTCATAACGTCATCAATATGTGTTATTTGAGCCATTTTCAATACAGAGTCACCATTAGCACGACTGAAAACGTCTGCACACTTACTCGCTGCACTGTACTCTGACATGCACCAATAAACCTCTGTGTATGTGGACTGCTGCCAGCGTCACTGTGCGACGACCGCAGGTCAAATGCACCGCATGACCATACCCCGAGGAGATTTAAACCCGCAAACCGGCCCAGACCGTTATTTAGCCATGTATCAGCATTATCCTTAATTTATGAGCATGAGTGTAGATTAGCCTGTCCGGAATCCCGACCTGAACCAAATGGAACACCTCTGGGATGGGTTAGAATGTCGACTTCGCTCCAGAACCCACCGTCGACATCCTTTTTTGGTTTTGGCTCTTGAAGAAGAATGGGCTGCCATTCTTCCACAAACATTCAGATTCCTGCCTGGAAGTCTCTCAGGCATACAGCCGGATTGATTGATGATTGTAGAACGAATTTTCGACGGCTTAAGGTGACATCATCATCGGGTTACTCCTGCTGACTGACAGTCTGGACCAGTGGGTGCGATTTATATGCCGGTCGTTACCCCCCTGTACTGACCTCGTATATGGACTGCGCGATGCACCGGCCACGGTGGTGGGGGTAGCACACGCTCGGGAGTCGAATGGCGGTCCTCAGTCTGCGCTCCACTTTCGTCGTGCTCGGTCTTCCGTTTCCGCTTCGTCTGGAGAATTTTCAGTGCTGGAGCTCACGCTTGACTAAGATGAATTCCGCTGTCTTGTTGATGAAGTTCTCATCAGGTACGTTGTCCGCGTATGGAAAAAAGGCTATCTTTTTCGGTTGGTCTTCATCGGTTGGTCTTTTGCTTGAAGGCACGTAGAATTTGGTGATCGCTGCACCCGTTTTTCTGGAACACGTCCCTGAGGTGGTGCAGCTCCAGTTATAGGGTTTCTTCGTGAGTTACACCAGATCTGTGGACCAGTGTGTTTAGCAGTCCTTCCCTTTCTAACGGCTGATGACAGACAGCTATAGGCGTGAAGGTACTGTTCCGTGTGCATTTTCGTCCGTTAGATGCGGTGTCCCTTTGTTTTGTGCGGCTTTTTCCGCACCTGAACATCCAAGAATGGCAACTGACAGGTTTGATTCACCTCCATGCTAAACTGAATTTGGTTGTGAATAGATTTCAGGTGTTGCAAGGTCAAATGACTAATGTATCTTCTACATCTCTGTCTGTTTTAATGGTGCTGACTCTATGGACTTATCCTCAAAGTTTTCGTGTACATATTGGCCACCACAGTTGACGGAGGATACCAACAGACAAACCATCAGTCTGTTCATAGTAATGTCCGTCAAAAAAAAGTATGTGAACGTGAGGGAAAAACTGAAAAGTTTGGTGATTGAGGGTCCAAATTTCTTTTCAGTAAGTTCCAGCGACTCCTTGAGTGGAACTGTGGTAAAAAGTGACACTATGTCGGACCTGACTATGAGGTCTGAGGTTGTCAGTCTGAGTTCCGTAGACTTTTCACAAACTGAGCCGAGTTCTTGATGTGGCGTTCACATTTTCCAACCATCGGACTCAAAACTACGTCAAGTGTTTCGCAAGCTGGTACTCACTGTTGTCTCAGACGTGTGCCCTCTTTGTGTGCCGTCGATAATACGTTCTACAACGATCAATAAACGCGGCTGCAAGCTCGAGACACTTTCAAGCAGCATATTCGCCGGAAAAGAAACCTACTATCACACATTCAGACACTTCACTGAAAGCGTCCCCACCAGAGCTGAAGCCGTCATAAGGCGATTGTTGGTCATGAGCTCTTGATGCTGTTTGGTGATTTTTAGGCAACTTTTTTCGTTATGGAGATACCGCGGGAACACACAATATGTCTCAGGACTCAGAGCGTCTGACAGCTTAGTGACTCGTACCGTAATGGCAACGTCAGGCGACTGCCATGAGCGTCTTTTTCTAAAGATATTGCAAGTAACTTCCTTGGCATTAAGTGTACGCGCAAAATAGTCGATACGATTGTTTCAGACTTTCATTTTAAGGCTGACTGATCTGGCAAGTGTTGTGTTCGAAGTAGCTATAAGATAATTTGCTTGTTTGTTACACTGATTCTGTCCTCTTGGATTTGCTAAGCAAGTATAGGCGTCCCAAGGAATGGTGAGGGGGAGTTGGGACGGGAGGGTGGCGCTTGCCCCTCACCCATGGAGTCTGGAGTACAGTGAGTGCTCTTATTCAAATACTGAGTGGATAACCATAAACCCTCTGGATTTCTTGTCTCATCTACAAGTTTTGGTTATTAAGTCATGAAACTGACCAACTCATTGATATAATAAATGGGAATTTCTAAAGTTTGGCCACCCCATGGAATTATTTCTACGAACGCCCAACTAAACAAACATGCGCTGTTAGAGTTACAGTATATTATTTTTAAAACTGAAATACTGACTTTTCCATGGCAGTGAATCACAATTTTTTGTATCTTTTTTTTTTTAAATGCACTTATTCATAACGATGTTTTAAATTGTGACGAATAGCTTAATGGTTTCAGCGGTTTTCATTTTTTAATGTCATCAGTTGATGAAATCAAATTGTATATTAGTATTTTATAAAATTAATTAATAAGCCATAACTACTGTGTTATAAGCTTTTAATTCCAAAATACACAGCAGTTCTGAAAATGCTATATTTATTTTTAAATGAACACACCGCCATTTGACTGCATTGTTCTTTATTCAAGTACGACCCAGATTTCGGCCTTTTATGTCATTGTCAAGTGACTGAGTTTATGTCATCAAAACATATTTCAGGAAATGACATAAACTGAGTCACTTGAAAATGGCATAAAAGGCCTAAACCTGGGTCGTAATTAAATAAAGACCAACTCAGTCAAATGGAGGTGTGTTCATTTAACAATTATTGTATGACTGTTCCTCAGCCACATCAAAAACTGTTGCTGTATTTATGGTCAGTTGTCACAAAATATCCCCTGTAATGGGCCACACCGCATTGTCCTTGTAGAGGTCTAGAGATGTTGATAACAGACGTGATGACAACATCGTGTAGCACTCTATTATTGACTTTTACGTTGCAAATTATTTATTTTCCAGACCGCTACGGCATTCGAAGTGAGACAAGAGGGAAGTCCGAAAAATGGGAAAACTGAACAGGATTACGTATTGCATCTTGTGAAAGGCTTGGACTACGAGGAGTATGCAGTACATGTTCTCAACATACGAGCAAACGTAAGTAGCCAATAGATAAGAGTGTAACCATATATATATATATATATATATATATATATATATATATATATATATATATATATACAGGGACATATCGTTTCATTTTCGCTTTGAAGAAAATCAAATGCACTGGATACTGAAAGAGAGTAGTAAATTGATCCACGGGGAGTTCTCATGAAAATTCAAAACTGTTTAGCCGTTCGCGTCAGTTCTGGTCGCAATTGAAATCACCAGATGCTTTAGCGTTCAAAAAGCTTCCAGTATCATTGTACCTTCAATTATGAAATTTTTTCCCATATTACCCGTCAGTGTAAAAATTACCAAAATGCGGAAACAGAAAGTAGTAGCACGTAGTTGAATATTACCTGCCGGAAACACTGGAAGCAAAATATTCACAAATCCCACTTACAGTTCAATTTCCTAATAAATTGTGGTTCGCTTTCTCCAACCGCATCCCTCCCAAGAAAATAAAATGTCTCCCCCTCCCCCAATCCACACCACATTTACATTGTACGTTCTTGCCTCTGTAGAGCTATTTCACTTAGACTGAAAAGTAATGCCCCCACCTTCGTAACTCTTCAACAGCCGGAAGCTTTGGTATGCGTCAGCTACTGGCTTGTACCGTAGCCTCTTCTCTACAGCTCCAGCTGGTGGGAAGCCTTAGCATTGAATGGTTGTGTTGTTGCAGTGTAAAGTGTGGAAACCTGCGCAAAGGTCGGTCAATGCGATTTAAGCAACGTGCAGTCACTGAATTCTTGACAGGAGAAGGTGTCACCCCAAAGGAGATTCATCAGAGGATGAAAGCAGTTTATGGTGATCGTGTTGATGTGGGTTCTGTGTATCGTTGAGCGAGTAAGTTTAAATATATTGAGGTGGGAACATCTGACCTGCGTGACAAACAAAGAGTTGGACGTTCTGTGACAACAACCACCGAGTCTCACAAGCAAAATGTTGACAGACTGATTCAGGACGATCGTCGTATCACTCAGAGAGAAACTGCAAGCACAATCGGCATTTCACAAGAACGTGTGGGTCACATTATTGCTTTGCTTGGCTATCGGAAGATCTGTGCACGATGGGTACCCCGGGTGCTGACTCCTGAAATGAAAGTGCACAGACTTGAAATTTGCTAGGAACTCCTCTCGCAGTTAGGAGAATTAGGGTGACACCTTTCTCCATTCGTTGTGACAGGAGACAAATCGTGGGTACACCATTGCGACCCGGAGACGAAACGTCAGCCTATGGAATATCGACACAAAGACTCGCCCCAGAAAAAGAAGTTCAAGACGCAGCCCTCAGCTAGAAAAATCATGGCCACAGTGTTCTGGGACGCAGATGGTGTTATCCATGTTGATTCAGAGCGATACATCGCAACGCTGCGAAATCTGAAACGACGGCTAACAAGGGTCCGAAAGGAAAACGGAAATGTTTTCCTGCAGTATGATAATGCCAGACCACACACTTCACGTGTCACCACAGCAGAACTCCAGAGACTAAATCTCACCAACGTACGGCGTCCTCCATACAGTGCAGATTTAGCACCGTCTGACTTCCATCTTTTCCCGATAATGAAAGACGATCCGCGGAGACTTCAGTATGCTTCTGATGAAGACGCCGAGAGAACTGTGAGACTGTGGCTGCGGAAACAGAGTGTTGACTTCTTCCGTGATGGCTTCAGGAAACTTGTTCATCGTTGGCTGAAATGTATCCAGTTGGCTGGTGATTATGTAGAAAAGTGAATATTGGTAATTAAAGATCACATTCTAAGGATTATTTCTGCGTTTGATTTATTAAAATATTCCTATCCAAACCCAATTAACGAAGGTGGAGGCATTACTTTTCATTCAACTCTCGTATTTTCAAAAATGTCTCTAAGCACTATGGGACTTAACATCTGAGGTCTTCAGTCTCGTATTTTCAGGAGATGGAAAGATTCTAGCAACAGTAAGATTAACCATTTGCAAGCGGTTAACACAATTGTGCTGAAATCGATTAGAAATGCGCATTGGAATATTGTTCACGAACGAGTTGTCGGAGGGAAAGAGCTGATAGTGGAGTTACATGATACTGCTTGCACAGCAAACAATGCAGAGGATTTCTTTGAATCTGGTTTGCACATGGCAAAGAGGGCTTTGAGCCATAATACTGTGGGACCAAAGATAATAAATATACGGGCAGCGTTTGCACAAATTAGGCAACAGCCTTGCCGCAGTGGACACACCGGTTCCCGTCAGATCGCCGAAGTTAAGCGCCGTCGGGCGTGGCCGGCACTTGGGTGGGTGACCATCCGGGCCGCCATCCGCTGTTGCCATTTTTCGGGGTGCACTCAGCCTCGTGATGCCACCTGAGGAGCTACTCGATCGAATAGTAGCGGCTCCAGTCAAAGAAAACCATCATAGCGACCGGGAGAGCGGTGTTCAAATGGTTCAAATGGCTCTGAGCACTATGGGACTTAACATCTGAGGTCATCAGTCCCCTAGAACTTAGAACTACTTAAACCTAACTAATCTAAGGACATCACACACATCCATGCCCGAGGCAGGATTCGAACCTGCGACCATAGCAGTCGCGCGGTTCCGGACTGAAGCGCTTAGAACCGCTCGGCCACAGCGGCCGGCGAGAGCGGTGTACTGACCACACGCCCCTCCTATCCGCATCCTCAGCAGAGGATGACACGGCGGTCGGATGGTCCCGATGGGCCACTTGTGGCCTGAAGACCGAGTGCTGCTGCTGCTGTTTGCAGAAATTGCGACACCAGTAAGAATGCATATGCCAAACATGAACTTTTGCATAAATCAGGTGTATGATAAAAGACGAACGGTCAGTATTACCCAACTGTACGCAAATTTTACCAAACGTAGAATAGTTCGACTCACCCGTGCGCTATTATTAAATCCTCTGTTTGTTATGGCATACATAGAGAAACAGTGTGAGGGAATATTCCCAGGAAGAGCTCCTTCCACATCACTTGTGTCCAGGTGTACGGATACCTGCAGTTTATGTTGGAGAACCGCAGAAAAGAAATTTCCGACGAAGCATATACACTGCTTGACACAAAAAGTGAGCACGCAGAAGGGAAGGAGGAAAGGAAATGAAACTTCAAGCGTTGAGAGCGTGTTTGATGCTATTTCAGTGACTACAACTTCGAAATAAGTTTACAAGGAACTTCGCAGTATGATACCACTTACTGGCATGACGTCACACCTCCTCTGACCTGTATGCATGCACGGAGCCTGTCGGTAAGAGTTCTGTAGAGAGAGGTGCCACGTGTGGGCGAGCGTTGTTCTGCTGGAAAATAGCACCATGATAGGGTTGAACGAGAGGCAATACATCCCGTGCCCATGACGTACTGTCCTGTACCATTACCAGCTGCGACCTGAAGTCATACCCGATGACTTACCACACCCTGAAGCCACCCTGACATCACTGTGCCTCTCCAAAATATTGGAGGAGCAGGAACTGTCCTCACGTCTCCCCCGCCAGAATGAGAGGAGGCGGTAGTACTGCGTGGTCAGTAGAAGTGTGGTTGCGGTCAGCAGAGGCCAGTGACTTCGAAAGTGGACTAATCATCGGATTCTGTCTGAGTAGCAAAACAGATAAATCGAGACCACCGCTACCTTCCCTGGTTTCAGTTCATGAGATATTCTGGGCTTCCATTCCTCCACCGACATTCAAACGCGTCACTGAAATAATTGTCCCCAACACTCCCCAAGTCATCGCAAAGGCGAAGGGTGGACCTACACCATAATAACGTTCACTAATTGGGTTCTGGGTACTTTTGATGAGATAGTGTATTTTAAGTTATTTTTTTACGTATAAGATATCTCAGGTTCTCGAGATAGTGTGTGCCTAAATTACATATAACTGATGTCGTTTACTTTCATACATCACTGTTGTCCGACTTTTACAATGAAGTTAGGTGGTAAATATTTAGTTGACAATAACGCAGGAATGGTGTTTGTTGCCATACAACTCAGTCACCTTTACATAAAGTAAGAACGATGGCATTTGTGGAAGAATGCAGTTAACTGCAGCGTTTGCGTTCAGTAGACTAGAGAGTCTCTTCCGTAAGAAAACTGAGCTGGTCATTGTTTTTTCCAGGATGGAGTCAATGAAACGACGATATCGTATGTTGTGGACGTGATCGACCTCCCTGATACACCTCCAGTGTGGGATAGTTTTCTGCCGTCTATGAGCATCAATGAGAAAGACCCTCAAGTAAGTAAATCACTAGATTTAGTAATTAGCTATATCTTTCCACCTGATCTATTCGCCCTCACATGATCCTGTTTTCATCACGACCAATTAGTCACTGTTTACTTTCACACATCGTTCTGGAAATGGGGAGCCGCTCTTAGTGTCAAATTGAATAATATAATTATCACGATTTGAAGTTTTGACGTGTAAGAATAAGGTTAGTGCATAAGTTCGTAGGGTTTTTCCATAGATTTAATAACACAACAGATACACATAACAGAGACTTAAATCATCAGTAATACATTCTCCTTCACTATTTACAACAGTCTGCCAACGCTTGTGTAACTTTTCCATTCCGCAACTGTATAAAACACGTGGTTTTAAGACGAATAACTCGCCGAGCCATGTTCGGTGCGCAAATTCATCCGTAAAAGTAAGTTCCTTGAAGGTTCTTCGTTTGAGTGCCGAAAAGGTGAAAATCTGAGGGTGCAAGACCAGGTGACTAAGGTGGGTGCAGAATGACTTCCCAACTCCTATGCAGTGTTCTTTGTTATCCTAGCAGGATAAGGGCCGGCGTTATCGTGAAGTAGCATAATGTTGACTGGAACACTCTCTTTCAAATTCTGAAGGTGACAGGGGTAAAATACAGGGAGTGAAAGGATATTTACAATTTGTACAGAAACCAGATAGCAGTTATAAGAGTCGAGGGGCGTGAAAGGGAAGCAGTGGTTGGGAAGGGAGTCAAACAGGGTTGTAGCCTCTCTCCGATGTTACTCAATCTATATATTGAGCAAGCAGTAAAGGAAACAAAAGAAAAATTCGGAGTAGGAATTAAAATCCATGGAGAAGAAATAAAAACTTTGAGGTTCGCAGATGACGTTGTAATTCTGTCAGAGACAGCAAAGGACTTGGAAGAGCAGTTGAACGGAATGGAGAGTGTCTTGAAAGGAGGATATCAGATGAACATCAACTAAAGCAAAGCGAGGATAATGGAATGTAGTTGAATTAAATCGGGTGTTGCTGAGGGAATTAAATTAGGAAATGATACAAAGTAATAGATGAATTTTTCTATTTGGGGAACAAAATAACTGATGATGTTCGAAGTAGAGAGGATATAAAATGTAGACTGACAATGGCAAGGAAAGCGTTTCTGAAGAAGAGAAAATTGTTAACATCGAGTATAGATTTAAGTGTCAGGAAGTCGTTTCTGTAAGTATATGTATGGACTGAAACTAGACGATAAATAGTTTGGACAAGAAGAGAATACAAGCTTTCGAAATGTGGTGCTACAGAAGAATGCTGAAGATTAGATGGGTAGAAAAAATTGTTCAAACTTCTCTGAGCACTATGGGACTTCTGAGGTCATCAGTCCCCTAAGACTTAGAACTACTTAAAATTAACTAACCTGAGGACATCACAAACATCCACGCCCGAGGCAGTATTCGAACCTGCGACCGTAGCGGTCTCGCGGTTCCAGACTGTAGCGCCTAGAACCGCTCGGCCATTCTGGCTGGCAGATGGTTAGATCACATAACTAATGAGGAGGTATTGAATAGAATTGGGGAGAAGAGGAGTTTGTGGCACAACTTGACAAGAAGATGGGACCGGTTGGTAGGACATGTTCCGAGGCATCAAGGGATCACAAATTAAGCATTGGAGGGCAGCGTGGAGGGTAAAAATCGTAGAGGGAGCCCAAGAAATGAATACACTAAGCAGATTCAGAAGGATGTAGGTTGCAGTAAGTACTGGGAGATGAAGAAGCTTGCACAGGATAGAGTAGCATGGAGAGCTGCATCAAACCAGTCTCAGGACTGAAGACCACAACAACAACAGCATCAATTCACGCAGCCTTCCTGGTCATTAATTTTGGATTGGGTCCGAAAGACGTCTTAGTTTTTGTCATTAAATGTCTTCAGTGATGCTTGCGCCTCGGGGAAGCAATCTCTAGTACATCACACAGTCGCTGTTCCACCAGATGCATGATTTTTTTTGTTGGCGTGAGCAAGTCTTTTTATGGAGAGTTGCTGCTTGGTTTGGGCTCAAAAATTCCTTTCTTTTCCTTATGTTAGCATAAAGCCACCATTTGTCACCACTAGTAGCTATACAGGATAGGAATGGCTAGTGTTCTTCACGCGACAATTGATGACGAGCAAGCCGAGATGCACATACGCCACCCGCTGATTTTTGTGATTTTGGCTTAGAGCAAGCGGTACCCAAACACCCCATTTTTTAACCTTCTCCATTGCATTCAGACGTCGCACGGGGGTGAGTGACCACAGTTCGTCACATTTGCTAGTTCTCGAGCATACTGACGTGGGTCATTGTGGACTAATGCGTTTAAATGATCTTCATCAAATCCTGAAGGCCCTCCTGAACGTGGAGAGTCACTGATGTCAAAACGATTCTCCTTCAAAGGAGAAAACCATTTTCTTGCTGTGCTCTGTGCAATGGCATTATCCCCATACACGGCACAAATGTTTCTGGCTCCCTCCGCTGCTCTCAAGCCTCTATTGAACTCAAACAGAAGAATATGTCGAATATGTTAGAGTTTCTTGACTAGGCACTATAATATAATAAAATAATGGAATAGATGATAATAAAATGCGTGGCTTTTTAAAATGTATTGAATTAATGAGATTAATTTTTCGGCATGAATGACAAGCACAATAAGCTGAGCTATGCCTGGAAATAAGTTCGTATTAGTTCATATTATTTGGCAGGGCGAAGTAGTTTCTTTCCCCGCTGTAGATTTGTGCTTACCATTCTTTATAATGTTACGTTTGGTCGCCGTGTTCACCTTTGAAGTCTTGACCGTGATCCCATTAAGCTTATCGGATCTTCGTGATTTTCCAAAGTACACAGGTGGGCTTCAGTTCTTGTAATTATTGTACTATTTGAAATAACAACTCACACGACCTTTCTGTTAATAAAACAATAGTGTATTTTTCTAAACGGTGCACATATGAAATACATACTCCTCACTTATTCATAGCGACCCCAAAATGGCGGTCTACAATTACTCGCTAAAATGGCGTGCTTCTCACTCGTTCACTAGCTGAGCGCGAATCCTTCCTTCCTCCTACTGGTACCAGAAAAAATCCTCTGTTTTTTAACAACTGAAAGTCAAAAAACACATGATGGTAGGCATAGGCTCTGTGATGAGCTACCGCTTCATCTTCTCTCTTTACCTTTAAAGAAGACGAAAACATAAAGGAAATACAAAAGGTTTGTCACAGCACTCCATTTTCTAGCATCCACAGTTCCGCTCACTAGCTCCATATAACAAAATGACAGTATGTAAACTCAAATATCAACAGTGAACTACAAGTAAAAAATGACAATCGGTAAATAAACCCATAGCAACAATAACATCCAAAACAGAAACACCACGAACTTATGCATCAGTCTCATAAATTTTGAGAACATTCTTCATTGAGTGATGCAGTCTTTGTAGTACTATGTCTCCATCAACAAAATCTTCTCGTTTCACAAGCCGCGTTGCTTAGAATGAAACACTCGAGCTTTCGTACTGAGATGCAATGGCACCCCTGGAACGTTCCAAACAGGGCCTGAGTGACGATTGCGCGAAAGGCAAGTTGGGCGACTCCTATCAGCTTAGTCCCGCTCAGTGACGTCTTATGGCCCGCTGCGAATTCCTCTCCTGTGCCAGCCTCTTCATCTCAAAGTAGCACTTGCAACCTACGTCCTCAATTATTTGCTGGATGTGTTCCAATCTTTGTCTTTCTCCTCAGTTTCTACCTTTTACTGCTCGCTCTAGTACCATGGAAGTTATTCCCTGACGTCTTAACACGTGTCCTACCATTCCGTCCCTTCTCCACCTACTGTTTCCCTCGCCGATTCTTCGGAGAACATCCCCATCCCTTACCTTAACAATCCACCTAATTTTCATTATTCTTCCTTAGCATCACATCTCAAATGCTTAGATTCTCTTCTGGTATTCCCACAGTTCATGTTTCACTATCATACGATGCTGTGTTCCAAGCGTACATTCTCAGAAATTTCTTCCTCATATTGAGGCTTATGTTTGGTAGTAGTAGACTTCTCTTGGCCAGTGCTATTCAGCTTTTTACGTCCGCCTTGCTCCGACCGCCATAGGTTATTTCGCTGCCTTCGTTACCACCAATCCTGCCATTGGGTTCCTCGTTGTTCCCATTTCTGCTGCTTCTCATCATTCTCGTCTTTCTTCGATTTACTCTCAGACCGTGTTCTATACTCATTAGACTATTCATTCCATTAAGCACGTCCTGTAGCTCTTCACTTCTACCTAGGATAGAAACGTCACCAGCGAATTTTAGCACTGATGTCTTTTCACCTTGAATTTTAGTTCCTTTCTTCAACCTTTCTTTTACTTATGTCTTTGCTTCTTCGCTGTATAGATTCAACAGTATTAGTTAAGGACTACATCCCTGTCTTACACCGTATTTAATCTCAGCGCTTCGTTTGGTCTTTCACTCTTATTGTTCCCTCTTGGTTCTTGTACATATTATGTATTACCCGTCTTTCCCTATAGCTTACCCTTTTTTCTGAGAATTTCGAACATCTTGCACCATTTTACATTGTCAAATGATTTACCCAGGTCGACCAATCTTACGAGCGTGTCTTGATTTTTTTTTTGGTCTTGCTTCCATTATCAATTGCAACGTCAGAATTACCTCTCTGGTAACTTTATCTTTCCTAAAGCCAAACTGATAGTCATCTAACACAGCCTCAATTTTCTTTTCCACTCTTCTGTACATTTTTCTTGTAAGTACCTTTGATGCATGAGCTGTTAAGCTAGTAGTGTGATAACTCTTGCAGAACCTAAAGATTGAAATTTGGAAAATTTCTTAAGTAACCAAGTTTACTAAAATGAAATAAAATACGGTCTCCGATCTAATTAGGCATAGTAATATGAAACATTACTTTTAAAGAATCTGTATTAAGTTTTGGTAAAGGAAAGCTACCATTACTTCTTTCCCAGAGAAGTGCAATGAAACTCTGCAATAATAAGACAAGTGATACAGCGAATACTAGCAGTCATAAATAGAATGTGCAAGCTCTCACAAGAACTACTGACACTTTATCTCTTCTCCACAGTAATGCTTCGTTATATATAAATTATCTCATGATCAAATTTTGTGAAAGACACTACTAAACCAAAAATGGACATGGATATAGTCCTGTTTCGTTAGTTACTTTTGATATAGTACAATGATAATTAAAAGTCATTGGCAATAGGATTTTTACACTCACTACGAAGCAATATGGTTTCTCTTTTTATGAATAAAAGCAATTAATCTAAGTTTATCTTTCATAGGCAAAGACTTAGGTGGGGCCCTCAAACTGTCATTCCAATTTTTACTACACAAAGCACACAAAACTCTGGAATTACTTCATAATGCAATTAGTAAAACTGACCAATACACTAAAACCAACTAAACACACTTTTCGGAGAATATTTGGTAGATGCAAATTTAGGTTTTACTTTTCCACAAATTTCACTCGCCTTGCATGGATTTTTAAACAGTTAATGCCAGTGATTTTTCATACAGGTTCTTAAGTATGACTTTAATTGCATTTACACTCTAACTAACCTCAAGACAACGTGCTGTCTTATTGCCATTTATACAACCAATAATTTTCACTAACAGAATTTAATGCAGTTAATCTTTAAAGCACAAACACTTTGAATTAAAACAAATCAAACATTATGGCGGTTTTCATAAATGCAATACTAACTACCTCCCGTGATTTCAATGAAACCCACAGTATTTCTATACATCTTGTTGCATTCAGAATTAAGCAACACCAACAATCACTTATTTTCAGTCGTTTTTCACATACAGGATACTCAGATATTAGTACACTACTGGCCATTAAAATTGACACATCAAGAAGAAATGCAGATGATAAATGAGTATTCATTGGACAAATATTTTATACTAGAACTGTCATGTGATTACATTTTCACGCAATTTGGGTGCATAGATCCTGAGAAATCAGTACCCAGAACAACCATCTCTGGCCGTAATAACGGCCTTGATACGCCTGGGCATTGAGTCAAAGAGAGCTTGGATGGCGTGTACAGGTACAGCTGCCCATGCACCTTCAACACGATACCACAGTTCATCAAGAGTAGTGACTGCCGTATTGTGACGAGTCAGTTGCTCGGCCATCATTGACCAGACGTTTTCAATTGGTGAGAGATGTGGAGAATGTGCTGGCCAGGGCAGCAGTCGAACATTTTCTGTATCCAGAAAGGCCCGTACAGGACCTGCAACATGCAGTCGTGCATCATTCTTCTTCGGAGGGATCGAATGAACGGTAGAGCCACTAGTCGTAACACATCTGAAATGTAACGTCCACTGTTCAAAGTGCCGTCAAATTCGAACAAGAGGTGACCGAGACGTGTAACCAATGGCACCCCATACCATCACGCCGGGTGATACGCCAGTGTGGTGATGACGAATACACGCTTCCAATGTGCGTGCACCGCGATGCCGCCAAACACAGATGCGACCATTATAATACAGTAAACAGAACCTGGATTCATCCGAAAAAATGACGTTTCGTGCTCCCAGGTTCGTCGTTGAGTACACCAGCGCAGGCAGATTAAAACTGTGTGCCGGACCGAGACTCGAACTCACGACCTTTGCCTCATATCAACGCACACTCCGCTGCAGAGTGAAAATTTCATTCTAGAAATATCCCCCAGGCTGTGGCTTAGCCATGTCTCCGCAATATCCTTTCTTTCAGGAGTGCTAGTTCTGCAAGGTTCGCAGGAGAGCTTCTGTAAAGTTTGGAAGGTAGGAGACGAGGTACTGGCAGAAGTAAAGCTGTGAGGACGGGGCGTGAGTCGTGCTTGGGTAGCTCAGTTGGTAGAGCACTTGCCCGCGAAAGGCAAAGGTGCCGAGTTCGAGTCTCGGTCCGGCACACAGTTTTAATCTGCCAGGAAGTTTCATATCAGCGTACACTCCGTTGTAGAGTGAAAATGTCATCGCTACTTAGAATATAATATAATAAGTAGTAACACCGAAATGCGTTTGCTAAACCCTTACATGTCGGGGGCAAATTTCGAACGTGATGCGATCATGGAAGGCTACGATAGGAACTGTTCAAAGATAATTGCTTCGCAAAGATTCAAGACCGAAGTTACTGGATCGAGATTGTCACCTTGGCCACAGATTTTCAGGGACGTCAAACACGAAGATTGTGAAATACAATCATTTCGTAGGAGAGCGGTTGGTTGGTTGGTTGGTTGGTTTTGGGGAAGGAGACCAGACAGCGTGGTCATCGGTTAGGAGAGCGTCTCAGACTCTTACAGATTTTTATTTTTTGGCTTGTAGACCTCAAAATATTACAGTTCAACACTAGGTTACCCTACATATAAAAACAATAGGTTTCATATGGTATAGCTCTCAGCTAATGTTAAATCTCAGTTTACAAGTCATTCGATTAATAATACGATTTGTTGATGTTCCAGACAGCGACTGTGGTAGCACACGACGGTGACATCAGTATTAACGCCGATATCTCTTACAAGCTGGAGGCGAAGAATGGTAAGTGAATAACAAATTTTACATCCACTTAAAACCACAAGGGATGAACAGAAAGAAATATCTTCAATTTCTTACATCGTAAAATATCGTGATAATGGAACAATTTTGGCTTTGGTGGTGATGGTCTAATGCCGTTCTCCAGTCATCAGTCACCCAGTGCGAGGTAGTAATGCTAGTAGTAGATGAGTTTTCCTTTTTGACAGCAAAATAACTCATCATGGTCGAACTAAAGAGAATGTAAAATACGTACTGTTAACAGCTTGATAAGCGTTTATAGAAATTGTATGTTTGTTAGCACCGAATATAAATTTAAGTGTTATGAGCATCTTGTAAGGATATTCGTCTGGAGTGTACCATTGAAAACAAGAGAGACCTGGATAGCGCGGACAATAATAGAGCAGAAACAGTTCAGACAATAATAGATTAGAAACTTTTTAAATGTGACGAAGTCTTAAGGGGTAGATTGAATAACTTAGAAATTGCTAGTTTCAATAGTGCCCACTCTTATCATCGAAGTGGAATTGAGCATTTCTAAATCGTATTTCTGAAAACATTTCGAATTATTTCCTAGTTGGGAAGAAACGATCTAGACCTAAATTTTCCTACCTCTAAACGTTTAAAAACCTAGCCAAAATATCTTTGTAACGCGAATTCTCTTTAAAAAAAAGCAACTCTTAACTTATTCTTATGTCGTTAAACCCATAAATCGATACGAAAACAGCTGCATATGTTCAAAATATTTTAGCGTCGTTTTTGTTTACAGACAGCCAAACTCGTGTCATTCATGAACTAATGCATTCTCTAAGGGCCGGCCGGTGTGGCTGAGCGGTTCTAGGCGCTTCAGTCTGGAACCACGAGACCGCTTCGGTGGCAGGTTCGAACCCTGCCTCGGGCATGGATGTGTGTGATGTCCTTAGGTTAGTTAGGCTTAAGTACTTCTAAGTTCTAGGGGACTGATGACCTCAGATGTTAAATCCCACAGTGCTCAGAGCCATTTCAACCATTCTCTAAGGTTAAACTTAATTCATCTTTAGAAACTGTCCAAGAGTGGGAAATGTGGGTGCTGTTATATGTTGGTGAGTAGGGGGAATTGTTAACAAACTTGTAGGAACCATTTTCTGTAGGGAGTGGGTGAGGGATGTAGTGGATAAACATTGAGAAAATATAAGAGGCTCTCTCCTAGAACTGCAGAGTATGCAGCAGGAACATATTGATCAAGGAGCAGGAAGAGAAAATCTCTGTCCTTTAGACACAATTTCCGGAAGTACAATGGAGATAGACCAGAGGAGGGTAGTTGGGAACTGTAGTCGGTAGGAAGTGAGGGAAAAGAGAACGTGATCTAATAATCATCGACACTAAAAACAGGTATCCACCACCGCCAGGATTAAGTGGGGAAGAGCCCAAGGTAGGACTAGGAGCGGGAAATGTGGAGCAAACTTCAACCGAGATGAGGAAGCCTAGGAATGTTAGGAAGAAGGAAGTTCTGCTGTTGGGTAGTAGCCATGGGCGAGGTGTAGGCCCTCAATGGATTGGAAGCGTAGGGGCGCCATACCAGGCCATGAGCGTTTTCGAAACAAATCGAGCGATGAGTGAAGTGATAGGAATGACACTGATGGAAGCCAACACTGTGCGTCAGTAGACAGGATTACACTAGGCATGAACTACACCTTACCAGGGTTGGGGGGGGGGGGGGGGGAGATTGGTGCAATGTGGAGGTTGGACCTTGGGTCACACATGTTTAAATACCTGTTGTCATGCATAAGAGAAGTAGGTATTTTAAGGATAAATCAAGATAACAGATTCCCCTGCCTAATGTGTAACCCCAGCACTCAAAAGTATCTAAACTAACCACACATAAGACACATACTCTAACACATCATCTCATAAAGAAAAAGAAAGCACTGAAAAAAGTAATATGCGACCTTCGTCAAAACATTCTTTCCCTGTATTTCCCTGTTATTTATTTGACTTCCTTGTGTACATTGCAACTATCATATTTACTTTGATAAAACTCTGTTTCCTTGCACTGCTCCACTTTTTAATTTTCTTGTGCTTCCCTCATTTTTCTTCTGATTGCCTTATTTATCTTCCTGCATTCACTTGGGTTTCTCCTATTTCTTCCTTCCATTAGACTCAGTACCGCATCCGTCATCCATGACTTCCTCTCCTTCATCGCTGGTTTCATGTACCTTATCTTTTGTCTTTTTGCCAAACTGACATTGCTTGGAATGTCTTCTCTATTAATAGCTAAGTTGAGTTCCGTTTGTATATTCCGTTTTAGTATCAGGTCTTTCATTTTCCTCAAACTGCAGATTTGCTTTTTCTTTCTCTTCACTCTCTTCATTCTGACTTTAAAAACCCCTACAAGTGGTGTGTGATCAGAGTTTACATCTCCTGGTAATGTTTTTCCTGATTTACATCTATTCCTGAAACCTTTATTTACTAGTAAGAAATCAGTCTGGTTTCTCACACATTTCCCAGGGCTGTCCATTGGAGACTTGGATGTGTACAGTCTACTACGTGAAAGTTTAAACCAGGCATTCATGATCACTAGATCATTTGACACCCCAAAACTTTCAAGATTATCCCCTCTGGAATTCTTCTCTCCTAATCTAAATGGTCCCACCATGTCTGGTGCTCTACCTTCCCCCACTTTCGAATTACAATCTCCCAGCACAACTGTTAACTCATATTGTTAAATTTCCTCAAAATTCCATTTATATTATCATAAAATTCTTCCGTCTCTTTATCCTTTTTGTCCGTTGAAGGGGCATACACTTGTATTATATTTACATCACTAGGGCTACCACTTGGCTGCAATAACATTATACAGACTGATACAGGTATGAGATTTTTCAGACATTGCTGGTTTCTCTGCTAGTATTACAGTGACTCCAAGTTGGTGCTTGCCATCTGCTCTTCCTGAGTATAGTACTCTGTGTCCATTTGTGTAAATATCTCCTATGTTTGGCCATCGCATCCCGCTAACTCCAAGTATCTCTGTGCCCATGCTATCTATTTCTCGAATTGTGTTATGTATTTTCCTTCCTTGACTCACTGATTTTACATTCCAGATTGCCACTTTTATTTTTTCTTGGCATTTGAGTTTCTTCGTGTCTGTATGCATTAGTGTTACTCCCAAAGATCTGATTGAGGAACTTACTCCAGAAGCTAATTTCTCCATAGGTATTGCCATGATGATTACTAGGACATGCCAGAAGGTCTTTCATGTAGTCGTTGTCCGGTATGTTCTACATTCTTAGGCCGTTGACCATCTTCATGGTTCCTCCGTCTTTCGAACTAGTTTCCCAATTCTAGGGCAAAAGAATGCCCCAATCTCAGTCTGCTATTGCCAAGAGAGAGGGGGAGACCCCTTATCACGAGAACCACTTGGTCGCCAGATCTTAGTCAGTCTAAAGCAGGGTGCACCACAAGCAGGTGAGGATGGCATTACCCCTTACACCCCTACAAAAATCCTACTTTTCCTCAAACCGCACAAATCCTCTATTGATACCTCCTCCTACCGCCCCATATACTTCACCTCAGTGTTTAGCAAGGTCTTCGAATTCCTCCTCTTCTGAAGCATTCTCAACACCTGAAAAAACATCACCTCCTTCCTTTTAACCAGTGCGGCTTTTGTCTGACATTCTCTTCTGATGATGACCAGCTCCTAACCCTCACCCATCTACTATACCACCAACTAAACACCTGAAAATCTGTTATGTTTGTCTCAGTCGATCTAGAGAAAGCCTACGATCGTGTATGGCATCCCAGTCTCCTTTTCAAACTCTAGACTTACGCACTTCTACTTAATTATGTCCATCTGAATGTATCCTTTCTCTCTTATCGCCCATCCTTTGTCTCCATTAACAACACCAATTCCTGCACCATCTGTTCCACAGCAGGTGTGACCCAAGGCCCTGTCCTCTTTGTTCCCCTCTAGCTCCTCGAAACGCCTAAACCACTCCCACCAGTCCACCACCTTCACTATATTGATAACAACACTTTCCTTGCTCTCTGTCCTAAATTCCAGAATTATCAAAGATCCCTCCAAATCCACCTCAACCACTTTACCACCTGATGTAACTAATGGATCCTCAAGGTCAACCCTTCCAAAAAAACCAGGCTATAATCGTAGGACACACCATTCACAACTTCCATCTCCACGAGCTCTACCTCACCATGTATGACCATCCTATCCAGCTAACTAATACACTAAAATAACTTGGACTAAAAATCGACTGCCGACTACTGTGGAAACCTCACCTACTAACCATCCAATGGAAAGCCCAAATAGGCCAAAACTACTAACTGACAGAACTTGAGCATTGCACTCTTCACTCTGTGTGTGTGTGTGTGTGTGTGTGTGTGTGTGTGTGTGCGTGTGTGGTTTGAGGTTTTCGGGCGCTAAACAGCGTGGTCACCAGCGCCCAAACACATAGAAACAGGAGCACATGCGGTGAAGGGACGAAGACGGACAGCAAACAAGGAGAACGGCTAAAAGACACAGGCCTGACGCAGTTCCAAATCCTCACATACAGAGGCAAAACAAGAGGAAAAGAAACGCACTAAAAAGGAAAGGAAACACAAGGAAAAGAGAACAGAAATAGAAGTGAAACAAGTAGGTAATCGTGACTGGCGGACCTCTTACCTAAAACCTGGGTGAGCCAGTCACCCAGCAGCACATTAAAATCCTCTCCTTAAAATCCGAGGCAACAAATTGGACAGGACACAAAACCGTAAGACCTTAACCACAGTCGTTGCGTCGTCTTGCAAAATAGAGGGCAAATCCGGTGGCAAGGAAACCACCACCCTCTGGTCAGAGAATAAAGGACAGTCAAGTAAAATGTGGCGGACAGTAATCTGGACGCCACAAGCACTGCAGATTGGGGGGTCCTCCCGCCGGAGCAAAAAACCATGCGTTAAAGGACTGTGCCCGATGCGGAGGCGAGTGAGGAGAACCTCATCCCGCCTGCACGACTGGTAGGACGTACGCCACGGCCGCGTGGTGGCCTTGACCAAACACAGCTTATTTTCACCAACTGCCAGCGATTCCTCTTCCCATTGACGCATAACACGAAAACGCCTCCATAACTACAAAACTTGAGCTGACCCATCTTTTGCTATGCAAAAGTTACATTGATCTGTGTCCCACCCAAGTCCCTCCAACATGCACTCCGCAAGGGTCATTTACCAGTTCATCAAATTCCTGCCTCTCCTCACTCACATTGAACACTTCTCAGCAATCTGCCCCCTCTGCAAACTTTAATAATCCTAAAATCTCCCCTCTACTTTCCAATCCTTGCGTGCTGCCATGCCTTTACCAACAAATCCCACCAACACTACACCTACACACCCTCAACATTCTCTCCCAAAGAAACTCCAGCCTCCTTCCCTTCTCAGATCATGGACTCTGCCGCAACATTTACCCATCCTAAGTCTACCCCACCCATTCCGCCTCATCAGGGCTATCTCTGCCTCCCCTCCTCATATTTCCTTACCCCCTTTTTTCCCTGTCTGCCTGTCTTTCTCTGCCCCTTTTTCCCAATAACTTTCATCCTCATCAGTACCCCCTCAACTCCACCGCCTCTTTTGTCCCAACAGCCACTTCTACTCAATCGATATTATGCTCCACTCCTCCATCATTGTACCACCACCTTCCTACCCTCCTCACCAGTCAATCTTTCCCCTTTGACAACAGACTTTCTATCGAAGGGCTTCAAGTTTCTAGTGAGAGGAAAGAGCTTCTTTTTTTTAGCTACAAGTGCAAGAAGTCAAATCTCTTGAATACATGAAAACTTTCATTCTGTTCTCACCTTTCTTGTTTTTCTTCCCAGTTAGTGGTTGTTGTCATTTGGCTGAAAAGCGGGTTGCTGTACCCCTGACAGTCCCCACCCTGCCCACCTACCACTTGGCCACATGTGGCATGGGGGGGGGGGGGAAAAATCAAATAATAATAAAAAAATGAGTAGGTGACACACAAATCGAAACATATCTACAATTTAAAATAAATGACATACATAATGGAACGGTACATACAGGATCAGCAGAATCTAAGTATATAACACAATTTAAGTAAAATCGAACATGTGGCAAGATAAAAGGCTGTGAACATACATGGTTCAGAATAAGCACGAACCTCTCCACATGGACATTTCGTGTAAAAGGGAACTAGTCCATTATGGTCAATAGCAGACGCTGATTCAACTCATGTGGTTTCCATTCCATTCACGGCCAGACGTTCCCGCGCAAAGCAGCTGTTGGCATCAGTTTGTGCTTTTGTGATACCTTGTAATAACATTGCAAAGTACTAATATTAATAATTATTTCTATTTCTTACACGCTGATCGCATTTCCTGAAGAATAGAGAAACTTCTAAGAAAAAGGCAACAGTTGTAACAAAAGAGGAATGTAAAAATACCCGGTAAAGACTGGAGAACGATAGACGTAAGACTTCTATGTAAAGGCCTACGACATCTAGATCACATAAGTGAAATAAAGCGATTTTTCATATAAAAATACGAAGCTGTGGGAAACCCTCATACTGATGTATATAGGCAGTTGCATTCTAGAGGTTCCAGCAAGATGTAAAAGAGCAAAAGTCTCTTTAGAAACGCAGATGGACCATTATGGAACTCTTCCCTTAACCATGAGCTGAAATACAGGGTGATTCAAAAAGAATACCACAACTTTAAAAATGTGTATTTAATGAAAGAAACATAATATAACCTTCTGTTATACATCATTACAAAGAGTATTTAAAAAGGTTTTTTTTCACTCAAAAACAAGTTCAGAGATGTTCAATATGGCCCCCTCCAGACACACGAGCAATATCAACCCGATACTCCAACTCGTTTCACACTCTCTGTAGCATATCAGGCGTAACAGTTTGGATAGCTGCTGTTATTTCTCGTTTCGAATCATCAATGGTGGCTGGGAGAGGTGGCCGAAACACAATATCCTTAACATACCCCCATAAGAAAAAATCGCAGGGGGTAAGATCAGGGCTTCTTGGAGGCCAGTGATGACGTGCTCTGTCACGGGCTGCCTGGCGGCCGATCCATCGCCTCGGGTAGTTGACGTTCAGGTAGTTACGGACAGATAAGTGTCAATGTGGTGGCGCTCCATCCTGCTGAAATATGAATTGTTATGCTTCTTGTTCGAGCTGAGGGAACAGCCAATTCTCTTACATCACCAGATACTGTAGTCCAGTTACAGTAGCACCTTCGAAGAAAAAGGGACCAAAAACTTTATTGGCTGAAATGGCGAACAAATGTACAACTAAATGAAACTTTACAGCTCCCTTAATTCGCCGACAGATAGTGCTTATCTCTGCCTTTTGTCGTTGCAGAGTTTTAAATTCCTAAAGTTGTGGTATTCTTTTTGAATCACCCTGTACTTCTCCACCATCCACTCTCAGATGTCTAGAACAAAGATATTGGTGGTTTATATAAACTATTTTGCGACAAGACTAGCGAAATCAATAGGACTTAACTTGGTATACATCCATCATTGATATACCTTTGTTGTTCAATACAAAGGCAAAAGAAATTGCTTGTGGTAGATTAGAAGACGATTCTGGTTTTGACGTTCATGTGTAACAGTTAGTTCAAAGAATCTTTATAGTAATAGTTAATGTCATTTTTACATCATTATATTCTTTTTGGTGATAATTGTGAAGCAACAACGAAATAAGAACTTTCGGTAAAACACTGAATTTTTTCCTCGACGTCACACACTACATTGTTCCAAATACCTAATATGGTACAGTGTGGAAAGCATTATATTAGGTGGGTGCATAAGTTCGTAGTCTTTTTATTTTGCATGTTGGTATTACGGTTGTTTTACGGTTTCTGTTAGAGTTTACATACTGTCGTTCTGTCATTTCGAGATAGTGAGTGGAGCTGTGAAAGCTAGAAAACAGAGAACCAAGTGGAGAAATCAGAACATTTCCGACGTATTCTTCTGTCTGAAACCAAAAGAGGGGTGACATCAGCTGTGGCAGCCGGAAATATTTGCGCCTTGTTAGAGAATAATGTCATTAGGCAGAGCACGGCAAGAAAATGGTTTTCTCGTTTTAAGCAGGATCGTTTTGACGTTAGCGATTCTTCACGTTCAGGAAGGCCTACGGGGCTTGATGAAGACCGTTTAAACTCACTACTCCACAAGTGATACACGTCACTGTACTCGAGATCAGCATGCATTGGGGAAGGTTCAAAAATTAGCTGTATAGTTACCGTATGCTCTAGGCCATCAGCACAAAAATAAGTAGGTGGCCATATGTGCATCCTCCTTGCTCGACATCAATTGGCTCGTGAACAACACCGACCATTCCCATCTTGTACTGTTACTGGTGACTAGAATGATGTCTTTATGGTAACAAAAGGAAAATAAAGGAATGGTAGAACCCAGACAAAGCAGCAACTCACCGCACAGAATCCTATGCGCATCCACAAAAGATAATGTTGCACTGTTCTTCCCTGGTGCAAGTCGCAAGTAGGGCGGCCATCTTTATACTGATACTGCAACGGTATGTATGCATCTGCACTATGCTGCCATCTACAGGCCATTCTGCACGCTGTTTGTAGCACACTTACCAACTTACGGGAAAACGGCGCGAAATTTCGATATGTTATTACAAATTTAAGGTTTTCATTTCATTCACCCTCGTATTATGCGATGGAATAGCGACCGTATGGTGTAATACGAATTGCTTCCTCGAGATGTATTCATCACAGCTAAAATTTATTATCAACAGCTAAGAGAAGTCTTGCAGACGCAGTCCAAGAACAACGACCAGGAAGACCGCCTGAAGTTATGCTACTCCACGATAACGCCCGCCCGTATCGTGCTAGACTGACGAAAAGCACTATACAGGAGTTGGGTTGACAAGTCAATCCGCACCCACCTAATTCACCTGATCTTTGCACCCTCGCCGTTTCCGCTGTCTATCGAACACTCTTCAAGGAACTCCCGTTCCGGTTAAAAATGCGCTCTGAACGTGGTTCCACGAGTTCTTCGCATAAACACCAAGTGATTTCTACAGTTGCGGAATCTAAAAGTCACCCCAGAGTTGGCAGACTGTTGTAAATAGTGAACGACAATACATCACTGAAGACTAGTGTCTCTGTGATGGGTATCTATTGTGTTTATTAAGCTTACGGTAAAGCACTATGAACTCGTGCACCAACCTAATATAATATGATGTAAGTTATTTCGAAAACACAAGATATTGGTTTCTGAAAATCATTCAACGCCGAACTCGTCCAAATGGTTCGTGCAAAGGAGAATATGTCCATATTTAAATGTGTATTAAGGACTATTCTCGTTGTAGATTTCATTTACAGATGTGAACAGGACATTGACGGAATATCAAAGGCGTTTGTATTGCAGTATATTACCTTAATACATACATATGACTGAAATATGTTTTATTTTGATTGTGAAAAACTACATTTAACGGACATGACCGTCTTTGCTTGTCTCTTCCTCATATGTATGTGTGGGAACGTGCCTATCATCACATAACACGAAAAATGTTTTGAAAATTGACACGTGCATCTCAATTATCATGAAATCAATTTAAACAGCAATTGCATTACGCTAACATGGTGTTGGTCACTAATGCGTCTTTTCTACTGTACTTTCGGTATATACTGCGTAAGTGGCTTAAAACTGAACTTGGCCACTAATGAAATTTATGTGCTTGGCGCATTAAAGGAATAAAATTGACGGCACACGGTCATTAGAATGGTTTCGTCATTTAGATGATGCACTACTGCCCATTAACATTGCTACACCACGAAGATGACGTGCTACAGACGCGAAATTTAACCGACAGGAAGAAGATGCTGTGATAAGCAAATGACTAGCTTTTCAGAGCATTCACGCAAGGTTGGCACCGGTGGCGACACCTACAACATGCTGACATGTGGAAAGTTTCCAACCGATTTCTCATTCACAAACAGCAGCTGACCGGCGTTGCCTGGTGAAACGTTGTTGTGATGCCTCGTGTAAGGAGGAGAAATGCGTACCATCACGTTTCGGACTTTGATAAAGGTCGGATTGTAGCCTACCGCGATTGCGGTTCATCGTATCGCGACATTGCTGCTCGCGTTGGTCGAGATCCAATGACTGTTAGCAGAATATGGAATCGGTGGGTTCAGGAGGGTAATACGGAACGCCGTGCTGGTCCCAACGGCCTCGTATCACTAGCAGTGAGATGTCAGGCATCTTATCCGCGTGGCTGTAACAGATCGTGCAGCCACGTCTCGCTCCCTGAGTCAACAAATAGGGACGTTTGCAAGACAACAACCATCTGCACGAACAGTTCGACGACGTTTGTCGCAACATGGACTATCAGCTCGGAGACCATGGCTGCGGTTACCCTTGACGCTGCATCACAGACACGAGCGCCTGCGATGGTGTACTCAACGACGAACCTGCGTGCACGAATGGCAAAACGTCATTTTTTCGGGTGAATCCAGGTCCTGTTTACAGCATCATGATAGCCGCGTCCGTGTCTGGTGACATCGCACACTGGAAGCGTGTATTCGTCATCGCCATACTGGCGTATAAATGGTTCAGATGGCTGTGAGCACTATGGGACTTAACGTCTGTGGTCATCAGTCCCCTAGAACTTAGAACTACTTAAACCTAACTAACCTAACATCACACACATCCATGCCCGAGGCAGGATTCGAACCTGCGACCGTAGTACTGGCGTATATATTTGTCCAATGAATACCCGTTTATCATCTGCATTTCTTCTTGGTGTAGCAATTTTAATGGCCAGTAATGTATATTGAGGCTGTTGACCTGTACATGGACTAATTATTGCAACAAACTTCCTGTGTACTACAGAAACAGTAGCTCGCTGAAGCAGAGGTCTACACACCCCAGCAACCGGAGAGAACGGGATGATATTGCTCGTCATGCAACTAAGATCGGCTCTGAACGTTTCTCTAGCAACCACAGAGCACAGGACAAAGTGTACGGACAAAGACTGCATTCTAAACTGAGATGGGCGAAAATTTTAAATTTATTTATAACGCCCATAGCAACGCTGACACATACCTGTTTCGGCTAGACAGCCTTTCTTAAAGTCCTTGGAATGAGGTCTGGCCAAACGCTGCGTCATAACATCCGAAAGCACTGTCGAGTCACTTTAATGTGACCACCTGTCAAATGTCTGAATAGTCATCTGCGAGACGTGCAGGAAGACATTTAGTAGATCCGAAAAGGTGCCGACAGCGATGTGGAGCCATGCGGACTCCTGTGCCGCGACCAGCTGCGCCATGTTTCTCGATTGAGGATCCATGGAGCGAGTCGACCGATCGAGGTTGTTCCACAGCTTCTCGATTGGGTTCAAACCCGGTGAGTCTGGTGCCCACGTGATTAGGGTAAACTCACCCTGTAGCTCTTCGAACAACGCACGTACACTGCGACCTGTGTGACATGTTGCGTTATCTTTCTGGTATATGCCATCGTGCCGATGAATGACCAACTGCATATAGGTGTGGACATGGTCCCGAAGGATAGATACATACTTGTGTTGATCCAATGTGCCTTCCACAAGGACGAGATCACTCAGGGAATACCACCCAAACATTCCCCAGAGAATAACGCTCTCCTCTGGCGTGGAGCCTTGCTTTCAGACGTTTCATGCCGTACACGCCAGTGGTTATCTGTCCTATGGAACATAAAAGGTTATCCATCCGAAAAGGCCACCCTCTTTCCCCAAAACCTCTTCATCTATCTGATGGTTTCAGTTTAAATTATTCGCAATTGTAATGCGTAAGTACACTCATGCTCATAAATTAAGGATTATTGCAGAACGTGGTGCCACACAACGTGGCACTACACAGAACTGGCGCTAATAGCATAGCCACGTAGGGATCGCACACGACACAGATATGTAAGTCCACGGTATTGGTGATAAGTTGAGAAAACCGCCCCGAAACAGATGTGCTACGAAAGCCACTGTTTCCTGCGCATGTACCCCGACATGAGTATGGGATTTGATCACCATGCACACGTACATAGGCCGCACTGGGGGTTGGCATTCTCTGGATCAGGTTCTCGACCAGCTGCTGGGGTATAGCCTCCCATTTTTGCACCAGTGCCTGTCGGAGCTCCTGAAGTGTCCTAGGGGTTTGAAGACGTGCAGCGATACGTCGACCGAGAGCATCACAGACGTGCTCGATGGGGTTTAGGTCTGGAGAACAGGCAGGCCAATCAATTCGCCTGGTATGTTCTGTTTCAAGGTACTCCTCCACGATGGAAGCTCGGTGGGGCCGTGCGTTATCGTCCACCAGGAGGAAGGTGGGACTCACTGCACCCCTGAAAAGGCAGACATACGGGTGCAAAATGACGTCCCGATACACTTGACCCGTTACATTTCCTCTGTCAAAGACATGCAAGGGTGTACGTGTACCAATCATAATCCCGCCCCACACCATCAAACCACAACCTCCATAGAGGTGCCTTTCAAGGACATTAAGAGGATGGTATCTTGTTCCTGGTTCACCCCAAATGAAAACCCGGCGAGAATCACTGTTCAGACTATACCTGGACTCATCCGTGAACATAACCTGGGACTACTGTTCCAATGACCATGTACTGTGTTCTTGACACCAGGCTTTACGGGCTCTTCTGTGACCAGTGGTGAATGGAATGCACCTTGCAGGTCTCCGGGCGAATAAACCATTTCTGTTCAGTCGTCTGTAGACTGTGTGTCCGGAGACAACTGTTCCAGTGGCTGCAGTAAGATGCCGAACGAGGCTACCTGCAGTACTCCGTGACCGTTTGCGAGCACTGATGATGAGATATCGGTCTTCTTGTGGTGTTCACTGTGGGCGTCCCGTAATGTAGCGCCTGGACACGTTTCCTGTCTGCTGGAATCGTTGCCTTAATCTTGAGGACACACTTGGTGGTACACGGAGGGCCAGTGGTACGAACTGCTGCGTTTGACCAGCCTCCAGTCGCCCTAGTATTCTACCCATAATAACGTCATCAATATGTGTTATTTGAGCCATTTTCAACACACAGTCACCATTAGCACATCTGAAAACGTCTGCACACTTACTCGCTGCACTGTACTCTGACATGCACCAATGTGTATCTGGACTGCTGCCAGTGCCATCGTGCGATGACCGCAGGTCAAATGCACCGCATGGCCATGCCCCGAGGTGATTTAAACCCGCAAACCGCCCACCAGAGCGTTTTTTCACCATGTATCAACATAATCCGTAATTTATGAGCATGAGCGTATTTAGCTGACGTCACAGCCTTAAATTTGTGTGATTTATCGTGTAATCGTAATTTAGCGGCTTCCTCGTAGTAGTCTTGTAGATTACTTCACTTTTGCATTATTTAGTGTCAACAGCCACTTTTCGCACCATACAGATGCCTTGTCTAAATCATTTTGCAATTGCTTTTGATAATCTGATGGTAGCATCATCTGTAAACATTCTCAGAGGGCTGCTTGAATAGTTGGTTGGTTGATTGTGGGGAGGGGACCAAACAGCGAGGTCATTGGTCCCGTCGGATTAGGGAAGGATGGGGATGGAAGTCGGACGTACCCTTTCAAAAGAATCATCCCAGCATCTGCCTGAAACGATTTAGGGAAATCACGGAAATCTAGATCAGGATGGCCAGATGCCGGTTTCAGCTGTTGTCCTCCCGAATGGGATTTCAGTGTACTAATCACTACGCCTCCTCCTCCGTCACTTATATTTAAGGGTTTTTCATAATTCATATTATACATTTCTAGAGGTTCTAGAGGGGACTTAGTAGACCAAGTTTTACATAGGAACCCATGTCTGGAAACGTCATCCAAAGACGCTACAGAGAGTCAACATTATAGGTAACGGCACACAAATATGTGTGTGTATACCGCGATAACTCCAATCTCAAAGAAAGCAGGTGTTGACAGATGTGAAAATTACCGAACTATCAGTTTAAAAGCCACGGGTGCAAAATACTAACACGAATTCTTTACAGACGAATGGAAAACCTAGTAGAAGCCGACCTCGGGGAAAATCAGTTTGGATTCTGTAGAAATGTTGGAAAACGTGAGGCAATACTGACCCTACGACTTATCTTAGAAAATAGGTTAAGGATAGGCAAACCTATGCTTCTGGCATTTGTAGACTTAGAGTAATCTTTCGACAATGTTGACTGGAATACTCTCTTTCAAATTCTGAAGGTGTCAGGGGCAAAATACAGGGAGCGAAAGGCTATTTACAATGTGTACAGAAACCAGAGGGTCGAGGGGCATGAAAGGGAAGCAGTGGTTGGGAAGGGAGTGAGACATGGTTGTAGCCTATCTCCGATGTTATTCAATCTGTATATTGAGCAAGGAGTAAAGGAAACAAACGAAAAATTCGGAGTAGGACTTAAAATCCGTGGAGAAGAAATAAAAACTTTGTCGTTCGCCGATGACATTGTAATTCTGTCAGAGACAGCAAAGGACCTGGAAGAGCAGTTGAACGGAATGGACAATGTCTTCAAAGGAGAATATAAACGAACAAAAGCAAAACAAAGATAATGGAGCGTAGTCGAATTAAGTCGGGTGATGCTGCGGGAATTAGGAAATGAGACGCTTAAAGTAGTAAATGAGTTTTGCCATTTGGAGAGCAAAATAACTGATGATGGTCGAAGTAGAGAGGATATAAAATGTAGACTGCCAATGGCAAGAAACCGTTTCTGAAGAAGAGAAATTTGTTAACATCGAGTATAGATTTAAGAATCAGTATGTCTTTTCTGAAAGTATTTATATGGAGTGTAGCCATGTATGGAAGTGAAACGTGGACGATCAGTAGTTTAGACAAAAAGTGAATAGAAGCTTTCGAAATGTGGTGCTACAGAACTAATGAGGAGGTATTGAATAGAACTGGGGACAAGAGAAATTTGTGGCACAACTTGACTAGAAGAAGGGATCGGTTGGTGGGACATATTCTGAGGCATAAAGGGATCACCAATTTAGTATTGGAGGACAGCACGGAGGGTACAAATCGTAGAGGGAGACCAAGAGATGAGTACACTAAACAGATTCAGAAGGATGTAGGTTGCAGTAGGTACTGGGAGATGAAGAAGCTTGCTCAGCATAGAGTAGCATGGAGAACTGCATCAAACCAGTCTCTGGACTGAGGACCACAACAACAACATACAGTGATGATGTTACAGACTTTCTAGGATTGTGGAGAAGGATAAATGTATCAATTTGGCGTAAGGGTCCCTGGATCGGAAATGAAGGAGTCGAAAGTTAGAAACGAAAATCTATCTGATATCTTTGACAGTGTGGAATACATGAACTGGTACTGTTATTGCTAAGATTGTAGTGTACGCAATTTTCAGATATAGTAGTATGGACCAAAACAAGGAAAAAAGTCCAGTAAACATGGGCTCTAAAATGCATACCTGAGGAGCTATGAGCATTTATTCATCTTCGCTACTGTAGAATACATCTCCTCTTAGAACAAGTGCTCACAACTCTTAAAGTATGCATTTTAGAGCTCATGTTTACTAGACATCTATTCTTGTTTTGGTCTATATTACCACCTCTGAAAGTTACCTACACTATAATGGTTCAAATGGCTCTGAGCACTATGGGACTTAACACCTGAGGTCATCAGTCCTCTAGAACTTAGAACTACTTAAACCTAACTAACCGAAGGACATCACACACATCCATGCCCGAGGCAGGATTCGAACCTGCGACCGTAGCGGTCGCGCGGTTCCGGACTGAAGCGCCTAGAACTGCTCGGCCACAGCGGCCGGCTACCCTACGATGTTAGCAACAATAGTACCAGTACGTATATACCCGTTTCAGAACGTTTTTCGCTTACAACCCGTTCGTTTCCGTTACAGGGACACTAACCTCATATTGGTACATTTGTCTATCTCCATCATCTTAGAAAGTTCGTAACATCATCACGGAATCAATCTGTTTACGCATAAGTTAACAGGTGCCGGCGCCTGTAACTTACATGCTCTGTAGTCGCTGAATGACGTTTCCTGACATGTATTCCTATGCACATGTACCAATTTCCGTCTACAATCTTTAGGAGTATGTAACATAGTGGAGGAGTATGTAACATAATGGCCGTGCGGTTCTAGGCGCTACAGTCTGCAACCGCGCGACCGCTATGATCGCAGGTTCGAATCCTGCCTCGGACATGGGACATGGATGTGTGTGATGTCCTTAGATTAGTTAGGTTTAAGTAGTTTTAAGTTCTAGGGGACTGATGACCTCAGAAGTTAAGTCCCGTAGTGCTCAGAGCCATTTGAACCATATGTAACATAAATTGTGAAACACCCTGTAGATGATAGTAGAGGACCTATAACACTACCCTCGGCAACGCCATATATTACTTCTGGTTTACTCTACGACTTTCCGTCGGTTACTTCCGAAGTGTGACGTTTCTGACGAATGCTGTAAGCACAGCTGGGACGATACTCCTGAATCACGCAGTTTGATTAGGATCGGTTTCGAAGACCGGAGTCCTTTGGAAATCTGGAAACAAGAGATCAATTTGATATCCCCTGTCGACAGCACTAATTATTTCGTGACAATAAAGAACAAGTTATATTGCACGCGAGTGATATTTTATGAATCCACGCTATGTGTCAATAGAGAGTTTTCTTCTAGGTAATTCATTACGTTCGAACAGTGTGTTCCAAAATCCTACTGCAAATATACGTTCGTGATGTGGGTCTGTAATTCAGCGGGTTACTACTATTCCTTTTCTTGAGTGTTAGTGTGATCTGTATACAATCTGAAACGGAAGATATACCTTTATTAAGCGATTTCAGTTGCTTCGCTACACCGAGGACGTCTTCTTCTAAGTTACACAAGTTGGCAGATGTTCGTGATTCTGGAATATTTACTTCGTCTTCTTTGCTGAAGGAATATCAGAAAACAGTTCTTTATAACCCCACGTTTCTGGCACTGTCATCGGTAACATTACCGTCACTACCGCGCAGAGAATATATTGATTACGTCTTGCCGCTGGTGCTTCACATACGACCAGAATTTCGTTGGGACTTCTGCCAGATTTCGAGATAGAACTTCGTTGCGGAAATCATTAAAAGCAACCTCGCACTGGAATCCACATTAAATTTCGAACTTCTGTAAAACTTCAGCAATCTTTGAGATTTTGTGCTCTTTTAAATTCGGCACGCATTTTCCGTTTATCTAGCTACAGTGTTCTGATCTGTTTTGTGTACAATGAGCGATCGGTTCTGTCTCTTATTAACTTATATGGTATAAATCTCTCAACTGTCGTCCGTATTATTTTCTCGAATTCAAGCCACATCTGTACTACGGTTACATAGTTCGGAAGGAATGTAGACTGCCTCTTAAGAAGGCGTCAAGCGAATTTTTACCTGACTTTTTTAAACAGATATATTTTATTTTTATTTTCGAAGGATTTGGATGTTACGGTATTGTGTCTCGCTACAGCAACCTTGTGGTCACTAATCTGCGGGGATAGACCAGTCCCGGGCTGGAAACCCCTATTGTTTTGTCAACATGCAGGTCGAGTACCTGTATGACGTCGTTAGACGCAGTAAAACAGTATCCAAGATTATTCTGTGTATTACTCAGGTCGTTGCTGGTGGCCATGTAATCCGGAGGGAAATCATCTGCATCAGCTTGGAGTGGAAGTCGATGAAACTCTGGTGAGGCACTCCCCTTCGGTAACCCTGCTTGGAGATGGAGGTGACCGTAACGTGTGTGTTTGATTCACGCGCCGTTTAGAGGAATACTCAATCCCTCCGACCACTGCTCGCGTTCTCTCGCTAGATGGGCCGTGACGTCGTATGTCGAGGTGTCGTGCTGAATGCTGAACCTTGTACACTGGTACGGCAGGCCGTCAGACTTGTGCTGGGGGGTTTACGGGCAGCTTTGGCCCTGGACCGGAGTCGTGTTGGTAGACCCCTGGACTACCCGTCAAAGCTGGCTGCTGTGCTGAGTTCAGTACTGGATGCAGGACTATATCGTCCGTGGCTACGGATCGCAAATCTTCTCGAGAGGCAGCAAGTGTAAGACCAGCGCTAAAAGAATCTCAGACACAAGGTGTTACCGTACCATAACCAGAGACCCGAGTGCGAACGACATGAGCGCCATCGATCCCAATGATCAAGTGCCCTAGTGTAGCTGCGGTGGTGAGGTTACGCTCTATGACGTCATTCGTAATGACCGAATCGGTCCTCCTCTTCTCGAGCCGTCTGCGGTCTTAGTTCCGCTACATTTACTTAATAAATTTGATGCAGTGTCTTTACTACTAAGCCAAACCCCTTCGGGGTCTTACCTATTGTCTCTTACATGATGTTGCGAAGGTAGTTCGGTCTGCACCCTTCTGACGATTTTTTGCTGAGCTCGCTCGGAGTCTCGCTGAAGTGTGTCGTAATTGCTGTCTTCCTGGCAGAGTAATGGTGATGAAATATTTATGCTTCCCGGCTGACGGCTGTTGGTACTTCCGTGTGATTAAGTAACGTCGGCTGTTCGAACTTAGAAAATTTTACGCTCCCGTTTCTTTACCAATTTGCCACGTACTATATCCCTGTATCCGTCATGATGCTATATACCCAGGATTATTTGTTGCTGAGAGGACACACATGGTTTCGCAACCATTTACGAGTGAGCTACCCACGAAGTTTTATGCCTACCACCGGCTCTGGACATGTATTTTCGACAACATATTGACCAGCTATAATTGCATATGTGAGGTACCTATTTGAGACGACACTGAAGTCTTCTTAGAGTCTTTCAGCTCTATAAGCCGGCTCGTGGGGTCGGTAAAAGGAACCAATTACTAATTTATTCCGGTTGTCAAGCATAACCTATACCTATGTTCATTCACAGTGATTATTTACGTCAATTATACAACATAAAATAATTCTAACAGCAACAAACACGTTACGACCAACTGTATTTAATCTATCATTCCTGAACACCGTTAGGTCCTTTGTATAAAGTTCGACTGGCCCTGTCTCCGGCCTTAGCTAATTTTCAGTACTTATATCGATTTGAGCTTCGTGCTTTCTGTTAGTGCTTGGAGTTCTTGGTCTTTTCCCAACACAGCAACAATTTACAACTATAATACTTACGGTTATTAGGCCTACCGTTGACCTGTGTTTGACCTACATCCTTTGAGACTGAAGCCCTCTTTGTTCTTTTCCCGAGACTCTTTAACCCAAAAAACCGCAGAGTCCACTCCGCACAGACACCACTACCTGTGTAGCCGCCTCCTGTATGTAATGGACTCCTCGATCTAATAACCCGATACCACACCACCCTATGCCGCAAGTCGAGGAATCTGCAGCCTACTCAATCGCAAAACCGACTGAGCCTTTAATTCAGATCCTCTATTCGCCTCTCCACTGAAGATCCACAATCGGTTCTGTCGACTGTGTCGCAGATGGTGAGCTCTGCCTTCATCTCGGAAGTAAGGCTGGCAGTCTTTACCAGTTCAGATAGCCGCCGAGTGCCAGAGAGAATCTCTTCCGATCCAAAGCGACACACAGCATTAGTACCGACATAAGCTACCACTTGCACCTGGTTACACCTTGTGCTCTTCAAGGCATCAGAAAGGACTTCTTCCATATGTGGGATGACGCCTACCCCGGGTTTGCACGCTGAACACATTCTAATATTGATTACAGTGCCTCGCAACTAATTTGGAATGGGAGATGGATTTAGACATTAAAGTATCTTAGAAGGTGATCTCGCAAGTATGGAAACTACAAACAATGGACGACCCACTTCATCAGGGGACAACGTTCAGGCTAAATTTACCAACTATTCTGTGAACGAAGGTGAAAATCCAGACCAGAAGGCGCGTCTGAAAAGTTCGGTGAATTGTCTCAGAAAATAAAGGATAGAAGAGTTACGAACAAAATACCTTTACTGCTCTTCAAAGAAATCACCATTAGCTACAACACACTCCTGACATCGACTGTAAAACGGTTGGAAATCGTCAGCAAACGCTTCTTGTGGAATCACTCGAAGTACAGTGGTCAGGCGTTTTTGGATATCTAAACCGTCTGCGAATGTTCGCGAAAATAGTTCTTACACTGCCATTGCTTATCTTCAACTCTTCCGCTCTCCTTCTCAAAGACAGTCGCCGATCATCCACAAGCATCTGTCGCAGTCGTTAGACGTTGTTTGGGACTGTGCGCGTTGAACCTAACGCGACCCTTCTTCGGCCTCTGAAGCGTTTAAACTACTGAAACGCACACTTTTTTACTCACTGCTTCAACACCATACACTTGCAATAGCATACCAGGATTCTCTCTCACCATTTTCCCTAATCTGATTGAAAATTTCACGTATACGCGTTGGTCCATTTCGCAATCACACGAATGCGATGGACGCTTGCGAACAGTTGGCGGCTGTCTTTGGGAACGAGTGCAGCACTTTTGTTCACGAATATTCGCAGTCGTTGCGGATATCCAGAAACGCGTGAGCCCGGTGCTTCGAGCGATTCCGCAAAGAAATATTTGCTGACAGTTTCCAACAGCTTTACATCCGATGTCAGAAATGTGTTGCTGCTGATTGTGATTAAAGAGCTATTAATCAAACGAAAAGCCTATTCTCAAGTTAAGAGCTGAAGATATAGCCATATAATTGATATAATCATTTCAAAATAAATAGAAAATAAGTATCTTCCTGTATATTAGGTTCAGGGAGCATTTATGTTTCTAATATTGGCATTTTTGATATATTACGGCACCAATTGCTTTATATTTTCTTAAAACTACATCTTATGCGAAAGCTTTCTTTAGAAAAGGCTTTCGATTTAATATTGCTGAAACAAGGGCAGCTTTCGCATATTCGTATAAGCTTGTCTAGAGATTTGGTGCTGGTTTGCTTCTTGTCGCTCGATGTAATACTACGACGAAGATTGCCTTACAAATAATGTTTGCTTGTACAAGCCTGCACATTGTGGCGGCACATGCTGAAGCATAAGTACATCATTAGTATACTTCTACAAGCTTGCTTGGTTGAAAATTTATCAAGCATAAAGCAAATTGAACTATCCGATTGCTTGCACAAACTTACCCTGCAGATGGTCAAGCATGCCACAGCATCTATGCTTGTCAGATTTGCACTCACTCGAGTGGCCTCTTTAAGGATAATTTAAATGACTAAAAGAACAGCGTTAAAATATTGACAACCTCATGGTGAACAGTCACTAGTTGACACCTCAAGAAAAAATGAAATTTTTACTGTACCTGTTTCATTGCGATATAGCGTATAAAGCTGATTACTAGGTACATCTACAGGACAACTTTGCAATTCATATTTACGTGCCTGGCAGAGGGATCTCTGAACTACCCTCATACTATTTCTCTACCTTTGTAATCTCTAACAGCGCTTGGGAAAAATAAACACTTAACTCTTCTTGTGCGACCTCAGATTTCTCTTACTTTATTATGATGATCATGTCTCCCTACGTATGTTGGCGACAATAAAATTTTTTCACATTCTGAAGAAAAGCTTGTGACTGAAATTTCGTGAAAATATCACACCGCAACGAAAAACGCCTTTGTTTTAATTATTGCCATTCAAATCGGTTATCATATCCGTGACACTCTGTCCACCATTCCGCGATAATACGGAACGTTTTGCCTTCTTTTGAACTATTTCCATGTCCTCCGTCCACCTTATCTGGAAAGCTTCCCATATAGCATAGTACTACCCTGGCAGAGGACGAACTAGTGTAGTGAAGGCAGTCTCTTTAGTGAATTTGTTACAACTTCTAAGTGGTCTGCCAATAAATCTATATGAGCGTTTCAATTCAAATCGCTCGCAATTGTAATAGTAATTACTACGTAATGTGACCTTTCTGACAGAAAACATGAACTCAGTCGCACAACTGATGCGAAACTCCATTGTCATGCAATTTGATTAGAATTCTCTCTTGTCGAGAACGGCGTCCAAAACCGTCTGGGAATCTATAAATATGCTATGAATTTGAGACTCCCGGTTGTATGTGACTGCTAAATATGAGGCTGTTTTATCAGCATATTCTGAAACGAACCTTGTTGGTATGCTATCTGGAGCAGAAAAAATAGTCATTATTGCTTTAAGCTGCTTCGCTACACCGAGGATATCTACGAGTACTTCTAAGTTACTTACGTTGGCAGTTGTTCTCGATGCGAATTTTTATATACACTACTGGCCATTAAAATTGCTACACCAAGAAGAAATGAAGTGGACAAATATATTATACTAGAACTGACATGTGATTACATTTTCACACAATTTGGGTGCATAGATCCTGAGAAATCAGTATCCAAAACAACCATCTCTGGCCGTAATAACGGCCTTGATACGGCTGGGCTTTGAGTCAAACAGAGCTAGGATGGCGTGGACAGGTACAGCTGCCCATGCAGCTTCAACACGAACAACAATTCATCAAAAAGAGTAGTGACTGGCGAATTGTGACGAGCCAGTTGCTCGGCCACCATCGACCAGACGTTTTCAGTTGGTGAAAGATCTGGAGAATGTGCTGGCCAGGGCAGCAGAAACGCCCGTATAGGACCTGCAACATCCGGTCATGCATTATCCTGCTCAAATGTAGGGTTTCGCAGGGATCGAATGTAGGGTAGAGCCACGGGTCGTAACACATCTGAAATGTAACGTCCACTGTTCAAAGTGCCGTCAATGCGAACAAGAGGTGACCGAGACGTGTAACCAATGGCATCCCATACTATCGCGCCGGCTGATACGTCAGTATGGCGATAACGAATACTCGCTTCCAATGTGCGTTCACCGCGATGTCGCCAAACATGGATGCGACCATCATGATGCTGTAAAAAGAACCTGTATTCATCCTAAAAAATGACGTTTTGCCGTGCGTGCACCCACGTTCGTTGTTGAGTAATCCATCGCAGGCGCTCCTGTCTGCGATGCAGCGTCAAGGGTAACCGCAGCTGTGGTCTCCGAGCTGATAGTCCATGCTGCTACAAACGTCGTCCAACTGTTCGTGCAGATGGTTTTTGCCTTGCAAACGTCCCCACCTGTTGACTCAGGGATCGAGACGAGCCTGCACGATCCGTTACAGCCATGCGGGTAAGATGCCTATCATCTCGACTGCTAGTGATAAGAGGCCGTTGGGATCTGTATTACCCACCGATCCCATATTCTGCTAACAGTCATTAGATCTCGACCGACGCGAGCACCAATGTCGCGATACGATAAGCCGCAATCGCGATAGGCTACAATCCGACCTTTATCAAAGTCGGAAACGTGATGGTACGCATTTCTCCTCCTTACACGAAGCATCACAACAACGTTTCACCAGGCAACGCCGGTCAACTGCTGTTTGTGTATGAGAAATCGGTTGGAAACTTTCCTCATGTCAGCACGTTGGAGGCGTCGCCACCGGCGCCAACCTTGTGTGAATGCTCTGAAAAGCTAATCATTTGCATATCACAGCATCTTCTTCCTGTTGGTTAAATTTCGCGTCTATAGCTCGTCATCTTCGTGGTGTAGCAATTTTAATGGCCAGTAGTGTAGATTGAAAGGATAACTAAATTTTAGTAAAAATCATAGGTTTGTAAAAATTGGACATACTACTACAAATTCGAGAGACAGCTATTAAATTTGCCTGATTCTGTGATTTGTGGCTCAGAAATGGTCTTTGTGCTTTCCACAGCTGAATACCAAGGCTTATTCGCGATTGGAGAGACGGACGGAGTGCTGGAAATCGGATGGATAAATCGAGACGAGCTGAAGCAGGAAACGTTCGAGGTGCTGCTGACGGCGTACGAGACAGACGACCCTTCGTCGCTGGTCACACAGGACCTCGTGGTGATCGTGAAGGACGTCAATGATAACATACCTAATATCACAGCGACCAGCATCAGCACAGCGGTCAACGAAAGCTACTCTGGTACTTTCGACTTCGGCATCACCATCGAAGATCCAGACCTGGTAAGTCTTCATTATCGGACATGCAAATCGCTTTCACCTCTTCACTCAATCGCCATCTTCGATAACAGTACCGCAAAGTTCCCTTTTTGATTATTCGTCAGTACAGAACCCTCAACAACTGGATTGGCAAACATGATAGGGAATATTAAAATAACAGCGCGGTTCCTCGTGGGTACGAGCGTGATTCTGAAAGTCGTGAGCAACCGTTTGTTTCCACTGTCATTTTGGCAGTGTAGTGAAAACGACTGCGCTTTCGTAAACTGAAGACTCTGGTCTGTGTGTCGATTCGTTGTGACGCCATTAACTTCCATCCGCGGACACCAGTTGCATTTACAAAATGGTTGACATAAATTGGAACGGTGGTCTGATCATTTAATATTAAAAGACTACGACCAAGGTATGGACGGGGGCAAGGAATTGATATATCAGACTTGATTTAACACATAAATAGTTTATTCATAACCTACAATACATAAAACCAACTATGTAAATCCTGCTTCGATGCTTACGATTGCCCAAAATGGGAGGGCCACCACTTTCGATTTGGAAAGACTTTAATTTAAGAAACAAAAACGCCTATTATAATTTTTAAAAATAATAATAACACAACACATAAGTTAGCGCTAAGTGAACGCACTTTTAAATCTTTAATTATTAATCACAAAGCGTGGGTTTACCACATTTAAATTCTCATTGCAATATAAAACATAAATACATGAATTCACAACACAGCATGGCTTCAAAATTTCTACCTGGACAACCTATGGTCCTAAAACTTTCGTATTACATTCCAGCCAATCACATTAATAACTTATAATCACGGTTGGTAAAATACAAAAGTTTGCACTATAATCAATTTTAATAATCCACAATAACTCAAAAAAACAACATCAGAAGTTCGATACGGAGCATGTAAGCCTGTTTATACAATCTTTCGGACCAAAATACGCACGAGGGCCACGGTAACAGAAGAGCGCTAGTTGCTTTTAGGATAGATTCTCCCATTAGCTTAATCACTGAGCAGATATTTACTTAAGCGACAGCTAAGATAGTTAATGCAAATAGAAGGTATTTCTAAAGGTTTTTTTTCCTTCCTCCCTTTCAACAAGGGGGTTTTAGTAAGGTGGAAATTACACTTTGAGGAGACGCAATAGCAATCTAGCGGGCACGCCTTCACTACTAAACTAGCCGCGTATCCGCTGTTCAAGCCAAACATTAACAACACAGTTCCATATTCCCGACACCCAACTAGTTGGGATCAAAACAAAACCAAAAATCCCAAGAGCGCAAGATCCAGCATAGCTTCAGAACAGATCTTACTTCATGCGGTTGCCATCACAAATACAGGTATCGAAATGAAAAGAAGAACGTGTAACAACATTCCCTAATCAGCACAATGTTCTTCTTTAGGTCCCGGTAGCGCTAGACAACGCTGACATGCCTATGTTAACAAACCTCTAAGCCAACTGACAAGCCGAAACCAATGTGACCCCTTATCAGCTCCGTGACAGGACTCTAACCCCCAACTACTGTCAGTGCAACTCACTTAGAATAAATACAGCGCAAATAGTCTGGCGGACACATATACCCAGGGATTAACAGAACACCAGACTGAACTAGAATTAACCTTAGTAACACAGCACTAGATCTTGGGAGACAAGGAACTAACTCCCCACCCGAAATTCTACAACCACAGGGCGAGAGGATGAACTACCAAAACATAGAAGTGCAAACGTACACAAATAACTACCAAAATACACCACTACACCGGTTAGCAACGATGCGTGGAGGAATCTGCACTGACAGAATTGCACCAGTGAACAGAACAGAGGATTGCCACAGTGGTGGCCACAAGGCGGGAAAGACGACTGGATGAACTCAATCCCAAAGGACGATCAACTTGAAACATTCACACTTAACTTCTTTTCTCCTTTCCCTCGGTGCACTCCGTCGTTTTTCCGGGACTGCTGTGCACAATTGTAAGCCGTCCCCAGTCGTCTCGGCAGACACCAACCCAGCCAAACTAATCCCGGACTCAAACCCTCGCCGAACGGCGGCTCCACCGCCCCATGATGGCTACTGTTTTTTTGCCTTCGGTGACGCAGGCGATGATTAGACTGCCATCCGCCTCCCACGGACAACCAGTGAAGAGCGGACAGAGGGGCCCAACCAGGCCCCCGTTCCTCCACGGGTAGAAGTGCGGGTTCGATAACAACACCCGTATGCGGAAGGCAGGATGGCGACCTCACCAGAGCAGACACGAAGGCCACTGCGCGACAACCTCCTCCAGCGTGTTTTTTTTTCCTTTATTGTTATTTATAACACCTCACATAAGGTAGGCTGGCAGCAGCATGTTACGCTGCTCTTCAGCCTCAAGTTGTACAATGAAAATACAAAGGAGACACAGAAGATACAACACAAAGCTGTGGGCAAAAAAAACCGTAGACACAGAAACAAAGAACACTAAGCCGTTCACACTCGACGAAAAAAAAAATACTAAAAACTGTCGGCACGGCGCACAAACACTGACAACTTCGACGGCACAGGTGAACGAAGGAGCGTGACAGCGAAGAACACTAAACACAAAGACGATGGCGCACTCACGAGAAACAGATGGCGATGATCTCTGGCGCGCGAATGTCCACTTAGCGTGTGCGAGTCCAGGGACCTGCCATGAGGGGAAGAAGGTGGTGGGGGAGGGAGAGGGGAGAGCAAAGATGCCAAGGGCAGAGGGGATGGGGGGAGGATGGAAGGTGAGGAGGTAGGGGAAGCCTGGGGGAGGAGGGGGAGAGAGGGAGGAGGGAGGGAAAGGGGAGAGAAGGAAGAGAGGGTGGCCATAGGACCAAACACAGGAAGAGGGAGGGAGTATCAAAGTTGGTAGGAGGGGTAGATGGAGGAGAGGAGGGCATCATCAGGGAGGGGGAGCTGGCGGAAGCCACCTTGGGAGAGGGTGTGGAGAGTGGAGAGATGGAGAGCAGGTGGGACGTGGAAGTACAGGCGCGGCAGCAGGCGGGGGGGGGGGGAGAGGATGGGAGAGACAAACGGGTGAGGGGGATCTAGTTTACAGGAGGTGTATAGGATCCGTATCCGTTCGAGTAAGAGGAGGAGGTGGGGGAACGGAATAAGATCGTACAGGATCCACGTGGGGGAGGGGAGACGGATACGATAGGCGAGACGGAGAGCATGGCGTTCAAGGATTTGAAGGGATTTGTAAAAGGTAGGAGGGGCGCAGATCCAGGCAGGATGGGTGTAGCAGAGGATAGGGCGGATGAGGGATTTATAGGTGTGGAGGATGGTGGAGGGGTCCAGACCCCATGTACGGCCAGAAAGGAGCTTGAGGAGACGGAGCCAGGAGCGTGCCTTGGCTTGGATTGTCCGGAGATGGGGGGGTCCAGGAGAGGCGACGGTCGAGAGTGACGCCAAGGTACTTAAGGGTGGGGGTGAGGGCGATAGGACGGCCATAGATGGTGATATAGAAATCGAGAAGGCGGAAGGAAGGGGTGGTTTTGCCTACAATGACCGCCTGCTCCAGCGTGACCGCGCTCGCCTATAAATAGTACAGGCCAAAGAGTCTGCTGCAGTAAACACGTGAGTCGGTCGTGTTACCATCCTACAGTTTCTAAGTACACCAAAGACAGAACTCGCAATCGATAGTGGGTACACTACGGGCGGGAGTTCAAACGAAAGAGCTTCATAAAAGACCAACCCTGAACAACCGCGGAAAAACGAAATAGAAGGGAAGCAATAAGAGACAGCAACGAAATGCTAGAGACCGATCGCGCCGATTACCAAAAATATTGGCTCCACACGGCGCTCAGGAAACGAGCCGTGGAAAGATGGAAGTACACACGGCTCATAAATGTTTCGTTTCAACAGCGCACTGTCAATGAATTCCTTGCTACAGAGGAAAACTCAAGCCGCCACAGACTTCAGACGTGAGTGTGGAGACATGCGAATGGCCGACAGGCGTGCTAGGGGACGAGTGAAACGCTTCAAATTTAGAAAAACGCGTATGAAAAGTGAGCGTCGTAGCGGTCTACCTCCAACCGTCCGTACGGTAGGCAACAAGGAAAGAGATGACGAGTTCGTTACAGAAGACAGACTTGTCGCTGAGAATGAAATCGCAACGCAACTTCCAAACTGATTCAGTTCTGTGCTGCAAAACATTCAGAAGTTGGGTTATCGGAACTTCGTATCCATGGCTCCCACATTTATAGACTAAAGAGTTCAGAGAAGAACCAGTGGTGTGGTTTCGAAATGAAGGAGACAGTTTATATGACTACTGCGACAAGCGATAAAAACTGGTTTCATTAAACAAAAGTTCGTGACATAGAAACTCGTATGCCTGGCACTCATTAATCCTGGTGTCCGGTTCACCCGGATCGCTTTTTAGGTTTGCGTACCTAAATCGATAAAAACGGAACCCTTGTAGGACTACTTTGTTGTCGGTGTGTCTGCCCGACTGTTAAGAATTCTTTGTCTGGACGACGTATGGAGTTGAAATTTATGTCAGTTACTGAGGTTTACGGTCGACTGGCGCTGTAAAAATCTAAGTTTCTAAATTACCGCAATCAAGAGATACGGCCATTTGTCACATACTCGTAAACTCGTAAAACTCACTCCTCAAAACTTATAGGAAGCATCCTACAGGTTTTGATGACTGAGTTTTCGAATATCACAAAACGTGACATAAATGTCCGTACCTTTTGATTGCATTAAAGTAGAGGCTTAAATTTTTCGCACCGCCAAGTGACCGTACAACTTAGTATGTGAAATAAATTTCAACTTGACATGTTCACCCATTTCTTGTTTAAAAGGGATCTTAACAGTCCGACAGAGAGATAGGCAGAGAGACGGACAACAAAGCGGTCCTATAAAGGGTTCCGTTTTTTTCAGATTGAATGACGGAACACTAAAAATGACACAGATCATTAGGTAGAGCATATCTCCAAATTTCTTATCGTATACCCGCCGCAGAGTAGTTGCAGAGCTCACCGCTAGGAGGCAAACGTTTCAGAACTTGTGGACGAATCATCCGCTCTGTACTGTCGCTTCGAATTAGTTGATACCTGCAGGTAGGCAAGCGTGTGAACAGATTTCCAAAGAGGGTTGCTGTCGTTGGGAACGCACGCACATCGAGCACACATAACGGCATTTGCCCCTCACAAAGTGTGTCCACACTGAGCATCTGTAGTACTATTTAAGAACCTGGAGACATGCTCCTTACAAAGATTTGTGACTATTTCTACATGTCTTCTAACATCCGCACAGTCATCTTATGAAACACCAGAGGTACTTAGGGATAACGCTGTGTAAAAAATGGCTCTGAGCACTATGGGACTAAACTTCTGAGGTCATCAGTCCCCTAGAACTTAGAACTACTTAAACCTAACTAACCTAAGGACATCACACACATCCTTTCCCGAGGCAGAATTCGAACCTGCGGCCGTAGCGGTCGCACGGTTCCAGACTGTAGCGCCTAGAACCGCTCGGCCACCCCGGGCGGCAACGCAGTGTAGACAGAGTCATCCTCAAGATTACAAAATGTTCCAATGGAACTAACTTGAGCCTTTTATTATGGGTAAGAGCATCTTCGATCCCTATGACACGTTACGAAGTGACTTTATTCAATCATACTGTGCGCTCCTTCGCTCAGTCAAGCGGATTGGCTTCTGTGAACAGCATTATTTAACCAATAATTATTTTGTCGATACCACAAAAGCAACGTATCTCTCAGTATATTGTTTACCTTAATTTACAGTCTAACAATTGAGTTAAATGATACAATGACTTAAGATGGTCCAGTCAATCAGTACAGCCTGTAAAAAAATAAATAAAAAAAAAATAAAAAAAGAAAAAACCTGGGGAAAGGGTGTCCCTCCAAAAGGTCATCAGTCGCATTTTCTCTGGTGTTTCGGTGAATATTTTTGATTTTGCTGTTGCAGTGTTAAGATGGAGTCTGCTCAAATAAGTAAACCCTGCATGTATCGAGAATGGCCGAAATTTCTCAGGACACTCCAAAACAGTGTCGGTATTTACATATCATGCATTTGCCATATCGACCCCACTCTCTAGGAGATATAAGAGCGTTTTATCCTCGAGGTATTATTATTAGCTTAGCGAATCGTTTGCACATGGACTTCGTGTTAAAGTTGGCGAAGTATTCCGAAGCTATCTTGGAATAGACCCACTAACCAACACTCCCACCCACATACACATATCAAAAAAAGTTTTGCATCAACCCGGTTCCCACAACTCCTGAAGAGAGACGTTGACTGTGGATATTGTATCACAGACACAGTCTCTCTGACTGTCCAGAGATGTTACTAAACCCACCGAAAGATGTAAACAATGATGAGTGAGCAGCGCCTATTAGACGGAGGGGGTCCGACAGCCGATCAGTTCCAGTCATCCCACCAAGAAGGAGGCACACGGCTCGTGTTGTCTGTAGTTCAACCATGGCTAGACGGTCAATACCGCGGTTCGAACGCGTCCGCATTGTTACTTTGCGCCAGGAAGGGCTCTCAACAATGGAAGTGTTCAGGCGTCTCGGAGTGAACCAAAGCGATGTTGTTCAGACATGGAGGAGATACAGAGAGACAGGAACTGTCGATGACATACCTCGCTCAGGCCGCCCAAGGGCTACTACTGCAGTGAATGACCGCTACCTATGGATTTTGGCTCGGAGGAACACTGACAGCAACGCCACCATGTTCAATAATGCTTTTCGTGCAGCCACAGGACGAAGTGTTACGACTCAAACTGTGCGCAATAGGCTGCATGATGCGCAACTTCACTCCCGACGTCAAAGGCGAGGTCCATTGTTGCAACCACGACACCATGCAACGCGGTGAACATGAGCGTGAGAGTGAAAATCTCATTCTAGAAACATTCCCTAGGCTGTGGCTAAGCCATGTCTGCGCAACATCCTTTCTTTCAGGAGTGCTGGTCTTGCATGGTTCGCAGGAGAGCTTCTGTAAAGTTTGGAAGGTAGGAGACGAGGTACTCGCAGAAGTAAAGCTGTGAGGACGGGGCGTGAGTCGTGCTTGGGTAGCTCAGTTGGTACAGAACTTGCCCGCGCAAGGCAAAGGTCCCGAGTTCGAGTCTCGGTCCGGCACACAGTTTTAATCTGCCAGGAAGTTTCATATCAGCGCACACTCCGCTGCAGAGTGAAAATCTCATTCTGGAGAGTAATTTCCGTTGACCTAGAATCACGACATTTGACAAAAAGCAAGACTTAACAGTACAAGAAAAGGAAAAAATCCGAAAATCGTTATTTCGTAATTGTCAATTAAAAAAATATTTTGCTTTTTGTTGCTCTGATACCTGTCTCTGTGTTACGGCTCCTTTTTCTCAGGGAGGGGTGTAAGAATCAGACTGAAATTTATCCCATGTTCTATGGTCCTTGGTCTGTTGGCAGTTTAAAAAATACAAACTTCCAAGTCATTGCAATGCGTACGCTAATATCTGAATGCACTCAAGGGTAATGGTCTCGGAAGGTTGGGAATCATTGCACTACTGTTTATTGAGCGTCTCTCATACTTATTAAATGATCGCGTGAGGAAACTTGTCGCACTTCGTTGGATCTTCTCACTCTTCTTCTAATGCTGTCTCATAAGAGCGCCAAACTGATGAGCAACAGTCAAGAATCCGACTATCGGAACACCTCGCAAAATTTCATACAACCTTTTTACACAAATGACTCACTACTGTGAAAAGAGTACTACGTGGATGAGACGCCTTTATCTCCCTTGAGGTTGGACTCGAGGTGACAGAAGGACGACATATAAAAATCAGGGTTGTTCTGGAACACGAGATGGAATTTTAACCAACCTGGATACATTGCGTCTTACTATCTGAAAGAAATCGCTGTGAGAGTACGTCGTCTACAGTACGCCTAGGGAGCGCGCGGGATTGGTTCGAGGGTGTAACGTACGCCCTAAGACAAGAAAAACGATGCACCACTAAGTAATTATCCGAATTGGAGGGAAATCGGTAGATGTGACGTACATGTAAGGACAAACAAATGATTACAATTTCAGAAAATTCGATGACTTATTCGACAGAAAGAGATTCAGGAGTTGAGCTAGTCAATTACGCGTTGCTCTACCTCTGGACGATATAGAAGCAGTTATTCTGCTTGGCATTTATTGATAGAGTTGTTGGATGTCCTCCAGAGGGATATTATACCGAATTCTGTCCGGTTGGTACGATAGATCGTCAGAATCCCGAACTGGTTGGAGGGTCCTGCCCATAGTGCTTCGAATGTTCTCAACTGAGGAAACATCCGGTGACCTTGTTGGCCAAGGTATGGTTTGGCAGCAGAAACTCTCGCCGTGTGCGGGCGGTCATAATCTTGATGAAATGTAAGCGTAGGATGGTTTGCCATTAAGAACAAAAAAACAGGGCGTAGAATATCGTCGACGTACCGCTGTGCTGTAAGGGTGTCGCGGATGAAAATCAGAGGGGTCGTGCAATGAAATGAAATGGCCCCTGAGGCCGCCATTCCAACCGGATGGCAGACGACATTCAGTTGGTAACCCACCTCCGTCCGGGGCATCTCCGGACACGTCTTCACTGTTCGGGGCTCAGTTCAAAGCGGGACTCACCACTGAACACAGTTCTAATCCAGTCAGTGAGATACCAGGCCGAATGTGCCGAACACCACTGCAAATGGGCTTGTTGGTGTACAGAGGTGAATGGTAGTCAGCGTGAGGGACGCTGTGGGCTTCGCCCCCTCTCTGCGATCCGTCTATTAATGCTCGTTGTGATCACTGAACCACCAGTTTCATCTCGAATCGATGAATCCAGGGCTCTTGAGTGTCTCTCTGATGATTGCCCTGTCCTGATTTTCTGTTGTCTCTCAATACATGCCCGCCGCTGTGGCCGAGCGATTACAGGTGCTTCAGTTCGGAACCGCGCTGCTGCTACGGTCGCAGGTTCGAATCCTGTCTCGGTCATGGACTGGTGTGATATCCTTAGGTTGGTTAGGTTTAAGTAGTGCTAAGTCAGGGGACTGATGACGTCAGATGTTAAGTCCCATAGTGCTCAGAGCCATTTGAACCACTTGAATCTCAATACATCGACCCCCTTCTTGACGCTGTATTCGCTCATTGTTCACCCATTCCCGCCATCATCGTCGAATGTATCCCTGGTATCGACATGTCTCCTGTTTTCTATCCTTACCACCTGCGCAGCAGGGTCACACATTCATCTGTCGGCCGACAAAGTTTACAATTTTGCATTTTCCCTCGGTACCTGTACGAATACCTGTTTGTAACCAATTTGCGTAATTCCCTCGTGGTGCGTCGTTTTTTTTTTTTTTTGTCTTAGAGTGCAAAAGCACAATAATGGAACACATGGTACAAAGTAAGCGGAACTGAATTCGTGTATGACATCACTGTTAAGAAACTGTTGGGTTAAAACACCCAGGCAGGCAGCACTACTTAAACTCTGAAACCCGTGAAAAAAACTGAAGGAAATTCGTTCAGAGCAGCTTACCAAATGAAAAATAATTTATAGCGAGGGTGAAAGACCTCAACCGTCCCTTGTTGCGGGTCAAGGATACGGATGGGGTGACACGTAAAATTTAGGGTATCGCTGTAACAAATGGAGTAATTTCAAACACACTTGGTACATATATGACTTATTAGTTGTACGTTAGTACTACATAGCTAATGAACGCACAAAACATTCATTGGTATATGAGAAATCAAGTGGAAAAATCGAAGGCGACCGACAATTTCCTGGCAGTTGACATTTAACATCATAACTACTCTAATACACTCAGTAGGGTTCTCTAGGGACTTCGTAGAAGGAACAAAACGTATAATGAATCAATTTTTCGTGCATTTGTATTCTGATAAAATGAGAAAAAAAGGATAAACGGGCCGCACTGACTAATAAACTAGTTTGTAAATTGAATGTAAAGTTATTTATTGTTTTCCATGTTTCGCAACATTTGTGTAGAAGCACTCTGAACGCAGACGACATTAACAAACAGTTCTAAGTGCCTCTTCCGTGCAACCAGGCGGACAACGGGCGCTTCAGCATCGCTCTGGAAGAAAACGAGTGGAGCGACGCCTTCCTTGTGGTGCCAGCCAGCGGGTACCAGTCGACGAAGGTCACCATCTCAGTGCTGAGCCCTGCGAGCCTGGACTACGAGAACAGCGACTGGAGAACCATTACGCTCACGGTAAGGGACAATTGTTAATCACTATATTGCTCTGCAGGTTCGAGAAGAACCATGTAGGACTCTGTGGTACGTCACGCCGGCCTTCGTCACTGGACTATAACATGAAATATCGACCCAGGCAGTAATTTATTCTAAGCGTATGGACGTCACTACAAGCACGAATACACACGACAACACGTGAAGTTCTAGTGCAGATACCAGGCTCAAGTGGCAGCCCGTACACCAATTCATAGCAAGTCCTGACGATAAACCATATCCCTAGAGTTCCGAAAATAATTTGACACAGTGCTACACTGCAGGTTGTTTACAACGGTTCAAGCGTACGTAATAGGTTCTCAGATACTCCGCAAGCAAGTATACGGTCCATAGCAAAGTAGTTGACAAAAATATTGTCTCTATTGAGGTCTACATCTACATCTACATTTATACTCCGCAAGCCACTCAACGGTGTGTGGCGGAGGGCACTTTACGTGCCACTGTTATTACCTTTCCTGTTCCAATCGCATATGGTTCGCGTGAAGAACGACTGCCGGAAAGCCTCCGTGCGTGCTCAAATCTCTCTAATTTTACATTCGTGATCTCCTCGGGAGGTATAAGTAGGAGGAAGCAATATATTCGATACCTCCTACAGAAACTCACCCTCTCGAAACCTGGACAGCAAGCTACACCGCGATGCAGAGCACCTCTCTTGCAGAGTCTGCCACTTGAGTTTGGTAAACATCTCCGTAACGCTATCACGGTTACCAAATAACCCTGTGACGAAACGCGCCGCTCTTCTTTGGATCTCCTCTATCTCCTCCGTCAACCCGACATGGTACGGATCCCACACTGATGAGCAATACTCAAGCATAGGTCGAACGAGTGTTTTATAAGCCACCTCCTTTGTTGATGGACTACATTTTCTAAGGACTCTCCCAATGAATCTCAACCTGGCACCCGCCTGACCAACAATTAATTTTGTATGATCATTCCACTTCAAATCGTTCCGCACGCATACTCCCAGATGTTTTACAGAAGTAGCTGCTACCAGTGTTTGTTCCGCTATCATATAATCATACAACAAAGGATCCTTCTTTCTATGTATTCGTAATACTTTACATTTGTCTATGTCAAGGGTCAGTTGCCACTCCTGCACCAAGTGCCTATCCGCTGCAGTTCTTCCTGCATTTCCCTGCAATTTTCTGATGCTGCAACTTCTCTGTATACTACAGCATCATGGAACTTCCGACACTATCTACTAGGTCGAAGTTGAGTGCGACACTGATGTCAGGTGGTCGCGTGTAACAGGTCTAGGTGAAACAAAGTTAGTTGCTGGACTTTTCTACCGGCCATCCGATTCCGCTGTGACAGTTCTACAAGGTGCATTCAAGTTCTAAGTCCACCGATTTTTTTTTTCTAATTAACTATTAACCCGTAATCGATGAAACTGGCGTTACTTCTCGACGTAATCGCCCTGCAGACGTACACATTTTTCACAACGCTGACGCCATGATTCCATGGCAGCGGCGAAGTCTTCTTTAGGAGTCTGTTTTGACCACCGGAAAATCGCTGAGGCAATAGCAGCACGGCTGGTGAATGTGCGGCCACGGAGAGTGTCTTTCATTGTTGTAAAAAGCCAAAAGTCACTAGGAGCCAGGTCAGGTGAGTAGGGAGCATGAGGAATCACTTCAAAGTTGTTATCACGAAGAAACTGTTGCGTAATGTTAGCTCGATATGCGGGTGCGTTGTCTTGGTGAAACGTCTCATCCATTGTCACAACCGACGAAAAGAAAGTCCCATTCATGCTGTCGTTGCGCGTCAACATTGCTTGGCAACATGCCACACGGGCAGCCATGTGGTCGTCCATCAGCATTCGTGGCATCCACCTGGATGACACTTTTCGCATTTTCAGGTCGTCATGCAGGATTGTGTGCACAGAACCCACAGAAATGCCAACTTGGAGGCGATCTGTTCAACAGTTATTCGGCGATCCCCCAAAACAATTCTCTCCACTTTCTCGATCATGTCGTCAGACCGGCTTGTGCGAGCCCGAGGTTATTTCGGTTTGTTGTCACACGATGTTCTGCCTTCATTAAACTGTCGCACCCACGAACACACTTTCGACACATCCGTAACTCCATCACCACATGTCTCCTTCAACTGTCGATGAATTTAAATTGGTTTCACACCACGCAAATTTAGAACACGAATGATTGCACACTGTTCAAGTAAGAAAAACGTCGACATTTTAAGTATTTAAAACAGTTCTCATTCTCGCCGCTGGTGGTAAAATTCCATCTGCCGTACTGTGCTGCCATCTCTGGGACATATTGACAATGAATTCGGCCTCATTTTAAAACAATGCGCATGTTTCTATCTCTTTCCAGTCTGGAGAAGAAAAAAAAATCGGAGGCCTTAGAACTTGAATGCACCTCGTAGAATCATTTAAAAGAAGTCTACGGCCAGTAGCGTGTAAATGCCAGATCATGCAGTACTAGATGGGGGCAACTTTAACCAACCGAATATAAAGTGGGATGTCTGTGGACTCATTGTGCCGGGATATATACAGACAGTCTTGCAAAGTACTTTTGAGTGGAAGACTTCCCGTGTCCTTCTGTTCCCTAAACCTAACAAACCCCCCTCTGATACCTCTTCCTATCGTCCAATCTGCCTCACCTCCGTGTTCAGTAAGGTCTTCAAGGCCATCCTCTCTCGCCGTATTCACTGCCACCTTAACCAGCACTGCCTCCTTCCTCTTATCCAATGTGGCTTCCGGCCTTCCTTCTCCACTGACGACCAGCTCCTTAACCTTACCAATCTTCTTTCCCTCTAACTTAACTCCCATCGCTCTGCTATCTTTGTTTCCCTTGATCTCCAGAACGCCTATGACCGTGTCTGGCATTCCGGGCTCCTCTTCAAACTTCAGACCTATGCTCTCCCCATCAACTTCGTCTGTCTCGTTGCTTCCTTCCTCTCCCATCGTCCCTCCTATGTGACTATCCACAATTCCAACTCCCGTACTTTCTATCCTTCTGCTGGCGTGTCCCGAGGTTCTGTCCTTTCCCCTCTCCTCTATCTCCTGTACAATGCTGATACGCCCAAACCTCCCCCTGCTGTTCATCTTCTCCATTTCGCTGATGACACCGCCTTCCTAGCCCTTTATCCTACCCTTCAACGGTCCCAACGTACCCTCCAAACCCACCTTGACCAATTCACCACTTGGTGCAACCAGTGGTTCCTCCGTGTTAATCCCTCCAAGACCCAGGCGATCATCATAGACCGCACCACCCGCTCCTTCCACCTCCATGATTTCTACCTCACCATTTATGGCCGTCCTATCCACCTCACTCCTACCCTCAAATATCTTGGCCTCACACTCGACCACCACCTCACCTGGACTCCCCATCTCCTTACCATCCAAAACTAAGCTCACAACCGCCTCCGCCTCCTGAAACTCCTGTCCGGTCGGACGTGGGGTCTGCATCCTTCCACCATCCTTCACACCTACAAATCCTTGATCTGCCCCATCCTCTGTTATGCCAGCGTCGCTTGGATTTCCGCCCCTCCCCGGTTCTATCAAGCCCTCCAAATCCTCGAACGCCATGCGCTCCGCCTCACCTTCTGCATCCGCCTTCCGTCCCCCACGCACATCCTCTACGACCTCATCCCCTTCCCCCCACCTTCTCCTTTTCCTTGAACACATCCGCACACTGTATATTGTCCACCGCCTTGATCCCCCTCACCCCCTGGTTTCTCCTATCCTCTCAACCCCCAACCAGTTGCCGCGCCTTTACCGTTGTGTCCCACCCTCTCTCCATCTCCACACCCTCCATCTCCTTTCCCAACACAACTTCCACCGTCTACCCCTCCAGGATGATGAGCTTCGCCCTGACATCTACCCTTCCTACCAACTCTAACCCCTTCTTCCTGCCTCCTCCTCAGGGCTCTCTTTCCTCCCCCTTCCTCCTCCTGAGCGGTTTCCCCCTCCTACTCCCCCTCCATCTCTTGTGCCTCCTTCCAGTGTCTCTGCACTCCCTCCTGCCCTGTTTTCCCTCTTCCTCTCCCACCCCACGTCTCTCCTGCCTCTTCGTGAACCCACTGATGCCCCTCCTCTCTTCATCCCGCCGCTTCCCCAGCTGCCCCTTGCTCTCCCCTCCTTTTTCATATTCTCTGACCTTTTCCCTCGGCAGGTCTCACCTGGCAGTTTTATTGTTCATCGTGTGTGCTCCAAGTGGGTTTTAAGTGTGTTGTGTTGTTCCAGAGTGTTTTTACTACTGTGGCCGACTTATAACCTGTGCCTGCGCATTTGGTGTCTTCTCTGTGTTTTAAGAATCGCCAATTGTGTTTTTTAACTTTCTGGTGACTTTTTTTAACTGTCCCCAATGAACGTCTCCATGTCAGTGTATGTTTTACCTCCATTTTCTCCCCTTACTCTGTTTTATGTTCCCCTTTTTTATCTCCTTATGTATGTATCATTTTATTCTTGTTTTAGTTGTAGTGTCACTCGGCTGAAGAGCGGCAGATTGTGCCGCTGACAGCCCTCCCCTGCCCATATGGGGCAGGGGAATGAAATCACAATAAAGAAAGAAAAAGTACTTTTGAACACGTTTCCTGAAAACAATCTGAGCAGCTAATGCTTTACCCAAACGCAATGGAAATATTAGTTTAGTGGTATAGTGATAGTGTTTTTGTTTTGTATGTTGTTGTTCCGGTTGCTATGGGTTTATTTATCGACTGTCATTTTTCATTTATAGTTCACTGCTGCTATTTGAGTTTTTGCTATTTGAGTTAAAATATTATTATTTTGTCATTTGGAGAGAGTCAGTGGAAATGTGATCGCTAGAAAACCAAGTGAAGAAGTTGAAACATTTCCGAAATATTTTACTTTTTGAGTTCCTAGAACGGTGGTAGCAGCGGAGGCAGCGAGAAACGTCTGCGCCATGTATGGGGATAGTGCTATTGGACAGAGCACAGTAAAAAAATGGCTCTTTCGTTTTAAGGAGAATCTTTTGACATTAGTGGCTCTTTGCGTTCAGGAAGACCTTCGGGGTTTGATGATTGTTTAAACGCATTAATTCACAATGATAATCGTCAGTGTATTCGTCAGCTGACAAACGTGATTAACTGTCATCATCCCACCATCGTGCGAGATTTGCATGCAGTGGGGAAGGATCAAAAATTGGGAGTATGCGTAGCGCATGCTCTAAGCCAAAATCACATAAAGCAGCTGGAGGCATACGTGCATCTCTCCTTGTTCGTCATCAGTTGGTTTGTGAACAAAATCGACCATTTCTATCCTGTGTCGTTAATGGTGACGAGAAATGGAGTCTCTATGCTAACATAAGGAAAAGAAAGGAATGACCGCACCCAAACAAAGCGACAACGTACCGTACAAAGACCCGCGTGCATCCACAAAAGGTGGTGTTATGCGTCTTGTGGAACAGGGACGGTGTGGTGTACTAAGAATTGCTTCCCCGAGGTGTAACTATAACTGCTGACATTTATTGTCAACAACTGAGGCGTCTTGCAGAACCAGTCCAAGAACAACGACCAGACTGCGTGAAATTATACTGCTCCACGATAAGGCCCACGCGCATTATGCTAGAATTGACAAAAAACGCTATACAGGAGTTGAGTTAGAAGTCATTCCACGCCCACCTTATTCACTTGATCTTGTACCCTCAGATTTTCATTTTTTCCGCTCTTTATTGAACAACTTCCAACGAACTTCCTTTCCGCATGAAAATGCGCTCCGAACGTGACTCGACGAATTCTTCGCTTCAAAACCACGCTGTTTCTACACTTGCACAATCAGTAGTTGCCCCAGCGTTGGCAAGCTGTTGTAAATAGTGAAGAAGAAAGTATTATTGATGTCCAAAGACTCTGTTATGTGTAACTATTGCTTTAGTTCAATATATGGAAAAACGCTGCGGACTTATGCACCAACACAGTATCTTAGACCGGATCTTTCCGACAGTGTCAGTATAGAGACGGGGATTTGTGATCATGATGTCATTACAGTAACTATGGTTACGTAAGTCAATAAATCAGTCAAGAAGGCTAGGAGAGTGTTTTGGCACTAAACAAAGAAAAGTGTGAGGTCATCCACATGGGTACTAAAATAAATCCGATAAATTTTGGGTGTCCGATAAATCGCAAAAATCCAAGGGCTGTCAATTCTAATAAATACCTAGGAATTACAATTACGATCAACTTAAATTGGAAAGACCACATAGAAAATATTGTGGGGAAGGTGAAACATAGACTGCGCTTTGTTGGCAGAACACTTAGAAGATGCGACAAACACACTGAAGAGACAGCCTACATTACACTTGCCCTATCTCTGCTGGAATATTGCTGCGCGATGTGGGATTCTTACCAAGTAGGATTGACGGAGAAAATCGAAAAAATGCAAAGAATGGCAGCCCGTTTCGTGTTATCGCGCAATAGGGGTGAGAGTGTCAATGATATGATATGCGAGTTGGGGTGGCAGTCACTGAAACTAAGGCGGTTTTCTTTGCGGCGAGATGTATTTACGAAATTTCAGTCACCAACTTTCTCTTCCGAATGCGAAAATATTTTGTTGACATCCACCTACGTAGGGAGAAATGATCATCGTAATAAAATAAGAGAAATCAGAGCTCGAACGGAAAGATTTAGGTGTTCCTTTCTCTCACGCGCCATTCGAGAGTGGAATAGGGGAGAAGTAGTATGAAAATGGTTCGATGAACCCTCTGCCAGGCACTTAAGTGTGAATTGTAGAATGACCATGTACACGTAGACGTAGATGTAGATGCTTGCGTCTCACTTAGACAGTGAACTGACGTCTCTTAGTTCCACTAAGATGGACATAGAGGAATTACGGGCTAAGTTTAAACAGATTGTGACTGACGTCTCTTAGTTCCACTAAGATGGACATAGAGGAATTACGGGCTAAGTTTAAACAGATTGTGGTTTTGAGAACTATATGCCTAGTAAGTGGATTGAGCACGAAAAAGACCCAACATGGTTTAACAATGAAATGCGGAAAACGATAAGGAAGCAATGACCGTTGCACTATTAATTCAAAAGAGAAGGTGCAAACGATGACAGGCAAAAGTTAATAGACATTCGTGCGTCTGTGAAAAGCTTGATGGGCAAAGCATACAGTAACTTCTACCGTCATAACTCAACAAAAGATCTCGCCGAGAACGCGAGAAAATTCTGGTGCAGTGCAAAATCGATAAGCGGGTCTAAAGTTTCCATCCAGTCACTCGACCGGTCTGGTGTGGCAGTTGAAGATAGCAAAACGATAGCCAAAGTTTTAAATTTCGTGATAAGAAATCGTTCACGCAGGAGCATCGTGCAACCATACCTTCCTTTGACGGTCGAAAAGACACCGTCCGTACGACATAGTAGTAAGCGACCCAGGTTCATAGAAACAACTGGAAGAATTGAAAAAATAAGTCGCCATGCCGGGATGGAATCCCAGTTCGGTTTCACAAAGAGTAGTCTACGCCCTTGGTCCCTTACTTAGCTTGCAATTATCGCGAATCTCTCGTCCAACCCAAAGTTACAAGTGACTGGAGAAAAACCAGGTGACTCCTGCATATACGAAGGGTAAAAGAAGGGACACCCAAAATTATATCAGTTTCCTGTAGAATTCTTGACATATTCTCAGCTCGCATATAAAAAAAATTGTCATGAAATCGGGAAGCTTACGCCCACGAATCAACACGGATTCAGATATCATCGCTCGTGTAAAATTCCGCTTCCCTTTTTTCACATGATATACTGTGAACTATGGCTGAAGGGGAACAGGAAAATTCTATATTTCTACATTTCCCTAAAGCATATGACACGATACCCTACAGAAGAGAAGATAATAATGGTAAGAGCATATGGCATTGGTTCCCAGGTATGTGACTGGTTCGAAGACTTTTTAAGTAATAGAACCCTTTATGTTGCTCTCGACGGCGAATGTTCATCAGAGATAAGGCTATCGTTAGGAATGAAACAGGAGTGTGTGATAGGACCGCTATTACGTAAGTGATGTGGCGGACAATCTGCGGTTGTTTCCTAATCCCGCGATGTGCGGTAGTTGTCAAAGCTGAGTAACTGTAGGAGGCTACAAGGTAACTTGTAGAAGGTAATTTGTAGATGGTGTGATAAATAGTAGCAATCTCTAAATGTAGAAAAACGTAAGTTGGTGCGGATGAGTAGGAAAAACACACCCGTAACCTTCGGATACAGCATTAGTACAGTCCTACTTGAAAGAGTCACGTCGTTTAAATATCTGGGCGCAACGCTGCAAAGTGATATGGAATGGAACGAGCATATGGGATTGTGGTAGGGAAGACGAATGGTTCAAATGGCTCTGAGCACTATGGGACTCAACTGCTGAGGTCATTAGTCCCCTAGAACTTAGAACTAGTTAAACCTAACTAACCTAAGGACATCACAAACATCCATGCCCGAGGCAGGATTCGAACCTGCGACCGTAGCGGTCTGGAGGGAAGACGAATGGTCGACTAAGGTTTTATGGGGTAATTTTTGGAAAAGTGTGGTTCATTTGTAAAGAAGACCGCATTTAGGACGCTATTGCGGCCTATTCTTCAGTACTATTGGCATGTTTGGAATCCTTTCCAGATCGGACTAAGGAAAGAGACAGAAGCAATTAAAAGGTGGGCTGCAAGTTTGTTAGCGGTTGGTTCGAACAACACGAAAGTGTTACCGAGAAATGGAATGGGTATCCATGGAGGGAAGGCAACGCTTTTCAGGGAACACTATTTTCGGGGAACACTTCATTGGCATTTGAAGCTAACTGTAGAACTACTCTTCTGTTGCCAACATACGTTTCACGTAAGAACTCCGAAGATAAGATTACAGAGATTACGGCTCGTATGGAGGATCTATATACACACATCAAAGAAAGTTTTGCATCACCCCGGTTCCCAGAACTCCTGAAGATAGACGTTGACTGTGGATATTGTGTCACAGACTTAGTCCCTTTGACTGATCAGAGATAACTGTCGATGACATGCCTCGCTCAGGCCACCCAAGGCTACTCCTGCAGAGGTAACAGATCGGTTGAGCGACCTTTAGCAGCTTGAGCATCACTGAGCCCGGATCCTCTCTGAGATTTCGCAGTGCAGCCCTTTCTTCAGATGTTTTCTATTGCGTTGAGAAGGAGCTTTCAAGAGAGCACGGCAAGTTTTCCTTCTTATTTCTTCGGCAGCGTCCATAGGAAGGCGTCGTAGAGCTTCTTTAACACCACTCACGAATCTTATCAGAGGTAGTGCTCTACGTGTAGGTGCAAAATTGAGTCCTTAACCCAAAACAGACGCCGTCGCATCGTCTAAAGTTCTTCTCCGTGAAGTTAATAACGGAACGTCGTGCAGTTATTCCCTGTGATGACGGCTTTTGTGGCACAAAACGATCAAATTTTGACATCTGTAGAGAACTTGCATCCTTATATGACCAGTCAAACTTGGCTGAAGTCACTCCATCAACCCAATCTCATGATACAGAAGAAAGAAGTGCTGCAATTTTCAGATGTAGGTGGAACAGTTTTTCTGAAATGGCATCTAACCTTCGTCTCGTATAATAATTCTCTCCTTAGCAATAGCATGAGTGGCCTTCTCCGTTATCCTCTGTGCAGTGGCATCTTAATAAAATGTGACACTCTGGCAAATTTTGGTCTTATCTCATTAAAAAAATTTAAAGAACTTAAGAGTTTTGCTCTCTTACCTCGTAGCTTGTCAAAACTTCTTATATGTGAGGCCATCTCCTCCCCGTAAAGGCGTTTGATGTAAAATTTAATATTTTCTCTGCGAGTTAAGTGTTCGAAAAGATTTCGGGATGACAGCCGGTCGTCGTGATCATCGCTCCACAATATTTCAACTCGACATCTGCCAGTCTTCTTCAGGTGAACCATCGAAGACAGTGTCGGAAGCAAATAGTTTACCTAAATAGGCTGCACTTGTAAGGACAGTGTTTCAGAGACAATGGATACTCGACCCAGCAAATTAACAGGCCATTCTCAGCTACAACCAAGAACCGGGAAGTGGATAAAGAGGAGAACGCACCACCAAAGTTCTTAGTTTTTCTTCCATTCGTTGCAAATATTTCCTTCAAAATAGCAAGAATCCTTAGCAATTTTCATGTGAAAGGGATTTTCCGCGCACCACCTAAGATACCGGAACTGCTGCGATCAGTGAAGGGTAATTTGTTATTGCGGAAGGCGGGAATTTACAAAATACCTTGCCAGTGTTGAACGGCCTATATAAGACAAACAATATGCACAGTGGAAGAACGTTTCTCTGGACATAAACATTGCACTCGCCTTCTGCAATCCAGTAGGTCTGCATTGCAGAACATTGCATCTCCAACGAACATTCAATAGAGTATGTTAAAATATTAATTTTGGCCACACTTTTTGGGACTCCATTACAAAAAATCCATTGATGTATGCACCACGGAAAATCTTATGAACCGAAACACGGCTAACAGCTGCATAATGCGTGGATTCTCGTTATCTCCGAGATTTGCTCTAGACGAAGACGCCAGAATACTCCGATAACTGCGGCGAACGGCAACGCCGAAGACAGTTGATCCTTGCAGTTCCACCAGCGAGAGCGCTGCCGCTAGGCGGTGTGGCCCTTCTGGCATCCTGACTCTGATGCATACATGGCAGTAGATCAGGGCTATATGTAAGGTGGAGTGGAGAGCGTCCTTGTAACCACGACTCAACTCCAGCTCCTTGCCAACTCCTCCAAGTACTGGTCTGCCTTCCAGCACCTACCCTGGTAGCCATCGCGCCCCACACCTCTTCCTTCTTCACGACGACCACACCTTCCCTGACAACCTCAGTGAGGCTAAAAATTCTGCTTCCCATCTCTCCGGGGTCTTCTCCATTCCCGGCGATCCCCACAGTCTTTGTACACACCGATACCTCCATCTGCCACTTGCCCCCAGTTTCCAGTACTTGGATCAGTTACCCCCTTCAGATTTAAACATTCCCGTTACTGCACATGGCATCAAACTCCGCTCCAAGTGCAACACCGCCCCCGATCACGACTGTGTCACTTACCACCTCAAGAAGTCCCCTGCCTCCTTCCTGGCCGTCCTTGATGCCTTGTATAACATCATCCTCTACACTGGCTTTTACCCTACCTGTGGAAGACTTCCCACGTCCTGCTATTCCCTAAACCCAACAAACGCCCTCTGACACCTCTTCCTATCGCCCTATCTGCCTCACCTCCATGTTCAGTAATGTCTTTGACTCCATCCTCTCCTGACATATTCATCAGCACCTCAACCAGAACAACCTCCTTCCCCTTACCCAGTGTGGCTTCTGTCCCTCCTTCTCTGCTGATGACCAGCTCCTTAATCTTACCTATCTTCTTCCGCTCCAACTTAACTCCCATCATTCCACCATCTTTGTTTCCCTCGGCCTCCAGAATGCCTATGACCAAGTCTGACATCATGGGCTCGTTTTTAAAGTTTAGACCTACGCCCTACCTCTCAATTTCTTCCATATCATTCCTTCCTTCCTCTCCCTTCGTACCTCCTATGTCACTAACCACAATACCAACTCCCACACTTTTTATCCTACCGTAATCATGCCCAAAGGCTCTGTCCTTTCCCCTTTCCTCTACTTCATGCATGCTGCAGATATGCCCAAATCTCCCCCACTTGTTTACCTCCTCCAATAGGCTGATGACACTGCCTTTCTGGCTCTATCCTACCCTTCAACAGTCCCAACATACCCTCCAAACCCACATCGAACAGTTCACTGCCTGGGCCATCCAGTGGCTAATTTGCATTAACCTTTCCAAGACCCAGTCAATCATCATAGGTTGTACCACCCTCTCCTTCTGGCTCCACTATTTTTACCTTACCATTTATGGTTGTCCTATCCACCTCACTGCTATCCTGATATACTTTGGCCTCACCCTTGGCCGTCACCTCCCTGGGTTCCCCATCTCCTTACAATCCATCACTAAGCCCACAATGACTTCACCTCCTGAAACTCCTGTCTGGCCAGCCATTGGGACTGCATCCTTCCACCAACCTTCACATCTATAAATCGTTGATCTGTCCCATCCTTTGCTATCCCAGTATCACCTGGATTTCCACCCCACCCAGATTGCATAAATTTCTCCAAATCTCGAACACCATGCACTCCACCTGACTTTCTGTATCTGCCTACCATACCCCACATAGATCCTACATGACCTCATCCCGTTCCCACATTTTCTCCTTTTCCTCAAACACATCCACATGCTGTACATCATCCACAGACTCAATCCCCCCCTCCCCCCCCCCACAAACTCTCCTATCCTCTCTACCCCCCCCCCCCCTTACCATGCCTTTACTGTTATGTCACACTCTCTCTCTCCATGTCAGCATCATCCACCTCCTTTACCAACATACCTTCCAGCACCTATCATTCCCCGATAATGAGCTTTGCTGTGATATCTACATCTCGTACCACTCTAACCCCACCTTCCCACTCTTCCTCAGAGCTGCCTCTCCTGTCCTTTTCCCTTCCCCTGGACGTTTTTTTTCTCCCTCCTATGCTCACTCCCTATCCTGCACAGCCCTTCTGCATCTCTGCATTCTATCCTGGCTGGCTTTCCCTCTCCCTCTCCCATCCCATCTGTCACCTTCCCTTTGCTGCGCAACCTGCCCCCTTTCTTTTCATCCCACCATCTCCAGCCCCCCTCTCCCACTGCTACCTCCTCTCCACTCTCTACCTTCCTCTCAGGCCCCCCCCCCCTACCCTCCCTTGGAAAATACCTTTTGGCAGATTTTACTCTTTGTCTTGTATGCTCTGTCTCCTGCAGTGGTTTGAATAGTGCCAGTGCCGTCGTTCTGGTGTGGCCAACTTTTATGTTTTGCTTGTGACTAGGTGTACTTTATTTTCTACCCACATAGCAAACTCATACTGTGTTTTTGTCTTCATGTGGCCTTTTTTAAACTGTCTCTCCTAATGAAAGTCTCTGCATAAGTGTATATTTTAACCCCTATTGTCTCCCCCCTCACTATATGTGTTCCTCTTTCTATCGCCTTTTATATATGTATCTTTTCATCTTTTTTTCCTGCCTGTAATATCTCTCGGGGTGAAGAGCGGCGGATTATGCACATATAGAGTCGGGGAATGAAATTACAATAAAGAAGAGAAAAAGGAAATGTCTTTGTAAGTCTTCGATGGCTCACCTGAAGATGACTGGCAGGTGTCAAATTGAAATATCGTGGAGTGAAATTTACGACAACCAGCTACAATCCCGAAATATCTTCGAACATGTAATTCGCTGAGAAAGTTATAAAAACTTTAAATTTCACGATTAACTACCCTCAGGAACTGCACAAACGGTTTAACGCTCGATGGTAAATGCCTACCATGGCGAACTACTTTCAAGCAACTAAAGTTTACATAGAAATTCCGTTAATGGACAAGATGTCTCGCCCCTAAAGCAAAGCTTACAGCAACAATGACTGCTCTTAATGTGCGTTTACATCTGTGCGCCTTGCGGCGAATCACCGGCACTGGTCCCAGACGCGAATAGAGGCGGCCAGGATAAACACAGGTCCGAATGGAATCACTTGTGGACACATTTTACACAAAAGGCACACACCTATACGTGTGCCTCTCTTTGAGTGTGGAGCAAGCAAAGCCGCTTGGCGACTAGACGCAAGGCGCACACGTGTAAACGCACCTATAAGTGAACAAAATTTCACTGCTCGAAAACCTTTAATAACACTTAAGACAGATACAGAATAACAGAATCAACAGCCTGCAGTCATGCCTCTCCACGAGCAGGCAGGATATCAGGCTCATAAATACAGTGAATCTTATGGCGCAATGGCCGATGAAAATACGAGGTAAAAAGCGCGAAGTTCGTGAGACCTTCCCGGCAAATTGCCTAGAACATTCAGGGTGCCGCAAACGGCCGAACCGAACTTAAACTAAAAGCTGTCTCTAGACGTTGTTGCTTAGATTTACTTATGCGATATTTAGAAGAAATCAGCTGGAGTAAACCATAAGGGAGGTACAGGCCCCTTGGCCAGTATCATATCCAACTGAAATACAGAGTGTATCAAAAATAATCACCCGATTTGGCACGTCTGTATTTCTGAAATTAATAAACGTATACAATGAATTTTATTTTTTGATGTACGGGAAACTCAAAAATCTTTTTTTTTCATACCTTTTCATAGACGTTCAGTATGCCCTCCTTGAGATGCACAGCATACATCAGTGCGGTACTCAAATTGTTCCCACACTGCAGCGAGCATGTCTTGAGTTACAGCTTCCACAGCTGCTGTTATGCGATGTCCCAGATCATTCATTGTTGTTGGTAACAAAAGCACATAAACAGAGTCTTTTATAAAGGCCCACAAGAAATAATCACATACAGACAGGTCCGGCGACCTTGGAGGCCAGTAATGTAAGGCTGAATCATTTGGTCCAGTGCGACCGATCCATGGCATAGTAATCCTTTGATTTAAAAAATTACCGCACATCCAGATGCCCGTGTGGCGGTACAGCACACGCCAGACGGACGTCGGGGGCATAATGAGCTGTCCAGTTGCACGGCGAACAGATTTCTGCGGACTCCTTGTGAAACTACACTCCTGGAAATGGAAAAAAGAACACATTGACACCGGTGTGTCAGACCCACCATACTTGCTCCGGACACTGCGAGAGGGCTGTACAAGCAATGATCACACGCACGGCACAGCGGACACACCAGGAACCGCGGTGTTGGCCGTCGAATGGCGCTAGCTGCGCAGCATTTGTGCACCGCCGCCGTCAGTGTCAGCCAGTTTGCCGTGGCATACGGAGCTCCATCGCAGTCTTTAACACTGGTAGCATGCCGCGACAGCGTGGACGTGAACCGTATGTGCAGTTGACGGACTTTGAGCGAGGGCGTATAGTGGGCATGCGGGAGGCCGGGTGGACGTACCGCCGAATTGCTCAACACGTGGGGGGTGAGGTCTCCACAGTACATCGATGTTGTCGCCAGTGGTCGGCGGAAGGTGCACGTGCCCGTCGACCTGGGACCGGACCGCAGCGACGCACGGATGCACGCCAAGACCGTAGGATCCTACGCAGTGCCGTAGGGGACCGCACCGCCACTTCCCAGCAAATTAGGGACACTGTTGCTCCTGGGGTATCGGCGAGGACCATTCGCAACCGTCTCCATGAAGCTGGGCTACGGTCCCGCACACCGTTAGGCCGTCTTCCGCTCACGCCCCAACATCGTGCAGCCCGCCTCCAGTGGTGTCGCGACAGGCGTGAATGGAGGGACGAATGGAGACGTGTCGTCTTCAGCGATGAGAGTCGCTTCTGCCTTGGTGCCAATGATGGTCGTATGCGTGTTTGGCGCCGTGCAGGTGAGCGCCACAATCAGGACTGCATACGACCGAGGCACACAGGGCCAACACCCGGCATCATGGTGTGGGGAGCGATCTCCTACACTGGCCGTACACCACTGGTGATCGTCGAGGGGACACTGAATAGTGCACGGTACATCCAAACCGTCATCGAACCCATCGTTCTACCATTCCTAGACCGGCAAGGGAACTTGCTGTTCCAACAGGACAATGCACGTCCGCATGTATCCCGTGCCACCCAACGTGCTCTAGAAGGTGTAAGTCAACTACCCTGGCCAGCAAGATCTCCGGATCTGTCCCCCATTGAGCATGTTTGGGACTGGATGAAGCGTCGTCTCACGCGGTCTGCACGTCCAGCACGAACGCTAGTCCAACTGAGGTGCCAGGTGGAAATGGCATGGCAAGCCGTTCCACAGGACTACATCCAGCATCTCTACGATCGTCTCCATGGGAGAATAGCAGCCTGCATTGCTGCGAAAGGTGGATATACACTGTACTAGTGCCGACATTGTGCATGCTCTGTTGCCTGTGTCTATGTGCCTGTGGTTCTGTCAGTGTGATCATGTGATGTATCTGACCCCAGGAATGTGTCAATAAAGTTTCCCCTTCCTGGGACAATGAATTCACGGTGTTCTTATTTCAATTTCCAGGAGTGTATGTCGGATGCTTTCCACGTCTGTGTCAGACACTCGGGGACGGCCCGGCGATTTGCTTTCATACAAACAACCTGTTTCTCGGAACTGTTCATGCGATCATCTAATGCTATGTGCTGATCCACACCGTACCTAGTACGAAAGTCACGCCGAACAGTTACTTCTGAACTGCAATGCGCAAAACGTAGAACGCAAAACTCTTTCTGTTGTCCCGACACCATTTTTACTAGAACTGAAGCGGGCTCACACTGCTGCTACCTAGCGGGAACAAGGTGAAACTCGAGACTTTGCTCCTTCCAATAGTAAGTCGTTCACGCACATATTCGGGATTGGAGCCGGTGGTCGTAAACGTCACTCCGCAACGTTTCAACTGGACACCTGCCAATCATCTTCGGGTGACATAATCGTTGGAATATTTCACATCATTAATATCAGCAACTGAGTCCGCCTTGATGCAAATTACCTTGTTATTCGTTTATTTCTTTATTATCCCAAACTATTTTCGGCGACAAATATCACCATCGTCATGACATAATGTTCGCTAAGTAAAAAGACGGCAACAGAAAAAAAGAGCACAGAAAATATGTTGCAAACAGTGCCAATAATTGCTTAAAACATGCTGTAACATACAATAAATAAGGTAGTATGAAAGTATCAATAGTAAACTATATTTCAAAAGACTAATTACAAAAATATAATAATGTTTTACTGTGATTGTACAACCATGCCGTTTTATACATGTTTTAGATTAAAAAACCCCACTGGTGATGGTGATATTTGTCGCCTAAACTAGTCTGAGATAATAAACGAATAACAAGGTGTTTTAGTCCGGAGCCGCGCGACTGCTACGGTCGCAGGTTCGAATCTTGCCTCGGACATGGATGTGTGTGATGTCCTTAGGTTAGTTAGGTTTAAGTAGTTCTAAGTTCTAGGGGACTGATGACCATAGATGTTAAGTCCCATAGTGCTCAGAGCCATTTTGAACAAGGTGTTTTGCATCAAGGCGGACTCAATTTCTGATATTATTGTTTTTCTATGCAAACACGGACCAAATGGAAGAGTTCCAAGATAATATTATTTCACATGAAGTTCTCAATCATCCTGTTCGACTAATCAGCGGTAAGTTGTGTAGTGCGATTCATATTAAATTGGTAGACAAATAAAGAAAAGAAGACTGTGAATTCTTCCCTTTACATACGAATATAGTATTTCAGAGATTACTGCAAGTAGCCTAGATTTGTAGTACCACATCTGCGAAACTTACTGCGCAGAGAAAGTCGCTCTAAACGTGTGTGAAGATGAAACTAGCTTTATGTGTCCCAATTAGTGCCCAATGCCACTGAACAGCAACATACGTATCCTTATCCTGTCCACCATGCTTAAAATATTGACGCTACAACTAATAACCGCAATTCACAGGTCGTAGCAACGGAGGAGGCAGACAAAACCCACGTCACCACCAGGGATTTCATCATCGAGCTCAAAGACACCAACGATGAATTTCCGGAATTTGCGACCGAGTCGTTTAAAGCGGAGGTGTCAGAGAGCGCGGACTTAAATTATCTCGTCACCACTATCAGCGCCACCGACAAGGATGAAGGTGACCAGATCAGGTGAGTAGGTGCCTGCTGTCTGCTTGTAAAGATTAATTCTCTCTACGTTAGGACATCAAAACGCCCAACATCAGTAACTTGACGTAAAGTATAACTTGTTCCTCTGGGTATTCTAGCATTTTAATTAGGAATGAGTAACGAAGGGGGCCGGCCGGAATGTCCGTGCGGTTCTAGGCGTTACAGTCTGGAACCGAGCGACCGCTGCGGTTGCAGGTTCGAATCCTGCCTCGGGCATGGATGTGTGTGATGTACTTAGGTTAGTTAGGTTTGATTAGTTCTAAGTTCTAGGCGACAGATGACCTCAAAAGTTAAGTCGCATAGTGCTCAGAGCCATTTGAACCATTTAGTAACGAAGTGGCGTCTCTAGCTCATCGAGAATTTCTCTAGCAGCACATTATTGATGCAGTTAAAGAGCAGCACTTGACGCAGCGCACTTGCCAACGATATAGTCGTATGACCAGTTGTGGTAGATTGAGCAACTTCCAACAGAATTGGATACACTCAGAAACCACATTTCGATGCTCCGAGCTTTTCCAATTCAGTGAAAAGTCAATCTGTTTACTGTGATGGACACTTTTAGCCTAACATTGCCTCCCAATGACGCTGACGGGAATGGAAAGTGTTCCAAGTGTTCCACCGTGGACATCTTGACCGTATGTCTTGTATATTAGAAGGTACAGCGGTGGGTTCTTTGGTTTGCTCCGGGAGGAGACCGGTTGGATACTACACTACTGGCCATTAAAATTGCTACACCAAGAAGAAATGCAGATGATAAACGGGTATTGATTGGACAAATATATTATACTAGAACTGACATGTGATTACATTTTCACACAATATGGGTGCATGGATCCTGAGAAATCAGTATCCAGAACGACCACCTCTTGCCGTAATAACGGCCTTAATACGCCTGGTCATTGAGTCAAACAGAGTTTGGATGGCGTGTACAGGTACAGCTGCCCATGCAGCTTCAACACGATACCACAGTTCATCAAGAGTAGTGACTGGCGTAACTGGCGTACTGTGACGAGCCAGTTGCTCGGCCACCATTGACCAGACGTTTTCAGTTGGTGAGAGATATGGAGAATGTGCTGGCCAGGGCAGCAGTCGAACATTTTCTGTATCCAGAAAGGCCCGTACAGGTCCTGCAACATGCCGTCGTGCATTATCCTGCTGAAATGTAGGGTTTCTCAGGGATCGAATGAAGAGTAGAGCCACGGGTCGTAACACATCTGAAATGTAACGTCCACTTTTCAAAGTGCCGTCAATGCAAACAAGAGGTGACCGAGACGTGAAACCAATGGCACCCCATATCATCACGCCGGGTGATACGCCAGTCTGACGATGACGAATACACGCTTCCAATGTGCGTTCACCGCGATGTCGCCAAACACGGATGCGACTATGATCGATGTTGTAAACAGAACCTGGATTCATCCGAAAAAATGACGTTTTGCCATTCGTGCACCCAGGTTTGTCGTTGAGTGCACCATCGTAGGCGCTCCTGTCTGTGATGCAGCGTCAAGGGTAACCGCAGCCAAGGTCTCCGAGCTGATAGTCCGTGCTGCTGCAAACGTCGTCTAACTGTTCGTGCAGATGGTTGTTGTCTTGCAAACGTCCCCATTTGTTGACTCAGGGATCGAGACGTGGCTGCACGATACGTTACAGCCATGCGGGTAAGATGCCTGCATCTCGACTGCTAGTGATACGAGGCCTTTGGGATCCAGCACGGAGTTCCGTATTACCCTCCTGAACCCACCGATTCCATACTCTGCTAACAGTCATTGGATCTCGACCAACGCGAGCAGCAATGTCGCGATACGATAAACCGCAATCGCGATAGGCTACAATCCGACCTTTACCAAAGTCGGAAACGTGATGGTGCGCATTTCTCCTCCTTACACGAGGCATCACAACAACGTTTCAACAGGCAATGCCGGTCAACTGCTGTTTGTGTATGAGAGATCGGTTGGAAACTTTCCGCATGTCAGCACGTTGTAGGTGTCGCCACCGGCGCCAGTCTTGTGTGAATGCTCTGAAAAGCTAATCATTTGCATATCACAGCATCTTCTTCCTGTCGGTTACATTTCGCGTCTGTAGCACGTCATCTTCGTGATGTAGCAATTTTAATGGCCAGTAGTGTGTAACACGCAAGATATTACACTGAGGTGACAAAAGTCAAGGATAGCGGTATTCATTTGTACAGAAGGCGGTAGTACAGCGTACACGAGGTATAAAAGGACAATGTATTGTACTCCCGTGGTTCTTGTGAAAAGGTTTCCGACGTTACTATGGTTGGTCGACAGGAATTAACAGACTCTGAATGCGGAATAGGTGTTGGAGCGATACGTATGGGGCATTCCATTTCGGAAATCGTTAGGGTATTCAATATTCCGTGTCCACTGCTTCAAGAGCGTGACGAGAATACTAAATTTCAGGCACTACCTCTCACCACGGACAACGCAGTGGCCAACGGCTTTCACTAACCGACCGAGAGCAGAGACGTCTGCGTAGAGTTGTCAGTGCTAAAAGACAAGCGACACTGCTTGAATTAACAGCAGAAATCAATGTGAGACATACGACGAACGCATCCGTTAAGACATTTCGGTGAAATCTGGGGTTAATGGGATATGGCAGCAGACGACCGACGGAAGTGCCTTTGCTAACAGCACGATATCGCCTGCAGCGTCTCTCCTAGGTTCTTGGCCATATCCGTTGGGCCCTAGACGGTGGAAAATCGTGGCCTGGCCAGATGAGTTCCGATTTCCGTCGGTAAGAGCTGATGGCGAGGTTCGAGTGAGGCGGTGACTCCACCTACTATGGATTCAAGTAGTCAAAAAGGCACTGTGCAAGCAAGTGTTGGTTCCGTAATGGTGGGGCAATGTTTGGATGGAACGGACTGGGTGCTCTGGCCCAAATGAACAGACCATTGGCTGGAAATCGTTACGTTCGCCCACTTGGAGACCAATTGCAGCCATTTATGAACTTCATGTTTACAAACAATGACAGAATTTTTATAGATGACAATTCGTCATTCCACGGGGTCACAGTTACTGTTCACGATTGGTTTGAAAAACATTCTGGACAATTCAGGCTAATGACTTGACCAACCAGGTCGCACGACATGAACCCCATCGAACATTTACAGGACATAATCGAGAGGTCAGTTCGTGCACAAAATCCTGCACTAACAACACTTTTACAATTATGGACGGCTATAAGACAGCATGGCTCAAGAGTTCTACAGAGGACTTCGAAAGACTTGTTGAGTCTATGCCACGTCGAGGTGGTGCACTACAGTGGGCGAAACAGGTCTGACACGATATTACAATCTATCTCATGACTTTTTCCACCTCAATGTAGTTCACTTTATTACAACATAGATGTTGTGGAATACTTAAATTTGTTCACCCCATTTCCACAGGAATGTCTTAAGTATGACTGGACACGCATTCGGGAGGACGACGGTTCAATCCCGTCTCCAGCCATCCTGATTTAGGTTTTCCGTGATTTCCCTAAATCGTTTCAAGCAAATGCCGGGATGGTTCCTTTGAAAGGGCACGGCCGATTTCCTTCCCAATCCTTCCCTAACCCGAGCTTGAGCTCCGTCTCTAATGACCTCGTTGTCGACGGGACGTTAAACACTAACCACCACCATCTTAAGTATGTTTTACAAATCTTTAACATAATGCAGCGCGTCAGCAAGCGTGAAATGTACAGAAAATAAACAATTTTTTTCAGCCTTCAGTTGCAAGGTAATTTTTACTCGTTTACCTAGGTTTCGATTCCAGTAACGGAATCTTCTTCAGAACCTATAATTAAACCACATACGGACATATATTACTCACTGAAATGCATCATCAGTCTAATGATTGAATAATAAAGAAATCGTGATACTTACAAAAAATTTAATTATTTTGAGAGCCAAACACTGGCCACGTCACAGATTAAAAATTAAAACAATCAAGACGCACAATCATAAGATTATGGCTGTCAAAATTAAAACCATTAAGGCGAACGTGGACGGAGCTACGCTGGCCAGAAATAAGGACCACACGTGAGCGGCACGGAAACTAGGCGGCGCGAGCAGTTCCGCGGCGAGGCATGGTTTCGACACTAATTTTTTAGTTACTGTAGCGGGGCTTCGCCCTCTTACTATAATATTTAAATGTAAAAAAAAAATTTTATACCTTGGCTTTGTAGTTTGTTTTCAGGTAAATTGTTTAATGTTGCTGTACCAATAGATAGGTTTGTCCATTTGTAGGACGGCTTTCAGTCACATTTTGTTTATATGTATATTTGCTCTAAGTAATTTTGAGACAGTTTGTCTCTCGCGCCTGCGCTTGCGCTTCAGCTCGCGCATGCGCTTGGCCGCGGCAGCGCGTCGCCGCGGAACTGGTCGCGACGCCTAGTTTCCGTGCCGCTCACGTGTGGTCCTTATTTCTGGCCAGCGTAGCTCCGTCTACGTTCGCCTTAATGGTTTTAATTTTGACAGACATAATCTTACGATTATGCGTCTTTATTGTTTTAATTTTTAATCTGTGACATGGCCAGTGTTTGGCTCTCAAAACAATTTAATTTTTTTTTTTAGTATCATGATTTCTTTATTATTCAGTCATTAGACTGATGATGCATTTCAGTGAGTAATATATGTCCGTATGTGGTTTAATTATAGGTTCTGAAGAAGATTCCATTACTGGAATCGAAACCTAGGTAAACGAGTAAAAATTACCTTGCAACTGAAGGCTGAGAGTGTCGCCCACTCGATGATTCAGTCTTGTTGTCAGTCTTAGTGCACTTTGAAAAATACCTTTCCTTTCCAGTCGACTTAGGCGTAAGTTCTCTTCGATGTCATCACAGTCTATTTTGTTTCTTACTTCATGGTTGTGTAGCTCTGTTTGATGTACTGGGTCGTGGTGTTTATCTCTTGATGTAGTTTCCGGTTCAAATGGCTCTGAGCACTATGGGACTCAACTGCTGAGGTCATTAGTCCCCTAGAACTTAGAACTAGTTAAACCTAACTAACCTAAGGACATCACAAACATCCATGCCCGAGGCAGGATTCGAACCTGCGACCGTAGCGGTCTTGCGGTTCCAGACTGCAGCGCCTTTAACCGCACGGCCACTTCGGCCGGCTGATGTAGTTTCCGGTTTTTGGTGATGTGACGTCTCGTCAGTTGAAGATTGTTGTGATTTTTCAGTGTGAGTACTTGCGTGTTCATGTTGGTTTTAGTATCCTTATGGTGTGTGGCCACTTTCTGTTGTTTGAAGTTTTCTATTTGCGTTTGTTTCTCGTTGCTAACTGTTTCTTGCATGTGAGTTCTCTTTTCGTGCGTATTGCCACCGTAGACGAAACGTACATTCTGTGTATATGGTTTACAATTTCATGTGTTACATTCATATTTTTCTGAAGTTGTTGTTTCGCCATACAGTAGCCTATTCTCTAACGATGGAAGAATTAATTTGCGTTTGTGTTGTTTCGGTGTGTCCGGATGTGCTGGTTTATGCCTGTGTCATTATTCTGTTCTGCATGGGCTTGGGCGTGCCTCTGTTAAGTGTGGTGTGTTAGGACTGCGTCATGGTCGTGTTCTTGCTGGGCGTGACCGTATCTTGGATGTCTGTCGTCAGTTTTATGTACTTCTGTTGTTAGTAGTATGTTGTTTTTAAGGTATTCTTTACTCACGGCTTCCTTTTCCAGTTGTTCTACTCTAAGAAAGGTCGCCGTTTCGTTTGTTGGCAACCGAAAAAGTTCGTGTTTAATGTGCCTCGCCACATTGTAGTCCGTGGCGCCGTAGAAACACGCTTCGTCGATGTAAAGTGTTAGGGTAAAATACTTTTCTCGCACAATGTTGCAACTATTGAGGGGGTTCATGTCCTTTGGAGTGTCTTTGGTTAGCAACAGCCCAAGTTGTTGCCTCCAGGCTACTGCACATCGCCACACTCTTGTTTTGGTTGCTGGTGATTTGTGTTTGGTTCTGCGAGGTGAGATGCTGGTGTTCATATCTGTGTTTTGCTGAGGGGACGTCTGTACGTTTCTTTAGTTGATACTTGTATTCATATCCCTTCTTAGATGCTCAAAGAGTGTTGTCTCGCTGCTTTTGTTTCGGTGTGTGCTGGTTAACATTGTTGCTGACATCATACTCCATTTTTTTATTTGTCTTTTGTAGAGTTCTTTATAAGTTGAGCATTCTAATCTGCCAGCTTTGTTACATGTTCTTTTCCTGTTATTGCAAGCAATACGACCAACAGTTATTTCTTCATGACATTCATGATTTCTTTACAGCCTAAATAATTTGTCGAAAAAAAATTGGTACTGCCTATTTTTTGAGTCATCAGTCTTCTGATTGATTTGATGCGACCCGCCACGAACTGTCCACCTGTGTCAACCTCTTCATCACAGAGTAGCACTTTCAACCTACGTCCTCAATTATTTGTTGAATGTATGCCAATCTCTGTCTTCCTCTACAGTTTCTGCCCTGTACAGCTCCCTTTAGTGCGATAGAAGTCATTCCACGATGACTTAACACATGTCCTATCATCCTGTCTTTTCTCCTTGTCAGTGTTTTCCCTACATTCCTTTCCTCTCCAATTGTGTGCAGAACCTGCTCATTCGTTACTTTATCAGTGCAACCAAATTTCAACGTTCTTCTGTTGCACCACATCACAAATGCTTCGATTCTCTTCCGTTCCGGTTTCCCCACAGTCCATGTTTCACTACCATACAATGCTGTTCTCCGAATATACATTCTCAGAAATTGCTTCCTCAAATTAAGACCTATATTTGATACTAGTAGACTTCTCTTGCCCAGGAATGCGCTTTTCGTCAGTACTATTCTGTTTTTGATGTCCTCCTCGCTCCGTCCGTCATTGGTTATCTTGCTGTCTAGGTAGGAGAATTCCTTAACTTCATCTACTACGTGACCATCAATCCTGAAGTTAAGTTTCTCGCTTCTCACCACCTCCGGAGAAGATCGACATCTCATGCGAATGGGATTGCAGGTCAGATCTGTGTCCTTCTCCGCTTTGACGCTGAAGTAGAACTGAGTAACACATTGTACACTGTCAGGGGTGACAGTCCGCCGCCGTTTACTCGTATTATGACTTCTCCGACTGTCTTTGACGAACGTGCGGAGACATGCCAGACAGCAATGGTGTCAGACAGAATTTTCGGACGAAACCGCGTTCTGTTTGTTTGAAAACGATGGCCACATTTTGGTTCGCCGCGGACAGGGGGAGCGGCATCACAGTGACTACATTTGCACGAGACATACAGCGCCATATCGAGGCTTTATGGTGTGAGGTGCTACTGGGTACAACCACAAACCACATTTGCTTCGTGTCCATACCACTGCGACCATTGTGACCTACATGAACGACATCCTGCGACCCGTAGGCACACACTCGCTGCCCCGCACCCCAGACGCCATGTTTCAGCAAGACCACGATTATTTGCTGCTGCTTCTAGGTGTCACAGGATGTCTGCCTCTTGCCATGGCCCGCCAGGCCACGAGACTTGTCGTCATTCTAAATTGGCAGGGGTATTGTTGAACCGATGGGTGCTGTACTGTAACCCAGTGCCAACCACCACAGATGAACTTTGGAATCAGATGAATGCAGCATGGATGACTATTTCCCAGGACGCCATTCGCACCTTATACGCGTCGGTGCCATCAAGCATGCAACAAGTTATCAAGGACCCTGTGCCAGCTAGGCAACAAACAGAACACATGCTGAATCGAGGTGACTGGAATGCTAATCTACATCTACATACATACTCCGCAAGCCACCTGATGGTGTGTGGCGGAGGGTACCCTGAGTACCTCTATCGGTTCTCCCTTCTATTCCAGTCTCGTATTGTTCGTGGAAAGAAGGATTGACGGTATTCTTCTGTGTGGGCTCTAATCTCTCTGATTTTATCCTCATGGTCTCTTTGCGAGATACACGTAGAAGGGAGCAATATACTGCTTGACTCTTCGGTGAAGGTATGTTCTCGAAACTTTAACAAAAGCCCGTACCGAGCTACTGAGCGTCTCTTCTGCAGAGTCTTCCACTGGAGTTTATCTATCATCTCCGTAACGCTTTCGCGATTACTAAATGATCCTGTAACGAGGCGCGCTGCTCTCCGTTGGATCTTCTCTATCTGGTACGGATCCCACACTGCTGAGCAGTATTCAAGCCGTGGGCAAACAAGCGTACTGTAACCTACTTCCTTTGTTATCGGATTGCATTTCCTTAGGATTCTTCCAATGAATCTCAGTCTGGCATCTGCTTTACCGACGATCAACTTTATATGATCATTCCATTTTAAATCACCCCTAATCCGTACTCCCAGATCATTTATGGAATTAACTGCTTCCAGTTGCTGACCTGCTATTTTGTAACTAAATGATAAGGGATCTATCATTCTATATATTCGCAGCACATTACACTTGTCTACATTGAGATTCAATTGCCATTCCCTGCACCATGCGTCAATTCGCTGCAGATCCTCCTGCATTTCAGTACAATCTTCCATTCTTACAACCTCTCGATACACCACAACATCATCTGCAAAAAGCCTCACTGAACTTCCGATGTCATCCACCAGGTCATTTATGTATATTGTGAATAGCAACGGTCCTATGACACTCCCCTGCGGCACACCTGAAATCACTCTTACTTCGGAAGACTTCTCTCCATTGAGAAGGACATGCTACGTTCTGTTATCTAGGAACTCCTCAATCCAATCACACAATTGGTCTGATAGTCCATGTGCTCTTACTTTGTTCATTAAACGACTGTGGGGAACAGTATCAAACGTCTTGCGGAAGTCAAGAAACACGGCATCTACCTGTGAACCCGTGTCTATGGCCCTCTGAGTCTCATGGACGAATAGCGCGAGCTGGGTTTCACATGACCGTCTTTTTCGAAACCCATGCTGATTCCTACAGAGTAGGAACATGTGCGTGATCTGTGAATATGAATTTCCTATCTCTGTTTGCCGGCCGCGGTGGTCTAGCGGTTCTAGGCGCTCAGTCCGGAACCGCGGGACTGCTACGGTCGCAGGTTCGAATCCTGCCTCGGGCCTGGATGTGTGTGATGTCCTTAGGTTAGCTAGGTTTAAGTAGTTCTAAGTTCTAGGGGACTGATGACCTCAGATGTTAAGTCCTATAGTGCTCAGAGCCGTTTGAACCATCCTATCTCTGTTCGTTCAAGGTGTTCCGCTTTTTCTGAACGTGAGTGTATCTTTGGGCACCAAGCTACAGGTGTCACTTACATCTGCATGGAATTTGTATCTGTGGTCACGACGATTTGGTTTCGTTACAGTTACAGGATGGTCCCATCGACCCAGCTGCAGGTGGACGAACTCAGTGGAGAAGTGACCGTGAAGCGAACACTGGACTACGAGACCACTCCGGAGCTGACACTGCAGCTGACGGCCACTGATGTGGCCGACCACCGTGCATACGCTGAGCTGGTCGTCACCATCATCGACGTCAACGACGAAGCTCCTGACATAGACGCGGTGAGTGCAAGTTCCCTTGACAAACAGGCCATGCATCACTCCTCGCTGGCGGCATCGGATCGAGAGTTTGGTTGTGTGCGTGAGTGGGCAACGGGAGGGGGGGGGGGGAGGGGGGCGCCGCACGGTATTATCCGAGCGGTCTCAGGCACTGCAGTCATGGACTGTGCGGCTGGTCCCGGTGGAGGTTCGAGTCCTCCCTCGGGCATGGGTGCGTGTGTTTGTCCCTAGCATAATTTAGGTTAAGTAGTGTGTAAGCTTAGGGACTGATGACCTTAGCAGTTAAGTCCCATAAGATTTCTCACACATTTGAACAATTTGTGGGGGGGTCACAATTTGTTACTGCCCCACAACAAATACGACTGCCAGTGTTCAATAAACAATGCCCCAAATTATGTTTTACAGTCATTGATATACAGGGTAATTCGTCGGCGCCTACTCATGAGTTTTATGCAGCTTGCAATGCCTTCAGAAACACGCACGACATTTTCATATTCTCTTGCTATGTGCAAGCCATTAGACACACATAAAAATGAACATAACCTTTTTGCAGAAAATTTCATCTAGTAGAAGTTTGTACTGGGATACGATTTCTCTAGAGGACACAGTTTTCGAGACTGCTGTGTACATAGTTCCGCGCAGTCAGCGCGTACACAACTTTCCCACTAGAGCGCGCCCCGCTAAGCGCAACAGCGCAGGTGCAGCGCTCGTCCGTCTCCGCACTACGAGATGGCGCTGCCTTAGAGATGGACCAAATTCTGCTTCCGCCGATCCGCGTATTAATATGTAACACAGCCAATGAGATTGCTGCTTACGTAGAACCTTTTCTCCTCGTGGATCATACTCGCGCAGTGATACCTGAATGCTCGAGGTATTACAACGAGTGTACAGACCTCTGATTAGTCAGTCTGCATTTGCCTGCACCAGTCTGCATTTATCTGCACCTGTCTGTACCAGTCTACATTTGTCTGTACCAGTCTATAGTCAAGTTTCAGTTTGCGCCTAATAAGACTATCATATTCCTGTACATAGCCATGAAGATAAATGTATAGACACTTTGTCAAGTATCAGAGATATGTGAGAATAAGATTAACGTACCAAGACCAAAGGAACTTCAGATTGTCAATTGTAAATAGTTTCCAGAATCAAGTTACATAATGTATAATTTTTATTATTTTAATAAATGTGTGTGAAAATTAATCAAGTTCTGTTTAACGTTAGTCACCGTCAATCTGCTACTCTAAGCATGCAAGTGGCATTTCTATCGTCTGACCTAACGGCAGAAGATAAACACGCCAGAATAAGATCACGAGACATATTGCTGACACTCGCCTACTTCATTAGAGTGACAAGTCAAATAATCTGATGGTGTGTGTACTGAAGGTCTTACAGTACGCACACCTCAGAGACATTCAAGAAAAACGCTTTTGAAAGTCACTTTTGTATGTTTTTCTTGAATCATTCGAAAACTACTTCCTCTTCTGGAACCGTAGCCCAGTACAAAATTTAACTACATTAAATTTCTTACGAAAAGGTCCTGTTGGTTTTTTCTGTAGGACTAATACACTGATGACCCAAAACAATATGACCACCTGTTTCATAGTTCGCTTGTTCGTCTTAGGAACGAAATACACCACTGATTCTGCGTATCAATTGCCCGACAGTTTGTTGGTGTTTTTACGGAGGTATGTGGCATTAGATTTCAACACACAGGTCAAGTAATTCGAGTAAATAACGCGCCGCTGGTCCTCGTTCGCGGTGATAGCGCGATAGAGATCCAGAAGAGTTCGATAGGATTTACATCACGCGAATTTATTCGTCGAGACAGCAACGTAAGTTCGCTACAATGCTCCTCAAACCACTGTAGTCGGTTCTGGGTCCGAGACACGGACAATTACACTACTGAAAGATGTCATCGTCGTCGGGGAAGACGTCAAGCGAGGAGGGATGTAGGTGGTTCACAGCTGTCAGTATGTCTTCGATTACTACCATAGGTCCCATGCAAGTGCAGGAGAATGTCTCCCATAGGATAATACTCCTCCCAACATCCTGCGTCAGAGCCTCGCTGTACATTTAGAGCCGCCGTTCACCTCGATGGCGGCGTTTGTGGAGATGACCATCGACCTATTTTAGCAAAAATGTGATTCACCGGAAGATCTGACACGTTTCCATTGATCGAAGGTCGAATCACGATGGTTCCGCACCCACTGCAATCGTAATTGACGATATCGTTGGCTCAACATGTGAACACGTAGGGGTGATCTGCTGCGTAACTCCATTTACAACTATGTACGATGAACGGTGTGCTCCGAAACACTTGTACGTGCGCCATCATTGTGCTCTTTCAGCAGAGAAACCAATAGTGAAATGGTAGGAGCGGTAGGGGAGTGGTAAGGTACGGAGCCACTTTATAAACATATCTTGTAAACAGATTTATTGTTAGTCACTTCAAAACTTTTAAACACTTGAACACAGATGGTCAGTTCAGAAAACTTTAAACAAACTGATTACCTGTATTAAAGAACATTCTTAACCTTACATTTACGATCACTGACAATAAAATAATATCGATCATAAACAATATGTACAAAGAATTCCAAGAATCTTCTAGTATGATTTTTCTCCTTAAAATAAATAACTGCAACCCACAATTTAACAAACGGCTGGACCGAGAGATCACTCAGGACATCAACTAAACAACAGACACAATCATTGCGATTCCATTGACAACGAAGGCATAAACAGTAGTACTTTGAGGCGGGGGGTGGGGAGGGAGGGTTACGCGCCGCAATATTGGTATTAGTTTCACAAATGGTAGGTGCTTCAGTGCACTTGCTGGCCTTTCTCTTTACAATAGCCCGCCTCTTTTCGCTTCTGCTTAGTATAACTTACGATACCTTAACATAAACTTATTAGCACCAGTCACAGACAAGGAGTCACAGCGCTTAATTGAGATGTTTAATAACGGCAACAAACATACATACTACCTCTCCCCCCCCCCCCCCCCCCACACACACACACATAGATACACAGAAATTTTGGAATGAAATGCAAGTATTCGAATTATCCCTTGGCTTTAAACGCCACAAACCCAGTTAATTTTAACCTTTTAATGTAGCCGTCTGTGAATTAAGCCATTAGATGATTGCTCCCTCTCATACAAACTTAACAAACCAACAATTTGAGTGACTTTCAGAAACTTCGGGTGAGAAGTAATCATTTGACCAGTGCGAGCAAGCGCACTGGGCTTCATGAAACAATTCCCGATCAGCAGCAGTGTAAACAGTTTCGAACGCACTCAAGAAATTAACAGCTATTTCACAAACACCTCCACGGTTTACATGAAGCCCACTCTACCGTACTAATATTGTAAATAATTCAGTGATCATACACCCAGCTAATCTTAATCTACACTACTGGCCATTAAAATTGCTGCACCACGCAGATGACGTGCTACAGACGCGAAATTTAACCGACAGGAAGAGGATGCTGTGATATGCAAATGATAAGCTTTTCAGAGCGTTCACACAAGGTTGGCGCCGGTGGCGACACCTACAACGTGCTGACATGAGGAAGGTTTCCAACCGATTTCTCACACACAAACAGCAGTTGATAGGCATTGCCTGGTGAAACGTTGTTCTGACGCCTCGTGTAAGGAGGAGAAATGCGTACCATGACGTTTTCGACTTTGGTAAAGGTCGGATTGTAGCCTATCGCGATTGTAGTTTATCGTATCGCGACATTGCTGCTCGCGTTTGTCGAGATCCAATGACTGTTAGCAGAATATGGAATCGGTGGGTCAGGAGGGTAATACGGAACGCCGTGCTGGATCCCAACGGCCTCGTATCACTAGCAGTCGAGATGACAGGCATCTTATCCGGATGGCTGTTCAAAAATGGTCCAAATGGCTCTGAGCACTATGGGACTTAACATCTGAGGTCATCAGTCCCCTAGAACTTAGAATAACTTAAACCTAACTAACTTAAGGACATCACACACATCCATGCCCGAGGCAGGATTCGAACCTGCGACCGTAGCGGTCGCGCGGTTCCGGACTGAAGCGCCTAGAACCGCTCGGCCACTACGGCCGGCCCGCATGGCTGTAACGGATCTTGCAGCCACGTCTCGATCCCTGAGTCAACAGATGGGGACGTTTCCAAGACAACAACCATCTGCACGAACAGTTCGACGACGTTTGCAGCAGCATGGACTATCAGCTCGGAGACCATGGCTGCGGTTACCCTTGACGCTGCATCACAGACAGGAGCGCCTACGATGGTGTACTCAACGACGAATCTGGGTGCACGAGCGGTAAAAAGTCATTTTCTCGGATAAACGAAGGTTCTGTTTACAGCATCATGACGGTCGTACCCGTGTTTGGCGACATCGCGGTGAACGCACATTGGAAGCGTGTACTCGTCATCGCCATACTGGCGTATCACCCGGCGTGATAGTATGGGGTGCCATTGGTTACACGTCTCGGTCACCTCTTGTTCGCATTGACGGCACTTTGAACAGTGTATGTTACATTTCAGATGTGTTACGACCCGTGGCTCTACCCTTCATTCGATCACTGTGAAACCCTACATTTCAGCAGAATAATGAACGGCCACATGTTGCAGGTCCTGTACGGGCCTTTCTGGATACAGAAAATGTTCGACTGCTGCCCTGGCTAGCACATTCTCCAGATCTCTCACCATTTGAAAACGTCTGGTCAATGGTGGCCGAGCAACTGGCTTGTCACAATACGCCAGTCACTACTCTTGAGGAGCCGAGTCCCCTAGGCGCTACAGTCTGGAACCGCGCGACCGCTACGGTCGCAGGTTCGAATTCTGCCTCGGGCATGGATGTATGTGATGTCCTTAGGTTAGTTAGGTTTAATTATTTCTAAGTTCTGATGACCTCAGAAGTTGAGTCGCATAGTGCTCAGAGCCATTTGATTTCAACCACTACTCTTGATGAACTGTGGTATCGTGTTGAAGCTGCATGGGCAGCTGTACCTGTAAACGCCATCCAAGCTCTGTTTGACTCAATGCCCAGGCGTATCAAGGCCGTTATTACGGCCAGAGGTGGTTGTTCTGAGTACTGATGATCTGTGCACCCAAATTGCGTGAAAATGTAATCACATGTCAGTTCTAGTATAATATATTTGTCCAATGAATACCCGTTTATCATCTGCATCTCTTCTTGGTGTAGCAATTTTAATGGCCAGTAGTGTAATTATTTGACCAGTGCAATCAAGAGCACTTGACTTCATGAAACAATTTCCAATCAACAGCAGTGTAAACAGGTTGTCAGTTGCTAAAAAGAAAAAAAAAATCCAAACGCACTCAGGAAATTAACAGCTATTTACCAACACCTCCTTGGTTTACAAGAAGCAATAGGCTCAGTCCACTTAATCGTACCAGTATTGTAAATAATTCGGAGATCATCCACCCAGATAATCTTTATGTAACAGATGAGTAAAAGGAACTGTGTTTAAGGCACAAAATATCTAATGTACAGTAAAAAAACAACAGCACATGGTAGTTCTTCGAATATGAACACCATACTAAATTACAGCCAACTGGAGTTCAGACAGTTCGTAACAGCGAAAGAAACTTGAACCTTAAAACGTCATCAAATTACAAATATCAGATCATTTAGACCAACCAGCTGTTTCATAACATATATATGCTAAGTAGTGCAATCCTGCTGCAGAATTGAATATAACAGCGTAACTGGGACTCCTACTTTTACTGTAACCAGGCTGTGGGATACACTAACACTTTAAACAGTCTTTCAGCTATCAAACCAACCAAACTAACAAACGCTGACCGCTGTTTGTGAACACCAGTGCGAACTGGCGCCTCGGACTGCGGTAAAGTACTCTCGTCGGACTCGTGCTCAGCGACTACGCCGGCTCTGGCCACTCACAGTGGACAACTAGCCCCTCACAGCACCGCCCGCCCGCTCTCTCACTCTACAGGTAGTAGAGAGCCTGTATAGGGAGAGAGTGGCCAACCGGACGATACGGCGGCCATTTTTCTGCCAAACTGCGGGCGGGACTCTTGAGTGGCCAGTAGTGGAGTACACACTCACCGAATCAAAAGCACAAGACAATATGGCGAAATCATTCGTTAAATGCCTTTCTTTACAGCTATAATATACTCATAGTAGCCTACTACGTACAGCACAGGAAAATTTGATACAGTGGCTGCAAAAATTATTCGTTACTTGCATTTATCTCCTTTAAAGTTCGTTTACTAGACATATTCCAGTGAAAGTAACGCAAATAAAAAAATATAGTGTATAGCATTTGTTTTGTATCGGAAGTGCAGAACACTAAAGATTTAACGTACCTGTATTACGTCAGATGAATGAAAGTCGTAAGCAGTTGTTTACTTGTGACATGCAAAAAGTGTGAGACGTATTAGTACTTCTTATGACGTCTTATATACAGGGTGTTACAAAAAGGTACGGCCAAACTTTCAGGAAACATTCCTCACAAACAAAGAAAGAAAATATGTTATGTGGACATGTGTCCGGAAACGCTTACTTTCCATATTAGAGCTCATTTTATTACTTCTATTCAAATCACATTAATCATGGAATGGAAACACACAGCAACAGAACGTGCCAGCGTGACTGCAAACACTTTGTTACAGGAAATGTTCAAAATGTCCTCCTTTAGTGAGGATACATGCATCCACCCTCCGTCGCATGGAATCCCTGATGCGCTGATGCAGCCCTGGAGAATGGTGTATTGTATCACAGCCGTCCACAATACGAGCACGAAGAGTTTCTACACTTGGTAAGGGGGTTGCGTAGACAAGAGCTTTCAAATGCCCCCATAAATGAAAGTCAAGAGGGTTGAGGTCAGGAGAGCGTGGAGGCCATGGAATTGGTCCGTCTCTACCAATCCATCGGTCACCGAATCTGTTGCTGAGAAGCGTACGAACACTTCGACTGAAATGTGCAGGAGCTCCATCGTGCATGAACCACATGTTGTGTCGTACTTGTAAAGGCACGTGTTCTAGCAGCACAGGTAGAGTATCCCGTATGAAATCATGGTGGTGAATCGAGGAAGTACAGTACATACGACGAAATCAAAATAAGCTCTAACATGGAAATTAAGCGTTTCCGGACACATGTCCACATAACATCTTTTCTTTATTTGTGTGTGAGGAATTTTTCCTGAAAGTTTGGCCGTACCTTTTTGTAACACCCTGTATACATGCTGAATACCTCTCGTAGATAACTAGCGAAAAAGATTACAAAAATCAGTTAATGTTAAATGTAGGGTACTGTAATAACGACCAAATATAACAAGAAAACTACCGTATCCCTTCTACCCCACAGTAAGTAGGCCTATTAAAAACTGTCTTCAAGAGTACCCACAATTATTTACTACGAATAACGTTTCAGCAACTACAACTGCGGAAAAAGTGCCCACAACTTGCCTGCGTCAACAGTCAGGCAATAATACTGAAACGAAAATAATGTCTAGTGTTCTGTTTCGGAACGAAATAAAGTTTGACGCTATAAAGTCGAATGAGCATGGTACAACAATTACAGGAACTTTCCGTTTCTAGCAAGGACTGTCAGATATTGGCTTCAGAAAAGCTTGTGATGCTACCAGTATGCACGCAAACGCTAATTACATACTAAAAACGATATACAACTAAATCGAATATGCATGCACAACGCATAACAAGTCTCTCAATAATTCAAATACCTTTTAATCGTTTCCAAAAGTCCTCAGAACTTCAATTCAACTCAAAAGCACGGCGAACATAGGAAGCGCGAGAGACGCTTGGCAGAAAAATGGCGCCAAAGCTAATCAACCAATCACGGGCAACTTCACCTATGGCCGCTCTCTCTGTATACAGGATCTCTAACAGCCAGCCGCGTGACACGCCATCTCGCAGAGTATCGTCGCACCACCGCGGTAGCAAAGTTGGAGGACTCGAAGTAACCGACACGCCGGGCGCGCTTAAATAGTCTTCCAGTCAAAGACACTCAGCTCAGCGTCTCTGACCAGAGGAGCACTACTCTGGCCGTGCAGCCAGCGCGCAGTGCTCACACAGGCTCTGCGTAATAATAATCTGCCCTTTGTCAAAGTCGCTTATCTCAATGGATTTCCCCGTTTGCAGGCCATGTCTTCGCTAGGATGATCCCCGTCCGAGTCTGCTCCGCTTACTTTTTTTTTTACATCCAATCTCACGGTGGGCAGTAGTCATAATGTTTCGGCTTATCAGTGTAGATGGCACGTAGCGAGCATGAGAATATGAAATTGTTATAAGTGGTATTAGAAGGCGCTGCAGGTTGCATAAAATCTCTCAGTAGCGGCAGCTGAAGCAATCCGTATATAGGGAAACATCCTAATAGGCACTTCAAATTTGATGTTTCCTCTGCATGTGTGAGAAATTTTGAACAATTACTACAGATGGCAGAGCCATCGTAATGGCGCCTATGCATGAACTCGTTACAAGCAACGTGACGCAGTTAAAATCTTGATTGCGGATAAAGAAACCGTGGTGAACATCCATAAACGTATGTGTACAGTGTGTGGTTGCATGCAGCTGCGCGCTGGATAAAGTGTGTTAAAGCGCCAGGAAGTGCAGAATATGAGCTCCACGTTAGGTATGACCCATCACAATCACTGCTCCCGATACGGCGAATAGCGCGCATGCTATTATTTGTGCGGACCTACGCATCACAACTGGATGTTTGGGTCTACAGCTATCAATGATCATTGGAAATACACTCCTGGAAATGGAAAAAAGAACACATTGACACCGGTGTGTCAGACCCACCATACTTGCTCCGGACACTGCGAGAGGGCTGTACAAGCAATGATCACACGCACGGCACAGCGGACACACCAGGAACCGCGGTGTTGGCCGTCGAATGGCGCTAGCTGCGCAGCATTTGTGCACCGCCGCCGTCAGTGTCAGCCAGTTTGCCGTGGCATACGGAGCTCCATCGCAGTCTTTAACACTGGTAGCATGCCGCGACAGCGTGGACGTGAACCGTATGTGCAGTTGACGGACTTTCAGCGAGGGCGTATAGTGGGCATGCGGGAGGCCGGGTGGACGTACCGCCGAATTGCTCAACACGTGGGGCGTGAGGTCTCCACAGTACATCGATGTTGTAGCTAGTGGTCGGCGGAAGGTGCACGTGCCCGTCGACCTGGGACCGGACCGCAGCGACGCACGGATGCACGCCAAGACCGTAGGATCCTACGCAGTGCCGTAGGGGACCGCACCGCCACTTCCCAGCAAATTAGGGACACTGTTGCTCCTGGGGTATCGGCGAGGACCATTCGCAACCGTCTCCATGAAGCTGGGCTACGGTCCCGCACACCGTTAGGCCGTCTTCCGCTCACGCCCCAACATCGTGCAGCCCGCCTCCAGTGGTGTCGCGACAGGCGTGAATGGAGGGACGAATGGAGACGTGTCGTCTTCAGCGATGAGAGTCGCTTCTGCCTTGGTGCCAATGGTGGTCGTATGCGTGTTTGGCGCCGTGCAGGTGAGCGCCACAATCAGGACTGCATACGACCGACGCACACAGGGCCAACACCCGGCATCATGGTGTGGGGAGCGATCTCCTACACTGGCCGTACACCACTGGTGATCGTCGAGGGGACACTGAATAATGCACGGTACATCCAAACCGTCATCGAACCCATCGTTCTACCATTCCTAGACCGGCAAGGGAACTTGCTGTTCCAACAGGACAATGCACGTCCGCATGTATCCCGTGCCACCCAACGTGCTCTAGAAGGTGTAAGTCAACTACCCTGGCCAGCAAGATCTCCGGATCTGTCCCCCATTGAGCATGTTTGGGACTGGATGAAGCGTCGTCTCACGCGGTCTGCACGTCCAGCACGAACGCTGGTCCAACTGAGGCGCCAGGTGGAAATGGCATGGCAAGCCGTTCCACAGGACTACATCCAGCATCTCTACGATCGTCTCCATGGGAGAATAGCAGCCTGCATTGCTGCGAAAGGTGGATATACACTGTACTAGTGCCGACATTGTGCATGCTCTGTTGCCTGTGTCTATGTGCCTGTGGTTCTGTCAGTGTGATCATGTGATGTATCTGACCCCAGGAATGTGTCAACAAAGTTTCCCCTTCCTGGGACAATGAATTCACGGTGTTCTTATTTCAATTTCCAGGAGTGTATGTGTCAGTTATGGAGACTATGTAATATTCGAAGTTGTGCTCAAGATGCGTTCTATGAATAGTCTCAACAGACCACATGATTCAAAGAAGTGCCATTTTAACTGAACTGTTGGAGCAGTTTGAGGGCAATGGAGAGTGTCTTTTGTCACGGATCTTTACAGTTGCCGCACCCTGGACTTATCACTTTCAACCGAAGACAGAAAGGCTGTCACTGGAGCGTCACCACATGCAAACATAAGGCATCTCCCTCTGCTGACAAATTCATGATGACGGCCTTCTGGGATAGTGATGGTATCATTCTATCTATTCAGAGGCATACTTCAAGGCTCTGAAGAAACTCTAGAATCGTTTTCCGATGTGGTCGTCCGCGATCCAAAAGATGTTGTAATATTGCTACAGTAATTTGCTATGCTGAAATCGGGTGCTAATAGTAGAATAAAAGCGGGTTAAAAGCTGTGAGCTGTCTGGGGAGGTTAATCTTGTATTACTAAGCAACTGTTTCATCAGGTATCTAGTCTAAGTTTACCAAATTCCCAAACAGACTAACATTAATGATAATCTTTTAATAGTCATACCACAACCGGTAATATATATATAAAAAGGAGAATTTAAATAACAAGAAAGAAATCAGTTTATATTTGGAAATTTATTTTTAAGATTAGTCACTGAAATTTCAGCATATTAAATTCTACTCGTAACAAGCTGGTGCCTTATTTAGGATTGTGAAAATCTTACGGAACACATCAAATATGGAGCCAAGATTGGGAGTCTGCATACAACACTGCATTCATAAAACAACACACAAAGAACATTGAAACATATCCAAGAGAAAATTAACCACTACCAACAGATTCAAATTTTCACCCAAAGAAATTACGTTCGTAGCACAATCCTGTCCGTCATGTAATTACCACACACTGGTATACTAAATTCATATTAACTCTTTGTGAAATCTTCCCGAAAAGAATAGCTGAGGGCTACTTTGATGATTACACCACATGCTTCACGTGGTCAACTTGGTTTACACAAAGCGTATAACTCCACAATAATTTTGATAATTAAAATAAATTAGATCGAAAAGCAAATTACAAAAGAAAAACCTCGAACTGGTTATTAACGTCTTACTGTTAACCTGACGGGTCAAACAGTTATATAAGCATGTGGTACTGGTCTCGCAAAGTACACCCCACGTGGGTTGAACATAAAGAAAAGTTGCTATATTGAAAATATTGTCAAGACGAGACGTTATAATCACACAAGCATTCGCATTTAAGATTGATCTTAGTTAGAGTTACTGATCAACACGTGGTTCCATTTTACTCACAAAGTAGTAACAAAGCAACAACCGGAAAATACTATGAACTTCACACGAGAATTACACTACGCTGCAATTTAAGATAACCTTAGATATTTTAGAGTTAAACCCGAAATAAAGATGATTAAATTTTCAGTTAGGCTGAACTTAACAAATCCATTGTCCTATGGACTTAGCAGACACGCGCTTAGCCGGAGATCTTACCACTTCAGACGCTCGCCACGGTCCCACAGCAACTCCCTACTGCCGAGCGTGCTTCCTGAGGGTGGCTCACAAAGACAAACGGAAGTGGCCAGAGGGGCAGCTTCCTATACCAACATGACAACGGACGGACAGAACCATACTAAGGATAGAAACCTCTTTGCTTTTAGGAAGCGTAGCTACCTGTTCCGACGTTGGTCCTACTGTTCTCTAGCAGATAGGCTTGTCTGCTACCCTCAAGCATGCAACTACAAACACATTTGATCATTCATCCTCTCACACAGAAGGGAAGGGGGATGACAGTATCTTATCATATACAGTATATAACAGAAAGCGGATGTAGGATCCGTATGAGACTGTGTGACATGAATTACATATAAACTGTGTTTTAAAGTGTAGTAGTGTGACAGATCGTTCTTGTTTACGTGTAAAAGTAACACGTTCCACTACTCAGTCTCCTCCCAGATAGTCAGAAACGCCACAGTAAATTTAGAAGAGGAATTTATTCCATAAATGACAACAGATTTAAGAAATCAAACATGAAAGGAATCCAACAGAGACCTTTCAATGTGCTCAGCGACAAACTCACTAAAGTGCATTTATAAACAGTCCTGTGGTTTCACTGGTTTTGTCACGGATCATTACAGTTGCCGCACCCTGGACTTATCACTTTCAACCGAAGACAGAAAGGCTGTCACTGGAGTGTCACCACATGCAAACATAAGGCATCTCCCTCTGCTGACAAATTCATGATGACGACCTTCTGGGATAGTGATGGTATCATTCTATCTATTCAGAGGCATACTTCAAGGCTCTGAAGAAACTCTAGAATCGTTTTCCGATGTGGTCGTCCGCGATCCAAAAGATGTACTCAGCGACAAACTCACTAAAGTGCATTTATAAACGGTCCTGTGGTTTCACTGGTTTTGACGTCGCGCCAACTGCGCTAATCATTTTTATTCCACTCACTCACTCACAGAAAGGACGCTTTTTGTTCTGTGATTTCTTGGAATGGTTCGGAGAAGAGAATGCTCATCTCTGCCCCTGTATTTATAATTATGACACCTAGTATATCTATTTTAATTTTTTACTGTCGACTGCCAACGTTCCTTAAATTCACAGCATGGGTCCCCATCACAGTTCTTAGTGCGTTAGTCTAGGTGCATAAGATCTGTACAACGATTTATGTCCCTCGTATTCCCATCGGTCAGTTCACTGGGATTCTTTCAAGTTGCAGCCCACATCACCTGATCAAAAGCCTTCATTACGTAAAGTGGCACTGACCACTAGATGTCACTAGAGGCAGATCTGCCAGTATAAAAAGGGACGGCGGGTATTGTATTGTCAGTACAAAAGAAGTAACCACAATGAGTCGGTCAGGAAAGCTCAGTGACTTCGAACGTGGACTATTCATTGGCTATCACCTGAGTAACAAATCAATCTGGAATATTTAAACCCTTCTAATTCCGCCCAAGTGGATTGTTGGTGATGCGATTGTGAAGTAGAAAGCGGAATAATAGCACCATGCCCCTTCCACAGAAAAATACTGACGAAATTTCAGTTAAAGAACCAGTTAATGCCACTACAGACACATATTTCACGATCATCTTCAGTTATCTGACTAGCTAGGATAAAGACTCACACCAACATCCAGGAATTAAGCGCAGTCAAGTGATGGTGGCCATGTTTTCTAAACTTTGGTGGTTAGCAACTGCAACGTTAATAAACACTGACGAGACAGCAGACTCAAATGATAGATTATAACAAACAGCATTTTCATTATACGCAAAATTCGAGGTCGTACAGCAATGCTACTACACAACAAATAGATACACCGATACATCCAAATGACACTGAAAATAGGTATCTACCGTCAGTGACGAAACTAGCAGAATACAGTGACAAAACACGTTATTTCCCTATCGTCCAAAGCAAGACATCACAATTATTTCAGTACGATACCTGTTTGTATTATGTCAAGCTAAATTGTAAATCCAGCTTGAAATTGTCCTCACAAGCAACAACTTCCTTCTAAGCAGAACGATGTCTCTGGAACCGCCTGGTAATCTTTTAATAACTTTTAACATTCATCTCAAATATGAAGTGAGTGCAAAGACCGATTCATATTAAACTCGTATTTGGACAGCGTTTATATCGGGATAAAGATTATTGAAACCATAATTCTATTTCTCTCTGTGTAGTCTAACGTTGCTACGTAAATAATGATACGTAATGTATTCCACAGATTATACACTAAAACTTTGTGAGTATGATCGCTGACTTTTCCTAACAACTTCAAATAACTTCAGTTCTGATTTTCACTCACTTATAACTTTTCTTAGCTTTTATTAGTATCGGACTCTTGTGTAGTTTGCGGGTACCAACGCAATTAAGTTATTTTCACTGAAACCAAAACGTCCTAATACCAACTAGAGATTATGTTATGCAAGAAGCTAGTAATTTCTCTGAAACTTAAATCTTTGCTTTCATCGTTTTGTAAGAGTTTCTACTTATTCACCTTTACGTAATAATACTGTTTTCAGAGATTATTCGTCACTCAATTTCAACCAAAATATGTTCCCCTTGCACTTTGAAATTAAATATCCTTCAAACACGTCACTTTTAGGGTGACACTTGAACTTGCAATTACAACACAATGAATTACAATCAATAGCTAGTAAGTAACCACACGTAAAGGTTTCTTTTGACCCAAGAAAATTTGTCTTTATTTGGGCTAGGTATCCCAATACGAGTTCAAATCTCGTAAGTGATCGAGTGCCAGCAAGGATTACCCCTCCCCCTCACCCCCACAGAAACGGAAATTCAATAACAAACAAAAACATAGCAAAAACCCTAGGCGCCACCGCCTCTTTTGTCTTAACTTTAATTAACAATTCAAACGAAATTGGGCCTCTTCAGGCGTTATCACAACGCGACCCACTAAAGTTCCTTAAATTAAATCAGGCGACTCGTCACTTCTACTAACCAAGTTTTTTGTTTAGTTATGTATTGCTTGTAAATGGTTCCTTTCTATTCCCGTCACTTACCAACTGAGCCTACTGGTGCGCTCTCTCTTATCAAGGTGAAACAGTTCTAATATACACGAGCAAATTCTAGATCCGCTGTACGGTCGTGGCATCCAAACAACAACCAAAAATGTATTCGAAGCTTTTACTACTAAACCACTCCCAAAAACGGCTAGCAACCCAATTACCTCTGGGTGAGCCGCAACCACTAATCATACAACACAAACAGGATATCAGGTTTTACCGAGTCCCTAAAAAAAATCATCAAATGAAATTCTCTCTCTCTAATACGGCTAACACTTACCTATCACAGCAAAATAACCACTCCTTCCTCCCGAACTGCCCACAGGACGAAAATCAGTCGACCGCCCAAAAACACAGTTTCGCCAAAGCAGTGTCTAATACGCGACTACTTCAAAATCCCGGAACCTACATATATTCCGGAGCTCGGCCTTGGGAGGAAAAATACAGTCGCAGCTACGTCTATCAACAGGGGCCTAAACGATAAAGTTGACACACCGTCTCCGTAAACTGCACAAAATACTACACTGGCTTCACCAGCCAAACTCCTTCACCACTCCCAAGCCTTAAATATCAATTGTGGTGCCTCTATGCAACACGCAGTGGATCGGTACTATATCCGACCTAGACCTACCCCGAGATTAACAATATCGGTAAGAGATCTAATGGGGAACTAACTATTTTCTGACTTCATAGAATGGGAACCGTTTACATGAACAAACACGCAACGCCACGCCAACTTTTGAAAGTTCAATTAGTATTCCTTTTGGCCGTCGGGTAACGTCGATAGCGACCGGCTGCGTCGCGTCGCTGAAGCAGCATCTCCGGACTCTGTGATGGCGAGTTGTTACATCGCTGAAGCCGCACGCGTTCACCACCTGCTTTCTTTAAGGCGCTCTCGGGTCATCTAGAACATCTTATATCGCCTTTTAATGCACCATACACAGACGTATGATTATTGTATTCACCAGGTGTTATTGGCCATATACCGGGTTTCTTGATGCAATAATTTACCAATAGCCGTATGTATTGTAGAAATTTATTTTATAAACTTCTTATGTGCTACCAGTTTCGGCATTACATTGATGCCATCTTCAGGCCCCACACATCATAGTCGTAAAATCGCTATACACGGAAGGAGCCATATAACTGGATCCGTGAATCAAATCGTTATGCAACAGCTCTTGGTGGTCAGGCGACACGGATCCAGTTATATGGCTCCTTCCGTGTATAGCGATTTTACGAATATGACGTGTGGGGCCTGAAGATGGCGTCAATGTAATGCCGAAACTGGTAGCACATAAGAAGTGTATAAAATAAATTTCTACAATACATACGGCTGTTGGTAAATTGATGCGTCAAGAAATACATGCCACCCGTTGTCCCACGGTCCATAATGGATCAACGAAGATTTACCGAATCGGATGTTCAGCAGTTGTAATGGCGAACGAAATCCGTGCTTTTGACACAGCACAAGTGAGCTAGCTCATCGAACAGCGCAAGCGGAGAAGCCCTTGGAAGGAGAGGACATTCGCCAAATTGACTGGTCTGCCCGTTAGCTTCGGCGTAAAACCCATCGAGAGCCCGTATGAGATGCATTGTGAAGACGTATTGCAGTACGCTCACATACACCAACGGCTGTCCAACAGTTGTCAATCGTGCTGGTGGAAGAATGGAACGCCCTAGGACAAGAACACCGTATCAGCCTTGTGGCCCCAATGTTTGCACGTTGTAGAGTATGCGTTGCCTTCCGTGGTGATCACACACGCTGTTGAGAAAGATTTCCCGCCTTTTGTTATGTCCAGGGGATCATCACAAATCGCGGTGACTTCAGTGTGACAGATAAATACGTAAATGTCGTGTGACTAAGACCCCCTCCCCACCCCCACCCCCGTCGGGTAGACCGTTCGCCGGGTGCAAGTCTTTCGATTTGACGCCACTTCGGCGACTTGCATGTCGATGTGGATGAAATGATGATGATTCGCACAACACAACACCCAGTCCGTGAGTGGAGAAAAATCTCATACCCAGCCGGGAATCGAACCCGGGCCCCTACGATTGACATTCAGTCGCGCTGACCACTTTTTTTTCGTTTCATTGGTCATAACATTCCACAGTGGTACACAATATTCAACTGACATTTAAAAGTAATAAAACAAACTAAAATTAATTACAGATTCCTTGACATTTTAGAAAAAATCCAAGTCTAAACCAGATAGTGATGTTCGTCACTTGATTGTATTTGTTTTTCAAAGATCAAATTGTCTCTCGTTTCTTCATGTTCTCAATCGCATCATCGAAAATGGAGTTCACATGACTGTTCTTTTGAGGAAGTTGGCGTATGTATCATAATAATTATTCATGCGTAGTAGCTCGTGATGCTGGTCGGAGATGTACGTCCAAAAATCTCCTTCGCTCCTTTCTTCACTGGACAGCAGGTAAAATACCGCGTGTCCCTTCAACCAGCTGACGGCATTTTTCTTCCATGTGGGGTATAGCTCTTCTTCCGGGTATAAAAGGCACGTTGACGTTATCAAATACGGCGATTTTCTCTGCATAGCTGCTAATTTTTTTTTATTGACAACCATTATTATTTGCATTTCCACAGACAAATTGATGTTCATTTGTGTCAATTAGGTTGCAAGTGGTACACAAAGGGGAATCAGCCAGACGAATGGAATGTAGTCTGGAGTTCGTTGGAAATTTCCTATTCACAGAATAGTACCACAATGACCGCACTTTTATTGATAAATGCGGGTGGTGTATATTTCTCCAGATATCATGCCATGAGTGACCGACGTATTTTTGTTCTATGATGTTTTTCGTCTGAAAGTTCATTAAGTTTTGGTATATTTTATTGACTTTGATGATATCTTTCTCGGGTGTTCCCAGTCTAATGTAGCTATATTCTACGAAGAAATTTTTTAGGTGGTTAAGTTCATTTGGAATGTGGTGAACGTCTATTGGGGCGTCCTGGCTGGCCAGTGCTATTTCATTTAATAGAAATGCGGCTACACTATTGACTGAGCGCTTCCACAGTTTATATGTTTTACAGACGTACAATGCTTGTGCTTCATTGTACACGTCTGTGAGATTCAATCCACTTTGTCAGTCGATAGAGTCAACGTTTGGTACTTGACTTTGAAGATGTGGCCGCGGCTGACGAAGTGGCCAAAAGCAGCCAAAATCCTGTTCGCCACTTCCCTCGGCATTGGCAGGGCTTGCGCCACGTAATTTAATTTAGAGGATAAATCAGCTACCGGGGGCGGACAGTGTAATTACTGTCTCTGAATACAAGTATATTTTCTGTTCGCGTCATTTCGTATTTGTTTGAACTACCTTCTGTATTATACTGTACCAGTTCTTTCTGAGTATGGTCAAAGTTTCATAGAGCTATGTTATTTGGAAGTGACAGAACAAGCGAAAGTTACTTTCGTTCTTAAGTTTTACACACCAGTGTACTTTATGAATTACTTACTTTTTAGTTTTCCTGTTACTTTTGACTGTCCGGTGTTTCAGAGCTTTTTAGAGTACCTGAATTAAGCGAAACTGACGTGGCTGTTCTTTGATTGTTACAGGAGCCCTCCGTTACTAATGTGACCGAGGTACCTGAGAAAGGTAAGGTCATAGCACAAATCACTGCCTCCGACCAAGACACGGAAGCAGTCCTGGAACTCTCCATCGACTGGGACGCCTCTTCCGCCACCAAACTCGGTAGAAAAGTGGACGAAGTCGATCAACCTCTCTACACAGGGTGAGTTCTCAGCGAAAGTCTAAACTGAGTTTCCCCAGGCGGTTATAGCACTGAACATGTCTCAGAAATTTCAAGTCGTGCCGTCTTCCTCTTCAAGTTATCGATTTATCTGCAGGTTTGTAGCCGAACGTGCTTCATGTTTTCTAACGAGTATTATGTCACAGAAAGTTCTACATCCTCGATTGCCGGCCGGAGTGGACGAGCGGTTCTAGGCGCTACAGTCTGGAACCGCGCGACCGCTACGGTCGCAGGTTCGAATCCTGCCTCGGGCGTGGATGTGTGTGATGTCCTTAGGTTAGTTAGGTTTAAGCTGTTCTAAGTTCTAGGGGACTGATGACCTCAGAAGTTAAGTCCCATAGTGCTCAGAGCCATTTGAACATCCTCGATTCGCCACAAATTGCATAATGTATTAATTCCCTTCGCGTCCTTGGAATTTCCGTAAACCGATAAACCATACAGAAATGTATATAGTTCGACATAATATCTTAATATATTACTGATTCCATTACTTTGGTTCCTCTCATTTCATTAAAAGACCGCGGGCAGAAACTTTTCTCGCTGAGACAGGGTTTAGTTTCCTGTTACCACGACGTAGACCCAAGTTAAATTTCACCTACCTGCTTCTTATCTTCCATCTCAAAAAATCCACTAAACAATACGAGAGAGTGTGATGATAACTGTTTACTTTCTTATTGTGCCTTATTAAATTTTTACCTCGCTATAGTGAGGCAAGAAGCTTTTCATTGTTTGGTGCTCAGTTGCCTAGTTGGCGTGCTGTACTCGGCTTACCTCTTCATTTCCTACGTCCTAATTTTATTGTTCAATAATTTCAGTCTCTGTCTTCCCACTGTTTTTACTCTCTGCAGCTCCCTCTAGAACCATGGAAATCATTCCCTGGTGTCTTAGCAGATGTCATATCTCCCTGTCCCTTCTTCTTGTCAGTGTTTTCTAGATATTCCTTTCCTCGCCAATTCTGTGAAAAACCTCATTTTTTATCAGTTCACCTGGTATAGCACAACATCTCAAACTTCTATTCTCGTCTTTCCCGGTTTTCCCACAGTTCACGTACGACTACCATCCAAGGCTGTGCTCCAAAAATGTGTTCTTAGAAATTTGTTCCTCAAATAAAGGTCGATTTTTCGTACCAGTAGACTGCCTTTGGCCAGGAATGCCCTCTTCGCCTGCGCTAGCCAGATTTTTACGTCCTCCTTGCTTTGTCTTACTTGTGTTGCTTGATAGTAAAATTCACTTCACCTACTTTTCAGTCACTTATTTTTATGTTAAGTTTTCAGCTAATGTCATTTCTGCTACTTATTATTTTCGTCTGTCGTCGGTTTACCCTCAGCTCATGTTCTTTATCATTAGACTATTCATTCCATTCAGCACGTCCTGTAAGTCTTATCCATTTTCACTAAGGGTACAATGTCACCAAGGAAACATATCATAGATATCCTTCCATCCTGAACTTTAATTCCACTCCTGAAGCTTTCTTTTATTAGCGTCATTCTTCCTCGAAGGATGGATTGATCAGTAGTGGTGAAAGACTGCTTCCTTGTTGGCTTATACCCCTTTTTAATCCGAGCATTTCGTTCTTGTTCTCCATTCGTTATTGTACATTCTGAATATAGTCGTACCTACGCTTACTCCAATTTTACTCAGAATTTCGAACGCCTTGCATCGTTTTACATTGTCAAACACTTTTGTTAATCCGCGAGTCCTATGACCGAGTAACTGTTTTCCTTAAGCGTTGCTTCGATTAATAATTTCAATCTCAGAAATGCCTCTCTGGCCGATTTACCTTTTCTAAATCGAAAATGGTGGTCATCTAACGGATTGTCAATTATCTTTTGCATTCTTTAGAATATTATTCTTACTAGCAACTTTGGTGCATGAGCTTTTAAGCTGTTTGTT